>NC_141405.1:4579812-5779812 GCF_034619465.1 Leptosomus discolor
TTGTATTTTTTATCAGTGCTGATTTCCATACAGCTCCCAGCATGTGTGTCAAATATCATCGGGCCAATAATAAAGTTTTTAAAATATCTTAAGCCGTTTCTTGCCCAGATCATTGCCCGGCACGCAGGCAGCGCTGCGCATCAGGCCGGGGCTGGGACTGGGGGCTGGAGACCAGGGATGCTCCGGGGCCAGGCGGGTGGCCTCTGGCCAAGGGAAAACACTGCGGGGTGGGAGGGGATTTTATTGCTCATAAATTACTTTTTCTCATAAAAATTATTTCAGGTTACATCTTGCAGGTTCCACCAAGCCAGGAGGTGCAGCGAAGCCCCACGGGGCTGGCTGGAGCCTGGGGTGGCTGCCCGGGGGGTCCCTGGGGGGCACAGCAGCCCCTGGCACAGGGCTGGAAGAGGACAAACGCTGGTCCGGTGGCCAAGTGGACCCCAAGCGTGCCCCCACCCTGGGCTGGGAGCCCCCCCAACCCTCTCCCACCCACCACCCTGCACCCCAGCAGAGCCTTTCCCCTCACCCCTGCCCTGTCCGGCCCCCCCCACCCATCTGCTCCAGCCCCAGGAGAGGAAGAAGCGGCACATGGACCTGAAAACCCCCCAGCCCTTGTGCGCAGCCAGAGCCTGGGCGGTGGCGGGAGAAGCCGCTTTTCTGCGGCGGAGCTGCAAAAAAAAAAACATCGGAGGGGACCCGGCAGCGATGAGCCATCGCGTCTTGACTGGGAACGAGCCCTGCCAGCACGGAAACCCGCAGCGCCCGGGGCTCTCCGCGCTCAGCGACGCACCGGCTGAACGGGCCGCGGTGCTGAGCGATGGAGAAGTGCAAAATGACGAAACACAACAGAAAAGGCAAAAACCTCCGAGGGCGCTGGCTGGCACGCCACGCCACCGCTCGCCCGCGGGAGGACGTGGGTCCTGCCCAGAGCTCCCCTTCTCCCCATGCCCGCAGCAGGGGTGCGATCCTCGTGCTGGCTCGGCTCTGGGAGCTGTGGGAATGAGCCAGGAGCCAGCTCGCTCATGGGCACACACCTCAGCAACAACCTTAGCAAGTGTGTGTGTGTATATATATATGTGTATATATATATATATATGTATATTTTAATCTGTATCTATCTCTCTCTCTCATGCAGCCCTAGTAATAGAGGAAGAGCAAACAGCCAAGCAAGAGGTCTGGACGGTGAGAGCCTGTTTGAGGGGAGCACCCTTCAACCACCAGGCACCCTGTGGCCCCGGGCACCCCAAGGCACGCTTAAACAGAGCCCTCACCTCCAAAAGTATTTTTTTTTTCTAGCTTATATTTTACAGCAGTACCATAATACCCTCCTGTACACAGAGCCCTGGCGCTGCAGGAGCTCTGGGAGCGGAGCCAGCCCCGTCCCCGTCCCGGCGGGGGCTGCAGTGCCAGTACCACCACTGCCCACGTCCCACCCGCCTCCAGCCTGCGGTGGGCGAGCGGAGCACAGGGCAGGTGGCCAGGGTCTCACAGGAGCCTGGGAGCTGCCTATGGCTCCCACCCACCTCCTTGGCTTGCACGGGGGATCCCAGCTATCCTGCCTGTCCCAGGCGTCCCTCTGGGCCGGGCTGAGGGGAGCAGGGGGAGCATCTACCCTCTGCCATCACTGCTCCACCCCATGTGAGCCCCAAGCGCAGCTCGCCTCTGGAGAGCAATTTCCAGCTGAGGCCGTTCTCCCAACCGTGGTGAGCTGCTGCTAAGCCTAGAAGCAAATCCGGCTACGGGACATGCTGGGGGTGCAGGGGGGGGGGCTGCCATGGCGCTGGCTCTGCGCAGGCAGAGGACAGGCTACGTGGCAGCGGTTTAACCCTCTGCCACCGAGAGGAATAAGCTGGGTCTAGAGAAGAGAGAACTAGGGCACGAGCTTTAGCCTTTGGCTTTCAAAGCAGCAGGATTAAATAAACTCTGCCTAAAAAATGAAGTCCTGGAGAGCCGGACATACAGCAGCGAGGAGGAGGCGGCGAGTGCCGCATGGCACGACGGGCACCAGCGCTCCCGGATCAGCTGATGAGTGGAGCCGAGCGGTTCGTTCGTCACCGTTGGCTTCAGCTGGACGTTGGCAAAGGGGTTTCTGCAGAGAAAGAGGAAGGCAGAGTTGAGCAGGAGGGATGGCGGCAGCAGGACCTGCGAGGATGGGGCACCGACACAGCAAGCAGCCATCTGGAGAGACCCCCGGAAAGCTTTTGCTGCAAAGCCGAGGTGGCTCTGCTCGCTGCAGCGCTGGGTGCCCCCCAGGGCTGAGCCCAAGCCCGAGTGGGGCTGTTGGCAAGCCCAGAGCAACCAGCCCTGGCCCCTCCACCCGCCCGGGTTCATCAGCATTTGGGAAGGGGTGAAGCTGGAGCTGCTTTGCCCTGTGGAGCCCTTGGGCCAAGCTGTGCCCTGCTCCTCTCACAGTTAAAGATGTCGTAGATGGAAGAGATCAGCTGGCGAGGGCTGCTGCTTGCGGGGTGTTTCCCTACCTCGCTTTCCAGCAGGCCTAAAGCTGGGGCTGCCAAGGGGAGGGCTCAGGGCTGGAGAAGCTGCTCCAGCCCCCCAGGCTGGGCTCCAGCTGTCCCTGTATGCAGGAGCACCCTGAGACCACCTGGCTCTGCACTGTGCCGCTATGGGGGAGCAGGGGGGTACCCCTCCCTGCATCCCCTGTGCCGTGGGATGCATGGGGACCCCCTGGCCAAGAGCACAGCTTGCAGCTCCGTGCAGAGCGTTGGTGCTGCGCCGGCTGGGAAGCCGCTGAAGAAGCTCAATATCCAAGAGAAATGGTGTGGGGAGAGGAAGGGCAGCCGGGTGAGCTGGCTGCGCCGGAGGAGCTCGGCTGGGCCACGGGATGGAGCGCAGCCCAGCTCCCACAGACCAGCCCGGCGAGTGGCCAGGCTGACCTGGGCTTTTACCTACCTGGGGTGTCCCCAGCACTGTTCCGTTGCCCTCAACGCTCTGCCACCAGGGCAACGCTTTCCGTGGCCAGCCCATGGCTGCCCACGGCACCTGCAAACCCGCAGCCCCGGCCTGTACGTGTCCTGCCGCCGGGATGGGGGATGAGGGCTGCTGTGTGGGGTGCTGTGACACTGGGAGCACCCTTACCCGGCTCGAGGAGGGCCCCTCTGTGTCCTCCTGACAGGAGGTAACTCCCAGGGGGTGCAGGCAGCTGTAGGGGTACCACTGGCTGCCTGGGGTGCACAGCCACCCTGAGCTGCCCGGAGCCATTAGGTCCAAACCTGCACCAGCCACAGCGGCCAAGGGAGCCACAGAGCACCCCTGCAGCCCCAGCCCAGCCTCGGCCTCCAGCCCTCCCCAGGGAGCTGCACAAACCCTCTTCTTGAGGGCAACGGCCGTGTGCCGGCAGCAGGGAGCCCTGCTCGGCCCCCGGCAGTGCCACAGCCCCTGGCACTGCCACAGCCCGGTCCCACAGCCGGGCACAGCTCTGCCATCCCACCATGGGTGCGGGTAAGGTGTTTGCAAGACAAAGGTGACCGTGGGGCTAAGCCCCGTCAGGGGCCCCTGGGGTGACTGGCTGCCTCTGCCTGGACCCGAGCAGGTTGGGGCAGGAGGAAGAGGCTGGGTGCCCCCCAGGCCCCCGGGAAGGGCACTCGCTGCCTCCCCCAGCCCCTCTCCCCTGCTATCCCTCATCTTTCCAAGTGCGCTTGTGCTTTCCTCAAAAGATAAATGGCTTTCGCTTAAAAAATAGGCTAATTAATTTCCCACCTAATTAATGCAGATTCTTAGATCACTTTTCCCCCCAGGATGCCAAAATAGATTCTCAGGACTGGAGGGAGAGGAAAGGTTGCTTTGATGAGTCACCGGGGGTTATTATTTAACTATTTTTGTTCTGGCAAAGAAGAGCCATTGGGATGGGAGCCTGCAGCTCCAGCAGCCGTGGGAAAACCAGCTCATGGATCAAAGGGAAAGGGGGAAGGGGCTCTCTCAGGCTCTGCAATGCCAGCAAGGGGGGCTTCAGCTCCTGGGGAAACTCCTCCATCCCTGCCCGGCAGTCATAGCCAGGGTTAGGATGAGGCAGCTCCCAAAACACATCCCCAGGGTGGTCTACAACCAAGAGAAGCTGCTCAAAAAACTTGACATTAGTGTGGATCTGCTCTGTCCCACAGGAGAGGGCTGGGGACGGCGATGCAGCAACTGAGCCCTGGTGGGACAGCCGGCACCGGAGACCTACGACCAAAGAGGCTGGTTATGGGGAGCAGGGAAGCAGCAGGAGCAGCAGCTCAGCGTCCCTGGGGGAAGCGTGGCCCCAGTGGCAGTGCGAGGAGCCGTGCAGAAGCAGCGCGGTTAAACCGGGAGCTCCCGTCACCGGGACGGGGAGAAGCGGTGACCACAGGAGGGGACGCACTCAGCCGGGTGCAAGGGGGGAAGCAGAGCAGTGGCACCATCCCCGCAGCTGTCACCCACTGCCCAGCACCAGCACACCCAGGGCTCGGCCCCGCGAAATCATCAACTTACTAACTACGGGCAGGGGCACCTCAAAACCTGGCCACTTCAACATCGGGGCTGCAAGGGAAAGAGAAGGCAGGTTGGAGGACACCGGGACGCGCTCCGACCCCTTGATGGGAACAGAAGGTTTTGGTTAAGGAGAGGAATGGGGGCTACGAGCCAGCGGCCGCCCCGCACACAGCGCCTCTGGGCAGAGGAAGCAGGAGGAAGGAAAAAAAAAAAAAGAAAAAAAAAAAAAAAAAAAGAGAAGGAAAAGGAGGAAAAGTGTTTATTGAGTTGCTGGTGCTGCCCGCCGGCTCCCTGCAAGGAGGGGAAGGAAGGGCACGGCCAGCCAGGAGCCACCTGCAGAGGGGAGAAGCCAGGCATGGCGGGGGCTACGGAAGGGAGTGGGGCGGCTTCCTTCCCCCTGCCCCGGCCATCACCGCTTTCCCACCGCTGCCAGGCCGGGAAAGCGCAGCTGCGGCATGCACCAAGCGGCATCGGCATCCCCTTGAGATGCACACGGCGGAGGGACCCGGCCCTTAAACAGTTTTAGCTGCTCCCGCTCAGCAAAGCTGTTTAAAGCCCAGAGGGGCTGAGCGCAGGCAGGCGACCCCCAGGGTGTCCCTTGGGTGCTGAGGGGATGGAGAAGGGAAAAAAAAAAAAGCCACGGCACTGTGCAATGGGCGATGCAGGCGGTGACGGGCAGCACGCAGGCACGGCAGCCGAAAAAGACACCGAGGCCCAGCTCAATGCAATAAATAAAACTTTTATTCAAACAATAACTCAGTACAGGGCACATTTCTCTCTGGCTTTTAAAAAAGGGTTTTCAGCACTTTACAGTCTCCATACAGGCTTTGCTAGGCTGGGTTGGGGTTTTTTTTTGTTTTTTTTTTGTTTTTTCCCCCTCTACATTCAGTCACTCAGTGTGAAATATCCTGGGTTAAAAATATTTAGCAAAATCAGGACATCGATGCAGGAGGGTCTTGTTACAATATGCCCATAGGCCAGTGTATAAAACAAAAACTCGTCCGTGTGTGTGTCTGTATTGCCAGCAATGTCCTAGTAAACAGGCAATGTACGAGGTTTTAAAAATCACATCAGAAAAAGAAAGCGTGTACAGCTCTGCAGTGGAGACGGCCACGGGCACTGGAAGGGCTACGGCCAGGCTCGGCTGCGGGAACGGGACCCCAAGCACCGACCCAGCGCCGGGGTGGGAGACCCCTGGGCGGTGCCGAGCCCCCGGCACAGCAGAAGGGCTGCCTCGCTCAAGCCCGGTTTAGGGATGCGAGCGCGTCCTCGGACGGCTCCGCACCAGCCCTCAGCGCTAACATGAGGTAACAATACCTTGCTACAAAAAATATATATATATATATTTATAAAACAACCAGGAGTAACCCTTCCAGGGGGGCTGCCCGCTGCGCCCCATGGCTGGCGAGACCCCAGCCGAGAAGCAGCCCTTTCCCCGGGACAGGAGCTCTGCGCCATCCGCTTCTCCCAAAGCCACCGCGACAGGCGGTTGGATGGAAGCGGATCAGGGCGAGGGGGCGGCGCGGGGCTGCTGCCCGCCACAGGAACGGCATCCCGGGCACGGGCATCCCGGATGCTCGGTAACAGTACGGACACCAGAGGCCATGCATATTTGTTCCAGTCTGGGAGGTTTTGTCCAGGCTCGTGCGAGGCGGCTGGCGTGCAGCCCCAGAGGAGGGAGAGTGCATCGCTAACATTCACACGGGAGTACAAAAACTGGGTCCCACTACAGTGTAAACTGCATCCAGGCTGCTTCAAAGCGAGCACAGACCGATGGGCAGTTTTTCTGCTCTGAAAAGGCTTCAGAAACAAGGGCACTGTGAACACCGGGGGAGGGGTGGAGAAGCACCATGGTTTCCTTGAAGATCACAAGAGTTTAAAAACCGAAAGAAATAGAGAAAGAGAAACAAGGGGGAAAGGAAAAAAAAAAAAAAAAAGGGAGGAAAGAAGCAGACAGCTCTTCCAAGCAGCAAGGGGCCGCCGCTAGCCAAGGTGTCCTCACACCGTTGATACCAAACTGCCACTGCCGCTGCGGAACAAAGCACAGGAGACTGCCAGAGTGGCCGGCACCACCGGCGCGCACCGCGAGGCAGCGCCGTGCCCAGGAGCCCAGCTCCCCAGCACGGTGCCACGGGGCCCAGTGTCAGCGCCCCTGCCGCAAAGTGGGGCGGCGAGCTCGACCCCTGCCCATCACTGCTTTGCTGGCAGCGGTGGGTTTGGGGTTTATCCCCAAAAGCAGCTCCAAGGCAGAGGGAATGGGGACAGAGGAGCTGCCGAGCGGGAGAAGGTGCCGGAGAAAGACCCCGAGAGCACAGGCTCTCCGTGGCCTCGCTATCCGGGTGCCAGCCCCAGAGAGGAGCCTGGGGAGACGCGACTCTCTCCAGCAAAGCACATGGGGTGCGAGGTCAGGGACCCAGGGGCTGGCCCCCAGGACGCCCTCCTTGGGAGATGCTGGGTCCCTCCGCGCTCACAGACGAGACCTGCACCGCATCCTCCACCGCACGGCCCCATCCCAGCCCTCGCCTGGCCCCCGGGGCGCCTGTGCAGGGACCCCTGTGGGGACACAGTACCACGGCTTCACTCGGAGCCAAAAACCAACACTTCACTTTCAGGTAACATGACAGGAAGGTGAAGTCTTACCTGCTGACAGACCTCGTCCCGTAGTCATCGAGACCCTGCGGAGAGGAGGGGAGGAAGCACGGTGAGGGGCGGGGGACGAACGAGGCGAGGGTCACACAAACAGACCAAAGTGCATCGGGACCAAGAGCCAATGCATTTGGAGAGGAAAGGGAGATATGGAGATGGTTCGGATGGGATTTAGACAGCAAGGAGCCAAGTTGCACAGCTCCCTTCGGAGCAGAACTTCATCTGGCAAGACAAGGGAAAGCAGCAGCCGGGAGAGCTCCAGTCCGCTCTGCCCAGCCCCACTGTGGTACAGAGCTCTGGCCACTTTCGAGGCGAGACACACTTGAAAAGGGATTGAACAAGTTGGAGAGACACCAGCGAAATGTTCTGTGGAAAGGTGTGTTTGTCTGTATTAACTCCCACCAGAAACCCACAGGGGTTTGGACCATTTTCTCCTTCAGCCGGTTCTGAACAGCCTTTGCTGTGGGAAAGGACTGCACTGGTCTGAGAAGTAGCTGCGGACTGGGCTCAAGGACACTGGTCCTTGGGCGAGGAGCTGCCCTGGGATACATGACAAATGTGGGGCCACTCCAGGAATGAGTGGGAGTTGCTGGTCTCCGAGCTGGCCACGCACCAGAGATCGGAGACCTGCATTCCCACCACCCCAGGAACACTCCCAATCAAAAAACACCACATCCAGCAGCAAACCCTGCTGGGAAAACCCAGCAAACAGCAAGAAGTGGGTCCTGCGCTTCTGTCCCATCCCCTGCAGAGAGGGCTGGAGCTGCCGCCTCTCTGGAGCGCCCTGCTGAAGGGTCGGGTGCTGCATGGCCACCTCTCCCCCTCCTCATCCTCTCCCTGGCTGCTGGCACGTGCCAAGCGCTCTGGGGAAGCCAACGTGGCTCATCCCACCACGCTTACTCTGGCAGGGAAGCCCCACCATGCCAGCAGCTCCTGCGTTCAGCTGATCTCATCCACACACCCATCCTTCCTAACGTGTTGGTCAAGAAGCCCTGAGCACATCTTGGACAACCACCAGCGCCCTCGCCGGGGTCTGCCCCAGCCCCGCACGCTCACCCCAGCGTTCCCACAGGACCATCACCGGCTTGAATTGGCACGTGCCAGAGAAAACGCTTCCAGCTGCCTGCGAACAGCCTGTTTCTGGTGGGAGGCTCCCATGGAGTCGGCAAGTGTTGTCCTTTGGGGGTTTACGGTGCCGTTTTGTGCCATTCGCTCCCTGTGCCTTGCCCGCTCCGCCCAGGCGAGCCAAACCGGCCCATCCTCTCCACCCGGTGCTCTCCTCTCCTGCCGCCTCCCTGCGTCCCCATCCCTTCTCCCCAGGAGAGATGTTCGGCAGGAGATGGGGCCCCGGGCAAGGCACACGGGTTGCTGGGCAAAAACAGCCAACTGCCCGTAAATCCCAAGGGAAACATTGCGTGCGTTCGGACTTACAGCTGTCGACCTAGCGTAAGGCTTGTAGTGAGCGGAGGGTGGTTGGCAGAGGCCACTGGAATAGTCTTTAATTGCACAACCATAGGGCATTAGGTAGTCCTACAAACAACGAACACAGGTTGGAGAGCGGCCCTCCTCCACCTCCGCGCAGTCTGCACCACGCCAAGACTGAGAAGATGCTTTAACACATTCCATCCTTCTGCTTTAAAGACACAGGAGACGCCGCAGACACCCGGGCCGCCACGTGGCGGGCTCCAGCAGGGGCTAAACGCTTTGCTCGCGTGTCTCCCGTTTATAAGAAGTCCCCCCTCAATGTGGGAGAAACCCCCGCTGCCCCCCGGGCTCACCTGGGAGAAGGCAGGCACGGCCACGCTGTACGGCCTCTGCTTGAAGGTGTTGACGCCTTGCGTCGGGAAGGCTTGGGAGGCCATGCCGTAGTCGGGCGGTGGGATGGCGATGTCGTCCTTGTCCAGCAAGTTGCCAGTGCTGCTGCTCTTCCCTTGCTGCAGGCTGGGTGAGGGGGGGACCCACAGCAGAGCCATCAGCACCAGCCTACCCCAAGCCGAGACCCCCCAGGCTGCCCATCCACCCATGGCAGGGGACCCCATGGCCAAAAAGACCCCTCCGAGCCAGCCACCACCTGCCCATGCTGGGAATTATTCCTAACGATGTGCATCATGTCCAAGGGAAAAGGAGTATTCCCCTCCCGAGCTCATGAAGCTGCCCTAGAAGGGGCGCTCGCCACGGCACCTGCGCGATGCTCCTACCTTGCGTGGACCCGCTCGCTGCCGTCGCTGTCAAGGACCCGTGTGTAGGAGAAAGGAAACCAGCCCCTCCTGAAAAGCAAAGGCAGGGGATGAAGCCAAACTCACATTTATTCACAAAGGATCCAGGAGAGGCTGCACCCGGGGTGCAGCGGTTCACGGGCACGGCCACGGCACTCACATCTTTGTTTTCTCGCTCTCTCCATAGTGCCAGCCATCCCTCGCCTCTGGAACCAGCAGCGTGATCAGGTCACCCTCCTTGAAGCTCAGGAGGGTGCTGTTATCTCCAGCAGCATGAGAGAAAATGGCCTGCACCCTTGTCCTGCCGTTCCTCTCGAGCCCTGCGGCCATGGAGCTGGAGCGCGGCAGTGTCTTGTTTTCGGCTGGTGGAAGACAGAGACCAACGAGTGCCCCGAGTCCTTCACCCTGCGGCCAAGCCCAGGCACAGCCTGGCACAACTAGGGGCAGGACAGGTCCCTAACCTCACTTCTTTTACCCCAAGTGCCAATAAAATCTTCAGTGTGACTCGCACTTTCCCCCTTAACGAGCAGGATCTCAGGCAGCATCTGGCCACCGCTCTCGGCATCACCCACCAGTGATGGCAAAGGGAGCAGTGAGATTCTTCAAGATTTTCCTCCTGGAAACGCTGTCTGTTGGCCAAAACCCACCCAGCCCAGCTCTGCTCATTTCCTAACCCCAGGTCCAGAGGAAGGAGCAGCACTTGACGCTGATGGGATGCTGCCGCTCACTGTGCCGCCACCTCCAGCATCCCCAAAGACCCTCCTCACCGCGGCTGCGGCTGGCCCCGGCTGACTGCTCCCCGTGAGCACCGCCCAGCGCAGCCTGCGCCACGGCACCCCAGCAGCACCCGCAGCGCAGGACGGGGAGGACAGAGCCTCACCTGACACGTAGCTGTTTTTCGGTGGCACGTTTTTGCGAACTGGGAGTGTATTGGAGTAAGAGTCACTCAGCTGCTTCTGAGGCTGGGGAGGAGATAAAGATTTGGGCTGTGCTGGCTTCATCTCAGACCAGTGGTTGTACCCGTCACTGTCTGGGCCTGAGACTCCGTTCATCACCGGCATGGCCTCCTGCGCCGACATGCGCTATGGAGAGAGGAGAGGGGGGCGGGGGGGGGGAAGACGGGGAACGTCTTCATTAGGGTATCCCACTGCAGCTTCTGCAGCGGGACGCAGCTCGAGGGAAGGTGGCTCACAGCAGACCAGAGCTTCAGCCTGTTGGGTTTAGTTCCCTGCAAACTGCTCTGGGTGGTGGGAGCAGCGTGGTCACCTCTGTGGTATTTTACTGCTCCAAGCTGCCTTGCACACAATAAATCCCTCCTGAGCTCTATTGCTCAGTTTGTGCCCCCACATCCAGGGGGAGACCCTTTTCTGAAGGGTCTTTCAGCCCAGGGGTCCCTCCAAGCACCTTCTCCTGCAGTTACTGGGGTACCTCGGTTGAGCCCCACAGCTCTGGCACCAGCCTGGCTGGGTGAGTCCAGCTCATGGGTTCCCCAAACCACCCCCCCAGGAGCCCCTGCCCCTCTGGAGCTCAGCAACGTGGGCACAATGGGATGGGACAGGCTGCCCGTCCCCATGCCAGGCTCCTCCCCGCATCCCAGGGCGGCGCCGTCCATCCCTGCACACCAATGACCGTCCATCAAGAGGAAACTTGCTGAGGACAACGGTGACACTGGCCCGGGCTCGTCCCTCCGGCTTTGCTCAGAAGGGCAGGACAACTTCCACCACGGAAATACTTACTCCTACAAAAGGTGCCAGCTCCGGGGGGACAGGGAGAGGTTTGGCACCAGGGATGGGGTCAGAGATGATGAGGTTGGATTTGGATGTAGACAGAGGGCTGGGCATAATGGTGCCATTGCTGCTGGCAGCCATCTGCTGCATCAGCTGTATAGCGCGGTCCGGGATCTTGTTGGGATCCGAGCAGGACTGCTGCCACAGAGGCAGCTTCTGCGTCAGCATCTCCTTCCCCTGCGACAGAGAAAAACGAGGTGTGAGGGCGCAGGGGTGCAGGGGAAACCACCCAGCTCTGCACCCCACCCTGGGCAGCGCTGCACGGGTCCGGCGCTGGCCTGATCCTGGCTGCAAGATTGATCAGCTCCTCTGTGTGTGGCATGGATGAGAGAAAACACGGCGGCTTCCAGGCTCTGAAACCAGCTGACCCAGGAAGGTGTCATAAAAAATGGAAAGGAGGGAAGGAAAAGGTAATTCATCCTCCCAGCTTATCCCAAGATACCCTGCGCAGGGCAGCTCCAGGAGCAGAGGGGCTGTAGGGAGCTGGGCAGGGTGCTGTGCTCCTCAGGGAACAGCACTGCTCAACCGAGTGGAGAAAGAAAACGTGAGCAAAGGCTGGGGCACAGGATGTGCAGCGCACAGTTGTGCTCTGTGCTGCTGCCCAGGTCCTGAGGGATAAGCGTCACGCTTAGGGCTGCTCAGCCCCAAAAGCCTCTGGCCCCACCACCCCGCAGCTAAACCGCCATGTCCTGGCTGTGGGCAGGATGGGCAGCCCCCCACTGCCGTGCTCCCAGCCAAGGGGGAAGAAAAACTTGCCCTTATTCAGGTAACACACTCGTGCCGTGTGAGTGAGCATCCCATCGCGTGGCTCTCCGAGGGAGGAGATGTCCCAACCCACCCCGAGGTCATTCCCCAGCCAAGCACCACGCAGACCCCCAGCCACCCAAACGCCAGGAGTGGTGGCTCTGGTAAGCCCCACAGCCAGCTCACCCACGGCACAGGGTGACCTGACGCCTCTGCACGGCATCTTGACCGGTCTCACCTGGAGACAACTCTGACCCCACATACCAAAAAACACCTTCAAGCCAATTTCAGAGTTCCCGGACTTTTCCCCACTATCGGCCACCGGCTCCAGGCGAGGCACGGCCTCGCCACCCAGACTGCGGCTGCTGCCAGCATCCCCCGGGAGCCGCAGGCAGCAGTGGGATGGCATTTTTAGCCGGCAAGGCCCACGCCGGCTGCCAGGCTGGTGCATGGCCGGGCGCCCACGTCACACATACACCCACCGCGCTCTGGATGAGCCACCTGCAGAGCGCCTCTTGCAAAACCACCCTCCATGTGCCGCCGAAAGAAGTTCCTGGTTTCACCGTGCCGCAGCCACGCTGTGGGTGCCGGCACCCTAGTGCCTGCTGACCTCCCCACATCCCTGGGGGGGACACTTCCCCCCCCCCCCCGCACTACAGGAAGGGTTCACATATGCCAAGCATCGATCCAGCCCGTGGTGCGAGGACAATGCTGACTAATCCAAACTCCTCCTGCTCCCTGGTGCCAAGCGCGGCAGTGACAGATGGGTGCTGTGAGCGCCGGGGGGTGGCGGTGGGGAACAACCGGAATGGGAGCACGAGGCTGTGGAAGCAGCGCCGATGTTCCCAGCCCTCGTCTGGATGGATTCCGCTCTGGACCAGCGCAGGGGGATGCTGCTCCCCAGGCTGGCAGGCAGCAGCTCCAGCCCCTGGACATGGGCTGCCTGGGAACGGGCGAGAGGGGGTTTGGAGCAGCAGTTTAACCTCTGGTTGAATCCCCACTTTGCCAAGGGCAGGGGGCAAGGCGAGGGCCAGAGCGAGCCTTGCCAGGCAGGCAGCGCTGCTCCGACTCTGAGCAGGAACGTCGCTGCTTTGCCAAACCACGAGCTGACGCAGGGAGGAACCCGACCAGCCTCTACCAGGGCAGAGCCCTCAGACCTCGGTGACCACGATGTGCGGGAGAGATGAACTGAGCCCCATCCACCTCCTGCACGCTGCAGAGCGGCCGGCACCACCCGGCTGAGCCAGACGGCGGGATACGCTGCCAGGCTCTGCCACCGGCACCGCCACGTTGGCACTCCCAAACCCCAGCTGGACCAGTCTATCCTGCGCAGCCAGAAGCTGCTTTGAAATGCAGAGCAGCGCCCACGGGAGACGGGCCCCCTCGGGGTGCAGCCGGGAGGGCAGGACAGCCCCAGGACAGCCCTGCAGCACCCGTGGCTCCCAGGGCACCTTGCCCGGGGGTCACCCACTGGTATATCCCCACCACCACTGCCCCCCCGAGCCGCAGGGGCTGCCACCAGCTGCGGCTTTCAGGAGATGAGCCCAGCGTCCGGGGGGAGCACGGCGGCAGAGCGGTGGCTCTGGTGGAGCCGACTCACCTTGGCGTGGTAGGTGATGGCGCTCTTCGCTACCGCGCACTGTTTCTCTACCAGGAAGCAGAACCGTCTCCTCTCTTCTGTGAGCGCCGTCTTGTAGCCATCAGAGACGTAGTTTTCCAGCTCGCCTTGCTTGTTGCTGATGGCTTCGATGTACTGGAACAGGAAGAGACGCAGAGAGGTGGCTGCCTTCCCCGCTTGGCCCACTGAGCGCCTGCCCCTCTGCGCGCAGGGGAGGGGGATGCTGCGGCACCCTCCGGAGAGGGGTCGACAGTGCGGCTGTTGAAGGGGGGTCAGCAGGGCAGGGCGCCCTCAGGACCTCCCCCTGCCCCCCAAGCCCAGGACACACACACATGTGCCTGCGCGTCCCCTCCAACCCGCCCTTACTCATCGGAGCGCCCCTACGCAGAGGCGCTGACTCAGCGCGGGGGCCGGCAGCCGCGCGGGCGGCGGGACGAGCTGTGCCGCGTGCTGCCGCCCTCTCACCAAACGGGCGCCCGAGCCCCACCGAGGCAGTCGCCCTGGCAGCAGAGGAAATCGCCCCCATCGCCCAAGGGCTGGTAGTGGCGCCCTGCTCAACCGCTGCCGGGCACCGCGGCACACGAACCACCGCGGAGCCCAGCGCAGGCTGAACACCACCTCCTCTGCTGCCGGCGGCTTTGCCGAAGCGCGGCTTGTGCCCAGCGCTGCCTGCGAGGATGACCCCACCGCCACACGCAGCCATCGGCAAGGCTGACGCTACCGGCAGCGCTTTCAGTTTGCTTGTGCCACCCAGCCGCACGGCGAGCGGTGCGGGGGGACATGGGGACGGTGCCAGGGCAGGGCAGCAGGCTGGCACAGCAGAGGGAGGCACTCTGTTGGCACGGAGTCCTGCTCTACCTGCGTGACTTCTGCCAGCAGGGCTGTGAAACGCAGGGCTTTGCCATACGGGGCATGGAAACGGCACACGGGGCTGGGCTGGAGTAACCCGGCCGCTCGGGCTGGCCCACAGGGTGCAAACGTGGCACCTGGGAGGGCCTCAGAGCAACGCCCGGCACCGCAGGGCTGCGGCTCAGCCACACCATCAGCATCCCTGGGCACAGAGGGCATGAGATGGCCCCAGCTCCCTGACCCAGCCACCTTCTCCTGCTTCAATCCTCTCGGGATGCTCCCAGCCCCTCTGCAGGGAGCTTCCACTCTTGCTGTGGCACTGGGAGAGCAGCCACCAAACCTTTAAGAGGAGCATCTCTCTCGCCCATCGTTGTCCTTCCCGGCAACACCTCCTCGCCACCAGCTCTTCCCTGGGACGGCAGCACCACGCTGAGAAGCCACAACCAACCGCCCAGCCCAGGCACCGCTAAACCTGTTTTAGGAAGTCTGAGCTGCCCTGAGAAGGGAATTAAACTGGAAATTCAGGGCCCAAAGCAGCTTTACTTCTTGCTTCTTGTTTAACAGTTATTTTTAGCGTGCTACAATATTTATTAGCAGACTCACAAAATGGAACAAACCTCAACAAAAGCAGCAAGATGAAGTGACATCCTAGACTTCAAAGGGGGCTTATTTCAGAGCTGGAGCTCCTGCTGCTCCCACCCTGTTCAGAGCATCCTCCTTTGAAAGCAAACCCTGCACAGAGCTTTTGCTGGACCCAGCAAGGTTTTGGGTCTCCCCACCTGCACCAACACAGGTGGGGTAAAGGGGGGTCGGTGAGAAATGGGTAAAAACCCAGTTTGCAACCAACCACCCTGTTTCAAGGAGAATTTTTTTCGCCCCCAAATGAGAAAATCCAGAGCAAACACCTGTGTTTAGGAACAGAAATAAAGGCAGGCAACCGAGCTCATGTCACTGGGCGCAGAAGCACTGGAGGTATTTGCATCACCCCCAAGCGAAGCCGCAGGGAGAGCTGAGTCAGACGGGGGCTGGTGGGGACACAGGGGAGGGCACTGGGGAAGCCAGCGGGCAGCCAGGCTGGGCCAGCAGCGGGCATAGAGGCACCGGGAAGAGCGGCAGCAGCCCCGGGCACGTGCTGGGGGGCAGGAGCAGGCGGCCGTGGGAGGACACGCTCGGTGGGAGTGGGGAGAGCATCGCTCCCCGGAGTGGGCTTGGGACAGCGGCGCTGCCGGCAGCATGCCACCTCCTCCCGGGTATTATTAGCCCTGGGAGCAGCGCAGGGACAGAGCCCAGAGGCATCAGCCCGGCAGCAGTGATGGGGAGCCAGGGGGGAAGGACGGCTGGGGAGCCCCCAGCTCCCACAAGGTCTGGTGCCCCAGCTCCTCCATCGCAGCCCTGCGATGCCCGGGATGGATCGAGCCCTGCTGTCCCCACACCACACCACTAAGGAAAGTTTCCTTCCCTTCTCTCCCGAGGGAAGCAGCGGGACAACGCTCCCTCCCCCGCTGCAGAGCCCTGTTTCTGGAAGGAAACCCAACCCTGACAGCACCTGAAATAGCAGGAGTGAGAGCAGCCCCCGACACCCATCCTGCTTAATTTACTAACTGGGCCATCAGGAACGGGAAGGTGAGGAGTGAAACGAGTCCACCGCCGGGTAATTTAGTTCAGTGGCACAAGGACCATCCCGCCGTGATCCAGGTTTCCCCAGGTCAGACGCAGCCGTGCCCCAGGTACGGGGGTGGGTGAGATCCAGCTCGAGTCCTGAACACACCGTCAACCGCAACCCAGGGAACATCTTCCTCATCTTCACAATGTTAGGTTTTTAGCTTTAATCATGATTTAAATACTCAAAGCCTTATTTACATCCCTGATTTCGATCTTGTTTTGCAAGCATACTTTTAATTATTTCGCTAAAGAAAGGCTTGTCTTAACGGCTGCAGCCAGTTAGAACATGTCGATTCGCAAGCGGAGAGCCTGTGCTCTAAATTTAGTATTCTCAGCGCTTTATATACTTTATGTAAATATGCCTGATGTGCCATTGATTTATTCAGAGCCTTGATTTTTACACGTTATTACATTACAAAATGGCGAGCAACACTCCTTGTTCACTAGGTCGTTTTCATTTTGGATTTGCTCGAACTGACAATAGGCTTTCAAATAATGCATAGAAAGACAATTTAAATAAAAGCCTTGTTAAAGATGTCAGATGCACAGGAAAAAGAGACATAACACACAAAGCACGCTGTAAGATCTCACTACGGTATGCCAAGGAGCAGCACTGCCTTTCACGGGCGAGAGGTGCTCGTCGGGCTCACGGCTCCTTTCCCCGGGGATGGGAGGCATCCCGCAGCCATCCTGCATTTTGAACACTGGCCAAGCACATTTCTCAGCTTGGCACGACCTGACAAGCAGCATAAGGGCCAGGGGAAGGTGCCTCCCTGCCGGCCTCGGGCTCTGCGGCTCAGCATCACCCTCCCCAAGACCTCACCGACAAGCATGTACTGCACAAGTGCTGCATTTTTAATTCAGACACTGATTTCAGCTGTCAGCTTCAAATTCAGATTTTAAGCACCATATAAATAAGATGCCCAGTTTAAAGGAGGGGAAAAAAACCCCCAAAAACCAAATCCAAACCAACATTTGTGACCCAAGCACCCGAAGGGGCAGGGAGCCGGCCGGGGCGGTGCTCGCGGTGGTCACAGCCATGCCAAAAGCCAGAGCACGCGCTAGAGCCACCCAACAGCTCCAGAAACCTTTTCTGGGTTTCTAGGTTGGAGAGGCCTCAAATAACTCCCCCATCCTCCCCCCGCCGCCTCCCGAACGCATCCACTTCCAATTCACCGGGAGCCGCTGACCTAATTAGCAATGTCAGCACGCGGCGGCGCTGGGCGCAGCCGGGCAGAGGGTTTGGTTTAAGACGCTGCCGCGGCTCAGGGACAGGAGCCAGCGGAGCGAGGGCTCCTGCCTGGTCCAGGGAAGCAGCAATGCTGGGGATGGGGAGCCCGGTCCTGGCAGCCCCGTCAGTACGGGTGGCGGTGGTGGCTCAGCCGGGGATCCAGTGGTTCGACCCCTCCTGGCTGCTTGATGCCTGGGGGAGAGGAGCGATGCTGGAGCAAAGCTCAGCCACGCTGCGTCCTGCCAGAGCTGGGCTATCTCCATTCCGAAGCCAGACCGAGTTACCCCAATGGGTCAGATAGTAAATTAGGAACAAAAAACCCATGAAAGATGCTGCAAAGTCTCCAGCTCAAGCAGCTGCTGTCATCCCCAGCACAGAAAAGTCAGGACACATAAAGGCCCTGCTGCTTTCGTTAACATCTTCCCAACGCCACTCCAAAGCTGACAGCTGGAGGTGTGTGAAGATGAAAAAGCATCCGAGAAATGTCAAGACCTGAGTTCTTTTCAAGTGCACACCGCCGTCAGCGTAGTTAGGGCAGGTGAAACAGCAACATCATCACTGAACTTCAGTCGAGCCTTTAACAACCACCCATCCTTACTGGAAAAAAAAATTAGTTCAAATCATTCTGCCCAAGCCAAGAACGTGCAAAGCAGTCAGGAAGATGAGCCAAGGGCGATGCTAATCACCACCGCGCTGAGCACGACTGCAGAAGTCATCACTATAGATCTTTGTCAGCGATCAGATGCCTCTGCCGCTGCCACAGGCTGAGCGAAGGACCGGCCACAGGGACAGGAGGGGACCGAGAGCAGGCAGAAGCCAGCAAGGTTGCTTTTCAGGGGCCACCAGCTAACCACGGTGGGCACAGCAGGGAGTTTTGAGACCAGTAAGCCAGTAACACCACAGGGGAGCAGGCAGTGGGCACACTGCTAGCCGGCATCAGGAGGGAGCCAGAGCAGGGAGGGGACTGTGCCTCCACACTGGCTCCCACCACCAGGTTCCCATCCCGGGGACGGATGGGTCAGGACCAGGGGGGAAGAGAGACAAAGGAAAGAGGGGAAGGGAGAGGATGCTGCGAGCTGTGCCGGACTGATGCAGCAGGCTGAAATACCTGGAAGGAGTAAACACCAAGACAAGGGAGGATTTATTTAGGGAACCACAAGGGAGAATAATTAGAAAGTAATGGGATAAAATAAGAAGTTAGGCTGATTAACAGAGGAAGAGCATCTAAGCTGTTGAATAGTCTCAAGGAAAAAAAGCTGAAACCTTACCACGGCATATAGCCAAACTGAGGAAAATAAGAAGCCTGGGGATCCTCAGACCTGACAGCTCCCGGGGAAGGAGACGGCTTCTCCTCTTTCCCAGAATTTGCTCCTTGTGTGGAAGCCAGTGGACCCTGGAGCAGCCTTGGGGGAGATGCCGTCCCCTCTCAGCTCCCTCCAGCCTCCATCATCGCCCACACGTGTTACAGATGGAGAGGGAGGTTGGTCTGTTTAGCCAGAGCGACGCCGTATTCGAGCCCTGGGATATCAGCGGCTCTTCCCAGCAGAGCGCAGCTGGGAAGGAGACTGAGCTCAGAAGTGAGCCTGAGGTGACCTAACCCCCCTTGTAATAAGGCAAATAAAGCAACAGACCAAACCCTCTCCCGCAGCAGAGGACGCCCATACGTGGGTCACCATGGGAGCCAAACCACGTTTCACTGCTGTTTGCCAGGACAAAGCCCCCCTCAGAGCCAGGGGACCCCACCTCACCGCAGCCGTCCGCTGTCAGATGGCTTCTGTGCATCTGGCACACGGGAACCCCAAAGCTCTGCACCTTTCCTGGGGAGAAGACAAACTGCCCCTGCCCAAGTACCGACACCTCCAGCCGGGGAAGGTCTTTCAGTGCCGGCACCCACCGCGCTGCCCACCAGCCTCCGCCGCTCCACCGCTATCCCCCCGTGGCCAAACCCCTCCTCTGGGGTGCTGCGGCCGCCGCCGCGCTGATGGTGCCCAAAGGTGACACAACGCAGTGAGCGGATCGGAGGGAGCACGGCCCCGACAGCTGCCCTGCTGCGAGGCTGCCAGCCCCCCCTCCCGCCGCCGAGAAGGGCTGCCGCCCCTCGCCACGCTGCCCGTCTCACACATCTGTGCATCGGCCCCTGCGCCTCAGCCTTCCACCGCTCCTGCAAAGCTCCATCCACGCACGCATGTGATCTTACATAAAATTCAGAGAGTGAAACAGCAGGCGAGCGAGTGCTTTCTCCAGCCGGCTGTGCGGGGGTTTCACAATCAATCGCTTAAAATGTTCCCTCAGTACAGGGACACTCTGGATCAACAGCTCCATGCACAAGGTTCGGTACCAAAATGCTCACCAGACATGGCCCTGACCCGCACAGGCACGGGGACAGAGGGACCAGCTTTCCAGAAAGTCACTTGAGGCACCTCAGCCCCGAGGAAAAGCAGTTCAGGTACTTCCCAAAACTGGGATCCCTCTCAGTCCCAACCCGGCCACAGCAAGGACACTCTGACGCTGCCCACGACCGCAGCAGCTCGGCCCCGGAGCTGATGCATCGCCCCTCCCCGCACCCACTGACTGTATTCGCTGGGACTGGACACCCACAGCCTAACCCAGCTTTACAGCACGATAAAACCTGGAGAGGGTTACCTGGAGCTGCTGAGCTTTTACATAATTCTTCCCTATTTGACTTTCACATAAGCCCTTGTAACCTGGTTTGTGCAAACTCCTTACCAGTTAGAGCTTCTTGACCTATACCTAAAATTATTTCACCTGATGGGAATATCAAAATGAGGTTTCAATTACAAGAGTTTATAAACCCCCCCCAGGTTATTTGGCACAGTGGTATTTAATGCTTAAGATGTTCCCGCAGGAGCAGGTGTAGGTGTGGACAGCAGAAGACGCATCGGGGCAGGAGCTGAGCCCACCGCCTCCGGCTCGGCAAAGCCCTGGCTCTGCAGGGGCTGGGAGGAGCAGGGAGCTCCCTCCGTCCCTCCGGAGTTACCGGGGCGGCTGCTCGCCGGCACAGCCACGCCAAAAGCCCTTTCACCCGGGTCAGGCACAGCCTTTCACCGCAAACAGCCGGCTTCAGCTTTGCTATTTAGGCTGAATTACAGCCATCTTCGTCTCAGTCCAATGGAGAAATCCAATTGTTCATAGCATTAATACGATTTGATAAATAGTTTGAACCAACGTAACTTCATTGCTGAGCTGCTGAGTCAATGAAGGTCCCAAATCCATCGCGACCTTGATTTCATAGCTTGATCATAACCAGCATTTAATGAAATTACAGCAGTTTAGCTTCCTTGGTGATAGTTTAATCTTAATACTGTTCTCATTCTTCTTCATAAAAGATGTGTAGGGAATGGAATTGGTTTATTCTCCCAGTTTTCAACACAGGTGAAAAAAAAAATCTCTGTAGCTACATAATCAAGAGGAGACACTCGAGGCAGTCAGCTGTCCCAGCTTTCATTCCTCACGTGTAACAACAGCTCCAGACTGATTCACAAGGAATATAAAGCCTGGCTTTATTGTGACATTCAGCAGCAACAATCCACAAGCCCAGCATCTCCCTTGACCGTGACAGACAAAGCTTTGGGGATGGAAAAAATCACTCCTGCAATGTAATTGCACTTTGAGCTGCTTTTAAGTGACGTGAGTCGTCTTTACTGAAAACCACAAGGTGTTTTAAATCCTCAACCATTATAATCCACCCTCATCAACTGAACTCCACAAAACAAGTGCAAGAGACAGTGGCCAGATGATGTGGGACTTGCAGACAACCTGCATCAGCTCTCTCCATGCCACAAGTGGCTGATGCAGCTCAGGAGAAGCCTCCTGCAAGCGTCCATGAGCGTCACGCTGCTGCCTTATCCCGAGCAGACCTCTTCACCCCTTGTCTTCCCGAAGCTACTGCTCACCAGCCGCAAGATAACTGTGCAGCGCCTGCTGAATATCAGCACTTATTTCTGCGTTATAAAGGGGAAAAATCTGAATGGAAGAGTCTGGGCTGTTTTACTGGGCTTTCTGATCAATCTAGCAGAGCACGGAGCCAAAGCCATGCTGGTACCCTGGCCCAGGTGACGGCTGTCCTCTGCCACCCAGTAAATCAGCGCCTGAAAGTCTCCTCTCACCTCAGCAGAGCGGGGTGGCGGTACAGAAACCACGTCCTGGAGCTCCCCGAAGGAGGACCGTGCTGCCTCTCCCATCTCGCCCACCCAGCTCACCAGCAGGCAATGACAAGATGTGGTCACTCAAGTGGTGAAAAGGCAGAAAGGAGGAATTCTGCTTCCCCTAGCATTAAATTCAAAGAGAGATGATGACAGAGCACCAGACTCTTGGCCGCCGACTGCTGCAGTAGCTTAAGTGGATGAGTCTTCAGAAGAAGAGCAAGATGTTATTGCTTTATCGAAGGAGACGACTGATGTATCTACCAGGATGTTTCCCTCAAGAGCAGCTTCTCCCATGACATGACAAGTAATCTGCAACAGCCCATTAGAAGAGCTCCACCCAGTTGTTGTCCGATCTGTCTGCGGTCCCCAGGCACCCACCTGACGAAGCCTTCAGCTTCCCGCAAGCATCACGAGGTGCCTTCAGCAACCTACTCGGAGGCCACCGGGGACTCTACAAGCCGGCCGCAGCGGTGGCTCTGGGCCAGCTAAACAAACCGACCTGCACACAGTGGCTCCCCAGGGTGAACGGAGCTGTTTTAAGGCAGTTGAGAGAGATTTTTGTGGAGCAAAGCCCCATGGCACAACACCAGCAGCTCTGCAGGTGCCCCTTGTCCACTAAGCCTGGTTTCAACACCCGCATAGCTCCAGGCTGGAGCCACCCTTGCAGCAATCCCCCCCACCCTCCGATGCCCAGGCAAAGCTATGAACAGCCCAAAACACCTTCTTTTTCTGTTGAAAGGGACCGCCAGCACCACAGCCAGCAGAGAACAGAGGGAGAACTGCTCTCTTGGCTGAATTCAGCAATTTAACTTTGTATTTTGATGTAGAGTGGAAAAAAAAAAGAAGAGAGCAGTTGAGTAGTCTCATAGCTCTCTAAGCTCAAAAGCCATCATAAGGCTTTTTCAGAGATAAGCGCTTCCTAAATACTTACTGCTGAAAGATTAAGAGAATGAAAGCCTGATCCTGTTTCCCTGCCCAAAGCAGCCGCGCTAACAGGACTACCCCATCCCCGCCACATCACAGCAGGAGGATCAAACCATCGCTCCTCTCCCAGCTGTATAAAGCCAATCACTGGGATGGATTTTCTCCTCCTCCAGCTCCGGGTGTGGGATGGGGATCCCTGCCTGGCAGCAGCCTGGGGGGGGGGGGGGTTGGCAGGAGAGGGCTGGCTCTGGCAGCAATTTCACTGTTCTCCCCATCAGCAGCTTTCGCAGGTGGGGGATAGCAAAGCAGGTTTGATCCCTGAGTTGCCCCACGCGGAGCCTCGCTGCCTAACGGGGCTTTTCTCGCCCAGCAGGACTTTCAGAGCCGGGGCTTGCGGAGCTGCCACTGCTCAGAAGTGGTTGAAGCTGCTCAGCTCTCCAGAAGGCACCAGCCCCCGCCTCGGCGGGCAGGTCACCCAAGGCTGCTGCACCGACACCTTCCAGCGACGCTCCGGCCAGCCGTGCCTCCTGCGTGCAGCCCGGTGCTGCACAGGAGCTGCACACAGAGCCAGGGTGGACGGCTGGGGCTGCATTTTTTCTCCTTCAGAGCTTATTCTGATTCATGCCACCGAGAATGACTGATTTCCCAAATTTTAGTGCAATTACGAATGTCACTTCTCCAGCACAACCTCCACGGTGACTATCTGCCGATTCCTTTAAATGCCACCCTGTGCCCAGCCCTGGCGAGTGAAGTGCCACCAACGTTTAGATCCCCCTTGAGCAGCCACGGATCGTTTTGACACGTTACCAGCCCATCGCACCCAAAGTAACAGATCCTGGTCACAACATAATGCATGTTCTCACGCCTCAGAGACAAGACTGGGTAATTTCTGGCCTCAGAGTTCATCTCCCCCTTTTCAGGGAACTACTCAATCATTCAACGGCCTCAACTCGAGTTGCAGCCCAAGGACTTTCAGCCAGGGCAGGTTTGCAGGAAGGCACATCGATTATTTGTTAAAGTTTGCCATGTTCAGCCACGCTCCGGGCGAAGCTCAAACCAAAGGCTGCAGACTTCAGGGACACCAACTCCTGCTGTGAACGCATCAGCCACCCGGGCGCCGCAGCCCCTTGGCACGTGCCGCTCACAGCCCCGGTGCTGCCGCCACCAGCCAGGGAGGTGCCCTGGGTGCTCTTCAGCAAGATCCCGACCCTGACTGCCTCCCTGTGGGGAATCCCGATGCCCCAACCTCCGGAACGTGCCCACCCCGCAGCACAGACCATCCAGGCAGGTGCCGTAAGGGACCCCAGCCCCGGTTTGCAAACGGTGCGTGGTTGGCGCGGGAGCCCACACCGCGATCACACCGCAGTGATTCACCGCAGCCGCCCCCGGCCCGCGCCGCCGCCCCGGCGGGCTGGGGGAAGGGGCGCCCCGGCAGCAGGCACGGAAAATATTTAAGCAAAACACCATCCAGAGGAAGATGGATCTGGCACAACAGAAATTCATGATCTTTTCGGGTTCATTCATTAAGCAAAAAAAAAAAATCATCAAAAGCACCAGGAGCATCGAGCAGGTTAGTCACCACCGCACCGCCCGGCACAACATCTGCCATCGGTGGAGCTCGCAGCCTCCCCCTCTGCACCGTCCTCCCCCGGGGTGACTCTGAGACCAACCCGCTCCCATCACGGGCTGCCGCCCCCTCCCTATCCACACCTCCCACACCCCACCACGCTCCCCTAATGCTGCTGCGCCCGTTCCTCCGAAGAGAGCGGGAAGCCTTTATCCGAACGCCTGCGAGAGCTGGGCCACCTCCAGCAAGCGGCATCGAGCACCTGCACGTCAGCACAAGGGGGAGATGCTCCCGTGCCCCCCCCCCCGGCGTCCTACCTGCAGCTCCTTGTCAGAGTACTTCTGGGGGTTTTTGCTGCCTTGGCTCTTCTTCCGAAGTTTCTTCAGCTCTGCCTGGCACTTGTCGAGCGAGTCCCCCTTGCTCCTTTGCTCTGTCTGGTATTTTTTCAGCGCAGCCTGGACGCAACAGGAGAAAGCTCTGAGCAGCTGAAACTGAACCCCTGCCCCACCAGCAGCTCCTGCTGCCATGGGTTGGCAGAAGCAAGGGGCCCCCCACAAAACGTTGGGTGAAGTGGGTTCCCAAGTGGGTTCCCCAGCGGGTTCCCCATGGCCCAGAGAGCAAACAGGGGCTGCAATAGCCCGGCACTGGGGAAAATGCTGTTCTGTGTGGGGTGATGTGTGCGATGGCCAGGGACCCGTCTGTCACCGGGGGCACGAGCAATGTCTGGGCACAACCGCCCCCGATCAGGGAGGCAGGCGAGGGGGTAGCCGGGCAGCAGGAACGGGAGACGCGGGGATGCCCCAGCCAGCGTTTGTGCTGCCCGACCACCTGAGTCCGTAACTCACACTCAGGTACCGGGAGTCCAGCTCCACCTTCTGCTCCAGCTGCGTCAGGAGCTCGTTGTGGAAGGACTTGAGCTGCAGGCAGAAACAGAAAACGGGGTTCCTTGGTGAGGGCTGGCAAAGCCTGCCTGGAGAGCACCGGGGCAGGCAGGGGAGAGGGTCTGTACAGACTGATGCCAGCAAGGGACAGACACACACGCAGAGAGGGACCCAGCAGGGCAGAAGCGGACACCCAAGCAGGCCAGACCTTTTGCAGCTCAGCAAATCCACGTCAGAGGGGCTGGGGTCACCCAGACAAGACGTGGAAAATGATTTTGCTCAGCTGCAGCACCGGCAGAGCCCGTGGCCAGGCAGAGAGCCTTGCACACCCGGACTGGGGCACTCACCATCTCCTCCAGCTGGTTCTGGATCTGCCTGTGGACTTCTGCCATCTGGAAGAGCACGTCTCCTGCAAAGACAAGAGGCAGGAAGGTGGCTTGAGGGGCCAAACTCAGGGGGACACCCTGAGGGTGGGGCAGGCAGTGCCCCATAGCAGGGAAGGGTCCACAGTCAGACCCATGAGTGCTCCTAGAGCACGCCGGTGCCCATCTTCAGGGAGCTGTAGGTGAGCTGATGTTCCCTTGAGACACGAACACGCGTGTTTTGTGTAGCATGAAGGGAAACAAGGACAAGCAGCACCAGCACCCAGGGGCAGCCCTGCCCATGACCCACCGTGCTGTCGGCCACCCCAGCTACAGCACGGCTCTGCCCATGCCAGCCCTTAGCCTGGCCCCAAGGGTGTGACAAAGCAGCCAGAGATGACAGGACCAAGAAAGGTCCCTCATCTTGACCTGATTCCCAGTCCAGATACTGAAGGGAGCAGCTGGAGATGAGAGAGGCTGCGCTAATAACAGAGATGGGAATTTAAACAACACCGTTACAGCCCGGAGCTTCGCCTGACGCTCTCCCGGCTGCACGTCCAGCCCAAAGCCAAGCACGGAGCACCTGCAGCCCTCTCCCCAGCAGCCAGGCAGCGCACAGACACAGCCCTGGGACCCAGTCCAGGTCACAGGACACAGAGCTAAGCCCTGTGTCGATATTTGCCTCAAAACCACGGGACCTGTTCAACCTTGGCGGCTGAGCCGTGTGTGGGCAGCCCTGCCCTGGGCAGCGAGGGCAGAGCCGTGGTGCAGGGCTGCTGCAAAAGCCACTGCCCACAGCCAAGGGCTCCCTGCTCTGCTTTGTCTCTTCCTTTAATTTTTCTTTTCAAATGCAGAATTGAGTCACACACCCACCTCGCTTCTCCCGGGAGGAAGGGCAGAGTCCTGCCTCAGCAAAAGCCCCAACAGGGGCCTGTGGGAGCATCTTTCAGGAGAGGAGCCAGTGCTAGCGCTCGACTAAAAGCACCATCTCTGGATCAGAGCAAGCTCTCGGGGAGAGCTGAGCTCCATCAGTGATTTGTAAGGGCTGAGTTAGGAAGCTCTCACTTCCAGCATGGTGGGTTGCAGCTTCCCAGGAGGCTTCCAGTCTACACGGAGCTGTTTGTAAACCAAACTCCATAAGCTGTGTCTCCAAGCTGCTCCCATCTCAGGGCTCATCCTCAGCAGGACCTGCAGCCCCCCAGCACCCACAGGGGCTCTCTGAAGGGAAGCTGCATCCCACACCCCATCCCAGAAAAAGCAGAACAGCAGCTGGGATAACTCAAAGCCCTGATTATGCAGCCCATAAAAACGCACATGGAGTCTGAAGTGTAAGAATAGCAGCCTCAGAGATGGGAAACGCAATGGGAAGGGGACCCCAGCCCTGGAGCCCCAGGACAACGTGCTGGAGGAGGTGATGCAACGCTCCTGAGGCTGCCCGAGGTGGAGGTAGCGGCTCCCAGTAGGGATCCAGGGGCGAGCAGCCACAGCCCTAATCCCACCTAACAGCGGGTCCCCCTTCCTCGGTCCCCCAGCAGCCGAGACACACAGAGCCCCGGTTTGCTTCCACACGGGGCTGCTCACTCCTGTCCTGCTCCAGCACAAACCCAGCCCCAGGAAACGCTGTGGTTTTGGTGGATTTAGAGGGTGCAGGAAAACACAAGTCCTCTGCAGAGGACAGGTCCATCCCAGGCTCCAGGACTTCTGCATCCTCTGTACTGGGAGTCAAAGCCCAGCAACAGTGAGACTGGGATGAGCCAAACCGGCATCTCACTGGTGCAAGGGAACCCTTGGGACCCTCATCCAGCACAAAACCAGCTGGTGTACGCTGGGCCAGCCCCAGCTTGCTGCTTGGTCAGCCCGTCCGCAGCGCACCACGTGCCCGGGCACGCGGGCCATGCGCCAACCAAGTGTCAACACCACCGGCCGATCAGGAACAACCTGGCCCAACGTCACTTTGCTTTTGTGTCTGAAGCAATTTGTACTTTGCACCATACACTGTGTCTCAAAACCTTCTGCAAACATTAAAATCTGATCCCTTTTTGTCCTTGGCAGGCGCCAGCCCCCTCCACCGCAGGTCGATCCAGTAACAGAACCAGCTGTGGCACCGGCAGGCCCTCAGCCAGCGCCAACTGGCACCAGGGTCACTGTCCCCCTGTGCCCCCCGCTTGGCTCCTTGAGAGAACAGCAATGCACAAAGCATCCAGTGACGCACAAAGCGTCCCGCAAAGCAAGGAGGTGACCGCACGGCTGCGGCTCCCCTCCTTTGCCGGGAGAAAACCGTGTACCGAGACTCCCGCGGCCACTGAGCCGGCCGTAACTTCGCCAGCCGCGTTGCAAGGTGCTGAGCAAAGCGGAGCAGCCCCCGGCCCTCACGCTGAGCACGCAGCCAGCTGCGGTGAAAGAGCTTCACGCCTGAACGAGGAGGTCCAAGCGAGGGGTCGCCACCACGAGACCGCCAGGAAATTGCTCTCCGGTTGGGCTGCGGCGGCTCAGTCGTGGGAAGTGCACAAATTCCCACTGCCAGGAGGCGATGACGTCGCGCCGCTGCTTGGCTGAGGTCGCCTTTTCAAGAGTGTATCCAGGCCAGGGCGGGTCGCTCCGTATTTCCAAAGCTCCTGCCACCCCCTCTCCCTTTCGCTTCCCGTTTGGTCGGGGTGGAAACCCCAGCTGAGAAAGGCAGCACGGGGTTGGCCCAGGGCGTTCTGGCCACCACCGCTGAGCTCCCAATCCACCCAGGAGAGCAGGGGCCAGGGTGCTCAGAAATAATATATACGTCCCCAAATCCGGGTGCTGGGTACGCCCAGCCCCCTGCGCTGGGACCACAGGGCTCTGCCCCCACTGCATTCCTCACCCAGGGAATTAACCGGCTCCCAGGAGCCAGGGAGGTGCGCGATACGCATCTTCCTGCATCTGCTTTCCCCACCGCCACCCGCTCAGCTCTTATCGCAGTGAGAGCACGGGGCGTTTCAGCCCCACATCAAAGCGAGCAGCGGTGTGGAGCCTTCCCCACCCAAAACCGTGTCCCTGCTGGAAGCTGCTCCACGTCCCAGCCTGCGCGAGGGGACGCTGCTGTCCCCCCACCCCGCACGCTCCCCTGCCACGGCCAGTTTGCTGCACCTTTGCCGGTGGTGTGGCCAGCCCGGTGCCAAGAGCAGCTCAAGGTGAGCACCGCGCGGCGCAGGAAGGCGGCTGGATGCCTGCCCGGTGCTGGGCTGTGCAGAGGCACGAGAGCTTCCTCTGGAGCCAAGATAGCCCAACCGGCTCCGAAGGAATCGGCTCTGGGCTTCCCATGGCCACCACCATCGCTGGGCAGCAGCAGGGTTTGACCTAACCACCCCCCCCCCCCCCAAACAGTAGCTGTGGCACTGCGTGAATTCACACAGGACACCTCCAACACCTCCACGCCACGAGCTGCTTCACCCCTGCAAAAAAGCAAAAAGCCTTTCAAAAAAAAAAAGCCACCGCAAAACCAGACCTTGTTCGACATTAACAGCCATTTCACCCTGAAACCGCTCAGACTGACCCAGCGCGGCGGCAGGGAAGAAGTTAAACTGTGACTACAAGATACGACGGTGGTCGGAAAGCCTAAAAATTTCAAACCCTGGCTCAGAAGAGGACCCATGGCATTAGCAAAGCTTAGCAGCAGGGA
The DNA here is from genome assembly GCF_034619465.1 of Leptosomus discolor. Taxonomy (NCBI): domain Eukaryota; kingdom Metazoa; phylum Chordata; class Aves; order Leptosomiformes; family Leptosomidae; genus Leptosomus; species Leptosomus discolor. Next base: position 4,608,579 of record NC_141405.1, read on the forward strand.
TGGCACTGGGGCATACACCCCGGCCACGGCACAGCCGCCCACGCCACGGGCGTTTTGCATCACCTACCAGTGGTATTTGTAAGTCAAACATGATAATTACCGCTGCGCAGCAGGGCAGAGAACAGGGCGAGAGCTCGGGTCACGGTGCAAATGGCATACTGAGAGCGAGCACTGCGCTAGCCTCGCTGCCAAAATGCACATCCTACAGGTCAAGAAACCCAAGGTCAAGAGCCTCACCTAAGCCCAGAGGCAAAAATAAGGACAGGGAAAGGCAGGACACGGCAGAGCAAGGATTTCACCTGCCTGTGCTGGGCTCACACACCTTTCCGCAGGCTGCGAAGCACAAAGAGGCGAGGAGGAGTTGCTATTTACGTCTGTCTGACTCACAGTATCGTTCTGGGAGAACTATAGGGGCTATTGTGGGCCCTTCCCTACCACACCCAGCCGGGAACAGGCAAACAGGTTGTTCCACATCCCTCCCATCGCTATCGACACCGCAGGCCCCACGCAGGAGCCAGCTGCCCCTTCCAGAAGGCAGAGCAGTAGGAACCCATCTCACAGGGTTTTTGAGCTTTCAGAGCCTAAAGATTATTTTTTCCCCTCCCTTCTCGAGCTAGGTACAAGCCATTTTTAATAAAAATACCAAACAATGCCCTGGCAAAGGAGTCAAACTGCTACAAGCCAGAACACGCAGATGCTGGTGCAGGGCTGAAGCAACCCAGCCTGTCCCAATGCCACAGACATCAGGGATGCTTTGGCGAGCAAACAGCACTGCATCCTCGCCACCGTCGCGCCTCGCTCCCCTAAGACGGAGGATGAGGCGCTGTTGGCATCACTCGCTATCAAGGTCACTTGCTCTGGATATTCAGATCCCAAACAAAGAGTATGAAAGGATGAAACAAGGAGTCCAGGGGCTCAGCTCCTTCTGCTGTTTGACACCGTGCTGGGCTTCTCCCTGTTGCTTTTTGTTAAGGGAGACCAGGAAAGGCAACGGTGCCGTCAAGCGAAGTAACTGAGCTACCAGAAGAGGAGTATTTGCTCATTAATGAGAAAAAGCAACAGACAGTAACAGGGCAAACTGTTTGAGCTCCTGAAGCCCAAGAGGAAAAAGAGAAAATCTGCTTTTCAATGGCTGGTTAAATGCTGTTAGCCCAATTCTTTGATGCCAAGCAAGCACCCGAACCCAGAGAAGGGATGCGCGTTCCCAGGGCATGAGAAGATGCAAAAGCACCGGGTGGCTGGAGGAGAAGGGGCCAGGAGGTCCCTGCACCAGGCACTGCTCCAACACAGGCACCCATTTCACTCCTCCCAGACTTTGCTGGACAGGAAAGCTCCATCAGTTTGGGCTGTTTGGTTGGGGTTTTTTTTGTTTGTTTGTTTTTTTTTTTTTTTTTTGAGGGGGGAGTGGGGTAGAGAGCATCAGCCTCATGCCCAATTATTAACAAAGCATTGCTTCAGGGTGAAATCGTGCCCCCCGCCCGGACTCAGCAGGGCAGGGCTCTCAGCCCAGTGGTTACCAGTTCCCCTTTCAGCGCTGCATGCCACCCAGTTTCACATCTTCCATTCTCCATTGACCACCAGCAGTGAGTGTGGCCTCACCCCCCCTCCCCCAGCTCCCACCATCACTGCTCAGGCACATCCCCACTGCGGCACGGCTGCCCCCCACCCTTAAATGCAGACCAGCAACAACTCTGCTCGCACATCACGTGCTGGAGATCCGACCAAGCCAGACCGAAGGCAGCAGCACACCACTGCAGACTTCTGCAATCTTTTTTCCTCTTCCCTCATACTAACGGGTCTTGATCCGAGACCACAGACACAGCCCATGGGATCACAGAATCGTTTAGGTTGGAAAAGACCTTTAAGATCGAGTCCAACAGTGAACCTGGCCCTGCCACAAACAAGCCCTCGAGTCACGGAGAGAAGCACCTCACAGCCCCACGCCTCACCCAGACAAGGCGGCTCTGACTCGATCAGCGCTGACATTCAATCGCAAGACAACTCGGGGGAAGATCCGTGCGTGTGCAGCGGGAAGGATACGCGTGTGGGGAAACAATCAGCTTCTCCACGCTGAGTCATCTATTTCCTCTTCAAAAAGGTTTCACTTATCACAGCCCCAAAGGATGGTGCCGATTTGTTGATGTTATATTAGCAACTCATCAGCATTATAATGATCAGCTCTGTTTGGAGCCTCTGCTTCAACCCAGCTTGGCAAAGCTTAAGACATTTTTTATTTATTTATTGAGAGACAAGGTAAAGGGAAAAAAAAAAAGGGCAGGAAAAGCTTCCCAAGGCACCCTGACTCAGGCAAGTTCAACGACGCATTTCCAGTAATCGGCTCCCTCAGGCTCAGCACTTGCCATTGACACTTTTACCATGGATGGATTAGAGACCTGGGTGATCTGTGATGCCCCGTGCTTCCCAACAGCCCCCCCCCCGGACACTTACAGATCATGGATCTGTATCATGATGTACAGACCAGCGAGTCCCTAGTGCCCAACTGCTCTGGCAGCAGCTATACTGGTGGCACAGGATTAATTAGCACAGGAGAACGTGACTGCGCAGACCTCACATTCACCAGCCTGGCTCGGACCCACGTGCGCCGATCCCTCCCGCACACCAGCAGCCCCGGGAGGGGAAGCAAACACCTCCAGGACCTGGGGCTGGCACACACCAAGCTGCAACCCCTTCTTAAAACCCGCCAAGCTCACAGCATTGCCGATGGATGGCAGAAACCACCCCCCGGACACAAACGTGGCCCCTCCGTCCCTCCCGAAAGGATGGAGTATCCCTGCGGGAGCTCGTCCCGGGCACACAGCAGGTAGGCATCCCTGGAAGATGTCACCACTGAAGGTGAAACCCAAACGTTACACACAGCTGCTACGCGCTAGAAACTCCAGCCAGGCAACATGCTCTTCGCAGATGCTCATTTAACAACCCTCCACCGTGACTTACCCAAACACAGGTTGGTGAGAACAAGCCTACTGCTCTGGCAGTCTGCTTTTAATCAGAAGACTTGAAGGCAGGGAAAAGGCAATGCAGGCAGCAGCAGCGGCCCTCTCTGAGGCTGGCAGCAGTTTTTAAGAGGCCTTTCCTGTGTTTCTGCATCCTCAGCAAGCCCATTCCCGCAAGTTCCTTCCCTAAGGGAGCTACACAGCTTGGAGGCTGAGTCCTGAATTTCTGGAACAACTTCCCTGGCAAATCAGGGCTTTTCACAGAATTGCAGGTGGAACAGCAGGTCCAGAACATCTGTTCTTCCACCAGCACAAAGTTATTACTCACAAGCCATCCAGTGCATCGTTACGTCCAGTTTTGAAAAGGACTGAGCAACAAGATCACCACCGCTCTCCCACCCAGGAGCTGGTCTCCACGGGCAGAAGGACCTCACTGCAGGGACACCATGTCACCCACCACAGGCACATATTGCCTGAGGTTCAGCCTCCTTTTTTCTGGGCGCTGCTCTGGCAAGTCCCCAGCAGACATCGGCCACCACCAGCTCCAGCGGTCCCCGCTCACACACTGAACACTGGGCGGCCTTTGACATTCACAGGATCTATAGCTGCATCTCTGCTGCTGCAGGCAGCCTCTACCCAAAACAACTGCAAATCCAATTAACAGATTAATCCCTCTCCCCAGAGGATTCAGCGCAGCACAAAGCCTCTGAACCACGCCATGGCTGAGAGCCGGGCCAGGCCAAGAGGCTGCAGTGAAGACAAGAGGCTGCAGTGAAGACAAGAGGCTGAACTGGCCCGGGCAGCCGTGAACATCCCACCGGGCTGGTCTGCTCCTCCCCAGGAGCTGCCACGGTTACCATCCCACCAGGGCACAGGCTGGTGGCACCCTGGCTCTACAGCTGCATCACGGACAGGACCAGGCTCTGTGCCCAGCTCTGATGGGCACAGCATGCCCGGTGGAGACGGCTCTGTCCTGCATCCCTCCGTGATGCTCATCAGTGTTTTAAAAGCTGTACAGAGGTAGTTTAAAACTCCTGAAGCCCAGCATCCTCCACTGACACCAAACAGCTCCACAGCAAACGATTGAACCATGAAGGTGCCACCGGTCCCGACTTTACTGTGCAAACTGTGTACCAGAACAAAGCAGTTATCTACCAGAGGCTCATTTTGGCTCCACTAATTACTGCATATCTTGTCCTTTCAGAGCCCCCTGCTTCAGTCAGAGCAGCTTTCACCAATTCAAAAAGACCTTCTAGAAAACCAGCTGCAAAGCAAAATCCACCTCCAGCCCCGGAGGAGTTTCCTGCAGGTGCTGCACAGCCCCAGCGTCCCGGTGAGCTCCCAGCCTGGTGGGAACTGCCTCTGGCTCCACTTATCAGGAAAGTACCTCTCTTGGGAAGAAAAAAACCCCTTCCTATTACTTTGTCATGGCCCAGTTTCACAGGGGACAAAAGAAACAACATTTTGAGTAGCATCCAAGGGACCTAAGCAGGAGCTGGACAAGGGCCAGTCACCCGAGCATTTGTGCACGTGTGACTGGGGCTCCTTGGAAACGCCTACAAACCATTCCCGCATCAAGCCTGCGGCAGACCTTTGCTGATCAGACACGCCATATTCATGCTCTTCACGCCAGCTTCCCAAAAGCCACCGCAGCAACCGCTGCGGATGTGACGAACAGCGTAAGGATCCCCTCTCAAAGAGGAACTGTGGGCATGGGTCTAAATCCTCCAAGGGCCAGGAACCGGGCAGCAGCCCTGAGAGCAGAGCAGGGAGGGGAGCAGCTTCCCTGCCGACCCTCCCCAGGGATCCAGCTCCCAGGAAGGCCACGGCAGCGGGGTTCAGACAGAGGTACACCCCTGCCAGACGCTTGCACCTGAAAACTCAAGCCACAGAGCCGATTACAGCTCAAGTGCTTTATTACCGCCGAGTTTTCCATTACCACCCGGGATTATCCTGTCTACACACAGTTGCTAAAATCTGATGGAGAATTTACAAAAAAATGTGGAGAGCTAAGCAGGTGGGGAGCAGAGAGCTAAGCTGGGAGGCAGCATTATCAGGCTGCTGACTCTTTTCAGCACGGCAAACGGGCAGCATCACTCCCTTCACAGGAATGTGTTTTTAAAAGAGCCAGCACAGAGCAGAACGGGCCACCCCGGCTGGCTGTGCTGTCGGTTCTCCAGTGCCCAACTTAAAGAGCAACTCCTTGGAGTCACAAATGCTATTGGAGAGGGACAGTGTGAAAACACGGCCAGTTCTGAGCAGCTCTCCCAGCACGGGGCAGCCTCCGAGTGTTCTCCCAGCACCCCAGGGTGCCGCAAACCCAGCCAGAGCTCCTGGTCCCCAGCCGTGCTGCATCACCCAGGGGGTGCAGAGCCCCTGCGACCACCCTGGCACAGGCAGCATCACTGCAGTGCAGGCAGGAGAGCCAGGGACAGACGTGGCTGCCTTCATCACCTTGTAGACATAGGACCTGTGTATTTTTATGTTCTTTTGACACCTCCTGTCCCAGAAATAAGCATCAGGAAACTATCCATATTCTGAAAAGAAAGGGTTAAGGAGGGAAAAAAAAAAATCTCTTTTCTGTGGAGGCTGGAAAGAGATGCGAGCTGCAGCCCCAACCAGAGCACCCCAGAGCCCTGCCTGGTGTCTCGGAGCAGCTTTCCCTGTGGCACAGGGTGGGAGCACGTTCGTGCCACTGACAATTATCAACATCCCCATTTGCTGCGGCCTCTGGTAAGGAATGAAATAACGCAGACGCCAGCGCTCCTTTCCGGCACTATCAGCAATCCCAGCGCAGGGCCCGATAAGGTAAAGGTGTTCCCAGGAAAAGCCGTACCTTTGGCGAGCACAGCCCCGCTCTCAAACATTTTCAGCCCCTGTTTACACATCCCGCTGGGAGGGGGTTGTGTCCCCGACTGTTATCAGCTCCAGTAAACTGCAGCCAGAAATTTTATCTTAACTTTCCTCTGCACAGAGCAGCTGCCACAATAAATATCAGCAAGATCAACAAAGCAGGAGGTCGGAGAAGCAGCCGCTCGCCACGGCTCCGGACCGAGCACGAGCTGCCAGGATGCTCCCTCAGACACGCTCACACCAAGAGGGGAAGATGTAGTAATTTGGGAACATCTTAAACCAACCCCAACATGCTCAAGCCACACACCAAATGCATGACAGGAGACTGCGAGGGGGCCCTAAGGATACCTGCTGTCAAACCACCGTCCTTAGGCGAGGAAGCAGGACCAAGATGACACCAAAGCCAGGTTTTACATGGGAGCAAAGCCTGGAGCAGCTCTGAAGGGGAGGCAGGGCTTGTGGTCCCCAAGCTCCTGCCCTCGCCCAGCTGAGCCGTCCCTGATAAGGCTTTCCCAAGCTTTCACTTCCAGGAGGACAAAGCTGCTGCATCTTTCACCCCCCCGAGAGGCAGAAGAGGAAGCCTTGGACAGGAAGGTCTGCACAGCCCTTGCAATCTCAGTCGCTGCACGCATCGCACACAAGGCTCTTGTGTTTTATTTATTAAACAGAAACAGATTGCTACAGGCAGCTCTAATCCAAGCGATAGAATCGGTTTCCATAGACACTTACCGCTTCCCCATTAAAATTCAGACGCAGCCAGCGAGCTGTGCACGGCCGCACCAGAGCAGCCCTGGCTGGGGGCGAGCAGTGGCTGACACCGAGCACGACACGGCAAAAGCCGAAGCCTGGCCCCTCCGAGGGGCTGTTCACCGACTGCTTCATCGGCCTCCGGATTTACTTCAGCTCAACCTCTTCTCTGCTAATTGACCGCCTCGGAGGGACGGCATTAATGAGTACAGTTTCCCATCTCCCAGCACAGTGAGCCAGACCTGCAGGAGGGACCAGGAGGAGGAGGAGTTCCCCTGGGACTGCAGAAGCAACGAGACCAAAACCCATCTCGGCCCCCCAGGCGCCTTAACGAGAGGCTGCAGCATCCCTGGGGGGAGTTGGGAGAAGAGCCACCTTGAACCCCACCTGCTCAGAGGGCCAGCAGCGAGGGAAGAACCTAGGAGCCACGTCCAAGCGATGGGAAGATTGGAAAAGCAGCTCCCGAGAGACTTGCCAGAGGAGTAAGGGCAAGAAAGGGAAAGGAGGCACCGAGCACTACAGCTCGCGGCGCCTGTCGCAACCCCGATCGACTGAGCAAATACAAGTCACCCGCTGCGCTGCACCGGGATGCTGCAGGCTGCAGCCCATCTTGCGACAGCTCTGCCGCACTCAGCAGGGCTCTGGGTAGAGGCACAGCCCAAACGCCGGGTGGTTTCTACCAGGAGAAACGCTGCTTCAGTGCAGCCGAGCTGCCCGGACGCCAAACCGCTCCCTCTCCCCTTCTCCTTTCCGAGGACCAGGGTGGGCAGCGCTGCCTCAGCTCCCCAGCCAGCAGCCGGTGCTTTTCTCTCCTTCGCAAAGCAAGACAAAAACGCCAGCAAAGCCGCTCGCTGCAAACGCTTCCTCCTCGCAAACACCGCAGGCTGTCAGTGCCCCAAAATCCCGACACTAAGAATAGCAGGCTTTTTTTTTTTTTTAAGCTACATTTACAGTAAATAGAGAGACACTTTTTCCATTCACACGAGGCAGGATCAGCTCCACATTGAGCTTGCTATCCCCGTCAATCAACAGCAAAAATCTGGTTTCATCCCTGTGCTCAGAGCCTGCTCCAGACTGCAACTCCATTTAGCAGTAATTTGGTGACTTACCCAATTCTTTAGATCCTTGGCTTTCACTGGCCAACTCTCCCATCTTAACCAGAGCATCGAAGTATCCTTTTGCTGCATATGTCATACCTAAAAGCACCCAAAAACACAGGTTATATTCTCTTTAATGGCTGTTACAACTTCTACAGTACTGAAATGATGCTAGACACTAAAATAGACATTACTTCAAAGGGCTTAACCCCATGGGGAGGGACTAGAAGAAAAATGAGTGAAGAAAGAAGAAAGCTCAAGCAGCAAGATTACAGGGCTATTTAGGAGGGGGAAAAAAGAGTACGTGCAGGATCTAAGTGGTTTTCATTCCAGTGTAACCATCAGCCTGCACAACGCTGCTCAAAAATCACTGTGGAATAATTGAATATCACAGACTTTCATTACAGTTCAGCCTTGTTTGTTGACATTCCAGCTACACACTCCACTTTAATCAGATAAGCAGGGGGTTTCCTCTAATCATGAGAACATGTTGTACAGCTTTAGCTCAACACTGTCAAATTATGTGCTGAAGCCTCTTCCAGCGCGATTTACTGACTAAGACACTTCCTTCAGATGCCCCCACAAGCTCAGAGAGCCAAAGAAAAGGATGACCGAAGACAATTTTAAAAATTACAGGAAGATCTTGGGCTTCAGAGCTTATTCACAGCAGGGATGTGAGAAAAGTGGAAAGTGAGCGATCACACTGGTTATCCACAAGATGCGGCCATTACAGCGTGCCCAGCTTAAGCTGCGATAAACCAGCACGTTATAAACGGGCCCCACCACCCGGGTAATTAAAAGCTGCATTATCGGTATAACATTTCAGAAGAACAAATAAAAAACACAGTCCCAAGGGCAACCTTTTCTCCCCCCCCATCAGACCCTGCCTCTCCCTTCCCTGCACCCGCCTGCAGACCCGGCAGGGAAGGACCAGGCAGAAGCACACCCAAATCACCAGCCCCTGCTTCATTAGCATCGTTAGGGATGGCTGGAAAACGCTGCTGCTTGCGAGGGTGTATTAGATGCCCCATCCCTGGGGGAGCAGAGTCCACAGCCCCTGCGCAGCGGACCGGGATGGACGGGCACTTCCCTCGTTATGGCCAGTTGATCCATTAAAACCGAATGAAAGGCAAGGCAGAGAACCGGCAGGAAAGCAGCGTGGAGGAGAGCGCCTGTACCTGGGAACGGCGGGAGGCCTGCCCCTGGAAAGATCCTTCACCAAAACATGCAGGAACCTCATTTGACATTTGTGGGAAATACGATTTGCTCCAGGCACGAAGCGAGAGGCAGAGCTCCTTCCCAGAGGCCGTGTTTCAAACAGCGGCATTTAAGAACATGAGACACCAAAATATTTTTTTTTCCACCGCCTTAAGATTATGTCAGCCTCTTCCCTTACAGGCATTGTCACTGAACCAATTAAAAAAATAAAATCCAGGAGAGATGTGCAGGGCAGCGCTGGAGCGAGCGGAGCCCTCCCCGAAAGAAAGCAGCTGCCTCAAACAGAGCCGGCCTTAAACCTCCCTAAAACGGAGCCGAGGAGGGCCCAGGCAGTACGCAAAGTCGTTTTAAGACAAAATAACCCATTTTTGGTTTTCATCAATTTCATCATTTTGCTTTCGATCATTTACATCTGCTCCTCCCTAACGCCTCCCAACGGGGCCCCAGTCAAGAGCTGCCACCAGCGTTTTCAGGGGTTTTTTCCCCCTCTTCCTTCCCAATGCATTCTGCTGGGCAATTTGAACATTTCAATAACACATCTTTAAACAGAACTTGAAATCTTAATTCTGAATACTTTAAAGTAACATTTAAAGATAAAGTGACTGGAGATGTAGCTGTTACCCAGTTGCCACCCAACATTTCATCACTTGAACCCTTTCCACACCCGTGGCCCCGCAGCAGGCACGAGCCTTGCACGGCCAAACGACATGAGCTTTGCATCGAGGTCCAAGAACCATCTCTCCATTTTCCTCCCCTGGGAACAAAGCGCATCCCAAGCTGGTTTCCCAACTTCCTTCCCTTCCGAGGCCGTGCTGTCCAGCCGCACCCTCACCAGCCTTGCAGCTCCCCCCCAGCAGCAGTGCAGTTTCACTTACTTGCTAAGGCTTTTTCATAGGTCTTCCCCATAGAAATGAAATTCCTGAGGCTGGGATTGAACTGCTCCATGATCGTCTAGAGGAAAAGACAAGAACATTGTCAGGGGTTAGCAGAGATGGCCGGGAGCTGGACGGAGCAGCTTCACGCTCCCCTGGGGCAGCCACACTGCACTCAATGCTCATAAATACAAAATTAGAGCAAGAAATCCTCCCACACCCCTCACAGCAACTCAACCCAAGCTTCCCAACATCTTACAGATGTTGGGTTTGCACCAAGAAGCCTTAAGGATACCCATGTGTTGCAAATAATGCTCAAAAGGAATGGCTCTATTGGCCTGGAAGGGCAAATGTTCTTCTCATTTGGGGTAAATCCAAAATACGGGATCAGAGCAGCGCAGAAGTAGCCCAGTGCTAAACCAAACACGATGATAAGAGCTGTGGAGCACAGCCAGGATGTCAGCTGAACGCAACAACCCATACTGCCCCTTCGAGCCAAGCTTCCTTCCAGCTCCCTTTGCGAGCGCGGGTTGGAGGCACCTTCACCCCTCGCCAAGGACAACTGCTCCAGAGGGCTCCTCCCCATGCCAGCTCCAGCAGGTGCCATTGGCGCTGCCCTGACACCAGGCAAGAGCAGAGCCCGGACGCAGCAGGGGAGGGGAAGATGCCCCAGGTATCCTCCCTTCACCCTGCAGCCTCATGGAAGACCACCAAGCTTGGGTTGTGAACACCACGAGGCAGAGGGTCACTAACAAGTCGCCTCTGCAGTGCCCCACTGTGAGATGCCTCATGCTGCTGCTTCACTGCCAAAGGTGAATAAACGCCCCAAACCAGAAAATTATCAGATATGGCAAATATAACCATGATAATAACCATAAGTGGCTGTTTGAGGCAGCAGGCAACGGCACTCGGACCAACTGTGAAGCTGACCCAAGTTCTGGTGACGATGGCTGGTGATGTCCCACTCTCACGATGACCTCAAAGAGCGGCATCGGCGTGGCCCATCACGGAGAAGCAGAAAGGGCTGAAGAGCAGCTTTTGAAAGAACCACCAAGGATCTGAAGACAGAACAAAGCCACCACCGTCCCCACCGAGCCGGTGCCAGCCACAGCTGAAGCCACACGCAAGGAATTACACCTCGGTCTCAAAGCACTCGGGTGTCACTTTCCACCTGCCTAAAAATGCATAAATTAGGGTGTCGGTGAACACCAGAAGCGCTGTCTGACAGCTTTTCCTCCCTCGCTTTAAGGTCCTTATTTAAACATGGGGGGAAGGAATAATCGGCTCACCCAGAAGAACGGCTCTTTGTACGTTCGGCACAGCAGCTACGGACCCTCCTCGGCCAGAGTTATTCAATCCCCGGCGTCGATAGCATCTCTAAAACCAGACACTGATTCCCAGCTGAGCCGTGGAAGAGACAACAAAATCTCCATTCTCTCCCCGCGAATCCGACCTCTGGACCAAGCCTGGCTGCAGCGGAGCAGCCCCAGAGCAGGTCCCAAGCCCCTGCCCCACCTCAGGGACAGCCCCTCGCCCTGTCCCAACAGCCTCCCGCCAAGGGGACCACTGGAAAATGAAGTTTAATGCCTAAATGTCCCCGCATCACCTGAGCAGGGATGCACGGGTGTTCCCCCTGGGAAGCGAGGGCTCTGCGCCCCCCGACACCGTGCTGCTGGCAGCGTCCCATCCCGGGAAGGGGAGGGAAGACGACAGACAGACACTTATGGCGAATAAGCTGATTAAGCATCTGTTACCTCATCCGAAGCTGGCCAAACGCTATAAAGCTCATTTTCTGCCTGAGGCATTTTTATCCCGAGTTCCTGCTGCCTGCCCTTCGGAGAGTGTGACAGTTTAATTTTCTTCCGCAGGTGCACGCGTGCAAGGCTCAGCCGGTGCCTTCCCCCGGCTCAAAACAGCCATTTTCTAATTCCAGCCAGCAGGAACCCGCACAGGACGCCAGCTCGGAGGCTGGTGTCAAGGGAGGGCATCACCTAGGTGCCGGCATTCGAAATCCTTTTAACCCTCCAAGGAGCTCGGAGCAGCAGCCCCGCTCCCGGCTGGAGCAGCGGGTTGAGGACGGCAGCTTCGAGGCCGGAGCACCAACCCAGCCCACGCTGCGGTGCCCCAAAAGCCACCATCCCACCGTCCCGGCAGCTCTGTCCGTCCCGCAGCACCATGTACAGCCCTGCAAAGGGCAGACGATGAGTGCAGAGATCTGACAGCCAGCTACGAGGCTAACGAGAAACTTCACTGCTAATTAAGGCTGCGGGTCAAGCTACGCAGCCACACAGCGCGCATGGAGGCTGCTCTGGGGCTGCGCAGAGCAGTTTAGTGAACACGCTCAGCTTGAAAGGAGAAAATTAACCTGTAGCAACAAGCCACGTAGCGAGTTGTTTTCCCTAATTGTACGAGACAATGGCACAGGACTTAATTAACACTGATGAGGATTGCTCCATCCTTCCCACGTCACATTTAACTTCGGTCAAAGATCTAACCAGTGTTATCCCACAGAGCGGCTGGAGGCGTGGGATCGCTGCCCACGGCAGGGACAGGGACATGGACACGTCCCTGCTGCCGGCAGAGCCATGGCTACAGCCTCCACCACGCTCCAGCTCAGCCTGAGCAGTCTGAGGCTGCAAAACGTTTGTGCAGAAGAAATATTGGCAGAATTTCTGCGGGGAAGGGATTTTTTTTAAACAGCCTGCTAGGTTAAGCGCAGCGAGTGTTTATGTGTCTGCACGTATACATGTACATACAAATAAAATTAATTTTGCAGCAGTGCCTATGTAAACATATCTTCCTGAAGCACAGAGCTTAGTAAATAAATGACGGAACAGGATCTGCAGACAAAGCACCATCCGCAGGGCAGGAGCGCCGGTGACCATCAGCAAGCAGTGCGTCCCCGTGGTACGGCACGCTGAGCGCCGGCGGGCGCAGATGGCAGCGATGGAGAGCAGCCCCCGGGAGGGCAGCGCTGTGCCCGAAGGCTTAAAGCGGTCGAGCTGCTCTCTTGATCTGCGAGTCCTGTGGGGATGGATGCAGTGAAATGGGTTCCAGGAAAACCCCTTTCAAAATCCACCACATCTTCCCCAAACTGGAGGGAACCAACGCACAACTCAGCCCTCGCAGCTGCTGGCACCACTCAGGGCAGGACACCGCTCCCCATCAACCAAAAACGGCCATTTTAAAGCAATAAAGAGGAAAAAAGCCCCCAGAAAGGGTCCCACTGGTCAGCTGAAGAAGGGGGGAAGGTGACTATCCGCTGGCCAAATAAAATCCATGAAACCTCAGGAGGAAGTTTGCCAAAAGTGAATGTTTTTAAGACATTGCCTGGAGACTCCAACAAAAACAGCCCAACAGGATGAGGGCACTGAAAAGGGCTCTTCACTACAGAGATAAAAATAGTTTTTAAAGCCGCCTTCTCACTCCCAGGGTGGGAAGGGAAGGTGACTCCAGAACTAACACACCTTCACATCGCCCTCCAGGTGAGAAGCTGAGAAGCCACCAGCTGCGAAGGAGAAATACTGAAAAATAAACACACTTATGGCACAGAATGTGCTCAACCAACAAGCAATCACTTCGCACACCCGAGTCAGCCAGCAAGGTGCTGTAACCGCTCCCGTGACGCTGCAGGTTGCACTGCTGGTGGAGACACCCCTCCGTCACCCCCACCCTTGCCCCACAGACGGGCAGAGGTGCCCGTGGGCATTTCGCCAGGGCTCTCCTTCAGCTGGCAAGGCGAAGCCGGGTTTGCAGGACACTACAGCGAAGCAGATATTCAGCAAAATTCTGGTAATGAAAGCCAATCTCATCCTGCCTAAATTTTGCTCCATCAGCACCACCCACAAGTTGTTTGCCTTCCACACGCCGCCTGGGCAGAGTTTAGAAAAACACAGACAAAAAAAACCTGGCAGCGAAAGGTTGAAAGGGCTTTGCTTTGTTCCACTGCACTAAATTCCCTGGGTAATACCACTCAGCTCTCTGGGATTGGCACAGCTTTATTCAGCTGCCAAAAATGAAACTAATGCAAAGCACGAGGTCTCCAGGACGCGGTCCCGCTGAATTAGGGGGAGAAGCAGCAACAGAAAACAAGGTCCCCGCCTCTCCCCTCTGAGTGCACTCCACGCTACCCAGGATCTACCGGCTGCTCCAACACCACAAGAGTCAGCCATGAGTAACAGTTTAAGTCCTCCCCAAGAACAAGCTGGAAACGGAGCTGGTTCGGGTTATATCAGGTTTCTCCTGCCTAGGAAAGAGCTGCACGACACCTCCTTAAGGGCTTTTACAAAAAACTACGAACAGGCTGCAGAGTTCTCCCCAGCTCCATCCCCGCAGCCTCCCAGGTAGCTCCTAAAACCAAATGCCAAGCAAAACCAAAAAGCAGACACTCCTGTGCTCTGCTGGGGCAGGAGATGGTCAGCGGCCGTGGTCTGCTGGGCACCCGGGCTCTGCACCACAGGCAGCACCAGCGGCGGAGCATCGCCACACGGCCGGGACAGGCTGTCAGCACCGTTCTGCTGCCCTGATTACGGTGCTGTGTCCAGCTTCTCCTCCACACAGCAACGGGCCAGACATGCCCCAACTGGGGATCAAGGCGAGGAGGCTCCTGGATTCGACCAAGGGATGAGCATCAGTACGAATGCCGCGGTGAGTGCCGTGCCCCGGGCGCCTCTCCCAGCCACCACAGGGACAGCCTGGGCAGCGCTGGCTGGGGACGTCCCGGACACCTCAGTGAACACAAGTGATGGGCTTTGAGCTAAAAAACGACTTCAATGTTTCTCTAGAACCATTCTTTGATGCCCCTGTGCAGCAGTAAGGCACAACGGCTCCTTGCAAGACTGGCGCTGCAGTGACATGGGTGGCCTGGGCACAGCCTGGCACCCCCAGCTTTCCTGGGCGACTCATGGGTGACGGGACTTGACGTGACCATGACGAGTGCCCTCAGAGGGGGCAGCGCCATGGGACAATCCACGACACCAGAGTCACGCTGCAAAAGCGGCTCAGCTATAAGGAAGTTTTGTTGCTAAATGGGTCAGCCCTGCTCCAGGAACGCTTTCATTATTTCTGTATTAATATTTAATGCTCAAACAGAGCCCAGCGCTGCCTCCATCTCAGCTCGTCCTGTGCCATCGGAGGACAGCCCCGCAGCGCTGAGAGCCAGGTTTCTGCTGGGAGGGGAGCCTCGCTGGACTCGTTAGCGGGGCTGATTTCAATTGCTTACAACACACCCACCTCGCAACTCTGCCACCCGGAACATCCCCATCCAGCCCAAGTCCCCGGTATCTCTGTGTACCAAAACACACAACACAGCAGCAGCATTTCACAGCCCGAGCTGCTGACGGCTGCTGTGCTGCCTCCATCCATCCATCCCTCCCTCCCCGTCGGCAAACCCACCTCGCTGAGCGCTCCCAAAGCTCGCTCCAAGCCGGCAGGAATGGCTGAGCCATTGTCCTCCAGCTAGGGCTCTCACAAGGTCCTGCCCCAAGGCCAGACGACATGACCAGGGTTCAGCACAAGCTCTACTGAAAAAACAGCTCAGGAGCAAGGGAATTAGGGGGGGAAAAAAACCCCAAAACGCCCAGAGTGCCCATCTAAAGGCATTTAGTTTCTAGTAGGTATTATGCCAGAGGATGAAGGTACCCAAGTTTCAAGGCAAAAGCTCTGAACATCTTTGTAATCAGGGTCTGGACTTGAAGGAAACTGGAATGGGGACCTGCACGGTGCACAGAGCCCCCCCCCCGCACACAGGCTCAGGGCACCCACTCAGGAACACCTCGTCAGTCCCCACCAGCAGTCACCCCTGCAAGGCAGACCTGTCCCCCAGCCCGCTCAGGTTGCGATCTCCACTGCCAAGCCAGGACGGTCGCCCAGCCCCTTCCCCGCAGACCTCATGCCAAGGGGTTTGACGGGGCCAAAGGCTCCCGCTCCACGGGCTCAGCGCAGGGGGCGTTTGATGGGCGCGGGCCTGCGCCGTACCCTGCCCCGCCACGCGAGCGGCAGGGGAGCGAAACCTCAGCCACGCACCGACCCAATGCCACAAGGCACCGAAGGCAAAGCCAGCGGCTGCCTCCATCCCAGGGAGCAGCATGTCTCATAGGCAGGAGCTGCAGGCACCACGGAAAGGGACACGGGGTTCCTTCGGCAAGTCAGGAGCTACCCGCTTTGTAACCCTTCTTCACCCACAAGGTTCAACAGCCTGGGGCTGTACGGCCCCAGCAGATGTCAGAAACCGCTCTCCCAGCCCGCAGTGGCATGGTACGCACTCAGAGGGGATGAGGCAGCAGAAGGTGATGGGCAGCCCCGCATTGCCACCCCAGCGCCGAGCCGCGGGGCAGTGCCGGAGCCTCTGGAGCAGCACAAAGCCTTGCTCCGAACGGACTCGGCTGCAGAGCCAAGGCTCCTACAACGCCGGCGAAAGCGCGCTGCTCCGTGCAAACCCCCCAGCTCACTGCCCCACCGTGAGCCCGACCTCCACCCTCTGCGGCTCCCGCAGGGAGAGGAATTTTGCAGAGCTTGACCCGCTCCCCTGGGACAGGGGGCACGGCACCCGCTGCCCGTGGGAGCGGGGTGCTGCTGGCGACCACCACGATGGTCCATCAGCTCAGAGCCCCAGCGCCCAGCCGACAGGGTTCCCATCTCTGGGGTGCGGGGAGCCCCAAATCAGGGAGCACGGTGCATGGAATTCGGGGGTGGCACAGGCTGGCTCTGGGGGCCAGCTCCTTCCTCCTCTGCCACACCGCATTGTCCCTCTGCTGCCAAACACACCAAGCCACCCACAATTTCCCTTCTGATTCACTTGAGCAAGAATCGCTCCCCTTCCCTCTGGACTTGGAGATAATGAGGCAAGAGGCTGTTACGCCGGCAATAACATTCATTACAGCTGATGTGTGGCAAACGACTATCAGGAATTATGCCTGCATTTGTGCAAGACAATTAGGCTTCGAGTTTGGGGTGGTTTTAAGCAAACACCTCTTCAAACGCAGAGCTATTCATACACCGTTGCAAAACGATCTTCCACACGAAGAAATAGCTTTCAAATGAAATGGAGGTTCGCCTGTAATGGCAATAACCCAACCTGTCACAAACGAGACTGATCTGTCTTCGGGGGACAGAAGGATTGCCAGTCCCTCCTTCCCACAACCAAGTGATCCTGTGCAAGGGACGAGCGGTGCATGGGGAGCAGCCCCTCCACCGAGCTGCCCGACCCCGCGCCCACACCCGGGGAGGCTTCACCCCCTCCCCCCCCAGCAGAGCCCAGCGGCGCCGCTACGACGGGGTCCCCGGGAGTGAATCAGCGCCAGGGGAGGTGGGATTACGTTGGCGGAAGGTGCCAGCAGCCTCCGTCTCCCTCTGTAATTACTACCCATGTGTAGGCAGCTGCCTGTAGTGGCAGCATCGGCAAGGGGGCGGCTGACAGCTCCTCCACCATCTCATTAGCACCGTCACTCCGAGGGGGAGCGCTGGTTCTGGAGAGCGATGACAATGGGCTTCCCGAGCAGAACGCCTCGGGAAAGCCTGCGCGGGAGAGGGTGCCTGGCATGGGGAGCGGCTGGAGCGCTGCCTGTTCCTGCTCCAGACCTGCCGGGGAACCAGCTTGACCTCCTGGTCCAGCTGCTGCCAAAACCCCGGCAAGGCGATGGCAGTGGCTGGAAGCAAAGCGTGGGGCGGCCGCCCATCCTGCGTCCCCGCGGCTTGGGGTTCGGTGGCTGTGAGGAGGCGACGGCCAAACCTCCCCCGACATCACCGCTCTTCCGTGGGGTCAGGGCCTCCTGACCGCAGTGGTGTTCAAGGCTGCTGCACACGCCAGAAAAGCATGGGCCAAAAAACCCGTACGGGGGCAACGGAGATGTGAAATATTGGGGGTGGTTTTGGATTGGGAGACTCCAAAGCTTCCAGAGCTCTGGAGAGTCCACAGAGCCACGAGCCCTCGCACGGGGCTCCAGGAGGTCACAAGCCCTCACAGAACCAGGCAAACACCGGGTTCCTGCACACACCCCATGCCACACACCCCCAGAGGCCAAGAAAAGCATCACTTTCTTCAGAGAAAAGGCTCCTCGTTCACTGCAGGAAACTCAAGCGGAGTCAGGACTGGACCCTCCAGCTCCCAGCACAGAGACACGGACGTCGGGTAAAACCGCGAGGTCTGCCTCCAGCCCCCGAGCCTCGCTCCCTACACCCTGGCTGCTCCCACTAAAATACCGAGAACTTAAAGCTCTCACTAACTGACAGAGCCCTTCGGACTCCTCTCGAGTCCGTCTCTGGCTCTTGGGGCCAAGAGGCCTCTGCACCGTCCGTACTTCACCCAGACGGGGCGGGCTTCGATGGGGACAGCGCTGCCGCTTGCTCTGGGCCAAGGGCGCTCTGCTCTGTCTCTAGAGCCACGGCTCAGGCACTGCAGGAAGGATGAAATCAACGGCCAGAGGCAAGAGAAGAGCCCAGCCAGCACTGACCCTTCATCCCCCCTTTCTTGGGGCAACGAGCTCCATTTAAGCGCAGTTGTTGCGACGGCACAAGCCGCCCCGCGCGCTCCTGAGGCGGCTGCGCCCGGGGAAATGGTGACCTGCTCCGCAAACCTGTCATTAGCAGAGTGCTTCGAGGACAACGCACCTCCAACAACAACTGAGTCACCAGCTGAAACTGTCCCCAGCCACTGTCCTCAGACCGACCACCCCGTCGCCCAGCCCAGGGGACGAGCTCCGGCAGCTCTCGCCCCGTTTGCCCAGGCAGCTCCTGGGGCCGAGCCGTGGCGATCGGCAAACGCTCAGCTCCGTGGGAGGGGAAGGCTGGGACCTGACCTGACCTGTGCCAGGCTCTGCCCCAGCCCAAGAGCAACCGGCAGGGCCATGAGCCTGGGTACCTGGGCTGCAGTGGGAGGGTGCAAGGGAGCCCCAGGCACCCGAGCCCCAGCTGCGGTTACACATCGGAGCCAGAAAGCTCCATTCGCAGACCTGCTCCACACTCAGAGCAACCAAGACTTCAGGTGCCGCTAGCTCCATCTAAACAGCTGTTACCCCCCAGGACCCAAAAACCTCAAGACTTTAGAACTTCATTACCTTGGTATTGTTTGTACTAAATTTTTCTATCACAGCTTTTTGGTTTTTTTTTTTTTTTTCTGCTTAATGCTCCCAGGTAACTCAATCTAACCACTTAAAATGCAGGAAATCATGCAAGCTTTCCAGTTTAACAAATGACATCCTGCATTACATGTTAGGCTAGAAAGGTTTTATTAGACTTGGTCACAGGACCCAGCAGAGCAGAAACCACTTCCTTCACGAGGAAAATTAAAGCACATAAATTATTTTTCTCTCACAACACTGGGAGCAAAGCAGAAAGGGAAAAAAAAAAATCGAGAGACTCACAAACTCCAGCTATAACCAAGCCCTAGGAAAGGCTCCGATTGCTTTTAATCGCTGCAAGAAAGCGAGTGACCACCACAAACCTGCCCCGGGCCGGGGTGATTCGGGGACAGCACCGCCCGCCCGCGGGATAAGACAAATTCCCACGCAGGCTCCCCCCACAGCGCGGGGGCCGGGGGATGCTCGAGGGGCCCAGGAGGGGTGGGGGAGGGGAAACTCAGAGTGCCCAAGGTGGGGGGAGGGGAAGCTCGGGGTGCCCAAGGCGGGGGGACGGTCCCCGCTCCGGCCACTCCGTGCCGGCAGCCCCGAGCGCATCCCCCGGGAGGGAGCGGGGGCGACCCCGGCCCCCGGAGGCGCCTCCCCCCGCCCTGCCCCCGCGCCCGGCGGAGGATGGGGAAGGGATGGGGGGGGGGGGGGGGAGGGGAACGTAAAATAAAAGGGGAAGAGAAAAAAAAAAAAAAAACCACAAAAAAACCCCCCAAAAAACCCAAAAAAGCGGTGTTTGTGCCGGGCCGGCACCTGTTGCCGGGGCTCACCTTGTAGACATTCTCGGTGAGCCGGTGCACCTCCTCGGAGCGGGACATGCCGGGCGGGCCGGGCAGCACCATGGGCGGGCGGGGGCGGCGCGGCGCGGTGCGGAGCGGAGCGGAGCGGAGCGGAGCCGGGCGGCGGGCGCGGGGAGCGGCGCGGAGGAGCGGCCGCGCCGCCTTTTATCAGCTCCCGGCAGCCGCCGCCCGCCCCGGCCCGCCCCGCGGGGAGGAGCCGAGCCGAGCCGGGCTGGGCCGGGCCGGGTCCTGCTGGGGAGCGGTGGGGCAGCGGTGGGGCAGCGGTGGGGCAGCGCCCGAGCGCGGGGTGGGGAGGGCGGGGGGCGGGAGGGCTGCACCGTGCTGTGCCCCCTCCTGTGACCCGCCTCCTGCACCCTGCTAGGCCCCAGCCCGTACCCCCTCCCATACCCCATTCCCAATCCCATACCCAGTCCCCTACCCCTCCCACATCCCCATCCCATACCCCATTCCCCACCCTGTACCCCATTCCTTATCCCATACCCCCTCCCATATTCCCTCCCATATCCCATACCCCATTCCCCTTCCCACACCCCATTCCCCATCTCATACCCCATTCCCAATCCCATATCCCATTCCCCACCCCGTGCCCCATCCCATACCCCATACCCAGTCCCATACCCCATTCCCAACCCCATACCTGAGCCCACACCCCACTCCCACACCCCTCCCATACCCCATTCCCCATCCTGTACCCCTGCTACACCCCATAACCTACCCTACCACCCCCTGCTACACCCCACACTGTAGCCCATGATACTCCACACTGTACCCCTCCTTTACCCCACCCTGTATCTCCTGCTGGACCCCCCCATCCCTGCGCTACCCCGTACCATGGCCCCTGCTGCGCCCACCACCCTCGCTGAACACCCCCCCCCCCGCATCCTGTCCCTGGTGCTGAGCCCCGCTCCCCCCATTGCGCAGCACGGGGTGATGGGTGAGGAGCAGCTGGAAAGGGAAGGGCAGCCGGTGGTTGCCAAGGGGTTGGTTTCATATGGGGAAAGATGGCAGACGCCGTCTGGGAAGGCCAGGAGAGCGGAAGTGGGATGAGCCGTCACCGCGGTGCGTGGCCGGCCCGGAGCGGAGCTCGGCGCAGGGGGGACCAGTCCGGGCGGGAGCAGAGGCAGCCCCTGCCTGCCTGCCCCTCACTGTCCCACCGCCGTCCCACTGCCTGGCCAGCCGGCATGGCTGGGCTCACACCTCGTCACCCCCGGGAGCCCCTTCGCTGCCCTCCTGGCCGTCGGGTCCCTGCGGGAGAGCGGAGCTGTGGATCCTGGTCCTTCCCATCCCCTGGGCCAGCGGCAGAAACTTTTGCCCAGGTTCCGAGGGACACGGGGAGCGGGGCCATGACCTGGAACCAGCACCCCGCGTCCCTCCGCCTTACGGCCCTCGCCACCGCAGGGTGATAGTGATCAAAGGGACGGGACTGTCCCCATGAGCTGGTGGCCCTACAGAGGAGCAACATCTGGAGGGCGCCAGGCACCAATGGCCACCAGCTGCCTCATCCCAGCCCTGGGACCAAGCCTTCCTCTTCTTCCTCTCCCTCTTCTCTGCCACAAGAAGCGGTGAAACAGTTAAGCAGCTGAGTGTGTTTTTTTTTTCAGTCGTCTCCTCCATCAGTTCCGAGAACAAGGAGCCCGAGTATTCGAGTATTCGAGGAGGTCGATACCTTGGCCCCACACCTCCCTCTGTTCCCCTTGCTGCCTCCCGCTCTCCATCCCAGCCCCGGCGAGGAGCAGGGGGGGCACTGAAGGCCACCACCACTCATTCTGGCCTCATTTGGGTCCCATTTTGGCTTCTACCCCCTCAGAGATTTCACACTCCAAAGGACAGGGAAGAATTTACAACCCCTGAGAAGGGTTTTCCTCTTTTTTTCTGGAGCGGCCAGTTAACCCTTTCCCACAAGGGCTGAGAAAGGGATGCGGCCGCGGGATGTACCCTCAGGGGGGACCTGGGAACAAGGCTGCCAGGGGAGACGTTCCCAGCAGGGACACCCGGCTGCCTGCATCGACCTCGCAGCGCCCCTTCCCCACTCAAGCCTGTTCCATCCCGACGGCCAGACTGGTCGGCTCTGGGAGGATGCCGCTCCCTTGGCTGGGCACCAGCGCCTCGCTTGCTTCCCAGTGCCAGCAAAGGATTTCAGACCAAGTGTCCGGGAAGAGAGTGCCTCGATCCGCATCTCCATCACCTTATTTTTAGTTACGTTATGTAAGTTCTTCGCTACGTCATGGATGTGGGGGGTTCTTGCATCTAATTCCAGTGTGACAGCCCAGCAATTCAAACAAGCTGTTCCTCTGGTGAGGAAGATAAAAGGATTTGTAATTTCTCATAATAAAAGAGGCCTTTGGGGGACGACCCTCAGAGAATCTCTCGCATCTAGGCCTGCTCCCAAACAGCCGCTCCACTTTCTTCCCATCTTCTGCTTCTCCTTATCCCCAGGAAACTCAAGTACGGGAAACCTTCCTCCCGCGTAACCCCCTGCTCCCAAAGTCAATCTTCGGCTAGAAGCAGCTGGTGATTTCTCAGCCTCACATTAAGAGGCAGATTTGTCAAATTATGGCTTTTCCCCTGTCAAAAAGTCTCAATTGGCAACGGCTGCCCTGTGCTGCCCGTGGCGCTGTGCTGGAGCCCAAGGCAGAGCTGCCGCCCCACCGCTGCTCGGAACACCCTGGAAATTTGTGGCAGGAAAAACCTGCCGTTGCCTTGTGCCGTAACGTTTGTTTGGATTGCTTTCTTTGTTTACTTATTTATTTTTTGTTGTTAGCTGTCTTTTTGTCAGGGTGATTCACTCCCCAGGGCTCAGCGGCAGCTGGAGCGTGCCCAGGGTAACCATGGTGGCAGAGTCCCTCACGGGTTACCTAAATCCCCGGTGCCCTTTTGGAAGGCAGGCACCTTCCCCCGCGGGCGCTGCGCCGGAGCAGCAAAACCCGGTGGGTGCCACGTGGGAAAAACCCACCACGCCAGAGCGCGAGCGCCGGTGGGACAACCGCGCAGCAGACCTGCGCTGACCCCAAGGTGGCCCCGCCGGCCCTGGGGCTGGCACCCGTCCCCGTCCTCGTCCCCGGAGAAATCCCTTCCCTTTGCAGAACCAGGGTGTCTCCCAGGGGTGACGGCATGTCGGCACGTCGGCACACACACGGCACCGGCCACCTCCAGCCCCGGGTGGAGTGAAGTTGCTGTGGCAACACCAACTTATGTAATCCACCCCGCGCGGCTGCAGGTGTGGGGAGGAAATTGTGCTATTTTCGAAGTTTCATTAGGTTCCTTCTTAATTACCAGCATGGCGTCACGCCAGCTCTCCCAGCCGGGTCATGCGCCCCAGCGTGGGGGCTGAGCGCCGTGCTGGGGCGGCGATGGCCGAGGGCGGCGATGGCACAGAGGGACTGCTTGGGCCAACCGGTCCCCTGGGTTTCCAGCCAGGTGGACACCGAAATGTCCCTGCCGGGGGGTGCGGTGGCTGCTGGAGCGGGGATGGAGGGAGGGAGGCAGCCGCAGGGCGGTATGGCTGTCCAGGGAGGGGGGGATGATGGGGTCAACGGGCGCTGCCACATCCTCAGCGCCTTGGGAAAGCCCGTGAGACAGGAGAGGGAGAAAACCCAACAGCGACGTGTCATAACCCCTCGCGCCTTTGAATGTGCAGCGTCCCGGGCCGACACAGCGAGGAGGAAACAGAGGCGCAGCCTCCCCGCTCTCGTCCTCCCACCGGCACTTCTGGCAAGGGGCGCGGGCTGGTGAGCTGCCGCTGGGAAGGGCTCCGGGTGCTCCTCGAGAGAAGAGGGATGGAGTCAGAGCAGGAGAGGCCAAGCAGGGACCAGGGCGCCTGGCAGGCAGCTGGCCTGGGCTGCAGAAGCCACCTCCGTCTCTAACTCACTTGTCCAACACAGTCCCACGGCAGGGACGGAGGCAGAGGATGCCCAACCGCGCCCAGGGCCTGTCCCTCTTTGCCTCCTTTTTGGTGCATCCTGCAAGGAAAGGCCAAACCGGGGTGCCCTGCGGTGCCCCCCGCGAGCAGCCCGGCTCAGGGCAGGCGCGTACCTGCGAGTGGCAACTTGTTAATGAGATTACCGGGAAATTTCCGTGCTTTTTGTCTCGGGCAGATGGCTTCCCCATCAGAGTCCTGACGCAGTGCTGCTGCGCAGTCGGCCGTGAGCCCTCTCCACGCTGCGCCAGGAGTTGTTTATTTCTAAAATAATTTGAACATGATTTTTCTGACATCTGGGGATGGCGGGGGGGGGGCATCACTGGGGAATTGGCCTGACGGGTTAGAGCAAAACCAGCCCAGCCGCAAGCGCAGGGCATGCTTTTCCCCTTGCTCGGCTCAGCCTCCTGCCTCCCTGGCTCACTGCTGAGCAGGTGGGGGGACCCCTCCTCAATGCCAGGCTGTCCCCTGATTTTTTCTTGAGCACCTCATTAACCTCCGTGGGAGCTGGAGCAGCAAAATACCTGGGTGCCGGAGCCACCCACCCAAACACGGCTTTGCTCTTCCCTTTGCAGTGTGGCTGTCGCTCACCGGGATGTGGGCAAGAGCAGCCACGGTGCCTCACCGGTACCCGTTGCTGTTCGTACTGGTGAGAGCCGGTTCCTCCACCACCACAGCTCCATGTCCCTCGAGTGTGCAATGTCGAGTGTGCAATGTTGAGTGTGCTTTTCCCAGTGCTGCTCCCTGTGCTGCCTCGAGGCACCCACGGCTTTGCAGCTTCTGTTTCGTAGGGTCAGGACTTCAGAGTTGTCACAAAACTGGAGATTCCCTGCCTGTGCCAGCAGCAGTCAGCCGGGTAAATCCCCCTCCGAGCACAACCAGCAAATCAAGGAAAGCCATTTATTGTGGATTAGCAAAGGATGAACAATTTGGGCTCTTATTTAGTGGGTGGGAGCTGCAGCACTGAAATCCAGCGCCGAGCCTGAAACGGCGGCAACAGCCATGTCCAGCTCCTGCCTCGCCCTTCGCCCTGCAGGACCCCCCGCGGTTCCCAAAGCAGGTCAGGATCATTTCACAAAGGTGGAAACTGAGGCACGGCCAAGCAACCAGCCCCCACCCCCATCACCCCGAGCCGGTTTTCCCTAATCCCATTGGAAGCAGCAGCTGAACAAGACTCCCCGCAGCGAAAGTTGCTGTTTCCAGGTATTTGTGTACCGGGAACTGTTTTGCTCGCTGATGTGCCCCAGCAGCTCCTGACCTACGTGGCTCTCTGCGTCACAGCACGTGGCCCTGCTTATGGCGAGGGACGCCGCCAGGCTGAGCCCAGCCGGGTGTTGGGAAGCGGCTCTGCCATCGCCAGCCGGTCCATTGCCCACGTGAGCCTGGGCTGGGCGCTACGGCTGGGGCTGGTCTCATCCCCGGGGCAATAAAATAAGTGGTGGTCCTGGGGAGGGAGCGTGGGCTAGGGGGAGGCGCTGGCAGAGCATCCCCTGAGGGAGCGGGATGCAGGAGCAGAGCTGCGTTGGTGGGTGCGATGCTCTTGCCGCCCAGGGTCAAAGCTGGAGCCTGGCCGCATGGTGAAAATGCAGCCGGCAAAGCAGCAGCGTGCCTGGAGCATGGCTCTGGCAGCCCCCAGGTCCCCCCTCCTGGCTCAGCGGGGGGACGGGGACCTGCTCGTGTGTCCCCTGCAGACCCCTGCACCCTTCCTGGCTCCTGGGGCGACGGCTGCAGGCAGGGCACGGGCAGAGCCTGCGGGTCTGGCAAGGGTGACCCAGGGCAGGAGAGCAGCGTGGAAGAGGCTCAGCTCTCCCGGGAGGCTCCTGGGGAGAGCAAGCGCAGGGAGGAGCCCGAATGACGGAGGAAACAGGGAGTGGGTGGGAGAACAAAGCGCTGCGGATGCATCGAGCTGTGGTGGGGACTGGGGCGATGGAGCGAGCGGAGGCACCGAGTGGGCTGCAGGGAGGCAGTGGCTGCCGGAGGAGGGGAAGGGGCAGCGGGGCTGGTACCGGCCGTGGCAGAGCCGGACGGGTCCCCGGCTGTGCTGCCTTCCGCAGGGCCTGGGGGAGCTTGGAAGGGAGAAATCTCGGCTTCAAAGCAAACAGCAAACCCACCCTCTGCTAAACCATGCTGGGCTGGGAGCGGACGGGGGAGCAGTGCTGTGTGCTCCGGAGGAGCCCCAAAATGTCCTGGGGTCAGCGGTTCCTCCTTGCTGCCAGGCTGCTGAGCTGCCCAGAGCCCCTCTTGCTCCTCACCTGCCCCAGCTCCTGCGTTCATGACTGAGTAATGCTGAATTACAGATCGCTAAGGAGATCTCTGGGGATACTTCTGAATAGCAGGAATAGTTTATGTGATTTGCATAATTGGCATGATGGGATTTTGCATCACGTTGCTGAACTCAGGGGAGCGTACGGGGCAGTGCCTCCAGCCGATGCGTTGCATGGGGGCACCGGATGCTGTAGGGACCTTTGGGTGCTGCCTCCCACCCTGCCCAGCCCCTGCCGGCCCGAGAAGGACCAGTCGGTTGCAGAGGGGCATCTCACAGAGAGGAGGCTGAAGAGACAGGATCGGGCCCTGCTGCCGTCGCCTGCCCTCTCCCTGCCCATTGTCACCTCTGCCTTTCCATCAAGCTGATGCTGCTCTGGGCTGGTACGAGACCCCCGGCCCCACAGCACCCTCGGTCACGGCTGTGTGTTCCCTGGCCTCATCCAACGGGCTCAGTCAGGCGGTCGCAGCCCTGACCAGCTCCTGGGCTGCAGCAGAAACGCTGGTTCTCGGGGCTGAAGCACACGATGCTGAATCCTCACCGCTCCTCTTCCAGCCCCAAGGCCACCCATGTCCCCGCACGGCACCTCCAGCCTTTCGGCACGGGTGGGCTCACGCGGGAGCATCGTCTCCTCCCGATCCAAAGGCACAGGCACGGCCCTGGGACTGGTCTCCACTCGTTTCCTCCTCTTGCTGATTAATCGCGCGCTGTCAGGCTGCGACTTGTTCCAGCCCTGGGTGCAACCTGGCATCAGCCCTCCCGCGCTGCCGGCTGGGAGCCCCTGCCGAGAGCAGCCGGTCCCTCAGCCGGGCTGGTGGCAGCCAAGGGCTGGGGACCATCAGTCACTCATCAGGGCAGCGCTGGCCCTGCAAGGACATCCAGTGCTTGTCCACAGCTTCTCCTACGACTTGAGGAGCCACATTCCACTGCGGGGCAGGGAAACCAGCCCACATTTGGGGGAAATAAGGAAGGAGGGTGACCCAGGGGCAACTGCAGCTTCCCAGTGCTCCTTCCGCGTTAGGCACCGCTCTGGCCGTGGGTCTGGCTTCCCCCAGAAGGTGAAATTCTGGTTCTCCTACGTCAGAGCAGTCACCGCTGAAGCATTTCAGCCACTGCCAAGCACCACCGTACACCGGCAGCTCCTGTCTAGCGCTAAGAGCCAGCAAAGGTCACATTCCCGAACTCAGCCGCACAACTCTCTAACAAATCTGCTTTGTTCCCATCACTGCTCTAATTAGGAAATTGCGCTGATTTTTTTTTTTTTTTTTCCCCCACAGTTGAACTATCAAAACTCGGGCTTGTTCTCTGCCAAAGCCTCTTCCATCTCTCCGCTGGTGACTCAGCATGACACCGGGCCACTTAAAGTATGTGAACAGGGAAAAGGAAGGAGCCAGCGGCTGATTCCCAGGGGTTCGGAGCGTGCAGCCGGGGCGGGGGTTGGCATTGCGAGGCTTTGAGTGCAAAACCACCAGGGCTACCCCCGAGTGCGGGCAGCACCGTGCCCCTCGGGCTCAGCCCCCCACGCAGGGCAGCGCAGGGCAGTGCAGGGCAGGGTGAGCTCAGGGTGCGGAGGGATGAAGAGGAGGAGGAGGCTAATGGCAGACCCCCCTGCAAGTCTCTCCAGAGCGGTGCCTGGGCCTGACTCGGTGTTTGCCAAGGAGGGTGGAGGACAAAGGACGCGGCGAGGTTGTTCCCAGCAGGGTGGGAGCCGAGAGCCGCTGCTGGGGGGCACCGAGCGGGGCTGAGGGGGCAGACTGCAGCTGCAAACCCGTGGGACCGTGCCCCTCCTCCCCCCCCCAGCCCCCCATGCTCCGTGCCCCCGCCACGGCTCTGAGCTCGCTGGTGCCAAAAAGCCACTGGCCCCAGACGAAAGGGCTGTCGATTGGCTGCCACTGGGATTTTCATCTCACCACGGTTTTTCCACGGGTGGTTCAGGAAAGATTTCAGCGATGGGGCGTGCAGCCGTGTCGGGGTGTGCAGCCGTGTCAGGGGGTGCAGCCCTGTCGCCCCGCGCAGGCAGTCCCTCTGCCTCCCCGGGCAGCGCCGCCATCCAGCTGTGTTGGCATAGAAACTACCACGGCTCCGCCACGTTGCATGGTTCAATTAAACACCGAGTGAAAGGGCTGCTGCCATCGAACGCAGAGGGGGGAGTAGCTCCCAGGCCGTCGGGGCGGCGAGGAGGCCTTTGCCCCAAACCAACTTCTAGGCGACCTCCAGAGCGTCGCGGGGGTGGGCTGTGGGACAAGGCGACAAAGGCCCAGCGAGCGAGCGAAGGACGCCGACGTTCAGCGGCTCCGCTGCCTCCCGGACAGCATTGAATCTATTTAAAGGCGATGCCGCTTGCATAACGCTGGCAGTAATTCCCTCTCCCCCACAGCCTCCTGCGTGGCTCCCAGGGACGGTGGCAGGAGGAGGGTCCGTGCAGGCAGCGGTCCCCAGCCGGGCAGAGCTGCAGGCAGCATCCCCCAGGGACAGGGACCTTCTCTGCGGAGGGGAGCAGGGAACAGGCAGCGTCATCTCCCAGCGGAGCTTCTCCCTTCCCCCAGCCGCTGCCTCCTGTGCCGGGCGATGATCCTACGATTGCCACACAAGTCACGTTAAATGCCACAGTGGCCGGATCCGGCAGCACCGAGCGGAGAGTTGGAAATGCCACAGAGACTCCGGCAGCCACTCCGGGAGGAGTGACAAATCACCTGCTCCTGCAAACGTGAAGGGACTGAAATTCATCGTCACCTTCACACGTTCTGTGCTGGTAACGGGCAGGTTGGCCGCGGTGTTTAGCCAGTGGCCCGAACCTCTCTGGTGCCTCCGGCAGGGAGGCAGGGCCGTGCCAGGGCCGGGGGGACCAGGGAGGGCTCTGGGTGCTGCCTGGGGGTGGCAGAGGAAGAGCTGAGGTTGCTTGTATTCTCCAGGGCTTAATTAGCAACGTGCCATGTTGCCTCAACGACTTTCTTCGAGGGAGGACGCTCCTCTATTGAACTAAACATCTGGCCAACCAAAACACAGCTGGAATTGCTCCACGCTGGGCTCGCACTGCGGGGTGCCAGCTCCCACCCCACTGCCACAGCTGAGCGGGAACAAGGGAGGGTTCATTAAACACCATCAAACACGGAGCAGCTGCTTTCCCAGGAACCCAGAACCTCCTCCGGCAGGGACTGGGGGGAGGCTGAGCCGCCGCCCAGGGTCCAGCTGGCCCAGGTGGGGGAGACCTGGAGGCGTCCCAGTGCTCCCATCACCAGAAGGGAGGTAAATCCGAAATAACGAGGAACCAGCCATTGTGTCGAAGCGGTGGTTCAGACACATCCCTGGCCCCTCGTCCTGCCCCCGCGGTGCCACCCTCGGGGACTGAGCGGGAAGCGGGTGCTGCGCTATGGCTCTGCTCCGGCGAACGGTGCCTGTTTGGAACAGGTGACAGTCACGCACGGGGGGTCCGTGGGGGCTGCTTGGGGTGGCTGGACAACCCCACTGAGCAGAAAATCCTGCTGAGGGAGGGGAGGTCAGACCCCAGCCAGGCCAGGTGGAGGACAAGGCGGCCACTGCTGTGATCTGGGCAGAGCCACGTGCTCCCTGTGAGTCCAGGGTCCAGGCGCGGGTTGTTTATTGCCCAGTTTGTCAACAATTCCAGAATAATTCCTGAAAAAACAAAACACCCCGAACAGTTCAGCTTTGTCGCCAGCCTAAGGGCAGGAAGGCTGCCGTTCCAAACATCCCCGCCATTGTCTTGGGCTCCAGCCCCTCATTCCTGCCTCCCACGAGAGCCCTTTTCCCCTGGAAGCGTTTCTCCGGGGGTACCTGCCCCACTAGGGAGGTGGGACAGGCGGGCAGGGTCCTGCAGCACAGGCAGGGGCTGCTCTACCTTGGCAGCACCAACCCGACGTACTGGCCCTCTCAAACACCCCGCGGCTCCTCTGCCCTTGGCTGCCGGCTGTGCCAGGGCACCGCCGCTGTCTGTGACAGCCGGGCCGTCCCGCACCAGCCGGGCACACAGGGTGTTTCGCTATTACACACGGAGCCTGTTCCGAAATCTCCTGCCCACACCTCTCCCAGGAGCAGGGAGCGAGGAGGGAGGCAGCTCTTGCTCATCCAAAACATTTACTGTGAAAACACGAGGCTGGAAGAGGAATGGGTGAAACCATTAGAAATCGTTTATTGTTACAGCACACCACAGAGGTCACACACCACTCCTGGCTCTTCCTCTCAAGGAGACACAGTACAATCTGTTTGGTGCAGGGATTAGAAGAGGAAGCTCTTGGCAATCTGCTCCAAACCTTCCTGTTAGCACAGTAAACGGCCTCTTTACTGTATTAACAGATCCAAGGAGCCGCATTAACCCCTTCAGCACTAACCCCCTCCCTCTCTGGACCACCTTCCACCCGAGAGCACGGGGCGTTCAGCGCCCCGCCGGCCCTCACCGGCACCCGGCCCCCACCGGCACCCGGCCCAGCCTCGCCGCAGCCTCCCCGGGGGACGGTTGCCTCACGTCTCTCTTGCTGCCAGGACATTCATGACACAAAGAACTGGAGCAGAGGGACTGAGGTCTCTCCCTCCTCGTCGGCGGGGACGTGTGTGCCAGCCCCGTCTGACAGGGCTTACACGACATGCCAGCAGCAGGAGCTGTGCTCCCGGGAAAGGTCCCTCCCGGACCTTGTCGGAGAGTCCAGCATTCGCTCCTCTGAATCACAAAATCAAACAGGGTAAAACGGAACATGCCGACGCCGCCAGGCCAGCGAGGGGCTGAAGGAGCCTTGAAGGAAAAACGCTGCAGAAGAACCGACAGCCCGGGGCTGCTGAGGCCGAGGCTCTCTCTGGTGGAACCAGCGCGCAATGCAAGGCAGGGGATGCTCGCCCGGAGCAGAGCAACAGCCTCGCCTGGAGAAAAAAGCAGGACACAGCCCTGGCCCCTCTCAGCCCCGGCTGTGGCAACTGGGTGATGGGTTCGGCTGTTCCAGACACTGGCCGGGGTCACGGCGCCTTCTGCACAGGCACAGGGAGCGGCTCAAACCCACTCTGCCGATTCCAGAGAGCTCTTTGTTTGCTGAAGGTGCCCAGGTTCGTAAACGGGGGTCCAAGGCTTGGGGGACCCCAGCTTTGTCGTGAAACGTTAATGAAGAGCGTGCAGCGGAACTGGAAATCGGGCAGCCCCGAGGTGCTGCTGCCCTGAAGATGGAGGCGGGAGGACAAGGGTGCCCCGGCCAGTCTTTGGAACATCACAGAGGGAGACGACACGGAAAGCACAACTGAAACCCACGTGGAGGGCAGCACAGCCCCTGGGATTACTTGTTGTTGTCTAGCACCAGATCACATAACCCCAAAGGCAGTCACAGGCAGTCTCCAAGGACCCTCCGGTCCTCCTGCTGTCACAGAAACAAGGTTTAAGGGTTGTGGCTTCAAGAATGTAGTAAATAAAGATCTGCAGTGTCCTGAAGAGCATCTGCAAGCTGGCAAGTAAGCTCGCTTCCAAGAACAGCCAAGTCTGCCCACCACCTGGCTGGCCAGGCGGCTTTCCAAGCCCTCCATCAGCCGCGCCGACCCGCGCGTCCCGCCGCACCGTGTGAAGCACCAGACTGTCCCCCACGGCGGGGGCTCAGAAGGAACCGGTCTCCCCTCTGCCTGCGTATTGAGCAGAGTCTGGAGTGTTGATTAAAGGAGCTTCACGCCTCATGCCTGGTATGGAACGAGCCTCACGCTTACCCCAGCCCGACCTTCCCTGTCCCTGACCCCACGAGGAAACATCCCACGCGAGCCGACAGCTGGCAGCAGGCTCGGTCTCAGCCCAGCTGAACGCTGCGAAGGTGAACTCTGACATGGTGCGGAGCCACCAAGGGAGGACTCCTGGCTCGTAACGCAGGCAGGAGACTCCCTGCTGCAATTTAAGAGGCTCCCCAGGTTGCTGTCACCCCAGGTCTGACTCAGCACCAGGGGTCACTGGAGGCGGGTGGGCAGAGCGGGATCTGAACGGGATCGCTGCTCGCGCCCAGCCAGAGGGCAGCTCTTCACCCCGCACCGAGACCGGGCTCTTCCCCCTGTTGGTGCTGCTGCCGGTGAAGGCAAAGCCAAGCCGCCCCTGAACTTCGCTCGAAGGAAACCCCCTTGCGCCCCAGTTGGTTTGACACGCGGCTGACGGAGCCGTTTTCGACCGTTTTGCCCCCAGAAGCTCAGGTTCTCTGCCCCCCGCCCGGCTGCTGCCCCCTGCCCGCGCCTGCGCCCCGCCAGCCGGTCTGACCCCGACGTGGACGAGAGACGCCGCCGGCCCTTCCACAAACCGGATCAGAGGAGGAAAAGCGACGGGGCCGCAGGGAGCGCAGACAGCAGCGCGGTCCGGAAGGCTCCCGAGGGCAGCGGC
This sequence comes from Leptosomus discolor, assembly GCF_034619465.1. Classification (NCBI taxonomy): domain Eukaryota; kingdom Metazoa; phylum Chordata; class Aves; order Leptosomiformes; family Leptosomidae; genus Leptosomus; species Leptosomus discolor. The sequence continues at coordinate 4,640,764 of NC_141405.1, forward strand.
TCGTCCTCGCCCAGGGCAGCTGTTTCACACACACGATGGCTCCGAGGGTGCGACTTCCTGGGGCCTCGCTTGGTCAGGGCAGAGGCAGGTTCACCGCTGAGATCAAACCTAAAGAAAGCGTTTGGCTTCGGCAGTTTGAGAGCCGTCGTTTAATCCGGAGACAGCGCAGCTGAGTGAGTTCAGAATTTAAGTTACAAAAAAAGAAAGCACTAGAAAATAATCTTGATACAAGAGCAATAATCAGCTGAGGTTCCCCACCCTGCGCGGGGAATCCTGCTCCACAATCCGCCCAGCACAGCTGGGACGCTGCCACGGCACTGCTCGTTCCCAGCACACACTGGGATGGCAAACTGTCCTGGGTGAAAGGTACGTGGGGGAATCCCCCGAAGTGGGAGTTAAGATGCTGCCACCAGTTCTGCTTTTGGCCTGTTCTTGACGGGTGATGCTTCTGTGGAAGAAAAAGAAACTTGTTACGGAAACAGAGAGTGTAAAAAACCCCCAGAACCAGGGCTCACAATCCACTTCTCTGTAGAGCAACGAATGCTCGCGCAGCACCTGGAAAGTCGCAGGACTAACAAAAGGTCGTTATAAATAACTGCACGTGTCGCGGACGCCCCCCTTTTCCACAGCACTTGAAGAACTCAGACAGTTCAGAACGGACCAACACCACCTCAGGAAGCCGCCAGCCCAGCCACGCAGACCCAGGGCAGCGAGCGGCTCCCGAGGGCAGCCAAGCTTTTCCCTCCCGCCCCCGACCTGACCACATGAGCCTAAAGGAGGCTCCACCACCGCAGGCAGCAGGGGCAGCTCCTGTTTCGTTTGGCCGTCCTGCTGCCAGCCTCCAGTGACGACAGCTGACCCGTGCTCACCGCTCAACCACCCCTCACCAGACCAGCCCCGTTCCCCACATCCCAGGTTTCTCCTGGGCAGATTCCATGCGGAGGAAACTGCCTCTGACAGCGCCAGGTTCCCCCAGCAGGACGGTGCTCTGCTGGCCCAGGAGACACAGACTTTACCTCCTGGCACCCCACGGAGTCCAGCCCTAATCCCCGTCTGTCCCCACGGACACCTGGTGACACCCTGTGACGGCTCGACCGTGCGGCTGCTCTCACCGCTTCAGGAGCTCTCTCCCGCTTCCCTCGTCATGCCAGCGCTGCTGCTGGGGGTCTGGATCACTCGGGAGCGATCACACCAGTAGCACCAGTTGGGTGGAGCTCACGCTCCAACAGCCCCGGAGCTGTGGGACCCCAGCGGTCCCCGTCAGCTGGTTCAAAGTGACGGCTGTCACCTGCGGCAGGGTCACGAGAGCTCCGGGGCGTCAGGAACCCCAGCGAAAGGCAGTTTGGGCAGCGGCCACACCAACACCCGCCATCACAACAAGCTGCTCCAGCACGTTGCGACGACACGTGTGAGAAAGTCTTGCCCGGGTCACGGTCACAGTGGGACGTGCAGTGGGTGTTCCAAGGCAGCTGCCAGACTCCCAGCAGGTACAACATGTGGCAGCGGCGTAACCAGAGGAAGGACCAGACGCCAACCGAACAAAGAGACTGGAGCCCTGGGTCCTCCCACGGTAAAGGGTCAGCTGGGTTTGCCCGAGCCACGCGAGGGACGCCTGCGCAGCCCCGACCAACGGGGTTTAAACCAGTTTATACTCCCTCCCGTTCACTGGGACAACGCTTCCAGCAGGAGAGGGTCAGACTACAGCAGGGACCGAGAAGCACAAGAAGCCAAAGCCGCAGAGCAGACCGGCGTACCTGGGATCTTCTCCGGGAGCGGCTCAGAGGGAACTTCTGGGAGCTCCATCTGTTCCTGCAAAAACATCGAAGGCAAGACATGACACGGGGCAGGCAGCGGCCACAGGCGTGAGCACCGCACACAGACGTGCCGGGAGCAACGGCACGAGGTTTCACGGACAAACTGAACTGCAGGAAGGGCCCCGGCCTTCAGCGCTGCCCAGTAACTGAGCACAAGGGGGGTTTAATTCATAAACGAGGCTGTACCAGCGAGGGGGCTCCTCGGAGCAACGCTAACTGCCGAGCCTCTCCACCCTAGTCCCCACTGGCTGCACGCTTCCTCCAGGGGAGCCAAACCCAGCCACTGCTCGGAAGAGCCACTGGCCCCACGGAGATGGTGGGGGTGATAACGGGCACCGGCTCCTGTCACCTGAGCATCACCCAGCGCTCCCAAGATCTTCATCTGGTGACGTGGAACAGATACTGAGCGAGAACAGAGACCACCTGACTGCAGCAGACAGCAAATAACGACAACCCTTAGGGGCACCCTGGTTTTAAATGGCCCCTGTCTGTGCAGTGACGAGGTTGATCTTTGATGACACAATAACCGGGCACGAACAGGCAAAACTGAGATCTCTGGCAGAACAGGATAAACTACGGAGAGTGAGAAAACGATACTTTCTCCCCTATTACAAACAGCTCCCTGAAAATGTGCATTTAAAGTCGTTACAAGACATCAGTCCTACCTGAGTAATAGCGTTTAGTTCTTCTAGAATGGCATCTTCATCTTCCTCGGTGAGGCTGCCAGCCAGGATCTCATCGATTTGCTGCACAGGAGAGGAGAAGACACGTTCCAGTCACCGGCAGCGCAGCGGAGGCTCTACGGCTCGTAGCACGGTGTGCACGTGGGGGAGCAACGCCAGTGCGGGGTGAAGGGCTGCTCCGAAAACTGAACGGAGCCAATTTTTCTGGAGGCAACTGAGCTTTAACTCCCAACCCGATCGCCCCTTCACCAAGGCTGGGAGCACCACGGCCATCAGGGAGGCTCTGCCCGGCGGCAGCCCCTGCTCGCAGCCGCGCACACGGGTAGTACGTACCCGCTGGTACTCCACGGCATCTTGGGTTTCCCCTATTATTCTTTCTACTTCTTCTATGGACATAACCTGAAGGAAAGAGCCAAAACCCAGGCGTGAGCGGGGTCTGCGGGGAGCTCCGGGCAGTCGGGGCTCTGCCCCGTCGCAGGCAGAAGCCCGCTCAGCCCACGGGGTCACACGCACCTGGTGCATCTTGTTCAGACACTCGTTGCCTATTTTCAGGCCCTCAATGACCTTCATTTCGATCTGGGTGAATTCAATATCCTGGACCTGAAACAGAGCAGAGAAGGGGAAACATCCCAGGCTGCACATTCCCATCGGTGGCCGGGCTGCCAAGACGCCCTGAGAAGCTGCAGGGAGGAACCGGCCGAGAGCCCTTTCTCTCGTGACCAGGAGTGAGAAACACGCCCAGAAAAAGCCTCAGCACAGGATGCACAAGCACATCCAGCAGCCCCTGAACTGGTTTTCTAGCTGACAGCTGAAGCTGAGGCCGTAGTTCCCAGGGCCACCCCAGAGCAAACACATCCAGTTCTGACACCGAGGCAGCTGCCCACACTCTGACTGAAGTTCTGCTGATTTACAAAACCCGTGTCCAACACGTAACCGGCGCTGCAGACGCAGAACGCGCTCCCCACTCGGTTCTTTCGGGAAGCACCACGGCACACGTAGGATTTCAGAGACATCTCCCCTTCGGGCACAGAACTACACCCCGTCAGGCCCTGGCAGCTGCAGTGCTATCCCGCACAACCAAGAGGAACCCCCACCCCAGAAGAGAGGCTGCAGCGGGCCGCTCACAGCCCACAGCGACTGCTCCTCGCTTACCATCCGCTCCAAGTTGCTGATTTGGTTTTCTGTTTTATCTAGGAGTTGCTCTTGGTACCGCTTCTTCTTTAGCAAGAGCATGGCTTTCCTGAGGGAAAACAGAAGGAAAACTCAGCACGGATGAACGCAAATAAAGCCTAAAAGAACCAGCCAAAGCCATAATTGGTTTGTGCTCTTTCCAAAAGGAGAAAAAAAATCATCTGCAAATTAAATGACAGCTCTGAACAGCTCCTGTGAAGAATAAGGGTGAGCAAATTAATCATAAACCTGGTGCCTGAAAATTTAGGTGTATTTGTTGTGGATTGGGACTTCACTGGGCCATTGGTGCTGTCGCGACGCAAAACCAAGTCCTTGCACAAAGGGCTCGTGATACACACTCAGAACCAGATGTAAGGGACGGCCACTGACGTGCCACCCACACGTGCCACCGACACGCTGCGGTCAGGAAACGGCCACTTTTTGGAGACCCATTTGAACACCAGCTGCAGAACTCAGCCTCTCTCGGCTGCAAGTGTAAAGCTTTCAACTAATCATCCTCCCTGAAGGGGGAACGGGTGACACCTCCGCAGCTCACCGACACCGGCGGTTCAGTAACCCTTCGCTTCCCACTGCCGGCCCCCCCCCGCCCCCCCCCCCCGCTCACTCTTTCTTGCCCTCCTTCAGCAGCTGCCGGGCCAGTGCTCGCTCCCGCTCCAGGTTCAGGCTTATCCGCTTCTGGTACTGCTTCAGCTTGTCTCGCTGCTGCTTCAGTTGCTACAGAGGGACGGACAGACAGACCGACCCGTCACCAGCCGAGCCCTGAAGGTTCCAGCACTCCCAGAAGGGCCCAGCCGCCCCCGCCCGCTCTCCCCTCCCCGGATCACAAACACCGGAGCTACACCGGCAGCCGCCGCCAGAGCCACCCGACATCCCCCCGGCCTCGCCCCCTCCGAGCGCCCTCCGCAGCGCGGGGACCCGGCAGACCCCACCCGCTCCGGCCCCCGCGGGCCCGCAGGGCGGCGGCCAGCCCGGGCACAGCGGCTCTGCCGCCTCCTGCGCGGGGAAAGGCGGCGGCGCTGACCGAGCCGGGCCCGGCCTCCCGCCACGGCCCCGGCCCGGCCCCAGGCCCAGCCTCCCCCCGCGGCCCCGGCCCGGCCTGCAGCGGGGCGGGGGCTGCCCCAGGCCTTCCCGGGGGCCGGGCCCGCCGCCGCGCTCACCAGCACCGCCTTGTCCTGCTCCGTGACGCGGCTCCGCCGCTTCCGCCCGAAGAGGTTCCCCATGGCCCCGCCGCCGCCGCCGCTCCTGCCCCGGGCGGCGCGGCCGCCCCGCCCCGCTCTGGCCCCGCCCCCTCGACGGCGGCTGCGCAGGGCCCGGCCTGGCAGAACGCGAAGGCGAGCGCGGCGCAATGGCGGGAAAGTGACACTGGGGGGCGCTATGGGGACGCGACGGGAACGGGCGGGGAGCGGGAGGGAGGGGCGGGGAGGTAGGGGATGGGGGGGCTATAGGGGATGGAGGGGATAGGGGATGGAGGGTATAGGGGATGGGGATATAGGGGACGGGGGACTAGGGGATCAGGAGCTATAGGTGATGAAGGACTGTAGGGGATGGGGGGTACTAGGGGAGGGGGTTATTGGCAATGGGGTATAGGAGATGGGGATATAGGGGATGGAGGTGCTATAGGGGATTCGGGGCTAGGGGATCAGGGTACAGGGGATGGGGGTATAGGGGATGGGGCGCTATAGGTGATGAGGGGCTATAGGGTGTAAGTGGTATAGGGGGCTATAGGGAATGGGTGTATATAGGATGGGGGGTACATGGGGATGGGTGTATAGGGGATGGTGGCCTTAAGGAGCAGGGGCTGTAGGGGCTGGGGTGCTGCAGGGCAGAGGATGGGGCACTGGGGGCACCGTGGGGATGTGGTGGGGCAGGGCTGTGGGGCAGTGATGGAGACCCCCACCCCCATCTGCCCCCCCAGGGACCTGTCCCCGTGTCCCCACCCAGGAGAGGCTCTGGCGCTGCCCGTGGGTTTGGGGTCCCTGAGGGTGGTTGGGCAGGAGAAGCGAACGTGGCCCCACTGCAAACGGCCCGATGGCGGGGCGAGGGGGTGCAGCTGGGGGCTGCGACAGGCCGTGGCGGTAGCTGTCACCTCGGCTTTACTGGGCCCACTGGGACACCGAGGCTTTCACCCTGAGGGGTGCGAATCCTGCCCCACTGCTCCCACGCCCAGAGCCATCCCCACTCTCCTTTCCTGTGTCCCACAGCTTCGCCAAAACCCACCCGCAGGGCTTTGCCCCGAGGAAGAGCCAGGGTGGCACCACGTCCCCAGTCGCGCCTGCCGAGTCCGAACGCCGTTATTTCTGGACACCCAGTGCCTGCAGCGCGGCACCCCCCGGAGCCACCAAAGCTCCCCTCAACAACTGGGGTCTGCGAGGCGAGATGCCAGAAAACGCCTCCTCTTCCCGCTGCGGTTCACCCCGCATCACCCAACCGCTCGTTCTGCGCTGCCCCACACCCCGATGGCGGTTTCACCTCTGGAGAAGGTGATTAGAGACCGGCCCTGGCATCCCCGCTGCTGCTGCTGCGAAGGCAACGCTGTCCTGCGGCGCGGCAGGGGGCTGAGGGGAGGAATGACAGAAATAAAACCGTGTGGAAGGTGGTCCCTGGCGCCATGGCCCTAGCGACGCCGAGCCTCTAACCCCGCCGGTGCCCGTGCAGACGTCCAGTGCTGCTGTTGCCGTCCTTCCGAGGGGCAGCAGGGACATGACCCACCTTTTGGTAGCTTGGATGGTGGCCCCAGCAGCTCCTCCCGCTTGCCCGTCCCAGCTCCTGAAGACCCAGAGAGTTTCGGTTCCTTCTTGGGCCACAGCTGTCCCCCCTCTCCACTTCTCCCCTAGGAAATGATCCTCAGACAGGGAAATGTTTCTGCATTTATTTTTTATTAACCATTTATTTGTTTGTAATTTACTCTCACATTACAATCGTGTGGTTTTTTTATATTTTTTTATTTTTGTAAAATAAATAGAGATAAGTGAACTTTTAGGTAGGATGCTCTCCAGATCCTTGGTTAAACTTCATGATTGAATCTCTGCATCAGACCTGTGAAAATAGAGCCCACACACGCACACGCTTAGATGAAGCGAAACAGGCCGAGCTAGTTAAAAACCCACCTCCTGGCCGCAGGGGCTGGCTGGCACTGGGGCGCGCTGGAGGGAGCAGCAGCTTCCCACCTCGCACCTTCGCATTTGGCCAGGTATTCCTTGTTCCTTTAATGAATACACTGATATAAGTTAAAAATCTGGTTTTTTTTTTTTTTTAAGCTGTGTATGTTAATCGGTTACGTGTAGATCCCAAACTCCGGCGCCATGCTCGCCCGCCCCTCGATGGCCCCTGGCATGGGCAGGGTGGAGGAGGTGCGTACCACTGGGACCGGAGCAGCACGGGAGCAGTTCGGGAAGAGGCACAGCTCTGTTAGACCATAATTAACTTTTGGTAACTTAAAAGTGGACTTTTAGGTAGTTTTTCTGAAGTTTAAAGCCTTTGATTCATCATCCTGTGAAGTGGCCCTCAGCCTCCACGCTACGGGGCGGGGGGGGGGGCAGCGACGGAGCTCAGGGTCGGGACACGGCGCTCGGCTGTTGGCATCTGCTCCGCCGCTGCGGTTCGAGGACCCTCACCCCGAAGCCAGTGCCCAGCCGTGCGTATGGTGCTTTGCGTTCGGCTTCCCCGCAGCCTGGGACAGCCACTGGGCCACCCCCGCGGCTCCTGCGCGGCCCTGCTGCCTCAGCCCCTGGAGGAAACACGAGGATCTGGGGTACGAGGAGCGGCGACAGGTCAGCCGTACTCCGTAGGTGCCGTGGCAGAGGCGAAGCCACCATCCGCCCAGGGTGAGGACGTTTCTCAGCCCTTCCCTCATTAGTATTTCCTTCACCATCAGCCTCACTGCTGGCAGAGTTTGCTGGGAGCCTGAAGGCCCCATGACACCAGCTGGAAGGAAAACTGGGGACTTCTGGACTCAACAGGTCAACCTTTGTCACCGCTGTGGTTTCTGCACAGTGCAAGTTCTTGTTCTTGGCCGGCTACATCACACCCCAGCAGCACTTGAAGGAAACTTGCCCTTTGGCTTTGCCCACCCCTTCCCCACACCATCTCCAGACCCATCACGGGTTTCAGGGGACAGAAACATTCATTATTCAGACACAGAAGGTGCAGAGAACGGAGCGGGCTCCTCCCTACCTCGCTGGGACAAAGCTGTTTTGCCCAAAGCGGGATGACCCGCTGCCTTCCCCCTTCAGTGATTCTCTCGTGCTCTCACCACGTGAGGTTGCAGTTCTGCAGGGACAGGCGGACGAGCCACAGCCGCGTCCACGCCACGTGTGCAGCTGCGTACGCGCAGCCGCGAGTGTGCAAATTCTCCTGACCACCACCTCGCTGAACACCAGCAGGTCGCAGCAAATGACAGCCCGTGGCTTGAACCCGGAGCCTCCCTCGGTGGCTGGGCAGAGCTCCCAGGCTGTCCAACGTGTTTGTGGAGCTCCCTGTGGGCAGAAGGACAGCGACTGCAGAAGTGACAGTGCCCGAGACACCCCAGACCTCTCCAGCAGCACCGCGTGCGTGGGTGGAAAGCAGTGACACGCGTGACTCGCTCCAGGCTCGTTGGGACCTTAGAGACGTTCGTTCTTTCTTCCCTCTTCCTCCCGTATGTGCAACCGTATGGCACGGTGCCATCCCACCCGGCTCACCTCCTCAAGCCCCTTTCCCCAGGATCCCTGCCTCCCCTTGCCACCAAGTCACCTCCCGCTGGAGAGGACACTGCGGAGGGGACAAGGTTCGCGCAGAGGAGACGCTTTCCTGCCTCTCCTGCCCGCGCTTGGGCAGCGCAGGAGCACGGACGTGGTTCTGCAGACAGACAGCTCGCGTCTCGCTGCCCTCTCGAGGAATTACCATTTGGCACAGGGTAGGCAGCAGCTGGAGGGGTCCCGTGGTCCGGTGGAGTGCACAGAGCTGTAGGTGAGTCCTGACTTCGGTCCTTAAAGCAACCTACGCTCCAGCACAACACAGGAACAAAGACTAAACCAGAAAGCCCTTGTCAAGGGTATTGCCTCCTCCAGTCCTTCCAAGCTCAGGAGCCGTGTTTCTAACAGAGAAGCCAACCACTGGAAACAAAAATAAAATGTTCTTTTCTGCAGCTTTTAGAGGATATAGCTGGAGGGGGGAAAAAAAAAAAAAAAAAAAGAGGAGATTGTCTCTCTTCCCCTTGTCAAAATCATCAGTAGCTAAGTCAGAAAAAAAACCGTTCAAGTTACGGGTTGCAGCAGCAGCCAACACTAAACATTCAAGTCGATAATTTCACTATGTACATGATGGGTGAGACACGGCCCTGCCCGCTGGGACTCCCCTCTCCAGTGCCGCTGCCACGAGCCGTTATCTGATCCGCTTCTCCACCGAGTACACCGAGATGTAGTAGTCGTTGCTCCCGACGGCCAGGTGAGGCTGTGGAGAGAGCAAACCGGGGTGAGCGTGCCGGTGCCAGGCAGCCTGGCAAACCGGGGTGAGCGCGCCGGTGCCACGGCAAACCGGGAGCGGGTGACGTTTTCAGCAGCAGCGCCCAGACGCTCGAAAGCGCCGCAGCGCATCTGCCGCCGCAGCTCTGCCGACGTTCCTGCCAGCACCTACATCGTCCCCGCGAGTTATGTGCCCATTTCAGCCAGAGGGGAAAAAATTATGGTGACTATTAGTGGCCAACTGCTAACATGATTTTTCTAAATGGCTGCAGATCTGCTCGTTAGGAACAGTCGCCTGGATGGAAAACGAGCATCCCCTCCGCTGAGAGGCCCAGGAACAACCCAGCTGCCGAGACCCAGGCTGGACAGGGCTTTGCTCGCTTACGGAAAGAGCAAAACACCATTTGGGATGATGAGCCACTTCCCTCTCCATCCCCCAAACCCCAGGGCAGCAGAATCGCTCTTCAGCTGTTTGCAAAGCGGCTTTTCAGAAGGGAGGAGATGAGCTTCCCTTCATCTCGCTGCCTCCAGGATCAGGGCGCACGCAGCCCCGGCAGGACGACTGCCCGCCCTCTCCCTGCCCACCTAATGCCAAGCCCAGGGCAGCACAGCTCTGCCCTCCTCTCCTCCAGGCCCTTTATCGTTCCCACCGCTCCTCCCCGTGACACAGGAGGTGTTTGTGTTCTGCACTGCAGGGCGCTAAAATACCCGTCTAAACGCCGCCTTTAACCTCCTCTGGGTTTTCCTCTCCATTCACGCCGTTTTCTTACACTTCCCATCCCCTTCCTTTATTCCCGTCTCCAGGTGAGCCGAAGTCTGTGAGCAGACGGGCACCTGCCTCCCAACTAAGCAGCAACCACGTTCTCTCTCCAACAACTGCTGCGGAGCCACCTCAGCTGTGATGTATTCTGAAATTTTTGCTCTGATTCCTTCTACACTTCACCAGCTTACGCCTTTGACTTTGGCAGTTCTCTCACTTTCATACCGCACAGCATTAGGTTTTCCTAAAGCCTTACACAAGGCGCTGTAAAAGCAGCCCCAGATACACAGGGGTGAGCCCCCCCCCGTCTGCCAGAGAAGAGGCACGGAATAAACAAACCCGTAAAATCTTGCACGTTGGAAGTGAGAGGCTGCACCTCCCCGGTCACCTCCAGGCAATTCACCTCAGGCATCTTCTGGGGCAAGAGCCAGAGAGCTAAGCCAGGCTGTGGGCCCAGAGCAATAGGGAGAAATGGGAATGGTTTATGGAGTCGATCTGCAGGTAAAAAGGGCTTGGCCGCCGGGAATCCTGCTCCAGCACACAGCACAAACCGGCAGCACTGGCGGCACCACCAGTGCGGTCACCGGACCAGCCCAGGGGACAAGCACCGAGGGCCTGGGCTGAGTCAGGCCCAACCCAGGCTGAGGCAGCACCGCTCGGTGCTGGAAGAGTCTCTGCGCCTTTCCCCCCTCACCGCGGGCGTTTGCCAGATCCGAATTCCGAGAGCATACAGACCCAGTGCGGGTGGAACGCCAGGCAGCTGATGGCGCCAACTCTTTGTCCCATGAAACCATCGTAGTATTTGATGTTGTTGATCAGCTCCCCGTTCCCGTTGTAGATCGCAGTGAACTGATTCATGGAGCCACTGGGAAGGAATCAAGAGAGGACGGTGTCACCGAGGACGCTGCAGTCACAACAGCGCTGCTGCCTACGGGCCCTCCTGGCTGTGTTGACCCCAGCTGTTTATCGGAGCAGCGCGGTGAGTTCTTGTAACGGGGAGACTGACTGCACCCACAGGGCAGAGCGCCACGGAAAGGCTGAACCACTGCTACCTCTTACACCGAGACAGAAAAGCACCAAGAGCTGAGGCACTCGCACACTGAAAGTGAATCCCCCAGCATTCTCCAGGAGCAGCTGCTGGTCCCCACTCGGAGCCCAAAAATACCTACAAGGACCTTGAACAGGGACCCGACCGGAGCGTGAGACTGCACACACCGCCCCTCCAAGCCACCAGTGCGCAGGTTTCACTCAAGCACGCAAGGGATAAAATTCCGGAGCTGGAAACGCAGGAAAGAAGCTGCACTGTCTGTGGGGAGGTTAAACCCAAACCAGCGAAACCCCACGTGATGTCTGCAGAGACAATCGTCCTCGCCGCCCACCCCAGGGACGCAGGAGACGAAACAAGAACTTACCACGCAAAGAGGTTGGCTTGTGGGTGAATGTCCAGGGCTGTCAGCCCTTTGACGATCTGAAGGACCTTCATGGACTCCGGCATCCGGGGGTCAAAGAACCGCACGTCTCCGTTGACGCTGCCAACACAGGAGTTTCACAACGTCAGGCTGCACCCAAAACCAAACCCGGCCCTAGAGCCCAGGGCCTCGAGCCGTGTGCCTGCCCGTGCGCTGGCCGCCCCATCGGAAAACGAGGACGGAGAAGGCACGGACCGACGGCTGAATTCCCACTGACGTCACTTACATTCAGTACCAACCACAACGCATAAGCGCCGTGCAAACCGCTCGGCCGCTGCCCTCAGGAGCGATCCATTGTTACTTTGATCGCTCGCAGCTCATCGCTGAGCCTAAGTGCCTTTACTGTTGTGTCAGACTCAACACGCCGAGCTGCACGTCAGACCCGAGCTCCCTCTCCTTTGCACAGTAGGAAATGAGATCAGGAACCTCGAACCAGATGGGATCTGCTGGTACCACCCGTTAGGCCGAACGGCTGGACACGGAGGCACGTCCTGGCTGCCCAGAGCGCCCTGCGGACCAGGCGGGACAAACCCTGCCGCTGCTCGGGCGACGCGTCAGCCCTCTGTGACCTGACCAGCGAAGAGAGGGTGGGGAAAGCGACAGTGGCAGCGGCCAGACACAGGGCTTAGATCGAGCACCTCCCAAAGACAAACGATTTCTTGTTATTAAGTGATCCCAAAGATGGGTGTGAAGAGGGTGCGTTTCGTCCTACAGCCCCAGAACCAAGGGCTGAAGATTTTGCTATGGTACATCTGTTCTCCTGAGCTCTTTGTAAGAGACTGGTCAACTGGGGTACAGCAAGACAAACAGAAAAGTCTCTTACGGAAATTAAATTCAAAATCAACTCATCCAATCTTATTCTGCTGGCAGCAGAGGTACGGTGTTCGGCACCACGACTTTTACGGTGTTACTCTTTGCAAGTCACCGATGGCCGTACAACTGCAAACCACCCCACAGAGTTAAGAACAACGAAAGCACTAAGAAGCATATTGCCTTCGGTTTCTTTACCTCTGGAACAGCTAATACTGATCAAAAGGCTGTTATACACGACCACTTATATCATTATAGGAAGCTGCAACTCCAGCTGTCACGTAATTAAATTCAAGACAAATTAAATTTGAGGTTGATTTAGATCCTAAAGACTAAACGGAAATACTGTTTGAGAGAGATCAAATACACAATAAATTCATTTAAAGCTTTGAACCATAAGAAGCCTTGAAAACGGTTCTGAACGTACTGGAACACCGTGCAAGAGCTTTACCATGGCAGCGAAGTTCTGTGAGGAGGGGCTACACGGGAAAAACACACCCCAGTGGAACAGTACCAGGCCACAAGAAGTCAACAGCAGCCACGCTACTGAACAGGGTGTTCAGGAGGAGCTCAAGGGCCTTTCCCCGCTGTCAGCCTGCTGCAAGCAGAGCTCCCGGCCAGCAAGCAGCACCGTGGCGGCTCCGGCACACGGCTCGAAGCGGCTGAAGAGCACCGCGAGGTGAACCAGCGCCGGGCAGCAGAGAGCCAGGACCCAGCTCGGAGCCGCCTCCCGTGGTACCAGCTCCTGCCTCTGGTGCAGAGAAGTTCCGCTGAGGTTCACAGAACACTGCACAGGCGGAACGACGCCTTCAGGTTTCTCAGGAAATCGCTGGACCAAGACCTCGCTACGCCCTAACGTTTGTTCTGCTTGGATCTCGCTGCCAACCGGAGAGAACGAACGGGGAGATAGTGAGAGCAAGGTGGTTTGTCTCAATGACCCGAGCTCCTCTGGGGCGAGACCAGCCCTGTCTTTTGAAGGATGATATTTTCTTGTACCTCTTCAGTCCCGAGAGAAAGGGCCACAGGCCGAGAAAGGCACCGAGAGGGAAAAAACGAGCCTTCAGACCCAGGCTGGCCAAGCATACAGGCCTGACCCCCGGGGTGGCTGAAGGAGATTACAGAAAGGAAGATTAAAAACTCTAATATGTGGGCTCGACAAATCTGGCAGCTGCATCACATAATCCCCTTTCCGAAAATCTTAATACATTTTTGCTGGCCCATCCCCCACCCCAGGAATGTTCCGAATCCCAGAAAATGACATTTTGTTTTCATTTTGCAATCGAGACAAAGAGCCTCTCTGTGTGCAAACAGTGGCTTTGTGACAATAAATTATATTCTGCTGTTCTTTAATGGCCAAATAAGTATATGCTGCTTGCTCTCTGCAGTATTTACCAGGCAGCAGAAACGGATTTACGTGCGGAAAATTGCTAGACAGCAAAGTAATCCTGCGCAGCAATATGCCCAACAGATGCGACATCAACCTTCCCTCTCATGTTCTCTCTCAAATGACCGCACGGAGATGTTGGCAAGGAAGCACCACCACCATAAGACATACTATATCTAGCCTGGGTTTCTGGTTCACTTGATTCCTCCCTCACACGCCTCGTGACAGTGATTTCAGCAGACGCCTTCTTGTTTACTCTCAAACCACACCAACAGGCTCCCAAGGAAAGCTCCACATTTCTTTTTGCCTTCTCTCCACCAGGTCTGGAGCAGGAGTTAATTACTGAAGCAAATGTCAAACTAAAGAGCTTTACCCTCTTAGTTCTGGAAATAACAGAGGCAGAATTTAAGTAGAAAAACCGTGTTAAAGAGGAAAACAGCTCAAACAGTAAAATCTCTTTTACCTGACACTCATGATGTTGCCTTCAGGATGCTTCTGCAGGTACGCCTTCACCACCCAGGCCGTGTGCTCCCGGTAGGTCATGACACGGCTGAGGAACAAAGAGAGAAATGTTTTCAAGGGGAGGAAGAGGAGGAAATGCGAGGATCCCCCCGAGCCTGGGAAGGACGGGCAGTTACCATTCACTCAGAGCCATCCTCCTGTCGAAGACGCGGATGGAGCCGTCGCCCAGCCCCGCCACAATTAACGAGCGGTGAGAATCGCACGAGAGGCTGGTCACGCAGCTGTCCGCCCCGGTGGGGATGTCCTGAGGAGAAAGCACACAAAAACCAAGCTGAGGCCACGATGTGTCTTTTGCCACAGCTGAGCTCCTAAACCTCCTCCTCTGCCTTTCCCCGTGCTGTAAATCAGCCCAGAACCAAACCAGGGCTCCTGCCTGTCGCTCGGAACGCCGTGACACCACGTCGGTGTTGAGTTTTCCTTCAGGCTCCCGGGACACCACCAGAAACGAGGGGGTGCTGACCCTGACGGTCATGGCTGCTGCTGAGTGTTTGTGCACAAGACCCACAGCTCGACCTAAAGAGCCGAGCTCAGAGGAGGAACTCCAGCAAAACCAGCTTTTGGAAACCATTCAGCTTTATAAACCCAAATGAAGGCAAGGTCTGTTTGGGGAAGGAGGAGTTAATATTATTCTCTGCTAAGAATATCCAATTAGTTAAAATGAACGGCCAGAGGAGTCACTTCTCCATAAACCATCCTTGGTGTGTACAAGTCACAAACGGGTGGCGGGAGGAACAGGAAGAGTCGCATAAGACAAAGAAACCTGGAAAAAGCAAAAACTCCTGACGGCATCTGTAACACCACGTATAAACCCAAACATACAGCGTGCTAAACACCACCCACGCGAAAAAAGGCACAACAAAGCTGCAAGGTACCAAGTACAAAGCTGCAGGGCATCAGCCGCTTTTGTTGTCACACCAATGCCCAAATAAGTTCTAGGACGTTAATGAAACGTCTCCTGTAAAAGAAAACTTTTTTTTTTTCCTTTGTGTCTGTAGCAGATTAAAAAACCGTATCTGGCCCCTGGAAACAACGCAAGGATTTTACTGGAAGGCAGTTCGTTTTACCCAGAGCAGCTCCAGTTACCATTGGTGAAGTCCATTTCTTCCAGTTGCTTTTTATTTTGTTTTTTTAAATGCTTTGTGCTCTTCTTCCTTCCACTGTGGGGATCCCCACCCCAGCTCTGCAGAGCCCCGGTGGTCGGTGCAAACCGGCCGAGCTGAGCAGACGCCGGCGGGATGGTCCGAGCGTGACGTTCCTCTTCCCCCTGCCCGGCAGTGGCGGGGCAGCTCCGGTGCCCTGAGCCCCGTCAAGGGGACATGCCAGAGCCGCTCAGAGAGACCTGCTGTGGCGAGGCCGAGCGAGGCGGTGCTGTGCCACCGAGCGGGCCCCGCTCCAGGCCGTGGGATGGGCAGATCCGGGTTACCTCGTCAGACGCCAGCACCGCGTGTATGGACACAAAGGGCAGCGGAAAGGAAGGCTGGAGCTCGCGGGGCCGGCTGGGCAGGAGGCGGCGTGCACTCTAACGCTGCTGCCTTCCCCCTTTTTACTCGCCAAGAATTGCTTGGAACAAGAGGAACAATACCTGCGCTTGTCATGAGGAAAAACATCGTCAGTTAAAACAGGTAAAAAAGCCGAGCGGCCCCGACAAAGCGGGGCAACGAGCAGGAGGCGCGTTAGAGCTGCATTAGCTGATTTCACACTTCGACCCTCTTCGTGCCTCTCTGCATCTGCACCTTTCTCAGCTCCTATTCACAGCCCCAGCTGTGCAAGGCAGCTTCTGGCTGGAGGCACCAACCTTCAGGGCTGTTCTCAGCTCCTCTACTGCCAAACCTTTGAAGCAGGAACAATCAGCAGAAGTGAAAATGAAGTACTTGCTTCTTCAGCTACATCCCAAGTGCTTCCAAAGGTAGGCTCTTTGTGGTTCAAAGAGTGGGAAGGCACCTTTATTAGCTTGGATTACACGGCTGCACCGCTCTTTGTGCTGAATTTCACTTTTCCAGTGTTACTGAGTCAGGAAGTTTCAATCACTTGAATTTCAACACAACCAATCTTTGCAATTAAAAAAGAAACAACGTGGTTTCAGATACTTTCAGTGCAATCATTAATCATCGTAATTTAAAAGACTTTCACCTCCTGAATTTTGCTGTTCCCTAATTTACATGGAAAAAATAATATGTGAAAGTAATTAAGATTAACATGGACTTAATTATCCTGCATCGCAGGGTCAAAGTGTCGTAATTAACGTTCATCCAAGGGTAATTAATTTCTAGAAGCTTTGAAAACCAGCGTTCCTTTTTTTCTCAGGCACGGTGACTCCATTCTCACAGGCCAGCTGCTTCTCCTTAGAATTTCTGAGAAACTTTCATTTGATTACGATCGACTTCAACGCTTGCAGCATCTTTTTTCCCCCCGTTAGGCTGCACAGAAAGTTCCGTACGACTGAACCACGGCTGCCGCATGCAGAGGCGAGATGGGAACGCCCCGGGGTGCCCCGGTGCAGGGCTCTGCAGGGCTCCCCAGGGAGACGCCGAGGGAGCTGCCAGCGGGCTTGCCAGCCCCCCCAGCCTTTGCCCCCCCAGCCAGACAACACGGAGGGAACTTCTGACCCAGGTCACACTGGCCCAAGCTGGCAACGATGCCCCCGGCTGCACGGGGCCAGCGCACGGGTAGGAAACGCTCGTGTTTCTGCCCCGTCCTTTCCAGGCAAGACCCGGCACGTGCGCTGCCTACACGTGTGTCCGTGTGTACCCTGCATCGTGACTCTGAGGCAGGGAAGCAGAAGCCCCAGGAGCTGTCAGCTCTCCGCAGACGGGGCCTGGGAAGCTTTGGCTGTGTGCGGGAGGGAGAAGCTGAGTGGGACAAACACGCAGATGTTACCTGCACTTTCATTTCCCGATCCGTGTCCCAGATCCGGATTATCCTCACGTCTCCCGACGTCATCAGGAGCCCAGTTTCCTGTTCCCAGTCGACCACCATTCCTGCTCCTAAGACAAAACACAGGCAGGGCGTGCGAATTACTCCCCACACCAGCACAGGCAGAGCTGCACTAACCAGAACACCAGCGTCCATGACCTCATGCTACATCAACTATCGCCGTTAGAGATGTCAAACTACGCACACACAGAGCCACACACCCTCCAAACGGGATCAAATCAGCTGGTCCTGGATTTGAGCCCAAAATGCATCTTGGACCCCTTGTCTAGCTTGAGTGCTTAGAAAAGCCGAGGTGCAGAGGGTCCCTACAGGCAGGTGGATGCAGCCTTCCAGGGACTTTGCCACGCTACTGGGGACTTCCAAGGGAGTCCCAATAAATTATCCACCACTTTATGAGAACCCGTGATTAAATGATGATTGAAGCAGACTAAACTGGTGATATCTCACACAGCAAGACCCAAGAGCCTCTGGATTACCATGATTCCTCATTCTAATAAAAACCCGTGGCTAAGGGGAGATGTGTCTAAACACAGAATAGCAAAGTCATTGCTGCAAGATGTTGAATTAAACAGCTTGGTAGGAGTAAAATCCAATTTGCTACACAGACAGGTAAGGAGGGGAGCATTCTGCAATTACACTAGCTAAAATACATTTACAAGAGCTTTTGCTCCTCATCTTTGAGGGCATAACCTGATTGCTAGGTAAAGTACAGAAAAACATCCCATCCATGCTGTAAGAGAATTACAAGGGATTTTCTATCCCCAAAACACCTGACATGGGCTCCTGCCTCCAGTCAGGCTGAGTGAACTCATGAACTTTGCCGGTACAGCAATTTCCAGAGAAGAGTCAGTGTATGTCACCTCCTGTTCCAGCTGGGGGAATAAGGTGTCCAAGAGCCATCGAGCGAGCTGGCTCTCCCAAGCACAGAGCACACAAGTATCAGAACAAACCAGATACTGGGACCTGGGAAACAGCTGGCAATGAAACCCCTGATTCGGCGGGGGAAATCGCCGAGGAACAATCCTGGTGCGTTTAATTAGAAGGGACTTCTTTGTACTCGTGTGCTGCCTGCCCAGCACAGAACTGTTTCGCTGAAAGCAGAACGCTGCACACCAATTATCTTCTGCTTCTTACCCTGCAAAGGCTGCCCGACACCAGATCTATGGGTTCTCCAGACAGACTCTTACTCATACATTAAAACCACAAAAAAACCCCAACCCCGGGAGGGCTACGTGAGCGAACCAGAAAAGAACTCCCGTTTTTGTGTTTGTGTTCGCCTCCTCGGGCAGGGCCCTCCCTCCAGCAGAGGCGGCAGCAGCATCCTTGCCTTGCAGCAGCAGCAGTTCCTCCTCTCGTCCATGCCAAACCGAGACTCCGGTGCTGAGAAGTATTTCATAACCACTCGCCAGCCGGAGTGGGAAAGCGCTCTGCAATGCATCAGGACTGCAGGCTCCTGCCCCGAGCCACTCGCAGTCGCCTTCAGTGGGATTCCTGTATTTCCACTCTGCAACTTGCTCATCCAGAAGGTACGAATGTGAATTTCTCTGGATTTACGGACAGGAATTAGCCCCAGCAGGAAATTTAAACCTACTCCAACATGCTCTTTGTCACCAAAGGGCCGTAGCTACTTTTTACCAGACCAAACCCCTTTTACAGGGCACAAAGGAAACAGAGGCATCCTAAAACCACCAAGTTTTCCTCAAAGATGATGAAATGACCTTGTTTTGCACAGATCCAGATAAAACATCTCCCCTTCCTAAGCATCGTGTTCAAGCCGTTTCCCGATCTTTCTGCATATCACTAAGAAGATTACTGACGTTTATTGACAGTCCGTCATCTCACCGCAGGAAATTCGGAACTCTCGGCTAAGCTGAGAGCTTGTATCTTTATCTCGCGAGTCAAATTGATTGCTACTTCAGATTGCCTGGCAGCTCGGAGGGCTGCTAGAGATCCGAGGCAAACAAGCAGGCAGTGATTTAGATGACAAACATCACTGAAGTGTTTTCATTTGTCATCTTGTTTATGGCCCATGTGACAAGATAAACCTGGCAGGCTGAGATAGATACCGCCATTACCATCGCTGATGGAGTTAAGTAGGCAATGTGCTCTTAGGCGCTTTTAAAGCTCCCAATTTTCCAGTTACATTCCCCAGTTTGAAGACAATGTTTTTCTTCAGTCTGATGGGTAGCAAGTCCCCAGCCTGCTGCGGTTCCAGGTGTCTTTTCTGTGGAGGGGGACAGAGACGGTGAGTTCAGCGATGACTGGCATTTTTGGTGCCTATCTCAGTGTATCTGTCAGGGATTTAAGCGCCGAGGATATTCAGCAGCGCTGTCCAGAAGGCTGGGGAAAGCTTCACTGCGGGAAGAAGCTCCAGAGGGGTTTCACTTTATGTAAAATGGCACAGAGATCTCCCACGAGAGAGAACCAGACAGAAAGGATGAGGTTTCACCCTGAAGCAGGAGCTGACAGAGAGCCCACGGGTGGAAAGGAAGGAGGGTGATGATATTGGTGTACGGTGCGGCTCGTGCTCTCCCAAGCAGCCAAGGCAGCTCCTCCCTTTCTTGTAAAACATAAATAGTCCATATAAGCGATAACCTCTGCCCTCTGGAAGAGGCAAGCGTGGTATTTTGATCATCCCGTAACATCCCATCCTTTCCTCAGCTTTCTTACTCTCTCAAGAAAAGAGGAAACACCTTTTCTGCTGCCTCTGAGGCACCATGTTCACGGGGGGACCGGGCAGCCCCAGCGGACCAGATGCTCCCACTGCACCACACCAGAAAGAACAGAACGTTTGTGTAAAAGCTGCAGCCGAGAACTCCTGGCACCTTCCCACGGGGAGACGGGGCCGGCTCCATCTGCAGCCCGGGGCGGTGGCAGGTCCTGGCTGCAGAGGTTGTGCCTGTGCCGAGGACCAGCCCCGGGCCGGGGGTCCGCTCCCACTGCAGCCCAGGCGAGGCCTGACAAAGAAGTGGGTGAACGAGAGGGGCAAGGGGACCCCAGGGTGCGACTGGAATGCTAAAGCACAATTCAGATGTGTCTGAAAAGAAGAAAAGCCTTCTCGCATCAATGGAATTGTTCACCAGCCTGTACCAGGAGGGAAAGCTTCCCCTGTGAAAGTGAAATTCGAAGATGACAGTATGGAACGAGACACAAACAGCTGAGCTATTTCTATGTACAAGCGAACGCTTTCATGGTGGAAATGATACAGTACTGGCTCATGTTTATATGTTAAATTCCTAGTATTTCGGGAGGAGAAGCAAATGTGGGACCTAATACTAATTATAATTTCCTTTTTAATTAACAGAGGTCCTTCTCCAGGATGTTACAACCGAGACTGCAGTTCCCCCGCCGGGTTTTGGCTTGCACGCTTGGCATCTCAGCTGCTTCTCAGCCCCATTCTGGCAAAAAGGGACTCTGCAAACCCGCGCCACCGCAGCTCCCTGCCCGAGCCACGCCGCCAGGGGCTGTGCGACCTACCGCCCTGTCCCCAGGCTCCCACCCCCTTACAGAAACGGGGGAAACGGGGGCGATACCGTGACGCCCGCGCAAGCACCTGATCCAGGCCAGCAGCGAAGCCGTGGTACCCTCAGAAGGCAGGGAATTGCAGAACCAGGCATCCTGGCAATGCCACACCCCTCTCCGAATGCATCGTTAGTTGAGATTTTCCCACAAGGAATTGTTATGTCCTCAGATAACCAGCAACAAATCTTCCACAGCTCAGGAAAAGAAATGGGTGAAGGTTTGTGGTTTTTTTCAGGCTGGTGTTTTTTCAGTTTAGCTTGTTTTGGTTTTTGAGTCTTTTAACACCAGCACTTGCAGCTCTGTACGATGCAAGTTTATAGATAAGGCAACACACACCAACAGCTGTTCTTGGAGCCGCAACTTTCTACGGCTGTTCCCAAAGGATTCCCCCTGAGCAACAGATAATTCTCTGGATGGGATAGTTCTGGCATAAATTTCAGTAAGTAACACCGAAGTTGAAAGCAGCTGCATTCCCAGTGTCTGCACTTGTCTTTAACGTCACTGGAACGTGGCCAAGCTGTACGTGGTGTTTCAATGACACCAGGAATACCTACACAGAAAACAATAAAAAACCATCTTGGATGCTCGCTGATGATTTTGCTAATCACAGGCCCTCCTGGTCGAGCAATGAGGCACATCACTGTTTTAATTTCCAGGAAGCAGTGGGAGGGTTGGCTGACCTCACTCGTCATTAATTTCTACAACATCCTTTCTAAAAGCGTCACTCTTCGTACGCCAAGAACTATGTGCAGCAAGGGAGAAGAGTAGCTGTGATGCTGGGAATCCAATTAAAGGAACAAACCCCTGGAGCTGCAATTTCTCCAATTATTTTATTGCCATTAAAAAACCTGACCAGAAACAAGGTGCTTCTCCCAAACTTCTTTCTCCTAAAGGACAAGATACCAACCCCTGGGGAGATGTGGGAAGACTCGCTCCACTTTTCTCTCTCTCTTGTTCTCCAGTGCAAGCCCTGTTTGAGTTCAATCATTTGATCAGCTCCTTTTGCAGGTTGGAGCCTTCCCCCTCCAAGGCTCCTCGCTGTCGCAGGCTGCCCCACGCAGCTCAAGAGCCCTGCAGCTCCCCATGGAACCTCCCTTTCAGTGAGCTGCTAAATTTCTAAGAAGGCTCCGAGGCTGCCCCTCCGCCCTCTCCCATCTGGATTGCTGACTGACTGCCAGAAGAGTCAGCAATACTCAAAGAGATCAGAGCCTCCAGAGGGCAAGGTCCTGTTTTTCTGCAGAGCAGGTACTTGACGCCTTTCACTTTGTTTCAGAAGCCCCAGAAGAGCAGGAAGGAAGCGGGGAACGGGCAAGTATGTGCTTATTTTTTCTTGCTTGTCACCAGTAGAAATTTTCTCGAGGTAAGACAGATTCTGGCTGTTGATGCCTCAGCACCAACAACCCCCAGGAGGCCGCAACGGATAGGGGTGGGCACAGGTCAGACTCACACTCCTGCACTAACAGTCTCCACCTTCGCATCGCACATCCCGTTACGCCGTCGGGAGGCAGCGCAGCGGTGCCGAGACACCCCGCAAGAGCTCCGAGCAGCCGGGGCAGAGGGTCACACCAATGCATCTCGAGACTCCGGCTGGCTCGGCTGCCTTCACGACGCTGCAGACATTGCCCTGTGCTCACACGGACTTCAGGGATTCCTGGGCTGACTCGCACACTGGCCTGATATGACCTGGGTCATTAAGCCACTGGTCTTTCTCCGATTTACCACTGATATGTAGTCCAGCGGCGCCCGGTGATTCCTGCTGAAAACTGGCACCCGGCGATGCAAGAAGAGACAGTGCCCTGTCCTTCTTTCGGTAAAAATTCCTCGCAGAAGTCTAGGCAATGAGAACAGATTTTCTGTGCTTTAGCGACAAAACTAGTCTATTTTATCTAAATATTGCTGAAGTATTTTGCTGTCAAGCAAAAAGCTGATCTCACACGTTTTTACAACTTCTTCAGTGGGAGAACGAATCCTTTTGCTGTATTTCTAACCAGGAGCACACCTGGCCAGAAAGTGCTGGTGATGCTTTTTATCGATTCACAGTTACTCGTGTGCTCGGGACAGAGTGCGGCTGTTGGCACCAGCAGCGTTGATCCAGCAAGGGCGGGTGTTCCCTTAAACTGTTCGGATGCCCCGTTCACCGAGCGGGGAACTCCCTGCGGCCAAGGCTGCTCATTTTAGCCCTTCCGTTTGCCCGTGGGTTTCTGAGGGCAGCGCAGAGCCAGGCAGCGAACAGCAACACATCAGCTTTGCTCATGTCTACCCCAGTGCTCTGTCTCTGAACAGCAAGAGAGAGATTTGCAAAGACCTCAAGCTAAAGAGCTCCGAATCACACACCGCTGCAAACGCTTTCGTCCTGTTCATCATTACAGACACGTTCAGCTCTTGTCAGTCAGCAAATATTAATAATTGGTGAACAGCCCAGGATGGCTACGTCGACATTAACATCCATGGGGGTGTGTGCACACAAAGACGCCCCGACACAGGAGCCATCCATTTCCCCCGCAGACAGACCTCGGCAGCAGAGGAGGGGGCCAGGCTCCAGGGCAATGCAAACTGCACAGGCCTGGCTTCTACAGGTGGAGGCTGGGGAGTTCATTTACCTTCCTTCCACGTGAAAGAACAGAACCTGTAAAATTTACTAGGCCTATCCTTGCCAAAAGTCCACTATTCTAAGCCTCCTGGGAAAGATTCATCAGCCTCTCCTTTTCACGTGATCTTTACAGAAAAGCGTGTCACAAATGAACTCCAGCAAAATCCACGTTAGCTCAATGGCGGCTCACGCTTGGAACCCATCGTTCAAACCCTTTTGTCCAGGGATGCTTTGAGATCTTCCTGGAAGAGAGAGCCTGGTACATCCCCTCCACACCTCCTCTCACTGCAGAAAGCTCGGAGCACAACATGAGGATGCCCTTTCCCTCGTTGGCTGGCCACGCTTCCCTGGAGAGCACAGACACCCTCCCTGCCTTTCTCAGGGCTGTTACAGACACAGACACGAGGCAAGGAATGGGAGAGGGAGAAGCAGCGAAGCTTTCCAGGAACCACGAGGACCCAGCAGTCATTCAAACAATGCCAAAAAACCCCCAAACAACCAACCAGTCAACCAACCCGAAGCCAGACGAGGAGGTCCTCCCCACCCCAGCTGATCGTAGGTAACAGGAAAGAAAGCACTCACCTCCCTGTTTACTTCTGTCAAGATAGATTGAAACCCTTCGGGCCAGACCTGTGAGAAGACAGGGATTAAGGGGTTGATGCTAAGGGTGAGTTGGTCAGCCAGGGCAAAATTAAATCTTAAAAAAGGATTAGAAAAAGCAACTCAAATTAAAGGAAAGAACATAAAAGAGAAGCAGAAGCACCAAGAGCAGCACATGCCTCTATCCAGAGAGCAGGCACTAGTTCAATCACAGCATTCCCTGGAAGCCATCAACGGTGGCACCTGTCCTGTGTGAAGCCAGTATTCTGGCTGGCTGACAACAGCACAGACCCGACATTTCTTCTCGAACAAGGAGACCGTCCTTTGCATGAGCCGGTCCCTGTTCTGAAGCACAACGCATCGGGAAGCGGCAGACGGAAATCCGGACAACTCCCGGCATCCGCACAACCAGACCAAGCCCAGAGCAGGAGGCTGCTGCCCTGCAGGGTCTGGGCTCCCCGCGAGCGCCGCGGTGCCGGGGGCTCCTCTGCCCCGCACTTCAGCGGGCAGCGAGCGAGCCAGCAGGCAGAGACCGTGCCCAGCCGCGGGGCGCTCTGCTTAGGCAGCTCTTACACGGGAAGGCAGCCTCGGGCACAGCTTCTGCAGCCCCCCCGGCAGTAGGAGGGCACGGCAGCAAACGGGGAAGCGAGAGGCACCTTGGGGCAACCCTGGAAATCTTGCCCAGGTGGCTCCAGGTGTTCAGGAAGAGACGGGGCTGAGCCCTTCAGAGGCAACACACTGGTTCTCTTTGCTGGCTGGAGGAGGGAGAACAGTGCAGGCATCTGCAGAGAGCGCGCAGGGAGCTGGGGGGAACAGCTCAGCAGACGGCGTTCGGCGAGTGTGAAGCAGCTGGTTACACTCCTGTATTTTTCCAGTTTCCAGAACTGTACTGCTTGCAAGGGCAAGGCCGTTCTGACGGGGGGATTGGGGCTTGTTTCCCTCTGACACAAGGAAACAAAGCAAAACGTGGCAGTTCTGTTCAGAAGCACGAGTGCAGCCGCTTGTCCCGAGAGTGGCACGACCCAGCCGGCCCCGCAGCGCCAACTCAGAGCGGCTCCAAGCCGAGCTCTCGTCCATCGCCCGGCGATGGGGCTCTGCGCCGCTCTGCAGGCTGGCACTGCTCACGCAGACGCAGCCTGCAAACGCCCTTTCCTATAGAAAGTGCCAGAATTCCCAAAGCCTCCTGCTGTGAAATCACGGCTTTGGAGCACGTCAGGTTTATGTTCTTCCTACACTGCTCAACAGAAAACGCTCAGGTTTTCCTACACCTTTTGGAACACCAGGCCATTACCCATAGGTGCTCTGCCTTCTCCTCAGCCCCCTCCATCTCTCGCGCTGGGGATGCCTCACCCAGTACCAACGCTGCTTTAATCACCCTGATTTTGGTCGAAAAAGGCTTTCTTGGTGCATCACGAGTGCAGATCTAAACAAGATCAAACCCAAAAATCCTTACACAGAAAAAGAAGGTGCCCACACGGCAGCTTGCCAGTGTTGAAGTTAAGACTCACCTATCCTGAGCCTCAAGTCAGCTGTTAAGTGGAATGAACTGGGGCCGAGCTACTCCCGAGCGGGAGCATCCCCACGCAGGTGTTTACGCACTAACTGGGCTGTGTGAGCTCATGTCTCCTGCCTCGGGCTGCACACCACAAGCAAGTCCTTGACGGAGTGTAGAAGTCTCAGTTCTGGGCCTCACTCTGTCCGCTCCCCACTCTCAGCAGCCTCTGCGCAGGCTGTCGTTGACCTCCCGTTACTCGGGCATGCCAGGGATGCTTTTCAAGCTTCCAAAGGAGTATTTGGGTATGGCACAGCCCTCTCTCCTTGTGTAAGCGGGAAAACTGCCCAGGAAAGTCAGTATTCTGGTTGCTGTCAGGATGACTATTAAATTCAGAGATGAATATGACATGGGGGGAAAAAGGCGGGAGACAAGAGAAGGAAATTGATAGCAGGAGCAGACAAACTCCAGTAAAACCCCTGAGCTCTGCAGCTTCAAAGATGCATCTTCAGTTTTATGAGCCAGTGCTGGACCACAACTATGGTCTCGGCAGCAAAAGGTGACCGTTGAAGAGAGTCTCATTTCCAAGGGGACGTGATGTACATTGCTCTCTTGAAGTGACCACATTTATTTCTCCACAAATAAATCTGTCCTCCTCTTCCTCTCAACAAACCTAACTCTATTTCTCCAAGGGTGCAACAGGGCCCAGACTTCCTAAGACCATAAGGGAAAGAAAAGGGCAAAAAGCCCATAATCTTCAAGAGAACAGACTTAAAAGTTTCAACACGCCTGTTTCGGCAAGTGTAACCAGTTCAACTCTTACGGCTAAATCAGCTCTCGTCTCAGCTCCCAACCTGTTTTGCCAAGGCAAACGTTGATGCTCGCGATCCCTTCTGCTGTGGTAAAAGCCGCAGGGTGAGGTACAGCTGGCAATGCTGTGCCTTGGTGAGGTGCACGTGGCAAGTCAGGCAGGAACATGGAACTGGCCTGAAGGAGCTGTCGGCAGTCATCAGCCCTCCCTGAACACGAGTGATGATCCAGCGAGGCGTCGGCGATCAGAGCAGTCGGGGGGAATTCCCAGTTGTTTGGGCGAGTCCGTTACCAGTGCCAAGGAAGCAAGATCCTGAATCCAGGGAGGGTAAACATCAACCAGCATCCTTCAGGAAAGCTGGTCTTGACAAGAATGAAACACAGAGCAAGCCAGTGACACTCTAAAGGGCAACGGGAGATGACTACTGGACGCTTTCCTCTCCACCTAAGGACATCCAGGCCTCTCACCACGCCGGGCATTACCACTTTTTTCCTCCTGTTTTTATTGACATCTCTGAAAGAGCAGGGTTTGACCACAGCGATTTTCACAGCAGGCTGCAAACTTCCAGCAGCTTATAATAAGTTATGTGCATGTACCGCAGCGAGGCACAGAGCCCGAAGTTACCTCAAACGCGGTTCCTCCATCCTGTGACACCAGAGACAAACCATGAGGAGTAAAGGAAAACACAGCAGATAGGAGCTCAACCAGGCAGCACTAGTAAAATCTAATAAATAGCTAAAAGAGCTGTGTCAGGCTCCTGTGATGAACCACATAAGCTCAGAAATGAGAACTGTCAGGTTTTAAGGTCAGGATGAATTATGACGGTCATCTCATCTGACCTCCTGCACAGCACCAGCCAGGGAGCCTCAACCAGCAATTCCAGCGTCAATCCCACAGGTGCTGATTGTACCACCACATACTTGGAAAAACTTGTAGCCTTGATTAAAAATATTCCAGTGATAGAGACTCCCCGTTAGAGCATTAGTACATCACCAGGTCTCGGAAGGACAAAACGTCCACCTCCTTTAATGCCCTAAACCAGACTTCAGGGTTACTCAAACTGGTCTTCTGGCTTCATCCTGTGTGTGGCCGGATGCCAGAGCTCCTTTCTACATCTTTTTCTATCCAACCCTTCTAACATTCAAAGCAGATCAATGTCTAACCGTGCTGTCCTCCTGCACATCTCGGATTGAGATCGCCTGTTCTCTTGCCACCTCCTGACCCACAACAAACAGGAAAGAAAAAGTGCCAAAATTTGAGCTGAGGCTAAAGGAGGTCACGGGTGCGACATGCAAAGCTGTGCAAAGGCTGAGCAGCCCACCAGAAGGAAAGAGGCGACACGTGAGCCACTATCCCCCCCAAAGGGGAAGAATAACCTCCTGCCAGGAGCAGCAGGGAGCAGGGCAGTGCCCAGTTCCACCATTGTTCTACAGTTCTCTCCTTAGGGACACAGTTCAGAGGAAGGCTCGGGCAAGCCAGCTGTGGTGAAGCTTGTAACGCACGA
The DNA here is from genome assembly GCF_034619465.1 of Leptosomus discolor. NCBI lineage: Eukaryota > Metazoa > Chordata > Aves > Leptosomiformes > Leptosomidae > Leptosomus > Leptosomus discolor. Next base: position 4,668,291 of record NC_141405.1, read on the forward strand.
GGGCTTTGTACCTTCTGCTCCCCAGCAAGAGGCTGCTCTGGTGGTCCTTCGGGGGGTGCGTGAGGTTGCCGTGTTGGGCTTTCAGGTTTGTTGGTTTGTTTTGTGAGAACTGAGAAAGTAATTCCTCACCAAGACCTGGCCAAAGGCCCCTCCAGAAGGCAGAGACTGTTGAACAAGGATGTTACCGATGGCTGAAGTTGAGAAAACCATTTTACTCTCCCCATCCCTAGAAAAAACCCTGCCATCACTAATTATTTTTACCCCCCTCCCCCCCCCGCCAAAACTTAGCGGGGACTCGCCTCGTGTAGTTGGCAGCATGTCTGACAGCCCCTGCCAGGCAGTTACCATCTCTGGGTTCTTCTCCAGGTCTGCAAAGTTCTTCCACACTCTGATGGCACCATCGTCTTGGGGAGCACAGAAAAAGAGAACACAAGGCGACGTCACTGCTGACGCAAACCTCATAATTACTTGTGCACAACAAAGGAAGAGCAGCGGAACTGTAGTCATTAAAAACTCCAAAACTGAGAGTGTCACTTGAACTTAATCCTTTTTATTAGAATCGTTTTTCCTCTCTAATCTTACATCACGAAACCTGAAGCATTGTTCTACTGGGAACTGTTCTGGAAGAGCTTTTCTCCTTCCCTTGAATAACACCTGACATTAGATGTCGCTCCATTTCTTTGACCCATTCATTTTCTCTAGAGTTCGTCTCTGTCCTCCTTGCTATTAGTGCTGAGAGCCACAAAAGCACCTACTAAACACAAAATACAACCCCACAGAAGAAGCTGAATCAAAGCCCAGCCCATCAGCAGGAAATCTTTCAAGAACATCGTGTATTTTTTCAATTTGTTCCCCATCTGTGAAACTTTTGTGCTAAGAATCAATAAATTGAAAGGAGAATGCCCTGAAGGCCCTCTCAGCTCCTCTTCCACCTCTCTTAATTATACCCAACCTGTATATTTCAGCCTGAAGTTTGAAAAGCCATTGAAAACACTTGGACTGACAGGTTTAGAATGGTTCCTTGGGAGCGAGGCAGATCTTACTCACAGCTTTACAGACCAGTGAATGGGAAAGAGCTCTTCGTGGCGCCTTACGTGATGCAACAGGGCGTTCTAGAGAACTGTTTCCTCCGCGTGAGATATACGGACTAGAAACTCAGAACTACTGGAGAAGTTTGGTGCTTAAAACAAGCCCTGCCTGCTCTACACTGAAACCAGCCCAAGGAACAGAATTTCACTTCTTACACTTCAGTTGCAGCATGATTTCCTCGTCAGCTCTGGACGGCAGCTTTTAACCAACTAAAACCAGGCTGCCCGAGGAGGAGGTTACCGTGAACTTGCAACGACAGGTAAAGACTCACGATGATGTAATAAATAAAGCCGTGATTGGAAAGGGTTTCGGCAAGCATTTGGCTTGTTAAGTCATCTGAAAATCTTTGCAGCATCTACTTAAGCAGTTAAGAGATTTCAGTGCTGCCAGAATCAACTTTCAGGTGTGATCCTGGAAACGTCTCCTCAGCTGAGACCGGGCAGAGAAGCCGGGGGTGGGGTCAGGCTGGGCCAGATTCATAGAGGGGAGAGCAAGAGGTTGAGAACAGCTCACGTGGACTTGGATTCTGTAAAGGCCCCCTACCCCTGCCCTCAAATGTGCAAAAATGTGTTCTTTACCTGTGGCAGTCAGCAGCAAGGAGCAGTCCTGTCCGTTCAAGTACTCCATTGCTGTGATCCTGGTGTACCGAGGGTTCCCGTTGTGGAAATAGTCCAGCTTTTCCCCTTTCTCCCAGTCCCAAAAACTTGGGGAGGAAAAAACATCAGGTCAGTTCTGGGTTCTCTGTGCAAGCTGGACAGAGATCTACTCATTACAGCCAAACTAAAAATTCCATATACTGGATACCAACTCAATTCGTATTTTTCCTTTGGTGCTCAGCACCATTTTGTTAATAACGGATGTCAACCTTCTGCAAAAGAACCAGGATAAAAGCCCCGCTGTAAGTAACTACCATAAATCCGTCAGGATTCCCTTGCAGCCCCCCAACCCAGCACCTCCTGGAGAAAAGGACTCGGCGCAACGATCGCAGCTGCGGCACCGAACTCCGGGAGGGCTCTGCCCCGGCTCCCTGCCCTGAAAGAGGGAGTCTTGGCCACGGAGGGCAGCGGGGCAAGAGCAGGAGCGTACGGCAGCGCTGCCCCGCCATAACCCAGGCACTCTCCGACGTGCCGCCCCGAAGCCCCTGGTACGTGCCGCGTGGCAGCGAGCGCCAGGAGCTCTTACCAGATGCTGTCTTTGTCGGCCACGGCGATACAGGGCGTGAAGGGGTGGAACTTCACCACGGAGGGGACGCCCGGGTTCCTGTTGAGGAAGATCTGATCATCCAGCCGGGAAATCCCTGCGGGGGACAGGAGGCAGCCACGGCTCAGCGTCCAGGAACATCCTGCGCGAGGGATGAGGCTCGGACCCCTCCAGTGCCACGTGTCACCATGCTCCTCCTCCCCCAGTTCTCACCAACAGACCCCCCAACACTTTCCTCCTTCAAGAACCTTCTCTGAAGCAGCGATCTGCAGCCCCGGCTCCTCCGCACTCACACTCTCACATCTTAAGGTACAAACTAAAAACCGCGGTGACAAATCAGGGGGTCCTTTCCCTGGTGACTGAGGGAACACAGCAAGGCGGCCCAGCCAAGCCCAGGGAGATACCAGCTTGTGTTGACAGAAAAAAACATCTTTTTTTCAAAACAAAAAAAATTAAAACTTTTTTTCAAAATAAAATCCAGTATTTCATTTTAGCTTGTAGATTATTTATTTAATCTTCCATTCCGGTTCTTTCAAATTTTAGGTTAATTTGCAAATGAAAAATGTATTTCCCACGGAGACATTAAAATTATGTCTAAAGACCTTTCCCATCTTTTCTTTAATGCAGTTTGCTGTTCACAAACAGTTTTGGTACCCCTGACACTGCAACGCTTTGGCACACTATGAATTCATCTCACAACACCACAAGCCCAGGGGAGATTTACTCACTCTAGTTTGTTTTAGAATGCATCCATTTAATCTAATTTTCATTAAAAGATTGTAAGTCTATTTTAATTCTTTTTAATATTTCACATTTTCATTTTTTTTTAATGAATACTAGCATTTCAGTCACTCAGGTCAAGCAACCAAATATGAACACTGTCTAGAAAAAGATTTAACTTCTTCAGGCAAGCATGAAAAATCCCCTTCTTTGTATTCAAAAAGGCCTCCCAAGCCATCTCCTGGGCTCCAGTTTCATTTCTATATTACTCTGGTTTATGATATTCTGCAGTTTCACGACATTAAGCTACCCATTGTACTGACTCGAGCCCAGCAAACCTCCAGACAACGAGGTATACGCAAGAGGCTGAGCCTTGGGCAGTTTTTCATTCAGCAAATCATTATTATTTCCAACTCTGCATGCCTCAGTGGGACCCCAGGAGAGGAAGGGCCCCCACCCGAACAGCTCTGCCCCGGGAATGCTGCCAGGAGGATGCCATGAGAAGAGCTCCCACAAATGCCACTTCCCAGCCTCCGCTGCTTGGGGCACCCAAGCTGGAACAGTTTAAGTATGCAAATTCCTGAGGAAACTTCACTGGGCTCCACTATATCCGGATGAATTCCTGTGCTAAAAGAATTCCAGCCCAACCACTGCCTCATAGGGGCATAAAAAAAGCAGCATCAGCTTCTTGGAGAGTGCACACTAGTGACACGTGAGCGTGAGGGACACGTGCGAGCACAGAAAAAGCCATGCACGGAAGCATAAAGCCGCATCAGGACGTAAGGAGCGAGCAATCATTTACAGAGCTCAGCAGAGTGGGGAACGTGAACGTTGCCGAGATGTTTCCTCAGCACGGGGAGGCCCCATCCAGCTGGTTGGCCAGGACCGGCCGTCCAAGCAGTGTCCGACACATGTCAAACACCGCCTGAGCCTCCCCAGCCAGCCCGTGGGTCTCAAGTTCATCCGACCCCAGGTTGCCTTCTACTCCTCTGAAACCATCACCTACAGCATCCACCCCCAACTTTACGGGACAGGGAGGAAAAGCCCAAATGGCAAATCAACGGCATCCGTTAAGGGCCTGCGAATCATCGATTTCACACCGGCTACCGCCAGGTACATGGCTGGAGAGCTCGGCTGCTGCCCGGTGGCCGAGGGCCTGGGAGCCAGCACGTCACTGAAAACCGGATGCTCTGTCAACTCCTGTCAGCGGGGAAGCCTGCTTCCCCAGCAAGCTCTCTCCTCCTTCGGAGGTGTCGCTGCTCTTGGGCACCTCCGCTCCCGTGTGAGACCCAACAGGTCAGCCAGCCCGGTGCCCCGCTCCCGCTGGTGCCCGACCACGCCACGCTCTACGGCAGCGCTGCAGTCGAGGTTTCGAAGGGTCAGGCAGACACGTGACATCTGAAGTGGTGGCTCTCCTGACCAGGTGAGCGAAACCAGGCACCGAGAACGGGAAGGCGAGTGACTCTTAGCGAAACGCCCTGCAGCAGCGTCGCCCCGCCGGCACACGGCAGAGCACAGTCACCTTTCTGACAGGGCATCATTAGTCGGGGTTTTACGGTTCAGCGTCCTGACTAAGCGCAGCGCTCGGAGCTCGAGGAAGCTGCCTGCGGTGCGGGGAAGAGGAAATCACTCACCCTTCTGGATGATCTTCTGGGCTTGCTTCCTGACCCGAGCGTTGCGCAGAAACCGCCACTCTCTCTCCTTGCGGATCTGGCTCTCCAAGTCATGCTCTTCTGGGATCTTTCAGTACATCAACATATTCACAACACAAAACAACAGTAACCATCAAAACTCCACGAACGACCTTTGTAACGCACGCTCATACACATGCACGTCAGACTAAGCCATAAACTCTTTAGGGTCTCCAGCTTCAGGCAGTAAACTGAGGAGCTCGTGGGACCTCATGTTACGAAATACCTGAGCATCTTTCTGATCTAAATCTTCCCCATCATCTGTAATCTCTTTCCCTTTCCTTTTGCTGTCCTACATTGTGTTTTGTCTTTAAGTCACAGGCATTTTTCTGAAGTGAATGACGGGGTTTCTGAAGTGAGTGACAGGGGGTTTCTGAAGAGCCACACACGTTCAAACCACCCGTTGCTGCAACACACAAGGGGTTGGGAAGGAGCCTCCTTCTACCGCACACACAGTCACCCTAACTCCTTTCCTCCCTAGATGTTGCAAGTCCAATTTCAGTGCGATACAGATTACTCTGCTTAACACTTTTCGGCTAAAAAGCATCACGTAGCAATCCTGAGATTAAAGAGAGCACACAGCTTTGATACAGACAGAAAGCTCAGAACACATTAAAATCTTTCTTTCATTGCTAATAGATGACTGCAGGCCAAAAAAGGCATTACTTCATCTTCAAATCCCTGAGACGCTCAAGTTACCAACATCACATTTACTAGCAATGGCAATTGTTCGCTTTCCCGTACCAGAATTGTCTGCAAGAAAACGATGCCCCCGCCTCATCTTGGTTTGATTACACACAAACCTCCACCTGAAATTCGAGAGAGACCCTGGAGCAGGACACAGCCACTCGGATCTATTTTCTGATATTTATTCACACCCCAGAGCTCTGGGGTTCAGCACACTCCATGGCCTTCCTGCAAAACCCATCCTCTAGCCAGAAGGGCGGTTGGGGATTCGGCACCAGCACTACCGACAGCGCCTGCCAGCGACGCGAGACACCAAGGTGCTGCTCGGCACGCCTGGCAGAGATCACGGGCACTCCTACCCCTAGTCGAGGTACGGGGTTGAAAGGGATAAACTCGTATGATCTCATCCCCAAAACCACTGCATTTTATTTAATGCTTAAAAAATTACCCAAGGCTAGTAACACCACTGCTCCAGAAACATCCTTGGATCAGTTAAGGGGCTGAGGTACAGACTCCAATCTGGCTTCTTTTGATGATGGCTGTTCCAAAGGGAGTAACTCTTGGAGAAGGGAGACGTAAAAGACAAAGTCCTTTCACTCCTTCCCCATTCCCCACAAACACACACTATTTTTTCCTGAACAAGAAAGTACCTAAATCGTCTGTCACTATTCTATAGACTGTCTTCAAAACGCACTTTGGAAAAATAACTATTACTGAGCTGAATTTCTGCTTCTTTAAAATAAACAAAAAAAGAAAGCCACCCAGCAAAAAAAAAAAAAAAAGAGCACACTACTATCTCAATTTTTCAAGAATACAACATCTATTAGAAAGGCAATGACAAACGACCATTAAAGTAGAGCAATAAACAAACCTAAGATAAAATACGGCAAAGCAGATTTGAGAGCACAGAGATTACACCTACACCTTAATAAACATCCAGTTTCTCTGGGAATAAATTAAAGTAAGACCTAAAAGGCCAGAGGAAGAGAAGGGAACAAGCAGAATGGTAAATTCTCCTGCAGGCACCCAGCGGCTTTCACAGTTTAGGATTAAGAACTACGCAGCGAGGCAGTTGAGCAAAGCACTCTCCATTCTAGCAGATAAAGAATATCAGATTAAAGGAGCTGCTGGGCTCTTCAGGTCTGAAGAAAAAAAACCTTAACTCTTCCAAGGAGGATGAGCAGGCGGGTGTTTTTATCATCATGCCTGTAATAAAGATTCCTCCTATAACGAGATCTCTCAGGGTACGGTCCCCAGGCTACAGCCCCAGCAGGGTGCAGACAGCAAGACAAGCCTCAGACGCGGCTGGAAGCAACGCTTGGTGCAAGCGACTCTGGGGTGGAACCCTCTGATGAGAGGGAGACAGTGTGCAGGCTCCTGAGGAATAGGCACACAGGCAGGCCAGGACAGCCACACCAAGCTCACCGAGACCGGCAAACACCCCTCCATCCGTGCTACTCGGTGACCGCCCGTCCTCCCAAGCTCACTAGGACACCTTCTGCCTTGGCCGCTGCTGTGAATGGCTTGTGGTGGCACGAGTGGTCTTTCCATTCAAAGCCCCACTTGACTGGTGTGTCCTGTAAGCGGAGGAGCAGATGGCAAAAGGGACTGAGCAAGAAACCACGAGAGAAGGCCAGGGGCACCTATAGCTTGTCAGCAATGGGATGGCAAATCTTTGGGGAAGTTCTGGCAGTTTGGCTTGCGAGAATTCTCCAGTACTGCTTGTGAAGTTGAGACGGTGCGTATTGATTGCTTTGGAGACAACAAACCGCCAAATGTCCAACCATCAAAGGTCCCACCACTGACAACCCCAAGTCCCCACACCCCTGAGACCCTTTCAGCAATGCAAGTGAAGACCTGCACGGCAAACGCAGCGGGAGCGCAAGATTTTATTGTAAAAAGAGGACAACTGCTCCTCCCCACCAACGCCAAAACCTTTATTTTGGAAGCTGCACGTACAGATCCTCTTAAAACCGCGTGCAACAACGTGCTTCTAGTGCGGCACCACTGACCCACCAGCAGACACCCCAAGGGGCAGCGGCGTGCAGGTCAAGCTCTCTGAAGGGCTCACGGAGAGCGGGCTGCTGCGGGGCGCCTTCGCGAGGTGCAGGAGGATGCAGGTCCTTGTCTCCATCCACTTGTGGCGGTTCCTGCACCTCCTCCTTTCTCTCTCCCTGCCGGCAGGGCCCAGCTCCATCCCCTGAGTGTTCACACATGTAGCACATGTCCTTTCTCCCCACTGAAACCTCGCCGTCTTTTTGCACAGCCTCTGGAGCAGGGGCATTGTGTGTGGCACTCTGCTGCACCCTTGCCTCCTGCAGTCATCCCCAGGTCCTTAAAAAAGGAAGTAAAATGGTTATTATCATTTCCTCAGGTAGAGAGTAAAGGCATCTTTACAGCCACTACCTAAGGCTTTCCTCTCTGCTGCCTGGGCAGACCTGCCAATGACAAAATCCTTCGGTATCTTGCTGGATGGGATCTCTGATTGCTTTGACCTTTCTGGTGACAGCGCTCGTGCCGGTGAGTTAAACTGACGTGTGCCACGCCAGGTCAGCAAAAGCGATTCTTCACAGCAACCAAACACACCCTGCCTCTGCTACTGCACCCCGCTCCCGCAGGTACCCTGGACTCCGGGGCAGGCAGCAGTCAAAGCTGACTCCACAGATGTATCAGGAAAACATTAGGGAGAGATTATTTCACCTCCTCAGACCCCCGGCACGTTACTGAGATCCAATGCAAGAGCGAGACACTGAGTGACGAAGGGAGAGAACAGCCCTTGTCCAGATTTTCCTGCATGGAATCCTATTTAATAAGCTGCTTTTTGTCTCAGTTCCTTTGCATCTGCTCTGCTGGTGTACTGCTTGACTGTGACGAATCTGAAAGCTGGACACCAGCCCCAGCAAAAGCCCTTCCTCTCCCGGAACAGTCCTTACCTGGCCTGTTCATCTATGAACTCTGTCGCCACAATCATCTGCTTGCCATCTTTGTCTTCCTCTTCGTCCTCTGAAGATGCGAATGAAGGGCAGTCCCAGATGTTTGCCCAGAGGATCGCTGTGTGGCGATGGGGTTCTATCCATTTATCACTTCGCGATGCAAGCCAGCTCCTTGCCTCAGCAGAACACTAAGGGCATATGTTAACGTCTTGGCTTTGGTACAGCTGACTCAAAGCACCACATTTTCTGTGCCAAAGGCTCTGCAGACGGGAGATGTCATCACCTTGGAACTGGTAAGGGAGGTTCCTGCAAAGACGCTTCCGCCAGGATCTGTGTGTGTCCAATAGCTTCCCCCAGGTTCAGCTGGGATCACAGCTGAAATTGCCCAAAATACACCCGCTCAGCACTAGCTGCTCACTCTAGGTGGCTCCACTGCTGATCCGGACTCTGGCTCTCACCAGTCCCAGTGCTATCGCTAAACTGATTGATGCTGGTTGGAATTTGGTGAACAGGCAAGTTAAGAGAAAGTAACGGGGCCCGAGCCTGAATAGAAAGAAGCCTGCCACGATTCCGCAATAGTGTGGGAGGGTCACGGAGCTTTGAGAGAAGAAAACCAGCAAGAATAACACAGAACAATCCCTGCGGGTCCTTCTGAAGTGTTACCAGAGAGTAAACACACAACACCCTCAATGAAATAAACTCTGCTGAACCCAACTTCTCGTTAAAAGGTGTTGCAAAGAACTGTAACCTAGCAGAGGTGCTCCACGCTAGTTCAGTTAGGTGTGACACAGGCAATTAGCGTCCTTTTGCTAAACAGGCAAGGTTTGACGGGCCAAGCCCTCCGAGCGTCGCTGCAGTGAGCAGAAAGAGCCAGAGCATGCAGGCGAAATGCAGTTCTTTCCTCCCACGCCCACCCGCCTGCAGGACAGAGCCGTATGGAGGAGCTTGTCAAGAGGGAGCAATAATCTGTGAAAACATGAACCCCACAGAACATGTCACGAGGGAGCTTCTGGTGACAAACAAGCACAGGAGTACATCAGGACGTGTGTGTAGCAGAGAGCTGCGACCTCTAGTCCAGCTGCTGCTGGCTGGAGAACCAGAAATTATTATTCGAAAGAACTATTCAGGCTCATCATTCACATCTCTGTCACCCTCCCAGCCAGCTCCCATTTAAGCACCAGAAAGTCATTTTAGTAAACAAGAGCCTGGTTTTGGCTGTTGCTCAGCTCTCCTCCAAACAGAGCTCCCAGAGGTACGTGGGAGTCACACACAGCGCTACCCGGTGAGGATCGTGACAGGCCGCCGACTCCCAACATCTCTGAGCTTCCACTCAGGCAGAAACCAATTACGGTTCTGAAGGCTCCCACCAAGCAGCATCATTTGAAAGCCAACTGAGTTTTTTCCCCTCTAACACTTTGTCTCTCCCTCTCGACACGGAAGCCAGCATTCAGAGGGGGGTAGGGAAGATTCAGCAGACAGCTCCAGTAGTAAATACGGTTTTTCCCCGGCTGTCGTTACCGCAGCAGCTGCAGGGAAGGCTCCTTCTCCACCACGGCGTTGAACAACAGCCAAGGCACAGCGCTGAAGTTAAGGCGGGGATTTATCAGGAAGGATTCCTTATGTAATTCTCACCTTCCAGGATCCTTACCAGCTCCTGCCTGCATGTTCTGCCAGTCCTGGAAATAACAGATGCTGGCTCCCGCTCTCCTTGACTCAGGGCTTCCTGACAGCTGGCAACAAGGCTTTCCTGTGCCTCTCAGTCCAAGACCGCCTGTGGTTAGCAGAACAGCCTTTTGCCACAAGAGTTTTTAGGAAGAGGAAAGACTCTTGTAGAGATCAGAGCTAGGGGAGGTATCTGTTTTTCCTGGCACGCTGAGAATTCACAATGCAGTATTTTCTTTCTCCATTTATTTGATTAGATAATCAATAAATCAAATTCGGTATGATGGCTTGAAACCGAGCCAGTGATTTACACTGGAAATTAATCCCTCAATCTTTCCAGTGAAAGCGCTCTCAGAGCAAGTTCTATGAAGCAAAACTAAGTTCATAAATTAAATATGACTAAGATGCACTCTCAGTCATTTTATGTTTATTCATTACAGGAATAGTTGTCTTGTCTCTCCCTGGTTATGATGGTAGGCAGCATCTCCAAAGGAAGCATTGGAATTAAACACCAATGTCCTTTTTTTCCATCAGGACTTGGCAGACTTTACTCTTTGCCTTTTTCATGAGGCTGAAGTTCCCCGAAGACAGCAGCCACCAGCCAGGGCCGTTTCCCTTGTTCCTGCAGGAGCCGTGATTCTAGGAAAGCAGCAGCCTACAGAAACTCAGCCAGCACCTGAGCGACTGGACGGCCAGTCCTGCCCGCTTACACAAGCGGCAAACAAATGCCAAGGAAAGTTCTCGTAGAGGGGCTTCTTCCCACCCCTTGCGCACCCACCACCCTCCCGAATTACAGTTACATCTAATTCCCTGCTAGGGCAGGGCAACACTCAAGTTTTCCTGCAGAAACCCTCTCCTTGGCCTTTTAAAGCTGCTTTACGGAAGTAACGGGGAAATCAATTCTCTTCCTCGTTCTATTAGAAACCACAGATTTTGTTTTGCTCGGCCTTTACCTGACACATTGCTGCTGAGGACGGGCCGTGCTCAGAAAACCCCAGCCCAGTCAGTGAGTATTTCCAACTGAAACCACGTAGGAATCACTGGGAGAACCACTGCTGCGGGACCTGCTCCTGCCCCACGAGGAGCCGCTGAAGAGCCGGAGCCCTGGCGGCGCGGGATGCCCCGGGGCGGGGGCTGCAGCACCTGGACTCTCACGGCCAGACAGCGAGCGCTCTGCTGCTCGCTGGGGTGCAGGGAAGCCCTCGATCGCCATGACTGCCCCTCCCTGGCTTCTGTAAATTCACACAGGAATGCTCCACATTTCTGATTTCCTCCCCTAAAGTATTTTCCTCTATTTTATGCAAATGAAGTAGTAAACCCGTCCACACCCCACCCCCACCCCCCACCCCAGAGCTCCCCTCTACCCACCGAACCTGCCTTTGATTGGCTGTCTGCCATGATTTATTTTATTAATAAAGAGACCCCTCTTCACTGGGAAGAGCTTAAAAAGCAGACAAATGTTTTTAATAAGAACTAAGAGAAGGAACAACATCCTCCTCCTTCCCTTGTCCTCTCTTCTGGACTTGAATCAACACACAGAAACTCATCTTGGTCAGAGAAAACCCTGGTTTAAAGCTTGACCAAGCAACCAAGCCCCACAGGCCAGATGAACGTCCTAATGGATCACTTTGCTAATGATATCAGAAGAAAGTGAATTTCACTAGCAGCTGAGGACATTTCAGGCAATCACTTTACCATCTAGTCTATCCTCCTGGTGATTCTCTGGAGAAATCGAAGCTACACAAAAACTGGCTGCCATGTAACTACTTTTTGAGGTCTTCAAACTCGAGGGCAATCACTTCACCTCATCACCAAACAATTTAACGTGCCTAAAGAGCAGAAGGAGCGGTGATGGATGGCTCAGTGGCAATTCCTGGAGGAGACAGCACATAAGATGTACAATTTCTTCATTATTAACAATTTAATATCAGTGGTTGGATACAAACATCCATTGTGGAGTTGCTCGGGTAATGGTGTTAATACAGACCCTGCATTATTATTCACAGGAACAGCAACACCTCCAAGAAATTAAGCTGAAAGTTCTGTTAGTTTGTGCTGTTTGACTCCCAAGGTACTGAGGGTTTACCTTATTGTGTTTGCTTATAATAAGGCAAGATTTACTGCTTGCTTTGATTTCATACGTAAAATTGAAACCTGATCTTCGGCTAAAAGATTCTGGGAATTTAACAGTTTCTCCTTCCAGTCACTGACGATCTTTGCCCATCTCAAGAGCTCTGTTTTGTTTTTTTCCTAGAACAAGGCTTCAGTGTATCTCTCGCTTCACATAAAGCCAACTTAATTACCAGAACACACTCACTTCTAAAAAGATCTCAGCGGAGGTTTGTCATTACCATTCTCGTTCTTTGCCATAATAGCACTTGTTTTTTTTTTAAAAAAAAACCTTTAAAAAACAACAACGATGCTTCCGAAGTTTTCCCCAGGCACTCATTTGGATGTCCAACCACTATCACTTTCTTCTTTTCAAGTTAAAGGTGCCCATAAGCAGAGCACAGCTCTGGTCACACCCACGTAGAGTCAGGCCTAACTTCAAGCGCAGGGTATGCTCTGCTGCCGCTGGGATTACGTGGTCTTCACCCAGGGCAGAAGCCTCCCCCATTTCTCTGCTTGTTTTAGCATCACCACAGCCAGAAAATTCAGCTAGAATGTCAGAAAGAAAACAGCATCTCTCCTCCAGCCTCTCACAGCCCTTTCTGGAATAAAGGGCTTTCCTTGCTCCATTTGTTTATATTAAAAAAATCAATTAAATTTTACTATAATGCAGTTTTCAATACATAGATAAGCACGACGTTTAAAATGAAACAACTCTGCAATGCAGCCTGCAACTGCGCAAAACTGGTGGCTCTGGACCCGCTACAGAACCTCTCCTACATTCTTTCTCGATTGTGCTCCGTGGGGTGCAGGGCTTGTGTTCTGGGCTCCCTCCCTAGCAATACTCCACTGTCCCACTAACTCTCCTGCTCCTCTGATGCCTTCTTCCCTCTTACTTTGCAAGCACAGCGGTCGCACAGCTCCCTACAGCAGCGTGGTGCAAGCAAGTCCATTCCTTTCTCTCCCCAGCCTGAAGGAAAAAGGAAGGGAAAAGGAACAGGGAAAGCCACTGAGCCTTTTCAGGGGCTGCAGCACCGTCGTTCAGAGAGCACGCACAGAGACAACCAAGTATTACCTTCATGACCGGCTGAGCAAAATACTTGGCACTCCAGTCACAAAACCCGGTCTGCACCGTGGCCGAAATGAAACTTTTGTGTCCAACAGCATCATCAGCATCGTCAGTAGTCTGTCCAGAGAGAGAACAGGATGTCAGCCCATGTCCCTCCCATTCACGTGGGCAAGATGCGCACACAGCAATATCCAGATTGCCTCTAACACATCACCAGGCAGAAAAAAGCTCAAACACCCTGCCAAGGACATGAAATTTTTACATCTAGCTTTAAGATCACTGTCATTACATTAACTCTTTGGAAATGCGCAAATTCCCTCATCTGCACAGCGCAAGACATAACCAGGCTGCTGCACGAATCAGGGCTGAAGCACCAGCGCACCATCACAAGGAAGTCCCAGGATGAGCTTTCTCATGGTCTCCCAAGCATCTGGCATGAGAAACAGTGGAGCAGTGAAGATGATTCAGGATAAAGCACAGCCAGACACAGCTGCAGATCAAGGGCATATAAGCACCGACTATCCAAAAGAGACATCAAAAAGATAACTGAAATACCACTCCATTCCCTCAGATTTCATCTTTTTTTTTCAGAAATACGATCCAGGCTACTGCTGCCATCCCCACGAGAAGTGAAGGTGTTTCAGCTAAGGCTTTGACATTTTTTTTCTTGTAGTCACACATAAAAATTGACTCTCCACCTTCAGCAGCCTCTGTGAGATCACTGCCTCAGAGGGGAGAATCCTTCCCTTTTACAGCACCAGGAGGGCGAAAAGGAGGGTCTGCATCCTCCCCCCGCCACGCCCCGTGCAGCAGCACAGGCAGCAGAGCCCACCTGCTGCCTTTTCAGTTCCTCCCATCCACAGAGCCAGCACTAGAAAAACCCTGGAAACGCACTGAAGTAGAGGGAGAGGCAGACACAAAACCATTGCCAGGTGGGCGAATCCTGCAGAACACTGGCCACGGGTAAGCAACAGCCTCTGCCTTCAGGGGATGGCCACGAGCGCGTCCAAGTGTGCTCGGATTCAATCACGTTCACCTGACGTGCCTCGTCTGAAGGTGACACTCAGAATCTTTTGTGCCTACTAAAACCTGACGGGTTGCTCTACTTGGCACCGCACCGGTCCTTCACGCTCCTGTGCATGGAACAATGCCCCGCACTGACGGCATCTTTAGAACGCTAAAACGGACACAAAGCCCTCTTGGCTCGCTCGCCTGCTGGAGCGGAGTCACTGCTGTTCCTCCCTGAGGTCCTCACAGCTCTTAACTGGCCAGCAGGGCAACCTGTGACAAGCTTTGGTTCTCCTAGTAACGGTCTGAGCTCACACCCTCCCCTTTGCTGAGTGTGGAGTGGGTCAGAACCGCTGGAAGGAAGGTGAATATTCCAGGGCAGGAGCACCTCTCAGTCTCTCAAGAGGAATGCCAGTTGGTATGTTAAAGGAAGAGGAATCTCCCCTTTTTCCTCCTCGGTCCCTGCTTTACTGAGGTTGGAGAAAAAGCACCTGAGGGTCATAGATCTGACGCTGTGTTATCACTCAGGCAGACGACTGTTTATGAAAGAATGAGCAATCAACTCTGCTTAAACACTTCCTCGTAGCAGAAGTGAATAATGCCCTATCAAAAGCTATAAAACAAAATTTATCCTGAAGAAAAAAAATTAATCAATATTTATTTTACTGGGTAGAGGAAGCCAATCTGGAGTTAACAGCGCTAGAAGCAAATGAGAGATATGTAGAAATAAAACGTAATGAACACCACACATAAGAAGCCCCAGCGGAGCGGGGAAGCAGTCAGATCTGAAAGGAAAGTCTCTTTACCTGTTCTGGCCCTTTGTCAAACATTTTTCTTGTCCTGGGGAACTGGTGGGAGTGGGGAGTATACTGAACCCCCATGTTGCCGACGTTGGCAGGTCTTACCGATGTGATGTCCCGACTGACTGGCTGTTTTGTCACATCGTTTGTCAGGCTGGAGCTGCTCGTACTAGTAGTTGGAGGTGACCCTCTAAAGACCAAAAAAGAGGGCAAGAATTTAGGTACCACCGGACACGAGACTCTCGCATGTGAATTACTCTGCTGCAGCTAACTGGGGCGGCTGCCTGAGCAGCACCTGAACCCACCGCAGCAGACGTGCCAGAAGCAAGGCGGGCGCTTACCCGACTTGGTGGATGTGCATGCCCTTGTTGGTGGGGCTGGCGGGGGCAGACTGAGTCAGCGAGGAGGTGTCCAGGATGCGCTGGGGGCGAGCGTTTACTGTTGCCTGGAGAAAAAACACAGCAGAGTCCTGAACAGCCAAGACTGCAAAAGCCCGGCCGCAGATGTTTATTTTCTAACACAATCGCACGCCTGGGGTTCAATGAAGTTAAGCTCTCTACTAGGGTGTGTGTTTAACAATGCGTATGAAAAGAAGCCCCTGTGCAGCTCCCACCACAGAAGATGATTTTACTACTTTTTTAGTCAGAAAACACTTACCCGAAAGCACCTGCCGTTACTCACAGGGAAACGGCTGTGACGAACACACACGCCTCTTCCCCAAACCAGTCCCAGCCTGTGACCTGCACCGGCTCTTCGAACCGAGCTGCCGCCGGGCGGGCAGACAGCGCCGGGCTGTCCCTCCCACCTCACGAGAGGGGACCGCAGCTCTCGCCACCACCACCACCCAAGCACACGTTCCGACCTCAATTTCACGTTCAGGTCAGAACTCTCCTCATAAATGTGGCAACTGCCTGACGCTGCCTCCCGTCGCTGCTCCATCCCCCCTAACGAGAGCCGAGCTTTTCCAGAGCTCGTCGGAGGACGCCCTTTCCAGCAGCACCGCATCCACCCTCACGGGGAAGCCTGGGGGTTTACACCTCATGTTGCTCTGAGCTCTACAAAACACAGCCAGTCCTCCTGCAAAACGGTACCCTGGCACTCAGCCACCAGCTAGAAGAGACCAAGAGACCCATGTCTGGAAGAGCCCGAGAAATGACTGTCCCGTCTCCTGGGGAAGGCCCCAAACGCCAGCCAGGGGAAAGGCAGCAAGAAGGGCACAGACAGCTCCATCGCCGTCTCGCACTCCTCCAGGCTGAGCACACGCCGCTCACGCTGTGCCAACAAGCCTCCCCTTTAGAAAGGGAGAAGTCTTCCATCGCTTACGGACTCCTCTCCTCCTCTTCCACACCACCCCGCCTTCTGCGAAACGGTTGGAATTTCTCACGTATCGAAATAACTTTTAAAGGAAGCCCCAGAGTGGCATAAAAAGCCCGGAGGGACAAATAAGGCTATCCCACAGGCGAGATGACTTTCACCATCTCTCTGAACACCAAGGAAATCCACTCCTCGCGGCACAGGAGCTGAGCAGGGCTCACCGTACCGCACACTGACACGGCAGCAAGCACCAGATCGCTACGGCGGGGAAGGCAAGCGCCACGGCCCGCAGTTAGCCTGGCTGCCCCCGAGCTGCCCTCCCCGTACGAGACAGCCTCAGTTTAGGTGTTATTCTCCTCCTTTTCATAGGGGGATAGGAGGGATCCTAAGGGCCACTCATCTCTCCACCACTCGGGAATGTAGCGGGGTCCCCGAGGAGCAGATGTTACGACGCGGCGCTGGGGCAGACAATCGCACCATGAGAATGGGAAGGAAGTAGAAACAAAATCTAGCAACTAGTGACATATTATTATTCATAACTAATTTTAATTAGTCACAGAAGGCTCAGTTTTAATACTCTCACAGTCAGGTGTCCATCACCTGAAAGGGGTCAGGTCGCCTGTTTCAGAGCAGAGGGATGAGGTCAGCTAACGAGAACGTGCCGAAGGGGCACACAGGGGTGAGTATGGCCGACAGCCTTCCTCTTCCTGGGAAAAACAGAAAAGCAGCTGCTTTGCTGAAGGCAGAGAGCAGCATGACGGCCGCAGCTCAGCGATAAGACAGTGCTTTCTGCTGGAGGCACCAGTGCCCCGTTTCCTGGGGATCTGCTCCTCTGCCAGTCACCTCATCTCCTTTCGGGAGGGGAGATGGCAGTTCATCATTTTGCAAATTGACTCCAGGTTAAAAAAAAAAAAAACCAACAAACTGTCAGAATTACTTGCTCATGCACAGAAAAGCCTGTACCAAGGAGCGATGCTGTAGAGGAATAACTCCTGGGATAATTCAGCCTCAAGCCTTCCATTAAAAACAGCTGGAGGAAGCAACCTGGGAGGAAGCAAACTTTCCGTAATCAATTGTGATTTCAAAAAGTCCTAAGAGGCCAACATAGATTTCTGGGTCCTTTTCGTTTGTTTTGGTACATGCAAAAAGCATGTTTGGGATTTTTCAAGAGATCAGGCTGGGAAGGAGAGTGATACCATTTTGATCTGCATCATAAATATAAACCACAACAGAGCCCAATCTGTGTGAGAAGCAGCGAGGTCTCATCAGCCCAGGAAATAAACCGGCGCATTTCACATCCAGGAAGCGGGCCCGGCTGTGCCACCTACTCACCGGCTGCTCAGAAAGACATCGCCCTATTTAAAGAGCACTGGAGCTCTCCTGCAGATCAGGATCTATATTCATGGCTCCGTTAAAAAAGCTGAATAGGACTGGTCTCGTTGGAAAACAAAAATCCTGCTTCAAGTTCACGCAGTGCCTCGGAAAGGACTGTTTCGCAAATGCAGACTCATAATCTGAACTTTTGCACAGTCACAAAACTCACAGTTCTGGCCCCACATTTTACTGCAGGGGATTGAAGAGCGCAGCAGTATTTGCTGCTTTGAAGCTCTCCAGCCACGCTGCTCTCAACGGGTTCTCTGATCGCCCATCAGGGCACCGAGTTACAGGACTAACACCTGCCTGGTCCAAAATACCCTGGAAAATCATAAAGACTTAAAGCCCAGAGCTTGGCAACACGTTGAGGCCAAATGCTGAGTTTGCCAAAGACGAAGCAGCAGTTCACCGGTCCCATACAGAGGCACAAGCCCACGGCTAGTTTGTGCAGGTCCCCCAGCTCAGGAGCCAGCAGCAGTGTCCTACCCATCGCAGGGCTTTGTTCACTGCTGGCACTACGGGCAAACTTCAGCTGTCCCAGTTCGAAAATGAAGCCTCTCCTTCCCTGCATCTTGTAGTGATCAGAACAAAAGGATTAAACCCCTAGAATACTCCAGCGCTCTACTTCACCCGAAGCAGTATTTTTGTTTAAGCAAGAAAATCAACTTTTGTTTTCATTCAGTGATATAATTCAAACAACGAAATGGAAAATGCACTGTCTGCACGTACTCGGGAGGACCGAAGGCCCATGGGCAGCATCCAGGCTACTCCCTTTTACATCCCACAAAGCTCTCCACAAGCAGCAAGGAAAGATCTCAGGATACGTTAGCAAAAATTTAATTGTTACTAATTTGCATTACACATCAGACAGCTCCTGTGATCTACCTGAGCTGACAGCAGCAGAGACACGGCGTGCAGGCTGTAAACCCTGGCAGCACTGCTCACAGCGGGAGCTTTGCCCATAACGAAATGAATAAAGGCCAGATCATCACCCAGGGTCCGAAGCCTTAACTTCCATTTCGGTGGGCAGGTAATAGTTTGGGGCTTTTGGGGTTTTGTTTGTTGGTTTGTTTCCTTGTTTTGTCGAGTTTTTTTGTTAATTAAAAAAAGCCTTTTTAGAAGCCACCGAAGCCAGGTAGTACCGGCAAAGCAAAGCCCACAGTACCACCAAGGGCACAGGAGTCAGCCCACTGTACATGCAGCTGCCCAAACCGCTGGGCCAACTGCGTATTTAAATACTTTCCTTACAGATCTTACGGCTGAGGCAAAGAAGAACAAATAGGTTTTGTTCACTGAAGCATCCCCAGATAAAAATCTTCGTAAATGGGAAAGCTTCTTGTATTGTTTTGCAGAACCATCTGAAAAGCCATTGCCTTGGCCAGCCAGGGACAGAGCAGCTGCCTGAGAAGCAGACCGTGAGATGTGTGACACCCGCCCACTGCAGCTTTTGGACTCCATTCAGCACCAAGACATTTAGGTCCAAAGTTGCCAGCAACAACACAGAATTTACCAAACCAGCCACAACATTCACTGTAGATACCACAACATAACAACCAAAATTCCTGCTGGCTAAGCGGCCCCACAGCAGAGCTAGTGAAGGCATCTGCAGGGCGCAGCAGCATCTGTATTAATATTGACCCAGCTCTTGCCACCAGCAAGGGAGAGAGTCCTGAAAAACCATTTCAGATGGAAAAGCAGATCTGGTTCCTCTTTATATCCCTTTTAATCCGGCAGCAGGAACCACATTTTGTTTTGCAAAGAGCCTTCCGAAATACAAAACTGGAATAACTTCACCAATCTAGAGTGGAGAGGGGAATCTTTCACCTTTTCCTTTTGTTATTCACCTTGGTTTGGCACCTCCAGCCTGACAGTCATTTGTTGTACACCCGTACCACCAGGGAAGGGCTGACCTCGCCCCCACTGTCAAAATCATTCTCTATCCCAAACCCCAGCCTCTACCACTCACTGACATGTATACTTAAAACAAACAAAAGAGTTCAAATAAGTAACTATTTTCTCAACAGAAAATCCGATTTAAAAGGCATTAAAATGGTAGTGCACAATGCTGGCATCTCTTACTGCAACTTCTGCTCAGAAGCCTAAGTCTGAAGATTCAGGATTATTCACTGGAAATCATCAGTAAGAGACGTCATCTTGCATTGCAATGGCTCATGGTCTTGATGCTAGAGCAACTAGAAAGCACGTGGGGAGGACTGCGTTCAGACAGCTTTCTGGCACCACCGGCTGGGGCAGGAGGAGGAAGGCGGTTGGTGAGAAGATGTTCTGGGGTGGCCTGGTGCTTCGTTTCAGGTGGAAGGTGAGGGTGCTTCTACAGCTCCCCAGGCTGGCAATTCTGAACCAGCAGTGACGGCAGCCTCCAGGGACATCTTGTCACCCTTGGAGGATGAAATGTGATGAGGATGGTGGTTTAGGCGGATTAGGCCTGGGTTGAAGAGGTGAGTAGTGGCAGGGGTGTCTGCATGCTGACTCACATGTACTAGTTCACCTGGATTGGAGAGCCGTTGTGGCTTCAGTCTGCAGGCCAGTCCCACTTGCATAATCTAAATCAGTTTGCAAACGGATAATTTAATGAAGTATATTTAAGGTTTCTCCCAGGGACTGATCTAGATAAGTAGACTTGTAAACAAGACCTACTGTCAAAGGTCTGTACCTAATTTTTACCCTAGAACAATCCCAGGCCCTCCCCCATTTATTTACTTTACCTGATCATGAGTTCATATGAGGGTTTATCATCTTCCAACATTAAAAGCTCCTTCTGCAATAGATCCAGACTGAACTAGGCAGAGCCCACCGTTCAGTTCAGTCTGCCTACACCTTGCCTAAGCATGAAAAAAATTACCATACGAAAACCTCACAGACACATCCGAGCACAGGACGGCATACCTTGTAGGCAATGCTGTTGAGAACTTTCATGGCCAAGTCGGAGACATCAGGATAGGGGTCGGCAGCTAGGTGAAGGAGTACTCTCCAAATTTGGGTATAAACACTGTTGAAACTCACACCTAAAATTAAAAACAAAACAAAACAAAAAAAAACCAAAGCCCCACAGCACATGACAATCCGTCAGCTCAAACTCTTTGATCTTATGTGAGAAAATTCATTAGAACTCCAAACATCACAATGACATCTAAGAAAACATCAAGAGAAGAGCTCAAAAACACCCTGCATAGGCCTTTTGTCTCCATTTTGTCTGTCTTTGTGAACTCCGCAAGGGCTTGTGAAATGAAAGTGGGAGAAAGCAAAGACTACCTAAATAAGCCGCAGTGAAACTGTCAGTTTTCTAGGCTGCTGAAGCAAATAATCTGAAAAGGTCAAAGGGATAACATCTTTGGATTTCCTCAGCTAAAACACTAAACGGTATAAACCCACAGTCACTGGCTTATATTCTCATGGTTATTTTTATGGCTGTTTTAAGCATTAATACTCAGCTTGAATGTTCAGGGGTTTGTATTTTCTACAAGTTTACTAAAATCTAAACGTTAAAACTGAAGCTTTAGCACCCGCACCTTTGCGAAGCAGTCAGTCCAACTCAGTCTTTCCTATTGACATTTGTGTCAATTCCTCAGTTGCCAACTTGTTATTTAATGAGAATATCTGCCGTTTGGTGTTTCGGCAGAAGGGACTGACGGTACAAATCAAAGTACAAATCAAATTAATAAGTGTTTGCACAACTGACAAAATTCTGTGAACGTTTTATTTTGCTGCTTTTAGGCGAAACTTTAATTTGTTATTCTTTCTTGTAACGCTCACGGTGTCTAATAGTTGTAACAGCGTCGTTTGGGAGTTGAGCCATTTGGACAATAATAAAGCCCTTGCACTAACACAGAAAGGAACTAAAACAGGGATTTCAGATGAGTCACAACCAATGGTAAGTGACAGATCAAGCTGTTACTGAGCTTCCTTTCGTGTTTCTGGAGGCACCTAAATAGAAAGTGTTAAGTTAGGAAGACAGGGTTCCTTGGTCAACAAGCAGCTTCTCACCTTGCATAGCTGCTAAACCTGATTCTCAAACTGACCGAAAACAGACTTGGACAGTTCAGTTTTGAACTTTGGCTGGAGAAGACAAGTGGCGCACGGCAGTAAGCTTCAGGAGCGCGCACACTGCACCTCGTGTGCTCGCCTGCATCAGCCAAGGGAATCTTTCTTCTGCCAGAAAAATTCCCCAGCATGTGACAAAGCATTCTGCCAAAGGCAAAGGCAATAACCTCACACCATCCTCTCATCTGACCTGCAAAGAAAAGGGTCTCTTACTCAGCTGACAGCCAAAGGATTTTCCAAGTGGCATCTGCCTACAGAGCTTCACGCAGAAATCTCACGAACGTTTATGGCAGTGCCACCCATCTGCTGGGGGCCACCTGTACCCCAGACTCCTACAGCTAACCCTAACCCGCCCCAGGCAGGTAAGATAAGGGGCCTGACAAAGATACAACCACGTTAAAATCACCCAGGACAACTGAAGAAGTTGCTAAGCCGAGAAAGCAGTAACAAGTCTCAAGGTACGGCAGAGTCACAGGGCGCTGTGACTGTCATAGTTGGTTAATGCAGCTGAGCACGGAGCCCAAAGCGCTCGAAACCAAGGAACGTGTGAGCACGGCGCGAGGAGCTGAGCAGAAGTGAACAGCGCAGAGCCACGTTCAGGTTCTGGCTTTGGTCGCGATAGGCAATGCCTTTTGCCTTTCTCAGAAGCTCTTTATCCATGTTTGAATAAAAATGTCAATACACAATAAAGGAATTCTCTGCTCAGAAGAGGGTTCCTCCGTAAAGGACAGTGATGCAATGCTGGTCTGTCTTCTCCAGGCTTCTGACCATTTAGATTTTATTTTTGTGATTGCCATGTTCATCCTGGAAATTTCTATTACCAGGAAAGAAAAAGGGGAGGGGGAAGGATGAAGAAGAAAGGGAGAGAAACAAAGTGCTACAAGCTGTGGGAGGATAAAAAGCCCCAGCCGCTGAAGCAGCTAGCCAGGTAATGTCATCCGAGGTCTGCTCAGAGCTCTGCCTCCTACGTGTGGTCCTGTGCAGAAGTTACGTAAGGACCGATGGGAGATGTGAACGGCTCCATTTCTTGTAAAGCCCTTGAAAGCCAGTAAAAGGAAAGGGAGAGCGAGAGGGTACCCATCAGATTGTCCAGGCTCTCTGATAACCACCTCATTCATGACGTGGTCACGAAGAAAAAACCCAACGACATTTTTTATACATCTAAGCCTCATGAAAAAAACAAATTTAAACCAGAACTGCGGCAGAGCAATTCCTCCTTCGCTCGGCAGCCTTTGAAAAGAACAGAGGGAATTTCTATAAAGGCATCTCGGGCGCAGAGCTGGTGCTCGAAGGACCGGTCCTTTCTCCTGCCCTGCCCCTCCTGCCCATGTTAGTGTTGTTCCTTGCACCAATTCAATCGAGTGACACGTCTGACACAGCTCCTTGTAAGAACCTGAGCACCGAGGCAGTGGGATAATGGGAGGCAGCAGAGGTGGCAGAAGGAACAGCAGCTTGATTTCACGTAATGGACTAAAATGCAGAAAATATCCACGAGACGCAAACAAAGAGCCGAGCAAGGGGGACGGGGTGTTAATCTAAGCAGACAGCTCTGTAATTAGTCAGACTGA
This sequence comes from Leptosomus discolor, assembly GCF_034619465.1. Classification (NCBI taxonomy): domain Eukaryota; kingdom Metazoa; phylum Chordata; class Aves; order Leptosomiformes; family Leptosomidae; genus Leptosomus; species Leptosomus discolor. The sequence continues at coordinate 4,691,574 of NC_141405.1, forward strand.
TTCAAAGCCAGTTAAATGGACCTTACACTATAGATTGATGTTTACAAAATGACTCCTCTCTGCTAAGAACGTCAAAAATAAATTGCCTGCCTCTACTGACGGGTTTGATCTCCTTTGCATATGCATAACTCTTCGTTCAATGTAACAGCAGGCAGCGTGCAGGGCCCTGAGGCTGGGGCCTGGCTGAGGTCCTGCAGCCGGGTCACTGCGTGCACGAAGGGTAGAGCCACGCTGGACGCAAAAATGAGTGCTAATGGTTTTAGTTGTTCTTTTTGATTTGCCAGGCTTTGACACAGTTTCTTTCGAATCCTCATAAAAAGCACCGCAGTGATTTCAAGCCCTGCTCTCCCGGGGAAGGTGCCGTCTGCTCCCCACCCAGCACAGCAGCGAGAACTGACCAACTGCCGAACCGGCGCTGCCGGACCCCTCGGACCAGAGATGGCTCCAGGGCCCGCACCCCCCGCCGGCAGGGAAGGCAGGCAGCCAGCCCCACAGACTGAACCGTACCAGGGGACTCGGGGATCTGCTTCCCATCGACACCAGTCCCACCTGCTCTGTAAACGTGTATCCCCCAAGTCTCTCCTCTCCCCATGAGTGACACAGAAGGTGCCGTGAGAGCTGCTGGGATGAAGAGAACATCTGAAATCCTGATTGCTCTCTGAACTCGGCTTCGACAAACGCGGATGGCAGCCTGCTCCCTCGAGGAAAAGCAAATCAGCATTTCTCGCGCAGACCTGACAGTCTGCAAGCTGGTCTCTTTGCACGGGGCCGTGCAAAGGGGTTCCTGCACACCCCAACCCCTGACAGCGACTCAAATGGCAGAGCAAGAGCTTTTTAGTGTTTCAACAGAAACCAGAAGCAGCTCGTTAGGAAAAAGTACGTTCCCGCAGAACAGGGATGTTCCCCTGGACCGGGGCTGTCACAGCCGCCATGAAAGGCACCATGACCAGCCTCTACATCAAGCTTCCATTTCCAAAACCCGCTCAGATCCCTGTATTTTGCTACTATGCAAGTTACTGTTTATAAATACTGCTGGTTGATTAGTTACTTTTTATTATATCCATGCATTTGAATATGTTGCCTAGGGATGGAGAAGGAGGCTCTACCCGTCCCAACACTGACTCTCTTATCTGCTCCTCACTGTCCACCTACATCTAGTGCTCTCCTGATCCTCACTGCAGTAACCTCTCACTGTAAGTGTTCCTTCGAGGCAGCTCTTCAGGACAGATCCGGTGAAATGGCAAAGAGTTTTCTGCCCCCAGCCTCCCCTGCTGGAAAAGAGAACTATGCCCCCGCATTTCATCACTTCAAGATTTATCTTCCTCCTTCTTTGATCATTCCTTAATATAATCTTTCCAGCAACGCTCTCTGTAGGACAAAGACTTTAATCATGCAGTTTGGATATGAATAATCAGCCTCAAGGTATGCAAAACCTCCACCTTAATTCCTTCCCTTTTCCTATCTTAAAACTAAACTAAAAATTTCCAGGACACCAAGATCAATGACTAGAAAAGGCAGCAAGACTTAGCTTCCCACCCAAACTGACGTCTTTGTTGACTAACCAAAAACTTGCCAGCTTGAAAATGTGGGCCAAAAATAAATGTCTCTTCTGGTAACAGGACTGTCTGCCCAAGGAACACCCTGCCAAAACCCAGCACACCTAGACTAAAAGTACACGTTGCATTTGGGGGGGGACACGACACTACATGGGGGCATCCGGCCTACAGTTAGCTGGGAAGCTGCTTGTGAAGTGGCACAAGAAGGGACAGAGAAGTTTTCCTCAAGTTCATGGGAAGAAGTACATCATCTGATGCCACCACGTCAGTGAAGTGAACAGACCGATCCGGAATAGCTCATCTAGCACCATGTTCTGAAAATTGCAAGAGAGGACGAAAGCCCTGAACATCAGTGAGCCAACGCAGGGAACGCAGAGCACAGAACAAAGAACTAAACAGGGGCTGAAAATTTCTACTTTTGTTGTTACAGACTAGATTTCTGCTTTGGTTTGAGTCTACCCGTGTGCCCAAAGCTTCCTTTTTACTGTTCTGCTGGTCTCGAGTATTTGACAGAGTCATTCCAGCAGGGCCAAACCACCATCACCTCTTCCAAAAGACAGAGAGTAGAGCAAAGCATTCCTTCAGTCAAGACAAGTGTACCCCCCAGGCGGACTCCTCCCCGAGTCACCCCTCTCGCGGACTGTGCAGCAGTATCCTCTTGCACATTCGAGCGTTAAAGAAAGGCGTTCGTCTGCGCCCGGGCTGGTGTGCAGCACCCGCAGCACTACTGAGGGTGGCTGGAGCTGATGGCATTCTGAAAACTCTTTCCTTGGGGAGCTGGCGAGAGCAGGCTGGAAGGTGGCGGCTCTTCAGCAGAAATGAAAGACGCCTGGCTTTCAGCAGGCAAATGCCGAAGGTAATGGGATTCTGTGTGACTTATGAATTTTAAACACTTTTATAAGCTCTGTCATTTCCAGCTGGATATGAGCTCTTCCGATCGAATAGGAATGAGGGAGGCTTTAGAGAACTGCTCTTTTTCTTTTCCTAGGTCTCCCTCCCTCATCTCCAGCTCGTCTCTGGGTTCTTTTCCAACTGTGCTGGAAAGCTCTTGTGAGACACGCACAAGCCATCAAGCAGACACTAGTGTACACCAGTGGAAATGAGGAAATTCACCTTCCAGCTCAAGATGGAGAGAAAGTTCCTAACATTCCTGTCATGCTTTAGAAGTTCCAATTTCATTACCTACAATCAAAAGCAAACTAATTGATCAAGTTCTTAATGAACACATGGTTTTAAACTGCCACAGGGGCTCACGAGTTACAACCCCAGAATCCTTCTCCGAGACACCCCACTCTCTCTTCACTGATTTTTGAAGGCTTGAAAAACATGGGCACCTTTACTAACTACAAGGAAAACAGAGACTTCCCCCAGGATTTCTCTGCTGCATGCTGCCTTCCCTGCTCCCTGGAAGGAGGTCATTCCAAAAGCTGGGTCCTTCTGCGCGTGGTCTGTGTTACCACCCCAAAAGGTTTAGACTGTTTGAAAAAATACAGCTAGTTTAAAGCAACATTATGGCAGCAACCAGACACGACCGGGGAAGTTACCTGAACAACCACCGAGCTGAACTAGCTCAATACAGACATCCCAGTTCCGTTCTACAAAAGCAATGCCAACAATCCGCTACACAGAGATCAGCCGGGTGCTGCTTAAATACAGGTCAAACCTCCCTCCCTTCCGTGCTGCAACACCTTCCCTGCAGAGATCTGTATGTCACCCAGAGCCAGAAGCTGGGAGGGAAAGGGACTGTTGAGCGGTGTTAAAGCGTTCAGGGGTGTAAGAGCTGCTTATCCGGGAAGCAATAATGGAGAGGGGATGGGAGGCAGCGGATCAGCCATGGGACTTTTTGCACAAAAGCAGATTTTTAAGAAACACTCAGTCTTTTTGCTTTTAAGACACAGCCTGGGATTTCTTCTTTTTTTTTATGTCCTATTTTAACCACGCACATCTAAACCTGCATAGGAAATTAGCCGGGTAAGGCTTCCTCGGATGAGTAACCCAACAAAGTGGCTGTGCTGAACAGAAGTATGAGCCACGTGAAAAACAACCAGGGCAGCAGTTAGCGCCAGCGTGCCCAGCTGGGGAGTCCTCACTTTCATTCACCAGCCAGTGAAACTGCAGCGGGTGTGAAATTCCTGTGTACGCTGTATTTTGTGCTCAAATTCCTAACAGGACTGCTGTCCACCACAGTGAAGCATACAGCTGGAGCCAACAGCTCTCATTTCCAGTCCCCCCATCAGAGCAGGAGGGACCCTGCTCTGCCTGTGGCCTAACCAAGCACAAGAGCAGCATTTCTACTGTTAGGAGAAATTGTGTTGGAGTAAGACCCAGCAGGAGCTAAGATCCAAACTTTCCACAAAAGCTACTGCAAGCATGGGAAGAAGGGGGACACCAAGGGAAGGGCAGGAGAGTCCCTACTCACCTATTAGTGAATTCAGAGAAGAGTAAGAGCTGACTCGTCTCATCTTGTCAATAGTCTCAAACGAGAGGATATACTCTTCGTTCTCAGGGCTGCCCAAGGTGCTGCTGGCGCTGCTGCTGGTGCTGAGATTCCCAGGAGAAAATGCAACGGAGCTTCCAGCTGCCAAAAGAAATGGGGGCAGATGCTGAAACCAGAACTGGCAAGAGAACAATATTTACAGCCCTTTTCTAAATCCTGCAGCACTCGGTGAAGGTGTAGAGAAATCCACAGCATCCACTTCTAAATACTGAATGTTAAATATAGAGCAAGCATCAAGGGGTCAGAAAAGATTCGGTTAAAAATCTGCATACGTCAGGAAGTTGGAAGGCACCTTTTTGGTCCCCAAATATGCAGAAAAATCAATACTAATTACCAGAAAATTGAAACTAATTATAAGGGGCTTCCCATCTAAGCCCTTGGAGCTGGCAGCTGGATAATCTGAGCTAAAGTGCTGGTTTCAGCTCGTGTTGTCTTGCACATGGTATCACCCAGCTTGCGAGAGCAGGGTAAGGCAGAGGTAAAGAAAAAATCAAAGAATTTTGAAATCTGTCTTACATTCTTCGTTCAGGCTGAGGTTCTGCAGGGACTTGTTCAGGTTCCTAGCTGTGGTAACTGCTCGGATGTTCCCGTAAGAGCTGACGGACCGCAGCCTTGGTGTACAGGGACCATCACGCACTGGTGTCAAACTCCCACCCTCTGTGGATGCAAAATTTAGCAATTACAGATGTAATCAAAGCAATCATAGCCTTTTGGTTATTTCCCAGCAAACATGTAACTAAAATACTACCAATATGAACAGAATTTAGTCATTGCCCGTTAGGCTAAACCCGAATGAGGTATGACGAAAGACCCTCTGCGCACTTAATCAGCACGGACCGTGTGTCTCTGCTCTTTTGGCCGAAATTTTGTCACATCCAACACAACCAGGTGAGCCGAGCCTTGCCCGGGCCTGCAGACTACCCAGAGAGGCACGAGCCTCTCCTCTCCAGGGTGATGCTGGGCCACTGCCCAGACCCTGGGCTAGGACACGCTGCTGCAGCAGAAACCATTTAGCAGGCAGCATTGGCCGGCTTCTGTCTGCTTCTGCTCATTAAAAATCCAGTAAAATTTCTCATTATAATGAGTTAGGCAAATTCTGTTTTCCTGACCAAATTTCAGGCCTGGTTTCAACTCCTATTTCACCCACGACCTGGACACTTAGCATTTCCCAACCTTCTCATTTTCATTCCTGAACACACACACAGCACCAGGGCCTCAGCAGAGCTATTTTATTTCACTTCAGAGGTGGCTGCATTATGGCAGTGGGGCCAATGCTTCCAGTGCATCCTACTTATAAATGCTTCAGGATTCTTTTGGATAAGGACAAGCACCACATAAACTGCACGCAGCAAAAAGGACAAATGTGGAGAAGCTTATTTTCCAATGTGATTTCGTTATTCAGACAATAGGGAGATTAAACTACTCATTGCAGGGACAGCTCATGCTCTCGTCTCCAAGTCTCCATTGCAACAGTCCCGTTATCCTTCAAGATTTCCAATGTACTTAACATCGATAGAAAATACAAGGTTAGTAACAATTTCACTAGGGCTTTTCATTCCTCACAAAAAGGGATGGGACCACAGGCACAGAGCAGAAAGCTCTTCACTGCTGCTTGTCTGGCGCTTTACAAAGAGCGTGGTTGGTTCAGCGCTCGGTGGCGAGGCTTCTCGCTAGGTCAACGTGACACTGAAGTTTCAGGTATAATTTGAGGCGGGGGGGGAAAGTCTGGTAAGCCTGTGCACTGCCTTGACAAATATACTTCAATCTTGATCTGAAGGGAATGTCTTTGAAGTTGACAGGGTGTTCAGTCTGCACAACTTGCTGGGGAGCTCTAGCTGTGGTTTCGATGGAGGCTCAGCAGGGGATGCGTTGCTCCAGCGCAAGATATTACAGTGCCAAACAGACACCAGAGCTACCCACCACGTCACTCGACTTTGAAGCAACGGTGCTGTTCGATAAATCACCACCAGCGAGAATTTCACTGTGTTGTGCAAACTCCTTAAACAGGAGTTCCCAAGCGCTTTCAGGCCACACGTTTCCTGTCCACACAAACACGAAACACCTACCTGGTGCAGCTGGAGAAGGCAGAGGGTAATTCTTCTCTTCTTCCATGAACTGCAAGGCGACGGTGCAGAAATTGCTCTCGTACTGAACCACCAGGTGACTTAGAGCCACCACCAGCTCCTATGGAGGGAGCAGAAGAAACAGGTATTTCATGGTTACGTAGGTGAGAAACAACAGATCAAAGGGAAACACAGAACAATGTGGTCGTTATTGCTGATGTTGTTGGGTGGCCACCCAGAGCAGTAATTTTCACTTCACAGGGATGAACTGAAGAAAGGCAGGGTACCCTGTTTCAAATCTCATTCTTCACAAGTCTTTTATTGCTGAACAGGCTCCCACCACCCTTTGATTCTGCCCAATATTGTCAAACTGATGCAGCGCCACAGAAAGCACTGAACTGGTGCCCAGTGCCCAGCTCCCTGCCCTCCTGCGCACGCCGCCGTCTTGCCCACGAGAGGTGTGTGGTTCCTGCGGAGCAGCCACGAGCTGTGCCAGGGATCCGTGTCCTCAGTGCCCCCCCCGGCACAGCCTGACCCTCTCCCCACGCTGCACACGTAGGCATGGAGCGGAGCGCTCGTCCCACAGCCTGTCCTACCTCTGCTCTGAGCTGAAGGGAACAGAATCTGACAAGAGGCCCTGGGGACATGGCTCAGCTCTTCCATAAAGGGCCCTGCTCCGAGTCCTGCGCTGAACCGCACAGTCTTGTCCTGACCTGCAACGTCAGCAGCTGCCACGAGCGCGGTGGTGCCCCCCCCCCGCCAGGGACCATCAGTTCTTTCTCACAGCCACAACCTGAGACCCTGAATTACAGGGCGGGGTGGGGAGGGCAGAGAGGCGCAGGTCAGACCCGCAGCCAGGTACGGCTCGCCAGGCACTTGGGAATGGGAGAGGTGGAGAGCCGGCTGTGGTTGCTGTTCTCTGCTCAGGGGACTGATCTCCAAAAGAGAGATTTGTGAATCTCAAAGAGCATATAGTGTGACATGCAGGTCTCTCCTGAATTAAACTGATTAAATGCTGGAACAAGACAACAAAAATTAGTCCTCACAATGCTGGTGACAACTGTCAGGGTGCTGGTGTTCCACTTAAGTAACGTAAGCACTAGGACACCTAAGTACCCCCACCTAGAACAACCCAGAATGTCCAAAACTATTTAGTGTACTATTGATGTACAACGGTGCATCAGAAATTGTAATTCTTCAAAACCTGGAGAATTACTTTGAAACAGTCTGTCATCCGCCCTTGTGGTTTCTAAAAGCAGCAAGATCTTTTTCCTGAGTGGAGTGCTCATGTTCTCTACACAGCACTCTTACTCCCTCTCCTCTTCCTCCCCTAGGACTGCCGCATACTCCATGTTTTTAGCAATACATTACTATTTCATTTAAAATCCAAGGTCCTGTAATGTAAAATATTGCAATCAAACCCACAACCAACAGGGGAGCACTGGCAGAAGAGTAGCCCAGCAAGAATTCTCAGTGTTTTATGCACCTGAAAAAGACTTCAGTGTAATTGCTCTCCTTCCTTACCAATGTCTTCACATGCTCTTTAAATCAAAAACCCAGGATACAAAAATTCCCACAAAACCCTGAGGTTGTTACTCCTCTTTCAGACATTCGCTTAGTGGAATACATGAGCTAAATCAGAGGTCCACCGTGGAACAGCAGAAACACGTCAATCTGAACAACCCCCTTGCCAACACGTGGGTCGTCCCGTCAGGAGGCTCCTTACACCGCAGCGTAAACCAAACGTTGCGTCATGTGCTTCGAGAAAGGGTGAGGGGATAAAACCACCTCCCAGAACGCCTCTGCACGTGGCGCAAGGCTCAGTGCCGAGCCCTGGCCGCAGCAGTAGGTTGGTGCTGCTGGTTTCACTGGTGTCATCGTTTGTGTGTATTGCTCCTCAGCGGGAGCTGAAGTTGAAAGCCTTCGTGATGAAACAGACACCTCCAAATGAGCCAAATTCATTGAAAAGTCTATTAAATAACGCACGCTCTGAAGGCACAGTGCAGAGCTCATCAGCATGAACCCCCCAAGGGCTGTACCGCCAGCCTCTTCGTACCTTTCGAACCATGGGGCTCCCGTCGTTGATGAGCTGAGCCAACATCATGGCTACGTTGTGATCGATGGTGGTGGAGTGGTCGGTCCGTTCCGCTGAGTTGCCCACAAATGTTCCCAGTGCAAAGACTGCAGCACAGCGAACCTGTGAGACACAAACATTCATTATTATTTTCCTCTTGTTTCCAGCCCAAAGTTTGCCGCTGGGATTTTTTTATCCCCACAAATGGCATCTCTGGAAACCTAGACTACTGTGTCAGGTAAATAGCGAGGGTTAAAGGGAAGCCCTCGGAGAGTGAAAACCAAACCAGATTCAGCAAAGCACTGAGTTTTAAGTATTCACAGATGCAGGAATGTATTTAATTTCCCAGAACACTCGGTGACCTTCCCATGGGTGATCTTTCCAGCTGATGTTGCCTAGAATATTAATTAACAGGAATAAGGTACGCGGGGAGTTACTGTTGGGATGTGAATCTCTAATAAGTGCCGAACGACAGTATTCAGATAAGGGCTCATAGAAAGGCAGAAGATAACGGAAAACAGAAAAGGAGGAAAGAGCAGCTCCAATCAGGGTAAGCTTTGCCAGATCACACAAAGAACAGAGGGATCAGATGGCTTGGTCATCTTGCAGCTTGCCTTGGCAGAGACTGCGAACGGTGGGGACAGGGGGCAATTAGCAACCGCGGGATGGGCTTCCAAAGCAGAGACGCTCACTCTGGCTTCTCAGAGAGCTGCGGGCGTGTCATAAGGAGAGAACCTGACCTCTGCACAAATGCAGCTCGTAAATGGTGGCAGGATGGGGCCAGAGAAAGGAGGTGGAGGATGCAAGACAGAAAGACTGATTGTGAAGGGGAATCTAATCTTTAATCGCTGCATGTTGGCAATGGTGTTTATCTCCAGGCTTGCTTCTCCCACGTACAGTGTGATTTCACTGGGGTCTGACAGGCTCTGTCAATCATAGGCAGGTTCTGCACAAGAATCGCTTCTCTCTTGGAGAGTTTGTCACAAAGGTAAAGCACATTCAATTAAAGATGTATTTTCTCACATACCAGGAGGAGAAGTTTTCACACTGGGACAAAAAGCCAGCGAGTTTTGGGACCACACTTTTAACAAGTTTTTGATATGCAAGTAAGCAAAACCCGTGGTGTTTCCTAACTGTGGTGCCCAGATCCCAGCGCTTTTGGGCTGCATGAACCTCCCCCTGCATTTCTTTGGTTACTTCTCTTGCAGGGCTTGTATGATTTGCACCCCCTTGAAGAAACAGCAGTAAGATCTTTCTTTGAACCAGACGCAATCGTAAAGCTCTTGAAGGCCCTGGTTTTGTAAGTATTTCTGTAGCCCTCTGCCAGGCTGCCCACAACACCACTGGTGTTTACCTAAAAATTTGAATTTTTACCTCTGGGATCGGATCAGAGAGGAGACTGTAGAGCTTTTCGTGAGCGCTGTCTCTCACACCACACCACCTGGCTGAGTCAAAGTTCTGCCAAATACGTCCTAAACAAATGGCCACCCACTGACGCAGGAGAGGATGTGGATCATTTAACTGCTCCAGGCAAATAGCAATCAGGTTTCCTTGAAGGCAAGCTTCCTAAAACACAGATCAACGCAATTTATTTTGGATGACAGCTTCCCACCTCATCATCAAAGAAGATTATCTCTGAAATAGACAGGAAATCAAGAGAAAATAATTATTCAGTGGTTAGATACCAATTTTGTTACAAAACACCATTTGGAAGCAGCACAAGGGGAAGGTCAGCTACACGCTGCTATCGCTAGTTAAACAGCTGAGCATTAGAAATGCTTCCTGTAACGCATAAAGCCAGTTTTTTCCTCATTGGAAATACTCCTTGCACCTGTCAGAGCCCCAAGGTTTATGGCTCATTCCACACACCCTTCCCGAGAACTTTATCACAGCCATCAAGTTTCCACTTGACAGGAACCAGGCACTATTTCTTTAACAGCACGTCAGGGCGCTGCCTGGAGAGGTAGTTCTTGAGTGACTTGTGTCCTTAACCTCCGCTTCCAGGTGCCAGACCCATAATGTGTTTGTCACACCTCCAGGCCAATTTTTCTTTTAATCCACCCAAAAATACTGTAAAGCAATCTTCTATTTCAGTTTTCCAGTTCAGGGTTGTGCTTTAATGCAAGCCAGGACACTTTTACCAAAGGAAAGGCACGATGCAGAGAAGACGTAGGAGAGAACGAACGGAGGATGTCGGGACTCACCTGTCCAGTGTTGTAGTTGTTAACAATCACAGCCAGGATAAAAGCTGTCATTGTCCTGTGTTCAGCCTTAAAACAACACACAACTAATGGTTATCCAGAAAACAGGTCAGAGAACAGCTACATCCCATACCTTCCCAAATGTGAGATTATTCTAAGCGCAGCTTGTATCACACCAAAAGAACAAGGGAGGGGAAAGCAAGCCAGAATTTCCTCGTCACCCAGTCCTGTCACTAGTTACACCCGAGACACCCACCAGATTGCCGACAGGATCCTCCCAACCCACCCCGTACACAAACCCCTATGACGGGGAACCACGACCAGCTCTGGCAGAGGGAAGCTGCAGCGTGATCGGACTGCCTCTGCCCCCAGCTCCCGTCTCACCACTGAGCAACCTGCGCTCACAGAACTTCAAATGAATTTGCAAATCCTTGTTTGCTTGGGCTGTCTCTGTCATGCAGCCTGGCAGGGGCATTTTTAACTCCCCTGGTCAGCGACTCCACAGCTCAGCAATGACTCTCCAGCAGGTGTCACAGGCGAGGGAGGGAGGAGGCAGGCCCACCTTAGCACCAACCACATCAGAACAGCAACAGATAAGCCCAGACAAGCTAAGCAGATGCTAGAAGAGTCTGAATAAAGATGATTTGTCCTTACTGGCATATAAGGATCTGCCAGAACCGAAAGGAAGTACTTATGACCGTTGTCCTTCACAAGGTCAGCTTGGCATGACTGAAAAACGAGACAAAGAAAAACGCAGTGAGTACCAGAACATAACAATACTGTTTCCTCTAATGATGTATGAATATTTCACCTCTTAATCATTTTTCTCAAATCTTGTTTTCATTTGAGGAGCAAAACAAAGCGCGAGCCCTCCCTCAGGGCCACAACCAAACATCCCCACAGGAGAAGGGCCGGCAGGGCGAGCAGTGTCTAAAGCAGGGAACCCTCTGCCACCCTCCAACAAGACACAAACTGTAGCGGAAAACGCGACCTCCTGCTCAGGAGATTACATTTGGCATCTCTCTGTCCCACATTAAACCTGCACCAGTACCTGAGAGCCACCAAAGGCAAAACCGAGGAGGAATTAGATTTTTTTTTTTTTAATATTTAACAGAATAAAAATTGTTTAAGATTACATCTTCTGAAGTCTAACTTCCAACCCCGTGTCAAGGCAGTTAGCTTAACATGGATCAGGCTTGCTGATAATTGCTGCTCACTACCTTCTAGTTGTACAGACAGACACCTACCCACCCAGGGTAAAACCCTGCTCAAATCTGTCATGTGCCCCAGGCAGGGACCAAGCGCCCAGGCCTCTCCTTTCAGAGGACACTGGTCACGCACGAGCTACCCAGAGTCACGCAGGCAGCTTGTGCTGCCTGTTCAGAGGTACGTGGGCACTCCCGGTTGCCGAGCGCACAGCAGAGGCGGTTGCAGATGCTCTCGGGGTCCCTCCTCGTCCACCGGGCCTCACTCAGGCCAGGACGGCAGAGTCCGTGCCTTGCACATGTCGAAGTACCACCCTTCACAAGCGGGACAACTCCTGGAGACTGCTGCGTGCCATAACCCCGGCACACGTTCCCTTACAGCACCCCCATCACTGAGCGATTACCAGGACATCTGTAAGGGCGGGGAAGGAATTATTCATTCTTCATATAATCTTTCTTCCTATTCTGTTCAATCCCCTGCCTAGGTGGGACGAGGTTTTGATAAGAAGATTTCAGCTCATCCACACAAACGAGACTAATGGCTGTATTATTTGGTCAAGTGCTAATGCATATTAAATAGGCACAACAGGGGCACACAGCACCACGATCTCCTACCGCACAACCAAAAACTGCAGAGCAGCTCCACTGCCTTTAAAAGCCTGTCAGGAGAACCAGGCAGGTTTTCCTGGGGCAGCATCCGCAGGGAAGCGCGTGGTGTACAGCATGTTTCTGCTAACACACCAACCCAGGCTTCAGGCTGACACATTGGGGTCAGGCCGAAAGAAAACATACTACGAAAGTGAAAATTTAAGGGAGGAAATACCGAGTTGGCAATCAGTTTCCCCCGCGACTGTGGTTCTGTTGTATGCTTCATGCCAGAGTCAGGAGCATGTATTTTTTATCAGGATAAAAGCAGAGAAGGTGAAGGAGGGAACTAATTGTTGAAAGCAGAGGGGATGGCAAGACAGAGATGCAAGAGAATATTTTATTGCTGAAGGGAGTAAAGATGCTCAGTTTGGCAGACCAAAGAGCAGAGGGGATGGATTGATGCCAGGCTGCAGCTACGAGAGGCTTTCCTGACTTCTGTGTAACGCTGCACAAGAACCAGGCTTCCTTCTTCCCTGTTTCCATTCTCAGCACGAATATTTTCTGTTCCTTACAAAAAAACCCTCAAAACAAAACAAAAAAACCTCTTTGCTTTAGTGTCAGCAAACAGACCCCAACAAAGAGAAGGCTGCCTGTCTTCACACTACATTTATCGTGCTGCCGCTGCTACCCAAATGCCTGCGGCCCGAGGGAGGGAGGCAGCTCCTGTAAAGCCAGCACACTTGCTCAAACCCTCCCTGCTTAGATCCTGTGAACAATAGGGGAAGTCAGCACCAGTGACGCCTCCTCCTCAAGGAGCGAGCAGCTACACTTGTGCATAACAACACAACGCAACCAAAACAAGGAGCAGGCTTGGTGCTCCGAACTTACACAAACCACAAAGCTCCCAGTGCTGGGCAGGGACTAGAGCACAGATCTCTTCTTTCTCCATAATACAACGTACGTGCTGTGTAACTCGCCCCTAAACACCTCCCACGTTCCTGCAGCACCGCCACAGCGCAGGGGTGGCCTGGGTGACCACGCTGGTCAGCGCACCCTCACCCCTGGGCGGGTACTTGGACCCGTTACCCTCAGGGAACGCTTCACGTCAGTATTTGTACCCATCATGAGATGGGGAACAGCAGCCACAATCCTGCTAACAAAGGACGCATCTGGAAAGCAAGCATACTATTTACGGCTTTAAAAAAGTATGAGAAAAGGTTGGTTTCTACTGTCTTCAGCCAGTTCTTTGAGGTGGCAAGATCTCTTTTTCGCTGTCCCACTTGGCAGCAGTCACATTTTCAGAACTGTTTAATGTACAAGGTTTATTGATCTTGCCTAAATTCCTGATTATAATCCTACTACAGGTGGGGGGATTTTTTTTTCCCCGTTTAAATTCACATATTTAAGATTTAGCAGGTGCTGTTTACCAAACACTATCAATGTAGTACGTAGTGAATTCTTGACCCCAGCTGTATCTGCACGGGTTAGAGCCATCTCCACGCAGCAGCACACAGGGTGACTCCTACACCAACCTACACCTACCAGATACCCACAGCAGGCAACCCTGAACCATCTCTCGCTACGCAGCTCCGCAGGTGGGTTGTCTAGAAACACTCCAGCAGGTTTCAGGCAGAGCTGACTAGAGTCCTCAACGAATTTCCTATGAAAAATCATCGGATTATACATGGGATTAAAGCAGATCGATCCAGATATTCCGATGTTTATCGGAGACACCTACACATCACACACAAACCAACCCATCCGAGGTGCAATGTTTCTGCAACACCATGACTTATCCTGGGATTTTTATGGCAAAGCACAATTCCTGACCGCATACCACGCCTGCTGGAGGCATCATCTGAACGGACACACGGCACACTGCGCTGCTGCCTCGTGCCGGAACACCTTCCTTCTGCCTCCCTGCCCAAGACGAGCGAGGGACCAGAACAGAAACATTATCTTAGCAGGAGGTTCTGCTCTCCAGGGCACTGGCACGTCTTATACTTATATTCAGTCAGACCCGAGTGCAGAGCAGAACGAGCAGCCAGCCCAACTCCAGCCCTAACGAAAGCCATTTCACCAGCGACAGTCTCCTGAAACCAAACAGGACACACGTACGGGGACAGCAGACGAAGGGCAGTGACAGCACCGCACAGTTATCGCGAGGACAAAGATTATCTGGCACAATGTTTGAAAACCAATGCTCTCTCGCATGCTCGGGCAGTGGCTTCAGCTGGGTGACGGATGGCACCCGCTGGAACAGAGCCGAGCCAGGAAGCCGCACGCCCAGCGCAGGCAGAGGACGGCGACCTCGGAGCCCCGCGCCCACCCCACGCGCAGCACCAACCCTACAGCAGTTCCACGCAGGCCAACGATCGATCGTTGCCTCTGCCCCTCGGTGGCAGCTCCTGCCTTCGCGCTCACGGAGCACGTCCCTGCGGTCGTCATCCCCCGCCGAGCCCTGGAAAGGGCCACCTTGGGGAAAACGACGCCGACGCGGCGCAGCGTGCTCCCACGGCGCGGACAGGTCACGAACTGCGGCATCACTGGGTCAACCAGAGCACCAAAAGACCGTCCCTCATCCTGGAGCGGGCGGACACCGGTCTTGTGGCCCGTGTGGATAAATCCCCCCTCGGGGTACGCAGGGCTGGGGAAGCGGAGCAGGCAGCGGCGCTCGAGAGCTTGGAACCCACACGGCATGCACGCTGTGATCCTGGGTGTTGTTCAACTTTGTTCAAACTGAATCTGTCTCAAACATACGTGCCCAAGCCTTGTGTTGGCAGAGGGAGAGGATATCTCTGTATTGATAGTTAGCACATAACGAGAAAGTGTTCTTTTAGTTTCTGACAGGACATGTTTGTTCCCTTTATAGCCTGACAACTCGAGCTGCCGCCTGTCCCCTCCCTCGGCAGTGTTCACGGCACTTCCCTGCCAAAGGTGCCTTCTCCTCCCTTCTCACTTGCACCACTTGTTCATGGAGCTAGTGAGCGGAACAGCAGAAAGAAACCCAAATACAACACTTAAGACTATTTTTTCCGTTCTTCTGTTGTAAAGCCCAGCCTACCAAATGTGTGAGGTGATAAAACAGAGCATGGGAGGGCGCAAGCCTGAGGGTGGCAGGAGGGGGTAAGGGGGAAAGAGCCCTCTCAGCTTGGCTTCACCATCAGAGAGCGCAGGATGGCGCGGTGCTCCATGTAAATTATACGTGAGCCTACTCCAAACCATACCCGGGGCTGAAGCGTCAGCCACAGAGAGGCATGCATCAAAAATGAGCTTTTCAAGAGTAGCTTTAAGATGAATAGTTTTCATTTTCTTTGCTTTCCGAAATCCTCTTATGATGTTAATGAAAGTATATGTATAAAACTAAACCCGACAATGCTAGATCAACAGCAGGGAAAAATTCCAGCAAATTCAGTATTGTTCTCCAGACTGAAATGGAAGAGATATAACAAAAATAAACCCCCAAACAGGCAAGATCCAACTTCTACAAGCAGTTCAGACAATTTCTTATTGGCTTATAATCGTGCCTGCAATTAACTGTGCACATCACTCCTAATAATTTTATACTGCTCAACTAATTGCACCCACAAACCACAGTCATATATATGACTATACAAATTTATCTGCAATTACTTACCTGCTTAATTATTTATTTTAAACCCCACAAACTAGAGCTCTGGCTAAGGCCACTTTTAAACATCAGGGCTCAGTTTTTAAACCTCTTCCTGAAAGGTGCCAAAGTATCGTAGAGAAGACCAGAATCATGGATCCACAATCGGAATAACCTGTCTTCTCTGGGGGGTAAATACTTCTGCGCCAACCATCTTCAGCGCATCAGCACGTGCTTTAGGCTTGGAGCAGGATTTGTATGTAAAGTCACCAAAAATTACTTTTGACTTATTTCTAGGGAAATTCTGCATCTGAAGACTACCCAGTGCCTGTTTTGATGACTGACGGGAACAGTCTTGAATGGAACAAGTTTGTTCACAACCTAAAGGGAACAAATTGATGAAGAGCAACAGCGTGTGCCTGCGCGCCCTCACCTGGGAACACGTGGCAGAAGACCCGAGCGCGTTCTGAGCCCCTTCAGCAAGCAAACAGCATCTTCCCCACGAAAGGTGCAACCAGTGAGACCTGACAGCTTTTACCTAGAGCCCCCGCAGCCCAGCACCAGGGGAGGAACCAGGAGCTGCGAGATGTTAACGTGACGTTGCAGCTTTAGCAGACGGAGCAAAGCTGCTCTCGCCCCGGGCAGGGATGAAGAGGAGGGCAGCCAACCTACCCAGCGTCGGCACCTTAACGGGGGGTTCCCATGCACCAAGTGCAGAAGCCAGCTTTCACACCAGTCAAATAAATCAGTAAGATAAGATGCTGGTCTCCAGCTAACACAGCATGTTTCGGAAGCACCTCAGGAGAAAGTCTCAAGTCTAAAGGGGTGGGGAAGGCACGTTGCTGAAACCCAAAGGGAACAGCCAGGTTCGGAAGTACTCACGCTGTCCACTGCCAGGATTTTGGCCCAGATGAAGACAAGGAGCGGCCTCAGCTCGCGAGCTGAACTCTGAAGTAGCTTCAGCACGTACGGGAAAATGCCAACGGAGAGGGCCTGGGGAGGCAGAGAGAACAGCAAAGCCTCGCGAGCGGCTCCGCTCTCCCGCAGCGGCAGCACCGTGCAGGGGCAGGGCCGAGCGCTCTGCGAAGAGGCAGCGCATCTAATGACACAGGTGAGAAAGCTGGTAGAAACCAATTTCATACATTTCTAGCAAAGAGGGGATCCCTGTGCATTTGTCTACTGCTCACTTGAATCTCGGATGTCACCAGACATTTTCAGACTCATTTGGTCCACGGAGACTCCGAGTTAATCCAGCACCAGCTCTTACTCGTTACAGCCTGATAGGTTGCCCTCTCCTCGGATGGGGCCGTTTGCTCTCACAAGTAAACATCCTGCAAAAGCTCAATAATTACAGCCTTCCCACTGGAAATTAAGTAAGCCTCTCTCCTTACACAGCCTTTCCCAAGCCTTTTCTGCTGAATTAGAGACTATGCTCACCGGAGGACATGCAACACGTGCAGCCTCCGAGAATCCCACTGCGATTGCCGACACCCTTCCCAAAGCACAAGGCAGAAGGAAGCGTATGGTGGGGGACTGTGCTGGCAGCGCTGGGCTCCCGAGGCGTTACCACCCACACAACCTGGCACCAGCTGAGCATCCCCCAGGGATGCGGCCAGCAAGGCTGATAAATCACGTCATAGCCAGAGCAAAGGCCACTGGGGCTGACCTGCCACTATGTTTTGATCCTCATAGACGTTTATAATCCAGAGGTCTTAAAACCACCTTTAATATACACTTGCTTCCTACCACTGAGGGCTAAGCTGTCCGCCAGTGCGTGCAGAAGGGAGCCTTGGCTGAGATGGAGGAGAAAGGTAAAGAAAACCACTAAAAAGTCCCATCATTGAGCTATTCCATGACCAGCTGGCGGTTCATCTTCAGCACTTTTATCAACAAATAGCCCCATTTACAAGTGTTTTATACTGCTCCTCTGTTTAATTCTTATTTATTTACTATCTGCACTGTGCCAGCCACTTTCCAAAACACGGAAGGCAGCTGCCATCTTCTCAGAAGAGCTTACAAAATCTAGAGACCAAATAGATAAAGAAAGAAAAGAAAATGATGCAGCCAGTAAGCTGAGAGAACAGATGATAAACCTATGTGCTGTTTTTTGTTATTTTACATGACAAACCTTCTTATTTGTCCCAGATATTTCCTCTCGTTTCATCCCTTCCAATATTTTACACTAAACTATTCCCAAGGAACTTCCCTCTGTTGTAACACAAACGAACAGCTCTTTAGCCTTTTTGATTAATATTAACCACTTTTCTTTTAGGGATGCTGCTCCATTTCACATACATGAACACATAAAACACCGGTCATTTGTCAAACCTGTGGAATATCTTCCACATCCTCCTTCCATAAATCATCAGTCACATTTATTGCCTATACGGAGACAAACCAGACTTTGACAAGACAATAAGCAACATCCACGCACCAAGCTAACTGCCCAGGGCCCCAGGTCCAAAAATCTTCCCAGCAAATCAAGAGCTCGCAGCCGATGTACCTGGCTCAGCAGCACCTGCAGGGGAGAGGGACAAAGGTTATTGCTAAAAAGAACAAAAATCTGCAGAGCAAACCTACGAGGACTTCAGGATCGTTCCTTCACTTTGAACAAACCGATGGTCTGAACGAAAGAAAGAGCTGGGGGACAAATCCCGACAGCCGAAGGCTTCCACCCACTGAACAGCGCGGCCAGCGGGTCACTGCCCCTCCTGCTGACAGTCCCCTTCGGCGGGTTTCTGCAGGCACACGCGAACGTCACTGCTCCACGTGTTCTCTCTGCTAATTTCTCTCCCAAGCGCAGTGGTTCCTATGCAGCACAGCTCTGCTAGATGGAAGAAGCCCCTATGGATTTCAAATATTCTCATCGTACCACCTGCCTCTCCCCAGCAAAGCAGGAACACGATTGTATCTGCAGGAAGGATTCAAAGGTGAGCAAAAGGCCCAGCCTCCCATTACTCAAAACAGCTCAGAAGCAGAAAAAGAGGCTTTGCTTTCCTTGGCAAATCGATATAAGAGACTTAAGAGGGAAGCAAAAGGTCACATTAGTCGTTAATAAAAATCTCATTAAAACAGAGTCTGACAACGATAATGAGGTGGTAGTTTACTGGCTTATACCTACCCTGGTGTGAAATATTAACAGACAGGCTTTCAGTTCTTAATCTCCTTAACAGATGTAAGACACTGGAATGCAGCATTTAATCCTCAGTTTAAACTGAGTAACATCCTCAGCACAGGTCTCAGGGAAAGAGACTCGTTGATTCAGCTCCCCAATTCCAACCCCTTCTCAGTCTTTTCCCACACTGCATATGCAAATTAAATTATTTTTCATGTTTAATATTGAGGAATAACTAAATTACTTGGCTCATGTCTCATACTATGGACGACTGGTACTAGATGTTAAAGTTGTGCAGAAAAAGCCCAGAAGAAGACGACAGGAGGATGTGTTAACTACTCTAATCGCTTCACCTCTGAACATCCGAGCTCAGATCCCAGCACAGGTCATAAGAGAAAGGATTTTGGTCATCCTGCCCTAGTTGGCACCAGCCTCTTCCATAAACTTACTGTAGAACTTGGCACGATTAACAACGTGCTTCAAAGATGCCCTGCACAGGAACACCAGGGGCAGCTGTTGAGATTAAAGCAGTAATAGAAACCAGGGCATGGTGGAAGCTGGGGCGGGGCTGGAACAACCGCCAGGAACACGTTAGGTGCAGGGTACTCACGCAGGCCGTGGGAGGCACACAGATTTGACAATGCTGTTGTTATCTGACCTTCAGAAAAAAACCCAAACAAATCCACAAATTCTGTCATATCCCCATAGCTGGGAAAAACCGGATGTAATTCGGGAGGATTTCCAGGCACAGATACAAAACAGCATCTCAACACTGGAAGCATCCCACAAGAACCTTTAGCCAAATCGAATTGTGTCTTTTAAAAGCTCTGTTTCATTATTTCCAAAACCAAAGCAAGCCATCAATCTCTCTCAGGTTTTTATATTCCCACTTCCCAATCTGATTTGCTCAATTACCTGAAGCCAAAACTGACTCAAATTCTAGAGACTTGGATGAGGATGGGGGGGGTCTATGCACAGCTCATGGACTCTCAGTGAAATCCCAAAAGGGCTGCGCTGCACCGCCACAGGCACACAGCACCACGCCACGTCCCTCCCTGACGGCTGTCCGTCATGATTCCTAACCAGAAGACAGGGCAGAGAATGATCTCCACACGTGCTAGTCAGAGATTAACCAGGACACGAGAGGATAATTTAGAGGTAACGGTCCACATTTGAGCAGGAACCTCCTCCCAAAGGCAGGCTGGAGGAAGGGGCTGCAGCAGTGCTCTGCCAGGGCCTCCTGCGGAGCGAGCGCTACCCCCGTCTGCGGGCGCTGGAGATCGTGCAGCAGAGGTGCCTCCCCAGGGATCAAGCACCTGCTGCTCCCACTGGGTCAGGCTGGGTCTACACTAACTTCTCTTTGATGACTTCTCTCTTCTCTGCACCAGGAAGCCCCCTGTGTCCAATCTGCCCCACGCACAGCAAGAATTTGAAATTAGATCCTGTGAAATGGAAAGCAACTTCTTGAAGTCAAGTCAAAGGGCATTTACAAAGGCCCATTTCCCTGTCCTTGACAAATCCAAGCTTTGCACAGCTGGCATCACAGCCCTGGCACTCCAACACCTTCTTTCCTCAGGGGCACATCTAAAAAGGGAAAACAGAATCAGCCTTTGTTAGGCTACAGCAGCATAGTCTAAGCACTCCCAAGGGGTCGAAGCAAAAAGATACTCAAAAGGGGTCTGAAATGCACTTGCTTCCCTCTCTTAACTAGCTGGTCTCCGATTCAAAGTATCTCAAACCTGTTAACAAGCCATCTTATTCCACTATACAATTAATATGCTTTAATTAAGAATAATTACGTTGTCCTAGCTCATTTTTGCCCCAGGGAGGAAAGCAGGTTCCTTTGCCAGGTGACCTCTCAATTCCACTGCAAGGTTAAGCTACCTGCAGAGCTCTCTGGTGCCAAATAATTCACTGGAAAGCAGCAAAGTTAGTCCTGGAGCAGGAGCCTGCCTTCTCCCATCGCAGTGACAGAGATAAACCATATGTCTGTTCATCCAACTGATCTCTCAAGGCTTGGGAGGCTCAGGGAAATTAAGATTTGGTCTTACAGAGATTGATGGTGCTGTCAGTCACAAAACAAGCTGGTAGCTAACAGAGGGAAGGTGAGTGTTTTCCCATTTAGTGAAAGAAATCACATATCCTTGTACAAGTGACTGCTCCTTTAAACAGAAAGACTTTAAATTTTGCTGCCTGGTAGAAAAGAGACCACAGCTACCTTGAAGGGGCTTTATATTTCTGTCAGTACAAACTCCTGGGGAGGAGAGGGCAAGAGCAGATGACAATTGTAATATGTGCCTTGCCATAAAATATTATTTGAAATGAGGTGCTATGTTTCTCCTAGATTTACCTCTCCTTTATCCATATGAACCTTGTCTAGTCTGAGCAAATGCCTACCAGAACTCTACATTCCTTCCAGGCATGGTCTTCAGAGACTTGCTTCTATGTTCCTGCAGCAAAATTTCAGCATCGCATTAAAGGGAACATTTTCCAGGCTGTACCAGACAGATAAAGAAGCCTTTTCCAAACTACTCACACTGCAGTACCTTCCACTTTCTGGAAACAGAGAGAAGATAAAGTCTCTGCCTGACAGAGCTGGCATAAGAGATACTATAGGAGAAAACAACAAAGATGCGACTCTGTGAAAAAGCCTTGCTTCTTCAGAGCAAAAGAGGAGGGAGCAGAGCCTGATACTGTTGAAGCTGCAAACGGACCACATTCGCTCAACGGAGAGCGAAGGTACGGGGGAAGAAAAGCACTTTGTCTTCATCTGCACAGGTCTGGTAAACACGCAATCAGCTCTAATTAATCCTGAAGGAGCCCACGTAATTTATGTACCCGAACGCCATCTGGTCGCTAGCGCGGCGCTCAGCGGGCAGGCAGAGCTGCCCCAACGCCCCCTGCCCCGGCCGCTCACCTGCAGCACGATGGGGAGCTGCTCCGGGGGGTTGCGGTTCTCCACACCCATGGTCAGCCACACCTGGAAAGCCGTCAGCTGCTCCGCAAAGAAGGGGCTGTGCTGTTGGAGCAAGAACAGGAATGTGAGTTTGGGTCAAAAAAATAGAAAAATACAAAAAAACCCCACCAACCCCACAGAGTGAAACAAATAGTTCTGGCACCTATGGGCTTGCACAGTTTACTGTTTCCAAAACCTCTTATTTTTAATTGATACACACTTGTTTGGGGTTTTTAAATGTACAAAAATGTTCCCAAAGACTGAGCAGACACAATTCCCTTTAAATACGCTACGATTGGATGTTCTCTGATGCAAGTGTTTGGCTTAAAGGAGAAGGAAAGAGTAGAGAAACAGGAAAAGCTATCACAAAGGGTCTTTGGGAAATCTGGTTAATCTTTTCCACAAGAGAAGCAGACAGAACAGCAGTGGATTTATCTGCTCTGCAGAGGTAGTTTCACTCCGGTAGCAGCACACAGTGCTACCTCTGACCAGTCCACAGCAAATGCAATCCAACAACAACAACACAAAAATATGTCCATCCACATCTCAGCCTTCCCTGGCTGCCATAAACCTCTCCTACAAACAGGCAGCAATTCAGATGTGCTGGCTTGGGCTGCCTCCTATTTATCAGTTTTTTAATTCAAGCCTTTTATTTAGCCATCCGTCACTTCTGACACCTGTAACGCAGTAAAAGGACTTCATACAGGCAAACAAAAATCAGAAAATTTACCTAAGAGATTGAATCCACTAATTCCATTAGAAATATCCTGGTAATGTGGGTAAACGAGCACAAAAACAACTTGCAGAGTGCTACAATACTGAATAGCCTTTACACTAGTGGGCTCCTAAAGATACGAGGGCGGGGTGACCTCCCCCTGGCGAACGCCCACCAGCGGCACTGTGGGGCTCAGTACCTGAGAGCGCGCTCCCGGGCTGCTTGACAAAACGCACCCGGATGGCACCCAGGGAGCGCAAAGGACAGGAGCTCACAGGATCTCTAGAGGTAAAGGCATCTGCTGCAGGGGACAGCAAATACAAGCAGAGAAAATACCGCACCCTTGGAAAAGCCTATGACGTAACGGTGTCTTCCTCTGACTGGTGTGACTGTCTGGGGGCCATCACGCTGGCCGATGGAAGAGGAGGTTACTGGGCGAGTTCTGACATTCCGCAGCATGTTTTGAGTCCCTGGAGTCTGGCCCCTAACGCCAGGGACCACTGGCCAACAAGCCAACGCTCAACCCCCAACGCGCTCTCCTCGGCCGTGCACGCTCGGACAGCCCTGGGGCACACCAGTGCCGCAGCACGCGCTCCTGTTGCCACCTCTGTACGAGCTGGGTATGAGAAAGCACTGCCCAAAGCACACAGCAGCTGCCAGTCAGAAATCTCCAGGGAAACAGAAATCGAGGGGGAAGGAGGCAGGGGAGAGACGGGAAGAGGGACAGTAAGCCAGCCCAAACCCGTCAGGAGCCCAGTCGCTCCTCCACCACCCCCCAGTATGAGCGCTGCCAGCCTGCAGGCCCTCCTCCAGCCAGTCCTCCTGTTCTCCAGGCCCGGCTAGGACAGAACACCCAGCGAACGAGCAGGAGTCAGCCTGCAGGGGGTTTATAACGGGCTGCTGCAACGGAACAGCCCCAAAGAGATCATCAGCTGCTTTATCCAGGGTCAAACCAGACTCTGAACCTGCAGCACCAACGCAGCCAGCGCATGGGTGGCAGCAGGTAATCCTGTGACTCACCCGGGCATCTGCCAGCCCAGACACCGATGGCTGCTTCTGCCAGCCCCGTCACGAAACAGGCTGCCAGCCTCACAAACACAACGCGCCTTCCCCTGGCCACGCATTGACAATTCCTCCCAGGGTTGCTGCTGGCCAGCAGCAACTGACCTTCTCCGATACACCACACTCCTCGCCGAGCATTAAATCAAGAGGTTTGAGGGCAAAATGTTGCTTGGAGCACAAGGAACAGATGAGAGACGTGCCACTGCCTGTCTGCTCCAACCCTTTGTCACGGTGTAGAGCTCAGCCCCTTCCGCTCCCTCCCAAACTAACAGCGAGGGTTCACGCTCCTGCAGGGGCCTCACAGAGGAACGTTCAACAGGTCAGTATCTGTCCCCTCTCTGCAGAGCAGGCACAAACCTACACGGTATTAATCACGCTGGATTTTAAAGGAAAGCGTAAGGAACAGCTCAGAAGAGGACTCGAGCCTGCCTTTACACCTAGTGCCCGTGCCAGCTTGGACATGCGCAGCATTCAGGTCCCGGCTGCGGCTGCACGTTGACAGCTCCTGCCCACCTCGACTTCTAGTCAAAATACACATGATATCACATTTGTCTGGCTTGAAAACCTGTTTGTAAATGATTTCCACCCTATCTTGAATCACCACTCAATCCTGAATGACCACTCTTACTTGCTGGTCTCTTGCGTGGTCCCTAGCAAGTACGTGCCTCCTCTCATCCCTGAAATCCCCAGCCATTTGCTACGTTTCAACTCACTTGACAGCGAGTGCCCAGATGAGGTCCAGGACTAATATAAAAGCACCCACTGACATTGTCAGAAATAAAAATGAACATAAGCTAGGAGAGGAAAAATCATATTTGTTTAAGTTTTACACTACAGCACATATAGTAGAGAAGGAAAAGCGTGGGAGGATAAAAGTCTTAGGGCAGCTTTATCAACTCCCACCCTCACGGCAGTCCACAGTTCTCCTCCTGTACTCGGGCCTTTGGAGAATGACCCGCAGTCGCAGCCAGAAAACCTTTCAGAAGTTTGAGAACATAAATAAAACGCAGGAATGTCACCGTAAAATTAGAGAGAACATCACGGTGGAACAGGTATCTGAGGTTGTGCAGTAATTATTATTTAAAGGTTTCATTCATGAAATGTCAAAGGAATATCAAGAAAAATCCATTCTGACTAGAGGAACTTAAGCCAATTATAATATTAAAAATGTTACTTTTCTGCTCTCTGAAATTAACTAAAGTAGAAAAAAAACCCCGGAGACTCATATTAATGATGCTACGCTTAAGAAAACTCTTTGGACATACCCTCAACCTCTACTTTTTGTTTATTTGAAAATAGCTCTACTAAGAGATAATTTTCACGTTAAATGTTTTCATTTCAAAAATCATGCTGGCACACTGGGGTTTTTTGGTAACAGTTAGTTAGACTGAGTGCTCTGCAGTTTTAAGACTGAGGTCTCGGGCATCATTTCTACTGGTAGGAGTTTCCTCCTCACCAACAGGCGTGGGCTGAATCAGACACCTCATACAACAGTGAAGAACTTAAAGCTGATACTCTATCCATTCCTGTAAGCGAGGCAAGTAGACATTTACAATTTTACAAAAATATAAACCTCAAAATGCAACAACGCAAGACTCAACAAGCGGAAGCGATGTGCTGCACTGAGGTTTCAAACAGTGGGTTAAACTGGGCACACGACGTTTCAAGAGATCATCCAACTTACCCTAAAGGCAGTTCCTTCCTCTATAATTGTGGGTAATTGGGAAAGGCAAATATCAACTGCAAGGTCCCATGCTTGCCTAGAGAAAAAGGTGAAAGACGAAAGAGAAGTCACTACGAGTTATCCACAGGTATTATCGAGGTCAATTTAAATTCCGTCGTACAAGCGCGCTGACAAGGCAGTGCGGTCTGACTGGCTTAGAAATGCTTAATATTCCCATTTTTTAGAAGACAAGTATAACATATTCATAAAACTATTCAGAAAATCAGTGAGAAGCTGCAGTCCAGCATTGTCTCGGGCTGACCAACAAAATGTGGGCGAGGCAGAAAGACCCCTCGCTGATGTTCACAGGAACGGCTCCTCTCTCTAACGTGGAAAGGAGCCGGAGTGAACCGAAGCCTCACTCTGTACCTCATGCAAAAAAGGGTGACTTTTTTTTTTTTTTAAACTAGACAAATGAACTCGGCCCTGGATGAGCTCCGACCCGTAACCCTTCAGCTCACACCTCTGTTGGCATCCAAACCCTCGCCTGCGCTGTGTTCCAGTCTCACCACAGCGGCTCGGGAAGAGGCAGCCCTGCCGACCAGCCCTCCAGCTCCCAGCTCGTGCTCACACCTCCACCACCACACTGAGGCTCCTCTTCCCCAGCCTCGACACAGAAGCCGTGTCTCCACACACACCGCTCAGAGAAGCGGCTCTGGCTCCACTGACCCAAGCGGGAGCTGGGTCTGCGCAGCAGCCTTGTTCACGGAGGTTGGCTCTCCGTGACTCACCCGAAGGTCGGAGGGACGTACGCTGAACTAGAAGATGACAAAGTATTTAAAGATTTCAGGCTTACCTACCATCCTATTGAACGGCTAAAGCACTGTGACTTACAATATTTCAGCGTTACAGCTCTAACAGCACATGAATTATGCGCCACGGCCAAGGAACCTGTTGTGGCTGACTCAGAGCACACGCGACGCGCTACCAGTCTGCTTCAAAATCCTCACCAGCCAAAAGAGGACCAGACTAGAAGAAATGCATTTGGTCTCCAAAGTTCCTAAAACTCCCCTAAAAAAGTGAAACAGCTACTTTTTACCCCAGAAACAATTATCCCTACTCTATCCATAGGTGTTCCGTGCACTTTTCATTTCAACACGCGAATTTACGCCCTCCGAAAGGCTAGTGAGTCAAACCACCATCCGCTGCGTTTCTTACACAAGAGAAACTAATTTACTCTCCCAACACATTTGATCTTCCATGGCTGGTGGCCATCATGTGTTAACATCAATAGGCTAAGCCATTTTTCTTCTCCTAGGAACATTCGCAGGCGTAAGGCCATAGGTGATAATCAATACAGTGTATTTTAGTTACCTGCTCTATTAAGTACTTAAATCACCCTGGTTTGAGTCAAACAAAGCCCTCCACTAGAACAACTGCCGAGCGAAATCTATCCCATCAGCCTAACTGGCACCTGTTCTCAACCAAAAAACATCTCTCCAATTAGATGGAAAAATACACTGTCAGTCTCTTGCATTTTTTTCTACGGATTCAAGAGCTGCAGCTTGTTTTATTTGCCCCAGCCCTTGTCCCTCTGCTTCACAGCACTCACCTTCCACCTGACAATACGCTGCCAATATAATTAAGAGGTAATCAAGAAATAATCAAAGCACAGGCAACAAATGCTTCCCAAATGCTCAATAAAGACCTGCTGGAGACAAAATGTTTACACAGAACTGATGAGATATTTATTCCTGGTTGAGGCAGAGGCAAAGTCAATTAGTGCAAATATAAAGATAATTTTACTTCAAGCAAAGAATGAGTACTTCTGACTTTCAGGTTTCTTGGAGGAATGGGCAATTCCACCTAAAGATGTTCTCGCAAGCATCAGCGAATGTCAACACGCAGTGCCTTTGAGGTAAGTTTTACTACACAGGAGAAAAATGGTTTTGAGAACAGAGACAACTGGTCTTATTTGGGCTGCCTATAAAAGGATTCTGCGTAGGTCATTACGCTGGAGAGGCACAGAGCTAAGATGCTGAGCTCCTCAAAGTGATTTTAGGTAAGAAGCACTAATACTGCTATAAAAATGTCCAAAGCAGCCCTGCAAGGTCAAATCTCAAAGGTTTTGAGTGTTATCAGAAAGAAGAAACAAAAATTTTAAAAAGAGATTTTAGCAGGTTAAACCGAAATCTCTTTTTACGCTTCTAAAAACAGGCCATTAAAAATCAATACAGCCACAGAGCCAACGTTACTCAGTCCTTCAAAAGAGTAACCACCAACATAACACCTGAACGTCACTGCTCATCACAGCCCAGCGCTGCTGATTCACACCAACCCTGTAAGCGACGCCGATCAACTCAAACCCTTCAGTGATTCTCCAGCCTTCCCAGCCGAGCCCAGCACACGGCTTCTGCTCTCAATCCGCAGGGAACAGAAACCTCCCCACCCAAGGAGACGCGTGAGCACACAGCAGTTTTGCCTGGAGCAAAACGTCACCACTTCCAGCTCCTAGAACAGCTACACGTTACTGATGACGCTTTAGGTTGCGCCCGAGCTGCCACACAGCTAACGCGCTGCCCTGGCAAACAGCCCACGGCATTGAACAGGCGTTACAAGAGTTACAAGATCCAAACCAAGCCACAAACCAATGGTAAAGGACTAACGCCAGGGAGCGTGTGAAGAGAAACAGAAAGGGAAAAATACTTGTTGCAGTCATGGTGAAAATAATGGCTGGGGGGGCGGGGAGGAGGAGCAGTGATTGACTGTTTTAATATGCCAAAGGGAAGTGGAAAGGTGGGCAAACTGTGGATGTGCTCGCTGAACTAATATTGTACTTCAGCACACAAACAAGAGATAAATTAGGGAGCAGCAGGGGAACAAGGATGGGTGGTGTCGCATCCTAGAAGTGATTTATGACAGCCAACCCAAGAGATTACGCCTTCTCTTCCTTCTTTGCGGAGATTGCTGTTTGCAAGGCACTTCGGAAGATTTGTTTTCACCACGTAAGGCATTAGGTACAAAACCAGCTTGGTAATACCTCAGCATTGCTCCCTCCTCCCTCCTTACTGCGCTCTTCCAGTAACCTTGCACTCCCCACCGTGACAAGACGACACTGTGATGTACCCACTGGGCAATAACAGATCAAAATATCGCAGTGCTTCAACTTCACTATGTTACGCTACTAAAAAACATGTTAGTGAGGTTTTTTTATACTATGTTGTCCTGTGAAAAGTTTAAACTTTTAATAGTTTAATGTAAACTCATCCAGCTGCCTTGTGTCCCGGAGGTGCTGCAAAGTTTGGACTCTAAGCAAAGGACAGAAGGCCGAGAGCGAGGCTTTGCTCAGTGACTGTTTCATTGTGCAAATCCACGAAAGGCTCGGTTACGGAAGCCCCAGTAATCCTTCAACAGCACAAATGAGAGAGACGTGGTTCTCGAGATGTGCGTTCGTCTTTCCTCACCCACGTGTGCCAGATCACCTGGCTGATCATGACGGCAGATTTTCTTACGCTCCACTTCTGGGCTGAGTCAGTGTCTAATGCTTTTAATTCTCATGTTACGCTTTTTGCAAAGTATTACTGATGTCTCTTAACATCCTCTCTCCTTCTGGGAACAGCTTGTATTGCGTTGCACCGCACATAATATTAGTGAAAATGAGTATTTCTTACTGGGACAATCGTGCTGAGGAGCAACTAAAGAGAAGCTGAAGTCATCTGTAGTCTTGGGGCTCAGGCACCAGAGCATCAGCTTGTTCTGAATTGCATTTCTGGAACTCTTAAACAGTTCAGACTTTATCAAGCATGCTGGACAAGATTTTTCATGTTCGTTTTTTTCTGCAAGTACAACATACCCTGTTTGACTGAATTTTCATGTTTCAGCCTGAATTCACCTGCTGCCCAGTGACACTGCGAAGCCCCTAAGCCCGCTTTAGGGGAGGCAGCTGGGAAGCTGCTCAGACACAGCTATTTATAAAAAATATTTATTGCTATGAATATTTGGTACAACTACGAAACCCTTTCTTCTACCAATGTATTTCTCTGCTCTAGCCACAACTTAAAGCACATGCTTAGCTATATTTGTCTACATCTCCCTCCATTAAACCATTTGTAGTCCGTTAATGGGTCTCGGAGATGTTAGGACTAACACATAGACACACACAAAAAAAATCTGGTTAAATCAACAGTGTAATCTGAATTAATCTAATCCTTCAAATGGCAAACAGTTCCAAATACCCTTTCAAACAATCACTTTCTTCTTACTGAGACACTAAGTCTTTCTGTGGAGCTAAACGAGGCTCATTCCTTTGAGAAATGGGTGAGCAGCGCTGCATCCATTCCGCAACACTCCCACAGCGTTCAAAGACCCCAGCTCCTCTCGTCCCTGTAATTGGGTTGCTGTATTATGGCTTTCTTTTCAGCTAGAATTTCAAGCTTGTTTTATCTGCAGTATGTTATGACTTACTTTCAACTAGAATTTCATGGTCGGTGCATACAGGATTGCAATATTTCTGTTATGGGCAAATCATAGCTCTTCCAAAGCATAATTAAGGTACTCCGGTTTTAATGTATGACCTGTGTTAGGAAATATTTCCAAACACATTATTAGGTCTTTTCAAAGGCCATGAATATAACTTGCTGGCAACAGCAGTAACGTATAAACCATAATCCATCACAACAGAGATCAAGATGCTGACAGAGCACCGGGCCTCCTATTCTTACTGCACAATCGGTGGAACAACTCTCGAAGCTGAACAGCGCAGCCAGTCAATCAATACATATTAATATTAATACCTGTGCTAGAGCAGCGCCTGCAGCAGCCGAGCCCCGACAGCACGAGGCACCACACAAACACAGACTGGCCGTGCCGGAAGGGCTCAAGCCCAAGCAGGTGAAACGGAGAAAGCCGGTAAGAGCGAGACAGACACGACGGAACGAAGGAATGTGTCAGAGCCTACCAAACAGGGCAAGGTCACAGAGAGCAGCTCTCCCGGTTCCTAAATACGGTGTCCTTCTCGGGGAAATGAAAAGATTGACAGCTTGTGGGTCAAATTTTCCCTCAAAAAATAAGTTTTCACTTTTTCCTCAACTGTTCAGGCAAAAGGATCATTAACAGCAGAGGTAACAATGGTCTCCTGAATGAATTGACTAGAATAACGATTTAATAGGTCAAAATTTTAAAAAGTTGTTTTCCAAATGATAAATCCAAAAGGAACAGCAGGTCATACCTCCAGCAGCCTCAGTGCTTCTGTCACAACTGTGCCAGACCCTCAAATCACAAGACACTTGAGCGTGACTTAGGGAAAATCATCAAACTAGCAGAGACAAAGGTAAGCAAAAAAGATAAAGAGCAAACGGTTCACATTTAACGTCTGCAAAGGGGCACTCGTAATTATTCATGAGGCAAACTGATGCTCAAGTCAAGCGTAAGGAACGTTTTACAGCGCCTGCGGACCCCGGCACGCTCCGGGCCAGCTGCACGCCGCCAGCCCGGCTCAGCTCTCCCACAGCCTCCTCCCAGAGCCGGCACAGCTCCATCGTCCAGCCGCGGACGAGCAGAAAGCAGGAACGTCGTGCTCCGACCTCCGGGCCTGGCTGCACCGGCAAGGCAGGAGCTCCTGCTGCTCTTTTCCCTCTCACTGACTGCGAGATGTTCGCAGTAGGAGAGCTGCGAGGCCGGCGCAGAGCCCCGCCAGCACAAATTCCTGGCTGCTGCAGTGAGGAGGGACACCAGGGCAGCACACGCAGGGTTCCAAGGGAGGGTGTGGATGATGCTACAGTCAGTGAAACGCTGACATTTACTTGCGGCTTTTCTGCAAGAGTCGGTGCAAAAAAGGTTCCACCACACACCAGTAGCGTGCTCCGCCAGTCAGCCTCTACTGGGACACGGACCTGTACGTAGATCCCGGGTTCAGTCACCGTCACAGCGGTGAACCTGCAGAACAGCTCGTGTCCAGACCAGCAGAGGAACACGGGGATTTTGTACTGCTTTTGTGAACGGAGGAGCAAAGCCCAAGCAGGCAGATGAGCACCCAGAGGGTAACGGCAGAGCGGAGAATACGAGCACGTACGTACTGGAGAAGCTGAACCATCACAGCACTGCCTGGGCCGCGAGCAACGAACCAGAACCTGAGTCCGGAACACACACCTGGTGCACTCAGGACACAGTGAAAGGTATGAGGCCCTAAACCAACCTAAATAAGACCAAAAAGCCCAGATGAGGGGAGGAAGAGAACAAGTGGCAGGGAAGTCCCTGAAAGTCTGAAGGCAGATGCTCGATGAGCACCAGCTGATTCACACCAGAGCCACGATTTGCATTCGTTACACATTTATAACGCTCTGGGAGAGAACCCTGGCGGTTCTCGCCCACCACTTGGAGATCAAACCATTGCTGACGACGTGGCAGCCACGGCTCGCTCCCCAAAACACTGACACACTGGGTCTGAAAAATCTGTAAAAAGCCTCAACAAAACAGCAACCAGCAAGAACTTGCTGTATCAGCCACCACGTAACAATGCAGATGTAGATTCAACGTGATCATCAAATCACATTGTCTGAAGTTTCCATTCCTCTCAACACCCCTTTGGCCAATCCTCCTGCCCCCCAGTCACATTACCTGGATTATCTAAGGGGGTTGGAGGTTTCAGGTCAGGAAGCCATTAGAAAATTCTTGAATGAAAGGTGGCAGATAAGTGCAGACAATTATTTTTAGAAAATATTTAAGTGAGCCCTAAATTAGTTTCTAAATCTGTCCTTATTAACGTTCATACTAATGAACTGAGCGGCCTCTGACAAAAGTGGAATTTTCCCTTTGCTAGATTTGCTTCAAACTGCACATTTTTTGGAGGACACTGAATAAAGTGTGTCAAGGGATTCTCCACTCGCTGTTTACTTTGCTAGTGTTTGGGATTCACAAGGAAAAACCCCTCTGTGTGACTTTTCTTAAGGAATTTCTTCTTCTGGTAAATCCTAAAAAGCAGCACCAATGCCATGAGCCTGTGGGGCTTTACAGAAGTATTTACAGCACCATTTTGCACCAGGAGAACTACGTACAAGCAAAGAACAGAATGCGTTTCTGGGATCCATCATGCAACCAGGCAGGTCTAGGAGAGATGCAGAACAGGATCCAGGTCCTCCTAGTTTCATTCCTGTGGATGGCATGTGGATGGCCACACCACCTCCAAGTCAAGTCATGCTCCCACAGGAAAGCACAAATATAGGCTTTTAATACGCTGGTAATAAGAATGAATTATATTCCCATAAGGAACTGGAAATATATTTTTTTAATATCCTGGTAATAAGCAAGCTATAAATAACTGAAGAAATTTACTAGTTTAATTTCTGCAAAAACATGTTTCACTCTGCTGCAACGGGAAACACACAGTTCTATCGCTCAAACTCTGCCGCATCTTGCGGCAACACCATCCGACAGACACCAGGGGAACTCTGGTGGCTTCTCCTGCTCTTCACTTACGAGTGTCCCAGCCCCTCATGTGACACAACGATAAAACAACTCACCACCTTTACAAATGACTGCAGCAACCTTCCTCCAAAGTTGCTCATCCAAAGCACTTACGAACACCGGGTGCCATGGACGAGCCCAGAGCCCGCGGAGCCAGGCTGCCCACCTGCCAACAATCCCTCACAAAGTCTCCCCGATTGCTTCACGCTCTTCAATGATTAAAGCAACGCTGGACGACCAGCAGACGCCGCTCGACGCCTGCTTGCACCTGCAAATGCTACTGGGGCTCCTGTCGTTAGCTTCCGATGTTTCTTAGCAAAACCACGCCATATAATGTGAACTCACTGATGTTACCAGTTTTACACTGCTCATCATCACTTCATCCTTCTATATTCATTTTCATCTACAATTTACGGAGGAAACTTAGCAAAAGGATTCTGAAAGTGCAGGCAAACTAAGCCCACTCAGCTACCTTTACCTGTCACTTTATTAGCCTTTCAGCAATTCCCCAGCCGTCACCTTCTCCTACAGGAACTACATCCACTTGACTGTACCAGTTTGTACTTAAGCCAAATTTTGTACTGTTCTGTTCTTAACCAGACTGAATAAAAAATTAAAGCAAGCATTTTTCTCATTATTATTATTATTAATGGGACATTTGTTTGACAGTCAAAACCACATTTAAGAGCTTTTCAGTCACTGTGCCACCTCCATTTCCATTAATCACCTTAAATGCAACAGTAAAAGCAGATGAACTCCACAGCAAAAAATTTCTTCTACTTCAACAACGCAAGTTAGAGAGTTTTTCCCTCAGCTCTCCCCACCCTTCACAACCACAGGTGACCAGCTTTACTTTGTGAAAATAAAAGGAGCAGATGTCAAATTCCCTTCCTATCCGGAGTGAAAGATTACGTGGCTGAACTGAAGCTGCAGTATTTCAGAATTACACTGTAACTATGCGTGCACAGCGAAGAAATACACTCGGAGCCGGGCATTACGCTGCCACATGCTGTTTCATTTTTGATCCACTGACTTAATCAGTAAAGCACTGTGCAGATTGAAGCAGTAACCATCTTTCATGACTACAGTGCCCAAAATCTCCTTAAGTCACCAGCACGCAGCCTGTGCGGCGAGGGCGACCCGTCGGCCGCGACTTACCACATGGCGTGCATGTATGTTGGAGGGAGGCGGGGGCTGCTGACAGGGGTGCAGTTGTACGATCTCATAATCCTTTCTGCCAAGAGAAAGTTACGAAATAAACTGGCCACAAGCAGGTCTTGCCTGAAGAGCTTCTGGAAAAGATCTGCCAAGAGATTGCATGAATTACCAGATGAGTATCTGTAACTTAAGTACCTTAGGTAATACACAAACATCATTTAAATCACAAAAACATGGTAATATTTTATTCAGTAACAAGGGGTCTACAACAGTTTTGCAGTGACACGATATGACACATTAAAAGGAAATGCTGCCTCCCGAGTTCCCTTAGAGCATCACAGTTCACTCTCCACTTCACTTTCATAGAATTACAGCCTTTCTACCTCAGGTTCTTTTTTGCCTTTTCTGGATAAAGGTGTTTTGGTGTTTCACTTACACTCAGCCTGAGAAAGTTTTTGGAAATTACTGAGGGAGAACAGGACCTCTGTGTGCTATTTAATCCAGAACTGCACACCTGTTAACTGGCAGTTTGATGTGCTTATGAGAAGCCAAAATGAATCCTAAAAGACAGAAAATGTGCTATCTTCTACAGAGGCCAAGATGAATTCATGCTGTACTGAGCATTAGAAAGGGCATAGCTGGAAAACTGTTTACAAATTTGGCCACCCGTGCACCAGAAGTCGGAATTCAAAGCAGAACAGTGGTAGAGAAATGGGATGAAGTTACTCATGGGAAACAGGCTGCCTTACCAGCAAAGAGGAAAAAAACCCCATTTGTTTATGATACTAACAAAGCCTGGAAGAAAACAGATTGCTCTTTACAAATCCAGTAAGAAAGACAATTATTCAAGCTCAAGCAATCATGTTAGCACCAGGAAAAAACCTTCCTGGTTTCTAATGATCAGGTTGCTGAAATGCTTCTGGTAAAAAGTGCGAATTTAAAAAAACTAAACTAGCCTTAAGAGCCAGTCTGGTCTGTTCTTTCAATAGGCTTTGATTTTCTCCTTATTTCAGTGTCTCATTTATCTTGGTCTTGATCCTTCGCTTCGAATAAGCAACACTCACTGCTGGTGAGTGCTGGCTTCACCTGCCCAAGCCTTACCTCTAGGCAAGACGTTCCACGCAATGGTGTCCGTGATAGCGGTAAAGATCCAATTCAGCTCTCCCAGGGGAGTTCTCCTGTCATTCAGTCTTCCAGGAATCCTACAGGTGGGGAAAAAACCCAAGTACGTTTCCTGTTAAAGAACATATTTTTTGATAACACGCACACGTGCAGACCTCTAAGGCTCCAAGCTCACAGAAGACAACATTTCCAGACCCTTAATTCCTCCCCAAGAATTAATGTTGCTGGACAAACTTTCCTCATCCAAAAACTATTGCATTTGAATCTGCTTGTGAGGTGAACTGCCAGATAAAGGACAATAAACAAGGAGTTGTTTATAGATAACTCGGCTAAAGGGAAACATCTGGGAAGAGATCACAGAGAAGACGGTAATTTCTGAGTTGCAACGGAAATGCCTTTTTCTTCATAAGTGCCACTTGGCTTCATTTTATCCATTACTCACTCCTTACTGAAATACTTAATAATAAATGCAATTTATATAACAAACCGTATGCTCACGAACTTTTGAGTGATCATACTCCAGAAAATAATTTATTATTTTTCACACAGTCAGAAGGCTCCAAACAGTGAGCAAACACAGTCCTTTTGTTAAAAACCGCCTGACGGTAACACACGTAGGTCACAGCTCCCTGTTGCTGCGAAGTACTGCCTGCTCACGGAGAAAGCCCCAGTACGATTCACCGCTGCGCTCCAGCGGGACCATCTTTTAAGTCAAGCCCAGAGTGTGCGTGTGCTTATCACAGACGGTGCGGCCGCTCGTTTCCGAGGGGCACGTTTGCTGGTTCTCACAAACACACGCGGGTTCTCACCTGTAGGTTCTTTGAAAACTCGTGTTCATGAGTTAGTGCTCAGCCGCCTGCGGAACTGCCGCACGCCAGCAGTACTGCACGCGGGTGCCAATGCAGCACCTTGCTAAACACATTACCGAGCATAACCAGCAGCTTTTCGTTCAAACAGCAGACCTTGTCTGCAACTACAAACTTCCCAGGGAATGCACCGGCGCCCATGGAAACAGTAACTTGAACGTTGAACCTCACTGAAAGTTTAACATGCTGCCCACAGAAACTCAACAGCAAGGGACATTTCTAAGTCCTATAAGTCAGGCATTAATCAGTCTGGAGCAGGAAAGGTCACTTCGAAAAGCACCTTCTAACGAACAACCCAAAACGCTGCTGAACCCTGGAGCCCTCCTGTCGCCAAGTCACAGCGCAAACAGAGGCACCACGTTTTACCCCTCGCCAGCTACATGCCAGGTTGGATGCGTGTCCAGCAAGAAGTCTTCACTCAATCCAGATTTCAACGTAGCGGTGTCTACCCATGCTGCATGAGGTCGCTTCATAACCTCACCCATTTGTGCCACGACAGCACTTATGTGCCTAAAGTATAAAATAACGAACCAAAATTCTTTTCCTTCTGTTGTGTTCTTCTCCCCTCCCCGCAAAGAGAATGAATCCCTTTCTCCTGAAGAGTGGGGGGACCGGCACTGCAGCACACGGGGGAAGGGAAAAGCCGGCGCTGCCACTGCCGTGCAAGCTGTGCTGCGCCCCACCGCGTCCCATCGTCTTCCTCCACTTGGGCAACACGCACATCTACCCAGCCTGCAACTGGGGACGTAGTTTCAACCCTAAGAATACCAAAATCCTGTCGGCAATACATACCAGGAGTCTACTTGTGGTGCAGCAAGGTACTGAAAATGCTGAGGAGCCCAATTGCTAATTTTATTAAATATTTTAAAGCAGAAAAAAGTGGCACTAATCAATATCGGAGATGGCAGCTTTCCCAATAGCGATCTACTCTTGTCCCTGCTCATACGCAAGATATGCAGTGAAAGGGAGCAAAGGGTTGGGGTTTTTTTTAAGATTACATTTTAGACAGGAGAAAATAAATGATGCACAAGGCTGAAATATTCACACAGACATCCCCTTCCTCAAACAAAGCAAAAGCGGAGGGCCAGCTAGTGATTCTCCTGGGGTCACGGCAGCTGTGTGTTACATGAGCCTGTCATAAATGCCCTTAAGTGCCCTCCCTTAGCGCCAGAGGGTTATCCTGGCGCACACAGCAGCGGGGGAACGGCAGTGACGTTTTGGTTTGCCACAGCGAAGGCCCTGCTGTGGCTACACCTGCGCACGCACACGTGTGGGTATGTGGCGGTAAGACGGCTTGTGGCGAACAGAAGGTTCTAAGAAGTCCCGAGCCATCAACCTCGCTGCGCACACCCCCGCGATCGGCACAGCAGTCCCTGAACTCCTGAAGTTCCAACGCCCCACAGCAGGATGCTTGCCGGGTTTTCAACAGTGCTGTCGACCGACAGAAGGAACTCTCTGCTGCAAGATTCCCATGTTGCATGAAGACTCATCAAGTGGTAAGAATACAGAAACAAAGCCCAGCCCCCTCCAAAGAAACACCAGTTCATCCAGGAAAGCCCTAAGCGTTAGGGTTGGCAATGGACGGGCAACTGAGCACGGATCCTTATCGCCAGCACGGGAGCGAGCGGCGGACAGGGGTCATTCTGCTTTGTATCACCGAGACCGATACTGGAGCGTTTTGCCTAGTGGTGACATTTCACATTCACAAAAACAGGACAGACAAAATATAGAAGACACAGGAAAAGCTTAAAAGAAAAAAAAGATAGTGAATGAATGTCAAACAGTGAGACATTTAAGACATCTCTCTACCCTACCAAGGAACAGCTTGGACATTGTGGATAAACACCTACAAGGGTGAAAAATCTTGGTGGCAACAGATACTTTACACAAGTGGAGAAAGAAGGAAGAGCACTTGACCATTAAAAGAAAGGGAAGCAACTCAATCTCCATCTTTCAAAGGTTCAAGGCACACACACTTCAGAGAAGCACAAGTGATTTGACTCTTCTGAGGAGTAACCCAGTGAAATTCCGTAGCCCCAGGGATGCAGAAGGTCAGAGCAGACAAACTAATGGTCTCCCCTGGGCTTAACGCTTGCTATTCTAAACACCAAACCACCAGAGGCAACGGCCTGACTGCGGCACATGCAGGAGGTGGAACAGCAATGCTCCGCCAGCAACCCTGCTGCTCCAGGGTCCAGGATCTTGCTTTTATAGACTGAAAAAAGTCACTCAAATTTATTCTATCCCAGAGCTGAACGAAGACCTCGTACTGCCTTTGTCCAAGTTTTCACGTTTGTTCAACAAACTTTCAAACATTAAAAGTATCAGGACAAACTACGCGGAGAAAGCACTCTCTCTATGGCAACTCATTCTTCTGATACAGAGAGCAGTATTATTCCAAGCAGGTTCAGCTGAAGCATATTCCCTTGTATAAATACAGCTCTTAAAACAGCTAGAAATTAACATCTTATAAAAAATTCCTGTCTGTCTGGATATCAGAGGAAAAATATACATCTCTGAAACAGTGGTTGTTAACTGATCCCCCAAAGCAAGCAGAGGGAACACAAGGCCACACGACTGCTCTTGTGAGGATTTCACATAAATATTTGCATTGCAGAACACCCTCTGCAGCAAAATAGCAGCATTTCATAAGTCAGAATGTTATTAATTAGAAACCAAAGTGATCCTTGCTGAGATCCCCCAGCAAGCCAAATGCTGAGCTTAAACCATTTGATTGCCACTTTCAAGCCAGTTTTCAGTAGAAACAGAAATAGGGCTTTTCACAGTAGAGTTCGAATCTTTACACCAGATGGAGAACTCTGTGCGCAGTTCATACTAAATTCTCTTTATTACAGGCAGATTGTGAGCTGATACAGATCTTAGTGATGGCATTAAGGCTGAAATTCAAAGGTGCTGCTAGCAGCCCACCTCAGGAGCCCCTTGTGACTCGAACATCCGCTTCCATGGGGAACAAGGTACGTGTCTTATTTTTGTATTTAAAGACTTAAAATAACTACCCATTAGTAGAGTGTAGATTCTATTTCGGTATTTTTTCACAATACAACTGTCCTTTCTAAGTCTGGTGGCAAGATCCATAGAAAACACACTACCTGCAAGAGGATGCAGTCAAGAAGCAGAAATTAATAGGACGTCATTCTCACATCTCACGTGGCATCGGGCGAGTTCATTTTCTTCCTGCCCTCATATACAGCCAGGAAGATACTGAT
Organism: Leptosomus discolor; assembly: GCF_034619465.1. Taxonomy (NCBI): domain Eukaryota; kingdom Metazoa; phylum Chordata; class Aves; order Leptosomiformes; family Leptosomidae; genus Leptosomus; species Leptosomus discolor. The sequence goes on from NC_141405.1 coordinate 4,730,713, forward strand.
TTTGTACCCGGCTCCAGCACGGTGAAGATTAATGCTGCTCGGCGCTCTGAAAACCCAGGCATCAGGTGTTAATGGCGAGGGCAGAGAGCGCGGGGCACAGCACAGGGATGAAAGGCAACACACGGCCGTAGCTGCACAAAACCCTGCCCGAGCTTCTGGATCTTCAGCCGGCCCCTGACAGCAGCCGTTAGAAGGAACCTGGCAGCAAGGCTGTTCCCTGGGCTGCACACAGGAATCGACTAAAGCTGGAACAGGCAGTGCTGTCAATCGGCAGATGAAAATAAGCACTAACCTATTTTCTGCCCCGACTACTCCGACTCTCATCCCAGAAACTGGAGCACAGTTTGTAATACTCAAGCGACAAGCAGAGCGATCTGAGGAAAGGACTTTTAACACAGTATTGCTCAATGACAGTAGATCTTAATCATCTTTGAGAATTAAAGGTTAAGCTTCCAAAGGCAACAGAGGAACGATTCTTAACTCTCAGAGCGCATTCAAACACACTCTGATGACAGGGCCAGTGAATCAGCCGACATCAGTTCAGCGCAGCAGACAAATTCCACCTCCATGCGCTAGAACTCAGAGGTACCAACCTCCCAGCCCAGCCAGGAGAGCTGCACTAAAATAACCAACAGCAGCACAGACTGGAAAGCCATGAGACAGACACGCAGCCATCTCCTACCTGTTTCTTCACACTGTTATAAACATTTATTTGAAATAATCAGCTGCCTCGGGGGGGTTTAAACACTGCCTATACCTCTCAAAGAAGTAGAGGTCACTTAGATTTTTCTTTTGTAGAGTTCCACTACACAAATTTACTTAACGTCATTTTTCAGATAAAATGTTTTGGGGCGAGTACATTCCCCCCATACAATGTGTTCTTTCCAATCCATCCTCTGGCTATGAACTAAAGCTCCCTTTAACGTCTATTCGGGTATGTGGCTACACAACCAGAAGATCACAAGGCTCCACAAAGTACTTTTCCCCCCAAGGAACACTGCCATCACTTGGTATCACCCCTCCCGATGCCTTTCCCGTTATGCTTTGACAAACAGCGCGACCCTTTGGCAGCGAGGACAAAGCAGACCTCATTTGTAAAAACTGGTTTTGAGGGAGGGGATGAAAAGGCAGAAAGGGCAGGCTGTCTGACTGCTCGCTGCACATTAACATCTCGGCACTCTCAATTGCTTCTTCCATCAACTTCCTGACAGACGCCTTTACAGAGACCCAAAGCGTGGCAGTCTGTTGTGAAAAGTGAGGACTACAAAATGTCAGGGTCACCAAGGAGCTCGTGCTAGGTGTAACCATGGATGTCCTTGTCAGAAATTCAGCAAAATCCCATGAATCACTTTAAGTACAGGGGAAGCATTTACTTCAAAGGATGCCGGCTTCTCCCTTCGGATGGGCTCCATCACTACCTCTACTTTTGGAACATAATACGTGTAATATCGTGATAGGCAGTATCAGACTTCAGAAAACAGGACGCTTTGGGACTGATGTACCTGTGAACATTCACAATAATTTTAGTTTTGGGAAAGAAAATAACACAAATGTGTTTCACTTTTCACTCCTCCAGGAAAAAAAGGGAGAGCGTGTACCACGGCCAATGGTATGCCAGCAATGCAGGCAGGAGATACACCCTGGAAATCTCTTGAACCAGCAAGAGCTGCTCAGAGAGGATCAACACAGTTAACGAGCTCAAAGACAACGTGCCCTTATCACAAAGTAACATGGATGATACAGGTGTGCCGTGATGGGGCTCCTGAAACCTTGGCAAACTACTTCAGAAAGACAAAATGTTTGAGATTCTTAAATTAGTTGTTCAAAAGTGCTGTAAAGCTTTGTATTCAATCCAGCGTTCAATCCTGTCATCTCTCTGTATAAAGATACAAAAGAAGTGTTGCCATGAAAACCATCCTTTGAGTATGATCTTCGCTTTGTATTTACAGTAGGCTTTGCCAACCCTAGAGCCTGATACCCTGTAACAACAGCAATAAAATTAAATACCTCATTTCAATAAAACCAGATTTATTACAGAAGGGAAACTTTTCGGAATAACATCTTCAAAAGCAAAGTTTTCCCTCAACTCAAGTACCAATGAGCGACATATTACCAACAGGTAGTGTGACCGCATCCCTGTTATACTGTGGCTAATAACGCTCACTAAAACACATTCTGAAAGATGCTCTAAAGCCTTCTATTGAATTTTCTAGAAGAATATAAAGGGGCTGAAAGCTGCCTACCCTAGGTCTAAAGGCAAACTAAAAATTATAGTTTTCCCACTACAAATAAGTTGTTAAATATATATTCAAAAACCAAACCAGGCCACAGTATTTCAGAACCTGGATTAGTACATGGCTGATGAAGTACCTGCAAAGATGCCTTAACTTGTGGCAGCCGTGATGCCACAGACCAGGATGCCACAGTCCTGGCAACCTCAGCACCATCGTTCTGCCTCCAGTCACTTGCCCGAAAGGCAACAGCGTTTGTCCCTGTCCAGCCCTGCTGAGAAGAGCAGAGCTTTTCCCTTTCACTCGAATGCCTTTCCCCAGCTAGCTGGGAATCGGCCTGTTTCCAGCCTCAACACCAACAGCTCCGGCAGCAGCTCCTCGCCCCAGGCAGGCAGTGCTGTATCTGGGTGGAAATACAGTCTCAGTTTAGCATTTGGCCTTCCACAGCAGCAACAATTCTGTTCAAACCCAGGTACAGTCCGTAAGCCTGTCACCATCCTGGGACAGCTTTTGTCCTTCTGATTTCAAACAAACCCTCATTTCCAGTGACCTTCCACACAACAAACTCTCTTCCAAGACTGACGCGCTCATCTTCAAGACGTTAGCAAAAAAGCCGCTGTTGCTGTTAAACTTTGAGGGGAAGTGCTGAAGCAGAATTGATTTCCCCGAGCAGCGACGGGCAGCCAGGACCGGGGCGCTCCCTGCAGCCCCCCTTACCCGACACGCTCAGCCCGACCTCCTGCTCGTGGGCACTCCGGGCCGGTCCCAGGCGACGCTAACCTCGACCCCTCCTGCCGCCGTGCAGCACGCCAGCCTGGCAGAGGAAAATTTACTGAAAGGGACCCGAGCAGCCGATACGTGCTGCTGGGATCACCCGGGGAAAGAAATAAGGCACGACGCTACCCAGCTGCGCTCCTCTGCCTGCCCTCCAATTTACCATCCCGAAGGCAAGGGATTAGCCAAGTCCTGAGAGCAGGCACCAAAGGCATTTGTTACACTACAGTGCCATTTCCGCATTTTCTCCAGTTATATTATTGTTGCTGTGAGATACCTTGGGATTTCATTTTTCCTACTTCATCTTTAAACTGGCTCCTACTGAACCATTACTCATCAATAATCAACAGACATTAAAACATTAATAATTCCCAGTCTGTGACATTCGACAATACTTAAAGTGGAAACAAAAATTAATTCCAGTCTCAAATTTGTTACTTCCAGTGATTCTTATAAATGGATCTTGTGCTGGTGAGTGACAGCCTGGAGATGGGCTCTCTGCTCTCAGAACAGCAACCGCACACGCTGCAGCAAGACGAGTTTCTCCCACACTGCTCCTGCCTACGTGACGCAGAGCTGACATTCAGAAAAGGTCCCTTGTCACAAAACCCTGACAGCAAGCCACGAGGCTCCTTTCCAGCTGTGAAAGTGGACTGCCGTGCCGTACGCAGGTTCTCATTTGAGACTGTCTTCTAAGTGGCCCCACCAGAAGCACGAGAGCTCTCAGGTCACCGGGATGTTTGTTTAGCGAACTCCCTCCTTCTGCAAGACTGACCCAGGGAAAAGCATTCCAGGAAGGCGATACACCTCACATGCTCCCCTGAGAACGTGATTTCAGGAGAGGCAGCCTAATGCAGCAATAGAGATCACGGCATTCTTGCACATCCCTGATTCTTGGCACCCAGCTTTGTATGCCCACCCTACACCAAGTTAAACTATTCCTTAGGATTTTTTCCAAAATTTCTGAGAGGCAGAACAAAGCCCCAGTTCTGTTCACTCAGCAGCCACACAAGAATTTGTGCCAGCACAGATGACAGGATGGCTTGTGATCAGGCAGAAAAGACCAGCCAAGGCAGCAGGAATGCCCAACACCGATACTGCCACTGAAGAGCCTTATAAAGTGGCAGCCAGAAATTCCTAAATTCCCAGTACTTCACCAACCTAATTTTCCTTCTTTTTTTCTTTACATTTTAAAGATCGTTGCTGGAGCCAGACAGTATTTCTAAGCTACGGATTATTCTGGCTTCATCTCAGGTCTGTGATACAAATGCACATCAGGATACACCACACATTTATTCATCAGGAGGCTGGCTTAGCCTAAATAATTAGAAATCTGAGCCCTTCAAAGAAGATGCAGCCTAATTCAGTCTCAAAGTCTGCAGCTTAATTGCGATACAAACTCTTTCCCCAGTTTTAAAGACAACTAAATTATAAACTACAATGTACACACGGGCAATCCAGGCAGTGGTCCAGGCCGATCTCAAGGCTGTAACAAAAACCACATGTTTTCTATAACTGATACATGCAGCAGATTAAGATGATGAGGCTTAAAGATTTGATATCCACAGGAACCTACTTCTGACACACTTGCCATGAAGACAGCCTTTAAAGAACGTGCGTGTGCTGTGGCACTAACCAACAAGAATCAAGAATACTCAAGAAAATTCTTTTTTTGCCAGTAAAGCATTATTTGAAGAGTATTTAACCCTCAGCAGTACATCCGAGCGTTCAGTGGATTCTTGAGCTCCCTGGCTCAGACCTTCGCTGACCCTCGCCATATGTTCTTTAATTAGACACGCTCTTGTAGCAATATGTTAATTGCAATTAAGATAATATAGTCATTGTTCTGGAACACATTTATCCAGTGGCCTGAGGTGATCTCAGCCCATGCTGATGAGGAGCCCCTCAGTTCAGGAAGAACTTCTGCTTACCCTTGCTGTCCAAGAGGCAGAGCTGGCCAAACACCATCCCCCACACTCTGCCCACTTCAACCACAGTCAGGGAACTACACACCTTCCTACCACTAAGTAGCTTTTAGCTTCAGGACCCTCCAACTTTCTCGCACCAAAACCCCGTTAGCACACCTCTGCGTGCGTAGGCAAAGCAACGTCAGCCACGGGTAGTTTTCCTTCCTGCTTCTCATCTCCTTAAAAACAAAAGAAAAACAAACCCCACCACGTTTTCACAACGGCTTTCAGAGCAAACAACACCCAGCAGTGAACCTTCTCCTACACTGATACGTCTGAAAACCGCTCGAACGCGCCCTTTGTCAGATGATGTCCTGTCTCTATTATTTTACTTGCAAACTGATTGTTTTTTATTTTGGTAAGATCAGTGCCTCTGAAGTACAGCTTTAGAAGAACCGTTGCTTAGCTCCCCCAACTGAGATGAGACAGGATAATCGAATTTTCACATACAAAATTAGCATGATTAAATACTCAAATACTACTGATGAGCCCGACTATCTAAAATAGGTATTGCGGAAGAGCTAGTAGCATCGAGAAGCGTTCTTAACCTCATCTGAATGTAAAACAAGCAAATTAACATGGAATGATTTACTAAAGCAAAAACTGAACAAGAAATTTTAGCTGATGCAATCTTACCCTCATTGCTTCCGCGATAACAGACAATTTGCTATTGGCAGCATGGGCAATGACTGATGGCTGCACCTCGCTACACCATGCAGAAGCTTATTAAAACCCAAGGAACTATGATAATATATTTCTATTAAGAATTCACGCTTATTACCCAGATTCCTGTTCTCCTAACCCCTTTCAGGATGCCCTTCAACTCCACAGTTTTCATCTTAGACTAAAGATGGTTACTGGACTCTGGACACCCATGAAGAGAGAAGAGTTTAACTCCCCTCAATGACAGTATTCCTAGAGTTAGAATTTCTCAGAAATGGAATGAGTCATCTTTGATTAATCACTCCCAGTTTGTGTGTGTGTATCAATGTTCCAAGAATAGGGCATTCAAAAACAATCTGCAGTGAGCACTGAACTCCTGCATCTAATGGCTGCAAGCATCTCCTGCCCTGTCTTTAAGAATATGCTTCCCTTTCTAAACAAACAAAAATCTTAAAAAGCAAAGACTAGAGTGGACAATTCTTATTTCAAAGTCTGCTTTGTTAGTATATACTGAAGTAAAATTTGAAGAACAGTGGTCTTGGTTAATCAGCTTGCCTCAGCTGCCTGACAACCAGTAATTGTGCTCAAACGTTGCCTGGAGAAAAGGATTACAACACGTTTCAGTGGCATTAAGTCTGACATGTAACACCGTCAGACAAAGAACAGTAGGGCAGCACGGCGACGAAGCGACAAACAGCATTTTCGGTGAAGTGGTTTTCCGATCCCTAGCTGTTGTGGTGACATGGGCTGTACTGCCCGCGGGGCTGCCAGCACATCTCCTCGCTCAACGCTCCCAGGGTCAGAACCCACAGGGAAACCAGCCGCGCACGCGGCTTTTCAGTGCTGGACTTCCAGGAACAGGCCACACTCCGTGTCTACAGTTGCCACCTCTGGCTAGTCCGGGCTGGCAGCACGAGCGGCGAGAGCTACAGGCCTCTCAGCTCGCTGAGCCGAGCCCCAGCGCAGCCGTAACTCTTGCCTGCGGCACCGCTCCCCAACCACTGCGCGCTTTTATGGCCGCTGCTTAATTCAGCAACACAGAGTAAGGCAAGAAATGACAAATACTGGAGGTGCAGACTCTGTGAGAAGCTTTCCAAAGAAATTTTGTCACAGACAAACAAGAGAAATGCTAGAAATAATGAGGAAATTAAGAGCAACAGGGAAAAAAACAAATCACAAAATTTGGCTTACTTCTCTATTAAATCCAGTGTGACTCCTGGCACCAGTCTGACACTCTTCTGCATACAGAACCTGTGGAGAAGAGAATAAAAATAAAACATACTAATTGAATATTTAATGACAAGGTTCTGTGGAAAAAATGTAGAAGGAAGTTTCTTTATTACACTGCTTCTGCTTTTAAAATGGTTTTTGGGTAGAAAACTTTGCCACAGCATAATAAGAATCAAACAAGGCCCTCAATATTTGTCACACTCATGATTATGCGGCAATTTCCATCGCCAGGCGTCAAAACGGGGGTATTGTAACTGTCACAGTGACAAGTTTTCCAACACACAGCGGCGGGGAAAAAGGGCTCACAGTCATCCAACACGGTCTCTCGGGAGGAGCAAGACAAGAGCCGAGGAGGTTTATGCTTCTGGAATAATGATCAGCATTGGCTGGGTTTCCCTGAAGAGCTTTGGCGCTGCAGGCAGGAAAGTGAGAAAGGGAGGGAACGAGAAGGATGCTTCAAGTTCAAACATCTCAGATATTTAATTAAAAAAAATGCTGACTCCATTTCCTCAGCATTACCAACACCACTACTTCAGGAACGCCGGCCCTGGCGAGCGCAGAGTCCTCTCAGCACGACCACGCGCTGCGCCTGCAAAATCCCAAAAAAGTCGTTAAACCCAAGTGAGTGTGGGAAGACAAATCGACTGCTGGCCCCGCTGCCGAGCGCTTGTCTCCCTCCTCCAAAACGCTCTGGGACACGCTTTGCAGCCCAGAGTGCAGAAGTGAGAAACAATAGATCTGGGAAGAAAAACCAGCAAATTCAACTTGAGAAATGCCTTCCTCAGTGGTGGCGCTACCTTCCCTGCCCGTTTTCCCAGTACTTCCAAAACCCACACTGCTGTTTAATGAAGAATTCATCCATCAGCACGGTGCAAGTTGGCATTTACCCCCCACGCTTCGCTCCGCCCAGGAACACAACGGCCCGTGGCAGCGCTGGACCGGGAGGGCTCGACTGCCCAAGAAACCCACCTCCCGCACCCCGCAGCCGCCGGAGCTGCTGCAGCAGGAGCCCCTTCTTTCACCAGAGCCAGGACAGCCACAACCCAAGGCTCTTCCCCAGGTAGAGGAGAGAACAATTACTTCTTTAAAGAGGAGTAGAGCTCATATCTGAAATCTCGAGGACCCTCCAGTTTCCTTGGGGCACCCCCTGCCTGCAGGATACCCATTACTGCCAAAACAGGGATGGGCTCGGAAAAGCTAAGCGGTCTCCAGGCTGCTTTTCTGATGTGTGCACCATCCATCTTAAAAAAAAACAAAACTCATAAAGCTAACTATGAACGCTACAGAGGGATCCCTATACAGCCTGCTGTAATATAAAATTTTTACAATGCAGCTTTACAGAACCTCTCAGGGAAACACCCCTCTCAAACACAAACTGCAGGCGGAATTCAGCACGGCAGAATTAGGTCACTGGAATCAGGCTGGAGACTCCCTACAGACTAAGGATGCCAAAAGACTTTCTAACTCCTCTGCTCAGTGCCTCTAATCATGACATATCTGAAAGAAGGCTGTAACAGCCAGCACAGCTCTGTGCCGTGACACATGTGCTTTCCCTACAGAAAAGCACAGGACGCTGTATTGACTTGGGGAGCCTCTCATCCGAGCCACGATCTGCCCTAACCTCGCTCAGCAGCATTTTACAGGCTCACAGAGGAGCAGGGCAGCGCTGCACGCTGTTGCAGGACTCAACGGAGGAGCATCCTAACCCCCCTCAGCACAGCCGGTCTCCTCCGGACCAGGCAGCCAGTCTGAGGACTGCCGAGCAGGCTCTTGCCCGGCAGCAGAGCGCATTTGCCACAGGGCAAACAAACACATCAGCCTCCTTTTTGCAAGGATTTCTCCTAAGCACAAGGTTTTTTGATTACAGTTTGCCGGATCAGAGGCAGAAAGCTTGCCCCACACATTCAGGACACGAGGGGAGAAATGCCAGTGTGCCAAGTGTTTCCCACAACTCCTCCGGCAGCAGGACAGGCACACCTTTGAGGTCAACTATAAACACTATTTTCACATCTAAATGTGTTCTGCAGCCATCATTTAGCACTTCCTTAGGGAGTTGCTAGTATTGCACTGCAGGCAACATGTAAATAAGCTTAGATTTCAGTTACTTCATTCCAGCTCGTGGCTCCTCAAAGATGAGAAGATAAAACCAGACTGCATTTGACTCAGGAGACCTCACCCTTTCTGCCCTGGCCATGGATCCGTTTGATATTCAGCACAAGGGGAGCAAAGCAGCAAGCACTTACTGCTGCTGTACATACCGGGCCCGTGACAGTAAAAGCCACCACCACTGCCCCGAATATTCTGAAAGGGTGAGTCCATTAAAACCCCGTTTAACCAGTAGCAGACTATCTGCATTTCCTCTCTAACCACCACTGATTGCCAAGGAATTGTACCCGTAAACAAGATGTTCCTCATCTTGTATCTGCAACCCTCTTTCACCACTCCAAGGCTCTAAACAGGACATCTCAAGTGATGGTTGGTGTCACCATCACAAACATCAGGCAAAACACACCAGAGCTGCATGGGGACACACCAATCAACGGCAGGCAGTACAGAAGAAAACCAGAAACACACATAACAATGTTCAGCCAGGTTCTGCTCAGGTATCACAGGAATATTTTGAAACTCAATTTAGTCTCTTTAAATAAATTCAGGACCGAGGACTGGGTTGGTTAACTCCCCAAAATCTCAAGCAGAAATGCCAAACAAATACATCAGAAAAAAACCCACTATAAACGTTTGTTTTAATTGACCCAACAGAAAATCAGCTGTCACAGGTCAAGTTCTTTTTTCCATGCACTTTCCAGCTTGCTGTATCGCTGTTCTGGTGTACAAACTGCATATCTGAAACTCCTGCGTCTGGGCAGTTCCCAACCTTTTTATCTCTTTTCGGTTTGGAGGGTTTCCAGCACTTTTCAGGAGCCCTATTACTCTTTCACAAGTGGAACTTCATGGTTCAAAGCCATGGGGTTCTTTGGCAATTTAGACGAGCACAGCCTTCTCCCCGATGTGTAAAGCTCTGAACATAATTGCAGCTTGTTTGTGGTTTAAGGGACTAATGATAAGATAAGGGTATGACACGCTACTGATCACAACTTCCAAAACAGTTGCTTTTTGCTTTAGACAGTGTGAGAGACACAGCCCTGTGTAAACCAGCGCACCAGACACCAACTAATTTCTGCCTGTTTCGGCAATAGCTGCATCGACTTCCCCATGAGCACACCCCAGTCAAGATTAACAATCCATACAGCTTACCCCTCAGCTCGTATGTAGCTATGCACAGCTGCAACTTATATTCGGAATACATCAGCTCACGCCATACGAAGATAATCAGGACCAAGTCAGCCAGAACTCTGGGCTCCTGGAACTGCCAGACTGTCAGTCAGAGTTTCACACACCACATTCGGGAGGGCATGACTGACCTGCGCTTCTCTTACCAGCACCAACTTTTCTTCCCCTAAAATTAGACTGAAGTGGATACAGCTGCAACCCCACTTGATAAGCGATTTTGTCCATCAGTTTTTTATTTAAAACACAGAGCACAAAAATGTATAAAAATTTATTCATCAAACTTTTATTTGCCCATAAATCCAGTATATGAAACCTCATTAGCCTGTCAGTCCAAAATTGCAAAAATGTTGCATTTCAAAAGCAATTCTCCAGGGTCCTGTATCAGCTTTAGTAAAAGGGCTAGACTGAAGTAAAAGAGAAGTTTTAATGACAAAGGTTGACATCTTTATTTTAGGTTAACTGTCTGCTTTAGGACACCAGCACAGGGCTCACATCAAGCAGCTGAAATGCAGGAGGAGGGTCTGGCCCTGCAGGCATCGCGCTTCACAGCAGTAACAACGCTCTGCAAGCAAGCACTTATTATTCACAGGGCTTGCATGGATAAAACCACAACCGTAATAATGCCAATCGATAGGGAATATAAAAGGAGCATCATCTTCATCAGAGAAGAGAGAAATGTTTGTCTGTGCAGAAAGCACCGCACGTAACCACTGGATCAGATGTAGGAGGAAACGCTTTGCTCTCCGGGAGGGAGTTCGCGTGGCATCTACCGGCATCAGCCCCACGCACAGCCGAGGTTAATAGTTCTAAATCCTTCCCAGCTGCATTTTCACAAACGTGTTTCCCACCAAACACAAAGGAGGCACAACTCTGAGACTCTCTGTGCCTACGCCAGGTGTAGCCCTGCTTGAGAGCCTGCCCCATCACCCCCTCAGCCACGTTCCCATGGAGATGAAGTAACAGACAACTCCTGAACAGATCATAATATCCAAAACAACCCTTTCTCAGTATATTAAAAAAACCAAACCAAACCACCAAAACCCAAAGAAAGCTCTTGCAGACCCTCAGCATCTTCACTTGAAATACGGCACAAACTGCGCAGTATGGTTCCAGTCACTGCAAGGGAAAGGGAACCCCCAAGTCCTGATGCCAACAGCTTTCACTGCACTTATGAAGCTTTGGTTTGCCATAAACCAGTTAATCTTCAACAGCATCAAAGCCCATGCTAGGGGTTCTCACAAAGATGTAATGAATTAGTGAAAATAAGGTGTCCCTGTGTCTGCACGGTATTGATCTAACACACGTGCACGACAATGAGTTGTCCAGAGTAACTGCAAGCCTCAGCACATCCGCCCCAGAAAGCAATTGTTTCACCCTTCACAGTTACAGGGTGTTGTGGTGAAAACATTCTCCCTAGAACTTGAAGTTAAACCTCCATTTGCTGGATGCTGGATTTTGTTTCATTTACTGGTTGTGGACTCCATTCAACAAGTTAATTCTTTTAAAAAGCATCATTTGTATTTACCAAGTTGCATTTATTGCCACCTGCTGCTATCCTTGAGCTAATCAGGTGAAACATTCAGTTAAATTTCCAAGTCTTTCTCCATAGATAAACCCAGCAGAAATCTAAATTCCTTCACATTTGGAGAGCAGTGATCCGACAGCAGCTGTATGATAAAAGCAGCTCCTTGCAACCACATCTTCCTGGTTATAAAACATGGTATTTCTCAAAGTTCCCCTAAGGGAATTTTCCCACATAGTAGGAAATTTCCCACATAGTTCTCTAGCATTTAGAGAGAGGGATTTACGCAGGCAGCTTGAGAATTTTCCCACAGCAGGCAGAGTTCAGAGCCAGCCCACCACCGCCGCAGCCTCGGGAAGAGCAAGGCAGCAAAGCCCCACATCAAGACAGTCACTTCAGCAGTGAAGAGCCGGCACAGTCACAGCTACGCTGGGCGTTAACGCCTCTTTCCTTCCAGCGGTCCAGAAGGGATGCCCCCCATGCTCTCAGGATCAGGGGTCTCTGGCTATCAGCAGGCTCAACCCTGCCGCACACCTCCAAGTGCTCACCGGAGTGTTTTGATGAGCACTTAGTGCAGCAACCAGGCTGGGATCTTCGAAAAACAACGTAATGGCTCGTTCTTACAACAGAAGGAAAAAGTAAGATGAAAAGGCTTTTAAAGCTATGAGGGGAGCACCCCCCTGCCTAACTCATTTAGAGGTTTCCCATTCCGTGGCTGAACCTCCAGGCTAGTCTCCCGTTACTTCAGACTCCTGGTCCGTGACACCTGGGTCAGAAAAATCATTTTCTCCCTAGTGCTTTCAAAACCTTCCCTTGAAAATACTCCTAATGTCACTGAAGCTCTTTGCCCTGCTTTTCCAAATGAGCCGAGGTTTCTGCCAGTATTTACAAGCTGTGACTCTCTTCTGTGAGAAAATACCCTGCGAGCTCAAGAAATCAAAAACGAGATAAAAAACTAAACAGCTCTTGTGCTGTCCCTCACATGAGGTGATCAGTCAAAGGCACGACATGCCTAAACCAGAACCTGATCAAATTAACTCACTCCATTCGTTTTTTATGTAAGTCAGAAAGAGGTAAGTGTTGTGAGTTACCAAAGAGTCTCCCAAAGCAGCCAGGAACTCTTGAAGCTGCGGCAACCCAATTGCTTACCCCGGGCTGCAACGTCTGCGTGCTGCTGCCTGTTGTAGCCCAGTCTAGCAAACGACCCCAAGTTTTCCATCCTGGGCTACACACAACCTGGAGAGGATCGAGGGAAAAGGGCCGACAGGAAGGAATCGACAGAGCCACGTACGACACGCCGGATTCCTCGCACCATGTCCTGAGCTGGCACCACAATTGTGCCTGATCCTCTCTGTTGCCGAGTAAAACCATTGCTCTTCGAAAGCTCCTGCTATCTGTAGCAGCCTTTTATAACTTCCTGCCTAATTAACTTGGTATGTCATTCCACAACATCTTTCTTTGGTTTATCGCTCCATTTCTTCCACTACAGCATTATTAATGCTACTGTATTATTTACAGCAACCGCAACATTTGGAACATGATTTGTACAAAGGACAATTTACAAGAAGTTGTATTGCACTATGTACTATTTCTGCTCTCTGAAGAAGCAGATATTTAATTCCCAGAACAGCAAATCCCTTAATCTGAGCAAACCTAGATATTGAGCTGGAATCTAAAACGTAATAAGTAGAAGATAACAATATTTTCACCTTTCTAGTTCCGATTAATAAAACGCTGTCCCAAATGCATTGTTCAAATCCTGTAATTCAATATCGCAGCCAAACTTTAGGTTAGATAAAGCACTTGGATTAACAAATCTATCATTTCAACAGACAAGCTACACAAATTATGCACTTGCCTTCAATAACGGGGAAGATACTCACCATCTCAGAGCAATTTTGATCGGCGTAGTAAGGCATGATGTGAAAAGGTCAGCCGGCAGATCAGGGATCATGGGCAGCAGCTCATTGGCTTCACAGGCTGCCAGCTGAATGCAGTTCTTCATCGAGGGCGGCAAAGGCATTTGAGCGAGGGGATGGTTCGGGTTAATCGCAGCCACCTGCAGAGACCGAGGAAATTACTCAGGGGCTGAATTCAGACCACTCGGAAAATAACCCATGAAGAGCTTCAAAGTTCAATGGATCTCTGGATTCGGAGAAATGTACAACTATGGTGGCACCAACCACAGCTCTAACTCACATCGAATTAACAGCATTTACCGTCACCACACCACACACCAGCAACAGCAACTTGCAACAGACTTCAGAGTCTTCAGTTCACATCTGCCAGCCTGGAATCAAGCACTGTAGAAGCAAGTTGGACTAATTATTTTTTTCTTCTACATTTAAGCAAAACCCATCCTTCCTGCAGCTCATACCCATTCACCACAGACGGCAGAACAGCTTCGAACACAAAACGCAATTCATCTGGCAGTACTGGGCAGCGTGTCCTGCCACGGAGCATAAACACAGCTCCTGTTGGTAAGCCAGGAGGACACTGAACTCCCTGTGTCTCTCCCATACATCTTTCTACTTCACTAGAGCAAAAAGGTCAAGCTGGAAAATTACTGGACGTAAGCAGAGAGGCTGTCTTCCAGCAAAAGAGAAAAAGAACCGTGCGCTGCCTTCTGCAACGCAAATACACGTCAGCAGAGAGAAGTTTTGATTAACGCTTTAGTAAAGCGGTTCAAGGTCCTTATACACATTCCTCTGGATGGTATTTCTGCTCTAAGCAGTGAATGTTACCCTGGAGAACAACTCTGAAGGAAGGTCTTTGCATCTCTAGAACTGTTCTAACAAGGCATCATTTTCCAAGACTCGATTAGTTTCTATTTCATTGGGCATAATCACCTGTTTAAAATACTCAGAGTGAGAGACATGTCAGTGCAGACTCCACACGAGCCATGGACTGATGAGCGCATTGGTCAGACAAGAACGAGCTCCGCATAAACGTTATTCAGCTCTTCCACTTGCCACGCTGTAGATCAATTTTCAAAAGGCAAGACAGAATGTGAAACAGCAGACACACGGGCATACTCAGGGCTTTTTAAAATCAGGGTCGAGTCTGCTGTGAAAGTTGAGTTTCTAAAATCCTGACCTGACTATGGCCATTGATCACCCTGTCCAAGCACCAGTCGTTAAAGCAGAAAGCCCACAGGTACCAATACTGCCGTTTTTCAAAACCACAGTGATTCTCCTAATTAAAATTTTGATTAAGAGTATGATTTTTGAGACTGATAATTCACAGAATGAAAAACACCCATAATCTTTCCAGTGCCCTTCTGAAACAGGTAAAAAAAAACCCAAACACCTCAGCCACCCCAAATTTTGACCTACGGTACTCAAAGGTTCTTTGAGGAACAGCGGAAAGACTGAACACATGCAGTGTCTTCGCTGCTCATTCGTGTCCGAGTTAGAAAGCAAAGGCCCAAAGTGATCTACCTAAATGCTGTTACCAAAGCCAGCACAAGGGACTTCGTTCTTCCACAGACCAACACTTCAGACAGTTTCTCTCTTTTTTCCAGCTGACTAAGGTGATGCAGCTGACTAATAAATTCATTCTTAACCACCCTTGAATGTGAAAAACTCTGTCTATCTGCAGGGGAGATCCTTTGGCGTCTCAGAGGGCACGATGGGGAACAGAGTACTTGTATTACACACCCGGAGTCCAGCACAATCATGTATCTCTGTCTAGCAAAGCAACCTGACGAGCTATGGAGAAGTTTCAGATGCAACCTATTAAGTTTTTTGATTCTTTAAATATTTTTTTTCCATTCTAATCCCAGAGGCAGCAGTGATACACTTTGGCTTTCTCAAGTTGTCCAAATTAGCTAAGATCTGTCCTTGCTCTCAGTTCTGTTGTGCTGATTTCAGCAAAGATTCATGCCGTACCTTGGGTGGAAATGGAGCTACCCTCAAGCCATCACTTGTCCTCCAGTGATATTTATTTTCGATAAAACTTAGGCTGTATGCTACTAACAAAAAATAGGTAAATAAAATACTGAAAAGATCTTTTATTTGCAGAAAAAGTCATGAGCAATAATGTGGAAAAGCATTAGCCCTTCACAGATTTATAAACATAAAGCAGCAAAACTGCTTAGCTGCAGCCATTCACCTCCTAAAGACAGACTTGCCCTCCAGGTATCCTCAGAAAGGGGGTCTGGCGGTGGGAAGTACACTCAGACGGTGTTTCTGCTTTCTGAGTAGTGTGGAACACCCACGGCTTGACACGCGTCCCAGCCTGGTGGTGCCCCTCATTTCATACCCCAAGACCTGCTCAACGCTTGGCTTCTACGCAGCAAGACGAACATGAGCAGCTGGGCCACACGCGCTGTGTTTGTGCGTTAGGAGATGAACGGGTAACAACCACAGAATGCACATACCACACCAGCACGTAATTACAGATCTTGTCAGACTTCTAGGGATAATGACGTAGCAAACCATTCTTTTACAAGTAAAGGAGGAAGAGAGGGGGGAAAAAAAGAGAAGGTAGAGTAAATCCCACCATGAACATTTATTTTTGCATCCTTAGAACATCCACTGAAGCCAGACTTTTTAGTCTGCTTGGTTCTCTCAGAAATGTAACTTTTTGTTAGGGCAAGACATGAAATAAGTAGAAGGCTAAAGGAAGACTATAAAACATAAATTGGCAACCACAACTGTGAGAACAGTAGATAACCCATGTAAAGTTACGACACATGAAAGGATATCAAAATTATCAATATGCATTTATCTACATTCTTTAATTGTTTCCTTTTTTGGATACATCAACAGTTTCTGGAAGCAATCAGTCAGATGCAGACCTTGCAGCAGGCCATGACTAACTCTCAACTTCTTTCAGCAGAAACACGGCCTCAAGGCAAACTGATGCGTATTTTCCTGTGGAAGCTTCGTAAGCAAAAATTCCTTACTATGAACAGAGTACTCAGTGTGTTGGTTATTATTATTTCAGGGCAACTGACAATCCATAGCCCTTCAGACAAAATAATAGTGGTCATATTAATTTATCAATGATACTAAAATACGCTATCATTCCTGTGAGAAGGGGGTAATTAATTTGCTCTGAAAACAAATTATAGCTGCCCACGCCAAGGAGCGCTCAGGTTTGCTACTTGCAAGTGCTCTGTCTATCCGGAGGAAGAGCTAACAGATCTGCAAGAATCACTGCTTGTAATTAACAGCAAGGGAAACAATACATGTTCTTTAAACCACTGAATGCAGTTATTTACCTATATAATTAGACTGAGAAACAAGCACATGATAGAAAACCAAGCCTTTTTTGACTCAACTGACACGTTCAGGTAAACTCGGGACGAACTCTGCCCAAGACAGAGCCTAGGAGTCGTTATTTCAAGCGCTGACCAGACCTGTCAGCTTCACGCAACTCCTGCTGTGAGCATCCTCCTCCCCTGCGGAAGACACTGATGCAGCTACAGAAAAGATGTTCCTCTCTCCTAGCAGATGGTGGATGAGAAAAATTCCCCCCCCAGACATGATGCTAATGCCAGATAACATTCTGCTGTGCTGTCGTTAAGCTAATTTTTTGAGAACTAACGTTGAAGACGGAAAAACAAAACCTGTGAGTTCCTCAGCTCCAATTAGGGCCAGTTAGTCACATACCCTGCTGGAGGGGCGACCCAACAGGCACCCCCCCGCCCCACCGGATTCCTCAAGCCACAAGGAACAAAACGAGCTGGTCTGCAGCTGCGAGGTACACTGCTGAAAACCCCAAAGTTGTGTCTCATGCAGCCAAGCACGCATCTAGGAGACGTCTTTCAGCCTTCGCTTCTGTTCCTCTCAGATGTGGCCTTAACACGGCCACCTTTGCTGTACGAAACAAGCATGAGTCAGAGGAAACACAATGTCACAATTTCACCGAAAATTAATCAGCAATAACCAGCCTACTGTTTTATCATCATTAGCACGGCGCACCTGAATGCCTGCTGCATTCTCCAGAGTGCCGGTGTATTCCTACCCGCTCACCGAACCGCCAGAGCCAGCGGCAGAGGGCTGAGAGCACCCGGTGCCAGCCCTTCCACGCCACGCTCCCCGCAGAGCTCCGGGGCCGTGGCCCAGCGAGGCGGTTCCCAGCCAGGCCGCTGCTGCTCTGCAGACGCCGTTTCACTCGCTGTTCTCCTATGGCGGCACGAGGCCAAGCGCCTGCGCCCCCTGCGCCCCCACAATTCACACCACCCTCACTGCCACTGGGCTTCGTGGTGCCCGACAGGACAACAGCCAGGGAAGCAACAGCAGGAACTTCAGTTTCTGAAAGCCGGGGTCAGATTCCAGGTCTGAAAAATGGCCTTTGGGAAGGGAAAACAATAGCCTTCTATGGGAAATATCAGGACAAAACCAAAACAAATAAAGGCAAGATCCACGGGAAAAATGAACTTTTAAACGAATTTGTTGTACTTAATACTATGCCACATCCTATGCACACCACGCTGCTAAATAGATGTTTCTCATCTGCAAAATACATACTTCTGTTTAGCTGGATAATAAACCAAATCCTTAACTGCTCATCTGGTTGAGAATTAAAAAATTCACAGACATTTCTCTGAAACAGTCAAGTCCACCACAGCCCATTTCACTTGGAAGTTTGGAAACACCATGGCATATTAAGAATAGTGGGGATCGGTAGACTTTATTAGCTTAACTGCTGCCCTATAATTACACAATACAAAGCTATAATCAAATGACAAAATTATCTCCACATCTGCCCATTCCCCATCCCATAAAAAACTGGTTACAGCTGAACTGGCTCTGGTATCTTCCGAGCTAGATCTCCTGCCTTCACCCTCACCTCCCTCAGAGATGCAGTCTTGCCAAAGAGAAAACATATTTTCAATTGCAGGATAAGACATGACAGATTCCTGCCTTCAGTAAACAGTCGTCTTCTTACTGAATCCGATACACTTCTTTCTATCTACACTGCTCTTACTCATACGCACTAGCTGGGCTTTATTTACTCACAAAAGGCAAAAAAAATAAAATAAAATTGTATCTAGTATTCAAGTGCAATTTTGGAGGCAACTCTCTAAAGAAGACAATGACAATGTACCATGCAGTGCTACAACATTATCTTTTCTCGGGTATCTTAGAGAAGCGTTAACTGCTGTTCTATCGCTCCCAAGTCATCATTTCTTCTCCTGCATCCTCTCTTTGGAGGCTGAATGAGATTTAGATTCTACATTAAGAAAGAGCACTTGCCTTCATACTCCGTGAACAGCAAAAACCCAGTATAATGGGGCTGCAAACACACCTATAAATACGTTGTAATTATTTTTTATGTTTCCCGCGGAACTCTGTATACCCTGACGGCACCTGGCCAGTGCTCTGTGCTATCCAAAACAAGGGACCCCCAGAAAATGAACTCAACAGCCCTGGCTTCCCTCAGCCTTCATGCTGTCAGATTAAGGGAACGGCAAGCTCCTCTAATCTCCTTTCAGTAAGATGGTCTAACAATTATCTTGATCACTCTAGCAGCCCCTCTTGAGTTCCAGCTTTACTTCACTTTTCATGAATTTTAACAATTCATTAATTTATAGGTTTCCAAAGGAATTCTCATCCATGCTTTGTATGACACTGTCAGCACTTTTTTGTCTGTTACCAAGTCCTCTGCTTTCTGTTACTAATAACCAGTTACCCCAGTAAGCTGTCAGTAGCTAAAGACACAGAACGAAAAGCTGACGTGTAAGCCTGGATGTATTTTCACAATCAAATTAACTGGTAGTTTTAACCTGTGTTGCAAACAGAAGAAGTAGGAAAGCAGTTTTCCCATGGAACCTCACGTTATTTGGTAAAATAAAAAGAAAAAAACCAAAACAGAGCAAATGGAATTTAATATTTTTGTTGGAATAAAGACTGACTTCGTTACTTGTGCTCATCTTTCTCCGTGTAACCAACTGTCCTTGTCCACAGCCAGTCTGGTTTGTCCGACTTGCAGAGAGGAGCTTTTCCCACACAAGCCTCACCTGAGCAGTTTATCTGTCTCACAGCAGAAACCAGCAGACACCCCTGCAGCTGCCTGCCTTCCAAAATAGCTCCAAAGTCATTCTGGAGCTCAGCAAGAGGCAAGGAAAAAAAGGAAATTAATTAAAAAAGCAGGGAAAGGGAAGGTAAAGTCAGGCCCATTTTCAACCTGCTCAGGAACAGAATGAGAAAACAAACCCGAAATCCAGAAGGGCTCATTGTACAAACAGAAGAGAAAGACTCTGAAAAACACTGCACCCAAATCGCAGGCTCAGAGCAAAACCTGGAGAGAAGAACACACGTGACCCCCTGACTGACATCCCCCCTGACTTCAGAAGATGGTGACCTTCCACAGGCACCTACTGCCGATCCTACCGACCTGTGTCTTGCAGCTTCACGTTCTTCCCAGGCCACAGACTTTGGGAGGTTTCTTATCTTTACAAAATACAGCATTATCATTGGTTGAAGAGCAGGAATAACGAAACAATCTACACCTCTCAAGCTGTTAGACTGTTTTCTGTCAGTAGAATGGAATTTCCACCTGCCAAAAGAGTTACCACAAAAGCATCTCCAAAAACTGGAATGCAGAACGAAAGGAACTGCAGCCTGGGGTGCTGTGAGGACCTGCTTCAAGGCTGCATTTGTGACAGTCAGTTGTCTAATTAATGTTCCTTCCCTAAAGTTTGAGGTTTTTTAAATACAGTGGTTTAGAACTGTGAGAGTGTAAGAAGTTAACCTTTAAGAAACGTGCTTTCTCCGTAAGCTAAAGCCAGCAGGGATTTCTGGCAGCAGGGAGTCTCACCATCCCAACAGCTGCACAAAGAATCCTGACTTCTTACCTTCCACTTTGCATTTCAGATGTACTTCAATAAATTTATCAGCAATTACATTCGCAACGAAAGACAGCTCTTCATTAGAAACCCATTCAACTCCAGCCCTCCGAGAAGCTGACATCACCAGTGACAGGCCCTCTGCGTATCAGGTTCATAGCACTTTGTTTCACATTTTCACATTCAACAGCACAAAACTCCAAACTCATCCAAACACATACCCAGATACCACACTTCTGCAACCAAAATCAGTGTCTAGTTCACCTCAGCATTTATCTCAGCAGAAAAGACCATTAGGGCACAAATTGATTCTATTAACTTCACAATTTAATTAGCGCTTGTATTAAAAATTGTTCCAAGTTTAATGGGATAGCAAACTGAACCAGAAAGACTGGAGTGGCAAAATTATTTGCAAATTAATTTGCCTTCCAACATAGTTTTAAACACATTTTTCAGCTGCATATAGCAAAGGAAGCTTAAACTTAACCCCGCGGCACAAACACAAATGAAACCTTTGCCACAGACCGTGATCTCACCTCCAACTCCTGCTCCCTCTGTAGTGCAAATTGTTTGAATGACTTGACAATAAGGCCGGCATTTGAGCAGTCGTAGACGAAGATGGAAGGGCTGCCCATCCAGGTCTGCAGGTCATATATGGATAGAGGAATATACTGAGTATAGTTCTGTAAGAAGAAAAAAAAACACTCGCGTTACAAAGAGACAGAGAAGCCACAGAACTTTCATTGGTGACATAATAAAATATACACACAAAATTTCCAATTCTGAAATCACAAAACAAAACCTAGATTGAACACTGGGCATACTAATCACTACAAATACCAATGAACATCTACGAACAATGAGGACTCTGAACCCAACTCCAACACAAACGACAAGTAGATTTTACTGTGTTATTGTCTGAAACGCTGAACTCCAACCTAAAGTTCTACGACTCCACAGAGTGCTTTGGTATGTGCTAACAACTCCAACCAGCATTTAATAGTCCAATTCTATCTCAGATTTCTGCAGCACTGGTAATGGATGTAAACCAGCTGTCTTCAATTTAACATCAAACGTCTTAAACTGAAAACTCCATCAATAAATCAAGATTGATAATTAAGACTATGTAACCCACCAGTTGCTACGCCATCTTAGTTTAACGAGATGCTTCATAATTTTATTACAGCCTTTAACTTCTGTGCAACTTTCAGAATCACCCAATAAAATTAAAACCAACAAAGCCTGCCTTCAACCAAGCGAAGTACCAACAGTTCGGTTTCTGTAAATAGGAAGTATTTGGCTCCTTGACTTCCATCTTATCGCCCCCAAACTGGAGGCAAGAGCTTCTTAAAATACAAGGAGGATCAAAAATCAGACATTTAAACTAGCTATGAAGGGCCACCCCCTAACCTAAGGGGCAGAACTGAAGCTATAAACCCAAGCCGATTTCTGGAGTCCCTCAAGCTCCCAGCGGCTGACTGCAGAACCCTTCCCAGCTGCAGCCAGAGGGCAACCTGGTCCTGCTCCTACAGCACTGCGCTCTGCCCAGAACCTACAGTAAAAGCTGGGATGTTCTATTAACATCAGCAGAATGATGGATGGGATCATAACTCCCATTTAAATTCAAGAGACTTAAAATAGCTGTAATAAAACCAGTAAACTTGTACAAAAATAAAATTTTCAAGGACACGTATCAGCATATATAAAGACAGAAGGTGATCATAAACCATATGGTAGATAAGGTAGGAAACAGTAAATCATTTCAAAATCCAGTTTCACCCATATATAAAAGTTTCAGTTGTTTCATTAAAATTAATAGGAAAAATGTTTATAAAAGCCAGAGTTTTAGGGGGTTGGGAGCTTTGCAAATTGTTGCAGGACAGAACGATACATGAACAACTCATCCTTGGCCCAGGCCTTTTGTAAGGACATCACTCAGTTGAAGCACACTCCAATCACCCTAAGTTACACATAAACCCTGTGCTGACGCGGATTGTCACTGAGGTTTTATGGGCATGCATTGTTTTAGCTTTATACTTCTCATGCACGTTGCTACAGCTAAGACTGGATTATAGCTCTGATTAATACTGTGGTATTTCCAACCAGAAGAATTTTATGTTCTGACTGTACTGTGGGGGTCACATATAACTTATCAAATTTGTTAACGATATGTAAATGAGATAGTTTGAAGAAAAAAGGAGTGTTAAATAATAGTTTCCTAGCATGGTTGCTCAGGGTGATCTTTTGATGCTGGCTCATCTTGCCTCTGCTGTGCTTGGGCTGTGGATATGAAAGAGCTTGTCCGTATGTTTTGTTCTCAGTATTGACTTTGGGTTTCAGCAAGAAAGTTTCTGTTCTGTTAACACAGCTCCCACCATCCCTCTGTGACTGTTTAAAGGAATGACACAACAAACAACTAAACCAGAAACTGATTTGAACAGATTTCATAACCAACTGCTTAACGAACAGCTCAAAAATATTAAAAACAAAAAAATTCTTCAGATTTTGCAGAGAAGTTCTGGGGAACTTCAGAATAAACATGTTTGGAGCCAGGGCAGGGGGGTGGGGTGTTGATTTTTACCTTTTTGAGACCATGTTGGGATTTTCTCAGAAAATAGTAGCAATCTAAACTAGAAAAGGAACACTGCTCCTCATTGATACAACAGCACTCGCAATAAATATATGAAAAGCATGTTATGGCGTCTTCAAAAGCTGGCAAAACGCCAGATAATGCCAAATAAACCCATTCATAAGGATTGCCTCAGTCCTTCCTTCGTCTGCCCATGCTGTACAGCGAGCCAGAGCAGGAAGCCTACAGTAAAACAATGCACAGTTTGTAATTAGTACTGGCTTGAACGGGTGTCAGCGACAGCAGCCAGTTAAAACAACGAGCCATGGCAATCTCCGACAGCGTGAAGGAGGACTGCAGCTTCTGGCCCTTATTTGGTCAAATGGAGGATGTTTCAGCAGAGCTGTGGACAGGATGAGTGATGTGGAAATAGTTTCCAAAGGACTTAATAGGAACACAATGATGATGCACATTTTGTGTTTCATATTCTCACATTAGCAGCAGAATTTGCTTGTCACTGCAGACATTGCACGTCTTTTTGTACAGCAGTAAGATGTAACAGACCCAGGAAAAGGACATTTTCAAAACAGTCATTCCTTCCACAACATGGTATGATCTCTCTTCCCATTTCCTACCAAAGATGAAACAATGCTTGGAGAGGATCCTCTAAAGATAAAAAGCTTCCTCAGCGTCTGTCCTGGGATTTCTGAACTTCGTGGAATCCCTCAGAAATCTCAGAAAATGAACCTTCTGGCAATGAACCTGCGGGAATCCATCCCCAGTTCTCCCTATACATCTCATTACCTCTCTAACCGAAAGAGTTCGGGAATGTTTTGATTGCCGAGCTGCAAAGCAAGAATTAACAAACTCCAGCACTCCTCCCGCCCTCCCTGCTGCCTTGGAGTGGCGTTGCACTGCTGAGTGGCTGCCATTGAAAGCTGGGGGATAAAAATTATAACAAAAATACTTCCTGCTTCCCTTCCTGCTGTCTCTGAGCCCAGGAGGCTACGGAGCTGAAGTCACTGCTGAAGCACGTGTCTCGAGGGCAGCAGGGAGGGTGCGGGGAAGAGGAGCGGGCACTCCCTGTACCCACACTCTGTGCCACGAGGCAGCGTGGCCACAGCCACCCCTCGCTACCTGCTTTTCTACACAACATACATAGAGGGTCAGGTTTAAATTCTAGTAACATGAATGCAGAGCAGTGTCAGATTATTTAATTCTTAATGTCCTCTTCACCTGTCAGGCTAGACCAGCTATCAAAAGGGAAGGCTTGCTTCATGGGTGAACCCTGAAAGGTGAACGCGATCAGAGGTATTTATGCTTCAGCAAGCACAACTCGTCAAAAGGTATAAAAAATTAAACTCAAGGAAAACTTGTCTGTAGGAGAGAAGGCAGGTTTGGTTTTTAAAGACCAAGTTAGTTCAGCTACTAGTTTTTCAAGCGCCTTATCCAAATTGCACCATGCTCCTTCCTCTTTCAAACGCCTCTGTGGTAGCATCTGAACGCTGTTAACTGAGCACAGTGGCTGAGACGTGCAGCTGAAGTGAACCAGGCTCCCAAAGGTTTTGTCTTTTTTAATCTACATATCAGAATATACCAGGCTTAATCTGCCCTGGACACATCACTGCTGTGCAAGGACGGCTTCTTACAGTGCACAGAGATCAGCTGCAAATTCAGGGCTCTCCCTCCGACAGAGCTAGGGGACAATCTGCCAGTGCCCTGGCAGCCCCGCAAGCCCCCCGGCAGAGGAACGGCAGAGCTGGAGCAGGGGGACCCTTCCAGGTGTTCTGGGACACCTTCGGGAACACGTCTGTCTTCCAGGCCCTCTGCCACCTGATTCAACCAGCTCCATAGGCAGACAGTTCATCAGAGGAGTATATAATAAAGCACATCAGAGAAGCATTCTCCTTATATTGCCATTTTAAAACACCAGTTCAGACAGAGCAGCAGCTGTGCAAGGGCAGAGGTCTACATTCATTTTAAAATAACAATTCTTGAGAAATTAAGAGGAAGCTATTAATGAAGATCTAACGCTTCGTGAACTTTCGCCAGCACCATTACAAAGTGCTCCCGCACCACTACACCTATTTGCTGTCTCTGACAGCTTGCTGGCACGTGTCAGGAGGTTTAAATAACCTGTGGCACTACAGGAGAGATGCTTATGAGCAGCCACAGCCTTGTCCCCCACCCGCAGCACACCTCCTACACCCCAGAATTGCCTGGGGTATTCTGACAATTCCTGGCACCACAGGCTTTAGTAGGAGCTGAAAGCCACGGCCTCTCACAAAACAGGAGGCATGAACAAACCTAAGCGTGGCGACAGCAAAGGGAGATTTCCAAAGGTGGCCCGTGGTTACAGGGCACGTGGGTTAAAAAGAAAAACAATCGAGCAGGTACGAAGGGCCCCTAAGTTTCCAGGCTGCTTGCACTTTGTCTCGCCTCACAGTAAACCAGCAGAAACGAGGCACTGGGTCTGCTCGGCCGTGCCTCCCGAAACCTCGGGCAGCCCGTGAGGCACAAGGTCACCAACCCGCACAGCTCTGCCCACGCGGGCTGCCGGAGCGCAGCGCCGGCTGCTCCAACACAGCGGGAAAAGGCCTCCGTGTCACCACCGACGTCATCAGCCTCGTAACGGCTGCACACCAATTTTGTGGGAGAAAAAAAGGAAAACAAAAAATGAGCATCTACAGACTGAGAACAAAAGCACATTGAAATGTTTGGAAAGACTCTCAAGATTCCACTGTTGGCTCCTACCCTTGAGCTCCAATGGCCGCAGCACCTCCCGTCTGCCCCACTGCCCTGCACCCCCTGCAGCACCCGCCCCAAAGCCTCGTCAACAGCCTGACGGGGCCCGCCAGGAGCACACGGCCAGGGGAACGGGAGAAAGATGCTCAGCCTCGCCCCCCGGGAAGTCAGGATAGATCCCAACATCCTATTTGCTCCAACAAACAGGTCAGCCTGTAACACAGCACGCCCACCAGCCAGGCCTGTTCCGCTCCTTCTGGCCCCTCACTTGGACGATCTCAGGGTCCCGTTCAGCTCTGCCCTCCTGCTCTTACAACAGACTGCAGGTGCACACGTGAGCACTTTAAATCTAACTCTAAAACGTCAGCACAGTCAAATTCCAGTTCCTCCTCCACTATTTCAATTCAAGAGGGCTGTAATACCGCCCTCATTAGCTCCTCTGCTTCGATCTGAGACCAAATTCCTTACAACTGATTTCTAAACGCTGCTCATTTCATAAAGTTCCACTCCCGATTCTTTCTTTTGAAAAAAGCCATTATTTGACAAGATGCTGCAAAAATTACTAAGTCTCAACTTTCCCCATCAACCTCTAGGACAATCAAGTGGTTTTATTTCCACTGTCTGTAAGATAAATCAGAGAGACCTCAGCTCCTCATCACCAGTGGCATCCACACCACGTTACCCCAGCTGACGCTGCAGGCAAACTGGCAAATACCCCGTCAGCTCTTGACAAAGCACTCAGCACAGCGCACAACTTCACCGAGCAGTAACCTCTCCTTCTTCCATGTGTAACACATCCTGCCCAGAGTTCTTTCTGGCTTATTTATTACACACTGCCTGCTAAGTAAGCAGAAGGTCACTCCTATTTGTTCTTAAACACCAAATTCAGCTTCAAATTCAGCATTAGTAGTCCGACCAACTGTTTATTGGTCTGAATGCTAATCAAGTCCCCAATATAGATGCACCAGAATAAAGTGATGCCCTCTTGCACTTTCTCCCCTTCCCTTCCACCTTGCTCTTTCAGACTACCAGTGAATGGTCATTCAATTATAAAAATAATACTTGTGAAGTATGGGAAAAGCTCAATAAGCCCCCAAAATAAAATAGGAGCATGTCTATAATAATGAATGCAAGTTCTGTGTCAGCTGAATGTACTTTTCAGCTACAAGCAGTATCGCTCAACTTCCTAAGACTCCATTCTAAATCAGCTACCCTCAATAGACACTAAATAGCTTAACTAAAGGGAAAGCAAAATACATTTAGGTCACACTTGGAGTCACTCAAAGGGTGTTGCATGTGATCTACAGAGCTGTGCAACCCATGGCTCCAAACCATGGCTCAGCAGGAGTTAGAGAACTCTTTAAAAAAATAAGAGACACCTATTAAACTGTACTTGGAGGCTCTTCAGTACTCTGTGCTCTGGAAGCAGAGCTAGCCGTATGGTTTATTGTCCTCATGTAGCATCTCCAGCTAGTGTGAACAGTGGCTGTTCAGAGTCAGTAGGCATTTTAAGCATAAACTTCATGGTAAGAACTTAATAATCAGTCAGTGACACCAGGCAGCAAAGCCAAGTCCATCGGGGAGCCTCACTGCTTGCCCAGGCACAACAGAGCTGGGGTGCTACCTCTGAAAAGCAGATGAAGCAAGTGCAAGCACGCCCTTCCCCGCTGGGAGGTGAGGGACAAGCTATTTGGTCTCTCAGAACTCCAAGAACATGAGGAAAGCAAACAGCTGTCAGCAGGGAACCAAACAAATACCTGCGGACACGTTTCAAACCCTGAAAACCCAGCTGTCCTCTAACAGAAGACTTCAATAATCGACAGAGCAGTGACAAAGGTTCAGCTGTTCAGCACTGCTTCGCAAAGACGCACCTTATTGAAGACCCAGATCTCCCCATTTACTGTTGGCCTGGGGACGCCATGTCCATTGTAGTGGAAAAGTACCCGCTCTTCCTTGGCGTTTCGACGCAGAGACGTACACAGTTTCTTAACTTCATCCACCGTAGGATCAAGACTCTGCTTGTACCTGGCCTAGTAACATAAAATGTAAGACAATCATTTTAAGCGTAAAAACAAACCTATTTAAGATGCAGGCACCTAGTTAAGACAGAAGCATGTACACAAATTAGTTACGTTAGAAAAGGAAAACACAAAACATTTACTGCAGAGCTGAATAAACAGAGTATGTCTGCTACTGGTATGTGGGATTGCACACACACATACAGGAACAACACAGGTTTGAGCGACTTTATCACATCTCTGAACTCCCATCCCTTTCATCGCTCAGGGGTTATTAAGATTCAATCAGTCTTAGGAAGGTCAAATATGTTTTCAACATTAGCCAGCCTCAAAAATAACCCTGCACAATTCTCTTAATCCTCAGATTCACACCCTGTATGTCTCCAACTGAGCAAAATTCCCCCTTCAAGACAGAAAATTGTATAAATCAGATATTCTGTATATGTCAAATTTCATTCTGAAATGTTCCTTCCCTCCCATCTGGAAAGGGGACACAGCTCTTGCGTCAAGCCTTAAAGGGAATGAAAACACAAGACATAAGGGTAGAGAAGTTCAGACAGCTATTCTCCATGGAATAAGACCTAGAATAGCAGCATCCCCACCCTCTTCCTAAGCCGCAACTAGTTGGTTCCCCTTTTCTTGATAAGACAGATGTAACAAAACCCGGCCAACACCTCTGCAAACGTTAAACCTAGGCAGAGTCTTGCCTTTTCTGGATGGACCCGCAACAGACACAGTAAAAAAATTTACAGCAAAACGTTTTGTCTTCCAAAAGAAACTGGGCCACCCTCTCAGAGCCACACTACATACACTGCGGGCACACTCGTTTTCAGTAACGACTTTGCTGTGAACTCGCGGATCTCTCCCTCCCAGCAGCTCACCAGCACCGCTGGCTCCCTCAGACCATAAACGCGACTCTGGCTCAATAGCTCTTGGCTGCTCCTCACACGTAAGAGGCAGAGAGAAGCCTGCTGACTGAAGGTGCAGCCCTTTTAAAAGTAGACTAGTGACCTGCAGGTACTAGAATAGACTACAGAAATCTACAGAATTACAGTTAAAAAAAAAAAAACAACAAAAAAACCAAACAAATAAAAAAAAACCCAATAAATGTGCCATCAGCAAGTATAGGACAATTTCATTCAATGTTCAGTGACTGATGAAAACGGGGGGGGGAATAAATCAAAGCAATCTGGCATAATACTAACACACCTTTAAATTAATTTATTAGCTATTAGCGGTTACAATCAGGCACCAGGTAACACCAGAGTGTATCAGCCCCCCCTCCCTAAAGAAGGGTTACGAACATAACCACATCTCATAACCTCACCTCAAGCAGCTTCTACTTTAAGACAACACTCTCAAGATGAAAGTGCACGAAAGTCCCAGGAAGCTGATATTCACACAGGGAAAACTGATCGAGAGCCCTTGGCACCCGACCCTTGCTTTTGGAAAAACTTTGTGTTCCGTCACATCACAACTTGGGCTTTGGACATGACACTATCGTTCCCAGCTACACAGCTCTACAAGCACGTAAATCAGAGCCCATTTCTATGGTTGGGGGGGGGAGGGAATAAAAATCCAACTGTTAAAAACCCCCAGTACTTCAAAACCTTTTTTACTTGGCTAAGCCCAGGATGGCTGTGTAGTAGCTAGTTTGTCATACTCAAAAGTGCATTTTTTTGAAGCAAGGCCAAATAATAACAAAAAGTCTTTCAACTGCCCTTTGAAAGACAAAAGCTTGTTTCCTCCTCTCTTCTCCAGAGAGAGACTGGGAATCCAGAATCACAATGGCTTAAAAAAATTAAAGCCGAGGTACTGAGATACAGAGCCAAGTTTAAGAGCAGGACAACTGTATACATACCTCTACAAAAGTCTGCTACTGAAAGCCTGTTTATAAGCCAAACCCAAGGTCTCTGAAGTTTGGGCTTTTTAGGTTTCCCTCTATGACAGGCAAAGATAAGAAAGTCTTAAAATATCACAGTAAAAGAGGATGAAGCACTTTAATATAAAAATGGTTTTCTTATCTACAAAGCTTGAAAAACAGATATCGTGTTGCTCAATTAATACTCAGCACCTCAAGCCAATATGCAAGGCGGATGCAATGAATGGCATCGTTTACATGATTACAACAACGGAGAAAAGCAAGCAAAAGGAGAAAAAAATATTAAGAAAGAACCAGTGATCTGACACACTCATCCTTTTTGGGAACTTCCGCGCTAAGTAAAGATAAGAGGCTATATTAATCTCCACACGGATCCCCCACACCTCTTCCTCTCTCCTTTCAGTGTTGTTATGAAGGCGCTGATTTGCAAAAATGTGCCCCTTCAATCACATCCTGCCTGCTGGCATCTTTACAAGGCACTAGAACCACAGCGGTTGGTAATTTCTCAGCTCCTTTTTTTCAAAGGAGAACACGCTCATTTGAACACTCCTCACGTCCTTTCAGCATAAATATTAAGCACAGCTCGCAATTAATGGAGGCGAACCCATGCTCTAAAACTAAAGCCTGTAGATCTAAAGATCCAAACTGTAAACACATCATCTGCGCCCTGAGAAACACGAGGCTGAGAAGAAGGGAAAGGAGAGGAGGGAGCCTGTAAACAGGCAGCCCGTCCAAGTCCTGCCTGCCAGCTCAGGACTTTCAGGTGTGAGTTCGTCACATGTCACTCACGTACACACGACAAGAAACAGGCACCAAGTAACACACTAGACCAGGAGGTGTCTTTTTTTTTTTTTTTCCCCCTTAAAAAAATATCTTCACGACCTTTTTTCATCGGTATGTAAAAAACCACCAGGAGAATAAGTGCCATAATTACAGGAAACGTTCAGGGCTTGTTGGTCTGACCGGGGTATGGGGCGTTGGGGGGGGGGGGCGGAGCGGAGCTTACTGGTTTATGTGGCGTTCTGTGGGACAAGGCGCTGGGTTTAACAGTCGTTAACAACAAGTAAGGTCTCCTTCCAGACCAGAACTGCAGAAACTGAAGGTCTTTGAGAAGAACAGAGAGAAAGAGCACGGAAACCTTGCCAACCCGGGGGCTGCCACCCCCACCCAGTCCCAGCGAGCACGTTGCTGGTACCCAGCTCCACAGCGTCCCTCAGGTTTAACAAGGCTGACACCCAGACAAGCTGCGGTCCAGGAGGACTCACCCATTCAAC
Organism: Leptosomus discolor; assembly: GCF_034619465.1. NCBI lineage: Eukaryota > Metazoa > Chordata > Aves > Leptosomiformes > Leptosomidae > Leptosomus > Leptosomus discolor. Next base: position 4,761,679 of record NC_141405.1, read on the forward strand.
AATTTTACTTTTCCTTTCACTGTATGAAGAAGCATTTTTTTAACACAGCTTTAGTTCTCACAGGAACACTCTGCATTTTACCATCACTACCCATTGATGAATAGCTTCCTTTTGTCACCCTCCTGTATTTCCTTCCATCATTATTTGTCATCCCTGGCCACGTTCCTTCCCTTCCACTTCCAAACAGGCACTTTCAAGCGGCGGTCAGTGCGAATGGGCACACAGAGCCCCACCGAAACCCTCGGAAGGTTGGGCTCAATCTCAGTAACTTCTGTGGAAACCACACAGACACACAGCAAGGCTTTACGTTTTGTTTTCCCTTTGTTTTGATGAGCTATTGACCCATGCCAGCCTGTTACTGCATCTGCAGACCACGCTGCCCTCCCCTGCCCTCTGTTACGTGCCGATGACAGACACTGTATGGCAGCTGGCGAGGAGCCTTTGCTTCCTGACGCAACTATCAGACGGGACAATCTAGACCTCGCCTCCCCTGCAGACGATGCCCAGCTGTACCGGCTGCTCCCAGCTGATGCTGCAATTGTAGCGTTCGAGCTGTTAAAAAGCCCGACCGGAGCGGCGTGATGGACAAGCACGAAATTGCTGACGGTGACGTCAGCTGGCTTTCTGGTGTGAATTTGATTTTCTGATCACCTCAGTGTCTCGCTGAAGAGCTCCTGTCAAAAGCAATAACTTCGTGGCAGCCTGATCCAGACTATCTTCATTATTCTGCTCAAGCAGGAAAAATTAAGTTTTGCTTGTTTATGTAATATTGCCACACTTTTACAAAACACTCATTATCCAACCATTTTCCTGTATACTTGTTTAAAAATACAGTTGCTATGTTCATTTTTAAGACATTTCGGTCTTCAGTATGCCACAAACTTCTGGGTTGATGAAACATTTTATTGACAAAGTTGCAGGAAACAGGAGTTTCAGTAGAAAGGAGTTCTGGCACCCAAAACAGAACAGAACAGTCGGAGGCTAACTACGAAGTGCATGAGCTGGATGCAGTTGCTGTGGACATTATCATTAACCGCTTAATGCTGGAATTCAACGTGAGGTGGTTTTGCTCTAAAGCAGTTAGGCTGATCGCCTACTGACACCCTCTCTCAGAATTACTTTCCAAATTCCCTGTCACAGCAGAATCAAAGCAATCAGCTTTAGGAGATTCGCTAAAGATGTGATCTATCCAATCTGTATTCGAGATGAGAGCAACATTCTGGCCCTATCTGGCCTAAAAACCGCTGTTAGGATCTGCACCAGCTCTGTGTCACTTCCATCAGGATGGGCAAGCGAGGCCCAAATGAGCCAGCAGCGCAGGGCTGAGACTACCCGTGTAATGAGCAGGTCTGGGAAAACATCAGGGGAGACCTGTCAGTGGGCAGATCCAGCAGAGCTACAGCTGAATAGCCAGTGCCCTCCTGACCCTCGCTGAAGAGGCTCACTGGCACCACCAGGGCTCAGACAGAAAACAGAAAAAGCAGCAGCAATAAAGCACAAGCATCGTCCCATTTGTTTCATGAGGGATTTCGCTCTTTCAAAGGATAAATAAAACACCCACATGTTTACTGATTAGCAGGTGATAGCAGTAACCTCTCCAAGATGAGTCTGTCTGGAGGGGAAAAGCCAATTCACTGTGTTCGTCAACTTCTATCACACTGGGACATGTCAGTACGTATTGGCTGCATAAAGTCATTCCCACAGTGCTGTGGATTTTGTGCTTAAATTAATGGCTCTGCTTTGGAAACGTCACCTAATTACAGGTTTTTTCTTTTACTTTGAATGGGGCCAAAACATAAACCGAACAAAGAGGACAAGCCAAAGTTCCAGGCCCCTTTCCCAGGGTATCACCAAGCGATGCTCAAAAGCGCAGGGGCTGCAGAAGCTCAGCAGTTTCATGACAAAGCACTTTTGGTGTCATTGGAGAAACCAGAACCCGACTCATGATCCGCCTTCCAAACTCTGGTGTGCTCAGCCCTGCCAGATGCTGAGTTCAGGAAACTCACCTCAGGATCAGGTCCTACAAAAAGGAAGAAATGCAGAGTGCTAGAGGTGACAATTTGAGAATAAGTGATTTCAGTTGTTGATGTTGCTTAACCATTAATGGGCAAGGGGGAGAAAAAAGAGTTTTGGAAGCCATGCAGGTTTCCATCATCGCTGGCACCCATCAGCGCAGCAGGGCAACAGACGCGTGCTGGAGCACTACAGCATTTTCATCAGGGAGATGAATTTTTTTTTCCCCTCGAAAAAATACAAGGAGAAACCTATTTTCCTGAAGTTATAGAATTCAAGTCTTGATCTTTCATTTTCCTGCAGCCTAAGGCCTCAGTCTTGGTTCCAGAAAGACTCCACAAGACTCGGATCGCAGCGTGCATGTGATTCAATGCCAAAATAGCAACACCTAGCACAGCAGAGCTGAACTGGATGAAAAATGCATCCATTGGCATTCACAACCTTTGCTGTTTACAAGCTGTAACAGTGCCCTCTTCTCATTCAGCATAATGGAAGCTTTAAGTCACTCACCTTCCATCCCTAAGGTACCTTACTGAACTTGATGGGCACAACTTCTATACAAATAAATCTGCACTTCATCTTTCACAACTCCTGCTGGCAAGCGATCCCCACGCTGCTTTCCCTCGCAACTTCACGCTGCTGACGCGCGATGCTGTTGGCGAGTCCGGGCGGATGAAGGCAGCCATCCCAATGATTTCCCCAGCTGCTACAGAGAGATGTTAACAGGCGTGTACAGCTCTCAGGAAGGAGCAGAGGGTAAAACGGTGCTCACCTGAGGGCAGAAAGGGCACCACCTGCACAAGGTCGGAGGCTCACACTTAGAAGTTCAGAAATTCTCAGGCACAACTTGGTTAGGCAGGATTTAAACCCCTTAGGCAGCATTTCATGGATTAAGCTCTGAAAGACTGGAGTGGGGTCACAGGGCACCAGCAAGAGACAACTTGAGCGAGAAGTGGGTGGGGGTAAAGTTACGCTGGCAAACGGCGTGGAACGGCTTGAAATGCACTGTGTAAGGACTAAGGAAGCTCTCCACGAAATCACAGCTCTGTTCTGTTCATACCTGCCCTCCTCTCATTCCCCTCTCTCCTCGAAGGGACCAAACTCTCCCTTAGCGACGGACACACTGTCAGGTGAAAGGTTCCCCGAAACCGGAATGGGTCTAGTAAGGCAGCTCCGCTCTTCTTGGGAGACTCACTGGCACTGCTGCTCCATTTATCACCTGAAGATGTATTCCAAATTTATCAACAGAAGAAATTACTCCAACAGCCACTATTTTATACTGAAACTGACTTTTACACCTCCTTACAGCAGTCACCACATGCCTGATCCTACCCAGAATCTATAATGAAGTATCAAAGTTTTGTTTTTGCTAAAGATTTTCTTTTAGAACAGCTATTGGGTGGCAGAATAGGATGCATAAAGCAAGAAAAACACAGTTTCAGAGTTACTGCTACAGGTAAAATAAAGAAAACAGAATCACTATAGTCATAGTGTTTGCGTTTTTAAAGTCCATTGTAGAACGGACAGTTGATAGGCACGATACGTACAACACAACGGACTGGAAGGTTTCCTATTCTGCCAGCTCATTGCTTAGTGCCATATAACCTCAGAAAGCAAGGCTGGGTTGGATTCATGAAGTAATCTTGTCCCACCCAGTCATCCCAGTGCAGAATCAATTACATCCCCATCACTCCTGACAACCTGGCATCTAACCCGTGCCAAAGCCTTCCTGTGGCAGGTGCCCAAAAGCCTGGCACGGCAGCAAGTGCTGCATTTCCCTTATCGGTACAAACACTTTTTCCTAACGTAGCCTACTTCTTCCTTATAAGGTTTTACAATCTTTTCTTCTTTATTTTCAAAGCAACTCTACTGTTCAAGGTGAACCTCTACGTAAATGGGACATCATAGGATGTCGTGCAGCTGCTGCGCTGTGACTTGGATCAGATTTGAATCCCAGTTTCCAAATGCAGAAAACACATTAAACCCGAGACTTTGCCATGCACACAGCCAGCCTACTTAACATGATTTAATTAAAAGGAATCAAAGCAGTCTAATTATTCCAAGAGACTGTTTTTTGGAACAATGCCCAAATTTGAAAAACAGAAATACAGAAAAGCCTTACAAAGAAATAAGTTACTGAAAAACAAGAGTAATGAAACCAGCAGTTTCAAGGGCCAATGCTGTGCAGGCTTCACGCTACCTCTGTCGGCTGCATGTGCACTCGAACCTCCAGCCCAGCACCCAAAGCACTTTGCTCCTGCTCAAGGGACCAAGGTCACTGCTCAAGGGACAAAGGTCACTGCTCAAGGGACAAAGGTCACTGCTCGAAATCATTGCTCCTGCTCCAGGAGCCAGTTTAGCGAGAGTGGTCCGTGCAGATGGAGGGAGCAGAACAGCAGGGGAAAAAAGAGGGAGAAGAGACCTAATAGCAGGTTCTGAAACAACAAGAAAATTGTTACAGGCCTTCTGTAGTCAGTTCTATCAAACGGACTGTTAAAGCTCAAAATCTGGAGAACATTCACGTGAAGGCACGCCAACGGTCCTGCGTGAAGCCGGCCCTGGGCAGAAGCGAACCCACGCTGCTTCCTCCCGCTCCGGTCTAACAAAGCGGCACGTCAGCTTCAGCAGCAGAGCGCTTCTGGGGCAGGCAAAAGAACGGACCCAGCTCAGGGGACGGATACAGCACTCCAGTCTCTGCATTCCTGGGGTCCTGGCTGCCACCTCTGTGTCACACACGAGAATCTCAGCAAGTCCCCAGGACTGTGACTGCACAATCGTCCCGCAGCCGCGTCCTCCACCAGCGGCACCAGCAGCACCAGCACACTGCGGGGCTGCTCCAAACGCTCTTGTGCATAACAGCATGTCAACAAGCATGGCAGAGAATTCAGACCAGCATCTTCCATCCAAAGAACAAAAAACCCTGCAGCCAGAGATGTTTCTCAGGTGTCTGAAGACCTACTAGTGATGAACACTAAAAATCCTGGATTTAGTTTTCCTTAAAGTGCAAAGATAAAATTGAATTAACTCAGATTTCATCTTTTATGGGGCAACTGCCAGTTTGATGCAACAAGTTCCTCCGAATGTCTGGAACAAACCCTGGCTCAGATGTATAAAACAGGCGTATATACGTCAAACCGTTTCACAGCCGTGCAATCGGACAACTGTGTTGTGCCACACAGCGAAGCAACATCATTGACATCTTACTTTTTTTAAACTATTTAACACCCTGGAGGCACACCAAACAATGAAAAGGAATAGTGGCAGAACAATGGCACTAGTCTTCCTAAGCAAAACAGAATTCATTCAAAGACTGGTGTTACAGCCGTTTTATTTAGCTTCACACATTTAACTAGAAATTCAGAGCAACATAACTGTTCCGAAAATTAGAAGGCCCAAGAACAAGTGCGTGTGTAGCAAAAGGAATTATTGAGAAAACACTGGAGATGACCGGTGAAATCTGAACCTGTACCACACCTACAGGCACATGCTTCTGGCTTCATTTTTATCCCTGCATAAGAACTCTGCCAAGCTGCATCTCTGTTACAAAACCAACAAAGTGGAGAGACGAGGAGTATCTCCTCTTTTCTACTGTTTTAGAGACCACCTCAACATATCATCATCATTCCAATTGCTACAATTTAACTTTTAATTAAATCAAAACATCTTTATCTACAACCCATTGCTTTCTTTTCTGTATTTTATTAGATAGTAATGATCAATTAAGGAGCAACAGTGCACATTTACAGTGTTTTCACACAATGCTCAGCACTGAACGAGATACATGCGAGTCAAACTACACAATGAAAACCTTTGTGCTCTCTTATCCTGTGACTTTCACAGTGTAGAATAAAAACAGGTAGGGAAAACTAAAGTAAGTCCTTTTTAATTGAGTGACCAGTGTATTAAAGTCTGATTCTGAATTATGGTACAGGCAAAAGCAATTCTAATCTTTCAGCACTGCTCTAGGCTTCACTTACTACGTCAGCAGCACCACAGAGTGGTAACTACCCCACGAATGATATGGGATAACAAACTGGCTCAACAAAGCCCTCAAAAAAAAGCCAATGCGAGCCCAACATTTACAGAGCATTGGATTTTTAGAGCAATGGGGTGGGAACATGTCATTACCACCAGCCCTTCCGAGGGCCTATTAAAAGACTTGAAATACCAAAGCTCTCCATAAGGTCAGCATAAATACATGGCAGATGAGCTGAAAGAAAAATTACCCGCAGCAGGACTGACAGAAATAGCGATAACAACTTCTGCGTACACCGAAACCACACGTCTGCCCCTCGCCCCCAGCTGAGGAGGCAGGGCCGGGCCGGCCAGGTCACAGCCAGCGCTGGATCCCACCACCACGACCCGCTGCGGTTCCCAACCGTCTCGCGCAGCTCGAAGCGTTAATGGGCATCGGATTCGGCTTTCGCACAATGCTCGGCACTGAACGAGACGTACGCAAGTTAAACCACACAACAAAAACCTTTGGGCTTTCTTATTCCATGACAAGGAACTCTTTTTCAGATCTCCATTCACTGAGGCTACAAAGTACTGGAAAATCCTGGCTTTAAGTGATTTCAAATAATTTTTTTAAACTATCAAGAACAAAACTTTTAAACTTTTCAGCGTTCATAAACTCCCAGAAGAACAATACATGCAGGACAGTAAAATACCATCAGCCACGTAAGAGACACGCTCAGGTTCTTGGTGGGAGCTGGTTTTACACATCTGCAGTTGGCCAGGGTACCAGCCAGGCTCCTAGATTAGAACCAACACAGCTCCACTGCTCCTCTTCTCCAGTACAGCCCAGTTAGTCCAGTCCAGTCACCTACCCAGAGAGCTTTTCATCGGTACATCATCACTCACTACAGTCTTGGCAGGGCCAGCGCAGAACTAATCTAAGGGATAAACCTCTCCTCAGGGACTGAGCTTCCACAAAGCCCTCCAAGGGTCTATATCTCAAGCAATTCTCTCTAAGCCACTTCTTCCACAAGACGCTAACAGTTCACGTTGCCAATAACTTTCACTGCTAGTTGCTTCACACCCACTAACTTCTTTTCAATTAACTCCATCACTACGGACTTTTCACAACGCTGTTATACTCACGCTTTTTCCCTTTTCTATACGTGACACCAAATTGGCCAACTTCCAACTCTTCCAATGGTGGAGCTGTTCTAGTGAAAACCTAACTACTTCATTCATAACAAAACTACTTTGTTCTTTGGTTCATTCAAAACCATTATTAATATCTCAATCCTGTGATTTACCATGATTTAATTTTAAAATGTACTAAAACACCTTTTTTCTTGCATCAAAGAAAGATTTAGGATCCTGAATTTACATCAGCTTTGGAAACACATCAAAGAATAGACAAATTTAGAACTGTACAAGAACACGTTTACTTTTGCACAATTCCACAATAAATGAACAACTTACACAAAAAAAGATTCTTTCACGAGCAGAAGGATCAAGACAGATTTCCCCAACTTTGCTGCTCATTCTTGGATTTTCTACCACCTAATCGGATGCCAGCTCCCTCTGAAGGTCTGGCTATAAACGGTGTTTTCTCTTCCCTCCCTACACGTAGCTGTCAATGTCCGGGAAGAGTCGGGCTCAGATGGCAGCCTGTTCCTCAGCTGGCCAGGACAGTAACAGTACACAGCCCCTTCCCTACCTCCATCCAGCTATTTTCACAAAATGTTTAGGAAAAATTTAAATGCCGCATTCTTGATCCTTTTAAAAATGGCCTGTGCCACGTTAAGGTTGCTGGGATGTACGGTGGTTTTAAAAGCCTGGCTTCCTTGGGAAATCAGTCAAAACCATATTCGATCTTTGGAATTCATGTAGCAACTCATTCCGCACTGCCCCATGGCAAGCGTTTGTTTAAAATAACCCTTACCATATCAATAAAAGTACGTCTTGTAAGAAGTGGGAGCCCTTTTCTCTAAGGGATACCTGACATCTTCTCCAAAACCAGCTGTTTTCCACATCCCGCCCCCAAAGGGAACAGCAGCAGAAACCCCTCACAGGCAGCACTCGACCGTGTCGTCACTCCCGGTTTGCTGTCGAGCCTGGGAAGGACAGCGGTGTGACGAGGTTGTCCTGGAGCCCCTGGCGCCCTCTGCCCAGCGCAGACCTCGGCAGGAAGCCCTGCAGCTCCCAGAGGCTTTGCGGACCGTCGCACCGTTGGCACCGATGCAGCTTTGCTGCTCGACCCCTTACGCCTGCGGCCGCGGGGGCCGGAGCAGGTTTGCTGCACCAGGCCCAGGCTGCAGGACGCAGGCAGCAGAGACACAACCGGCTGCAAGAGCACGTTCTGTGACAGCTTCAGAGATCAATTCAGCAATGTAAGAAATGATTTCATTTATACCTACTATCAATCGATCAAATGCAATTGCCTGTAAACCCAAGCTGATATGACCACAATAACTCTTGAGCTAGACACATGCATGCAAATACAAATTATTCTGAACCACATCCACAGACTCCAGGCTTTTTTATTTTTTTAAAAACACACCTCTTAGGTGTTTTAATTTTAGGTTGTGGGCGCATGAAATGACCCTGATGTAAATTCATGAGGATTAATCACAGATAATAAAAAAACTGCGTATTTCGGTACAAGGGAGTACGCTGGACATCCCGAATTGGTGTCACAAGCAACAGCTTAAGCTGGTTCGTGCAGGCCATGAAAAAATGTATCTCATAAAATTAGTTATTGCTATCTTGAAAAATACTAATTGCAGTGAAGATGTACTATAACTGACAGACGCTTAAGTTCAAATGCTAAACTAAGCCACGAGGAAGACTCTCGCAAGTCTTAGGCAAGTCCTCTGTAGATACTGGGTTACATTTTAAGAATCCATCTCAGTCTCCCGCATGCTAATAGATTCACAAGCAGCCCAAGACTTAAACAGCTTAATTTGCTAGATGTCTAGGACAAAATGCATTACTAGAGCTAAGCCATAAGGGCGGAACATTTATTCGCTTGACTGTAGTCAGCAGTGTAGTGACTTCACATTTCCTCTGCAGAGTCTTTGACCTTGCTTTTAAGTCCAAAGTGAAATGAATTCTAAAGGACCTAATCCTCAGTGTGTGGGTTCGGTATTCAATAATGCTTCCAAAAAAATACCTTTGAGCAGCCTGTTCATGAGAACTGATGTTGCCAGAGAAGATGAAAATCAAGACTACTAACCTTGAGTACCTGCTACAGCACGTTCAGCAGTCAGGTGTGCTTCTCAGCCACTACAAGCTGCTACACACAAGTTTGCTCCAAGATTTATAGACATTCTACCCACCAGCCTACCCTGTACGGTAAGAATCCCTCCCGACCTGTTCCAATAAAATAAACCTTCAGAGATGGCTGTGCAAATAACTGCTTATTTTTAAACAAAGGGAATTGTAAAAGAACTTAAATCTGCTTCTCATATGCCAGATCTCTATCCTGTCTGATGACAGTTTGATGGCTTTGATGGGTCACACCACAAAATGCTCTAACGGGATTTGAAGTACACCCCAGGACACATCTTTAAAACCTACTTAGTCAAATAACGTAACTCCTAAGCAACAGTGTCATTTTAGTACTATTCCTTCTTTATAACCTCTATTTTAAGAGCTCTTTAAAGTTTCAGGCTCTACATCTTCTTGTTTCTTAAAGATAAACTTATGTATTACTTGGAGCCCAGTTTAGGCTGCAGGACCACAGTCTGAATCCTCAAACTGGTTGTCTTTATATTCTGGCCAGAACGCATCATCCTCCACACAACGTGCTACAATCCTGTAGTCACATTAGGATAAGAAGATAATCTTTTCAATATTAAATAATTACTTAGAAATGTCAAGTTTTCCTCCAATTGCAAAGTAATTGCTTAATGAAGCAATATTCAGATTAACAAACAGCTTAATGAGTCAGAAGGAAAAGCAATCATTCAGAGGTTTATGCTTTGTTCAGATCTATATGAAGGGAGCTAAAACCAAAGTATTTCAGGCTTTTCTCATTCTGCCTTAGAGATGAGCAGGAATATAAATAAAAATGTAATTGTTTTCTTTGTTAATGCTCTAAGTTTTGCACAAAACTCTGATGTCTGTTCAGAAAGAAGCTCCAGAGGCCTAACACAGCATCATTCACACGTCAAGTTTGCAATGACCGAATCCTTGTCCGGCGGATACCCAGTGGTGTTTACTAGACAGAGGGGCAGGTTCGATACAAGTGGATCTGCAGAAGGCTCCTCCCTGCCTCTGATGGCTGGTGCTTCGCTACTCTCCACAGAACACAAAGACAAGGTATTTTTAAATAGGTCACACAGAGGCTGGCTGGTAATTACAGAAAAACGTTAATCAGATTTGAGCAGGCAGAGCTGCTTATCTTTCAAGAAGCCTTTCTACTAGCAGGTCTTTCTTCACATCTGAGGGCATACTGACATGAAGAGTACAATGATCATATGAAAATACCCCAGAATACACAAATCTTGCTTGTCTGCCAATTCTGGTCTCATTTTGGTGACAAAATACAAAATAAAACAGAGAGGAAGTATAAAACGTGTGACTGGCTCTTACTGTCAGAAGACTACGGAAAGCAAAGCAAGAAAAAGTGCGGCATTCAACTAGAGGATGTCAAAATCAGTAAGAGTTGGGCTGCTGGGTGCTAAAGCAAAGGAAAAGCATTTCAGAGGCAGTCCCAGGAAGCTCCGCCTTGGCAAGGGGGCCACTGCTTCTGCAGATGACCAAACGTGTATGGGAGGGGAAGGCAGTGGGTGAAGCAAGAGCCTGGTTCTTGGGAGCAGGTTCCTTACCAGGCCGCACTGAAGGTGCACCGGGGGGATCTACCAGGGCGCTCGTCGTGTTCTCAAGGGGTGCAGAAGCAGTGGTGGGCTGCTGGGGAGCCCCCGTCCTGCAGCAGTGCAGGTCTGCTTCCCAGGGAGAGCCCAAAGGGGCAGGCATCACCCTCCAGCGCTGCCCGAGCAGTTTGGTGACCGTCACTTTTCACAGAGCTACACTAAGCTCAACAGCCACACAACTGCATCGCTTCTCTAACAAAATGGGAAGAAATTTTGTTTGCTTACAAGTCCAATCTCCTTTCCATTGTAGTTCAGACTTCTCCCGCCTTCAGCAACAGCCTCCCCTTTGCCCCATCTCCTTCATTCAAGGTCACTCCTGCCTGCAGTGCTTGAGGCTTTCAGCAAGACGGGAAGACCCAGAGGATTTTCCCACTAAACTGATTTTGCAAGTTTGTTGACTTAGCTCCAGAACGCCAGATCACTGCTGATCTGCAATGCATGAACAGTTCAGTTCACAAAACAGCTTAATGCCACTTACTTGTCTTTACAGCTTCTGAACACGCTTCTTCACATCAGTTCATGCCTGTAACTGTTTTTTTCCTTTTTCTGCCTCATTTTTCCACTAGAATCTCAGAGAAATCAGCACTGAGCACACTACTGCTGCAATTTCATGGTTCCCACCTCATTTTCAGTAGTGTTAAAGATTTATCAGATTATTTTTTTCCTCACTACCAAAAGAATTAAAACCTGCATTCTCCCTAGGCTGAGCCCCAGAACTGCAGCAGGGAGAGCTCCACCCGTACAGCTCGCTCCCAGACCCTTCCATGACCATTGCTATAGGAGATGTTTCCATGCACAGGGGGCACAGCCACTCCCCGCGAAGGCAGTCACATCAGCAGTGCCTACAGACACGCTGCTGCAATCCAGGCTACAGAACTCCAGGAAACCTCCGCGGTGGTTTACGATGTTCAAATCTCCACGGTCGTTCATCGTGACTTCCTCCCAACGCCTAGTGCCCCGACTGAAGAAGAAAATAGGTGGCCCAGTCCAGATTTTTCAGCCCAAAAGAGAGTAGCTTCAACGCAATGCACATCTTTGTCGTCGGTTTAAACCGAGACCCTGGTCTGGCGCTCTGCCCTGCCCCGCTACGCTGGGGATGAGCGGATGGCTGGGTCGCAGACCACTCCTGGAGAGCTACCAAAAGGAAAACAACAAGTCAGACACTGCTTAATTCGCCCTAATTTTCTCCATTCACAAGGCATCAAAAAAGTGGCTTTCATCATTTACCACGCTTACAAGTTGTGCTTTTCTGGCTAAGCCACCAGTTCCTCGAGAGGGGTATTTGGAAAACCAGCACACGAGTAACAGCCAGACTCAGACCGATACCATGACAATTCTTCAGATAGAATGAGAACGTGAATAACTGGGTTTGGCAATTATACTTGTTGGCGCCTCTTCTATGACAGACTTTTTTCTTCTGGAAAAAAGTGCTGGTTTCTGCTGAAGAGACAGTTGATCTTTAACAAGCCAGCAAAGGATTGATACAGCAAAATTTTGAAGAGCCTGAAATAGCTGCCAAATTGAAGAGGCTGTTGGGAAATAAAAAACCACCACCGTAGTCCTCTTAGGAAAACCTGATTTTGTTAAACAAGGTCACAACATCTTTTTTTTTTTTTTTTTCCTCCTTCTTCATTTTTTGTTACATGTTCCGACATCTACAGAGCAGGGAGACCAAGTACAAGTTTTTCCATTTTCCCCTTTGGAATTCTACAGTATTTCTTGTGCAGGAGCAATTAGTATTTGCTGTTGTTTTAAAAGAAAAACCCTACAGAAATAAAGGAAAAGTATGACTCTCAGAGAGACCAATAATTAGGTCATGTTCAATTAGTTTTCATGCTTAACTAGTTACTCTTTAGGAAATGCTCAACCTTTGATGTGCAGCAGGCAACTTACCAATTAATTAGGCAGAAGGAAGCAACGCAAGGATTGAAACCTCAGAAACCGTATCAAAGCCCAGAGATATCTAATGAGGGAAACAACAGCATCAACAACAGAAAACATGCACAAAATGGTAGCGGCTTTAAATTATCTGTTTTAAGTATCTTGGCTGTATTTCCTTTGAAATTAAGAGAAAACTGTTGGGAAGCAGACTAGAAGAGAGAAAGTCTCGTTTGATCAGAAAACAGTCACTGTTTCCTTGAAGGCTTGCCACAAAAAATATAATCCATCCGTGTTGTAGGAGATGTCTCCTCAGAGACCATCACTCACTGAAGGATGCAAGCTGCAAGAGGCATCACACAACAAAAGATACTGAATTAGAAAAAAATAGGAAAACCCTTTATTTAAAACCCTGTATAGTTAAGCACAATGGGACACGCACACTGCTGGGAGCCTCAACCTGGCACCGACAGCTTGGGGGAAAAGACAGTATCTAGCCATCCTTCAACTAACTGACTGACTGACCAGCACATCTATTAATGCCACACGCAAAAGGAACAGGAACGCCTGTTTGGGATTAGTACCGAGTTCCTCAGTTCCCTCGTGTCTCCTTCAGTAAAAGATTGCTGCAGTCGCTCCTCCTTCAGTATGTCATCTCTTTGAACTGAGTGAAAAAATGGGCACAACCATGTAAATTAAATGGGCTGGAAAGACCTAAAACATGCCTAGATCCACCAGACTAATGAGTTCAGATATGTCACTGCTTGTCTCTTAATAACTGACATTAATGTAAGTAATGGAGCATCAAAAAGAGACCCGTGTGAGGAACAGAAGGAAAACTGCTGCGTGGCAGTGTCCACACCGTCGTTAACACGGGGGATGCTACAGATGCAGGCATTCGCAGGTACCACCATTTGCTTTCAAGCCACCCTTCCCAAAGGCTTTCTAAAAGTTTCTGTAATCTTGCCTCCTAGATTTCTTCAGTCCTTCCCCCGAGATCTTCATCCCCTTTGTAGCTCATAGCTCTCCCTCACTCCAGGGATGCCCATTCAGCTGTCAAGGTTTTTTTGACAGATCTCGTGAAAGTGCCAGTTACATATTGCTTCAGCTCAAAGAATGTGCTGGTGTAATTACTCTCTAGATATCCTCTCCTCCAGCTCTACTATTGCTCCTCTTCTTTGCACCTTCCACACCTTATCTCTTGTAATCTCACATGCAAACCAAATTTACCTACAACCCTACACTCTCTGTTCCAGACCTAGTTCTCTCAGTATATTCTCTTCCACCTGGAGACTGCACTTTCAGAACTCCCCTATAACCACTCAATTCTTATTTCTGTACTGTATCACGCTGTAATACCTACCAGCCCATTCAGAGTCAGGTTTCTGCTACGCTAAGCCCCTGTCACACCGACTTCTGCTGTTTTACTGGCTCTTTGTACTCTCCCACTTGTTTGCACCAGTCTTATTTGAGACTGTGAGCTGTGCAGCAGTGGTTCCCATTGCCTCTGTACAGCACCTGCCTCAACCCAACCTTCCTCCATGACCAGCGGGCTCCTGTGCACCACAAGAGTACAATTAAAAAAAAAAAAAAAAAGAAGAAGAAAAGAAAGGAAAAAAAAAGAAAAAAGAAAGGAAAAAAAAGAAAAAAGAAGAAGAAAAGAAATTAAAAAAAATAAGAAAAAAAAGAAAATAATTCTTACCAAACCACACCTAAGGGAGTCACAATCATCTGCTTTTCAGTGGGCTCACAGCTACCTGTGCAAACACCACCACATGGCACAAACTCTGAGGAAAAGGAAGATTTTGAAAAACTTAAAACATTAATTTTCACTGAGACAAGGTCTCATTCCTCTGGTGTTAAGAACGCACTTCATGAGCAAAAGAGGGATGCAAGTGCCTCTGAGACAGCTTTCTTAACCTCACCTCTACTTAGGAAGAGTTATGAACAGCAGTTTCTGACCTTCCAGGGGCAGGACTGGGAAAGTTTCTGTCAGAGAATAAAGAACAGTATTGCAAAAAGCACCTGGTGTAGGAGTGCCGTTGGGATTCATTTGGACTAACAGAAGTCACCACAGAAGTGACAAAATTACTGAGTGAGATGAGAGCAAGGAAGAAAAAATCCTGTGAAGTTTCTGGTCAGTTTAGAGTTAAAGAAAGAAACCGGTCAAAAGCCATAGCCAATAAAAAGAAAAAAAATCTATAATTTCATGCAAATTTAATAAGCATATGCTCCAGACTACTTCACACCAGATCCTGAATTATGTAAACTGCGCATCATTCAACCTACAGTTCTGCCTTTGGCTGCACAGCCCCACTTTCAGAGGCATATAGACAGGAACGGAAAAGAAGGAAACTTTATTGCCCAGGGAAGGCTAGAAGCCAAGTAAGGAATGTCCATTGTGACAAAGAGGGTAAAAAAACCTGGCACCCTTCTGAGAACAGAGCCAGCAATCACAGATCGACCTCATCTCGAGGCATTCTGTGCAATACCGCACCCAACGACCATTTTACGCAGGGTAACTGGTGCTTTTTATACTAAAGTACTGTAGCCCAGTTCAGAGAACTCCAGCCAAGCGGATGCAGAAAAAGATGCTCTCTCAAACCAGCCCACAAGAAAAGGAACAGCGTGCGATGCGGCGGAGCAGTAGAAAGCTGAATAACACCTTCATCCTCGCCACTAACCCCTCTGTTCCAGCTCTGCAGAATGCCACAGAGGAGAACCCAAGTCCCAGGCTCTGATGACAAATGGAGGTAAACTGGGACTTAAGTAACAGCAACTTCTGCTCGTAAAAATCCCCACTAGCTGCTGCATCTCCATAAACCACCCCATTGCAGCAGGCTCAGAATTCGCAGTCTATTATTCCTATTTTCAAACAAACCCTGTGGACTTTCAAACTGAGGAAAGTTCCTGCCTTTCGAATGGCATAACATGCAATGCTGCCAAGAAAACTGCATTTGCATCCAAACAACAGGGAAAATATTTGCTACTTACTGCCAGCACAAGCCAGCGAGTGCTCTCACCAGTCACTTACTACAACACTGCACCTAACACGGTCAGTATTCTGCAAAGGGTAATAAATGAAGACCAGCAGCAAAGAAATACCATTTCAATGGGCTCAATTTCTTATCTAAATACTTTAAATACAGAGCACGCGAAGAGTCTCCGATAGAAACGTAAAGTATTTTATTCTGGGCAATTAAAGTGCTATAATTTGCTCTCTCAGCTAAAGGCTCTCGTCTTCATGCTGCTCTCCTGACACTGCCTGCCCAGCTCTAATCCAGGCCCTGTACTGCCAAGCCCCAGCTCCGTGCAGCTCCACCAGCGGCTCCCCAAGCCCGCGCTCCCTCTGCAGGCTCCCCAGACCCCAGCAGAGCACCACAGGGAAGGTTCCCCCCAGTCAGCCTGGGCATTCTGGGGTCCTGGGCTCTAAACTTTCACTGCCTTTTTCTCCTTTCATTCTCAGCTGCTTAAGCAACCCCTTTTATCCCCTGTAATTGAGCCTGCTTTCCAGATTACCCTCAGGTTTAACCCCTTCCATGTCCAGTGAAACTCAAAACCCATGACCCAAGGTAATATTACAGCTGTCTTTTTTTTCCTCTTTCCACTTTTTCACTAGCACCTAAATTACCTTTGCACTGAATTGCAAGAACTCTAACTTGTCCAGAAAACTCTTTATAAAGACAGATAAAGCCTACAGCTTTGTCATCGCCTACTGTCTTCCCCCAGGAAAATGTTCATTTCAGAATTGCAATGAAATGACTGAATATTGTTTAACTGCAGTATTTTGCAGATGAAACAACAGCTGAAGTGGTTTTTTTTTCACTCCCGCAGCACACAAATTTATGTAGCTACACAATAATAAAGCAAAGTCTTAAATTTAATCAGAAGAAATACTTCAAGCAATGGCAAGCTGATAAATTATTTAGAAAGGGGCTCAATAAGACCTGGAAGGAAATATGCATCAGCTGTGCAGCCTGGGAGCTTCCAGAAACAAAGAATTTTCATGCTTACCCCTTTCCAGGCTTTTTCACCCAAGCTACTAGTGTTTGACAAAAACAGGCATGTATTTGAACAACATCCTACAAATTACAAGCAGACAAAGCCTGCGCTGGTAGTGATGTCACAGGACTTTTCACACAGCGTCTATTACTGACATGATCCACTTACCAGTAGTTAGCATGATTTGTGCATTCACAGTAAGATATTGATTTCCTAGTGTAAGGACTGACACTGACAGCCTGGCAATGTTGGCTATTTCAGAAGATTTTAATGATTTGGTCTTTTTTTCAGACTGCCTAGTTTCCCCCAAATTGTCTTCCTTCCATCAACTCTTCAACCATTCCAAAACACTGAGAAATAGACAAAACTAGATGTATTAGTATTTATATGAAATGTCTAGGAAATTCAATAATGTTCCTATTGTTTTATTGCAGATGGCACATCAACTTCTCTTTATTACTGCAGAAAACTCAAGAGCCCTGTAGAGCGCAATAAACCGGTACGTGTTCAGCTTTGCAATGTTTCAAAGGGCTGTGATTTACTGTCAGGAACCAGGCACCTTGCACGTAAACATCTGAGCTCAGTAATTGCCTCATGTTTTGTGCAAACTCTACAAGGCAGCGTGAGGTTGGCCCACACAGGGTACCTGCTGCTTCCAGACACCGGTCCCTCGCTCCTCAGTAATAGGACTCTGCTATTAAAGAGCGGAGAGAAAGGTTTGGTTTCACCTTCGCGTCAAGATGGTTTACTCTCCTATTTGATTTCAGAGACTATCTGAATTTTCTGCCAAATTCTTGGGCTGCTAGAGAGAGATTAAAAATCTGTCAATGCACAATGGGGAAAAACGCCAAAGTAAATTCTCTTGTCTCAAATATATTCCACATATGCTTCGAGACAAGTCCTTCTTATATAAATATACTTACAAAAAAGCATACCCACAGCCAATTATCCACAGATTTAGTAACATAAACATTTCACCACTAAAAACCATACGTCTCCTTCAGGTAATACATCCAGCTTTTACAGAATGATACACTCAGCTCTAGTCAGCCAACCCTGAAGAAGGGAGAAGCAAAGTACCACACAAAGCAAGAGGTAAAGAACTTGCATGAACTGTATTTACATTCAAATTGCTCTGAATATATAATATTATTTCCATCAAGTCTGAATTAGAAAGTAGAGGAGGGACCCGGGAAGCACACCTCAAGCTACTTCACCGGCAGCCTTTAACACCACACGTGCCAACACCACCTGTTTTAGTAAAAAGTATTCTCAGCCGTGTCTGGCAGAAGAAGCATTTATACTTACTACTGCAAAGATAATCTCAAAGCCACTTGTCCTTCATCGGAAGGTATCAGTCCTTCGTGAAGGAATGTTCTTTTCAGGGCGAAAAGAACAAAAGCCCAAAGTTCTCTCTCTCCCTGTAAGAACAGGGAGGTTCAGAGCTTTTGGGTTCCAGACCCAAACAAAACATCGGCAGTGGGAACCTATCTTTATTGACTTCATAAATTATGAAGATACAGGTAGATTAAAGTGACCCATCACCATTTAAACAGAAGGACTGACTGCGAATACCTAAGGGCACTGCTAACAGAAAGGCCTTCTCCACTGGGCGTCCTACAGAGAGGAGAGGAAAGTACCAGGAACTGCAGAGCACACTCTTAAACCATAGACCAGCAGACATTAGAGACACACCTGGTAGCTTATTTATACCTTAAATAAGGTAGCGAGCAATGCTAGAAACAGAAAATACAGCGCTGGTGCTGACAAAACTGCACATTATTACTGAAGACAATCTAAAGGGAAGAGAAGAAACAATGCCTCCTTAGAACACGAACACCAGGTTAGCATGTGTGCCACATCATGAGGAAAAAAAACTAAAGGAACTCTACAGGCAGGTTCATTCAGTGAAGTTACTATTTCTGCTGGGGTTATACATTACATGCTTATAATGATAAATTGATGATTTAGTAGTCAATAGCCCAGGTACTCTGAAGAGGAATATTTTGACCCAAACTGCCGAGGGCATACAGATACGGACGGGAACATACCAGGGAGCATTAACAGTGAAGATGGCTCTACAGTTCCTGTTTTGTATCTATTTGGAAAACGCTGCAGACTTCAAATGTCATTCTTCAGAGCTTTCTGTAGTTTATTTACTGAGACACATGTAACTACGGACACTGAAATACCCAGAAGTAAAGTACTTCCCCAGCGTGCAAGGGGGTGTTACAAACCAGGAAACAACAGGCAGGGGTTTGCGTGTTTCTAACTCCTGCTTTGTCTTACCACTATCCAAACCATTCAGTTCCAGAAACACACACACATTATACTTTACTGAGAATTACCAGTTTCCAAAGCTCTGAAATTATGTTTTACCACAAAATCAAAAGCCTCGCTCAGGTACTGACTGTACACCACTCACTGGTTCCGAAGGATAAAAGCAGGACTGGCAGGGCTGGGACACAGGTTTGAACCAGCTGAGCCCAAACACGTTTTTACAACAAAGGAAATTATGAACTCAGTCTGAAAAACTTCAGAACATCTCAAAAATACAAGAAAGTCATAGAAACCTAAGTTTAAAAAAAATCACGGCTGGACTGAGTACTTCAAACCAACAGCCCAGAGGGGATCCCGCAGCGCGCTAGGCAAGGGGGCGCCGGCTAGAAAGCCACGAAGTTCGGCAGCGCAGGAATTCATCCACACTGATGGATGAAGGGAGCAACAGGTGCTGCAAGACCACCATGCCACGTAACGGCCACACATATTGGTCTTCAGTCCACACTGAATGTTATAGAGAAGGAGTACTGTATGTGTAGCCGCAGAGGGGAAGCCCAAGGAATACTTACTCTTGGCTGCCAGTTTTCATACTGCTTCTGTAAATTTGCACCAATGGTTTCCAGAGCTTTTTGAGGGCCCATTGACAGAGGATCTAGGAAATACAACATAAATGAGTATTTTTGACCACACTTGCATCACTCAGCTTGACAAGAGGCAAAAATTACTCCAATTCTATGTGCACTTAAACCTTTAGCTACTCCACACTATGTTTCTGTAAAACCCAGATCTACAACCTGGGAGATCCAAGCATGAACACCACCCCCCTTGGCAGAAAGAAGAAGCCAAAAGCTTTCTGCACTTTCACTCTCCAGTGTTCTGCTTGCAAGAAAGATCATTTAACGATGTTTTAATGCAGGTTCCTTCCATGCATTCAACTTGAAATTCATAAACATTACATTGTCCATGGAATTTACTTGGGTGCAATACCCCCAAATTATCCCCAAATTCTTCGCTCAAGTACAAATTAAAAACCATCAAAGACTGTCAAATTTGGAAAAAGATTTCTCTTGCTAAGGTAATAAATACAATTTTGTCTTGAAAGACAGGAGAGACATAACATTCGTTTCTTTTAACATTGAAAACAAAAGGTTTGTATATAAATAATGACAAAAATTTAAATGGTTAAATATTTGATGAAAAACATTTTTTCTTGATGAATTCAGAATCCTGCTTCATTTACTTCCATTGCTTGTTGCTTCAGAGATTATATGCCATTTGTAATTTTTAAGAAGTTAATTTTATCACTAGATAATTACCACCACCATACATACCAACACAATTTCAGCCTACATGCTTTATTCAAAAACCATGGCCACATAATTGATACTGTTAACAAGTTTCAGAAAAACCTAGAAGCTGCTATTTTCCAATTTAATATAAATTATTTTAAAAGCATTTAACCAAATCAATGAAGTTTTTCTTTTAAATCTTTATAAATATTCCACTTTGCACTGTTAGAAACAAAATATAATACAGGAGGATGAAAGCAGGATTTTACGAGTTACTTTTCCTAATAAAAGTCAGGATCTTATTTAAACTCCAGGGCACTTCTGCAGAAGGATTTGAGGTATGCTAGTACGGCATTTACATTTTTCCTAAACACACAGAATCAGCAGCAACCTGTCTGCTGGGCTTCACGAAGGCTGGCTGCTGCCTCTGGCTGAGCTGCAGCTGCGGCTCCCGCAGCCTCGCCAGAGCCGTCCCCGGGACGCAGCCAGCACCCGCTCCCCACGCCGGACCCTGCGGCTGCAGCGCTCAGCCGGGTACCTTCAGGCACAGCCCTGCACGCTGCAGCAGCCCCTGTGGCTCTGAACGGCAACAGCCCCCTCACTGGTTAAGGCTGATACCCTTGACCTATTGGACAGTGAGCCCCCAAATGCAGCCACGCTGCCTCCCAACATCTTTTGTTAGTCAATACGCCAGCAGCTACTGCTCAGATTTAAAAAAGGACACAAAAAATAGCACACACACATCAGATGGTTTTTTGAGGCCTTCCAAAGGACTGAACTTCCAAACTGCACTTCAGCAAAAGAAACCAGAAGTGCCTCACACGCACTCTGATGGCAGAGGACTGTAGCTTGTGGACTCTGGAGCGCCTTCACAGCAATCAGCGTTATCAACAATACCCTCAATACAAAAATAAAGCCCACTGGTGCCATGCCGAGAGCCAAACCATGGAGACCAGTCACTTCCCTAAACAGAGCTCCTGCCACCGCCGTCATTACGGAGCTCTCGGCCCCCCAGTCGAGTGTATCTACGCAGCCAGCGAAGGCCACAGACACAGCGGCCGGGCCACCCTCGGGCAGTCGCGGCACGGAGCTCTCCCTACATGGTGCCAGGCTGACGCTGTGGCACAGATGCCAGGTAAGGCTTCATTCTGGAGAAAAAACAGACACTTCAGACGTTCTAAGGGTGCAGCTGGAAGGCACAGCGAGAACTGCAAGTGGCTTTTGTCTAAGGCTACGATGGCCATTTGTTACCAGAGCTCACACACTGGTGATCTCAGCTCAGTTGTAAATGGCAGCAATTGCACCAAAATGATTTCCACACTTCCTTGCACATCTGCCAAGGACATTACGTTTCCACAATACACACCATTAGATTCTCTTGAGACTGTTGTATTGAAGAAAAAACAGCAGACATTTTTGCAATCACCTTTTTCAGAAATTCAACTTGGCTAGAAATGGAAATGAGTACCTCTGTGTGTATATATACACTAAAAATTTAATTAAAAAACTGCATTCAAAATTCTCTTTGTTGATGATAGTCACTAATAACTTTATTTTAATGACTCTGCAATGCTCCTCATTCTCTTTGCTCTCTACTTGTGTATCAACGAGAAATCAGAGCTGTTCACTGAACAGATGTACTTGTTAGTGCATGCTCATGGCTTTTTAACTGCTCTAAAGTCATCAGCATTTCTAGGTTAAAAAAATGAGATGCTATGATTCATAAAGTAGGTAAGAAATGAGCTGTTCTGAAAGTTTTAACGAAGTTCAGTTTGTGCAATGATTAATTTGCTTCTGCAGCATATCGTAAGCCCTGGAGTTGAGGATTACCGTGCTCTGCAAGGTTACTTGCTGAAGACTGAACATTTTCAATTCCTAGATAAAACTCAAATCTCTCTCAGAAAGCTTTCTTACATAAGGTATTTCCTTCTACTATTACTTCAGATTTGTCTCATCTTGATAATCAGACTTGATCTCCAAAACCAAGGGAACTTTTCACAAAAAAATAGGAATTTAGTCCAACACTGCATCAAAGTAGCAAGCCCAGATGTTGGAACCGCTGGCAAGACATCCTTGGGAATAACTCCAGGTCTTCCGAATTCATGATCCCAATTAAAATGGCCCAAGAGCAGTTGCCTCAACATGCAGTGAAGCCCATGCATTTTAGAGAAACTTATTTCTAGATCGTATGAGGCAGGGTAACTTTAAACCTTTGCAGAGCACAGCACTCTAAAGATGTAACTGCTCAGAGATTTCCTTAGACATTTATAAATCTACAACAATTAAAAGAATGCTAAGTAGCTAATTAACAGCTTCTCTCTTTCTCCATGCTATCTCATTTCAGAACAAAGCAGGGAAGATGACCTACGGCAGCAGGTACTGCTGAACTCCTCACTTGCCCACAGACAGAGCAAAACCAGATGCCAGAGTTCCTTTTGTCCCCCCCAGGTTCAAGCCCAGGAAAGACACCCCGCCAAGATTCCCAGGTGCTCTCACAGTATTTGTAAGACTACCAGAGTCAGCTGGAGCTTGGAAGCTCAACACTCACCAATCCAACACTCCAGACGGGCACAGGGAGTTGTTTTCACCACATCAGGAGGGTCCACACCGACATTTAGGCACAAAACTAAGGCAACACTAACAGTCTTCATCTGCAAAGACAGACAGTAAAATGCTTACTTAGTGTACAAACAAAATCCATTTTCAATTCTGACAAAATCTTACCAACTTCTGAAGGGTTTCAACAAACTTTTGTTCTCTGCTCTTTAACATGGACTATTTTAAGCAAGGCATGACGGATTAATTTTTTTTTTTTTTTTTTATATAGAACACTACTTAAGGCTTAATGTTACTATTTTTATTATTATTTCCAGAGCCCATTCTTCTTTTACAGAGCATAGAAATGGGTATCAGTGGACTTCTGCTACTCAAATTAGTCACTGTCCAACTGAAATACATTATTAAAACATGAGAATATGCTATTCAGGGCCCTGATCAATGTTACAACATAATATGTCCTCTCTAATACTAAACCAAAAGCATTACAAGGGAAAAACACCCAAGTGACCAACTAAACTATAATGAAACTTTTAGCCCATTTTTTTTTGGTGTTTCCTTCCCATGTTGGTTCTCCTGGGCAGCCGCCTTGTAGGAGAAACCATCCCTTGGCTCCGTCCCCAGCCTTGCCTGTAGCTGCCCCAGCTGCGGCCGCACGGAACGGGCCAGGCAGCACCTTTGGCCACGCTTCTGGAGCCACGAACATCGCAAATCCAGACCCATCGACACCTGCCCTGTGACCGAACGGCTGCATTAAAGCAATGGTTAAGCACTGCGGCCAGTTAAAAAATATGGCTTGAAAATTACTATTTCACATCTTTATGCCCTTTTCTAAACTCCCTCGTCCCAATACCTAAACCAGAGAAGGAAAACCAAAGCAGTAACGGGGCTCACAGAACTCCCATCAAGTTTTCAGCACTGCCTCGCGTGTCTGAAGCAAGGCCATCCACATCCCCACTTCCCCAGGGTGACCACTGCAACTGAGAACAGGCAAAACGCAGGAAAGAAAGGGGGAGGAAAAAAAAAAAAAAAAGGCAAACTTCACACTTACAGAAAAAGCTAGAGCCACACAGATGTATAATTTATGAAGAAACTAGAAACTGGAGCAGAGACACTATTCACACCGAGAAGGGGGGACAGGCCCTGCATCAGGACAGACATGCTGCAGCGTCCGCTCACTCCCATGTCTAAGACGGGGAACCCAGTGCAAAAAATTAGCAAGAAATCTTGTTAACGGCTCCATCCCAAGCCGTGTTCTCGCTAACAAAACCCTGCAGCCGTGTAGGAGTTCCTCCTCCCCACGCGCTAACGAGGAGGAAGCGGCACTTCCCAGAACACAGAGGAGAGCGGAGCCTGAGCGGGGATTCCCTCGGCGCATCCACGAGGTTCCCAAAGGAGCGCAGGGAGACGGGGTGAACAGGTCGGCAGCTGGAGGTCAGCGCTAAGCACACATGCACTAAGAGCGCTTTATCGACATTAAAAACCACACGGAGTACAAGTGTGGTTACTGGCGACATGAGGGTCAGCTGCAGGGCGCAGCCTGGGCCTCCCAGGCTGAGAGCACTCAGGTAGCCCTGAGGCAACCCAGGGCCTCCCGATGGAGAACAGCCGTCTGTGCTGACAACCAACCCGATCCGTCCCGCTCCCCCTGGAAGGCTTTTCCATCCTCCTCTCTATCTGCTTCTCTTACCTTTCACTTTCGTCTCCCCTCACCCTCCTTCACTTCTTTTATCAACACCAAACTGCTACCCTCAAAAATAAACTGGGCCAGCAATTGTTGACACTTTTCACTTTGCTCACACGCATTTCACCCTTCCCTCTCATTTTTTGCTTTGTTTAGAAAATGATTTAATCCAGACACAGGGCAACTGCTGCCCTGGTTTTAGAGAACCCAGCACGAAGATCTCACTGGCAGTTCACTACAATAAAGACTCCAACAAACACCATCCCACAACAGCTGCCACAAAACCCCAATGCATTTATAAATGTACCAGGCACACACGACACTGTTCACAAGAAGTGTATCCACTTAAAAAAAGTTACTCTGACATCCAAGTATTGACTGATTTACTTCCCAATCCAAACCACACACAGAGAATCCATGACCTGCACAACAGGACACAAGACTTCCCCAGCCCAAGAACTGTGTCCTGCTACTCGAGGGGTTATCTTCAGGAAACACATAATTTGTGGAAACGACCTCGTACTAAACCAGGGGAGGTTTAGACTGGATATTGGGAAAGATTTCTTCACTGAAAGGGTTGTCAAGCCCTGGAACAGGCTGCCCAGGGAAGTGGTGGAGTCACCATCCCTGGAGGTGTTTAAAAGACGTGTGGACATGGTGCTTGGGGACATGGTTCAGTGCGACCTGGCAGTGTGGGGTTTACAGCTGGACTCGATCATCCTTTCCAACCTACAGGATTCTATGATTTTCAAAGCAACAAAATAATACCCAGCACTAGGTAAAAGGAAGAATAGTTCCAGAATTTTTCAATCCATCCAGTATAAAATTTGTATGTTATAAAAATGATCTGATTTTTAGAAGTCATCAGAGACCACCTGGAAGCTCCACACACCTTCAGTTACCCGTACATCTGATGGAGTGGAAGCCCAAGGGACAGGCTTTCTACCCAGCCAGGCAGATGCCTGGCACCCAATACTGCAGTGCCTTATTTCTCCTCAGCAAGTGGAGAAATGGCTTTCTTCCTGCTCACCTATTTCATGCACAGTATTGACGACCGCACCAAGGAAAACATCGTGTTACTTCGATATCGCAATAAATACTTATTACAACATGCAGTTTGAAACCTTTCTGTTCCCTTTGAGAAGACAACAAAAGATAAGGAAGTAACCTCATTTAGAAAGCAACACCTTTCAAGATTATTATTTAGTGTCATCTCTTCCTGCCTTCCCTTTCCCAAAACCCATCAGATATGTTTAAAACAGTAAGAGGCACACGATTCCCACTGGGACTTTTGGCTTGACCCACTGTGCACTAGGCAAAGATAAGAAACGCATCACATTTAACAAAAGACCTTAAATAGGTAACCCTTTGCTGTTCCAAGCAGCTCAGAAGTGTTACATCCCAACTACGCACATTTGTCGAGAACATTAGTGCTTAGCAGTATGGTCTGGTAGGAAGAAGAAAAAAAAGAAAAAACCACCATCCCCCAAACATCTGACCGTTACAGAACTGCTTGCAGTGACTGAGCTTTCACCTGCCGAGGACACCTTTTCCACAGGCAGTTCACACAGCCTCGGAATAAACCCGGTGCTGCAGGGTGTTAAAGAGCACGAACACCCCCAGCAGCAGTCACACACCGGGAAACCTGCACTAAAACCCCAGAAGGAAACAAAGAAAACTACAGGACAAAGTAACTTACTGGATCCTGCAAACACAGGAATCCTTCTTTCAAGAGAAAGCATCCTGCCAAACAATCTCTTCCATCTCATTTATTCATTGTTCCCCATTTGTGGCCTAATACTGACTTATTTTTCAATATTTTAATAGTAATGTCTGATCTGTGACTGATGCTGAACAGGTTGATATTTATTTTCTATTCCCAAGTCCTGTGCTTTAAATAGCATTTCTCCTTGAAAACAGACAGCAAACCAGTAATGAAAAGCAGCAGTCCCACTGATCCCAAAGACAAATGGGGTTATTGCCCCTCTGCCTCCCTCCCCACAAAGGACACAAAGGATTGTACTTCACGGCTGTTTGTTCTGCTGATACAGAGCACATCTTCAGTGAGAATTACAGCGCTCACACTCCCCTCCGACTCCTACTCAACATCCATCTGTGATGTTGAATCATTACAGATCAAAAGAAAACCTGAGCCCAAGAAACGGAATAAAGCTTTTCACATTTCTAAACTGTGAATGACCAGAAACTTCGCAGCATAAGAGAGCTTCTTAATACACAAAGTACCAGGATATTCTCATCTGTCACTGAGACAGTGGAAATTTTCTTTTCTACATTTCAAGAATATATCTACCAGAAAACATTTCAATGGATTTTTGTTAGAGTTAAAAAATGAAGCATAAGAATATTTGGCAAGCTTCTAGGAAAACCAATATCCAAAATGCTTTCTCAGCAAAGGCTCAAGATCAAAACCACAGCAGCTCTTACTGTGAGCTCTTCTCACACAGTGTAATTTGTATGTTAAAAAAAAAATGGATACAATTCACAACTCCGTATTGCATCCAATTTAAAATTATTTAATAACTCTGGGTCAGAACCTGCAATACTTCAATTGCAAAATCCACTCTATCAAAAAGCTCTTCCTGAGAAGTCATGGGGCTGAATTTAAACCCCAAACCCATCAGAAATAGGAGTGTGTGAAAAGAGGTAATTCTGTGTCTATTTGGAAAAGAAGATGCTTGTTAAAGCATCTGACATTAAAATTCACATACTATACTGAAGATCACAGAACTTGTAAAATATTTTTAATTCACCTCTTATTTCATTTGGAGACAAAACAAATTTGCAGACGAGAGTAACTTCACGCCTAGGCACCTTAAACCAAAATTAGAGCAATTCTCGCAGTTATTTTCAGCTAGAAGAAACATTACATTATCTTTGTAAGAATGGTATTGATTGAAAATCTGAAGTTTTATCATCACAGGGAGCCAAATTTATCCTACTGCAGCACACCTGCAAGTAGTTCCAGGCCAGACTGTAACTGAGACACACCACCAGTTGCTAAAGATTTGTTACAGGCTATGCAAGACCAGGGTTAGCAACTCAGAAAAGAGCGGTCATCTACTTCAAGTAATACTAAGAACAAGTCAGTCAAACAATTTATGACAAAATTTGCATTTTATGGTTAAGACCCTGACCTAACATTTCAGAACGGACACTTTAAAACCCATAAATATTTTATGTCTACACTGCAATTTTCAAGCTGAAAAATTTCTGTTTAAACATTACACAGATGAACACTCAACCGTTATAAACCTGCCTGGTTTATGCCAGTAAGTTGAAATTGCTTCTGTGAGTTAATACAAACCCAAGATTAAGTCAGCACTAAACATAAAATATATGCTGCTACATTATTTTACAGAGCTGAGGGTGAACTCATCAGCATTAAATACAAATGCTGGGACCGATTCCCAGGCTGAGCAATCCTCATATCCATCTCGTTTTGGAATCCGCATTGGCCAGCAGGCTCAATTCTGCCTGCTCCTTCAGTGAATTCGTCCCCCTCCTGAAGACTTTTTTTGGACATTTTTCTTTATATACATTTACAAACGTTTCGATCAAATGGCAAAGCCAGTCAGGTGCCCCACAGGTAACTCCAACGTGTTACCTGTTCTGGAGACACGCCGCCAAACGCTTCAGCAAGGAAGGATTTAGCAGCACGAAACATTGTTCTCCCTTTGGAGTTTCAGTTACAGATCATTCTGCAACACCCAGAAATTCACCTTTTCTCTTTCCCAAGCCTCATGGAAGCTTTTATACATCGCACTCACACCCAGCCTGTTTCTCACAACACAGTGGCCTCCTGCAGCCAGCTCCACGCTCAACTGGAGCGGGGTTCTCCTGGGGTGATGGGATTCAGGGCAGGCCAGCCCCAGGAGGAGACGGACATCCTGAACTCTCTGGTGACTTCTCATTTTCAGGCTCCCATCTATGAGATGACAAGTGGCAACACTTTGTCCGGGTGCCCTCTAACAGGACAGGCATCAGTCCCAGGGCTGAGGCACAAAAGACACCACTGCGGAAAGTCAGTTTGCAAATCGGCTGGTGAAAAGGCTGAAAATTTTGAACAGGCAGACAAGACCCTGACCTTCCTGGTCCACTTGATCACACCACTGCACACCAAAACGAAGAAAGGTTTCTGAAGGCAGTATCCCACGTGCACACGACTTATCTCTCCCCAAGGAATGGGCAGAAGGAACATTGACCCTTGCTGCAGAATTGGGGTCTGTTCGACACGTTGCCCTTTGAGCAGCCACTCTCACCATCAAGCTCTGACTCGGTACCCTTCCACACTCCTTTCACACCACACTGTGCAAGGGGATTGACAATGAAGCCTTACTCTTTTTTATAACGGACCTTCCCTTTAGCGGGCCAAACACCAAGAGGGATGTGCCAGTCCTCTTCAGCTCACCTGCAACGTTTGCAAGGTAAAACATCGAAAAAGGAAGAGCTTTCAGTTTCATGAAAGTTTTTTTACGTAAAGTTTAAGAGAAATAAATTGTTATGGAAAAAAAAATCTCAGCGTGTTCCTCCACAGCGATAAAAATAGTAGAATGCAAAGAAATACTTCAAGTTAACATTAATAATTCAACACCTCTGCAGGTAGTCTTCAGCCATCTGTAGCCCAGAAGGTCAGTTCTTGCTGTGACTGTTGTGACAGCATAAGCTAGATTCCTAGATCAACTCCCCCTTAGTGTTTGTTTTCCTTTTCTAACCTCTGTATTCCGCACTAATACTAAGAATTTTCTTCAGAGGTTTATTACGTCCAACATGTTCATTTACCCAGCGAATGCAGCTACCACACAAAGTTCAAGAGCAGGCAGTAACGCTAACACAGCTCCTCGTAAAGCAGACTTTTAACTGCTGCCTTCAACTGTTTACTACATAAGCACTTCTTACGCTCGTAGATGAATTACTACCGTCAATCAATACCCAGGATATACATATACACATTCTATTTACTTGCTCTGAGAACAGCGTGCATCTCCCCTGCTTGACAGGGAATCGTCTCGATTGACATGCTATGGCCCAGCGACCTCAGCTCCTGAAGGTGTCCCCAGAGATCACAGGGAATCGTGCATGACAGAACAGCTCTTAAGATTAAAAACTGCAAAGTCAAGTAGTTGATTCACTCCATCACAACAAAGCATCAAAATACTGCCTTTAAACCACTGCTTAGATGCTTATAACCAAAATGCTGTTTTCTTGTCCCTGCCAATCATTTCTTAAAAATAATAGGAAGCGAGTATTTTACTTCTATGATCTTTCCTTTCTTGATAAAACATGCAAAAATAATCAACAAGAGACATTTTCTAGACGTTATTCCTTCTTTGATCTGTGACAACGGCTTTCCTTCTCACCTCAGCACAACTCTCTATCTGCTTTGCATTCTGTACAGGTTCTTTTCATCATTCCACCACGTTCCCACTCCTGTCTAGCACCATCTTTAAAAAGCTGTCCATCTTCCTGTGCATTGACTTACTTCCTCATCTTCAGATCTTCTTTACGAACTAGAATTTCAAATTATTTCTGGAAGATACTTTTAGATCTTTAACAAGTCATCAATAGAAGCTACACACCGTATATTTGATCAGGAATCACACTGTCCCCTTTAAGCAGAATCCTTGAGCTACAGCCACCTGAACTAAATTAAAATAACTTTTTAAAATAGGAAGTTGCCTGAGCTTACAAGAGCAAAGAGGAGAAAACGATAAGGACAAGATCAAGTCCATAATTTCAGCTGAAGTGTCGGGAATGGAAAGAGGATGATGTTTGGTTGTATTTGAGAGCCACACGCTACAGAACACTGTCCCCCTGCCTAACAGGGCTCAACCGCCTGATCACTTCAAGGCCTTTGCATTTTTACTGCTGATGTGCCACGGGGAGAAAGGAGCAGTCGCTGCGGGAGGACAGTCCAGCTGCTCCGAGCAAACCGTGCTGCAGACTGTGCTCCTTCCTGAGGCTACAGGGAAGCCAAGCAGGGGAGAGCTGCGAGTGCAGAGCTCCATGCAGACAGCAGGCTGGGCAGGGAGGGACGGAATGACCCGAATCATCGCTCTTCCCACAGGCTGTTGTGCACATCTGAGGCACGGCTCCTGTTCCCCGCTCTGCAGAGTACAGCCCTAATTACACTGCCGCTGCCACCCTCTACCCAACAAAAGTTACTCCGGCTGTAGAACACCCTGCCACAACACAGCAAGAATAAATAAACTCAAATCCAGAAGTAAAAATCCTGGTGAGCGTGTCACTGGTAGAACCAGTGGGACAAAAAGGAACTCCTCAGGCCCTGAGCTCATTTGCTACCTACTGTACCCCACATCACAGCTTTGTACGAAAGAATGCCATTAACAAAAATCTGGTTTTGTTAAGGATTTCATTAGATAATTTATTGAGAGGCATCTGCAGTACATTCTTTATATAAGAGCAGAAGAGCAAGACAAACACCTTGGGTTTATCAAACTTACTTGGAAATGCCAGTTAAAGCTACGAGACACAGAGAACAATCAATAACCTCCCTCAGTCATCCATGGCCGTACTACGCTAACAGTCACCTTTGGAAACGTTCAAGGGTAGGAGATCAGCCCAGCAGCAAGCCAATTAAAACAACATCTCAGAGAGAAAAACACAACCAAACCCCCCCAAACTTCCCGGAAAACCTACATAACCCATGGAGACAAAGAAAACGAGAACCCCAAGGAAGCTCGTTGCCCTTGAATTTCTCTGTCTACACAAAGGCAGAGAGAAGAAATGGAACCAGAGAAGCACTGACAAAGCATTCCTAAAACATTCACATCACCTTCAGTCTCTCAACTATCAAAATACACACAGTGCCGGAGCAAAGAAGTGGTAGTTGTCAGCAGAACAGATGTTTCAGTTTTCACCACAAGAGCTTCATGCGAAGGAGCCCGCTACCATCTGGCGACACCACGGCACCAGGGTTCTACCAATGTTTACTGACGTTTGCCACACTTGAGAAATTCGAGGAAAAGCCTCATACAGCAATCCATATTTTTAACTAAAGTATGCGATTTGCAGTAGCAGTCCTGCGCTTAGGGCTGCCTTTCAAGGTGTACGTTTTTGTCATCGTTTGCCGCTCAGAGGTGTTTCAAATTCCTGCAGCCACGCTGGGGGGGGAGGAGGGTAACCAGCCACTACACATATATGTTGATTTTAAGTAGCAATAATTGCCTAACTGCTCTCCAAATACCATACGCTCAGTGGTGCGGCCACGCCAGTCTCCAGGACAAACAGTGAAGCACGTTACACACAGATAAGTGTCGTCTCTCTCATTGCGTGTTTTTGAACGGAGCACCACAGATGCAGTCATTTGCTGTCATTCCATTTGCTAACAGTGTTCATTTTGCATCCCCTTGACCTCAGCTGAAGCAAGAAAATTCACAGGATGAGAAAGAGATTGCCCGAGTTGAAAATTTCAGTGTTTCCTACTGGTGTATAAAGGTAAGATCTTTTTCTTTCAAAATACGTGACTAGTTGCGCTCTTCAGAGCTGTTCATCAAAGTCCCCTCTCCGCTTAGACATCAATCCGTTTGTAGATGGCGGCAGGTACAGCACAAGCTTCCCAACCCTACCCAATCAATACACAACCATCTTAATTCAAAGTGCTCTTTGTTCTAGGTCAGAGAAGACATAAATCTATAACTTAGATGACAGTGCCCATTACTTACAGCAGGGGGGTCGGTTCGGGGAGAAGATGGGGTTTTGTTTTGGTTTGTTTTTAAAGACATTTATAAACCAGCAGGTGCCCTGTGCTACCACCAATTCACACGCCTCACTGGACAGCAAGTGCCACTTTTAGTAACTATTGAACTAAAATGGATTGCAGCCACTGACCTAGAAGAAAGAGAGATTCACACCATTACCAGTTCTCAGGGCCCCGCTACAGCATCAAAGCCAAGTGCTCCAAGCTCCTCTTCCCCAGAGTTTATCCTCACACCAGGGGAAGAACAGGAAGGACCTATCCTTCAGGTCAGACCCCAGACCACTTACAGGGTCACGAGTTCCCTGAACAAGAGCACAGGTGACAGCCCATGATCACGCATAAGCCAACAGAAACCAAACACTGAAGACGGAACAAGTCAAACTAAAGCCGACGCTGCTGCCACAACACGAACTCCCACCCTCTCCCCCCACGAGATTCCTGCTGCCTCCGCTCAGCTCCCAAGAACCACACCGGACCAGAGCGAGCAGTGACGAGCCTCCAGCGCGCAGAGCCAGCAGCGGCCAAGCCCCGTCCCTTGCACGAGCGCCTGGAAAGCTGCCTTAGATCGAAACCACCATTTCCAGCTGAAACGAAGCGCACAACCTTCCATGCTGATATCCTTCATTAATTCCCTTTGACACACGAAACATTCCCCACACAGGCAGGTGAACTCTGCTTGTCTGAATTAAGCGCATTTGCATGCGGCACTGCTTTAATCTGCATTTCCATAGAAACCTAATTGTGTATTCCTCTTATCATGAGCAGGATTTAATTCTCACTCAGCAAGTTATGAGGCAGCAGGAAAAAAAATGTTAAACTATTACAATCAGCTTTGTTGATCTCTGCTTATTTTAGAAATCAATATAAGTACAGCACATCTTAATTTAAATATTCTCAATTCAGTAGCAACTTGTCAGAAAAACCTGGTGCATTTGAAATCTTTTTATTTAAATCAAGTTTCATTATTTGGTTGCTACTGAGGCTGTGAGACTTAATTCAATACACAAAGCATAATTCCAACCCTCTTGTGTTAAAAATATTCTTTAAATAAATAATAGATCAAAGTAGTGTCACTTTGATGGCATATGTAGTCCATGAAAGCAGGAGACGAAGAATTAAATGTCTTCAGAGCAGTCCTGCTGGATGAAAGGGGGGAGGGGGCAAGAGAATGTTCAGTTATTTTATCTAGATTTACCATTCATAACTTTTCTTATTTGATTCTTCCCTCTTATTAGAGTTCTGCCTTCTAAAGAACCTTCAAGTTCACACAAACTCTGGGGTTTTAGAGCAATGAAGCAAGATGGAAAAAAAAAAAAAAAAAAAAGAGTCATTCCATGCCCAAGTCTAGTGAATCATTTCCTACAACTATAGTAAAGCCAGGATCACTCCCTGGGACTACTCAAGGCAACGAATAAGGGCAAAATCCACCACTGCCGGTGTTTTTTCACGATTCACGGGGAAAAAATGCCACACATATACCTGCAAGTCAGGCAAATAGAGACTTGTTTTGATTAACCTTTGAGAATTTATTAATTCAGAGATAGGCTGGTATGTTTAAATACAGATAATGGCTCCCATCCTAAGCTTTGACAAGTTAATTTATCAAATCCAAAGTACTGGAACGCTTTCCACACTCCCAACTCACACCAAGAGGTATATCCCCTGAAGCCCCCAACAAAATCTCTTCCAATAGCACCTCGACGATAACGGCACGGCTGAAGACAATCAGCCCTGGCTTGTGGAAAAAGGAGGCATGAGAGAAGGAAAAGCAGCTCAAGTAAATCGGGGAATGCACAGACCCGCAGTCAGATTGGGACTGGAGGGCAGTGACTGCGTGTTGCTATCGACAGACACCAGAGGCCTTGACCGCTGACCAAGGCACGCATGGCTGCAGCATGAAATTCTGATCACTGGGGAATGATGCTCTAATGCAAGAAAAAAGAAAGAGAGGAAACTTTCTGAAGACAGCTAAAACAGTGAGATGAGAGGAATCATTAATTTGTAATGACAGAGAGCATATAACAAACTAGCCAAGCAAAATCAGAAAAAGGGAGGAAAAGAAATGAACCAAAGGTCACTACACTTCCCGACAGTACGGGCTGACAGATCGCTGCATATCTTCCCTCACACTTCCGAGTAAAAAAAACCAGAACTCTCAAGTTCCTGCATTTTTCTGAAGGTGCTTGGTTTGCTGGACAAACCCCTTACACTCAACTGCCATTTTCACTTGGCTTACGTGAAAACAGCAGCAGCATGAACTAGCCAAGCTCATCTTCTTCCTTCTGTTCGTGTAACACAGGTCAAACCAGATTATACAACTTTAGGAACTGTTTTGGAGGATGAACCTAACTTGAGTCAGCCAGGGAAAAATATTTAACAAACGTCATTTTCCACACAGAATTCGAAACACCCCATCTTGAGAGCCCTTCCTTCGCCATTTGAAGCTCTGATAAGTTGGTTGTTATCGCATCAAATGCTAAGGAGACATCCAATGACAGCTAAAAAGTTGAATAAAACACAAGACACAAACAATAACTGTTAAGACTTAAAAGTAACGAGATTGAGCACTCTCAAATCAGCTTCTGTTCCACTCTCAGGTGTCTTTATATGCTTGCCATGAACCTGTTCTTAAGTAAAAAGTAACTATACACAAGGCAAAGTCCGTCCAAACGACACCTGATAAAGCTGTCCAGATACAAGTGACATGAGCAGCACCGCTGATCCTGATATAAAGAAAAGCTGCTTGATTCAACCTGGCAGTGAAAACAGGAGGTCTAAACAGAAAATTTCAGATTTACTCTTTTTTTCTTCATTTACAAAAATAAGCCTCAGTATCTTGGAGAAGGATTCAGTGCCTGATTTCGCTGAGCTCATCCCCAGCGAGCAGCACGCTGCTCCATGAAAAGCAAACCCCTCAGCACAGAGGGCTCTTAGTAGAAGAAACTGCAACACCACAGGAGCAAGGCCAGCAGGAACTGGGCTGGGGCGACCACCGTAGCCACTGCTCCCGCCTGCACTGAAGGGATTCTCTGGCTGTGACGTGCACGTGAGACGCTTAACAACAACCACCGAGCAGACAGCCGAGTGCTACCGCGTCCCTCACGCGTGCGCTGTACGACCTATGGATCAGCTCAATCAAGCCAATGTCATTCCCAGTTTAGAAAAAGACAGCTTTGCAGAGCAGGAAATAAGCGAACAGGAAGCTTCAGAGGAAGGCAGAGGGATCACTAAAATAGACAAGCAAGCTCATCACACCTCCACAGTCTACTAGAGAAAAACCTCTTCTTTGCCAAAACCCTTTAAAGAAGACGCAGCACAGAACTCGGTGTTCTGCGGCTCGTTTAAATGACATCCAAAAGAACCTCAATTCAATCCACTAATGATCTGCCAAGTCAAATTTTCAGTACATGATTCTATTCACTCAAATGATTCTGGTTCAGCCAGAGCCTTGCCCAGAACTTCCAAGGACTATAACCATTTAGGGAACATCCCTCTAGGAACACTCAGGCACACGTACAGCATCCTCACGCCCGGTCAGGATGCGTCAGGAAAGAAATTACAGGATGGAGTTTCAACAGCAGTTCCCAAGTTATTCCACAGTGTTGCCAGAGGGATCATAAACGTAACAGAAAACTGGTCGCAAAAAAACCCTCATACATATTCATAAACACAAAGTTATGGGCAAAACCACTTTGAGACGTAGGGAATCCTGTAACCCAAAGCAGATTCCAAGAACAGAATGGCTGGAGCTGATTACTCACATTTGTTTGCTCTTAACTTAAAATGTTTAAGCTGGGACACAGCTGCAACACAGGACTCAAGACCCCATGGCAGGGATCTTCCTTTGACACACTTGCCTCTGCCAGTTTAACATGCAACATGTATTCAAACGCAGGAGAAGCACCTTGCTTTACTACAGCAAGTGCTTCATGTAATAACTATTTCCTCCCTCCAAAATCACATAATCTCAGTTTCCACACACTCAAAGAATGCCTTAATTTTACACTCCACATAACATGCTGCTGGCAAGCTTCAAAACCACAACGCTTCCATGCATCTTCACCACTAGACAACTGTAATGACTACGTTTATTGCACCCTGCGCTTGCATCATTAACCTGCCCATCCAGAGAGCTCTTTAAGACCTCATTAATTTTATTGGCTTTCCTGAAAAGCACCAAGTACCCAAATTTCATTTAAAGATCTTCAATGAGGGTGCTACTCAGAGTGTATTACCGTGAACTTGAAATTAGTACTTTTGACCCATCTGCACACTTGCTTCCTCTAACACCATAGGACAGGCAAACTAAAGACTACTGGATCAAAGAGCCAGCACTTCATCTGAAAACTGACTTGCTGCTTGAAGCACAGCAGGTTTCTCAGCACTTACTCCTCCCTTTTCACCACCTGTCCCCCCCACTCCTCCTCCAAAACCCGTCCTGCCCTTGAGCATTACCCGATCCTTCATCCTCCAGCTCTGAGCCAAGGACTTGGAGCCTTCGATCTTCTCGCAATGCCTTTTCTTCATAAAGGCCAGAGGCAAGTTCCAGTCAGTCAGGTCAGACTCATCCTCCTCCCCAAGCCCCAGAAGAGGCGACTGCAGCATCTCAGACTCCATCAGAGGGGAAGCGCCAGGTAACAAGTGGCCAGTAATCTCCAGCCCAGCAAGCAGCGGGGGCCGAGGGATCCCTCCGGCAGGCGGAGGGGCGGACGCGGGCTGGCGGGGGGGAGGACGGGGCAAGGGCAGAGGGAGGCTCCTCTCCCAGGTGTCCAGGTGAGGACGAGCCCGGAGCAAGCGGCGCCTTCCTCCTGGCGACTCTCCTCCTCCGCCGTCGCCCGCAGACAGCAGCCCCGTCCGGGCTCCGAGGAAGGCGGCGCCTCCCGGCCTCACGGAGGGCCGAGGTGCCGGCGGGGACCGGGCCCCGGGCCTCCACTCGCGCCTCTAGCCCCGCGGGCCCGGCACTCTCTGCGGCGGGAGCCGCGCCCGGCCCATCGCGGCTCCCAGCTCCCTCGCACCCCGGCGGGCCGAGAGCGGATCGGCGAGCTGCGCACCGGGAGCGGGCGAGCGGCGGGAGGAGACGGGGAGACTCGTCCTGCGGCGCTGGAGAGCCCGACTCCTCTCACCACCACACCACGGAGGCGGCCATCTTCCCCGGCCCACAATGCACCGCGCTACGGGCCGCCGCGTGGGACAAGCCGGGCCGCCGCGGTCCAGCCGCCGTTACCATGGTTACAGCGCGGCCTGTCCCGGCTATAGCGCGGGCTGGGCGATCCCGGGAGCTTTCCCGAAGCGCCCCACCACCACCACCCCGGGAGCTGCAGGGCTTAAAGCAGGTCGCCCTCCTCCGGGCAGGCGGGGACCGCCCGGGTGAAGGTCCCCGGCCCGCCCGGCCCTTCCCCTGCCGTGCGCGGCCTCAAGATGTCGGCGGCGCGCGGTGACAGCCCGTCCGGGAGGGCCGCCGGGGCTGGGGTGGCGGGGGACACCGCGGGCTGGGCAGGTTGGGGGCAGCGTGTGGGGAAAAAGGCGTTTGAAGGGCAGAAGGGGCACCCGCGGAGATCCCGCCGGGAGGCCGCTCGGGTCGGAGGGCGAGGGGCCGAGGCGCAGGGTGGGCGGCGGGTTTGTCCGGCCCGAGCTGGGGCTGAGAGTCCCGCAGTGCTGCCCACAGAGACCGAGGGCGACATGTCCTCCCGCCTCCCGCTCCCCGTGTTGGCCGCCCCGCCGAGCTGCGTGTCGGCCACGTGCTTCTTCGCTGGGAGCCGTAGGGTGCGACGTCCTGGGTTCCCCCACGGATTTTCCCTCTGGCAGCGCTGAAGGGACGAGTTCGTCGATCACCTTCTGGGTGCCGAAAAATTAATACACAAAAGAAATCGGAGTGACTTGGGTTTCCATCACTTAAAGCAGCACGAGTGACTGCACAACATACCCAGCCTTCCAGACCACCCTGCCCTACAATTACAGTTCTGATGATCTTCATCAGATAAAAATAAATCTGTGATGTCAAGCTGCCGGCTCTGAGCAGCAGGAGCATTGCACTGGTGTGCCCTGGTTTCCCCAAACACGCCCTGTCACGGCACAGGCACAGGTACTAATCCGAAAGTGCCAGTTCTTGGGCATTACTTCACTTTCAGTTATGTGGTCATTTGCACTGGGGCAAAAGAGCAGGGGAGTGGTGAAACTGGGCAGTAGACTCCAGCAGAATTATGTCTGATTTACATTCGATCCATATATGAGGAAAAGCAGATGTAGTATTTCAGGAACATGTCCTCTTTACTATCAAATAAACTGAAGGTTAATGAATAACAAATATTGCTCCTAATGAAGTTCCATGGAGTGTTTGCTCTTAGCAGCAATCAAGTCCAACTGCGTTCATATCTGTAATACTTTAGGCCTGTAAAAATTATTTCAAAGTAGAAATCAAAGCATACGTGTATAATTTGATGTGTAGAATCATATTAATTTTCATTAGTATTTTCAGTGTGTTTACATTCATGGAATATTTTAAGTGCAAAGACCTTTCCCTACAACAATGTTTCTTGTAGGCTCTGAGGTGGCCCACTCTGGAGTTGCTTTTCCTCCTCCGATACACTGGCTGAGCAGATTCATTGCTTTACGTGCTTTATGCTGATGGCTGATCATAACTGCATGATTGTTATTGAAATGAATTGCCACGGCGTAGAAAGCACTTATGGCCGGGTTTCTGCTCACCTGTCATGAATGCCTCGTACCAACGGCAGCTGCACAAAACGGGAGTAACGATCCCAACACACCACCTGAAAAAAATCACGGCCTCTGGAGCGCCCAAGGCAGCTAATCCAGCGCTGCGGCTGCACAGATGGAGCCTGGCGCTGGGCACTGCAGCTCGCTAATCCCGGCTCCCAACAGCTTTAGGAAGTGTGTGCCGGAGCCGGTGCTGCCCCATCAGAGCGTGCTGCTGGGCGGCCACGGGCGCTGCCGCCGAAAATACCTTTGAAGGACACAGCTGCCAGAGGGCAGAGAGCACAAATCTGCTTCGCTTCCCGTGTGCGCGGCTTTAAACCGGTCGTTGTTTAAGCCGAGGACCGTGTGTGTTCACAGGCGGCCAGGCCAAGTCCACCACCTGTGCTGGAAGAGGCGCGTGGTCCCCCATCCCCTGCGCACCCCTTTATTTCAGAGACTTCTCTGAAACGCTGCCCTGCTCCCCTGACACTCTCAGTGCTCCCAGTGCTTTCATCCCATCCACACCAGCATCTCTGCGCGGTTCCACCTGACGGGGGCTCTGGGGGGAAGGGGACGGGGAAGGCGGCAAGAGGAAGACTCCGCAGAGCAGACCCAAAGTGACCCCTTGGCTGTCGAGGTGAGAACCAGGCGGCAGGAGCAGGCTGTCAGCAGGCTTCCCACTCGGCTCTGAACGCATCAGCTCTGACCTGCAGCGCTCCCGTTATCGCAGACAGGTGCTTCCCTGGAGGACCTCAGTCTAGACCTGCGGGTCTCCACTTCCCTGTTCTCCTCGTGGATCCACCCTGTCCTGTTTAATTGTGGCCTTTCTTGTCTTGGCTGGCCAGGATCCCCTGCACTGCCGGCTTCTCCGTACCGAAGGCAGCGTGTGGGGATGCATGCCGCTGCCATCAGAACCCTGGTTTCCCTGCAAGGTCAGCCTTCCGGCCCCAGATTCCGCACAGAATAACAGATTAAATTGTCAGATTGCAATTACTCTTGCCTTAGAATGATGGGCTGATAGGAGGTCCCTACATGCGAGCGGTTCTTTATACCTGGAGGATAAAGAAGTGCGGAGTGCTGGCTTAGCAGCCCTTCATGTTCCCGCTGTGCTGGATCAAGCCGTACACAGCTTTCTGCAGAAGGATAAAACCAGAGTGTTTATGGGGAAGCTTGAGGACACGATGCTCTATGTACGCGCCTGCTTCAGGCTGGGTGACCAGTCCCTGTCCTCGGCAGCCCAGGGCTGGTTCCCACGCTGGTAACAGGGCTGCACACACAGGCTCTTCCCCCAGTTTTCACACCAAATATTCCTCCCGTATTCGTGCGGTGATTCAAGACGGAGCCCTTGGGATTTGGGTTGCGTTGTTGGGCCATTGCAGAAGAGCCAAGTGCGAGGGACGTCAGAAAAGCCGGCTGCCTGCAAAATGGAGGGGGACCTCACGGACTCCTTCTGCCCTTTCTCAGGCGGCCGTGCCGTTCCCACCGGTGACAAACCACCGTCAGGGTCTGCAGGCGGGAAATGCTGCCTGCACAGGCAGCGACTCAGGCAGGAGTGGGCTGAGGCGTCACCAGCGTGTGCGGACGGTGCCGCGCTGCCCTGGAGCAGCTATGGCAGGGCTGGGGGTGGTGGGACAGGGGGGACTTGCTGCTTCCCCCAGCCCCAGCCGGCACAGCGCAGGCAGAGCGCAGCAAAGGGTGGGGTGGGCTGGTGGCCGTTTCTGAGACCTGGCTGGGATGACATCATCTGTGCTAAATACCTGTGGGTTTTTTTGATGTGTGATGAAAAGGGCGTGACATTTAGTTTTAGCAAATCTGTGACCGGGAATTTGCGAACTGACCAGAGCCAGTAAATATCAAATGAAAAAAATTATCTGCAATTTGTCAGATCTCTGAATAAGCCTCGCAAATATCCTTTTCTAAAGAGCACGTGCTGCAGATCAGTCTCCATCTGAATTCCTGATTTTGCAAGTTTTGATGGAAATCAGAATGAATTGATTTGTTCAAAAACGCTTGGCCCTGATGGCATCTGCTCTCTGATAATGAAAATCTCCAGCATGGTTGTCGTGGGCTTTCTGATCATTTCCAGCTCTATGCTTTAATCAAAGCAACTCACCTTGTTTCAGTCTCCATAGGACAGGAACCAAAAGGAGACAGAAATCATCTTCCATTTATATCTCCACAAAAGTTAGTTGTTGGAAGTGATGCCATTCCCTGGCCTTCTTTCACTCCATAGCCCAGTGTCAGGTCCTGGTTTCTTTCATGCCACAGAAAATTCTGCAGCTTTTACTCATGCAAAATATTTCTCTACATCTACGGGCCATGGCAAGCCCCATGCCACTAGATTACACCCTAGGCTACATATGTGCTGCTTCTGTCGGGCTTGTGTGGACTTTCTTAATATTCTGATTTATTTATAATGTTTAGTTTGTGTTTCTACATTATCACAGGCTCTTAAGACCTCCAGTGATGGAGACTACATCAGGCACTGTGCCCTTACAGCTGATTTCCATCTTAAAATTAAAGCAGGTGCTTCTTTCCTACCCTCAGTGAGCAGAGAGAGCAGCTAATTTCTCCATCCTGAAGTGAAACTAAATCTTTTTACGTGTTTCCCATTTGCCCAAACCCTTCTTAATTCCAGTCCCATCCTCTGACGTGCTGGAGGCACGCTCAAGCTTTAGTCTGAATATCCAGTAAGCATGCTTCCTAATCCCTCACCCCAGGCGGCAGTGGCAGCTCCCGAGGCAGCTCCCAGCCCCAGACAGATCTCTAGAACACCCCACTCCTTCCGTGTTGACAGTGGCTCCTTGATAGCTCCTATCAAACAGCTAAATGTGGTCATTTCGTCCAGACCACATTCGCTAGACCACTGCACGTGGTGCGTGACTGTCGGCGTTAGCCGGGGGAGGTGCCTGTGTCCAAGCGAGGCGTCTGGGCTTGGCCAGGGCTGATAAAGATCTCGTCGAGTCACTCAATAACACTCAGCAGTGATGTGAGGAGGATCAACACTCAGGATGAAGTGATCTGTGTCCTAAACTGGGTTGGCTGCGTGGACTAGGTCTCTGCCTGCCTGACTCGACTCTGTTCAGCCTGGAGTGCCAGCTCTGGTTCAGAGCTCCGAAAATACTGGGAGTCCCAGTCAAACACCTGGTTAATTTATTCTCCCATGCCTTTCACTACCGAGGAAGCTTTTCATGCAGATGCAGGGAGATACTCCAGCTCCTGCTTCCTTTGGAGGTACTTCGGCTGGTTTGTATTTGTTTATCGGATTCCCACATCTGCCTGCCTGCAGGCTGGGTTTCTGCCTGTGAATTCTTTGGGGCAGTCACTGCCTAGCAGGCTTCACAGCCCCCTAAAACACACATGCATTCATGCTCATAGGCAGAACCTCACCTACTGTGTTTGGGGCTGGGAGCTCACTGTGTTTATCTTTTATAAAGCTGAGCCCTGGTCTAGCAAATCTGTTCCTGATTAAAGTGGCATTGTAAAACCCTTGTTCCTAGGGAATCTCGGGAGTGGAAACACCGTGTCAAGTCAGGCACATTAGGTGATGTCCTAAAAACCAAAATGCAGAAGGATTATCTTCCAGAAACACAGTTGGACGAATTCTTCCACCTGTCACTCTTTTTAATGAAAAATTCTCCTATCTCAGTCTCTGTCGGTGTCC
Source organism: Leptosomus discolor (assembly GCF_034619465.1). Classification (NCBI taxonomy): domain Eukaryota; kingdom Metazoa; phylum Chordata; class Aves; order Leptosomiformes; family Leptosomidae; genus Leptosomus; species Leptosomus discolor. The sequence goes on from NC_141405.1 coordinate 4,804,310, forward strand.
TTTGTTTTGCCTTATTCAGCCAGCTAATTCTAATTCCGCCTCTGGGCAGGAAGAAAGATACGGCAAGAAGAACATTGTTCGTAAATATCAAGAGAGATTTTATCTTTAATTTTCATTAGTCAGATTCACAGGTCACCAAATGAGTCAAAGTCAGGTGCAAAGGTCGGTGCCTTTAGCCAAAGGGCTACCTTTTCTAAGAGCCAAAGGGCTACCTTTTCTAAGGCTCTAAGAGCAGGCGTCTGTCTGCATGCATATGCATGGGAGCACAAACCTTCCCCGTACGCAGCCCCTCAGCCAAGCGTTGTTTGTACAGCCACGGACGGGGTTGTTTTAAGCATTTAGGGCATAACAGCAAGGTTTGTTTTAACACTTCAGTCAGGGGAGATTTATATCCTAAAGACAGTAGGTAAAATATTTATTAGGAAGAATATCTATTTTTAACTAAGTATGATTTCAGTTCTATTATTTATGCACGTACAGCACACAGACTTCCGCGCCTGACTCCTTGCAGTAAATGTGAATCGAAGACTTGGGTGGAAACAGGAGTCGGAGCCTGGGGAGGAAGGGATCGGGAGGCAGGTGAGAAGGGGGTGGTGGATGTTATGTGCCAAATCCAATACGCATCCAAAAATGATTCACGAAATTGACTCTCCATCTCGTGAAAGCATCCATGACCTCCGTCTGCGAGGCAGAGGGCTGTCGGGTCGGTTCCCAGCACTGACACGCTTTTCCGAGCTCGCTTCCTTCCCGGACACGGAGGTGGGGAAACGCGCGCTCGTCCAGGCTCTGCCCCGGCACCGCTGGGAAGAGGCAGCGGTGGCGTCATGGTGGCACTAAACTCCTCAGACTGGGCTTCGCCGAGCGCCTGTGCTGCTGCTGCCAAAGGCGCTGTGGTACAAAATACCATCCCATGAGTAACGGCTGCGGCACCTCATGCATTCCCAGAGTTTCCCTGCAGCCCAGCCATCCAGGAGGAACAGCAAATCTGAGGCTTCCCCCTGCTCAGGCAAGAACTAGCTTGAGAAGGCTCAAGACAGAAGATGGCTCAAACCTGAAGCAGAGGAAACCACCATGGGGCTGCTGAGTCTTATTCCAACTCATTTTGCTTCCAGGGAAGGGAATGCACATCCGTACGGATGCGGTCACACCGCCCCGCTCAACCCAGGGCCACGCCACCCCACAGTTTCTGTGGAGCAGCCATCTCTCTGCCCTGTAGGAAGGTCACCAGTGTCCCTCTGAAAATCCCCTGCCACCTGCGTTTGAGCATCCCGTGGTTGACGCAGGGGAAACCAGCAGCCGCTTTATTTTGGGAGATGCGGATGGGACTCGGAGAGGGCTGAGCATCGTGGCCAGAGCACCTTACATGCCAGTCGCTCTTGAATGCCCCCAGCCCCCGACACTGCTGCAGCGTGCTGTTACAGGCACACTCAGACTGCCTGAAAATCATAGGAGACACAAAATGGGTGCAAAGCCGTCTCTTCGTCGGGAGTGCTCCATTAGGAATATGACAGAGATTCTTCTCTTCTCGTGTTGAAAAAGCCAGAATAAATACTAGGTCAAAAATCTCTCCTTGCCCTTTTAGCGGAAGAAATGCTTTGGCATCAGGAAATTTTTCACCAAGGAAGAGGAGAGAGAGAACGAAGAGGTCATGCAGCAATTTGAAGCAGAAAATCTGGGAGATTTCTCTTTGCCGACACTGAACTATAAAAGAGCAAGTTTCTTGGCGAGTCTAGCTGTAGAGTTTAGTTAACAACTGTATTTTACATGCTTGGATACCAGGTAGTAAAGAAGTTAGAAGTAATTTGACGGTGAAGTAATTTGACGGTGAAGCAACAGCTGCCTTTCACCCCAAAGGTGGCTTTAGTTCACCGACAAATGTAACGATTTCTGTGTTCCTGTTTGCACAGGTGAGATTTAAATGACCACTCCAAGACTGACAAGAATTGGTTGCTTAATGGAGATGTTTTTCTCATAAAGCCTGAGTGAAGCTGCACTCAATACGTTAGGGGATCCAATAGATTAGATAGTTTGTAGAAGCCGTTAATAGAGTTCTCAAACCACTCTGCTATCCATCTCAATGAAAGGCGTTACATAAATGTAAGCTCATTTGTTATCATTATCTCCCTTTGTCTCTTCCCAATCTGGATAATTTGCCAGGTTATCAGGCTATGTGTGTTTAAAAACACAACAGATGTCACCTCAGCAGATATTCACCGGTTTTCTCATTATTGAGAGCAGAAATGTTTCCTTAAATGCTCTGTAGCTATTATAGATCAGTATCAGCTCTGACTCAGCGACAAAACCACCCCAATACACTAGAAATAGAAGCCAGTGAACTTTGCTGGCTCCTTCTGAGCTGTCAGAAGGTTTCAGACCAAATGTCCCATTTCCTGGCATATCTTTTTGCAGTCACCTGAGCAAGATCACCTTCCCACGGAGGGCAGGCGGGACTTGACATTCCTTTAACCACAGCTGACCTGGCTAATAAGGAGTAATTCAGCATTTCACAAGAAGTTCCTATTGTCTTCTTTGGGGCTTGGGAATGTGAAAGTTATTTCATGGAGCAGCCTTTGGAAATGCCCTGTGCAGTGATGCAGAGGTTGCTTCAGCATCAGAGCCACTACGGTTTGGTTTTATGATGTGCAATAAAAGAGGCAACAACCAAGAGACTTGGATCCAACCAAAAGAAACCCTGAATGGAAAAATACAGCCTGGGTTGGCCCACAGAGTGTTAACCACTAACAGTGTTTTAAACGGAGAAAACCAAAAATCTCTTCCCACCCCGAGGAAATGTGATCACCCATGGAAGCAGCGCGTTCCTCAAGTCCTCTTTTTACCTTTCCCATGAAATACATTAGTTGAAACCTTTTCCTTACGCCTAGGATATTTCAAACTCAGATTCCTGATACAGAGTGACACAGTGATCAACATCTATTTTCTAGGTCTTGGTGGGTTTCACGGCTGATAGGTTAGCTGCTGAAACTCAGCAGGTTTCTAAGAAATAATATGACTAGTCTTATTACAATTAATGGAAGTGAGATGAACATACACACAAAGTGGTGCTTCTGTCATTTACATTGGGGGGCATCCATACAGCTGGAAAGTAAAGGCTTTTCTACATGGTAAAATAAGCACTACGTAAATATAAAGTGTGAATTTATAGTACACTAATGATTTCCCATTAAACTGCTGATTGAACAGTTAGGATGTGGCAAGGATGAGAAGCTTCCAAAGACCATGCCAAGAGTTTCTGTCCTTGGAAGCAGAGCAGCATAGCCAGCCTGTTCTGGATTCACGGTTTAATTTATTTTGCATTTCCTGTGCAGAAAAGCCCTAAGAAGGAACAGCTTAAGGTAACAGCCCCACAGACCACACGTGACCACTTTATGACCATGCCCAAGAAAAGCAGAGCAGTGCCAATGGTGTCAGGTTTGGATGGCGTTGCAGTTTGAGTAGTGCAAAATACTGTGACAAATAATAAAAGAAATGTGTGGAGGAGCCCAGAGTTTTGCAGGCCTGTCTTTCACCTCTAAAGGATAATGGCATTTCAGGGCTTCCACGGCCATCCCGGTCCTGGTTCAGGCCCTCCACTGGGCTCCTGCCTTGCCTTACGTCTTCAGCTCAAGAAGTGCCAGCTCCGCATACCAGCCAACATGTCTCCAGCCTCACTTACTGCCTGGAAGCAGCTTCTGTGTCGTTCCAGTTACACTCTCTGCAGCTTCTTAAGCCTTGAATCTTGGCAAGGAATCAATAACATACCCAGCCCTAATGGCACCCTTGCCAGCAAAGAATCTTCACTGTTGTAAGAGCCCCTTTCCCCCACTAAGATCTACACTTTAGGTAAGGGGCAGCCCTCACAGCAGGCAAATGCAACGAGTTCCTATTGCGTTACAGTGGTTTTGTCCTTTAAAGCCTTGCTGTGTTTTAACTCCGAACCAACACGAGCACAAACACAAACTGACTTTGGCACAGACAGTCAGATCTCACCCACCACGAAGGACCAGACCGTTCCTCCTCCTGGGGAGCTCTGCCTCTCCAAGACCCCCACGTCTCTGCTCCAGGTTGTCCCTGTGTGGGGGCCAGCGCAGAGCTCCTGGTCCGGGGCTGACATCTCTACCAGTGCTTGCCCACACGTGCCCGACCCAGAGTAGCTCTCTGTCTGCCTTGTATGCGCTTGGAACTCCCTCCAGACTGGTCCTGCCATACATCCACCCTCCCTTCAACTCCATCCCAAGCTCCCCCCGTGTCCAATACAGCCAGTGCCAGCCAGCTCCGAGACGGACCCGCCGCTGGCCAAGGCTGAGTCCATCGCCGATGATGTTCCTGCCTTGGGGAGAACTTACTTAAGAAGGTGGAAAAAACCTGTGGGAGGACAACTGCAGTTGGAGAGAGGAGTGAGAAGGTGTGAGAGAAATAGCTCTGCGGACACCGAGGTGAGTGAAGAAGGAGGGGGAGGAGCTGCTCCGGGCGCCGGAGCAGAGATTCCCCTGCAGCCCGTGGTGAAGAGCATGGTGAGGCAGGCTGTGCCCCTGCAGCCCAGGGAGGCCCAGGGAGGAGCAGAGACCTGCCTGCAGCCCGTGGAGGACCCTGCGCCAGAGCAGGTGGGTGCCCAAAGGAGGCTGTGACCCCGTGGGAAGCCCGTGCTGGAGCAGGCTCCTGGCAGGACCTGTGGTGACATACAGTGAGGAGCGCAGGCTGGAGCAGGTTTGGTGGCAGGACTGGTGACCCCACAGGGGGACCCACGCTGGAGCAGTCTGTTCCTGAGGGACTGCACCCCATGGAAGGGACCCACACTGGAGCAGTTCATGGAGAACTGCAGCACAAGAGAAGGACTCACGCTGGAGAAGTTCACGGAGGACTGTCTCCCGTGGCAGGGACCCCACGCTGCAGCAGAGGAAGGGTGTGAGGAGTCCTCCCCCTGAGGAGGAAGAAGCAGCAGAGACAACGCATGATGAACTGACCCCCATTCCCCATCCCCCTGCATTGCTGGAGTGGGAGGAGGGAGAGAAATGGGGAGGGAAGTTAAGCCTGGAAAGAAGGGAGGGGTGGGGGAAGGTGTTTTTAAGGTTGAGGTTTATTTCTCATTATCCTACTCTGATTTGATTGGTAATAAATTAAACCGATTTCCCCAAGCCAAGGCTGTTTTGCCGGTGATGGTAATGGGTGAGTGATCTCCCTGTCCTTATCTCGACCCACAAGCCTGTCGTTATATTTTCTCTCCCCTGCCCAGCTGAGGAGGGCAGTGACAGAGCGGCTTTGGTGGGCACCGGGCGTCCAGCCAGGGTCAACCCACCACAACACATTAACATCACAGAGCAGAGAGCGTGGGAGGAAGAGCGCAAGAGACTGTGCAAAATAATAAATAATCACAGAAAAAAACTAGGGCACCGACAGTGTCACTGGCTTTTGATGTTTCCTTCTCATCCTGCCCTGCCTTTTCTCCTGCCAAAGGGAACGCTGCAAGGTGGGAAGAAGCCCCAGAGCAACAGGGACACAGGGCTGTTTCTATTCAGAAGCGCTAGCGGGATTACAGATAAATATTGAAGCTATCAAAGAAGCTTAAGGGATTTAGGAACCCACTCCCCATTATTATCCTCTCTGGGGGGAGGGGAAGCAGAGACCTACAGCAAACACCAGGACGGTGCTGACTTCTGAAACACCCTGCGCTGGCTACAAATTTCCCCTCCTTTGTTGGACAGGGAAAAAAAATGACAAATGTGGGGTTTATCATCACCAGAGTCATAGTGGGTGCTCCGGTGGGTGCTCCGGTCAGGGGCCAGGCTCTGTGCAGACCGCACGGCCAGTGCTGCACTCCTGGGCTGGCCCTTCCCGGCGTGAGACCCAGGCTGTGGGCAGGGGCAGCAGGTCCAGTCCCACCAGCTGGGCAGGACAGGGAAGGTCCATGTCCTGCTGAGGAACAGGGGCCCGTCACATGGCCGGCACCCCGCTTCCTCTTAGAGCAGGTAAATCCTGAGAAAGCTGAAAAAATGACTTGAGGGATGGTCGGGAAGGAAAAGCTGCCGGTTCTTCGGATGCGCGTGTGTGCAGACAGGGGTGGGAACTGCTGCACAGATCAATTCTGAGACTGAGAGGCGGATGTGGGATGTTTTAAACCTGCCTCCATTCAGATCTGCTGCTGAAGCGTCACAACAAAACTTCATTAACAAAACATGATACAGGCCTTGCTCATCCCCCCACCTCCCGGTTCCTGCCGTAGGACAACTTCACTGACGGGAAGGGGATTTTTAATTTGCACTAGCGTAAGACAGTCGAGAAGGATGTCTGTGATCTCTGCGAACGCATTAGCACCCTCTCCTCCAGGACTCCTGGGCTCACAGCTAATTCCCCAGGAGCCTGCACGAGTGGCAGCCCAGCTCCTGCCCCACAGCCCCGGGCACGGCACGCCTCGCGTCCCGCTCTCCGCAGAAGTCACCGTCTTCTTCACACATAACCTAACCCTGACAGGCACCTGCGGCTGGAGCGGGGTGCAGGGAGAACGGGGTAAGGCCTTTTTTGTGCTCACGTGTGGCTGCTCACCAGGGACAGCGGTTAATGCTTCACTCTCTACTCGAAAAAAGCATCTCACAGCTGGCGGGAACCCACCAGGACACGGACAGCCAGATGCCTCCCTCCCTCTGCTGGTCCAGCCCATTGGATTCCAGGGCAGGGAGTATCCCCGCGGTACCCAGCCCCTTCTGCAGCTCCCCCTGCAATTTTGGCTAATGCAAGATCAGTCCTCAAGCAGCCGAAATGGTTTCTCTGCTACACTTTTAAGGGAATGCTGCAGTTTTAAACCACAAATTAAATTTTTAATGAAACTTCATAACTGTTGTACCCAAATGTAATGTAATATTGATAGGAACTGTGCATCCAGCTAGCATGAGATTGCCCTAGAAAGCTTTTTAGGATGTTATGCAATATACAGCTAAATTAATTATTTGTAATGAAAGGACTGTGTCCCTATAGCATCACTGAGACCTACTGGTACAAAGAACACACTCCTCATTCTCACTGGATGTAAATGTCAGGCAATTTAGAAGGAAACTGACTTTTGAGATGTGAGCAATGAAAGAAAGGGAAGGAAAAAAGGGGAGAGAGTCAATGTGTGAGAGAGAGGGAGAGAGAGGAACAGAGGGGGAGAGATCTGCAAAGAAGGACTGCAGCAAAATGCAGCAAATTTCCGAACTCCAGTCCAAAGTGTTTGTCTGTTACAGAAGGGAATACTCCACCTTACGCACACTGTGTTTGTACGAGCTGCACACCATGCTCAAGCTGTTCTAATGGCAGCTGTAGGTTTTAGAAGGCGTTAAAAAAAAAAAAAAAAAAAAAAAGATTTTGCATACACACTGTTCTGCAAACTTAACCATGGAGCAGCTCAGAGATAAGTGCTGGTTCTGCGCGTCCTGTCCAGCTGCGCAGGGCAAAGGGCTTTGGAAAGGACCCGGCTCCCTCCATCCGTGGGCTCCGCACAGGCAGCGGTGTGGTACGGGGACCAGAGACCCTGTCCTTGCTGTAGCCTCCCTGAGAACAAGCCCAGGTATTTAACACCACCCCCCCCCCAACAAAACAGCCTCATAGCCACTGCCATGTCCTGCTCTAAGCGTGTTGGGAATGGGGGTGTGCGGGCAGGGGCTGGAGTGGACAATCCCTCCGGGAACCTCAGGGACATCACGGGCACAGCCCGCAGCTCAGCTGCGCACCAGCTAGGTGCACAGACAAAGGGAGCGGGGTTTCTCACTCGGTGAAGGCTGCCCATTCCTATTTCCCATTGCAAAGCTGTCTCCATCCCATAACGGATCGTATTGTTCCCACTCTGCAGAGGAGACTTAACTGCAGCATCAGCATTACCCCACAGGAGATGTTTTATGGACAGCGGGCTGCACAAACAGGAGAGAAAGCTTCCACTCCCTGCTCCCCAGGGCTCCAGCTCCTGGGATTAAAGAGATTTGTCCACTCACAGAAACGTCCTTTCTGCATTTGTCACTCTGCTGTTCTCGCACAAAGGTTCGCGTTGAACAGATCGAATATTTACGTACCTCACCTCTGCACCGGGCAACGAGCGGCAGCAGAGGGCACAGGGAGCCAGGGCTTCTGGTCCCTGGAGGGAGCACCCCGGACTGTCCAAAATGATACTCGTCCATCACAAATGTGCCTGCTGGCTTCTGTTCAGAACTAAATCATCTCCAAGGGTCCTTGATAGCTGTGCTCAGCTCTTTTCGGCTACAGAGCGATAAATCAGCCAGCTAGAGAGCGCTTGGGAAGAGGCGAGAGAAGAGTTAAAAATAATAGGGCCTCCATTATTCCATTATACCCATACAGCTCCTAAATCTACCCAAGCAATAACAGATCCTACTGCATGATTCAGTGATACTGAGAAAGCTGAAATCTTTATCATATTTTCTAGCTTTTTCTCTGCATTAGGAGACACGGGGGTTATTTTGCTTATCTATTGTAGCGCAGCTTTGTTGGGTTTTCCTATCTAGGTGTTTATCCGGTCTCCATCACCATAGTATCAGAGTGTTTATTTTATTGCACCTCTCACCTTGGTCTCATCTCAGCATAATGTACCGGGGATGACAAAAGATTCATAGTTAAATAGGTTCAGTGACACGAACAGCTTTGTCAATACCATGTAGATGTTAGCAGAAGTGGGGGCCGATTCAGCTGCCTCTCAGACCAGTTCTGCACTGGTGTAATTGTATTGCCTGCAGTAACATTATTTTTGGTTTGCGTTCCTGCCTGTGGCAGAAGAATTAGACCTGCAGTCTTTTCAGCCTTTTCCATAGCATTCCTTTTCTAAAGAAAAAAAAAAACAAAACAAAAAGCCACCACGAAAAAACCCAAATCAAAAACAAAACCAACCCCAAAACCAAACCAGCATGGAAGGGAGACTGGTCTGCCCAGCAAAACACAACCTGCCTGTCCCCCTCAACTCATCTCTGCTCCATTCCTGTTGCATTCAAATGCCACGCAGCACAGAGCAAACAGGAGGAAAAGGAACCAGAGGCGAAGAACCCAATGGAAATGCAGATTCTCCCCCAGAATTTCCTGCAGCAAAGCACCCAGCACCAAGCAGTGAGCTCCTCCCGGGTTTCAGGGGGCTCTGAAGGGCCGGGGGGGGGGGGGGGGGGGCAGGATCAGCAGTAAGAGCCAGGAGCCCAAGGAAGGCTGCAAATAACAGGTCTCTGCAGTCCCCCTAAGCACCAGGACAGGTTCGGTGGAAGTGACGAAAGCTCTACAGGATCCCGGTGAAGGTGCTACAGAGGTGCTGAGCAGCCCTGCACATCTCTGCACTTCTTGGCCACACTCAGCCACGGCAAAGAACCGGGGGTTCTTTGCCAGCCCTGCCATCCCCTCTCTGCTGTGCCTGACGACAACCCCAAGCCTCTGGGGTTGACCATGAAATGCTGTTTTAACCCGCCGAGCGCGGCTGGATGAGCTGCCCAGAGGCAGCTGAGGTGCCTTGGCGGAGGAACCACTCTACGCCGAGGCAGTGTGTCATAAAGCTCCTGGGGCTACATAAACACGTGTGACAGAAAAAGCATCAAACTGAGTCACACAGTCCCAGGTCTCACTGTGAGCAGCTCGGTGTGCTCCAGCTCCTGGAAAGGGCTCGTCAGGTCCACATCAGAGAGGAGATAAAAGGGGGAGAGGACCGTGGAGTCATAGTCCTTCATCCTTTCCCGATCCGTGGCCTTTGTGTTTTACTGACCCACTTCACTAATCAAAATTGATTGCTTCGTATTTCACAGGATAACGTGGCGTTAGGTAAATACTCCGGCCATACGCACCGCTGCAGTGCAGGTGGGGTAGGGCAGGCAGTGAGCTCAACTGAGAGGGGCAAATTCACCCGTTTGCCCAGGTAGCCTACTAGCTAAACCTCTCAGCAGTTCAGGCGTTTCCTAACACGATACAACACCACGGAGAGAAGACAAGGGTAAAACCAGCAGACAGGACAGCCTCCAGGAGCTGGGGGGGCCGGGAGGGTCCTGCTCACACTCAGGTGTCTCAGCACCAAATGCGGGGAGAAGCTGCACGCTTGCTTCTCTGGGCCTGAAGAGGAACTGGCCTTGGCTGAAGTGCTGAAGATGAGAAAAGCAGCAATTCTGAACTATTTCCACCAAGGACAGATCCAAATATTACCTGGGGATTTTTGTTATTTTTTTTCCTGATTAAAAAGGAAGAAGAAAAGCAGCAATCGCTCTCCTACGCCCACAGGAGAGCTGTGCACCAGCATCCCTTTGCTGCACCTCGTTCCTGAGGACACGCAGCAATCGCTGGGCCCGTCCTTGCTCCAGCAGCCCCCGCCCGGGGCCAGCAGCCCTCCACCCTTCTGCCCTCCCCACTGCCAGCCCGAACGAGCTGCTTGGGCTGGAGCAGAGACCCCGGCCGTCGCCCTGCCCCACCGCCCACCCGTGCCCCCCCCCACGGAGCGCCCCGGGCTGCCTGCGGGCTGCCCTGCCCTGCCCCGGGGGCTGCCCTGCCGAGGAAAGCGCGGTCCGGGGGCTGGTTGGGACCGGGGATGCCCGGGGGGAGCGAGGAGGGGCTCTGCCGAGCTGCCGCCAACAGCCCCGGGCGGTGCGAGGGGACGGCACCGCTCCCCCCGCACCGGCACCGAGCCCGCCCCCCCCCCCCCCCCAGGAGCGCGGCGGGGACCCTCCGGCGGCGGCTACCGGCAGCCCCCGCCGCGGCGGGGCGGCCCCGGCGCTGCTGTCGGGAGGGGCGACGGGAGGTGGGGACACGGCACGACGGCGCACGGGCCCCCACGGACACGCACTGCACCATCCCCCGCGCCCCCCCGCGGCACCGCGCGCCCTCCTCTCCCGCACCCCCGTGCGCACTGACACCCCGCCCACGCACCCCCGTGCACACGCACACTCCGCACACGCGTGCACACCCGCATGCACACACCACCCCGGCGCACAAGCACCCCCCGCACACCCATGCACACTTCACGCACACGCACCTGCATGCACCCCACCGCCCCGCACGCACCCGCCTGCACACGCACCCCCCGCACCCCCCCCCCCCGCACACGCACCCGCACGCACTCGCCTCCCCGCACCCCCCCAGCCGCTCACTGTAGCACCCTCCACTACCACCCCCCCTGCATGGTCTCCCCTGCACACGCCCCCCCCCCTCGCACGCCCCCGCACAAACACATCCTCCCTCCCCCCCCCCCCCCCGCACACACTCACGCACACTCACGCTCCCCCCACACACACACACACCCCCCCTCCGTGGCGCGGCCGGGATTCCACGCGCCGTGACGTCAGGGCGCGCGGCCCCGCCCGGGCGCTATAAGAGGGGCCGCGTGCCGCAGTGGGCCCGGCGGAGAGAGCGGCGGAGCCGGCGCCAGCCCAGCGCAGGCAGCGGAGCCATGGCCGCGGGGCCCCCCGGCAGCCGGCTCTTCCTCCCCCCTCCCCTCCTTCTCCTCCTCCTCCTCCTCCTCTCGCTGCTCTGCCTGCGCGGCCGCGGGCAGGGCTTCGGGCAGACGCGCTTCATCTGCACCTCGGTGCCGCTGGACGGGGACATGTGCGCGGCCGCCGCGCCGGGCAGCACCGGCTCGGCCGAGGAGCTGAAGAGCACCGTGCTGCAGCTGCGGGAGACGGTGCTGCAGCAGAAGGAGACCATCATGAACCAGAAGGAGACCATCCGCGAGCTGACGGCCAAGCTGGGCCGCTGCGAGAGCCAGAGCGTCCTGGAAGCGGCGCCCGGCGAGCCCAAGGGCGGCGGGGCCGGCAGGAAGGGGGGCTTCTCCAAGAACACCATGGGCGACCTGTCGCGGTCGCCCGCGGCCGAGACCCTCAGCCAGCTGGGACAGACGCTGCAGTCGCTGAAGACGCGGCTGGAGAACCTGGAGGTACGCGCTGCTCTCCCGGCCGCCCCGGGGGAGGGGGAGCCGCACCGGGCACCGGGAGCCGCCGGAGCGGAGCGGGGTGCGGGAGCCCCGCCGGGGGCACGGCGGCGGGTCCGAGGGGTGACAGCCCGCTCCTGTGCTCGCCCCCCTTGCAGCAGTTCAGCAGGATGAACTCCTCCAGCCAGACCAACAACCTGAAGGACATCCTGCAGAACAAAATCGACGACCTGGAGCGGCAGGTGCTGTCCCGGGTGAACAGCCTGGAGGAGGGCAAGTTCAACCCCAAGAACGAGTCCGAGGAGCGCGGCAAGATCGAGAGCACCCTCACCTCCCTGCACCAGCGCATCAGCGACCTGGAGAAAGGTACCGGCCGCTCCCCAGCCCCGCTCCCCGCGGGACACCCGGGCCAGCCGCCCCCCCCACCCCGTGCCCGCTCTCACCGGGGACAGAGCGCTGCCGGGCGGGATGCCGAGCCGCTCCCTCCGGCTCTGCCCAGCCCGGCCTCTCCTGCACCCCTGCAGCGGTCCCTTCTCCTCCCGGCTGGAGCCGGACGGTGCCCGCGGGCTCGGCGACAGGAGCCGGGGATGCTCCGGGCGCTGCCGTGTGCTGGGGATTAGGGAGCCAGGGAGCCGTGCGGTGCCGGAGGGATTTGCTCCTCGCTGCCATCTCAAGGCCCGTTATATAACGGGATGGGGGGTGGGGGGGTGGGGTGGAGAACCCCCAAAGCGGGCAGAGAGGGGGTCCGGGTGGAGCCCACCGCGCCTCCGCTCCCGCAGGCCAGAAGGACAACCGGCCCCCGGACAGGTTCCAGCTCACCTTCCTGCTGCGCACTAACTACATGTACGCCAAGGTGAAGAAGAGCCTGCCTGAGATGTACGCCTTCAGCGTCTGCATGTGGATGAAGTCCAACGCCTCCCCCGGCATGGGCACCCCCTTTTCCTACGCCGTGCCCGGGCAGGCGAACGAGCTGGTACTCATCGAGTGGGGCAACAACCCCATGGAGATCCTCATCAATGACAAGGTATGGTCCTGGGGAGCGGGGAGGGTGCTGGGGAGAGGGTGGGTGGAGGGCAGCGTGGGGAGACCCCTCGTACCCACCACCCTGGCCCGCAGGTGGCCAAATTGCCCTTTGTCATCAACGACGGCAAGTGGCACCACATCTGCGTCACCTGGACCACACGGGACGGCGTGTGGGAAGCCTACCAGGACGGCATGCAGACTGGCAGTGGCGAGAACCTGGCGCCCTACCACCCCATCAAGCCCCAGGGGGTCCTGGTCCTGGGCCAGGAGCAGGTAAGGGTGGTGGTGGGGCAAGGGGGAGCAAGGTGTGGGGGTCCCTGCTCGGCTGGGTGCTCCCGGGGGTGGGACGGGGCAGCCTGACCGTGTGCCCCTGGTGACAGTGGTGGCTCCTCCGCAGGACACGCTGGGCGGCGGGTTCGACGCCACGCAGGCCTTCGTGGGGGAGCTGGCCCACTTCAACGTGTGGGACAGAAAGCTGAGCCCCGGGGAGGTGTACGGCCTGGCCACCTGCAGCTCCAAGGCGCTTTCGGGCAACGTCATCGCGTGGGCCGAGGCCAACATCGACATCTACGGCGGGGCCACCAAATGGACTTTTGAGGCCTGTCGCCAGCTCAACTAGGGCCACGGACAAGCGAGAGAAACCTCCTCATCGGGTTCTTTCCTTTCTTTTTTTTTTTTTTTCCTCCTTTTATTTATTTTTTTTTCTCTTTGCTCAAAACCAACGGAGAACGAAGCCACCTGTCTTGTCCCGAGGAGCGGAGATGCCTCCGCAGTGGGGCCGCCCGCCCCCGGAGCCCCATGACCCTCCGGTTTCTGTCTTGCCAACGTCCTTCAACGCCTGCGTGCCTTGGCCTGGCGCGGCTGCGCCCGCCCCCCCCTCGCCCCCCCAACCCCCTCCCCGGGCCCGGGCTCTGCTTCGCCGCCGTCACCTCCCCCTGCCGCTTTCCCCGGGCACCGGCGCCTTAAAAGGCTGCGGGTCCCAGACGGGAGCCCCCCCGCCCCCCCCGCCGGGGCTCCTCTCCCTCCAGCCTGAAGCCCCCGGGAGGGTGGTACCCCCCCGGTGCTGGGGAAGGGTCGCAGCATCCCTCTCCCCATCCCAGTTGCCGGGGGCGGGGGTGCGGCAGCGGCTGGGACTCCGGGGAGGGGACAACACCCCCCCACCCCCCACCCCCGGGTAAGGGACACCCATCCCCGGCGAGCCCCCCTGCCCCCTTCCCTGGCCGGGCACCACAGCCATAGCCCCGGGCTGCGGCGGGCACCGGGACGGGACCCTCTGGACGGGACCCCCCCCACCGGCCCCGCTCCCCGACCTGCCGCACTCAGGTACGTCCCCCCGGCCCTGCAGCCTCCCAAGGCCTCCTCGCGCCGTAGCTGGTGACAAATAGCCTTTACCGTCCCCTGGCAGTTTAGCTACCACGGAAAAGTCTGAAGCCTTTCTGCTTTTGATAATACATGATGTCGTTTCTCTTACTGTAAAGGGAAGTTTATTACCAATAAAAAAAGGGTATTTTTATGAAGATTAAAAAAATATCTAGAATTAAGCAGTGCTCCCTGAGGTAAAAAAAAAAAAAAAAAGTACTTTGAGATTCTGCAGGAAAAAAAAAAAAAAGAGATAAAGAAGCATATTTTGAAATAACAGATGCATTTTGTATGGTTTCCTTTTCTAAACTCCTGGTTTGTACTCCAGATCACAGAAATCACCCCCCAGCCCCCCCACTGACCTCCTGAGGGCTGCCCCGGGTGGCAGTGGAGGATGAGGCAGAGAATTCACACAGGGCTCCAGAGCCTCCCGGACCAACTCCAAAGATGTGGCAGAGACGCGCAGAGCGGAGGGGCCCGGACAGAGCAGGGCGAAGCCAAGGCCACCCCTGGCCGGGAGCACAGAGCTGGCCCGGCCACCGCCACCTCGGGGAACCAGCGCCCAGCCCAAGAGCCGCCCAGGCAGCGGCACCCCCACATCCCCCCCGAGATCGAGGTACCTTCTACGAACCGCGGCTCAGGGCAGCGTGTTTGAAGCTGTGCTCTTTTTAAAAACAAAAATCCACCGTGAGTTAATGCAAGTTCCTCCTAAGAACCTGTTCGCAGCAGCAGAGCGACAAGCACAACCTGCTGAGAAGAACAAGACCACGGCAAAGGTTTCACCTACAGTCCCAGGTGCGTCGGATTTGCCAAAAAAAAAAAAAGGGTGTGATGTCAACACAATGTATATAGTGTATAGTAGGGGAGAGAATCAATGTCTCTTGATTTGTCATTATTTTGCTAACCAAAGCTGTACATTTTTCCTATTACTTGCTCTCTGTCTCCTTTGGGTTTTGAATGGGTTATGATATACTACGCATCCAGTCCGCATCAGCAGTTCTGAAAATGCACTGTTTCTACTGATATTCATGCTTTTTCCATTTTATTGCCGAGATTACATGAATTGTTGACTTTATTTTTACACAATAAAGAGTGAACAAAGATGCTGGCTTCTCTTAAATGTGTCAGCTCCCCCAGCAGCCGGGGCTTGGGAGCCCATTTTTTTTTTTTTTAGAGAGGAAGGTTTTGCCTGAGTAAAGCAGGAATTTCTGCCCAGTTCCCCTCAGATCCCACTCAGGCACCCTCTGAGCCTCGGCTGTGCCGGCCTGGCGTTCCCCTGTGCCATCAGACCACATCTCTCCTTGGTTTATGCACCACCATCCTACAAATTGATGATTTTTTTTTTTTTTTTTTTTTTTTTAGTATCTTTTTTTCCCCAAGACAGAGGCTGGAAGCTCAGCTCCCTCTGGCTGTCTCTGCCAGGCTGGCGCTGGTGGGGACAATGACCCCCGGGGCCCGGTACCTCTGTGGCAAACCTCCTGGCACAGCAGGACCGTGCGGCTCCCGCTCCCTCCCGCAGGCAGGAGCTGCGCTTGGGGCGTTTCACTCATCCTTGGGGGAGCCAGGCTGGGCTCCCAAGGCCATCCCTGGAAGGCGTCGCTCCAGAGGGCAAACCAGAGCGCAGGGGTGACGCTGGGGCACTTGGCTCGGAGGGTGGCATGGCTGGAGGCCACCTGGGCGTGGGGACTTGGCAGCAGCGAGCGCAGGGCTGCGCCTCGCGGGGCGCCAAACGCTGTCCCTAAGGAGCTGCTAGAAATGCCCCCTCGTTACACACTGCTGTGTAGTAACAGATAAATCACTTTTAGCTTCCAAGGCACAGGTAGGAAAGCCGTCATTTATTCCCTGTAACCAACTAGAAACAGTCCCCCCTCCATCCCATTGCAGCTGGGAACGGGAGCGCTGTGGGTCCAGCTCAGCAGCGCTGCCTCGGACACCACGCAGCCCTCGGTGACACCAGCGCTCCCCTTCCTCCCTCCATAGGAGCAAGGACACGGTGACACTGCCCCGGGGGGTCGCAGCCAGCAGAACTCAGCCCTCGCCCTGCGCTGGTGGCCAGTGGGTCTCAGCTCCCAGGGGCTGGCGAGGGCCGTGGCGAGGGTCCCGCGGCCGATTGTGCTGCATCTTCCCAAGCGATGTCTACGGCAGCCCCAGCACCTCCGGCTGCCAGAGGACAGCCACCCTGGGTCCCTCACCCAGCGCCTGCCACCCTAATGAAGCCTCTTCTCCTTCGGAGGGTTTGCTCCTGAGACCGCCCCAGGTCCCTTTCAGGATGCCTCAAGCCAAACTGCGGGGCTGAGGTCTGGGGACCCGGCGTGTTTCCCCGTGCTGCCCGCCACAGGCAGGAGCGGGATGCCAAGCGTTGGGTACCCTCGGCAAGGGACAGTCAGCATCAGGAAACCTCCGGGGCCGAGAGGTAAAAATGATGCATCAAAACTCTTTTAGGGCAATGTCCTGAGCCCCACGGGGGACGGGCTGAGGAGGTGACGTGCCACTTGTCAGTCCCTCTTGCAGGTGATCAGAGGAGGCACAGAGAGCTGCCAAGGGAGCCTCAGCCGAGGCTCGTAGGGGGGCAGGATGGGGAGCAGCACAGGCACAGGCATTAAAGCAGGGGCGCGAGGACACCAAAGAGAGGCTGAAGGGAACGGTGCAACCAAGAGTGTCCCCCTCCCCTATTCCTCAGATCCACCCCCCCCCAAGGGTAGAAGTGATTTGGACCAGCATCCTGACAGCCTTACAAAGGCACCAACGTCGCCAAGTTCCAGTCAGAACCACCCCCACCCCACACCCCCCTTTCCCGGGCAGCTTCCCCACCCCCCCACCCCCCCGAGCAGAGCTCACCCTCTCTGGCAATGCAGATACCATCCCCTTCCCCCCCCCCCCGCCCCCCCCCGCCCCCAAAAACCAGCTGCTCCAAGGACAGGCTGCTTGGTTTCGTGTCACTGGGAACAGCCTACATTTTTGCAAGGGGAGAGCTATTTTTACCCAGGGAACGGGTGGCAGCTCCTGCATTGTTCCCAGCCGCCGCCAGCCCACCCCAGCTCCGAGCGGGGCCCTGCCCGCAGGGACGGCCACCTGCCCAGCCACGCTCAGCAGTCCCAGGAGCCGAGATGAAACTACACCCGCTGCCGCCGGGGAAGGGAACGATGCCCTCAGCTGGAGGCTGGAGCTGCACTACAATTTAAACTCCAACGAAAAAAAAAAAAAATTACACTAACAGGCTTTTTTTTTTAAATTTTATTTTCCTCTGCTGGTGGCTGGCAAACAGAGCTGTCTCACTCCCTGAGGCGGGCGGCAGCGGCAGGGCAAGGGCAGAGCGGGTGGGAACTGCGGGCAGGATGCGGGTGATGGTCCAGGGGGCTGGAGCTGGAGCAGCCGAGAGTTCTGTGCCAAGAGAGGGATAACAAACCTCCCGGCTCATCACCTCCCCAGGGCTGCGAGGGGACCCTTGATCTGCCTCTCAGCCCCACGACGAAAAGCAGTGGGTATTGAACCCCCCCATGGCTGCCCTCCTGTGTACAGCCACGCCGGGCAGAGCAGCTCCAGGCTGTCCCTGCATCGCAGCAGCTCCAGGGGTGCAACCGCTGCATCCCAGCGCCGCTGCTGCTGCTGCAGCCACGCCGGCTCCCGCAGCAGGCGAGCAGGGAGGGAGGATCCTGCGAGAGGGGACGAGCAGCCCAGGCCGAGCGATAAGACGCACCGATCCTGACACCTCACCCTGCAGCCAGAAAGTGCTGCTTTGGGCTGAAAGCTGTTCAGCGGCACCAGCTCTGCCGTGGTGCTGCTGGCGACAGCCTCGCATCCTCTGCAGGCGCAGGGATAAGGGAGAGCGTTACCCGCACCGGCGCCGAGCGCGCTAAATCCAGGAGGCTTTTAGAGCAGCGGAGCAGATGGAGATCTTGGGCTGCGTGAGGACAGGCCCCACGACTTGGGAGATGGCTCAGAAATATTGACGGGGGCGAGGGAGAGTTCTTAAGGGCAGGATGCAGCTGGGATTTACAGCCCTGATCCGACTTCTCGCTGGCAACTCACACGGAAGAGCCACCACTCGCGCGCGTCTCGCACCCCTTTGCCCACCCGTTTCCCCCCACTCCTGGGGCACAGATCAGCTCCACCAAGGGCTTTCAGGAGGTGAGAGGAGGTGACGGGCTAGACAAAAAATTAAATCAGCTGCATTCTATAGCAAAACACCTACGAAAACCAGAGAGACAGCCTGTCCCGAGATGGCCTCTCCCACATCCCTGCCCTGTGCAGGAGGGCCCCAGAGGCACATGCACCCCCCCGGAGGGGAACGGGTGCCTGCAAGCCAAGCTGTCTGCAGCGCTGGGTCCAGAAACATCCCAGAGCATCATTACTATGCAGTGCCGAAGGCGTGCCAGGCACTTAATAACACGCCGTTAGATTAATTAGTAGCGAGTGTGTCGTGCCGTACGCCCGGCCTGCGCCGGCGTGCCGGGAGCACATGGCTCCATGAGACCCGGATTAAATATGCATGAGACACGGAGCAGGGATCTGGTGAGCATTGGGTAAAGCCCCCAGGAGCAGCGAGGGGGGCTCAGCCCCCAGCCCGGGCAGGGCTGCGCCAGGGAAATGACAGAAATGCTGGCACACGCCTATGGAAAACACCCTTTGTCTTCATTTCACAGCAATTAGAGGTGATGGGGGTGGGGGAAGCGGGGTGTACAGGCTGAAGCAACCTCCTCAGCACGGCCCCTGTACGGGGTTTGGAGCACCAGCATCATCCTTCCCAAGGCCAGGCAGCCCTGCAGTGCTGGGGGCTGAGGCAGCAGCTCCAACCTACAGATAAACACCCCAAGCGCGGGGCCGAGGGACTCAGCCGGCGCTGAGCACCACTGTGGCTGCTTGCAGAGGGTCCCTGCTGCGGCGGGGGATGCCGAACGCCGGCCCGGGCTCCCCCAGGGACACAGCGCCAAGCAAGTGACTCACGGGCTGCACGGGGAGGAACGGGAGGAGGAAGAGTGCCGGGAGGCAGGCAGCCAAGCACTGCGCTTCGGGCCACCGGGCAGGGCTGGGAGTGTTTCCCGCCTTGGGGAGGGAAAGAGTCAGTCTCCCCTGCCCCAGGGTCCCCTGCAGCAACAGGGCAGGAGGAGGAGGGCGGCCTCGGAGCCACAGGGCACCCAGGGCTGCGGGTGCCACGGCCAAGCCCGGCTGCTGCTGCAGGAGCAGGGGGACCGGCTGGGTCACGGCAGGCGGCTGGACACGACCCTGGGCACAGAGTCAAGGCCGACAGACCGTTCCGGTCACAGGCGTGAGTCACGGCTGTGACACTGTCCCTCAAATGCTGCTCAAGAGCCCTGGCTGGCAGAGCCTCGTCTCCCCACACCTCCGCACTGCGGCTGCGGCACTGCCCGGCAAACTTCCCAGGCACAGCCGAGGAAGGGGCTTCCTCGAGCCCTCCTTTTCCCCAGAGAAACCCAACCAGCCCTGGCCAGAGCCCCGCTGAAGCGGAGTCAGGGATGCCCTGGCTGGTGCCCGTGGGCAGGCACAGAGCACAGCCCCAGCCCGTCCTCCCTGCGCCGCGGGGCCGGAGGAACACAAAATCTGGTTAGCGCTGCGAGACAAGCCCCTGCCCAGACATCATTCTTTTCCAGAACCTCGCAGAGACCGTTCCTACAGCAGAAGTAATGAGCCTGTAACACGAAAAATCTCCCCTAAGACAACAGCTCCGAGTTCCCCGAGCGAGTCAGCCGTGGCTCTCGGCGCAGCCACGGCGGCTCAGACCTCCACCAGGCTGCAAAACCTCCCCAAGGTCTCCAACCGCTCGGGCTGTGAGCTCCTGCCGATCTCCGCGCTGCCATAACCACAGCTGGCACGACCCACCCGGGGATCCCACACCAAACACCCCGGGTCAATATCTGCCCCAGCGGGACAGCAGCGCGTCCCCAGTGACACCCCGGCCCTGGTGCGGAGCTGCCTTTGCCCGAGCGGCACTGGAAGAGCAAACGCCATTTCACGTGGCTCGGCTCCGGTTAAATTGAGAGCGGCAGCAGCCGCCTGGAGCGGCGGGTGTCTGACAAGCACCAGTCCCTCTGCAGCCTCCTTGCAGGGAACATGGGTCAGCAGAGGCACGGGAGAGGAGGAGCGGAGCCCGCCGGGCCCTGGGGGTGCGGTGGGGCTTGCAGCAGGTGAGTCAAGGGAAGAGGCTCCCTTTGGTAACCCAGATCCTGCAGTTTCACCAGGTTCTCGGTGGCTGCGGGATTTATTCAAACCCACGAGGTGTTGGGGAGCCGTGGGGAGGGGCAGACCCCTGCAGCACCTCCGCAGCCTGGGGACCCCACAGCAGCTTTGGACGCATCAGCCCAGAGCAATTCCATGGGATGCACTGGCTGGGTGCGAGGCACAGCCCCCCGGCCCTCTAGTCCTGCACATCTCGCCCACTCCCACCCCCACCAGCACCCCCTCCTAAAACCAGAGCCCCCTCGGTCACAAGGGCAGCGAAAAGCCCCAGTGCCACCACTTACCACCTTCGCAAGGCCCAGCAGAGCCTCCTCCAGCCGTGCGGGGACGAGGCGCTGACATTTTTACCCTTCAGCCCTGTTGGCTGAAGACAAGTAAGTCTCGTTGCCCCCTAACCCACGACATGGGCACGCTCAGGTCAGCAGGACGGAGAGGGTCTCTGCGGAGGGATGAGCTGCAGGCAGCCCCCAGCCCGGTGGAAGGATCAATCCTTCACAGCAGCAGCTCCCTGCCAGCCCTGCTGCATCTCACTCCAAGGGTTAAAGCAACTTCGGAAGAATCCTGATAATTCTGGATCTTTCTGAGCTGCTGCCTCCCCTGCTGCCAGCTGCAGGAGGAGAGCTCTGCTCTCAGGGGGTCCTGCAAACGTCCCCCCTCTTACACATCCCTTTTGGCCACGTGTGTCACAACCTGCAGGACCAGGAACCCCCCACAGCTGCAGCTGACAGCGAAACTCGCTTTCAACGGCACTTTGCATCTCCCTGTTGAACGTTTCAGAGCAAAGTTTGCTTTTTGCACCCCGCAGCTCTCTCTGAAGCGACACTTCCCCAGCCAGGGCTGACACCGGCCATCCCCCGGCTGCGGGAAGACCCCGTTGTACCCACGCTGGGGACAGGGAGCTGCTGGGGAAGCAGGGCTGGACCCCCCCATCTCACCTTCTCAGACTATTTTTGCAACCGTTTCCCAGGCTCCTCCTCCTGCGATTTTTCCCGGCTGCTGCTGAACAACAGCACCTTGACAGAGCGGAGCTGATTTCCTCCATCCTTTCCATGCATCTCTGATGGATTACGGAGGTGTTGGGATCTCAGACTCCACCAAGGAGTTCCAGGAGGGGGGGGTTTGTTCCTCTGGCTGGGGACCCCAGGAGGGATCCCAGCCCCGTCCCAGGGGTGGAGAGGGGAATAGCAACCAATTTCCCACCGGACGGTCCCCGACTAGGCACCGCTCTGCCACGAGAGAGGCTGCCGGTGAGCACAGAGCAGAAGGAAGAATGTATCTTCCAAAGCTGATTAAAAATAGATGCAGCATCTCGCTAATTATGCTGTGTAATTAGCATTTGTTTTCTGCTTAGCAGAAATCTGCAGGGAGTGAAGCTGAGCTGGACCCCGTCTATCTTGTTTGCCCCAGTTTGGACCCAGGAGGCTCATCCCACTGGAGGGATGAGCTGCAGCGGGGTCACAGCCCACCCTGTGCTGCCCTGGCACCCCCAGCCCCGGGCGGCGTGGGTCCCCGCGCCACCCAGGGCTGAGGGTACCAGGGCAGCACAGAGTGGGGGTCCCCATGCACCCACTCCCCCACTCAGCTCCCTGTCAGCCCATCTGCACCCAGGCTGTGAGCAACAGATGACGAGATCCACAGCGATGCTGGAAATTAGGTCAGCAATAGCCTGCAGCAGATTTTTAACATTTATCAGCCCGGCGAGGCTCTGGTGCGAGTCAGAGATGCCACAGGGCAGCCCCACGCCAGCAGCCGCCCCCAGCCCGGCTGGCAGAGAGCGAAGGAGGGGTGCAAAGGCCCAGCTCACCCCACTCTCCTGCTGGGGGAAGGGAGAGGAGGGACGCAGGGCTCCATCACACCGCTGACTCAGTGCTTGTGAAAGCCGAGGACCAGCAGCCTCCTCACCTGCCCACCCAGCCTCTCACCCCCCTACCCCGACAGAGTGGGCAAACCCCCAAAGGGGCACAACTCTGGTGATTTACTCCCTCCCGAGAGGGGAGCAGGACCCCGACTCCCCAGCAGAGCCTGGAGTGATGGTGCCCAGCCCCAGCTCCCACCAGCCTCCTCTCTTCAGCTCCCCCAACGCCTTCCTACGCCCAGAGGCCGGGCTGGTTTCTTGCACCGATGGTAGATCTGGGATGGGTTGAGCTTCACAATTGGCAACGCTTTCTGCTCCTTTCTTCTCCCTCCCCGGATCACCCATATGCTGGTACCATTAATATTCATGAGCTCTGTGGAAGGATCCAGGGCTGGGAGAGGAGTACCCAGCCCCAGGAGCCGGCTCATCCCGGGGGTGCTGAGCTGCCAGACCCCCAGGGATGGCCGGGGCTGCCTGGCTCGTCTCCAGGCCCTCTCCAGCCACAGAAGAGCTCTCCGGGGCCAGGTGCCCGCAGCCCCTCTATCCTCTCCTTGGCCACCCCTGCTGCAAGTCCTCAGCCCTGACGCTGCAGCCTCGACCCCTCCTCGGCCCCATCCACCTCGCAGAGCCGTCGCCCACCCAACATCCAGAACCCTTCCCGAGGGCTGGAACGGGGGCACCGTCCCCTACACGCTCCCGCCGCAGCTCTGCCCTCCTTTAGCCAAGAGCTCGGGTGATTTGGGGAGGCAGCTTTTGCACCCTCGGCAGCCGCAGCGCCCGAGCACAGCTTGGCAGAACCCGGGGCTGGAAGCAGGAGGGGAGCAAGCGGCACACGGGGGGAGGCTGTTTTCACCGGCATGAATTCATCCGCCTTCAGTCAGAAGGAGAGAGGAGGCTCCGGCCGGCTGTGGGCTTGGCTTCGCAGAGCGGCCTGACCACGGGGCTTCGACCCCCGGGCTACGGCTACGGAGGGGGACTCCGTTCAGGGGGAGCACCGGGAGAGGCTGTCACGTTGTCCTCAAGGGACTGGGAGTTCCCTGGCCCTGATGCCGCTCCCTGGGTCAGGTAGAGCCTGGCCGCTGCCCTGCCCCACTGCCTGCCCCTTCCCTGCCCGCCCCCGGGGGCTGTCGTGGCCGCAGCGGTGTCAGTCACAAGCAATAACCACATCAAATTAATTGGATACCAGTTTACTGCAAACAAAGAGAAACCAGGTGACATTTACCTAGCAAACTAATTGATATCCAAGTAATTTGCTAGAGAAACCTTGTTATATGCCAGCTGGATTTCCCAAACCCTC
This sequence comes from Leptosomus discolor, assembly GCF_034619465.1. Taxonomy (NCBI): domain Eukaryota; kingdom Metazoa; phylum Chordata; class Aves; order Leptosomiformes; family Leptosomidae; genus Leptosomus; species Leptosomus discolor. The sequence goes on from NC_141405.1 coordinate 4,827,896, forward strand.
CCAATCCCGCTCATTATAAACACGGTTTGTGTGTTAATCAGAGAGCTTTAATCACATTGCTACCCACCGTAGTTTTGCACAAGTTACAAAGCCACCAGATTTATCACAGGCTTTCAGATTCTAAACACTCTCTCAAGAATTTGTTTGATATTTTATTAGCAGGCAACAACGCTCTTCGTGAGGAAGACGGACATTTCCCTTTCAAGCGATGACACAGGCGCAGAGCTGGCTCGCAGCACCACCTCCCCTCCCTTTCATCTCCTTCCCGTGCCTGTCATCGCAGGCGGGTAGCCCTCCCTCCAGACATGCCACTGCCCTGCTTCATCACATCCTCCTCATCAGCACACAGACAGGAGCTGTTTCCACACAGGAGAAACGGCTCCAGTCGAAACATCATCCGGGAGATGCTCGTTGCCCCCCGGCAGAGCCACCTCGGTCAGGCAGGGCATGAGGCAGGAGTCCCGGCGTTCACCAGGGGCCTCCTGTGCACAAGGTTCTCAGGGGTGCTCAATAAATAGAACATTAAAATTAAAAAAAAATAATAATAAAAAAGTCGATGCACTAGCTCATAAGCACCAGCAGTGGAGTGTGAACAGCTGGGGGGTTTGCAGGCAGAGGACCAACAAACTGAGCAGCGAGTCCAAGAAAAGCAAGAAAAAGCACGTTCCTAAGGAAATATTCTGCATTGAGCCCTTGAGTTGGGAATCAAACCAAGAATTAATTACAGGCTGATTTTATGGCCTTTATTTTGCGCTTTTAAAGCCGCTCAGGCCTCCAGAAGAGGGACAGAGGTGCCCTGAGTGTGCCCTTGCAGAAGGAAGCCGGCACGCGCGGGGACCTGCAGAGCAGCCGTGGGCAGGACCTGGGGGGCTGCACCCCCCGAGAGCGCCCATCCCCACCTCCCCTTGCGTTTCACCACCCCATCCTCCCCCCTGAGCCCAGGTGCCGCGGGGGGAGGCTCGCTGCCCTGTCTGCTCAGCAGCAATGCTCTCCGGCCCCCAGTAAACCCAGCCAGTAGCCCAAGGGATGGAGCGGGCGCCTTCTGGCATCCCCCAGCCCGTGCTGCTTGGGTCGGTCTGCCCGGGCCAGGCTCTGCCTCTGCCCCCCGAGGCTCACAGCCCCCGCCAGCCAGCTCCCCTCCAGGCAGGCAGAGGCTCTTGGCCCTGGGTCTAGAAGAGCAGGAGCCATAAAGAAATGGGGTTTGTGCTGTCGTCTGCCCAGGAGCTCACGCATCCCCTGCCTCCCACCCCTCTGCCTCCCGCGGGGGGCATGGCCACGGCTCTGCTCGGACACAGCCCCTGCCTCCAGAAAGGAGAGATCTCCGTGTGCGCTGCAGATCCGCTGCCGGTCTTTGGGCCGAGCACTGTGCAAGCTGCTCCATCACCCTAATGACACAGCTCATCATTATCTCATTTGCTATTAATTTGGATGTCAAGAGAAATTCCACTCATTTGCTTTTAATTAATGTGGCCTTAAAATAAAGCCAGGGGGCTGGCAGGACTCTGGCAAGAGGCGTCTGCATCAGTATCAGAGAGGATGAACTGAGCCCAACAAAGGGAAGAGTGGTTGGGGTGGGGAACCACTTACAGGACAAGAGGAGACAGCCACAAGGGAGCAGCGACACTTCCCAGCCTCACCAGTGCCCTCCACATGCACCGGCACCGTCTGCTCGCCCCGACCATTGCATCCAAGGCACAAGAGGCTTCTGGCTGCCCCGATGAGGCTCAGCTGTCCCAGAGAGAACCAACACTAAAAAATGCCCATTTGCAGCCAGAGATCTGGGCCCAAAGCTGGGGACCGGCTGCTCTGCTCGGCAGACACTCGGCCAACGGCACACAGCTGCCCTGACCAGCTCTATACCAGCCAAAGGTACTGGAAACACGGGAGGGGAAGCTCAGCTGCTCGTGGCAGGGGCTCTGCAGCCCATGGGTGCACGCTGAACCCAATGACAACTGGATGCTGTCAGTCTGCAGGCGGACGTGGTTTTGGGGAAGCATGAGAGAAACAGCCCCTGCTAAACCCACCTGACCAGCACAAGCGAAAAGCGAAGAGGAATGAGAACTGGGGGGCCGGGAGAGGGGGAAATCCCAACAAAACCTCTTCCCTTGTCCTCAGCAAGTGTCCTGAAATACAAACCTCGAGTCACCAGAGCTCATCCTTGCAATACGAACGGCACAGGCAGCACCGAGCCTGCCACAAGCTCCAGACATGGAGGTGGGAATTAATCTCGCCCAGCTCTAGACATCTGCAACTGAGTCACTCCTCTAGACTCTCTCAGTAATCACAGAAGAAAGAGACTTGCATCCTAAAGCATCCCTCTCCCTTGCCCAGGGACCCCAGATAAGCAGTGCACATGCAGAGATCTTCCGTCCCGATCTGCTGGCGTCCGTCAAGACGTAGAGGAAGCAGATCCGGAGAATCTGTGGCAAAACAAATCCCTTCTCGTTGGACTGGCACAAACCTTCCCTCTCCCTTCATATCCTCCCTCAGAGGGCAAATCAAGCTGCAAACCAAGCTGCAATAAGAGCTCTCCGGAGGCAGGCAAGAAGCCCCTGCCCGGCAGGGTGGCACCAACGCTGGGTTCAGCAGGGGGATGGGTTTGTTTCCTCACGCCAGCTCAGGAGAAGCTCTTAAGCAGCCTTTGATCTGCCTCTCACTGCTGAGCCTGACCTGCAGCAGCCGAGCTTGCAGCGAGGAGGCTCCGCATGGGGCGGCTCAGGTTTAATTAAGCCGGCGCAGGTTGTGCCTGTCGACGAGCCCACGGCACGGTGGCCAGGACGGGCTCTCCAACATGTGCATCCCAGCAGGGCGAGCGGCTGCCTCCGGCTTCCCCACCAGTGCAGCCAAGAAATGGTTCCTGCTTTAATTACCAGCTGCCCAGAGGAAGGAGCTGGCTGCGGGGCCGCGGCAGGGAGCCCCGGGGGGAGGCGCAGACCCCTCCTCACCGCCCTGGCTCAGGAAGCAGGTGCCGTGCACGGGAGGCTGCACGGGCCAGGCCGACCCAAGCCTTCCCCAGAAGAGGCAGCTTGTTACAGCGTTCCTGTCACACGTCCCCTCCGAGCAGCGCGGTCTCGGGCAGGGGTCAGGCACGCTCCGCACCCCAACACGACCCCAGCAGGAACCATTGGGCAGAGCTGCCCCGGTGCCGCATCCCGTGCAGGGAGCCAGGACATCCCAGCCCAGCAGGATGGGCTGCGGGGCAGCCGCTCAGAGCAGAGCGGGAGGATGCCAGTCCTCCAGCCCAGCCCCTCCTGGCAGCACCGGCCGAAGGAGAAGGCAGCAGAGGTGGCAGATGAGTTCAATCAAAGGCAGTCAGGCAGCCTTAATCTGTCCTCGGGACACACAGCAGAAGGGCAAGGATTGGGCTACGGAACTCTATTTCACTGGAGGGAGAAGCTGAAGAACTATCCCAAAACCTCCTCTTATTTTTTTTTAGAGCCCCCAGTGCAGCCACAAGAGAGGATTCAATCTCCTTCCTTCATCTCTCCATCTTCCTCCCCTTCGGTTTCTACACCTTGTTCATCAGCAGCACTGGAGTTACTAGGCCATGAGACCCCGTCCAGAGACTCCTGAACAGTCACAGAAACGTTAAAGAGAAAAGTATCCTTGGTGATAATGACAGGCAGGGCTTTATGACAAGTCTGCAGTAAGTCATTGGGAACCAGAGAACAAATATCTAACACCCAGAAGAGCTAATTTCCAGCAAACGGAGAGTTAAAAAGGAAGAGATGTGCATGAGTTTACTCAGGAAGGACACTCGGCTCTAGTCTCCGGGTTTCTATTAAGAGGAGGTTTCATGCATTACAAAGCGATTTTCCCTTCCCCAGTTTATAAGCCAATTAGATAAAGACCAAGTTAATCCCTTATTGTGTTCAGGGAGCCACAAGCAGACACCAAACACAGAGATTAGTCCATTTGTTTAACTGCCTCCCCGGGTTTTGGCAGCAGAGATTGTGTCGCACGGCCCAGGGAAACGCCAACCCCCAGCAGGACAGAGCCCTCAGCTCCACCGGGGCTGCAAGGTCTCACCACCGAGGCAACACCCATCCTCCATCTAAACCCCGTCAAGGTGACTTTAACCCAAAGCCATCTGATCTCAGGAGTTTACCTGCTCTCAGAACAAGAAGAGTGCAGAGACACGTCACCTCGCGGCAGCGGTGTCTGGGGGAAGCTGTGCACAGCCGCGCGTTTCGCCTTTCTTTTTATACGAACTTTTTTCCCCACTTTACCCCGCCCCAGGCAGAGGCATGGCCCCTGCAGCGAGGCAGGCTGGAGACAGCAGCTCCCAGCCCCAGCTCTCCCGCAGGGCGAGCACAGACCCTCCAGGTACCAAAAAAGCCCGGAGCCCAGCAGGAGGAGGCAACTCCCAGCAAGAGCCTCACCTTCCCATGGAGAAACCGGGCTCAGCGCAGCCCAACTCACCCCTTTGGCTGCAGAACCGCTACTGACTGGCACACCCCAACCCTCTCGTGGGCAAACACCCCCTCGGCCCGGGAGGGCTGCCCACCAGCTCCTGCACCTCATCCCCTCCCAAAGCCGGAGTCAGACGCCAAACCAAACGCTTCCTCTTCCCCTGGCCTGCCAGGCAGCCCCACTGAGCCCACACCGTCGCCAGGACCCAAGGAGCATGATTTCACCACCATGGTTTTCCCTTCCTGGCCTCTGTCCACCCACGTAACAATCTCCCGTGTGAAAACGGCTTTGAGGCTTCGCAGGAGACAGCAGGCTCCCTCCCCAGGCTTGAAAACTGCAGCTGCTGCTGGCTCTGTCTTTTAAAACATATCAGCAAGGGGATTTTGGGAAGCACCCCGCCAGCACCTCTCCCCCTCTGCAACACTCCCGAGGACCGGCCCAGCAAAGCTCCCCAAACGCACCTCAGAGGAGCCGGGTTTGTTGCTCCCTCCCTTTTTCCCACCCGGGTTTCAGGGTGTAGCGCTGAAGGAGGAACCGGCCCAGGGTCCCATCCAGCAGATGCTGCACAGACGCACGGAAGGCGCTCAATGTCCTCCGTACCCAAAGCAGCACCGAGACCGAGGTGGCGGCAAGAAAAAGAGCAACAAAAGCTGCAAAGTAAATTAATGTGTAAGTGAAGGGCTGGGCAGCATTTAAACAGACCACAGGAGTCCTGACCCTGAGCACCCCTCTCCAATCCCAGGAAAACATCCTTCTTCCTCTTCAGGCTGGAATCTTACACAGCCGTGTTTGTGTAAATCAACAGGCCAGGGTTTTGGCTGTGTTCAAGAACTCATGTATCTGCTCCGATTTTCTTTGGAAATGGTCAGGAATAACCTGCTGAATACAACGAGGAACCCACACCTTTGGAGGAAAAGGTTTAGCCCTGCAAATTGGAGGAGACTCACTGTATTGATTCAGGGACAGAAACGGTTTGTTCTGCGCTCTGCTGCTAAAGCAAAGCTTCACCAGCAGCTTAACGGACGGGTGTCGGTCCAAGAGAACTGGGCACAGAGAGTCTCCTCCTGACCTGGCACCAGTGCTCCCAGTCTGCTCAGACTGCAAAAAACTCAAGCCTGGGATCTGGCCACCCTGACTTGTGTGTTAGGAAGGACCTCCCTCCTCACTCGCCTTGATGGGAAATTCTCCTTTCCCCTGAGATGAGCTTCCCTCCAGGAAGAGCAGGGCTGCACCGTGAGCCCCTGCCTCAGGGGAGAGGGTCACAGTAACGCCAAGCGAGCCTGGGCACCACAATGCTCTTCCATCCGAGCTGTGCTTCGCCAGCAGCGCAGAGTGAGCTCCCACCCAGACCAGCAGCACCAGAGCACCACGTGCCCAGCACAGGGAACGCCCCGCACGCGGCCACCGCGGCCTGGTGGCTGCCGCATGGCACTGAGGCAGCAGGCACGCAGGAGCCACCGGCACCGGACAGACAGAGAGCTTTTCAGGTACCGGAGCTCAGACCTCCCGAGCCTCTTCCAAACTCCGCAGCAGACTGTTGGCTCCGTCCCCTCCCTCGTGAGTCACACGCCCACCTGAAACACAGCGTCCTCTGCCCGTCTGTCAGGACCAGCCGGAGCTGTGCGCTGGGCTTCCGTTCCTCAGAGCCATGCAAAGCGAAGGCGAGAGCATGGGACCGGGTGGGAGCTGTTCCAAAAACAATGAGAAGGGACGTCTCTGTGCCACAGAGGCGTGGTGGGAGCCAAAGGCCAGCTCTGGAGTTTGTAACTCAGCGCCTCGGCATCTCTTTGCAAATCACCTCCTGCCATAGCCCAAAGACTCCAGGAAGTTTTTGGACACTTACAAATGTACCTTTGCTTACACAAATATTGATAAAACGCTTAAAAAAATCGACCCTGAGAAGCTGGTCTGTCCACCAGAACCACGCACGGCGGCTGGCCTTGCCCGGCCTCGCACTGCTCTCCCCTGGGGTGGCGCTCGGCTCGTGCACTCGATGGGACCACAGGCTTGGTGGAGGAGAGGATCCCACGAAGAGGAGCCCTGCAGTTTCTTCTGGCATCAGACTAATCATCTGGCTCAGCCTCCTTTTTTCTGCTAGGAACAAAACCAAGGGTCACAGGCTTAAAAAGTAGAAATCATGAAGACCAAATAACTGTGTCACTCGGTGAATAAGGGGCTCAGAGACACAGGTTTTGAGAGATATGGTCATAAACGGAATGAGTTTGGTTCTTCTGTTGCACAAACCTCCAGACTAGCTAGCCTTTGTGCGAGCTTCAGCATCTGCCATGGCAGGAAGGTGTTAGAGATGAAGCTCCAGCACAAACAGGGGACGCCCAGCCTGGCACTGCCCAGGGCCACCCCCACGGCCTGGCCACGCTGCACAACCGCCACTAAAAGAGCAGCGAAAGCCCCTTCTTTTGCTTCTGGCTGCATGACCCAAGGAGCAGAGGAGCTGAGCAGAGCAGCAGGAGTTGCACCAGGCAGGTGTCCTAAGTAACCTGTAAGAGCTGCCTCGGTCGGCATAAGTAATGCCTCCCTGCTGCCACCGGCAACCTTCCCTCCTTCTGGTCCATCAGCACCCTCGGAGCAGGGTGGGCTTGGAGTCCTGGCACACTGCAGTCACCCCCAAGCAGCTCTCCAGGCAGGGCTGCCTGGTGTCTGTCCAGCCTGGCACTGGTGTGGCCCGAGGGAGCCCCCCAGCACCCTGCGAGCTCTGCCGAAGAGGCAGCGCAGCCACAGCACGAGGAACTCCTGCGCCTCGGCGGCCTCGCTGTGGTTCACGCCGACACGCGGAGCAGCCGCTGGCCCACGTTACCTAAGAGTGAGGGAGCCTGACCCTCCCTTTGCTTTCTGGAGGCAGAAACCAGCTCCCCGCAGGATATTTCCGTCCACCCTCGTGTCACACCTGTGGGCGTTAGCGCTTTGCTGAGCGCAGGTGCCAGAAACAGCCCAAATCCCCAGCGACCTTCCCCAGCCCAGGACACGGCGCTCTGCGGAAGAAACGTGTGAGGCAGCATGGCTACCATCACCAGAAATCAGCCTTTATGGAGGCAGCATATGTCCTGATGTCACTTGAGCTCACCTTGTTACCCTGTCTGTCCCTTTAATGCCATTACTGAAGAGCATTACATGAGCAGATCCCCTTTGGAGAGGCAGCTGCTTGGGCTGCCCACACACCTACCTCTCTGGCCCAGAAGGGATGACCTCCAGTGGTGAACACAGCTGCTTCCGAATATACTCCCTTGATCTGATATCAGCCTAGAATTAAGGAGGAAAACGAGTGAAAAGGGATGGATCGGGCTGCTGGGTGCCTCCTCTGTGTTATCTCCGTGTGTCCCTGTGCACCCTGATGTCAGCACATCGCAAACAGTCTTGTCTGACCAGGTTGCAAAGAGGAACCTGCGTGTTTCTTCCCTTGTTTGGTCTCTCTGCCTCACTGCCAGATGCTTGGGAGGATGAAGACTTAAAATGAAGCAGCAGAGGGTCCTGGATCAAACAGCCTTGAGCACAGCCCATTTCAGAAGCAGAAATGACATTTGCTGAACCCCTGCTAGTGCCCCTTTACTTCTCATAGGAGGAATGAGGTGAGACCTTGGGCACAGGCAGCTCCTGTCAGCCAGTGCCTAAGGTCCGCCCAGCCCTGACCTACCCTAGGCACGGCAGGATGAGCAGCCAAAGCAGGGCCCAGGCTGCGGCTGAGTGCGCTCAGCCCTCACCAAGGGTCCCTACGGGGCCCCGAGGACGAAGCAGCCCAGGCTTCCACCAGCCTTCCTGCAGCAAGCCCCAGCCCCGCTGGAATCCCTCCCTCTGCGGAGCGGTTCCTAAGATGCCCTCCTCATCATCCAGGGATGTGACAGGCCAGAAAGGATTTCCAGAGGCTTCCTAAGAAGAGGTGTTTGCTAGCAAGGGGAGGGTTGCTGAGGCGATGGGCTGCTTTTCCATCGTGCCTTATCTCTGTGCCAGAACTGCAACCCCTCTTTGATGAACGCTGGCAGCAGAGCCAGACCGGAGGAGACCTGGGAATCTGAGGGTGGTCAAGTGCTTTCAGCCTCTGAATCGACCCAAACGACTTCTGCCACATGCAGGCACCTCCAAAGGCAACGCAGGAAAATGTAACGAGCAGCTAAGCTCTGCAAAGGCAGATCTCTGCAAGGCAATTTAGCATGAGACAGGGGCTCAGAGACCCCTCCTCGAAGGTAGGGAACTACTGGAGCATTTTATGGACTTGTCCCAGAGCAGCAGAGTGCCCCACGGACTCTGCTGCAACAACCTTCACCGCCCGCTCGGTGCACCAGAAGCTGTGTCCCAGGACTATGCTAACAGGGACTCCCACTGGCACTGCAGGCAGGTGCAGGCTGCAGCCGCCAGGCTCACAGCACTCCAAGATCCTCCACGGTCTTTACAGCTGTGCCACTGTGATGTTCCCAAAGGATGAGCTTTTCTGGTCACTAATCAGCTGAGAAGTGGGACTCTGCCCTCCACAGGAAACTGCAAATTGAGAGGGAGAGCGGGGCCAGGGCTGTGAAGGGTTTGGGAACCCGGCTGTGCAGCAGGCGAGCTCTCCAGAGGACAGGGGGTGAAAACAGAGAAGCTGGCATTGCCCAGCCTTGTACCCATCTCCTTCCTTCCTCCATTCCAACAGTTGCAGGATGCAGCAACAGATGGAGAAGCGCACACTCGTCTGCTGCGCAGCCTTCTCCCCAGGCGAGGGTCTGGCTCATCCCGCCTGCGTGCTGACGGGCAATCATGCAGCTACAGCGGGTAGAAACCTCCCCCAGAAGCAGATAGAGATGAGCCACGAGCACATCCTTGGCCCTGTCGCTTCTGGGCAGCAGCTGCAAGGCGAGTGACTGACACACCTTTCACGCTGCCCTACCTGAGGAGCCCGAAGGCAAAGCTGGAAGGCAGGCAACGCCGCCAGGGCAGGCAAGGCCGGGCGTATCCATGCTCCGGGCTCTGCTTTCCGGCACCAAAATGAAAAGGAGCAGTGTTGAGACCCCACCAAACCCATGGTTTACTGCCCTCCTCATTTGAAATTGAGCTCGGAGCCATCACCAAACCTCATCAAACTCATCCTCATGCAAGGGCCCAGTTCTTCCTTTCCTCTTCTGACACGCTCTCCTGTGACATGAGCCCTCCTGAGCTCACCAGGTAAACTAGACGGCCGTGCCTTATCGGCAATCAGGTCAGAGTGGGGCAAGGAGAACACCAGCAGAAATCCCAAGAGCTATAAGATAGCGTTGCTGGACACTTACTGGATGTTCTTGCCCCCCAGAAGCGTTATTCCAGTGTGGCACCACACTAGCAGAAGACTCTCAGATGCTGTCACAGGCACACCGATTTTGGGCTGCTGGGCAACTTTGAGAACTGGCAGTTGATTTTTACATTCCCTCAAAGTTTTCTTCTTTTTTTTTAGAAACTTCCTTTCTCAAAACCACTGCTACAGCGTGACATTTAAATCAGCTGCTGGGCCCCACCTCAAAGGCAGAGTCTCTCTCCACTGCGACCTTCCCAGCTGGAAAAGCTTCACAGCACACGATGATCATGCTAATAAAGTGGGTTAACGCATCCCCAGTGGCTGTCCTTGAAACATTTGCTACTCTCAGCGCTGTTCTACTTCTGAAGAGACTCTCCAGCACCTCAAGAAGGTCCCCACCACCCCTCCATCCCTGCCACTCATAGTCAGAGCTCTCGGGTGGAGGCTCTGCCTGCTTACTGCTGGAAACGCAGCTCCACAACTGCTTAACGATTCTGCAAGCTCGAGAATGAAAAATAGTTACATAAGGGGTGGTTTGTTTGGGAGATTTTTTTTTCCCTTCTCTCTATAATTGGACAGTTTCATAACTGAACTGACAAATAACTTTGATCACTCTTCAAGATAAGAGATTACGTGATGGATTTTATAACAAGGGAAGGAGGTTGTTCAATAGAGTCCCTACTGGGAGACCAAGGTAGCAAGAGTCACATCTACAGACTGTTTTTCTAGGGAAGAAAAACCCCAACCACATTCTGCTGGTAACACAAGCTAATGCTTGATTAGGTGGCAAGTTACTGGCCAGCCCTCACTCCTAACGCAGTGCTGAGAGAGCTTAACCCAGCGTATTAACCAAGAGGCTAATCAATAAGATGGATAACTGTCCCGTAATAATCCTCACAGATTGTTTCTATTTTCAGAGGGGACTAGTGCTGGCATTAGGGTCTGGAATTGTTGCTTTGCCTGTTTTATGAGGGGCAGTGGTGATCCCTGTGTTCCCATCAAGCTGGCAGCAGGGGGGCACATCTGAAGGGAGTTAAAGAGTTTCAGGGTATCAGCTGCTGATTTCCCTGCTGTGCAGCAGGAGCTACTCACACAGAGGAGAGGGATGATGGCTGACTTCTCAGTTCTCCTAAGGGTGAGTGCTTAATATTTCACATGAGGTGACCTGCAGAAATTCACAGCCCTGGGCAGAGCCCACTTCTGTCCTTCTTGGTGGGCTGGAGCACCACCAGGCTGTCCCATCGGCCACATCCTGAGCCAGCAGGAACCTGCTGGGCAAGATGCCAGCTGGAGCTAAAAGGATCCTCAAGTGAGCTGGAGGCTGGTGTGCAGCCAACTGGGAACCTGAAACGGCGAGAGCAGAAGAATCAGCCCCAGTGCCATCCTTGTCAGCTGGAGGGTGTTAAAAGCTTCTGCTTCCCCGCCGCGCATGGGGATCCTGGGTCTGAGCAGGCTCGGAGCGTGGGCAGGCACTGGAGCGGGGTTCTGACCTCTGCCAGAAGCTGGCAAGGGCAGTTGCTCTCAGGAGGGCTTGGTATTGTTCCAGTGCCATGCAGTTCGAATGCTTTGCTTATTATTCTGGGATGACAGGTCCTGCCTACCTCAGTCCCTGTCTGTGCAGCTCCAAATGACCAACACTCTGCCAGAAGAGCCGCAAAACCTCCCGAGCTGGCTGGGCAGAGACATCACCCCCATGCAAACAAAATTCTCCCGGGTTGGCCTTGCACTTACACATGGAATAAGGACCAAGTGGGATGTAAATACCGATTTGTAGGTGATAATGACCTTCCCTCTGCTTTCTCTGAGACATCACTTCTCTCAGCTGCATCGCAGCCGCAGCTCCTTTGGCAGCGTGACCACGCTGTGGCCTGAGCGCAGATCAAACTGTTCTGATCCCTGCCTAGCCAGCATGGTGTGCCCAAGCAGCACCACACACCCTACACAGACTGGCCAGCCGTACCTCTAGGAAAGGAGAAGGTTTCAGTGCCCACAACAGTGGCACAGCACTACACATGCCGCAGCACAGTGCTGCCTCCCTCCAAACCACAAACAGCCTCAAGGAGGTACGGGCAGCTGAGCTCTCGTAAGAGCGTTACGCTTCCAGGGCTACCAAAACTTACCAACCAAGAGCTAATGATCCAGAAGTCTTTCACGACACTGGGAAAGCCATAAGCACATCACCCACCAGGTCTGCAAGCTTGTTCTGGGGACAAACCATAGCAAAAAGGCCAAGGAAGTCTCATCCACGGCAGGACTCCCCACAGCCTTCTAACTTCAGCTTCAGGTGCTCAAGAGCTGAGGCTTCCAGCACTGCCCTCTGTCAAGATCTGTGACAGTTACCACACAGAGAAACTACAACAGGGAGAAGTCCCATGGAAAGGTTGAAGTGTCCTTATCTCCTGCCATTCCTCTACCCCTACAGTAAATATGCTCCCTTTTGGATTTTTAATCTCTGCAAGAGAGGCAATTCCTTCCATCACTTTAAATAAACGTGGTAGTTAGAGAACTGGAAGTCTCAGAACACAAACACTGAAGATAGCTGGAAATGAAATGAGGTGATGGAAAGCTCCAAGACACCTTTTTGTTTCCAGAGGGAATGCTTTTCCCCTTTCCTCTGAACACACCGAACTGCAGAGCTAGCTCAGAGCTCTGCGGAGGCATCTGCCCCTTGCTGGAGGAGATTATGCAAGATCTCTCAGCCTACTCCCGTCTGGCAGGTAGTGGTTTCTGAGCTCAGAAACTCCAGTTCTGGTACGGATGCTTCAGGGTTTGTTTTCCTCTAAGGTGCGAGATTTTTGTCTGGTTTATAATGACAGGCTCCAGGCTCTGTTTTCAGAAAACATGGCAGCACCGGTGAGGAGCTCCTGGGTGCAGCAACTGCGTGACAGCCCTCGGCAGGATCACCTCCCTGCTGCTCTGCGGGGCTGCAGAGCAAAGGTGGCCGGACGCCCGACAAGCACGGCAGCGTAGCAACGCCAATGGCGTGTTCCAGGGCGGCAGTACCGACACGGACACCTGAAAGGGCTCTGCTCCCCGGGCAGGCGCTGGCTCTGGCCTGCCTGAGCCACTGACAGCAGGGTGACCCTGAGAAAAGGGAGGCACCGGTCAAGTCAGAAGTCCCAGAGGCTTTCCACCTCTCCAGATCCTTTCCTCAAGCCCTACTGCGATTTAATTAGGCTGAAGCTGAGCCTCGGTGGCAGCTGCGTCTCCCTGACGGTGATCCAGTGCTGTCACCTACCGGCTGGCTGCCGCCCCCGAGCCTGCAGCTCCTTGCGGAGTGCAGCAGCAGGGAAAAGCCCAGAGGAGCAGCACTGCAGTCTGGGCTAGGCTCAAAGTGCCCAGGAAAACTGCGTTTCCAGCTCCTGTGTATCAACAGCAGCATCACAGAAGCTGCCTGTGGAGAGGAACCGAGAAATCAGTCAGGCTGGGGCTGCAGTGCTGTGTGCGCTTCCGGGCACTGCGTCAGGAGAACGAGCCGGGGGAAGGAAGGATCCGTCACCCACCACGTAAACACCACCATGGCGGGCTGGGGCGAGCAGGCCAGCAAGAAGAGTGCCAGCTGCAGAGCTGTCAGCTGCAGATGAGTGGCAAACTGAGGCTCTGAAACATCGCCACAGGCTTGGCACCCACGGCCCCCTCCGCTGCCTGCCCACCCGCTTCCCTGCTCCAGCCGGCCTTCCCCCGCCTCAGCGCCCTGCGCTCGTACCTGACGGATGGGCTCCGGGATGCGGTACCTGCAGCAGGACCTGACCAGGCGCACGGCTGTCTCCAGGCACACCCTGTGGCCCACGGAGACGTACAGCGGCCTAGAGGTGTTGTTGTGGCTCCGCAGGACCTGTGTGTTCAGAAACAAGAAAGAACAAACACTCAAGAGGCTTATTCCAACAAATACAGTGCCAGATGAATTCTAAGCTAGCCAGTCACCTTCGGAAGGTGGCTCTGTATTTGGTAACTTCCAGCCTTCTTTAACCTCTGCTGCTTCCCAGTATCTCCCCATAGGGGACCGTTTGCCCTTTGGGACCCCTGTGGCCCTTCCCCAACGGCCTCACGCTGCTCTGGGAAGCAGAGACCTGCTAATGCAGACTGCTGAAATGACACCAGACACAGCAAGTTTCTTACACCCGCCTGTGTCCTGAGCAGCACTCTCCTCAGTCCGGTGCTCCCCCACTGCATCCTGGTAAACCGCGACAGAACCGGCACCTCTCCGTGACCAAGGCTCACGCACGGGGGTGCTGGAGCCACGGATGTGAATATATCCAACACCCGAACTGTCAGCCCTCCCTACAAATGTCTGAGCTCAGGGAAAGGGGAGAGCAGCATCACCGGTCACCTGCTCGCGCCGTGTCTTCCTGCACTAACGTCACTGAGACAGCCCCACTACAGAGACAACAGCCTCCAGTGCTCCCAGCTACACAAAGCTGCAAGACTTGATGGCCAAGCACTAGGAAACTCCCCACAGCTCACCGTGCCCAGGACTCTCCCCGAGGCGCCCGTCAGCGGGAATGTATCTCCCTCCCTCTGCAGGGAACGAATCTAGGGATAAACACACACGAGGTCCCTTGGTTAGGAAGTACTGGTGTGCGGCTGCCCCAGCCCTCTTGGGATATTAAGGAGTGGAAATAAATTCCCAACGTGGCCTAACCTGCTCTCTGTGCAGCTCATCCCTGACCAAGCCATCCACCTGCAGGAGGTTCTTGGCCACTCCAACGCACGGTATATCCGTCAGGACGCCGAGGTGACAGGCCACACCGAATCCTGCCAACAAGGACTCGCTGTAACTGCAGGACACCACAGAACAGGAACCTCAAGCGGCAGCACAGGGAGCCTGAAGAGCAGGGCTCTCCAGTAAAGTCCTACCTCTGGGATGGAGCAGGCCATTCCCATCTACAAGAAGTACCTGAAAAAGTCAAAAAAGAAACATTATTTCCTGCACACCGAGAGCCGCTCTGATAAGCAAACAGCAACGCTGGCCCCGCGAGGAAGGGGACGTCCCTCTCAGTCCTTTACGTCTCTCTATAGCGGTCTTGCTGCAGTGCTGCCTACACCTGACTCTAAGCGATCACCAGTGGGAGCTGGCAGCGCTCTTCACTGGTGCCGCACACAGGAGGGGTCTCCCATTGCCAAGGGAGGCCTGGCTGCTCCTGGATTAGCATCCCTGGTCCCTAAGGAACCGGCAACGGATGCTTCCACAGGACGTTGACCCTGCATTTTCCACCCCAGCGGTGGAAAACAGCCTGGCAGCGTGGTCTCGGGAGAGGGAAGAACCTTCCAGCGGTTCTCTGCACCCTCATGGCATCTCAACTCAGGACAAACAAACGTGCCACACCTGAGGTTTGAGCTCGGGCTCCTCCTGCTGAAGTCTCTGGACAGCTTCCACCAGGAACGGGACCTCTCGGAAGGCCAAGAATCCCGCCACGTACGGGGCACTCACAGCCACCATCCGGCAATCCTCGTACAGCACCTACGAGCAGTGGGACAGCGCAGAGACAGCGACCTCCAGGGCTCTGCTGGTTGGTTCCTGACTCTTTCAGAGGCAAATCCTCCAGTATATGGCCCCTAATCTTATGTTTTTTAAAATACTCTGCTTCAGTGGGTGGGTAACGGACTGCTGACAGGAAAGGGCTGGACATCACCTGCCATTCCCTGCTCGAGAGCAAAGTCCTTGAAACAAAATTAGGGCAGCTATTCAAACAGACAGTGGGGGAGCGCAAAGTTCCCCCAGTCAGAGCATTATCAAAGGGCGCCTGTCGCTATGCGGGGAGAGGCCAAAAGAAACTCTGTAAGCCAGGACAAAAACACGACTGCGCAGGGCAAGTCAAGAATCGAGGCAGGATTTGAAATTAAAAATCCCAGCAGCCAGTATCAAACTTTATTTCTCTGCTTGTTACAGGTTTTATAGTTAAAGATAATTTTTATATCATTTTGAAAGCTGGGAAAGAGACCAAAAGCCTTTATTAATTCAAGCACAATGACTGTGGGATGTGGGATTCGTGGCAGTTTTGAAAAGGCTTTTATGCGTTACACCCCACGTTATTAGTTGGTTCCCAGAAGAACTCGCAAACAAGACATCTGCTGTCTGAGTGCTACAAACACTTTCATTTCCTCTCTTGATCAGCACTGAGTAACGATGGTCCTTCTCGTCTCCTTCTGGGGAGCGGCTCAGACTGACTGTTTTCAGTACACACCTACACCAGTTACAGGCTTCTGCACTGACCACGGACCACACCTCATCAGGACATTTTTTGACTTACCAACTAACTGAAACGCACAACAAACCTATCCCTCAACACCTCGCAAACTCCCAGTAACCCTACACACCTCTCCCAATCAGGAGTGGTTTCCATCTCATCTTCCTAACTGCATGTTGAAATCCTTACGCAAATTTTTTCCTCTGTTTATCTTTCTTGGAGCGTGCGGTTGGAGGCTTTGCTGAACACCCACGTGCTAACTGACCTGTGAGGCACAGCGTGGCAGATAACGGCCTTTGCCGGCGTTTTCTCTGAAATCCCCCGTGTCATTGCACACCTGGGCACAACCCGAAGGAGGGAAGGTGTTCGCGTGCCGTTACCTCAAGAGCCGGGTAGCTGAGCACGACCAGGGAAGCGCAGGCGCTGGCGTCGTCTCCTTTGATATAAGACAAGTCCACACCTCCTACTCTCTCCAGTCCTGCAAAACCCGCAGCTTTCTGCCACTCCTCGGTGTCCTCCTCAACCACGCCAGCTTTCAACCGGGCCTGCTCTCTAGCGAGAGATCAGAGGGCCTTGGTGGGGGGGTGTCCCAGTGCCCAGAGCGGCAGTGGAGGGGTGCCCCAGTGCCCAGAGTGGTAGCAGATGGGTGTCCCAGCACCCAGAGCACAGCAGTGCAGGGGTGTCGCAGCCCAGAGTGGTAGTAGAAGGGTGTCCCAGCACCCAGAGCACGGCAGTGCAGGGGCGTCCCAGTGCCCAGAGTGGCAGTGGAGGGGCGTCCCAGTGCCCAGAGTGGTAGTAGAGGGGTGTCCCAGCACCCAGAGCACAGCAGTGCAGGGGTGTCCCAGTGCCCAGAGCGGCAGTGCAGGGGTGTCCCAGCGCCCAGAGGGCCGCGGCACAGGGGTGCCCCTTCCGCCTGGGCTCCAGGCCTCGCCCCACCCCGAGGCCCCGCTCCACCCCGGTCAGCACGAACCGAAGCGGGGTCGGGCCGTGCGCCGTGGCCGGCAGGAGCCCACGGAGCCACCAACGGGGGCAGAGCACGGCGGGGGGCGCCCACAGCGCGTGGGGACGCGGGACCCCCCCTGCTGCCACCGAAAAGGGGGGCCGGGGGCGGCCCCTCGCCTCCCTTCGTGCTCGTCCTCACGAGGGCCGGCGGGCGGGGGGAGCCCAGGGAAGGCAACGGGACCCCGCCGCGGCCGGCCCGGTACCGAGGAGGGGAGCGCTCCCCCTCCCCCCCCCCGCCATACGAGGCCCCGCACAGTTGCCATGGTCACCGCCCCCCCGCGCATGCGCAGGCCGCGCCGTTACCGTTCCCAGCGGCGGAGCGTGGCCTCCCGCGGCGGCTCCGCTGCGCGCCCCGCCATGGCGCCGCGCCGGAAGCGCGTGTCACCCGCCCCCGCCGCCCCCCCCCCGGGAACGCGGGCTCGGAGCGGCCGTTCCGGACGGGAGGAGCCGCGGGAGCGAGAACGAGCTTTATTGAGAAACACCTCCGGGGTGGGGGGACGCGGCCGGCCGGGAGAGGGGCCCTGCCCCGGGGAACAACGCGGCAGCGAGCACCGGGAGGCGGCAGCCGAGGGCTCTGCCGGAGGGAGGGGGTTAAGGCAGAGACGGAGCAGCGGCCCTGGCTGGGTTTGGGGTTGCAGCTTGGTCCCAGTGCCCCAGGGGTGCTGCCCCTCCCCGGGGGGGGGGGGGGGGGGGAAGGGTCGTGCCCAGAACGGCTTCAGTACTGGAACGGTAAGGGGGGGGGGGGGGGGGGGGCAAGTGGGAAAAGGGGAAATGCAGAGTGAAAACGAACGAACGAACGAACGAACTAACAAACGAAACAACCCACCCACCCAAAGCAGCCGTTCCCAGCCCTAGAGAATGGTGCGTTCTGAGAAAATCCTTCATCTTCACCAGGGGCCCTTGGGGGTGGTTTGGTATGAAACCTTCAAGAGGCTCTGCTTATAGGGGCAGCAGCAGTAAAGCATCTCCTCTTTACATCACCCTTTTGGTACTGAAGTTAATAAAAAAAATCAACTCAGCCCCAAAAAACCCAAGCCCAGGAGGTGCCAGAATCTGACACGAGGTGGTTGTGGCACTAAAGGTCCCTGGGTATCAGAAATAACTAGTGTGCCAGGGGTCCTAGCTTTCCCTACGCTCCCTTTTGAAGACAGCAGCTGCTTTCCATGTAGCGGTAGCGTGAGAGAGAAGAATCTCCTCTGGGAACAGCTCTTGGAGCTCTGGAGCTAACTCAGAGTCTTTTGCATCCAGGTAAGCGATGAGCGATTCCTTCAGGCTGGAAAACAGAGCAAAAGTAGCATCAACAGATGGTGTGCAGCAAACTACACATGCCACATCATAGTATTTTGTGTGGTAGGAATGCAGCAGGATTAAGCACACGTGTCTTTTGTAACGAGAAGGATTGAACAGCCAGGCAGAAGAACCCAGAAAGGGGAGGCTGCAGGTCAGAAACAAGGGGTTAGGACCAAGCGGTGCGTGTGGAAACCTGAGTGTGCTCATCTGAGCAACTGCAGAAGGGCTTGTGTTTGTCTTTAGAGCTCATGAACAGCAGCTCTTGTTCCCAAAATAGCTCGTGTTAGATGAAGAGTCACACACGCCAGAAACAGGCAGCATGTCTGAGAACGAGCTGCACAGTCTTAGTGTTGATGGCTGTGCTGTGCAGCCAGCAGGGCAGTCATTCGCCAAGGCAACCGGTTCCAGCACATGCATTTGCAGAGGCAGAGAAGCTCAAGCTAACACCACCAACAACAACCACCACCACCACCAACAACAACAAACAACCAGGCTGGTTTGGACTGTGTAACTCCGTTACCTCCACGTGGGTCTGAATACATCCGCAGCTTGGACACGTCTCAGCTTCAAGATGATCATTTCATGGAGCTCCTGCAGGAAAGTTTCCAGCCTTGAGTGGACGAGGAAGGTGTTGAGGAGCTTGGCAAGCTCTGGGCTGAGCTCAGCTTTGTAGTCTGTACCGATGTCTACAAAAGGATCCTAAAAAATGCAGCGAGGGGTAAACAAAACCAACCAACCATACACATCTGAGCAACTTCATTTAGAGAAGAGGAAAGGGCTCATCAGTCACTGAAGCAGCCAGTGTACCTTACCCTTCTGAGGCGCAGAAGATGCTCAGATTTGCGGGTGGAGAGAAGTTGCCATAGGGCTACGCTGTGCTTTAAATGGCATCGTCTAAGGGCCTGAAACACACGTATATGGAGTGAACGTGGATGTAAGGGATGTATTTAGGAACCTGTCCACACCCCACCCTGCCCATGCAGGTCAAAGCTCCTGAGGAGCACAAGCCCTTTTAACCTGGGTGTAGAAGCCCATCTGCAATAGGCTTCTCTCTCTTCCCCATTTTACCTTCAACAATCCATCTTCTTGGTATGGTGAAAGGGAGTGAGAAAGTGATAGGGCTATGTCACACCTGCTTGTCATAACGTCCATCAGTAAAAGGCCTCTTTTCACACATCATTAGGAGATAAGACCTTCCCCTGTCACCACTTTTGAGAGGTAAAGGGATGTTTTCAATCCTGCTCAGCACCAGGCAAGCCAGTGTCACTGAAACCTGACACATAATTGAAAGTTCTCCCTTTTCTCAGTTTTAGCATTGCAACTAATTATGCTGACACTCAACTGAGAAGTCTCCTTCCTGGTGCTGACAGAAGAGCTTCAAACTGCAGAGAAGAGTTTGACCTTCTGCATATCCTGCACCTGACCTTTCAGCAGGGTTTTGCAAGAACCTGCAGAGCATCCCAAGCTGTTAGATGCTCCCACCTTGCAAACCCTGGTTGCAGGCCAAGTGAAAATTGTTCCCCCCCCCCAGCTGTTGAATATGGTGAGAAGGGAATTCTATCCCATACCTTTTCAAGCTGAAGTTTTGCTGGGCTCAGAGATCAGGCTGGCTGAATTTAGTATAAACCCGTGCAGATTTTATCCTGTGAGAATAAGAGTTTTGCTCTCAGGACTCACCTGCAGTACATGAGGGTTTGTCTGATCACCCATCTGCAGAATGTTTTCAATGTAGTCAGTCAGCAGCATCTCCGCATTCTCTCCAGCCATGGCCAGGAATCCCAAGGTAATTTCAGCGACGGACAGAGCATCACAGACATCACTGTAAGACTGTAGTTCCCCACTGATCATGTTCATCACAGAACTGGGCAGAGCGCTCTGAAAACCATGAAGAAAAGCAGTGACTAATATTAGTTTAGAGCCATTCCTTATTGCTGCTCAAGTTGCTAAAGTCATGGCAGAGCCCCAGATTTAAGAAACTGGAAATGATTAACCGTACCCCTTTCCTTTCTAAGTCCTGACTGACAAAAGGCCGGTTTGTACCTACTGAAGGCACACCGAGAGATGAGCGGACAAGCCTTCAGATGCACCAGGCAAGCGACAGAAGACAAACCTAACATTTCTTGGGGTGCCAGGAGTCACATGCTTGCCCTGTTTCCTCCAGTGCAGAAACCCACCTGATCCAGCTTATTCCTGACATTGCTGAACAGCTGTTCGTAATTCCGATCCTGCCTGTACACGAGGGTGGGTATTCCCTGTCAGGAGACACACCCATGGGTTTAACGCTTTGGTAACATCACTTACCCTGCTCCAGTGCATGCCTGGCTGCAGCAAACACTGCAGGGCTCCAACATCAGCCAAGAAGGCGTCTGCAGAACACAGAGCTAGCTGCCCTGTCCTACCGTCAGGGTGATGAGTGGTTTCCCCTGCAGGAACTTGCTGACGACTTGCTGCTGGATCCTTTCCAGATTACAGTCCTCCAACGTCTCCCCTCCCTTCTCCATGCTGTACTGGCAGTTGGACAAGATCAGAGGAATCAGGTCTCTCTCAACCTCATAACTGATCAAGTGCAGGTCAGCCACTTCCAACGGGCTGATCAAGTACCTGCAGGAGAGAAAAGTCTCCCTTCAGAGCGAGAAGCCTTGATGAAGCAGGAAGAGCTGCTTGTGTGGTAGCAGGTAATACAACAGAGCCCAGCAAAGTGCCTGGCTGGAATAGCGACGTACCCATCATCTTCCTTGGTGTGTTTGTTCACCGAGTGGATAAAGTCATTGTGCAGACTAATGAGATAGCTGGCCAAGGCTGTGGAGCAGAGGCCGAGCCCCTGTCGACGTGGCAGAAGGACCTCAAGCTTGCTGTCCAGGGTCAGGTCAGCATCACAGTAGCCTTTAGGAAGCTTAATTTCCCCTGAAATAAAAGGCAGAGAAGACTGCTTCAGGTGGCCCAGAGCCAGCCCACAATGAGCAAGCCTCTCCTGAGCTGACCCAGGTCAGGAGAAAGTATAGAACCTGAGAAAAGCAGCACTCTTTCCATTACGTGTGAGCCCTAAAGGGAGTGAGTTCAGGTGAGAATACTGCAACAGGGAAACAAGTTCTCCCATTTGCACCTAGATCTTCTTAAACCTTTAATGGCCAAGGTCAGTTTTGGGGATCTCTCAGCATCACTGATGGGAGGAACTTGAACTGTCGAAGAGTAGCAGTAGGGGAGCATCGTCTGACAGCTGCAAGCCCCTGCTTCTAGCACTCAAAATGCTGGGAAATAAGGGAACTCACCATTGGTGTCCAGTGAACTTCTCAGCTTGTTCCACACAGACAGAAACACGTTCACTCTCCTCTGTAACAGGTCCCGCATCACATCTGAGGAGAAACAGAAAGACAATTCCCTGAAACACCTTTTACTGGCAACACCGTGAAATGCCGCAATATAAGAATCCTCAAAGCACACCACTGAACTCCAGGCAACTGCTCAAACGGGTCAAGAGGGACTAAACAGACATTAAACAGTTTTCTAATGGCATTAAATTGAGTCATTTGCTCTGTTTATATTCTTCCATTATTGTCTGCTATTGGCCCAGGCTACAAGGCTGGGTGGATCGTTGGTCTGATTCTGCACGACTTTTAAGTACTTATGGAAAACCACTTAGAGACATAAGTGGCTGTACTTTATAGTAGGATTGAAGGAGTTGCTGCAAAATGTCTGTATGCTGCTCATGAATGGGAGGGAAGGGCATTTATTGCACCTTTTAGGCAGGCCCTACTCTAGGGCAGAGCTTAAGAATTCAACACACCCACTGCTGCATTCAGGAAGTTATCCTGCCTATCTCTGAGCAGAGTCCCCACCCTAGTGAACAAGCTTTCTGTGCTTAATTTGCTTTAAAGTCACCTGATGACTTTTCCAAGCAAGACTCCAGGGTTAAGGTCCCCAATTCACTTGGATAGGAGTTAAAAGGAAAATATGAGGGCTTGAGAGCACAAGCCCAAGAGAAGTTTTCACCTTCATTTTCAACTGGACTATCCAGTGCTTTTTGTTTCACTCATTAGTTTTGGCAGAGTCTTCTCACCTGAGAGGGGTTCGTTGAGGAAGTCTCTGATTGAGCAGTGCCTGACATCAGCGGTGTTCTGAAATCGCCTCACCAAGTCTCTCTGCAGAGCCAGAATCTCTGGTAAGTATTTAACCAGCCTCAGTTCTCTTTCCTGGAAGAGGGAAAGGGGGCTTATGAGTAAGGTTGTTCTTGGACTAAGCAGCTTCAAATACTTTTATGGAATTACTCTTTAAATATTTAAAAGAAAAAATATTTTACACATGCAGTTCTCAAGATTACACTAAGTTATGAGAATAAAGACACTGAATAAAGACACCGTATATCAAATAGTGGTTCAGTCCTGGGCAACTGGTTCTAGGCAACCCTGCCCGAGCAGGGGGCTGGACCAGATGACCTCCAGACATCCCTTCCAACCTCAACCAGCCTGAGACTCTGGGAACTGACCTCTGAACACGGCCGTCTCTCATCCCTGCTCACACCCACCTTCTGCAGAAACTTCCAAAGGAGAGGGACCGTGTCCGGGGCATTCTTTTGCTGGACTACATGGCCTAGGTTCTCCACCGAAATCCTCTTTCGGCAGCTCCACATCTTGGAATGATGTATGTGACTGTGCTTGGGCAGCTGGGACAGGAAAGTGGCCGGGTCACCATACACTATTTTCACTATTGGATTGGAAGAAATTCTCTCATCGTCTTGTATTTGTCTATTTAACTTCAGAAGTTTTTTATCCAAATCCTGCATTAAGAAAAAAAAAATTGTATCAGAATTGGCAGTGTCCTGCCATGCTGAACCCCCACTAGAGTGTATTTCCCCAATAGCTTGATGGTCAGTTGATGCAGAAATATGTCAAAGCAGAAGATGAACTCCCAGGGAAGGCCTGTAAATCACATACTGCAAACAGCTGTTTATACCATAAAGTTATTCTTTGTTGGCCAGCTCATCCAACTCGCAGGTCTTCCATTCTTGAGATGACGTACATGGGGGGAAAAAAGCGTAGCACAGATATTGCAGCAGGCCAGATTTCCAAGTAAGTGGACTTTGAACCACTCAGCTACTGAAGTGTTATACAGCGAATTTCTCACCTCCAATTCAGGAACAATAATGGTCTTCACAACAATTTCTTCCCATTTGTTTCTCTTTCCCTTGGTGGAGAGCACATCATCAAAGTGAACTGGCCCTGCAAAAGGAATATTTAGTCTCTTACAGCCGCAATATTTCAGTTAAAGGAAAGCACAGGTTCTCTAAGCTTCCCGACGTGACGTCCTTGCAAGTGAGCATGATGAGCCAAGAGCAATTACAGAGGTCCTAGCAGCTACATGAGTGTCTTGGTCTAGCAAGTGTCACCCAAAGTGGCACACAATGATCACAGGCTTTCAGAAGCTTCGGTCCAGTCACTCACTGGAATGATGCTGACCCTCATACAAGTCATTCATCATCCCAGAAAGGTTAAATGAGTTGTCCAAGGGCAGACCACGATCAACGACAGACCAAAGAACAGAGCTTGGAATACTGGTCATGCCGTCACACACTAAAAATACAGCTATTGCATTTGACAAATGCCTCTAAGACACAGTGACTCATGTCAACTTGAACTCCGGATTCTACCACGAGCCACACTCTGCCACCCCTTTTCTACCAAATAGCTTCTCGGTAGTCACTTAGAGGGCACTACAGTGCATGGATTATACACAGCAGGAGCCTCTGTGCTTTGAGTAGTACCTCTGCTTGTGAGCTGAGAGCTCTGTCAATATCTCCTGAGGTTATTTACTCAGGAATTCCTTGTCAGAATTATGCACCAAACCTTGCAAACCCCGATACTTGACCGAAAGAGACGTAAACAGCCAAAAACTCTTCACTCCCTACAGTAAGCCACAAGCCTCAAATTTCTAGACCTTCCTCATCAGCTCAGCTACTGTGTGGGAAACGGTCTATCAGCAAAGAAGCGAAGTAACTGCTGCCCTGAAAATGCCAACACCGCTGGCAGATGTGGTATGGCAGGGAGCTTTCCTTACACTGGCCTGGGTGCTGATGGGTGTCCTTGAGGAGGCTGCTGAGGACAAGGTGAAGGATGTTGATAGGCTCATCCACGCTCTTCCCCAAAATTTTTGTCAGCTGTGCCAAGTCCTCCTGAATATGCTGCTGCAGGAAACTCACCGAGTTGCACACCGGTGGCTTGATAATCTTCTGCAATGACTAAAGAGCAGCAAAAGGCAAGAATGAGCACAGCCAGTAACGCCCAGTTCAAGCACAAGGCATGCTGAACTGCAGTCTGACCAGAAAGTCACCTCCATCCTAGAGGATTCCTACCCCTTGAACAAATAAAGGCAGGGACGTGTGTACATGCCTGCATGCAAGCGCATGAAGGAACCAAAATCACTCCTGGGCAAGGAGGAAAGTGAATTTGGGTCTTGCATCTTGAAAGACTGCCCTAGTTACTTGGCAGTGTGATGAAAAGGACCAGCATCACGCAAAGGTTTCGCTACATTTCATGCAGCCACTTGGAACTATCATTGGAAGATACCTGAGGATCTCTTGTGGCTCCCAGCAACATTGCCAAATGTGTGAGCAAGCGTATCAGAACGAAGACGACCGGGGACATGGTCCGATCAGACAGTCCCATTGTTCTTCTGTGTTGTACATCTCCAAGTATGTGGCCAGTTTGAGTTCTGTCTTCATTAGTCCTGTTGGGAAGCGTACACATAGTATTTTTTGCCTCGACAAAAACCACACAAGAGAGGTCTTTGACACCCAGAAAGTCTTTTTGACCCATAAATTCTCTGAATGCCATAAAAGCTGCTAATTAAAAGTGCTACAGAGGAATAGGACTTCCAGTAAGTTTTGTACACAAATAAGCCAATTTGGTTTTGCTGGCCGATTCTTGCTGTTCTTCCTTGAACACCTCTTCCTAATAAGATTTGTATGAGAGAGGCAATGTCCAGCCTGTAGGGCAGGATTAGCCAACTCCATGCAGGCCAGAAGAGAAGCCACTGCTGTTTGAATTAGTAACTTTAACATTCTTACAGAAGGGCTGTAAGTGCAAATCCAGAGAACCGGGCAGAAGGGAGCACAGGTCAGTTCCTGGAGCTCTGGTCGAAGTTCTTCGGTCACCCTGACGCATTTAAGAAAGTGTGGCCTATTCCTATATGGTGGTGTAGAACCACGTAACCTGTGTCAGCCTGGATGAGCAGGGAGATGAAAAACCCTCAACTAGCAGCTTGATAAGATCTTACGTTAAGGCAGTTTCTGCAAAGGCAGAGTTATACCAGCACTCCTAGAGGCCAAGCCTCTTTCCCCTCAGAGGGCACTGTCCGAGCTAACAGGGAATCCCACGTGCCACCTTCCAGGCAGCAGCAAGAAGTAGTTGGTACCTTTTGCCTTGGAAGTGTCACAGCAAGTGCTGTATCATTTAGTGCTGGAAAGGTTGAGGAACCAAAGCATACCGGAATTCGTGAAAGCCACGCAGTGGTTTGTGCTGTTCCCCTCCAACTCGGGCACCACAGTCGAGACAGTGGCTGGTTTCCATGGGGAGGCCACACTAGCAAAAAGCAAAATGAGAACAGGGAATTCTGGAGTAAGAGCCTCGCCAGCAGAGAAAGGGAATGAAACAAAAATCCGGGCTGTTACTGGTTATTTCAAAAACTGCTATATGCTGGGCAAAGGACCTCTGCCTCTCGTTTCCTAGATTTATGGTATCAGCTGCATTACAGCTATTCTAAATTTTACATTACAATAGCAAAATTATTAATAATACAGAGTTTAGAAAATTAACCACTGTGCAACAGAAGATTAAAACCAGCAAACAAAATAGAGCAGTTTCTTGTTAAAAACACTGCCTGCTTCAAAACCCACCAGTCTCAAATTCTTACCTCTCCTACAGTGCAGGGGTGGCCATTTGGACATGCTGTCAAGAGGAACAAACAGGACAGTATTGTAAGACAGACATTTATAAAGCCCCCATTATTTCCCTTCATAGAGACCATCATCTTGGAGGAAGAAATATGCTTCAAGGTCTAGTGAAAAGTACTGACTGTCCCAAAGCTCAAAGGAGGGATAAACCCGCATAGGAACCAAGGAATTTTTCAGTGCTTCTCCCCTTGAGAAACAAGGAATGGAAGCCTGAAAGACTCTGCTACTGCAGACCAAATGGGCTGGTAATCCCACCCCTGGATTCCTCGTCTGCAGTGAGATCCTACTGCGGAAAGCAGAGAACTACAAGCGGGCCAGGAAGGTGGCAAAGTGCTCCTCTTCAGCTCGCACCACTTCAACACTGCCAGAAGTAACAGGACAGGTCTTCTGCACTCCCAAACTTTGTAGACAGCTACAAGCTTGAAACTCAACAGAAGCTCGATGCACTTTGAGGCATTACCCACACAAACCATAGATACAAATCTTAATTTACAAAGATTAACTCATGCTGACAAGAAGAGTGCATCTGTCCTCACGTTTGGAACAGTATCATTCCAAACCCAAGGATTACCCTTCCATTTCTTTCACAGCCAGTCAGGAGCACTTACTGTACCAGCGCAGAGTGGCCACTCCTGTCCAGGCCCTTGCCTGAACCATTATATCTTCTGGCATTGTAGGCAGAAAAGCGTGCTAAGGAGGGAAAAGGAAAAGAGGTGACATGACTATATAAATCAGTTCTTTCCTGTAGCAGTCGCTCACCAGTTCTTTGTTCATGGTGGGGAACAAGAGACACCGGAAGGCAGAGGTCAGGCAGATGATGTAGATGCACATTTTCAAATTCTACCTTTGAAAACCCACCCTTCAGAACTGTCAATATTGTTAAGCCTTAGGGCATGTGCACTCTCTAGACCTCTTGAACTGGATTCCTCTTGGGGTGGCCTGATGTACCCTGGTATGTACCAGCACATCCCCTTACACCTTTGATAGCCCAAGGAAGCAGAGCAGCAGATCCTTCCACCCTGACTCAGCCCAGGGCTCCACAAGCCATTATCCTCTAGGGCACACAGGTCTCCACATCATGACCTGCCAACTGCTTTCAGACTGGCTCATCAAATATCAGCGAAATTATTTGCTCGATACTGCTCAGGATGCAGAGGTACCTTGAAAAGGTACCAGTCCGGAGCTGGTTGTTGTGCTAATTAATCCCAACAACACTGAAATAATCATGCATTGGTAATTTACAGCTAAACCAGTAAGTTGGTGCTTTTGATGTTAAGGTTAGGTTATAGAGGATCCAGCAGATACATGAAAGAACCATCGACAGGTTGAATGGCCATCTGAGCTAAAGCTCTTTACCTCCATGGTGTGTGGATGGAATGCCAGGTTCCTCAGGGGCTGCAAGATGGGGTTGTGCCCGCACAGCAGGACAGCTGCGGTGTGAACAGCCATTTCAATCAGGGCTCCGTTGCGGTCGAAGCTTTGAGGATCCACCATCAGAGACGGCAGCGCATTCATCACAAGAGAAGCTGCAAAGTCCTGCAGGTCTGGAGAGTTCAGGACTCGGGCGCTCCGGATGAACTCAGTCATTGCATCTCTTTGCTGAAAGCATGTATTTAAAAGGAATAAAATCAGCATGATATTGCCCACCAAACTGAAGAGCACTATCAGCTGCTTCCCAGGCTGCGTTGCCCTGCTTTGAAAATATTTCCAGTCTGCTGAGATCAGGACATGACCGTATTTGGGGCAGAAGAACAAAAGGCTTTTCCACCAACAATTCAAACCTCATTCATCCTTATAATGTTTGTCACTTCACTTCCAAAGTATCTCACCTGCTGTGTGGGATGAAGACTTGAGTCACTGTTTCCATACAGAGCAGTGACCTCTCTGAAAATCGCCAGGAGCAGGTGGACAGACCGTACAGCCAGGGTGCTGCGAGATGCCTGGGAAAGAAGAACTGATGATAAGGCAGAGAACAGGCTATAGCTGTCACAGCTCAAGTTACTGGATATGCAGGCTTCAGCAGGTCTGTGGTAAAGCTCCCCCCTCAGATGCAGGGGGGTAGTGCCTAAATGAGCAATCTGACAGCACTCAAGCTGATTGAGTGTTTTACATTAGAAACCGCTCAAGTATTTTATTCTTCCAACACCCAGTTGGAAACGCACAAAGCTTCAACGCTGGCCATCCAGAACCCACTACAGGATTATGGTGAGGAGAGTGTGCCCACCTGCCCTGCCTCCAGCAGCCCCTCCGTGTTACACTCGATCATGGCTTTCCCCACAGCATCACGCAGGACTCTGTAATCCTCACCACATGCCAGGTAACGGTCGATGTGATTAGACTGGCTGTTGTGTACCTACAAAAGGGAAAGCCCCTGGTGAGCACCAGCCACTGGACAAGGCAGGATCTCCTCTTCCTCCCCAGAACTGTGCCATTTCAGCCTTTGGGAAGAGACAGCAGGCAGGCATGACAATTCAAACGGCTCCTCACTGCCCCAAGAGACTCCACGCAACAGAGGGAGGATAAGTCATCTTCACAACCACTCCCACTGTGGCGAGTCCCCTAGAGCCACGCAACAGCGAGAACACCCAAAGCAGCACAAACTGAAGACCAAGCAGAGACCAGAGCCATCTCCAAGGAGACACCTCCTCTTTACCTGTTGCAGAACCTCCACTGGGAACACCCAGTTAAACTGTGCCTCTGTGACAAGCTTCTGAGCAAACTCCACCCCATGCTGACTAGCGAGTTTCCGGATCAGGTAAACACGATGCCAGTCGTTCTTGCTGAGGCTGCAGAACATCCTCACGTTTGCCAGGTAACGCTGCTTCTCCTCTACCTGGTCTTGCTCTGGAGGGGGAAAATAATTTAAAAAATAAGAAAAAAATAATTAAAAAAAAAAAAAAGAGGCAAACCCACATCCTGCTTTGTAAAACTTCTGTCGGCACTAGCTGTTGCACCAAGCTCCCTTTACCAATACTGACTAATTACACAGAAGAACTTGAGAGCCCTCTCTTCCTCGGATGCTTATCTAGTGTTTCCTCAGCTGTATTTTAGACAATGATCCACGTCTTTGACAGGTGATGACACACTCTACTTCCATTTCCTTCTCTCAAGGACTGACCTGGTTTCAGCTGGGATAAAATTGATTTTTTTTCCTCGTAGCCAGTACAGTGCTGTGTTTTGGATGTAGCGTGACAACAATGCCGATAACACGCTGATGTTTCAGTTGTTGCTCAGCAGTGCTTGATTTCTTTCCAATTCTCCTCCCCATCACACCATGGCAGGAAGGAGTGAGCGAGTGGCTGCGTGGGGCTTAGTTGCCAGTTGGGTTAAACCACGACAAGGACAAGTTTTCCCATTTACGGGTAGTTCATTCTCAGAGCTCTTCCATCTTGCTCAATAACAACTCTGCATCATCTCAACTGCCAAGGAGGTGATGCTCCCTAAGAACGATCTCCTGGGATGCACCTCGCTAGCCTGACATCCTCATCCAAGGGCTGGACACTGAAGTCCCTTGGAGTTAGTTATGTTACTGGACTTTGATGCTTCATGAACTGTGTAATATCACTCTCCACACACTGTTCTCCTCTATTGGTCAGCAAATCAGCTCAAAACTTTTTACTTTTTTTTTTCTCCTTTTGAAGTATCTCTTCATCCTTTTTCACTGTGCAGAGCTCTCGTTCGTATAAAACAATAAGCCCTACAGCAGTCGTGTATCTGAAGCCTCATTTATGTTTTATTCAGTAAAGTTCAATTTAGTTGTCTCTAAATAAAGTTTCATTGTTAGCATCTGGAGGATAAAATAAATCTCCTTCCCAGGGTGCAACTGCTACGTAACTGCAGCCTAGGGGTCCCCAGCACAGCCTTACCACGAGCCATAGAGCACTTCTAACCATGGTAGAGGGGACAAATAACAACTGACACTCCGGTGAAAAGCAAAGAAAGCTGACACACTCGTTCTTGGCCACGCATCAAAACAAGTTGTAGCAGAGCCCAGGTGCACTGGCAGTGTCCAGCCCACCTCCCATGGTGACTTTGCCCTGCACACAGCGGTTCCATTTGACAGCAGAATAATTAGACTTACCCGTGGGCTCATGCACGTCGAAGAGCAGCTCTGCAGCCTTACTCAGGTACAAGCGAACCTTGGCTACTGCCTGCAGATAGTCGACAGATGATTCCTGAGGAGTTTCTCGATTGTTTCTTGGGAGATAGTTCTCTGGAAAGCCTCTGTCTCCAGGCAGATAGTTTGTATGTTCACATCCAAGGCTGCCCTCAGACTTTTCACACATGGAATCCTAAAGATGGGCAGAACCACTGAAATCGGATGTCTCCAATGCATCCACGCTGCCTCTCTCACGGCACCCTCCACCCCGAAGCCGTTAGCTCCTCCCTGTGATCTCTCCAGGGCTCATCCCAAACCTCTGCCCCATCACCAAGCACCATTTCACCCACACACCCAAAGCACTCCCGTATGTCCTAAGCAAGTAGCCGAGCAAGAGTTATGAGCATGCTGACTGGCCACACGGGCTGAAACACACATGCCGTGTGCCAAGGTGCCAAGCTCTACCTGTCTTTCCCTTAGCAAGAATACAAATTTTGATTTTATCTACAGTCGCCATTTTAACGAAAACTATAAGAAACAAAACCTCTACCCCACACCCAAGTTTGTTTCAAGTTATCCAAAGCATTAAAAGCTATGCAAGGGGAGGAAAGGGAACAATCCAAACAGCATAACCACCTAAAGCTCTGCAAATGAAACCAAGAATGCAGTCCAGCAGCGGACTACTGCAGCTAGAAATCCCCCTGCTTGCTGCACTCCTGTGTTGGGGTTTGAGCCTTGTCAGGCCTCACTTAACACTTAAGACACCTGCCCAAGGCGGCCAAGAGAAAACAGAATTTATGTAACGCTGCAGACACGCATGAGCCTCACCCTGAACAGCAAGGCTCATTACTGGAGAGCAGGTTCTGACCTGGTGATTTCACATAAGCTTCCTTTTGGGCTTTCTAGTTGGGCAGCTAGTTACACGCACAAGAAACGTGCCTAAAATTGCAGAAGAATTTTTCTGTTCTTGACTTTTTTATTCCTGCCACAGTTTTATTGCCCAGCTCTTACCTACCCAGCACTCTTACCTCTAAGCAGTTGACAAAAAGCAAGTAGAGTTCTTTTTTATCATTTTTGTCTAGGATCTTGTTGTGCTCTACCTGGGAGAGGTAGTGTTGCACGTCATTTTTCACTTCATTGAAGCTACAGGAGAGAAAAACACCCCCTTACCACAACTGCAATACTGACACCTATTACTGATGCTCTAAATCCCGTCCAAAGCACTAGTTATGCCCACGGGACAGCTGGGGTCACTCTGGAACCATCTGGAAGTTGGAAAAGCAACGGTGCCATGTTCTGCCAGACGTCATCCAGCTCCACAGCCTGAGGCAGGCTTTTATCATCAACAATGCTCAGGCAGCATTTCTAGGGCATAAGTCACCTGATCTATTTTCAGCATCTGGTTTCGGAGAGGATCATGCTTCGAAAGGGCTGAGTGTGCACTGACTGCAAGGGGAGGCTGGCAGAGCTAGTGTGAATGGGGAGGTCTGCAAGCTCAAAAGATCATTCTTAATTAAACATCTGCAGAGGAGGAGGGTTGCTTTGCTGATCTAGAGCATATCAGTTAGTCAGCTACCTTCAGGTTACCCAAGCCATCCACGTTCAGCACAGGTTTGGGTCAAGAACAGCTAGGTAAACCTTGGCACAGGCTGGGCAGATTCTTCAACACGAGCTACATGCAAGCCAGCCCAGCTGCATTACAAAGGCACAGGATGAATTTCACCTGTAATGACTCAAATTCAATGGACAGCGTGGAAGTGAGGAGAACGATAGATCGGTTTGAAAGGGTCATGAGAGACAAAGAACCACCCACTAGCGTAACATCCATCGATCGTCCGACTGCGCTCACCTGTACTTCAACAGGAGCTTCAGCATTACCGAGCGGATCACGGGGGTTTCATCCACTTCATCGTTAAATGGGGACAGAAACTTTGTGTAGATGGCAGGGTGATCTGCAGAGATAAGGAAAAGACAAATCTGGCAGGTGAGAGAAAGTGGCAAGAGAATCAGCTCCAGGAGGCTGAGATGGGGATGAAGGGAACACACCTGAACCTTCCAGGAGGCTTCTGTAAACAAACAGCAGATTAAGGAGCTCTTGGATCACCTCTGCCTGAGGGGGTTCATTGTCCTTGAAGCACATGGTAGTGACCACATCTATGAAGAAATTATTGCATCTCTGCCGGAACAGGGCATTTCTTTCTATGGCATCTCTAGGGGAAGGGTAAAAAGCATTAGGAAAATGTTCAGATACAGAACCACTTAAATAATGGATGAAGCAAAGCAAACACAGGCAAAAGTCACCAAGGTGAGACACTTTTCCAGCTTCCCAAAAAGGCTGGATTTGAGCAACCTTTCAGTAGTATTGTCTGCAAAGGCTGTATCACATGGACAACTAAGCTCACAAGTGACAACATGATGCCAGATGCACTTACGGAGAGGTTTTTGCTAAGCTATCACAAAACAACCCAAGGTGACAAGCAGTTCCCTTGCCCGATTCAGCCACTGACAGTGCTTTAGCTTGACAGGGGTTTGTAACTACAATTTTCTTACAGAGGCCAAGGCAACTGCCTCCCTTTTCCTGAAATAAGCAGAAAAGGGACAGGACCTGTTCCGGTTCCAGAGAGAGCGGAGCAGAGCTCCCTCCACCTGTTCTGCTCATGTTGACAGCTTCAGAGTGGTGACTCAGAATTCCCTCACACAACCGCAACCCCCCCAATGCTTCTGCCTTGGCGAGGGCAGGGTACCTGATCTCCACAGAGACGTCGAAATGAACGTCCTCCAGGGCAACGTTGCAGTACGGACAACGCATTTGTGCGGGTACTAGCCACGTTCTGATGCACTTCTGACAGAACACGTGGCAGCAAGGCAGGCAGACCGGATCCTTTGGCTCCCTTAGGCAGATGGGACATGGCTTCAGACCACTCCTGTAATTCAGAAACAGCAGTGAACACCATTGCTTCAATGTTGTCTTACCAGGAGCCTTTAATAAGATGTTCATCTGCAACTAGACCAAGAGGAGACAACGTAAGACCTGTTGGTTAACTGCTTAGTTATTGCTCTTCATTTGGCTTTCATGACATCGTATGCAGCGCTGCCTTACGCCCAGAAATGTGCTGGCAAAACAGGCAACATTCCCACGGGACTCTGCGACTTGTCTCAATGTCAGTACCTGTAGAGCCTCCTGCTGACTTCGTCCTTACATTGGCACAGTACTTTCATCACTGCAACAAAAGTGGGATGAGTCTTCATGTCTGAATCGTGCTCAAAACACTGCAGAGGAAAAGGACAAAGCTAAAGGACTCAGCCCTAATACCCGAGACAAAAATGCACATGATCAGCAGAAGCGAACGGGGAAGAGGTGAAATCCCATCTTTGCTTACCTTGGCAAGACGCAAGGTGTATTTTTTCACTAAATTCTCAAATCCTGGCATCAGAGTGTCGATGCCAAACAACACGTGTTCCACAAACAGGGACATGGAGAAAACCCGGTTCCAGCAGACTCTGTGGGAAGGAAAGCGTGAGTTCAACAAGCACAGCCAGGAGCTGAGCGCACGAATGGAACCGCAGTCTCGGGTCAGTAGTGATCTCACTGCTTTTCATGCTCACCACGGCAGCACTCGGGCACTTCTTGTGCAACTTCTTGCTTTGCCCTCTGGTTATCAGCCCTGGCTTTCTGTCAGGGACAAAGCACCTAACAGCACCTAACGCCGTGAGCTTATTGCACAGGAGCCTGTCCTGGGCACAGCACTGCAGCAGAACTAGGACCACTGCAAAGACCTTCTCACCTCTAACTTCTATATCAAGGAAGTACTTAAAAAATAATCACCATTAACTACACTTTCTTCACTTCGGTTAAACTAAACGGGGTCTGTGAGAAGCTGGGGTAATTCTCTGGGCTTGTCTTCCAAGAGACAAGACTCCATCACAGATGCAGTGAAGTTCCCCACCTCTCACAGTCTTTATGCACAGGGGATGAAGTGGGGAGACATTGCTGCTTAACAGGAACCTAAGGAGTTTGAAATAACCCATGAACCTAGCTGGAGTGCACTGATGACACTGCCAGATTTAGAGGGAGAATCCACATGAGATGAGGAAAAAATAGATCTGGTTGTTGATGCCTGATGTGTAATTGAGCCTAGCAGAAACCTGGAAAGGTTTGCAAAGTCTTTGAGAAGAGCAGCACCAGAGCAGCTTTCAGCCTGTACTACTATCCTTATTAACAGCAAGGCAAAAGACCAAGATGGGGAGCAGATCTGTGGTACATACTCGAGTTCTTTTAGCAGCTGATGGCACCGACTCCCCCTCCTCTGTAAATTCTTCTCTTTACAAAGAAATTCAACAGGCATACGAAGATTCTTCACTCTCTGCAGCCAGATCTCTGGATGGGCTGTCTGCACTTGACTTTCCAGCTCTTCAGCACACACCATTGCAGCCAACACATCTAAAACCTAGACACACAGACAGGGTGTAAGTGTAACACAACAGTTGCATTTCAGAATTATTTCTGAACCTTGGGCTCTCAATCTGGTTTGCTATGGCATGTGTTCTACTGAATAATGTTCTGCATTATCTTAAGCTCTTGAATTCTCATGCTCATGGCTCGGATCACTAGCACATCCTATTAACAGATGCAAAAGCAGGGCAAACTATTTTAAAACTTGCTAGTAACAATGATAACATAGCAGATTATTCCTAATACTGAGGATCCTGACTGAGCTTGCGCTTCCCACTTTACTGTTGGTGAAACCAGGAGACTAAACACTAGCTAATTCAGTGAAGACAGAGCTCTGCTAGGGCTGAGGATCACAAAAGGCCTAGCAGTGACTCTACCATCTCTGAATGTGGTACTCCATGTCCTTCCTGGTTAATAAGGTAGCCAACCACACCGGGGTGTACAGCCAGGATCCTAGAGAAGTTCTGCAGGCGGCTCTTGAACTTATTGTACCCAAGGTGAACCCACGGCAAGGATAGCACCGTCTCCTCTCTTCTGGGAGATGTTGCCTTCCATTCCTCTATGCAGGACAAGGCGGCAATTCGCAGACACTGAAAGTTTAGAAAAAAGTTAAAGTCAAAATGAAAAAAGAACTTTTATAATTCATTTTGTACTGGAAATCCTAGAAAATTCTCTGAAAGAAGAGAATCAGTACTTTAGAGACAGTCTTAAATGTGTCAATTTTTATAGGTGCTCCCATGGAAGTGCTTTTCTGAGTAAGTTCTCAGCAGTTCCAGCAGCCATTCACTGTTAAATGCACCTGCTTTGTCACTACCTTGCTATTAGCCTGTCTCAGAGGGGGATTTTGTTTGAGAAGGCAAGATTTGTACATAAGGGCATGTTCACAGGCACCATGCTCTTCTCTCCACCCAAAGGGTTTCCAGCTTTTGTTCCAGACACTGACCTGCAGCTCCTCTGGGGAGGACACACCAATGGTCAAGACAATGAAGTCTGTGATGTAGCACTGGAAGAGCATCTGCCTCTCTCCCTCAGTCAGAGCAGAGATAAATTTTCCCAGTGCAGTTTTCTGGAAGATATCCACAAACTTCTCAGCTTGGTCTGGAAAATGAGAATGCAGAGAAAAGCTGAATATTAGTAGGAGGCTGGGTTTGACACAGCTTCTCTCTTAAAGAGACCGACACCTAATTAATCACTGATGCAGACGGCACCACCCTCATTCAGGGCACTGACACGGGATTTGAGGCCAGGCCTCCTCAGCCCAGGCACCAGGGTTGTGTTTACGGAATCTCACCTCGTCATTAACTCTTGGCATTTCCACAGCATTTTGGATACAAGGGCACAGAAGGTGTGAGGAAAGACTAGCAGCGAGAAGCACAAAGAAAAGCTGGTTGCACAAAGCTCTGCTGGCTCGTGAGAGCAGAGAGGGATTGAAGGTGACTCCAGGGTCACAGAAAGGTAGAGGCAGGAGTGACAAACCAGAGTTTACAGGGCAGGTGGAAAGAGATGCTCTGTGTCATGAGCTCAGGCCAGGCTCTCACCTTCAGTGTTCTGGATGTATTGAGCTTCCAACCACATCTCATCCAAGTACTCCTTTATCCTCCAGCTGAAGGGCATCTCATTCCCAGCATCAGCAGACACCGTCATGTTGTTCTGCACCAGAATTATCTCTGGCTGAGAGCTAGGAGATGAAAAGGTCATTAATGCACTGGGCTTTGCCTGGGAAACAGGTTCAGACAGAGGCAGGAAGCAAGAAATTACCCCCAGAAGGGGATGAGGGAAGGGGAAAGAACTGAAGGACCCGATAATACAGCTCATCCTGCCAACTGTGTAGCATTAGACCTACTCAGTAAGCGTTCCCTGGCAAAACGGCTGTAATGGCAGGATGTGCGGGCTTCAGGAGCTGGGTAAGCAGTGTGAGCATGCCAAGAGCTAGAGAGCAAAGCCCAGGAGTACTGGGGATAAGGTAGAAAGAACAGACTTCTGAAGTCACCAAGTACTGCCCTGCCGCCTCCAGCACAGCACAGGGGAGCAGCCAACAGGGTTAACCTCCCACAGGGATTTCAAGCCCGTGCTGGACTGGTCTCCGTGCTGCTAGCCAAGCCCTCCTGCTGCTCTCTCCAGTGCTCACCTGTTCTTACCCACACCGTAAGGGACAGTCAGCAGTTTTGTATCACTGAAGATAAACATCCACAGGTTTGTCACCCACTCGGCTGCCGGCCTGACCAACAGCTCCAGATTGCCATTTCTGTCTATGACAGCAATCAGGAGAGCCAGGAATGGAGTGATCACGTTCTGGACTCGCTTCCACAAGGTGTGCCTTTGGGGGCAGAAAGAGACCAAGAAACCCAGAGGGAAGGTGAGCAACAATAGCAGCAAATCAGGAGGTGGCTGTCCTCAAAAATGGCTGACATTTGCCTGTGAGAAAGTCCCAACCCTGCCTTTAAGGGTGAAAAAATACCACCAACAGGAAACCCCACGCTTCTCGATCTGGCTCGCCTGTAATCCCACTGTTCCACTCAAAGCACTTGTGCATCCCTGTCCCAGTACAGCCCATTCAGCTGTAAGTCACCCTCCTTCAGGAGCCAGGAGAGGACAAAACTGCCTTCGGAGAGTTTCCAGTGCAGGCTGGAGACTGACACTGCAAATATTCAGATTACACAAAACTGCTGTCTCTGCTGCACAGTTGCCATTTGCAGACTTTTCTTGGAAGCCTGCAGGTTACAAGATATTGCTGCTGTCCTCACCTGAAGGTGCCTGCCTCCTGGAGAGCACTGAGGTTGGAAGCCTCCCGAAGCACCCAGTTTTTTGGGTGAAGGGAATTTTCTTCTTGCTTCTTCAAAAGGTTGGAGAGACGAGCCTTTGTGATCTTCAGGAAAGAGGCTAGAAAACCACAGGGAATTTGCATTTTCTCTTCTATTGGCATCGGATCCAAATCCAAATATCACACCAAGCGCACTATTTTACAATAGTTTCAATAATCAGCCAATGGAGAAAAAGCAACAGCCACCAGTGCTAGCCCAGCCAGAGAAAAAGGCACGATCCGAACTCCAGGAAGGGCCCTACAGCCATGAGAGAAGCGACAAACTGCAGCACAGACACACACACTCGGGAGATTGCCTGGGAGATCCACCTTGTCTAAGCTACAGCAAGGGCCACTGACCTTTGGGTCCTCAGTGATTTAAGTTACACGCTTTGCTGGTCTGCTGGATGCTCAGGGACACTACCTGCTGCAGCCAGGAAGCACATACCTTTCAAACCATCCTCTTTGGAGAGAAGGCCCAGGAGAATCTTAATTCGCTTTCTGCTTCGACTAAGATCTTCATTTTGGTCCCGTAACATCCCCACAGCACTTTGTACACAGGTCCTCAGGAGTACAGTGGTGTCCAGGATTTCACCCTTCCCAGGAACAGTGTGAAAAGAAAGTCCATTACTTTTCAGTTTTCCACCCAGCAGAAGCTCTTAAAACTGATTTTTAAAAGTTAGCAAATGACTACAGAACTAGAGGGTCCTTAGAACGGTTTACTGCTTTAGTGATGCTGATTTTGATTGGGCAGCAGGAGGAGGAATTTGTGTCTGATCATTAACATTCATGATGCAAATAATATTCCTGATGGATTTCAAGTGAATGGAGAGGCAAAAGGTGTGTTGCACCGATGAATGACAAAGAGCAGAGAGCCCTACTGACAGCTGAGAAGCAAATGAACATATTCTGAACTGACCTCACAGTGCTTTGCTTCTGGCACTGGTGTTTCCACCTCCACCTCATTTTCCTCCTGTTCTCCATTCACAGGCAGAGCTACAACTAAGGTGCAGAATTTTTATTAGAAAGAAGCAGTAAACTTCTGCATCAGTCAGATAAGAGTTTATTTCACAATTGCATCCCAGAGCAGCAGAACATCTGTCAGAGATCCATTATCACCTGCACGAGCAGCTAAGATCCACCTGCTTAGGGCGGCCAAGCTTCCCACAGCAAGAACTGGAAGAAATGAGACAGAGCTAACGCACTAGCTCTACTAGAATCCTGCAAGATTGCAGGTGAAAGAATGGTGAAAGAAAGAAGAGTAAGAAAAAACTGAGGGGAAAGAAAAAAGTCTTTTCCAACCTTCCTACAGGTTTAGGTGAAGAGATCTATATTTGTGCAAGTGAGATATTCTCTGGAGTGACTCCTTGTCGGTGGCCTCTGCCACGCAGCATCTGCTGCCTCCTGTGCTGAGACAGAATGCTCAGGGTGTTGAGCAGTGCAAATACCACATTTTTGGTCAAAAGAAAAAGGGAAAGCTACCCAATTAACTTACCTGATGACCAAAAAGTTGCAGTAACAAACTAAATACAAATAGAAGTTGGTAGCCATGTAGTGACCCCCCACAAAAAACAGATGCTGAGCAGGGAAAATCATTGGATATGTTGTACCAGGCGTAAGTTCCACCAGCACCAGTGGAACACTGGCACCAGCACAAGTCTGGGACTACATCTCCCCTTTTCCCCACTGGCATATGCACACCACTGGCTGGCACAGCCAGCATGCAGCTCACCTTTGGTTTTACCTGAACCCTCACAGAACATCTGGCTGATGGTGAGGTTCTGCAGGGCAGTCATATCGGAGATCATGTCCTTGGATCTGCGGAGATCGTCTATATGCACCGACTGCCACAGTCCTAATGACAGAGGACAAAAAAACTACAATCATTTCATGCCTGCAGCATGCTCTTCTAGAGGAGCTTCCTGAGAATTATCTCCCAGTACCTGTGGGCTAGCAGTTCACATTCAGAGCTCGCTTACTCTCAGTTCTCGTTGTAGAAAGGGAAAGAGGGAATTCACTTTGAACATTCTAACGCACGCTACCCTGACTGACGGGCCGTGCATACTGCCAGGGCTTTGAGGCTCTTTGAACCCCCTCCACACAGCAGGAACCTTGCTGTTGAAAGCAGAACACGTAAGCAGGTACTCAGGATGCAGCGGTGGTTTGCTGCTCTCCAGCTGACTAGAAAGAGGATGTGGGCAAGGCAAGGTGCTCTCGCAGAGAAGACCAGGACTCCAAGGTACTGACGCCCCGGGGCAGTCTCTGTGGGTAAGGGAAGGGGCTCTGGCAACCCACAGGACACACCAATTCCAGATTTTAAAGCATTAAAAAGGAAAGTGAACAAGAGAATTGTTGCTCTGGTATGTTTGCTGAAGCCAGTTGAAAAGTGAGGAGCAACAGATGGCCAGACCCACCTCCATGGAATCCCACGTAGGACATTCCTCCTTCCACCCGGGAAAGCTTCATAATAAAGTAAACAAAGACAGAGACTTCTCCCAGGTCCACCCTGTTGATTTCATTCACAACCGTGTATCTGCAACGAAGAGGAAATGCTGTTGACAGATCACAGACAGACAGAAGTTCATGGGCACAAGTCTTTCCCCTGTAAGAGAGGGCACTTTTTTTTTTTTCTCCCCTTTACAGACACAAACACCTTGCTCAGCCCTTCCTCCTGGCTGGCTGTGCTGAGCCTGCCACCTCTAGCTACGCCTCGAAGGACTCCCAGTCCTCAGCTCTCCAGGACTTCTGCAGCCAGTGGCAAGAATTCACACTCCAAAGGGGCTTATCTGGTAATTTGACCCACCTTAGTTTATTTTGACTTGGGTTATAAATTATTATTTGAAATAGAATTAGTGCTTCTGGATTCATCCCACTACAGAGTAACCAAAGGATTACACATTCCTGATTCTGAAATCCTCAAAACAGCACCAATAATCAAATGGGGGTGAGGAGTCACCAAGCAGAACAGGTAGCTGGGAACCACTTCACACTTGACTTACTTGGCTGAGGCGATGAGCTGGGCATTTTGAGAGCCATCTTCAAAGTCTGTCTGAATAATAAGGACTTTATTTCCTGATGTGCCATCAAGGAAATCTCTGAAGAGTGAAAGGGGATTTAAAAGAAGTCACTAAGTGTAGAAACAAAACATAAAAGACAACAGAAGGAGTCACTCCACACAGCTTTGGCTGCTGCAGGCAGGAGGAGGGATTAAAACACCCATCCTAGACGGATGGTGTAACTTCAAAGACCCATCTCGGTATGGTGGAGTTCCCACTGTTTGCACGGAGCCAGTCCACTGTTCAGCACAGCGTGGCCTCTTGCCTCCCTTTTCTGGGTGGGCTACTCCAAATGTTCTGCCCACGCACCTTCCACCCAGGGGACAGCCCGTTCGGAGCGGGATGACACAAAACCAGACTCACCGGATGCCCTTCAGGAAGGAGTACTCCGTGTCAAACTGCTGCAGGAACAGGATTTGAGGCCTTTCTGCTTTACCCTGCAGTTCTCTCTCCAGGCAGGCAGTGTCAGCACTGGTCAGAAGCCTCGAGAAGGTGGTGACCTGGGAGCGCAAGATGTCGGTTTGTTCTTTGCTCAGGAAGGCATAGAGACTTCCTCATCTGTGCTCCCAGATCTGCTACCTTGCTGCAGAGCTGGACTGCACCCCAAAAAACCCCATTTATTTGCCCTGCCAGTAGGCAAAGGGTCAACACGGGCTGTTACACCAAGCCAGGGCCACGGCTGGGTAGCTGGACACAATGACTCCTGACTCGCAGGGAACAGCAAGTCCAGCCCCAAGAGAAGCTGCATTATCTCCACGTGAGGCATGAGAGGGAGAAATTCTCCAACCAGCCTCAGCTGAAGTTCTTCAGCTTCGGTACCAGGCAAAAGTAAACCAGGGGTGTTTCCATTAAAGGCCCAGATCTTTGGCTGTTTGTGCCTCAGCCGGGTTAAAACCTTTTGTATCTTTAAGACCAGAGGCAGATACAAAGAAATGAGGGTCCAAAGGCTCCTGACGACTTTTTCTGCAGCCAGTAGCCCGTTTTGGTGGCTGCGTACACGGAGACAGAACTGCTTCCAAAGTAACTGCATCAGCTGCCCAAACTCACTGAAAACCCCCGCTTGCCAGGGAGCACCAAGTGCTGTTTCACACACAGCAGAGGGATTAGATTCTCTAGGATGCCACAACACACCTGCTGAAACACCCGCCTCTGCACACCCGGGCACTAAGCAGAAGGCTGTTACCAGGTTAACTCAGCTGGAGCCACCCTGCAGCCCTAGCAACGTAAAATAAAAACCTCAGGGCAGGCTGGGAGGGTTTCGAGAGGACTCTGCAAGACACTCACCTCTGTAAAGACTGTTTGGTACCCCGACCCCGCATGGACGTGAGCACGGAGGAAGTCTGCAAAAGACGTGTGCTGCTGCTGCTTGAAGTAGATGTTGGCCAGAGAATCCGCCATGAAGGAACCCAACGAGTTGCAGTGGCGGATCACAGAGTCCGGGGTGGCACAGTTCAGCAGCGCCAGCCGGGCTTCCCTCCTCACACAGGACACGAGTTCGCCGGGAGAACACACAGATTTCAGCCTTTCTGTGGTCTGCAGGACCACTGAGGCGCAGGTATTGGAGTGGTAGCCCACGAACACATCGGAAGGGCTGTATTTCTGCTTGCTTATGAAGTGCTCTTCTGTATTGGCTGCAGTGAACTCATGCACCCACTTC
This sequence comes from Leptosomus discolor, assembly GCF_034619465.1. NCBI lineage: Eukaryota > Metazoa > Chordata > Aves > Leptosomiformes > Leptosomidae > Leptosomus > Leptosomus discolor. The sequence continues at coordinate 4,870,056 of NC_141405.1, forward strand.
TTCAGCTCTTCCACGGTTTCTCTTTGTCCCTTCTCCAGGACAGTACTGATATCCAGGTAGTGCTTTTCCAGCCTGTTGATCAGCGGGATGGGAAAGTGTTTATATACCACGTCTTTCTCCTCAATGACTATCAAACGGAACTTTGGGTGCACGCGGCACTTCACCCGATGGGTGCCCAGTCCCAAATCAACATACTTCTGGCCAGCCAGGTACACGTAGTACTGATTGAGGGCATCGTAGAGGCTTTCATAAAGGTTTCGCAAGTTGAGGAGCACGACCGTTTGGCCAGTCTCCATGCAGACCTTCACTCGGTTGATGTTCCTGCATATCTGGGTATACTCTTGGTCCTTAGGGAAACTGGAGCCAAAGATAATTTCTGGCTGTTGTCGGGCAGTGAAAAAAGCTTGCTGGAGGATCTGCAGTGCTGCATAATTCTCAGTCAAAACAAGCAGGTACCTGCAATCACCGTCCTGACCACTGCTGTAAATGTTTTGTTGTACCAGCTCAATTCTACTGATATCACGAGCACGTACTTCTCCTTTTTCTGGTAACTGTGAGGTGAATATTTCCAAGGCATTGACATCATCTTTGCCACCAAAGTTACGAAGAACAACTTCAGCTATGTCTTGAGGTGTCGGCTCACTTTTGGACCTCTTCGCTAAGGCAAAAAACATCTTTATGAGGCTGTAGTAGTCACGCAGACCAAAGAACTCCCTGTCTTGGGCCTTGCAAATGTTTTCATATGCATCTGCAAAGTGACAAAAATACTGTTCGACCTTCTGCAAAGCCCCTCGCGCTGAGCAACAAATCCCCTTCGCACTTTCTATGAGCTCTTCTTTGCTGGGGTCACCACGTGAGACAAAGATGCCTCGATTCATTTTAGCAGGGTCCAAAGCCCAGTTGGAAATCCCAATGAAGCCAACCTTTCTGTGAGGAAGAGGGACATCATCTATGCAGCCATCTTCCAAAAGGGGATGCAAAGTCTTCAAGGGCATTTTGGGAGAGTCTTCTGCCAGCCCAATCTCATCCAAAACCACCACTGAGACGTACTCCTCCAAGTTCTTCCCTTCCTGGAATCGAGCACAGTGTTTGAAAGTGCCTATGATTCCCTCTGGAGTGGAGAGAGGGCTGCACTGAAAAGACACGAGGTGGATCTGCTTCAGGTGCTTGAACAGATCTGAATGAGCTGCTTGGCCCTGCATAGTGTCGGCCACAATGGTTTTCGCAAGGGATTTGGAGCTCCCTGGCTTCCCCACAAGAAAGAGAGGGATTTTCAACTCAATGCAGATGACCATCATAAAGACATTTTCCTTCAAGGCCAAGTTTCTTGCTATGGTATCTTGGAGGTGCACACCATTCAGGAATAAGTCCTGCATCAGGGTGATTTCTTCCAAGATCTTTTTCTGGGTATCGTAAGGCTTTGGAAGGACCTGGCTGATGGCGCTCCTGTACGCCTCCTTCTTTTCCAGGGACGCGTGATAGCAGACCCCAACTGCCAGCACTAAGGACCAGATAACGTTGTTTCTCTCAACAGTGCTCTTTAGAGCTGTCTTCTCGGCAAGGTACTTCTCCAGCTCTCTCAGCAGTAGTTTACTGCGCTTGTGAAACCACTTGAAAACTTCCATGCAGCGTTCCACATCCCGCAGGCTGACAAAGCCGCATTCGTCGTCCCTCTGCCTCATGTACTGCTGGGAGGCAAAAAGCACTTCTGTAATTACCTTTGCTTCAGACCGCTTCATTGGGACGTGTTCAGTAACCCTCTGGACAATCTGCTGGATGTACATTTTTTCAGTCAAGTTGTTCAGCTGCCCAAAATCCCACACTAGCGGGATCATGCTGGGTGGGAGCGCGTGGACCCGGTACACAAGCTGTCTCAGCGGAATAGACCCAAGCCTATCCTTGGTCTCCTCTGCTCTAACACGGTAGCCCAATCCAGCTAACTCCAGGCGTTGAATCATATTTGGTGTGTGCTTACGATAAGGGTTGCAGGCTGCTATGATCTGCAAGCCAGAACAAGAGACCAAAGGCTTCCCCCGTACTGTGCGGTCACACAGAACTTCCTTGATGCTGCTGACAGCCTCAGTTGTGTTGGCTTCGTCGAAAAAGAGAACCGTGTCCAACCCGTGCTGCTCCTTATTGGCTTTAGCAAGGGCTTCTGCTTCTTTGATTCTGGCATAAATCATCTCTGCAGTGGTACCTCCGTGAACTTTCACGAGCTTCATATTCTCTGCCTCCACATAGCTTCTGCGTAACTTGCACAGAAACTTTATAAGCCTGGTTTTCCCGCAGCCTGTTTCTCCCATGATGACAACTGGGATGTTGCATCTGAACCGCATCTCGATAGCCAAGATTTTTAGCACGTTGTCTGTTGTGAGTTCGTATGTCTCATCAGGGTCTATTACCCAGGGGATCCCCAAAACCATGCAAAGCTTCTCCAGCTTCTCATGACGAGGCAAGTGATCAAATGGAACGTTGAAGGGAACTCTTTGGAGCAGCAAGCCATTATACAACTGTGAAGTCATGACGTTTTTCTTGATAATGTTGCCATTCAAAGGGTTAATGGCATCAACACCGCCACTGCCATTACACTGAAAGTGGAAACCAATGAATGTCATGGACACACGATCTTCATTGAAAAACAAATAAGGATGAGGCTCAGACTCCCACTTTTTCCGAATGCGAAAAGGAAGGAGATCTTCTTCTGCAACATTCTCCAGGTTGGAGGACTGCCTTCCTGAACTTTGATCAGAAATGTTTAGGGAGGGTGTTGCAAAATCCCTTGCCATTAAAATCATGAAGGTAACGACAAAGTTTTTGAAACCTTGCAAAGTGTCCTGGACAAAGTCAGGGTTGCAAAAGACAGAAGCTTCACAGTCTCTCAACTGAACATTCAGAAACCACGTGAAGTTTCGGAGTTCTGACCAGGAGGGATCTGTGATCCCACAGTGCAGGAGGAACTGCTGCAGGCATTCTGCCGGGCTCCCTTCCACAGAGTGGGCTTTGTAAGAGAACGTGTCCAGATTGTACCCCTGGTCAAATCTTTTCAGATACTGGAAAGGTCTCTGGAAAGCCTCACTGCAAAATTCCTCCTCGTCCATTCCCGGGTCTGAAACATTCCCAGACTGGTTCCCAAGTGTCTCCATTTCTAACACTTCCTTGGGAGACTTGCATGTTACTTTAGGGAACACATCAAAGAAATTATACTTCTGGCTCACTGACATCTGGAGTAGGGGAAAAGAAAACATGTCATCACAAAGCCATAGTCCTAATCTCCTTGGGTTTGTTTAATCTGTTTTTAACAGTATTCTTGCCTAAAATCACAGGCCTAACTGAGAAATAGCAGCTAGCCTGTACAACCACGACACTTCTTCCCCAGTGCATCACTTCTTCCGCTTAAAGTGCATCACAGCAATTAATCCTACTTCCTCCTACAGTCTCCTTCCTGTAACATTAGTCCTTTGCTACCTCCGGCCCCTCCTCAGTGCTGCCTCAGAGAAAAAGAAAACTAAATCCAAGGAATTGCTCTTATTTATGCCTGTCGTTTCTATACTCTGTTCTTACGGCTGCCTATAAATACTCTAGTATTTTCAAACATGCAAAGTAACATGAGGAAGATTAGATTTTACATTTTTTATGTTTCCTATAAATGTTACAGTGGGGACAGTAAGGCTTAGACTAACAGGCCTTCTGAAATTACCAACCCAAGAAAGCCACGACAGGTATACTTTACTGTCTGGTTTTAATATCACTTTGTACAACCCCAGGGACACCACTTCGTAACGGAGATGCAGAGCACACCCTGACCCAAACAGGGAAACTGTATGCTATGTTTATGCCCATAGTCTCTACAACTCACATGCAGCTATACCCAAACATGTGCAAAATGACTGAGAAATTCAAAGAAGTCAAGTATTGCTGTGTACGTACATGTCTTGCTGCTTTCTTTGGTACTGGTGATATCTCAAGGATTTCGATGATATACAAATGGCACTTCTGTCTTAGCCACATATTCCCATTATCATCTGTCAGATACTGCAAAACCAACAGCTTGAATAGAAACTCCGGAATTCCGCTTCGTACCTATCACAAGAAAAGACACAAAGGCGTTTCCTCTTTATTTATTCATCATAACTTCACAGAAGCATAGAACAGTTGAGGGTGGAAAGGATCTCTGGAGATAGTCTTTTCCAACCCCCTTGCTCAAAGCAGTCTCAGCTAGAGCAGGTTGCCCAAGACCACGTCCAGTCGAGGTTTTTACTATCTCCAAGGCTGGAGACTCTACAGCTTCTCTGGGCAGCCTGTTCCAGAGTTCAACCACCTTGATGGTAAAGAGTTCTTGATGTTACTTACTTGCACAATAATTAGGAAACACGTCCTAGCGAAATGGCTCACTAAGAAACAGCAGCTTTAAAGGAATGACTCGTGCAAGGATCCACACGGAATTTCTAGGACAAGGCAGCTGTGGGAGGGATGTACTTACCGAAGAGGTGATATCAAAATGGAATATCATGGGCTTTGTCTGGTGTTTTCTCTTCAGAAAAGGCAGAAGAGATTTTAGCACTTTATCTTCATTCACTTCTGGTTCAATTAGTCTGATGGTTTTCAGAAGTTTTGTACAGTCAGGCTGCTCTTCTTGCAGTCTCTCATGTAGCCTCTTCACGTACAGAGATTTCCCTGTTATCATAAAAGAACACCAGAAGAATTTAAGCCATCAGTATCAAATACACCGTATTAAGGTCATAATACAAAGAAGGAAGTCGAATGCTTAAGTACCCTATCCTCTGAAATCTCTGAACCTTCCCAAAAGGCATTCCAGAAGAAAGCCTAAACCTAGTTAGAGCAGCTGCAGCCTGGAGTCAAGGCCAGTTGCTGCTGATGGCCACTGAAAGCTGTCGCTATCCACGTGGCTTGTTTTGCTTCGACTACCTAAGAAAGGCTTTACTTTTTATTAGGACTCGTATCTGTTCTATTATGTGGTTGGTTCTAAAGTCAAAACATGGGGGAGGAGCAGGAAATCGTTGCTGTCAAAAGATAAAAGCACCCTCAAGTTTCCTGTTTTATCCTGTAGAAACCGATTTTGCCAGCGTTGGGGCAGTGACTTGGGTCTGCTGTCTGCGGCACTCTGCGGCTGCTGTTCCCAGATCAACACGGGGAATGGAAAGACTGTTCCATGCCCACCGGCTACACCCCATCGCACCCTTCATGCTGCATGTAGTGCCGGAGCTGGCTGTGGTACGTTCATTCCACAAATACTTCCCAGCTATGGGTGTTCACGTAAAGCAGTCTCTTCCAACCTTCTGGAAGCTCCAAACTCACCCTCAGCAGTATAAGAGGTCTGTAACGCAACCTGCAGCTTCCCAGACTGAAGCTGAGGCAGCAGCCGTTCACAGATAACACTCAAGAGCTGCCCCGGATTTCTGAAGTTTGACAAAGGATGCAATTTGTTAACAAAACTGTTTGGGATTTTCTCGCTAATCCCTGGAAAATAATGTAGCACATTTTCCCTTTTGAGCCCAGCCTTTTTCACTGGGTACTCTGTCAAAGCCCGAGAACAGCTGCTGGAGGGAAAAAGCAAGGTCTGACGTCACTCCTGCATGCACGGACTAGAAGTACTTCAGACTCAAAGAAAACAAGAAACACGCACAGCTGGACAGCCAAAGCACTGACTGGACTACCAACCTCCAACAGGGGACAGCAGCTAAGGAACAGGGTAAAAACACTGACACACAGCAACTCTTTCCCAGTATTTTTTCAGTGATTTGCAGCTCAGGAACTCTGACATCAGAGATAGCATCTTTGTGTTTAATAGCACTTGATGGATTTTTCTGTCATGATATATCTAATCACTTTTTAAGCTTGTGTAAAGGTTTAGGTTCCACAATTTAACTAAGCACTGTTTGAAGAACCACCACCTTCTGTTTGCTCACTGGCCTGCCAAGCAGTTTTAATGTCCTCTAACTTTCTGCATTAAGAGACAGTCAACAATCATTTTCCACGCAAGACAAACAGAAAGGCTTTACAACCCTTATCCCATCTCACACCACATCTTCCTGCAGGCACATTCCAGCCTCTGGAGGTCAGATGCATCTCACCCAGCACTAGCCATCTAGTTTATGATCATGACATAAGTCAGTGGAAAGAGACAGGTGTCAGATTAGCAAGAACTGTCTCCAGAGATGCCTGTCTCGAGAGATGAGCTGTTCTTACAGCTTTCACCTCAATCCACTGCCTATAGTCTGAGTTATTCTTTTTGACTAGATGCTCATGACTTGGACACAAAACCTGGCGAGGTAAACCCCACTCTGGTGTTCAGCACTCAGCAGACCCTGCTTTGCATGTGGCCTCTTACCCACACCAGCTCTTTTGGAGGACACAATCCCAACACACATATTGTCCTTGAACACAGAAGCAGCTGAGCTTGAAGGCTGAGCGACTCTGTAGTGGTGCTGAAGGTACCGCTGGATTTCAGCTAGTGGCCTCTGGGGTATCATGTGCACTTTGTACTGGCTGAAGACCGAGGGGATGTAGCTGTGCTCCCTCTCGCAGTTGCACAGAATGACGAGGCGATAGGCGCTGTTGTAGTGCTGCAGGTGCTGGAACAGCTCCTCTGCTCTGCAGCTGACATCGTAACTCAGCTCATCTGCGAACAGCATGGTGTAAATTTTCTCTCCTCCGCTGCAGGGAATGAGGCACCTCCTGAGGAAGAGCCCCACTTGCTCAGCAGTGGTCTGAGGAGTGCACAGGAGAACTTCATCAAAGGTGGGAAGGGGCTGGTTGAGGCTGTTCATGTAAATAGCCAGGGCAGATGTGAGCACCTCGGAGCGAGGGCACGTGATGAGGTTGGGCTGACCAACACACAGAAGATCCCGTGGGAAGTCTCGTGTGACATGGTCTCTCTCCCCGCTGGCCAGATTCTTCAGCCACCCACCAAGCGTATCAATATCCAGGCAGTTTGGAAGGAAGGAGCCCATGTTGCGCATGTAGCACTCCCAGATGTACCCCAGCTGGGCAGTCAGGTCCTTCTCTCCATCCAGCACCACTTGGAAGTCAGAAAGAGCCTTCCTTGAGCTGGAAGGCACCTCACTGCTGGAGGCTCCAAGGACATCCTGCTCAGTGCAGTTGTGTTTTAGGAATGAAAGCATCATCAGGGCATTCTGGCTGGGCGTCCCCTGCCCCAGTTCTGTGCACAAATAGACCAGCTGCTCCGCAGTGTAGTAGTTCAGGTAGAAATGCTGGGATCGTTTTTCATACATGAAGCTTTTCCAACTCTCCAGGAAACTCTCCATCGTCTTGCAGAGGCCTGGGAGCACAGCTGCCAGATCTCCTTGCCCTTCTAGCTCTGGGATCGGTCCCAGGGAGAAGTCTATAAGAACACATGATTCTCTTTTGGGTGAACAATACACATGGGCAAGCCAGGAGCGGAAGAGCATGTTCCCAGCTGAATAGAGGTCTATAAAGGCCTGTGCAAGTCTCTGGACATTGGAAAAAATCTGTGTGAGGATAGAGGAGAGAAAAAAAAAAGGTAAGCTGATTTACTTGACAAGTCCCAGTCACGAAACCACAGGAAAGACTTTCAATCAAAATGAAGGCTTTGGTCCCCAGCCAGGTGTGGTCAGGCCTCACACAGTAACAAAAGACTCTCTGGGGCTTTTCAACAGCAATATCCCTAGGAAGCCAGTAAGGAATCCCCAGCTTGCTTCAAAAGCACAGCAACCCTCCTGATCAACAGCACCCCCAGTGCAGTCAAAGAGGATGAGAGTACCAGTCCACTGGCCAGCCTCCAGCTTAGTTACACCTTAACAGGGAACCAAAGAGGTAGGAACACCTATCTGCCTGCTACCATTCATCCCCAGCAACTCAACTGTAAACCACAGTCTCAAAAGCTGATATTCAAGGCAAAAATCCAACCCCAGGCTCGACTTCAGTAACCCATTGGGTTTAAAATCCGACCTCAGAGAACTTCTCCACCTCCAGGCCTTGCTCTCCCTTCACAGACATGAGCATCAGTTTGTTCTGCAGTTCACGGAGCTCTGCCAGAGAGTACTTCCACGATGCCTCATTATCCTCAGAGCTCCCCAGGAGGGTGAAGCGCAGGACATTGTCCAAAGAAACCTGCCAGAGAGTCAGTCATTAGCGCTGATGGGCTCTGAGGTTCCGCTCCTGAGGCAGTGCTGTGCCCAGCAAGGGGAGCTCTCAGGAGGCAGCAGCCCCCCCAAAAGGAACCGCGCAGAGTGGGAGAAAAGCCACGGCACGTTTCTGACAGTCACTGACAGGCCAGCAGTGCTGTCTGCAGGAGGGGAGTGAAAGCCAAGCAGCCTCACCTTCTGGCCATCAGCTGGGGCTCTCAGGACGTATACTCCTCTGCTGTTGATGGCAGCTGCCAGCGACAGTGACGACAGCTCCACAGACCCATGGCTCTCCTTCACCGTTTTCAGCCACTCCAGGTGTTGAGCTGAAGCACGCTGTGGGAAGAGAAGACAAGGCACTGCCCTGATCGCTCTGACGTGGCACTTCTTTCTGGGATTACATCTGTGTTCAGGACAAACAGCTTGAGCTGGTGTCAGAGTTTCGGGATGGGAAAGGAAGAAAGGAACGACTCCTGGCCACAGCCTGATCCTTCTGGGCAGTCATTCTTCACCAACACCATGGGAGGCTGAACAGAGCCCACCGTACTTCAATGCCTCTTGCTACAGGAACACACCCTGCTGCAAGGAATAAGAGAGTTTCCAGCCATCTGCCTTCCCTCTTTTGCACCAAACTCCTGCAAGAGTGAAGCTACACCATGTCACACCCAAAAGCCTCAGCAATACTCTGGAGAAATTCGTGCTACACCACTTACAGTTGCTGCAGTGAATTTTTGTGCCACAGAAACACAAGATATTTTTCTTCCAATAACAACAGCTGCTGCGATGTCCCCACACAAGTGCAATTTGCCCTGTGCAGTCAATCTCCCAGCCACTCCTGGAAGGCAGAAACACAAGAGGATACAGAGAGGACCAGCTCCAGCAGAACTCACCAGTTTCTTGGGAAGATTCTCATCACTGTCCAGGGCTCGCCACAGCTTCCCCAAGCAACGCATGAAGTCCTCAAACCCTGACTCTTGCCTGAGCTCATAGAGCAGGGAAGAGTAGCCATGCACCGTGTCATGGAAACATGCCACACGGTCCACATCCATGTCATTCTCCCCAGCAGAGATGGACGCCAAGTCTACAAACACCTTCAGCTCATTTATATCTGAAATGAGATAAACACAGGAACAACAAGTGAGGCAGCTTTAATGCAACTCCACATCACCACCTTTTACGGAAAACGCAGACAGAATGTCTTCGAACGGCATCTCCCATGCAACTTCCCGCCACCCCCCCTGCCAGCAGCTTTACGGGGCAATTCAGCTGCACAAGTGACGTCCTTGGCCCTGGCTTTTCTCTGCACGGCCAGGATGGAGGCAGTGCCACGGGTGTGCGTCTGCGTGCGAGACAACTGAGCTGGCAGATTCACAACTGATCAGACCCCTGCCACCCTGTTACAGATGGCCTCTGTTCTCTTAAATAACGGGTCTGAACTGAAGAGTGGCAGCTATTGCAACCCTTCCGACCAAGGCCAGCTGTCGGGCAGGGAAGCTCTGGGTGCTGCATGAGACTAGTGGCACGGGCACGTTTAAAGGGACCGCTCCACAGCACATTCCACACCGAAACTCATAAGAGATGCTCATAACTACCAACACCAGAAGCTATGAAAGCATGAAGCAGATGGGTCAGGGATATGGCACTCCTTCCCTCACAAACTGCCATCCCTTCTAGCACTATCTGCCTAATCCCTGGGTGAGCAGCACACACCTTTCAGTGCTTCTCTGACCCAGCAGACAAACTCCTTCTGCTGGGCCAGCTCCCTCAGACACCCACGGCGGTTCACAGTGATCCCCTGCAGCAGTCTCTTGGCATGCACAAGCTCAGGGCTGATGGAATCCAGCTTTTGTGTCTTGTATGATTCAAGCTTTTCTGTCTACAAAGCAAGCGGTGCAAACATTCAGTCTGGAAATGGGAAATACAACTCTTTGACCAGCATGGAAAGGAAAGCCCCCTGCAAAGCCACACCCCAAGCAGAAGAATACCACCTTTGCTCTTTTAAGCAAGACTACACAGAAGCGCTTTGTTTGAACACTTAATTCTTATCTCAAATAAGCATTTTGGGATAGGGAATGGCTCTGGACAGACTGGGATAGAGTTGCAGGAAGGTTCAGATTTACCCAAGCCTTCTAGCCAACACCCTGACATACACAGCTGAAGAAGTGGATACTTACTATGTCCAACAAGTGTTCCAGGACACTGAAGTCACCAGAGAGGTTTAAACTCTCTTTGACATCAGCAATGATCTTTGCAGCATCAAAAGTTAAATGCATTTCATGGTATTGCTGGATCTGCTGAAATCGCTGATCAAGCCAGTCTCTGTCTTCCCCAGGTCTAAGCTTACATATGGTATTTAGTTCAGTTTTGATCTCTTCAGGATGATTTATGAATTCCTGAAAAATTCTATCAACTGCAGAAAGTGTGAGACTTCCAGATCTGAGATCATCATACAGCCTTTCATAGCTCTCAAAACAAGGGGAGATCAGATCGCTGAAAACGTTATCAAGGTCCAATGCAGGAACCATGTTCTCCTCCTCCTCCTCCTCTTCTGAACTTTCACACTCTTCTTCCGAACTTTCACACTCCCTTCTTGCCTTCTGCGCTGCTTCCTCCCAGAACTGCTGGAAGATCAGGCTATCCTTAAAAGAGTGCATTTTCTGGGCAAATTCTTTCAGCTTTGGGCTCAAGCTGTAGTAGGTCTGTAGGGGTCTCTTTCCCACAGTCACAACTGTATTTAGTCTTTTTGAGCGAAGATCTTCCAAGTGTTGAAACTCCACTTCACCTACATCCACTTTAGAACACAGAGACAGGGCAGAAGTGGATCAGAGCCTAGCCTGTGTCCAGCTTGCTTCATCTAATCCACCAAGCCACAAAATGCTATTGGGTGTGTGGACCCCTACAAATATCATTGGACACATAAGCACTCACTTGATCCCTCAAATACTCTAGGTTGACTTTCCCCACCCCTCCTCATCCTTGCTGTGGTTTAGAATAAAACCTCTTTACAAAGCCTAGTCGTTTTCAATGAAAATTACATTTTTTGGAGTTACCACTTTTGAATTGCTCCCCCGGAAGGCTACCTTTCACAGACGCCTGCACCTTCCTACACATGCTCAGAAAGGTTCCGATTGCTTTCTTCTCTTTCCCGAGAAGCGTTACTTCTTCTTGCCTCCTCTGCAGCAATTCTTTCAGTTCTCTCTCGAGTAGTTCTTTTTCTTCAGGTACCAGGTGCTGGTGCTCTGAAAGAAAACTCCTCTGTAGTCACAAGGCAGACCCTTCCCACCCCCTGCACCCATAACTCAGGTTTAGATTTGCAAAGTCATAAACAACGCAGGGAAACGCAGACAACACAAACCGGAGCTGGGAGCTCCATATAAAGGACAGAGACAAGGGCAGCACTGCTAACTGCTAAAGCACCTAATTAGCATTACTAATCACTGAAGGAGGTTAGCAGAGCAGGCCATCGATCACCACAATGATGCCTACAAACGACCATTGCCAGCTTTGAACGGTGCTCTTACTTATCTCCCAGATACAGATGAACTGTTTCTCATGCTGGAAAATCTCTTCCAGATGTTTCACAAGGATACGCCCTTTCTGGATGTCATTGGTGACACTCGTAAACACAGAGTCTGCTGTGGCCATGATGTTCTTTGCTTCATCTGTAAGTTTTTCTACGAGCTTTGTGTTTGATCCTGTTCCAGAAACAAAGCATGTAAAACCTAGATCAGCCCTGCTTCACAAAAACCAGGCAGAATCAATAACTATTCAATGTCATCCCTTTTCCCATTTGAATCCCTACCCAAAAGCCTAGGAACTCATCACACCACCCTCCTGTATTTCTGAACACAAACAGCAGGATCTCAGGAGAGCAATTCAGACACCATCCCACGGAGAGCCCATACCCGTACTTGAGGGAAACGCAAGTAATTTCAATCCATTCACATGACAAACACTTTTGCATTTTTTGTGTCATAACAACTTATCAGAACCTCTCAGAGAAAGAAGTTATGTTCTACAAATCCCCTCGAGCTACATGTTCATCAGTCCAGTACAAATCCTGAAGCAGCTGCAGTGGATTAGCACAAGAGGAATACCAGCTCCCTCTTCCTCAGCCTCTCCTCTCCAAAACCAGGCTGAATACTCTGAGCTTTGGGATGGGGAGCAAAACAAGAGCAGGACAGTTTTTATATATTTATTTGCTGCTCTGCAAAGTGGGAGCCGCCGTTAGCTCTTTATAGACCCCTATAAATACAAGTAACCGACGTACCATTAAAGCTGAAGGTATGTTTGATGTCAGGCCACGTAAGCACGTGGTGCAAAATCTCATCAAAATCATTCTCAGCCCGACCACTCTTGATTGGCCATGACTTCACAATAATGGTTGACACAAGCTGGCTGAATCGGCCCAGGCTGTAGGAAGATATCTTCTCAAGGAGGTTGCTCTGAGTCTGCACAAGGCACACGAGACAGAGGGGAGGAATGCATCAGTGTTTTGGGTTACACTGCCTCTGTCTCGGGATCAGGCACTGATCTCAAGAAGCAGCCATACCTCCACTGCTGAGGCATATTCCAAAAAAGCTGTATGACAAGTCTGACACCAGAAGCCACGACGGCAAAAGCATTACGAGCCTTTTTCATGGACCCTTTTGAAGTGGATCCTCATTTCCTGATTTCTTGCCAACATTTGTTTTTTATTGGCTTAACAAACAACCCACAGCAATTCAAGCAGTAAGAGACTGAATGTGCAACTCTCCTTCCACCACAATGCCCGCCCCTACATGATGCAGCAGGATATTTGACTTTTCCTTTTCCTGCCTTGAGGGAAATACAATACCTGGCAAGCGGCAGTTACAGCCTCTGTGGCACAATTACAGAAACACCAGTCAATGGAAGAGTCAAGTTGTGCAAATCTGGAGTGCTGGCAGCAGTAGGCTAAGATTTGGTTCACTGGAGGCTCCTATAGGGCAAAAGGGAGATTTCTTATCAACTCGGACGTTTCCAAAGTGCTTCTTCTGAAAGCACGAAGGAGTGCTGCTATTAAGACACTAATAAGGAACTAAGTCGAAAAATTTGTTTCCTAGTGGAGCCAAGCATCAGCCCATTTATCAGGGCCTGGAAGAGACATTAAACACAAATAAACGCTTGGAAAATCTTTTAGGTTGTTCCTACCTCAAATATGCGATTACTTAATACGCATCTCTCCCAGCCAAACTTCCACCAGGAAATATGTTTCACAATTATACCATGAAGATCAATGGCTTAAAGAATTTCACAACTGATGTTGAAAGGAGATATACAAGGTCAATTTAGAAGGGACCTACACATTTAGGTGTGCATTTGGGAGCCTAGACAACACCATTTCTGCACAATGAATGAAAAGAGGCAGGTGCCAACTTTGCTTCTATAAGTGCCTGGGTGCTTACTTTACATCCACTGTTTCTCAAAGCTATAGGGGTGGTAACTGCAGTTTCCTTTAAAGCATCAGAGTGTCGGTCACTGCCAGAAACAGACCGCACTGCAGCCAGGCTAGGGGGCTACTGGAGTCTCTGACGCCAGGAGTACAGCATGGTACGTTTCCACATCCAATTTTTGAGCCTCCAGAATGTGGTTTATAACAGCAGTGGCAATTTTCATGGCCAAAGCCACAGTGTTTTCACATGCCCATTCAGGCTGTAGAAGCTATTCTCCAGGCACAGAAGATGACTATCTATCTGCTCTGAACTGGGCCCCCCAGCATGCAGTGTCTGCCTGCAGTCCCCTCTACCTCCTGAATTCTTCTCTGCAGATCTGCCAGCAAAGTCGTCTTCCACACCTTGGTGAACTGCTCATCTGGAAAGCTGATCGTCACAAATTCATTCCAGGCCTACAGATGAGAAGCAAACAAACCCAAACCACTAAGTGCTGGGACATTCAAATGAGGAAATTTCAAGAATTATGCTGAGGAGAGGCCCCACACTCCTCAGGCAGTCTGCAGTCCTTTCAGATGCTTCCATCCAGAAGGAAAAAGCACTCCCAGAGCTGCAAAAGGCAGCCTTTATGCCCAAATGGTGTAAAAATGTCCAAGTTAGTTGCTAAAGGAGACATTTGGATGAAACACTTCCACCTTGATGCTGGGAACTGTCCCAGGGAGTGCTGGGAGCAGAGTCAAACTATAAGGAGTTGCTCTGTGCTTTGCCTGCTGGAGGGCCTGAAGGACAGCCAGCAGGACACAGGGTGAGCAAGACAACAGCTCCAGCTAAATGCCAACAAGGGGCAGCTCCTCATCCCAGCAATGTCCCTTGGAAGAGCCAAGAAAGAGGAGAAATAAGGTGAGCTGAGCAGCACCAATTATAGCCCTTCACCTTTCAGGCCAATAGTGTTTAAAACAAGGCACCTTGTCAGCCCACAGTGTGTACTGCCTGGCCCCACCTCACTCCTCATCCAGCCACAGCAGCCACGGTTGACACCAAAGAGCCATTAGACACAAGCCTATACGGTTAAGCTACATTAAACACTTTTTTATCCATATCATTAGAAGATGACCAACCCGAAGTTCCCAATGAAAAGAGAATGCCACATGGTTCAGGTATTCTTTCAGTAACTTCTGGTTTAAGGCATTTCTGAACCAAGTCCGAGTGTCTCTCAGAGCTTCATTGAACACCTCTACCACTGGGACTTCCTGCACAGTGTCACCTGGAACCTGCTGTGCACATGGGAGAAGGAAAAAAAAACAGAACAGTTCAAGTAGAAGAGCAACATGCAACTGATTTAAGTATTTCTAAAAGAGAAGGCCTGAACGCATCCAAAGCACAAACATGCCCAGCAACAGACCCACCAGTACTTGAACAGAAGATGGAAGGAGGCTGGGAAAACGCAACGCTTGAAAGTAGCGCTTAGGAACGCTTATGCCAAGAAGTAAAGACAACATATGTTTAAGGGAAAAGAAAACAGACATGAAACAAAATCCATGACAGCCAACCTAGGCGTTTGACCCTATTTCCAATAAGAAGAATCAAAATCATTACATGATTTCACAACTTTTCCAAAGTACCACAATCTTAGTAATTTAGAGTATCGAGTTTTCCAAACTGAGAATGAATATGATGTAAAACCAGTCTGTTGTACCATTTTTGCACCACTTGCAGACATCTTGCTCGTATCAACCCATGAACGGTTCCTCGGTACTCACTGCTGTGGGCTGAAGCTTGGCAGCCTTCGAAATCATCATGGCAGAAATGGCCTGAATCATGAACCGATCCCCCCACTTCGTGTACTTGCAGACCCTCTGGTGCAGCTTGAGGCAACAGGTCAAGCAGGACTGCCAAGAGCGAGCGTCCAGAGCTCTGAAGGATGGGAATACAGAGGAAGAATTTCTTTTCTGCTCAGAGGGGAAAAAAAACAAAACAAAACAAAACAAAAACCAAAAAAAAAACCAACCAACCAAACAAACCAAGAGAGAAAGAAAACCCCATTTTAAAAAATGCTGCTATCTGACAGAGGGATAGAAAGACAGGATTCTTTTATTCCTGCAGATTTCAGTGCACACATTCAAGCTCCAGGCACAACCACACCCCGCAGGCACGGTGTAAATAACAGGGACAAAGCTCTCACAGAAGTGCCCTTCAGTTACCTGGCCGGTTTCTCACCCAAGGCATGCAGCAGTGTCGTTAGAAGACTCTCCACCTAAGAACGAAAAAGACAGAAATATTAAACTCTGGAAGGAATCTTACAGACTGGTTTCTCATTAGCTGAGGGGATGCTGTGAAAGAAGGAATTCAGTATTCTCCCATGCCTTCTCCAACGCTTTTATAAACACGCTATAAAATTGCAAAAATTATTTACAGGATGTCAGAGCCAACATGCAGGCAGCTATTATTTGTGCAGACAAACCCTGCACTTCTTACAATCTAGGGGTTCCAAATTTAGTAGCAGTAGTTGCAGCGTCCAGTTCCTGCTATCCTCACACAGGTACAAGTGTTTTCACAACAAACCTTTTTTTGCCCAAAGCCCCAAGAGCTGTGTGAAAAATAGTTTCAGGCAGCCACCTGAGGATCTCAGGGTTAAAATACTTGTCATCAGTGATGAAGAGCAAATCCAGATAAGCAGATTCTTCTCTCAATGACAACATCTTTTGCTAGATACACCCTCTCATCTCCTCTTAGGAGTCTCCTACTTCAGAGCAACTATTTTTGCTTTTAGCTACATTTTAAGATCTTTGTGCTCTGACCTGCTACCAAACACAGGCCCTTCAGTGACAGTCTGTTCTGCTGAAAGGCACGCTACAGCTCACTTTCAGCCTCTATCCCTTTGCTGGTAAAGCTGCCAGAAGACAAACCTCAGCGCTGTTCCACGAAGAGTCAACGTTCTCTAATCTGAAAGAAACACCTTGAAGGGTAACTAACAAATCGCTGGAGAAGTTTTCAATAAATTCTGCCAGGCTCCCCAGGGGCAGCACAGAGATCCAGGACTTGACCAGAGTCTTATCTAATTCCATCAAGTATTTCTTTTCTTTCATTAGTTGCAGCAGGCTCCCCCTGGAGGGAAGACAAAACAAAATCTCCACATTTTCAAGGTACAACAGGGTAAGAGCTTGTTCAGCCCACGGAGGACTCTTATTCTCACTCCTCTGCTTTTTTTTGTTTATAGCTGAAGACCAGTAGAAGTGCAGTGACAGCAGCAGCAGTGTCAAAGTACTAAGCAGAAGCACTCAAGGAGAATGCACTCCAGGTCTTGCTCAGGTTCTGCACAACGCGTATCATGAGCTGCCTTAACCCACACCAGGCATCACCAACCACACAAGCTGTTCCACAGCTTGCAGAATTAAGGGTTGTTTGTGTCCAAAAGGTAACACAGCTCTGCTGTGCACCATGATCTCTGAGCAACCAATACATCTGTGTTCCTATATCCCAGATAGCATGTTGATGGTGGTTACGTGGCTTGTTTTTTTAGAAAGGGACCGAAAAAAGATATACAGCAAGGTGATCACCACCAACTACAGTGTTAAGGCACTGGATAGAACTAGTAATTCTGGAAAACTCACATTTCTTGCCTCTTCCTTGTTTCAGCAAATGGAAGCCCTTCCAGCCCTGCCCATGTATCTTCTTCCATCGGCAAGTGGTCGTGCTGCGAAGGAGCAGCAAAGAGATGCAGAAGGGGAAGAATCCACACCCACTGGTCTACCTGGCCATCGATGCATCTCTGGCACAAGTTTATCAGGTGAACCTTCAAGCTAAAAAAAATACTAAAAGGAACATACACAGTGAAAAAATAGCTTTTTATATGACTCAAGAACGGGGGGCAGGGGGAGGCTACATCTCAATTTCATTATGTACCTTCAAACAACTTCTGGTAATTATTTTAGCTCAATCTTATCTTCACTGAAGAGTATATATGGCAAAAGTTTAAGACTCAAGCTGTAATCATACTTCAACATCTCTGCACAAACCCTACTATAACACTAGGAAGTGCCAATGCTTCATTTACAGTTCCCACATGAGCCACCCCAGCTCAGTCACAGATTGGATGACAGACACACAGAGCCAGGGGACAATTCTAGGGACAATTCTCAGCCTCCTTGGTTCGGCTGAAGTACTACAAAGTTCTCCAAAAGGACGTTTAATAGCTGCAGCTGTGCAAGTGAAGAATTAGAAATTCAAGTGCCAGCTAAGCAGTTAGATAACAGCCTAATAACCAGGCACTCTGAGGAGAAATCAACAACGCACGTGTGTAACGATGCACTTCAGAGGAAACGAGCACAACCCAAATATGGCATTTAAATTTAAAGGAGTAAACACATGATGATCCCAATCACTGGAGTTTGTAAGTATGAATAGCAACCAGGTAAGAAGCTAGAAATGCTTGACAGAAAAGGGTAACAAATTAGATTTTCATAGCTAAAGGAAAAACAATAGTTTTAACTCAATCTACTACTCTGGCAACAGCAACAAGTTGCAAGAAGGGAAATCCTGTTTGGACAAAAGGAAAATATTTTTCACATCAAGAAAAGTTTGTGACTAAGAGGGCCCCAGAGAGGTTGTGCAATCTTCATCCCTGAAGTTTTTCAGAACTCAACTGCAGTCTTGCCTGGGCGTTAGCCCTGCCTTGAGCAGGAGGCTGGAACAGAGACTGCCAAAGATCCCTTCAAATCTCATTTTCTTTTTCTGATACTCTGACACTAGAGAGCAAAATCCCTTATTGTTTTATCACAGGACACTACGCTTGCAACAAACCCAGCCCACTTAGTTACCTTGTAAGTGTTCCAGTAACATACATACCTAGCGACTGCTGCAAAAGCCTTTTTGATACGATGAACCTCATCCTGTATGGCTGCTTGTGACACCTTATCCAAGCACAAGAGGCTACACAGGTGAGCCAGATCGCTCTTCAGTGCTGGAAGCTTGAGCATCTCAACTACTGTGAGGAAGGTGAGCCCCAGAGCCAGTTTACTTTTTATTACTACGCCCTCCTGTGATGCTTTGGCACCTTCTGGGGCAAGGAAAGGAAGAGCTATTTTCCTCATGTAGTTTAGCAGCAAATCATTCACCTGGAATAAAGGAGGGAAGAAACAAACCAACCACACCATTAGTTCCCCAACAAGTATTTTTCTTCTGAAGCCATTTTCTTCTGCTGGTTACGGCGCGGCCACCAGATAGCCCTGTCCACACCACGGCACCACGATGGTACTGGGATCTAAGCACCCGTGGTACTGACCGCCACCAGAACGTCAGGCACGGTACCCCAGTACCTGTGATGGTTTGGTGCCCCTCTCCGTGCTACCAGCTCCCACCACTCAGCTACTGCTGGACCCCCCCCATGCCCAGCAGAGCTGGGGATCGTCAAGGGACCGGGGCAGACCTCGGGAAGGGAACCGGTGAGCTGAGCAGTGGTTCCCCAGCGTGGCCTTACGTCACCATCACACACCGCAAGCGGCTTCCCAGGGGACTCAGGCTTGGCTGGGAGCTAGCGAAGGGAGAGAGATTTCTGTCTTTACCCACACAGCCCCCAAAAGCTACCGTGAAGCCACATCCAGAGGGTCCATAGCACTGTGGTGCTTGGTGATACTAAAATCGCCCTTCTGGAAACCAGCAGCAACTTGAAACACCCGTGGGCGCTGCTGAGCTGGGCGGGTATGCCATCTTGTGGCCTCTCCCACATCACCAGGAGGAGGGAGGCTGTCGAGAGTCAGAAACAAGCAGCCCTCACGCCGGTACAAAGCCCCAAAAAAGGCACCGTGACATTTCTGCCGTATTTCATAATTAAGCCAGGTAAGAAACCCGGGACTCCAGAAGCCCTGCCTGCATCACTGCCTAGAACTGGACCAGGAGGAGTTTGTCTCAAAAAAAAAAAAAAAAAAGGCAGGTTTGGAGTTGAAGACAAGTGCGGCTAAGTTGGTGACAGTGACTGGCAGCAAAACTAAAGGGCCAGGCTTAGGAAATTAATATCCGGACACAAAAGCCACTCAAGTAAGAAGTCACCACATCACAGCTCTGCTGCTGACCAATACGGGATATTCAGAATAGCACTGAACTGCAAAGGTGTGACTGAGGTTCCCAAGGCAGACAGCAGCAGCCCCCCCAAAAGGATCCTTGCTGGTTCTGTCGCACCTGAACTTTTTGACTGGGAAAGCAAAATTAACCCAACAAGGTCAGCAGCAAAATTAAAGCTCTGTGTTTAGTAGCTGAATGTTTTCTAGAATCCGTTAAAAGAAAACCGATTACCTGTGGCATGCCAAAGTTTAACTCCACCCATTGAATTGCCCAGCCATCATATACCCATGGGTCTACTGTAACAGCATAAAACTGTCGCAGCTGGAAGAGGAAGTTTCTCAGGTTGTCAGGACTCCAGGTTCCAAGAATGCTGAAGATATTCTCTAACATAATATTTGCAGCTATTATCTTCCCTTCCACCACGTCTTTGTATTTATCGCGAGTAAAAATCTTCCAAAGGTTTTTGATTGTAGAAGGTGCCACACACACTATGTCATCATACTGATGCCACTCTAGAATAAGCAACAGATGACAACAGGAAAACAATCATCTGAGAAACAAACACACATTTGCACATGCCTTCACTCCCTCAGCTGTCCACAGAAATACCCCCACTGACCCATGAAGTTTCGAACATCACACAGTGCTGTCCAATAATGCCAGTCCCCACGAAGTTAGAGATCATCCCACCAAAACACCATCCCAATATGCAGATCCAGTCAAAACAGCTCACCTCCATTGTTGAGCAAGCTGGCTCTTATGAATAAGCAGCGATTCACATAGTTATGTGACACTGAAGGCTTGTAAATAAATTCATACTTTCCTTCACCACAGGTAACCCAGTATTTGTAAGGAATGGATCTATTCAGAATGTCTTTTCCAAGAGTTACAGTGCCTTCAATGAGGTATCCATGTTCTCCCACACACCTAGGAGACACGAAACAGCAAAGGAAGGCAAAGGACATGTCAGCTGATCTAGAGACTTCCTTCTCCATGCATCACTCCATTTTTAACAGGAATGGTGATTATTCTTTCACAATGAAAGGTTTAGAGCAGCTGTCTCCACTGTGAAAACCCTTTGCAGCAACACCCACCTGCAGGCATACAGCTACAGCCATAATCAATGCAGTACCACCTTGCATCCTGCCCTCCAGAGCCAAAGCGCTCCCGTGCCTCTGCGCAGCTCACGAGGGTACTTACCTGCTGCAGTTCAGCTCACAAACGTTGTCCTCCCAGCTTGCATAGGAAGCAATGCCTCCAGCCCTGACGAACACTTTATGGGTGTCAGGGTCTAGTTTGAAGTCTTTGGATAATATTGCATGGAAATATACTGTAACACCATCACTTCGACTCACAGAGCTACAAGAAAGAATTAGAAGGGAAATAGAAAGAAAAAAAAAAAGGCAAAAATTAGAATTAATTGCCCAAATCGTTATAAACAATAAATAAGATCTGAACCACTAACTTACTGGATGCAAGACCCACAAGCTCTGTCAGCAGTTCACTCAGACTGATGCTATGCTGCAGGCCTAGTGTAAAGCCCAGTGTGAAAAGGAAAAAGGGGCTCCTAAAGGCGGCACGAAACGCTCTGGCCATGTGCAGCTGGGTCACTGCACTGACAAGCCAACAGAAACACCCGAAATGGCTGTGCTTCATCGCTCCTCCCACCCATACACGCGGAGCAACACACTAATCAAAGCAGCTCTTCACACCGCTAATCTGAAGCGTTCCATGTGTGAAGCACACGTGGCTCATAAGAGCAAGAAATAAGAGGGCAACCTTTTTTTATTCATCAGATACTCAAAAAGACTCCAGTACCAAGTGCACCACGTTACCCAGTACGTGACCTACACTGCAACTCCTGATTAAACATGGGCTCTCTTTGGCATGAGCAGCAGTTTACCTCCATTTTAAGGCAATTCTACTTCCATATGTACAAGACACAGCCAGACCTAATCTTAGTACTTCAATCTCCTACTTCAGCCTGGAGTGCTGGGGAGCTGCAGGGGTGATCTCACCTATATTTAGTCTTATCCACAGGTTTCTGGTTCCTTTTTTGCTTTTTGTCCTTGTGACTCTCTGTTACAGCTGAAGCATCACCCTTTTTAGCAACCTCAGGTCCTTTGGTCTGACTCGTCTTCTCAGTTCCCACATCCGCTTTCTCACTTGAAGGCTTCTTTTTCTCCTTTGTGTCTTCATCCTGCAATAGGAAGACAGAAAATGCCCATTAAACAAGAGACCCTGGAAGAACAACGTCCACAGAAATATCCAGCATCTCGTCATCTCTCTTCCACGAGAGCAACACTCGAAAAAACGCTTCATGCTGTTCCTTGCTTTCTGCCCATATCGCCAGCCTCGTGGTCTTCAGCTTTGCCGACAGCACAAAAGGACTGTAGTTTGGAAACCACAATATTTTATAGTTGGGAAACTCCAAAATTGGGGAACTTCGCCAAACACAACCAAATACTCACCAGGGCACGAGCATTATCACCCGCCTCCTTCTCCTTTGGGGCTGCTGAGCTTGGAGATGGGGCAGCCACGTGATCCACGCTGCTCTGCTTTGGGGCGGCCATCACATCCACACTGCTGTGACTGCCTTCTGCAACCACTTCCAGGCTTCCAGCTTCCCTTCCCAAGCAACCCAACGCCCCGTCACTTCCGTGTGCGCCTCCACTCTCACCAGCAAGTCCATCAGCACCCGCTTTGGCCACTTCGCTCCCCGGGGTTTGGATTTCTTGTGGAATAACACGGGTAGCAGGCAATGCTGAGGTTTGAGCTGGTGCTGTGCTCAGAGGAGGCAGAGAGTCCTGCTCTCCGGAGCCAGAAGGACCCTTCTTTGCTTTATTCCGCTTCTTTTTCTAGGGGGAAAAAAGAGGGGGGAAAAAAAAAAAGGAGTAACACAACGTCTGTTTATTCATTGTCACAGAGAAGTTCTTTGTCACCTCCCCCATTGCTGCGAGTACCAACATGTTCCCACTACACTGTGCTCATGCAGAACCACCAGGAAGAGAAGGGACAAGCCCAGCTCCCTCCTCCTAGCCGAGGGGAAATGCAGGGAGCTCTCGGGAACTCTGTGGTTGGGATAGTCAAGACTTCCTCAGCAGGACCACAGAGCCGTGCCGGGCAGGACGCCCACCAACAAGCCCAGAGCAGTTACTAAGCTGAACCCCGAGCTGCTTCCCTCGGTGCCCGAAGGCGCTGCTCGGGGCAGCTGCACCGCCCAGCACATCAGCTGCCTGCACGCCCGGCGCCTGCCGTGAGCAAACACCTCTGCGCTTCGCCGAGGCAACGGGCAGCAGCCCCAGACACAGCCAAAGGGAGCCGTGGGGATGCAGCCCGGCCTCGCTGCTGGACCAGAGAGAGGGCAACGAGTCACCAGCCGCTCCTGCTCCTCCGCACCCACAAAGAGCCTCACCCTCTTCCGCGGGGTCTCGGAAGAATCACCGGCCGCGCGCTGAGGGGCACTCTCCAAGCTGTCACTTGGGGCTGTTACACCCTCCAGCAGCGATGCTCCCTCCTCCTCCTCCTCCTGTGTTCCAGCTGAGGGAGGAGGCCCTCCTGCACTGCATTCAAGTGTGGCCCCCGAAGTACTGATCGAAGCAACCTCAGGTCCTTTGGTCTGACTTGTCTTCTCAGTTCCCGCATCCGCTTTCTCACTTGGGGGCATCTTTTTCTCCTTTGTGTCTTCATCCTGAGATAGGAAGACAGAGAATGCCCCATTAAACAAGAGACCCTGGAAGAACAATGTCCACAGAAATATCCAGCATCTCTTCAGACAGGTGGGGGTACCCAGGAATTACAGCACACCACCGAGCCTTATACTCCTGCAAATACCAATCCCTCACTGAGGGAAGCTACAGGTTAAGGAAAATAAAGCACGCGTTGCAAGAGGAATCCAAACTACAAACATCGGCAAGAAGTCAGGGCAATACGGCTCAGGTCCCTGCAGGATGGGGCATAAAGAAAGGGAAAGAACCAACAGCAACTCAACAGGCCTGTTCATGAGGGGTACGCAGACACCCACCAGGCACAAAGATCTCCTTGTTCGAGGAGACATGACAGAGCTCACTGGAAGAGCTGGCCAGAGAAGCAACAAGTTCACAGCTCCTGGGGGTAACTGAGCAACCACTCCGAGAGAGAGTCATGCTGGAACTAACACACGGGAGAGCAACACTCGAAGAAATGCTTCATAGTGTTCCCTGCTTTCTGCCCATATCCCCAGCCTCGTGCTCTTCAGCTTTGCCGACAGCACAAAGGGATTGCAGTTATGAAGGGAAAGTTTGCTCAACTGTCCTGGTTTCGGCTGGAAAAGAGTTTACCTGATATTAGGAAGAAAATCAACTCTAACCCTGCTGGAGCTGGCACAGAGCTGTGGTTTGTATTTAGGACGAGCACGACGCTGACAACATGCTGCTGGCTCAGCAGTGGCTCAGCAGTGGCTCAGCAGTGCTTACTCCAAGTCAAGGACTTCCCAGCTTCTCAGGCCGCCCTGCCAGCGAGGAGGCTGAGGGGCACGAGGAGCCAGGAGAGGATGCAGCCAGCACAGCTGACCCCAACTGCCCAAAGGGATATTCCAGACCACGGGACATCCCGCTGAGCGGTGACCCTGGGGGGGTTGGCCAGGGGTGGCGGATCGCTGCTCGGGGACTGGCCGGGCAGCGGGCAGTGAGCAACTGCATTGTGCATCCCTTGTTTGTGCATTCTTTTATCATTATTACCATTTCCCCTCTCTTTTCTGTCCTACTCGGCTGTCTTTACCTCAACCCACGAGTGTTATCTTTTATCCAATTCTCTCCCCTGTCCCACTGCAGGGAAGTGAGTGAACGGCTGCGTGGTCTGTAGCTGCCTGCCAGGGGAAAGCACACCACCAACTCCACCCAACACTCACTAGTGTTCTCTCACACTTACCTTGCAAGTCGAACAGCTCACTTGCTGCCTGGTGTCTTCTTTATCCTTCCCAGCCTGCGAGCTTTTGACCACAGGTGGAGTCTGTGTGTCGTCACTTTGATGCCCTGGGCAAGGAGTTGCAGGTTCAGGTGCTCCCGTGCCAGGAGACAGCCCAGAGGAAGCTCTCGCTCGCTCCCCTGTTGAGGCCAGTTTCTTGTTACTACCAGAGGACTGGGAATCTGCTCTGGTTTCTGGAAGCTGGACAGCATCAGGGCCACGACTGCCCCCTTCCACGCTACTCCTCATCGCGTCGCTACGCTCTGTGGTACCTCCACCCCCCTCCTTCTCTTTTGGGGCTGCTGAGCTTGGAGGTGGGGCAGCCACGTGATCCACGCTGCTCTGCTTTGGGGCGGCCATCACAACCACACTGCTGTGACTGCCTTCTGCAACCACTTCCAGGCCTCCAGCTTCCCTTCCCAAGCAACCCAACGCCCCATCACTTCCGTATGCGCCTCCACTCTCACCAGCAAGTCCATCAGCACCCGCTTTGGCCACTTCGCTCCCCGGGGTTTGGATTTCTTGTGGAATAACACGGGTAGCAGGCAATGCTGAGGTTTGAGCTGGTGCTGTGCTCAGAGGAGGCAGAGAGTCCTGCTCTCCGGAGCCAGAAGGACCCTTCTTTGCTTTATTCCGCTTCTTTTTCTAGGGGGAAAAAAGAGGGGGGAAAAAAAAAAAAGGAGTAACACAACGTCTGTTTATTCATTGTCACAGAGAAGTTCTTTGTCACCTCCCCCATTGCTGCGAGTACCAACATGTTCCCACTACACTGTGCTCATGCAGAACCACCAGGAAGAGAAGGGACAAGCCCAGCTCCCTCCTCCTAGCCGAGGGGAAATGCAGGGAGCTCTCGGGAACTCTGTGGTTGGGATAGTCAAGACTTCCTCAGCAGGACCACAGAGCCGTGCCGGGCAGGACGCCCACCAACAAGCCCAGAGCAGTTACTAAGCTGAACCCCGAGCTGCTTCCCTCGGTGCCCGAAGGCGCTGCTCGGGGCAGCTGCACCGCCCAGCACATCAGCTGCCTGCACGCCCGGCGCCTGCCATGAGCAAACACCTCTGCGCTTCGCCGAGGCAACGGGCAGCAGCCCCAGACACAGCCAAAGGGAGCCGTGGGGATGCAGCCCGGCCTCGCTGCTGGACCAGAGAGAGGGCAACGAGTCACCAGCCGCTCCTGCTCCTCCGCACCCACAAAGAGCCTCACCCTCTTCCGCGGGGTCTCGGAAGAATCACCGGCCGCGCGCTGAGGGGTGCTCTCCAAGCTGTCACTTGGGGCTGTTACACCCTCCAGCAGCGATGCTCCCTCCTCCTCCTCTTCCTCCTCCTCCTGTGTTCCAGCTGAGGGAGGAGGCCCTCCTGCACTGCATTCAGGTGTGGTCCCTGAGGTATTGATTAGAGCTCTTGCTTTCTCCATCAGTGATCCTCCCTCCTCCTCCTCCTCCTGTGTGTCAGCAGTGGAAGGCGGCCCATCAACACCTTCTCCCTTCACCTCTCCTCCAGGCTCTGCTCCTGTACCAGGGACTGGGGCGAGCTTCTCCTCTCTTCTTTCTGCCATGGAGGCAAGGTTCATCGTTAAACTGATGGGTCAGGAAAGAAAACCGTTCTCAGCTGGGGGGGAGCAAGCAGGACCTGCCACTGACTACGTGTATCAACTGAACACACAGGAGCCGCTTTCTTGTTCCCCATTCCACAGCTACCACCAGCAATGATACCATCCTCCCTCGCACAGCCTCCTTCCCTCTCCAAGGCCCCTGCGGTCACTAGCAGAATAATTAAGATAAGAAACCACTGTGCTGAGGTGCTGATCTATCCCTATCCTACCTCCAGCTAAAGCAGCGGGCGCTGGGAACCACAACTGCCTGTCAAAACGCCCCACGACCCCCAAGAGGTGCGGTGACAGTACGTTGGCAATCCTCAGCTTTCACAGCCTTCTGGACTGGCTGTGTGACCTCTACCATGCAGCTGATCGTGGTGTCCAGGAAGGCACGGGGAAACTCCCTTCCTTATCCTCAATAGTTTTACCCAGTCCTTAACACCTGTGAAAAGGCATCAGAGTAGATCTCTACCTTCTGCAGCCCTATTTCACAGGCTCTTCAGCGCTGCCCCTACCCCAATTCTGACAACAAAAGCTTTTAACCTCTTCGAGTGGAGATCAGCCAACACCAAGAGACATTGATTTCCTCTGGGTATTTTTGAGCGCAGGAGGACACAAACCACAACGAAGGTAGCCCACAGCCCAAAGACTGCACCATGCTTAATGGCAGCGGGTTCTTTTGTGCCTGAAGCGGGCACCCTTTGCTGTATCATTTCACATCCAATTCACGATCATGCCATTATCTGAAGAGTTTAAACTCTTCCCTGAGCTTTTCCTGCTCCCCAGTGACTCTGTTGACGCCTGACCTGCACACATGTACTTGGTACAACTCCCTGGCCTGCAGACAGAGCATATTTACTTGGTAAAGCACTTCCACCACCTTTAATCATTGCCAGAAGCAGGGATAAAGCTTTCAGACCACCAGAACAGAGGCTTTATATGTTTCTCCTACAGCATTTAAGAGCTAGAGATCCTGGGTTTGTTACCTTGCCATTCTGGATGGCAGAGGGACTTACTAAGAATTGATCTGGTCAGGACTACAGCAGGCTGATTCTGACTTAGTGTATCCTTTTAGGATCCTGCTTCTTGATAACAAACCAAAAGCAACTCCAGTGGCCCAGGTCATTATCTCTTTAAGCAAATAAAGGATTAGGAAATACTTCCCTCAGTGAAATTGCATTAATTGTGTACTTGATTCTGTTACCCTTCATAGAGGCAGAATTAGCAAGTGGTCAGAAATTCAGGGAGTGAATTCTAACCCAACAGTAAGCTGAAGATGGGAAATTCTGGTTCAAGAGGGACTAGACTGGTCTTTGTAACACAGCATTCCATAAAAATGGCATCAGCTCATTGGCAAAACAGAAACTAGTTCAGCACTGGAGAGCTGAGTGTGGGGAATGTGTGTAGGGGGTGTCAGCGACTGACTTGCTTCTCTCTTAGTCACTGAAAAGCAAAGGAAAAAAAAGGAAAAGAAAAGCATCTCTGGCCAGTAACGCAAGGGAAGTTGGAGACAAAAGCAGCATGTAAGGACCTGGGTAAAGCAGCCTAGAGGTGCACAAGCACCAGCAGATGCCCCCAGCCCCCACGCAGCCCCAGGGCTCACCTGCACCGTGCTCCAGCCCCCCCAGCTCACCCCACAGGGCATCGTCCTACCTGAACCCTCGTCCCCAGCGCCAGGAGCCGGCCGGGCCCCGCACTTGCTGCAAGAACCGGGAGAATCATCCCCAGAAACGGCGCGGCACAGGCGGCACTTCATGTCCCCCGGACGCCAACTCTGCGGGAAGCTTGTCGGAGCCGCTGAGGGAGAGACAGAGGATGGGGCAGAAGGAGAAAAACGAATATGAACGTGAAACAATGAACCTTTGTCACATAACGAACGGCGCCCATTTTATTTTCAGGAAACAGACTGTGGCACTCGAGCAGGGCCCTCAGCTGTACCAGCCCGCAGGCCGGGGGGGGGGGGGGGTAGGAAACCAGACATGCTTTAAAAAAATAAACCAAACAAAAATAGCTGTTCCGCTCTGCGCAGAGGCCTTTCAAAATTAAACGCATTTGGGAACGCACCACACGCGACGGGGCACGGCGAGGGCAACGCGGCCTGGACGCGGGCCCAGCCATACCGGGGCGGGCTCGGGCAGCCTCACGGGCAGGGCCCGCTCCCTGCCCGCCCCCCGGTGGGCTGCAGCCGCCAAGGTAGGCCGGGAACCCCGTACCCCCGGGCTGCGCCGGGGCAGAGGCCGGGACCGGGACGGGACGGGACGGGAACCGGGACCGGCGGAGCCCGCGGGCCGCAGCCCCGGCCCTCACCCGCACCCCCCAGGGCGGGGGCGGAGCTGACCTCGTGGGCGGAGCCTGTATGCAAATGAAGGGCTGCTAGTTCCTCAGCGGAGAGGTGCTAATCCCCCCCCCGCCTCTCCCGGCGGGAGATATGCAAACGAGCCGGGCGGATGGGCCAATGGCGTGGCGAAGGGCCGGCGGAATGCAAATGAGGCCCGTTATGTCAGGGCCGACGGGCAGGGGCGGGGGGACCGGGTGCACCGGGGGCGCGGGGGGCCGGTGGACTGGGAGGCACGGGGGGGGGGGCGCCAGTATGGCCAGGGAGGACCGGGACACCACCAAGGGGTAGGGGTGTCCGGGTGCACGGGGAGGAGGGGGTACCCAGGGACGGACGGTCGCACCCAGGGACGGGCGCACCGGGGGATCGGGCCGCACCGGGAGGCTGCAGCGGAGCCCGGAGCCCGCAGCACGCTGCCCTCCCCGCCCCTGGTCCCGGTAGGGGAGCCCCCCCCCCCGCACAGCACTGCGCAGCCCTCACCGGAGCCCCCCCGCAAGCCCAGGCCCGATGCCCCGGCCGAGCCCCCCCCCGCAACGCAACTCACCGAGGGGTCGGGGACCGGGAACCGGAGACCGGCACCTGCAGCGCCCGTTCCGCTGCGCCGCCGCCTCCCGCCCGGTAAAGTTTCGTTTTTCCGCCGAGCCGCCAAGTTTCGATTCTGGGACGTCACGGCCGCCGCCCCCCGCCCGGCCCCGGCCAATCCCGCCCGGCAGCGGCTCCGACCGCCTCCCGCCGGGGTCCCGCCCCGCCGCGGCTACCGGAGCCGGGCCGGGTCCGTCCCGGACCCCCGCACCCCCTGCCGGGGCCCCCGGCGACTGCAGGCAGCGGCGATGCCCGGGAGCGGGCCGGTCCACCGGGCATCCTCCCGGGCACCGGAGAAGCGCCGCTGCCGGCGGGAGGGCGCGGGCGCTCCGCTCTTCCCGGGGACGCCCGGCCCTCGCCTGGTCCCTCCGCATCGAGAGCTTTCCAATAGCCCGGCCCGCTGCGGGGGGCTCGGGAGGGGCTTCTCACCGACCTGGTGGCCAGTTCCAGCCCAGAGCTGGTTGCCCGGTGCCTGCTCCAGCTGCCCCGGGGCCGGCGGGGCCATCCCGGTGGGGACGGGCCTGCAGCTCAGCCCCCTTCTCTTCCTCCTGAGCCCAGATCTCCAGCAAAGCCCCTCTTTTTTTCCACTTGGGGGGGGGGACATTTACCAACCCCCACCACCGCCTGAAGGGAAACGTCCCTCGGGCCACAATCCATCGTTTCTCGTTCCCATCTGGTCTCTGAGCAGCTGTGATAACGCACCCAGCAAACACCTGCAAAGGGGCTCCTCAGGCTGCTGGAGAGGGGCTCTGTCAGCAGCCGGGGGGTGTTTCACCCCTCTGTAAGGTGCCCGGGGACGCAGGATGGGGCCTGTCAGCAGCGGTGGGGCGGGCAAGTGTGTTGGAAGAAAATCCATCCTGCTGGATCCAACA
Source organism: Leptosomus discolor (assembly GCF_034619465.1). Taxonomy (NCBI): domain Eukaryota; kingdom Metazoa; phylum Chordata; class Aves; order Leptosomiformes; family Leptosomidae; genus Leptosomus; species Leptosomus discolor. The sequence goes on from NC_141405.1 coordinate 4,899,976, forward strand.
ACCAAAAGTGGGGACACGGCTGTCACCCTGTCCCCGCATCCACCCGGGACCGAGCTGGTCCGACCTTCACTAGCGCTCACACACAGGCTGGAGCACACATGGGCTGGAGCACACAGGCTATTTACACACCACCGGCCCTTTTGACCCCCTCACCCCACTCCTTTCCCACTCTCGCTCCGGGCAGGGGCTCACCTGAGCCCCGTCCTGCCATGGTCTCGCTGGGCTCCTCTCCGCTTTCACAGCCCGACCTCGCTCAGCGCAGGGCTGCAGCCAGCGGCCGCACGATGGGAAGAGAAATGGGTCGAGTGTGCTTCGTCCCCGCGCTGGTCACTCCGTGTCTGGGGAGATGGACGGATGGACGGGAGGAGAGGGCGTGTGCCCTTCCAGTCCTGCCAATGCTGCTGCTGGTGCAGGGGGGAACTCACCGCCCAGAAACAAACACTCCTCCAGCGGCAGGACCTGTCAGCCCTGGCAGTTTTGTGGCTCCCGGGCACCTTTGCTGCCCCTGTGAAACCTTTGGCAGGAGGAGCCGTGCCGGAGTGTCCCTTCAGGCACGGAGAAACCTGGCAGCCTGAGCCTGGTTTCAGTTTCTTTTCCTTGGTCTGCTCAGCAGCACCCAGAAATTAGAGTTTAATTTTTCCTTCTCACACAAAAAGAAAAAGCTTTCCCCGAAGGAAGGCAGCAATCGTGCTGACTCACTTGCAATTACTGCTTTATTACACCCTCCTTACGGGGGCATCAGCCATGGGCAGTTCAGGAAAACTGCTTTCCCCTGAGCCCTGCCCGCCCCAGCCCCACTGCCTGACAGTGCCATTGCTTCGTGCACCCATGTCACAGCAAGGCAACACAAGCTGGTGTCACGGTGCCTGTCCCCTCGGGTGCCTGGCAGGAGCAGGAGAGGGGCTGCACACATGGGGGGACGGCCCGGCCCACAGACGAAGAGGGATCAGCAAGGAGCAAACCCACAGATATTCATCCCCCAGCAGCCGGGGGTTGAGAGCTGCAGCACACCCCTGGGCTTGGAGGGCAGCACCAGCATCCTTGAAACTCGCTTTTGCTCCACGTCACAGTTTGGTACGTCCCAGAATAAAAACAGTCTCCAGAATTAAAATAGCTGATTTAAAAACAACAGCAGCTTCGAGGATGGGGAGGGCATGGAGGACCGATGGCTTTTTCCCGATGACAGTGATAGGAAACGGTTTTGCCCCACCAGTCCCTCCCACTGCCCCCCCATCCTTACCCTGCAGAGGCAGGGAGGTGCCGGAGCTCCAGCGGGGCTGGGGAGCTGGGGTGGGACCAGCCGGACCCCCTGTCCCAGTGTCTGCACCTCATACCACCTGCACAGCTCGTGTGGGGTTGGGCCGGTGCTGCTCTCTGCGTGGGACATGGGGACGGGCCCCTGGCAGGCACCCACCCAGGGCAGGGGCAGGCAGCTCCCGAGGAGGGTGTTGGTGGGATGTCACCGGGGTGTCACAGCCACCACTCTGCATGGCACAGCACGTACAGCCCTGGCGCAATCAGAGGCGAGGGGACAGCAAGAGGTCGCAAGCGGCTCCTTGACTCACTGGATGAGGCCCGTGGGCAGCAGCGAGCTCTGGCTGGTACTGGCGATGGGGGCTGCCCCGCCACCCCCTGGTTCCGCTCCTCCGCACCGCTCTGAGCCAGGAAAGGAGAGAAGCAGGACAGAGTTAATTCGAGGCTCATGTTCTTGTTTAGGCTGGGATAGAGTCAATTTTCTTCCTCGTAGCTGGCACAGAGCTGTGGTTTGTATTTAGGACGAGCACGATGCTGATAATGCGCTGCTGGCTCAGCAGTGGCTCAGCAGTGGCTCAGCAGTGGCTCAGCAGTGCTTACTCCAAGTCAAGGACTTCCCAGCTTCTCAGGCCGCCCTGCCAGCAAGGAGGCTGGGGGGCACGAGGAGCCAGGAGGGGGTGCAGCCAGCACAGCTGACCCCAACTGCCCAAAGGGATATTCCAGACCACGGGACATCCCGCTGAGCAATGACCCTGGGGGGGTTGGCCAGGGGTGGCGGATCGCTGCTCGGGGACTGGCTGGGCAGCGGGCGGTGAGCAACTGCATTGTGCATCCCTTGTTTGTGCATTCTTTTATCGTTATTACCATTTCCCCTCCCTTTTCTGTCCTACTCAGCTGTCTTTACCTCAACCCACGAGTTTTGCCTTGTTTCCTACTCTCTCCCCATCCCACAGCAGCTCTGGGGTGTTGTTGTGGTTTAACCCCAGCTGCAAACTAAGCCCCAGGCAGCTGCTGCCTCACTCCTCCCCGTGGTGGGATGGGGAGGAGAATCGAAAAAGAAAGTAAAACTCAGACTGAGATAAGAACTGTTTCATAACTCTAATAAAATAAAATATTATCATAATAGCAATGAAAATCAGTATAGCAAAAAGAGAAATAAAACTCAAGACAAGCGATGCACCGTGCAGTTGCTCACCACCCGCACACCGATGCCTGAGCAGCCATCCGCCCCCTCCACCCAACTCCCCCAGTTTATATACTGGGCGTGACATTCTGTGGTGTGGAATATCCGTTTGGGCAGTTCGGGTCAGCTGTCCCAGCCATGCTCCCTCCCAGCTTCTTGTGCCCCTCCTCGCTGGCAGAGCAGGGGAAACTGAAAAATCCTTCACTTGGTGCAAGCGCTGCTGAGCAACAACTGAAATATCATCATGTTATCGACGGTATTGTCAGGCTAAATTCCAAATACAGCACTGTACCAGCTACGAGGGAAAAAATCAACTTTTTCCCAGCCAAAACCAGGTCAGGCATTTAGCTGCCCGCCGGGTGAAACCACAACAGCTCCCCAAGGCTGGTGTGACCCTGCTCTCCAGAGGGGCTCCTGCTCACCTTCCTGGGAGCCAGGCCCCTGCACCCCCCCACACCGCAGCTTTGGGGCTTGACAAAGGTCAGATTCCCAGTATCATCTTCCAGAGCCGCGCTCAGCAGCACTCTGCGGGACCCCAGCCCCGGGTGAGCACCCAGACAGCCCAGTGCCTCACCTGCCTCCTCCCGGCTGGGGAAATGCTGGAATCCTTCTAAGTCTGCCGACAGCAGGACTTGGAGAACAGGGTCCTGAGGGCAGAGAAACCTGGGCTGGGGGAGCCTGCTGCTGGCTACTCCCTGGGGCTGTGAGCCCCTCAGCCACCCCTACGCCACCACCCCGCATCCCGCAGCTGGGCTCAGGCGCTGCAGCCTCCATCTCTTTGAGGTGAAGGTGCTCGAGATGAGGAAGGCGCTAGCAGAAGCAGCATCCTCACGGCGCTGCTGGCAGCAGCATCCTCATGGCAGGCACCAGCAGCCAGCCCGGACCGTGCGGGGGAGGCAGCTGGGCTGAGCCCCTCGGCACAGACCCTCCCCAGGGAGCAGCGCCAGTGCCTGGCATGGGGAGAGGCAGGAGGACCCGGCTCAGGGCTGGCCGAGGCTGCGCCCCACGTACCTGGATGCTGCAGAAGGCCAGCGAGAGGCCATGCTTGTGCAGCTCCTGCAGCAGCTCTGCCAGCCCCACCACCACCGTGTAATCGATGCTGCTGATGTGGCAGCAGTCCAGGATGATGGAGTGTGGTGGAGATGCTGCTGGAAGAAGAGCATACAGTCATGACCCTGAGGAGCCCAGGAGTGACCAGCCCAGGGGACGCAGCCCTTAGACCCAGAGCTGTGGCTGGAAGGGGTGAGACAGCCTGGGGAGAGTGGCAGCGGCCAGGAGCTGGTCTCCACGGCAGGGAAGCTGTGCTGTCGCTGCTTGCACCCGCAGCCTGCAGGTCTGGGCAGCAATTTGCCGCCCCTGCCAGAAGTGACCCAGGTGGGCACCGGTTACAGCCGGGTCCCCAGGACAAGCCGGCAGGCCGGGGAGCGCCGTACCTGCCAGAGCGCGGCTGCACACGGCGTCCCGGAGGCACTCGATGGCTGGGAAGTGCAGACTGCTGCCCGGCTGCACCAGGAGTGTGTCCCCCTCCGACACCTGCGCCAGACCCCGGTGGAGGGGGACAAGTCATGGGGAGCTCGGGGCTGTGACCTTCCCCAGGCGGGGACAATCGTCCATGTGACAAAGCAAAGCATCATCCTCCTAGCTGGAGGGGGACATACGGGACCCCCCGTCCCTCAGGGAAACCCGCCTCCTGCACACACCCCAGCATCGGCAGGGACAGGGACAGCAATGCTCCCCTCTCCTGCTCTCAGCTCCTGGGATACTCCTTCCCTTGTGCTCTTTGAAAGGGGTCCCCATGCTGTGCTGACAGCAGGCTGGGGACATGGGAGAGGGCGGGAGCAGGACAGAAGCTTCCTGCACCCCAACACCCTGCTGCCCTCAGGGAGCCTCCTCCCAGCTCCCTGCTTCCTGGCGAGCCCGGCTGGCCCTGCCGCATCCAAGGGGAGGTGTGAAGCCCACCTTTATTGGGGGCCTGGCAATGGAGTAGAGCAGGAGGACCCCTGAAACCAGCACCCCGGCCACAATGCCATACTGGACCTCCCAGAAACAGAGCAGGAATGTCACACAGAGGGGTACAAGGTCCAGCCCTGCAAGAGAGACAACCCAGGCTCAGCTGCACCTTGTCCTTGTGCCACACGGCCCTCCGGGACAGCGCCTGCTCTTCAGGCAGAGCTGAGTTGCACCAAGGGATCGACTGCCCCCGGCTCATGCCCTCACTCTTAACCCGCCAGAGTGTCCTGAAGATCCCAGCGTCAAACATGGGGACCACAGCCGAGATGATGACGGCAGCCAGCGCCGCTTTGGGGATGTAGTAGAAGAGCGAGGTGAGGTACGCCAGCGAGAGCAGGACCAGGGCGCCTGCAGGAGACGGGGAGCACTTGAGCCCCAGTGCCCAGGGTGCCCAGGAGAAGCGGGTGCTGGGCACGGGCCCTGCAGAGCAGCCCACGGCAGGGTGGGGGGCTCTACCTGTGACGAGCCCTCCCGCGGGGGTGCAGACACCTGACTGCGCGTTCACCGCTGTCCTGAAAGGCGAAGCAACGTGCTGTCCCCGGCTGTGCTGGGGCTGGCTGGGGACGGCAGCTGCCCCCACCCGCTGCCGAGAGACCCCACCCAGGAAAACCACCCACCCCGTCAGACCCCACCGGGGAGAAACACAAGTCCACAGCTCCCAGCAGGTGAGGTGGGAGGGAAGGTCACCGTGGGACCCATGCATAGCCCAGCAGCCAGGACACGAGCTCAGGGACCCACCAGGGTCTGCACAACCTTCCGCCCAAGATCCTGCAGAGCCCTCCCACCACACAGCCCCGGCGAGCATCCTCTGCTCCCCCTCCTGCTACCCACCGGCCAAAGCTGCCCGTGATGGGGTACGACGAGACAAAGGAGCCCAGGACGTTGGCGAAGCCTGCAGTGGGGAAGGAGAGGGGCTGGAGGTGCAGCAGCTAAAGGAGGCACTGCCCGGGGCCATGGGGCGGGTCTGTGCCTCTGTGTTCACCTCCTCCATCCCCGAGCTGGTACCCAGGGCTGGATCAGACCCTGTCCAGCCATGTGAGCTGGACTCAGGCTGCTCTGGAAATTGCTGAGGGGTGAGAAAGGCTTGAGGGGGGGGCAGCATGCAAGGTACAAAAGGTAACACTTCAGGTAGAGGTAGAACTGCTGAGATGGGGATCTCTGGTAGCTGAGGAGCTGTGGGACACACGGTGCCACTCAGGCCAGATTCCCACCCCCTGCCCTCTTGGTCCGAGAGGCCTCTTACCCATAGCCAGCAGCTCCTGGTTAGGGTCAATCCTGTAATTGTTCTGCGAGGCTGCAAGACGAGCGGCATTGCCCTGAGCTTCCTGCAGGCACAAGCAGCACCTGCAACAGCCGTGGGCCCCATCCCAGTCCCTCCGGGCGCAGGAGCACCCTGAGCCAACACCCAGCTCCTACACAAACTTTGGCTGCACACAACACAGAGACCCCCCAGCCCACTCCCCACTCAGGCATGGGGGAGCTGCCTGGCCAGGGGAGGGGGTCAGCAGCACCCCATGGGACCCCTCCTGCCAGTCCACGCTATGAACTGGGCTCAGCACTGGCAGCCCAGTCCCTCCCACTGCCCCCATGGGAACAGCACCCTCCCCAGCACCCCAAGCCCCCTGCAGAGACCCCTCCCACGAGCAGAGGCGCAGGCGCCCGGCACAGCCGTACCAAAAGCCTTGGCAATCGCAATGGTCTCCAGCAGGCCCATGAGCGGGACCACGGCCAGCCCGACCCCCATGTCCTGGGAGGGAAGGATGCGGTGAGCGTTGCCACCGAGGGGCGAGGGCCGCCCCACAGCAGAGCCTCCTCCCGCTGTGCAGGGAGCCAGCAAATGCAGGGGCAAGGAGGCAGCAGCCCGCGGGGAGCCCAGCCTCCTCCTGGCACCCACCTCCACCATGCTCCAGAAGGGGACGGTGCCGTTGGGCGCAGCCACGGAGAAGCGCGGCAGCCGGAAGGCGGGGAGACCCTGGGGGATGCTGCCGGTGAGCGTGAGCGGCTGGGAGCCCATCACCTGGAAGGAGTAAGCGACCAGGCCAGCAAACAGGACCACAAGGGCGTTGCGTGCTGCAGCGGAGAGAGCAGCTGTGAAAACCTGCCCGGAGCCCAGGGCGGCCGGAGGTACGGCCGGAGGTGGGGACCCGGGCTGCCGACCTCTTCCAAGCCTTAGGAAGGGGCGCGCACAGCGGCAGGACCACCCTGGGGACGTCGTCCTCCCCGACCCACCCCCAGGTCTCAGCTCCTGCCAACCTGAGCTTTACTGGTTTGGGGCTGTTTCTTCTCTGCCCCGAAGAGACAAGACCCCAGGAGGGGAGAGGGCAGGGGGTGGCCAACGCACCCGTGGCAGAGGTCCAGACGATCAGGTAGCTGATTCTGGCAGCCAGCGGCTCCGCATGGGCAGCTTGGGGCAAGCGGCTCTTCATCACCCGGAGCCCTGCCAGCGCAGCCAGGCAGGCCAGTCCCAGGATGGCATCCCCAGCCCTGCAACAAGCACATCAATGCCAGCCCAAACACACTGCGGGGCACAGGGAGAGCTACCCCAACGCCCCACGGGAGGAAGAGGTGCACAGAGACGCTGCCAGCATCTTCACACCACTGGCAAAGCACATCGCCTCTCTGGGGAGCAGCAGGCGAGGGAGGAGGGGGTGTCCCCCAGTCAGTGGTACAATGCTGATGGGTTTGTGGGTTCTCCATAAACAGGGGAGAAGGTCCCCTGCAACAGGGAGAGGATCCTTTAGGCAGGATCTGCCTCCTCCGCCTCCCGCCGCTGTCCCTCACAGCCAGGCAGGTGTTCTGCCACCGTGATGGAGCTGACCCCGGGTGTCAGGGCTGTGCGTGAAACCCAGGCTGGGCACAGACCCCCAGCCACGGGTGCAGCCAACAGGGGCAAGCGGGGGCATAGGGATGCCTGAGCTCCCCCTTGGACTGTCAAAAATTGGAGGAGGACATGACACAGACGGACCCAAGGATGTGCCTTTGGGCTGGCAAAATCGTGGTGTACCTAACTGGGAGCAGAAAATAGGACAAGCGTGCCCAAACTTTCCCCTTTTGCAGCTTGTGAGCCCGTGTGCTTCCCCATCTTCAGATTTCCAGCTCAAATGGAAACAAGTGAGAACCAGCACTTGTGTCACAGCACCGAGCGGTGACCAAGAAATCAGCCCGAGGTGTGACCAGAGAGATGGGGAGTGAAGCAGCAGAGCCCCAGACCCCACCGCTGCAGGGGGATGGAGCAGGGCAGGCACAGGGATGGTGCTGACCTGGTCTCCCCGATTCTCCGCAGCGTCTCGTACACCTGCAGGAAAAACTGCCGAGGGATCCCCTGCAGACCCAGGATGTTCTGTGGGGGAAGATGTTCTGGGTTAGAGTGTAAAATGTGCCAAAAGGAAAAAAAAATATTCTATTACCATCTTCAGGAGCTGTTGAGACCAGGTGGGGCAGTGCTCCCTGCCTCCCCCCTCTGGACTATCTCCTGTTAATGGGCACAACAATGCCTTATCGCCTGACCCATCGGTAACTCGCTCCTGGGCTATCTCCTGTTAATGGCCCATCAAGGAACTGCCTCACGACTCCCCATCCCATTGTGAGATGCTCCGCCCGGGGAGGGGGGGGGGGGGGGGAAGGAGCCAAGCAGTCCATGCCAAATAAAAACGGAGATTTTGAACACCCTAGCAGCCTTCTTCCACTGGATTCCCAGAGGAGCTTTTCCCCCCACTGGAGTTCCAGAGGACAAGAGCTACCTACCTACCACTGGACCTTCGGAGGAAGACCAGACTCTTTTACCTGATCGCTGCTTCCACAGAACTACACCCATCACTTCAGGAGGACTGCAGCCATCATCTTATCGGACTGCTACTGCCCCCCTAACAGGGTGTCAGGTTGTATTTCTGACTCTGTCAGTGTAAACCAGTGGGTTGTTTGTTTTTCCCTGCCTTGTGTTATATATATATATATATATATATATATTAGTAAAGAACTGTTATTCCTATTCCTCATATCTTTGCCTGAAGGCCTGTTAATTTCAAAATTATAATAATTTGGAGGGAAGGGGGTTGCACTTTCCATTTCAAGGGAGGCTCCTGCCTTCCTCCCCAGACACCTGTCTTTCAAACCAAGACAGAAGACAAAGCACCGTGAAAGCGTGGCACAAGCCCGAGCAGCCCTGCTGTCCCCCTGCGCCGTGCCGGGAGCAGCAGCAAGGGCCCAGCACTTCTGCCACAGCCCCCTGCTGCAACCGCAGACATTAGCCAACGCAGGCCCGCTGGTTTCTCGCACAGCCCGACACCATCTCCCAGAGTCTCTGATTTTGGTTAACCACAGAGGAAGCGCTGCAGCTCCAGAAGGGCTTCAGGTCCCTGAAAGGCCAGCGAGGGACCAGCGGAGCTGCAAACCCGCCACACCTCCCATCGCTGCAAACCCACCCTGCCGAGAGAATCAGCCAGCACCTCCTGCAAGGGACCAAATCGAACATCCTGGTTTCACTGGTGTCCTGGATGCCACCAGCTGGTCACAGGCAAAGGGTGCGTTCGGCTTGGTCTGCTCAGAGCAGAGCGCTTAGGGACCCACCTCAACTGCTGACAGGGGGAGACCCGTCCCCGCTTTGGGGCTCCTTCCTCTCACACTGAGCACATCGCCCAGCCCAGTACTAAATACCCCGGCTCCACAGTACAGCTGGCTCCAGGACAGAGCAGGCAAGGCCTCCGGAACAGACCAGCAGACCCTACCTTGACTTGGTTGAAGCTAATGGTGATGGAAGCAGCCGATGTAAACCCTTTAGTGACTGGGCAGGAGATGAAGTCCAGAAGGAAACCTGCACGGGACAGGCGGCAGTAAGCACGCTGCTGGCCCCGACAGGGAGCACAGGGTGTTTGCAAGCACACAGAGCTGTCGCAAGCGTTAGCAGGACAGCCCCAGTGTCTCGGAGAGCACAGGGGAAGAGGGGAACAACTGCAGGATGCACAGCCATATCCTAAAAATGCAGCCACGCGGGGCAAGAGCATCTCACCGAGGTGCAGGAGCCCCATGGCCAGCTGGATGCAGCCGGAGAGGAAGGCGAGCAGGATGGCATAGACGGGCTCATGGAACGCGTAAGAGGAGACAAGCAGCGACATGATGGCTGTGGGACCCAGCGTCACGTCCTTGGCGGTGCCCAGGAGGCAGTAGACAAAGCAGCCCATGAAGGAAGAGTAGAGGCCGTACTGCACGGGGACAAGAGGAGCACTTGGCACACCGCTGGGAGCCGGGAGATGCTGGGACGAGGAGGGCTGAGCTGCCCTCGGGTCCCTCCAGAGCCTGCAGCGAACTTTGAGCGAACTCACGGCGCCCGCCCGCACCTTCCCGACCCGGGAAATGGGTGAGTGCACAGGAGCGGCCCTCCGGCTGCCCTGCCCTGCCCGCCATCGCTGCCGGGCTGCAGGCAGCGGGCAGGGAGCCGGTGTCCCCCGGCACCCACGGCCCCGGGGCGCTGCCACCCACCTGCAGAGGCAGCCCGGCCACCTCGGCGTAGGCCAGCGCCTGCGGGACGGCGGTGAGCCCCACGGTCAGGCCGGCGATCAGGTCGAGCTGCAGCCAAGACAGGGAATAGCTCGGGAGCCAGCGCAGCACCGGCAGCCGCGCCCGCACCCCCGGGCACCGGCCCCTCTCCCCGCGCTGCCGGGGGCCCGGCGCTGCCATGGCCGGGGCAGCGACCCCCAGCCCCGCCGCCCCCCCCCCCTCCAGCCCCCCCCGGACACGCCGCGGAGCTCCCCGCTCGCCGAGGGAGAAGCGGGGCCGGGGGCTCGCAGCCGCCCCGGGAGGCGGCAGGACGCCGCGCAGAGCGGGCCGGTGCCGGGGAGGGGGGGGCTGCGCCGGAGCCACCGGGGCCACCCCGTTCCCTGCCACGGGGCTGGCGGCTCCGCCCGGGCCGGATCTGAGTCGCCGGGGCCGCCTCATGTGACCGGGGCAGAGGAGGAGCCGGGGCCGCCGGAGGAGCCGCCGAGCCCCGCCGCCGCCGCCCCGCCGGTGCCGCTCCCGGTGCCGGTGCGATGCGGCCCTGGGCGCTGGCGCTGCTGCTGGGCGCGCTCCGCACCGGCGAGACCGCGACCCCGGCCGCGGCCCGCAACGTGCTGCTCCTCCTGGGTGAGTGCGGCCCCGCGGAGACCCGGAACCGGTCCCGGGTCCGCGCCCGCCGCCCTCAGTCCCTGTACCCGGGGCTCGGCGCATCCCGTGGGCAGGGGAGGGACGGCCCCGGGGGGTCCCGCTGCATCCCCTCTGCTGGGACGGTCGGCGCAGCACCGGCCCCAGCCCGATCATCTTCAGCCTGGGGATGCTCCCGGCGTCGTTAGTGTCCCCCGGGCTTTGCCAGGTTGGGGACACGGCGGGGGTCGGGCCCAGTGCTGCGGGGCTCACCCCGCACCCCTCCCGCTGCAGCAGATGACGGTGGCTTCGAGAGCGGCGCCTACAACAACTCGGCCATCCGGACGCCCAACCTGGACGCGCTGGCCCGGCGCAGCGTGGTCTTCCAGAACGCCTTCACCTCCACCAGCAGCTGCTCCCCGAGCCGGGCCAGCATCCTGACCGGCTTACCCCAGGTAGGGGCACCCGCATGTGCCGCCGTGGGGGCTGCCAGTCCGCGGTGGGCACTCGGGGGTGACCAGAGTGCAACCCCCCCATGCCTGCTGACCCACTCTCTCCCTGCCCCCTGGGACCTCACACCTCGCGCACGGCCAGACTTGGTTTGGGGCCAGGCTGGCAGGCGTCACCCCACCGTGTTGTCCCTCTCCGCCCGCAGCACCAGAATGGGATGTATGGGCTGCACCAGGACGTGCACCACTTCAACTCCTTCGACAGAGTGTGGAGCCTGCCCCGGCTGCTCAGCCAAGCGCATGTCCGGACAGGTAGGGACACAAGCAGGGAAACCCCCCCAGCTCTGTGCACCGAACCCCTTTGGGCGAGAGAGCTCGACAGCTCACCTGCCTGCAAGCTAGACAGCACCGCCTGGACCCGTGCCCACGCTCTGTGCTGACACCCGGGTTTCGCTTTACTTCCCCCCGCCGCTGCTCCTCTGCCGCCCTCGTCACTTTCTCATCTGTTCCCCACCCCTCTCCTTCCTGGTTCCCAGGGTCACACAAGGCTTGTGCTTGACCCAAACTTCCACCCGGGCTGCTCAGCTGCTCTAGCACTTACCCACGCCTGTGACTGGGGCAGCGTGGTCCCCGGCTGGGTCCCGTTTTCTGACCAGATCTGCAAGTGCCTCCGCAACCGGCAGAACTGACCGGAGAAGCCGGCAGCATCTTCCACTCCCAGCAGCCTATGCTGAGCGCAGCCCGTGCTGGAGCAGATGAGCTGCATCAGCCCCCAGGGAGGAGACAGCAGCAGGACCCGACGTCCTGCCCCCAGCTCCCCGTGCTCTTGGCACACTGTGTGTTCTTGCAGGGATAATTGGGAAGAAGCATGTTGGGCCCGAGGCTGTCTACCCCTTTGACTTCGCCTACACCGAAGAAAACAGCTCGGTCTTGCAGGTTGGGAGGAACATCACTCGGATAAAAGCGCTCGTCCGGCAATTCCTGCAGAGCCAGGATGAGAGGTGAGACGGACCCTGCGTCCCCAGGGCAGGCTGCGAGGGGCCACAGGAGAGGAGAGGGAAAGCGGCCTCGCTGAAGACGTGTCTCCATGTCCCAGTTGGTCACAAATAGGAAGTGACACTTTGTCTCTGAGTCACCCCATATCCAGAAGCCCAGATTAGGTGGGAGTCCTCCTGCTGACCCCAGCTCACCCCTGCACAGCCCAAGGAAGGTCTCGGGGGGGGGCATGGGCAGCCCTTTGCTACACCACCTCCACCCTCTCCATCTCTAGGCCTTTCTTCCTCTATGTCGCCTTCCACGACCCCCACCGCTGTGGGCACTCCCAGCCCCAATATGGGGCCTTTTGTGAGAAATTTGGCAATGGAGAGACTGGCATGGGCTGGATCCCGGACTGGAAGCCACAGCTCTACCGCCCAGAGCAAGTGCAGGTGAGAGCCTGTGGGGCTGCATGGGGCTATATGGGGTGGCATGGGGCTATATGGGGCAGCGTGGGGCTATATGAGACTATGCAGGGCCAAATGGGCGCTATACATGACAGCAGCCTCCGCTGGAGCCAGGGTGGCTGCGAGCTGGCCCCCACCTTGGTCACTGCCACCAGCATTATGGGCAAGAGCTGGCAAAGGCCACCCCAGCATACCCGTGACCTCCTTCCCCATGGTGGCCACGTGCCACTTTCCCTTTCTCCATTTAGGTCCCCCACTTTGTTCCAGACACTCCGGCTGCCCGGGCGGACCTGGCAGCCCAGTATACCACCATCGGGCGCATGGACCAAGGTAGGAGCCATGGGGGCCACACTGGCACCGGCGAGTGCTGCGGTCCATCGCGCCCCCCACCCCACCTCAGCTCTGCCCCTCCATCCGCAGGGATCGGGCTGGTCCTGGAGGAGCTGCGGCGTGCCGGCTTCCACAACAGCACCCTGGTGATCTACACCTCCGACAACGGCATCCCCTTCCCCAGTGGCAGGACCAACCTCTACCGGTCGGGTACAGCCGAGCCCCTGCTGATCTCCTCCCCCGAGCACACCGAGCGCTGGGGGCAGGTCAGCCAGGCCTTCGCCACCCTCCTGGGTAAGATCCCGAGCCCCCCCAGGAGGGAGCAGAGGCGTGCAGAGCTGTGCACTGGGGTGCACGAGCGGGTCCCCACCCTCCCCACGCCAAAAGCCAGGGTCCTGGGCCGGAGGACAGCCTGCAGCCCTCAGCCCGGCCGGCCCCAGGAAGGGAGAGGAGGGGTGACAGAACAGCAGGGTCCCCTGCAGGGACATCACCCCAAGGCTCAGCTCTGCAGCTCAGCCCAGGGCCACCCGCAGCCCACGTGGCAGCAGAGTCTGGGGACCTTTCTGCCCGTCTCCAGGGCTGAGTTTGCTCCCACGGGCACCAGCCACTCCTCTCACCCTTCTCTTCTCCTCCAGATCTGACGCCGACCATTTTGGACTGGTTCTCCATCCCCTACCCTTCTTACAGCCTCTTTGGCATGAAGCGGGTGCAGCTCACTGGAAAGTCTCTCCTGCCAGCACTGGAGTCGGAGCAGCCCTGGGCCACCGCCTTCAGCAGCCAGAGCCACCACGAGGTGACCATGTACTACCCCATGCGAGCCATCCAGCACCAGCAGTTCCGCCTCGTTCACAACCTCAACTACAAGATGCCCTTCCCCATTGACCAGGACTTTTACGTCTCGCCCACTTTCCAAGACCTGCTCAACCGCACCAGGGCCGGGCAGCCGACCCACTGGAACAAGACCCTGCACCAGTACTACTACAGGGACCGCTGGGAGCTCTTCGACTGTAGCCGTGACCCCACCGAGAGCCAGAACCTGGCCCTCGACCCCCGCTATGCCGCCGTCTTCCAGCTGCTTCGTGCGCAGCTCTTGAAGTGGCAGTGGGACACGGGTGACCCCTGGGTGTGCGCCCCCGATGCTGTCCTGGAAGAGAAACTGAGCCCCCAGTGCCGGCCGCTGCACAACGAGCTGTGAGCATCACCTCTGCCCAGTGTCCCCCATCGCTGTGGGACAGCCACGCGCTGCCCATTGGGCACGAGGGGGTCAGAGCAGGATCCCGGCTGGGCCAGTCCCAAACCCCTGGGTGACACCCCGAGGGGCTGCTCTCTGTGTTGCCAGCACCACCTGGCACTGGAGCGTTCAGGGATCCCCTGTTCTCGGCCAGAGGAGCTGTTGCGCCGAGCTGCCCCTCAATAAAGCCTCTGGAGGAGAGGTCTCCATTTTTAGCTGGAGCTGAGCACGCCCCTGCCAGCTCTCCCTGCAGCCAGCCCGGCTGCACAGCCCCTGGGGAAAAGGGGCTGGCGGGTACAGCCAGGAGGCAGCAGGGGTAGGGTTTAATTTAACACAAAATACACCAAGTGCCCAGAGCCCCGGAGGTGCAGAGGCCCAGGGGGGGACGGTGTCTGCTCCCTCCCTGCACCCAGAGGCTGGACCAGAGCCGCACGGCATGGCCAGGGCTGGCAGCAGCCCCCAGGCTGGGATGAGCCAAGGGGCTCCACGGCACGGCTGGGGCTGTGGGAGCAGCCGAGGGTCCCCCAACGCTCTGGGACATGGGGTGAAGCTTGCAAGGGGCGCAGGCAGTCCTGCTGGAGGCCCCCAGGCAGGGATGGAGCCAGGGGTTCCCAGCTGGGGGTGGGATGCTGAGCCAGGGCTCAGTGGCACATCTGAGGACAGGCACCGGCAGAGAGGGGCACGGACACAGCCTGGGGCTGCTCCCAGCAAACAGCAACTTTATTCACAGCTCCCTCACCCCCCTGCGTGGATCCCCCTCCCAAAAGCACAGCCAGGAGGCTCCCCACAGTCCCTCAACAGGTTACCAGGTCTGCACGTTAATAGGTTTGCTGTCTCACAAGGCACTTGGGTCTTTTTTTTCCTCCCCATTTTGGAGGAGATGAGGGTTTCCCCGTCCCCAGGGGCTGTGCAAGCCCCCTCGATGCAAGTCCAGTGCATCCATCTCACGTTAGCCAGACAGGAAGCCAAACTGCCCGGGAAGAGCAGCAGCAGCTCCGGTTTTACAACAGACAGGACGGATTCGGCCCCAGAGCTGGAGGCAGCAGCGTCGCCTCTCCCTGCCGAGCAGTGCGGGTCCAGCGCGGGCTCAGGACCAAGCGATCACAAACTGCTCCCACATCGGCAGCGACACGGGGACTCTCAGCACCTGAGGGGCAGAAGGAAGGGTCAGCACGGTGAGAACCGGCCGGGATGGAGCCAAGGGGGTGTCAGAGCTAAGGGGGGTGTCCTGCCCCCCTGGGGTGCAGACAGAGATGCAACCCAGCACGGCCCTGGTCCCGCAGACCTCCTGGGAAGGGTGCCCATGGCAGACAGCCCTGGGAGCAGAGCCGTGCCACTGCTCCTCACTGAGCTCCAGCCCCATCACCACGCATCCTTTCCATCCTCCATCGCGCCTTCTTTGCCCCCTTGCACAGCCTAATCCTGCCCTGTCCCGGGGCAGTGACCCAGCTCATGCTGGGCAGCCCTTTACACTCCTTGGTGTCAAAAAAGCAGGTGCTGTGCCATCGCTGGGGCCAAACCCCACCAGCACCTTGGCTGAGCCCCGGGTCCCTTCCCAGCCATCGGCCTGCAGCTCCCCCCCACCGCCACCCCCTCCCATGGGGGCGACGAGCACTCGCCTGGGTATCGCTGCGGTAGGAGAAGTCCTCCACAAGGGCACCATTGGCCAGGACTTGCTGGGGAGGGCTGGTGACACCCAGCACGGTCACAGCCTCCAGCAGGACCCCGTCGAGCTGGGCGCTCGCCTGCAGGAGCTGGCTGAGCACGGCGCCCTGTGGGGACAGGGGGGCTGTCACCTCGTGCTCCCAGGTCCCAGCCACCCTGCAGGCACCCAGGGCTTCTCAACATGCCCTGCCCAACATGCTGCCCATCTGCAGGGCACCGAGCCCGGGGGGATGGGTGTCACTGGAAAATGGCAAAGCCATTTATCAGAGGGACGGGGCTGGAGAGCATCCGCTGCTGCTGGCTCCCTGGTGCAGCCTCTCCCCCTTCTAAGGGGGCTCCTGGGGGGGTACAGCCCCCGTGGGACCCCACCAGCACATGGTGCTGTAGCACAACACAGCTTGGCTGCACCAGGGCACGGTGGTGCCCGTGACTGCAAGTGCCCCAGGGGCACCAGGACCTGCGTGTGGCCGCGAACACCCCCCGCCAGCAGCACCCCCTCGCTCACGCGTGTGGCCAAGAAGAGGATCTCGGTGTAGTCCCCCTTCTCAAAGCTCTGCCAGCTCTCCCCGTCGTCCCAGAACAGGTCTCCCCTGGCGAAGCCGTCCGGCGTCAGTGCCACAACCAAGGCCATCCCCTTCGTGCGGGACTCGGCGGTGCTGAACGCAGGCTCCTGGGGCGCAGGATCACGCACAGCTCCGAGCGCTGCCGGAGTCACTTTCCCCCAGCCCCGGCCGAGCACCACAGCCTCACAGCTTATTCAGCAACGTCCACTCTGCCGGTGACCACTCTGCAGCCCCCCACCCTGCCCCATGCACGGGCAGGGGCTGCCCAGGCAGGTCACCACAGCATCACTGCGGTGTCACCACGGCTCGGAGGGGGCTCACCTGCAGGGGCAGGATGTGCCCTGCGCGGACATGGACATTAATGGTGTCCAGGGGAGCTGGCAAGAGGATCCACTGCCCTTTGCTGTGGATGGTGGAGTCCTAAATGACAACAAAAAGAGGAAGGAGCAGGCAGGGGGTGCAGTGTGCCCAGGGGGGTCCCAGCCCAGTGCAGCTGCCCTCAAACGGCCATGAGCGAAGGCAGGGGAGGCTCAAGTCCTAAACACAGTCCTGGGGGGCCAGTACCAGCGGTGGGGTGCAGGAACCCACCGTGCGACCACCCAAGAGCCCCGTGGGGTGGTGGGGGAGCACCTACCCCCGTGAGGCTGTACCATGTCCCCGCCGGGAAGTAGCCGCTGACTTTGGTCTTTCCTGGCTCCAGCACGGGGGTGACGAGCAGCCCCCCGCCCCACATCAGCTGGCGGTCCACCGCCCAGGTATTGGGGTCCTTGGGGAACCTGGGGAAGGAGGGAAAGGGCAGCGCAGTGCCAGGGAGATGCTGCACCCACCTCCTGCAGAGCCCAGCGGGGACCAGCACCCATCGACCCTGGCCGGGCCAGCACTCACTCGAGGAAGAGGGGCCGGGCCACTGTCTCCCCAGCAGAGTGAGCCCGGTGGAAGAGGGTGTAGAGGAAGGGCAGGAGGGAGTAGCGGAGGTGGAGGGCGCTCCTCATGGCAGCCTGGGCGGCCGGGCTGAAGGTGTACGGCTCCTGCGGCTGCAGGGGAGAAGCCGAAGGGGGATGCTCAGACTGCACGGGGAGGAGCGGTGGGTGCCTTTTGGGGACGCGGGATGGACGCCCCCAGCATGAGCCCGGCACTGACGGCACACAGCCCCGCAGCTGCGCCAGCCGCCTGCCCACGCAGGCGGGACAGCCCCGAGCACCCACCCCTGCCCCATCCACCCAGCTGCACCCCTGCCCTGTGGGGCGAGGGCTGCCGGGGCTCACCCGGGTGCCATGGTCATTGTGATTCCTCATGAAGGGGTAGAAGGCGCCCAGCTGGGTCCAGCGCACGCACAGCTCCTCGGACGTGTCGCCCGCGAAGCCGCAGATGTCGGCCCCCACCAGCGGCACCCCGAAGAGGTTGAAGAGCAGCACCTCTGCGGAGGGGGCACAGAGGGCATCGAGGCTCCGCAGTGTCAGGGGCACAGAGCCCACGGAGCAGCCCTGGGCCGCAGGGGAGATGGTGCAGGAGGGAAGCGGGGGCGGAGGTGACCCGGGTGCCCCGCAGCTTACCTGGCACAGAGTAGTAGAGCTGCTCCCAGTCGCTGCTGACGTCCCCTGTCCAGTGCCCCGCGTAGCGCCCGTGCCCAGCAAACGTGGAGCGTGAGATGATGAAGGGGCGCTTGCCCCGGACCCTCAGCAGGGCGCTGTGGGCAGGACAGGGTCAGCTCAGCACCGCCCGGCTAGGGAAGGGGCTCAGCCCCCCACCAGCAGACGCCCAGTGCCATCTTGCCCATGGGGCAGGTGACATGGGACAGTGCTCAGGACACAATCCTCCAGCCTAGGAGCCCACGCAGCTGCACTGCACCAGCTCCAGCCCCCTCCAGTGCCGGGCTGGCAGCAGCAGGCAGCGTTATAAACCAAACCCTTGCCCATCCACCAAATGCCTTCCCCCGTGCCCAAACTGCCCACGCCGCAGCGCAGGGAGGGGGGTCTCTCTCCTGGCTCTGGCATCCCCTGGGCTCTGCATCAGCTCCTCCGGGACAGCAGGTGTGAGCCCCAGGCTTACTCGTGGGAGGCGATGGCCTCCGTCAGCCCGTAGAGGCTGTGCAGGTTGTAGTGGGAGGACAGGTACTGCTGGCTGGAGGCACAGATGGTCCCAGCTTGGAGGCGTCCCCCGAACACACCTGCACGGGAGAGGCGGAGGCGAGGGCAAGCTCAGAGCCCACTTGTCTGGGACCGGAGCATCCCCTGGGCTCCTCCCGGGGCTCCCCACAACCCCAGGCAGAGGCTGGTACTCGACCCCCATACCTGGCACGTAGGGGGGCTGCTCCAGGCTGTTGGTGGGGCAGCCGTCCCAGGAACCCTCCACGAAGTTCGACGGCTCGTTCATGTCCTGGGGAGGGAAGAGAAGGGGAGGGAAAGGATGGGATGCCTTCGCTGCTGCACCGGAGCCCAGCTGAAGCGCAGGGCAGAAGCCAGGGAGCCACAACCAGCAGCTCTGCCGGGGCCACTCACAAGCCACATGCCATCGAAGGGCACTTGGTCGTGGAAGTCCTTCACCATGTCGTGCCACCACTCGTGAGTCTCTGGGTTGGTGAAGTCTGGGAAGGCTGTTGGACCCGGCCAGACCTGCAGGAGGGAGGCAGCAATGGGCAAAGCCCTGCTGCACCCCACAGCCCCTACATGCCACCTCATTTCCCCCCATGGCCATAACCCCTCCGTGTTTCCCTTCAGCTCTCAGGGCTCCACTCAAGCCCCCTCCCACAGGGACTGGGGCTGCTCCCCACACGTACCTTCCCGATCAGGGGCTGCCCCGTGGCGTTTCGGATGAAAACCCCTCGCTTCAGTCCCTCGTCGTAGGGCTTGTAGGTGCCGGGAGGCCCCGAGCTGCTGATCCCAGGATCCTGGCAGGGCACAAAGCCGGGGCTTCACCAAGAAGGGCAGGGAATGGCCTCCCCCGCCTTCCACAGAGGAAGCTCCATCACTGCCCTTGGGGGCTGCCAGAAACCCCGGTGCCAGCCCACCCGCGCAGAAGCCCCAGCGTGGCCGGGGGTGTCACTCACCACGATCATGATGTACCTCAGGCCGTGGCGGTGGAAGTCCTGCACCATCTCCGGGTAGTCCTTAAAGCTTTTCTTGTTGAAGGTGAAATCCCTCTTGGCATCCGCGTAATCCAGGTCGTTCCACTGCACGTCCTGTGGATGGTGGCAGCGGTGCTCAGGGAGGAGCAGGGACCCCTGCACGCTGCTGCGGGACCCCCACCCCACAGAGGCTCCCCGTCACTCCCCCATGGCCGCTTTCCGGGCAGAGGCTCCAGGGAGCAGCCGAGACCTACCAGGGGGAAGCGGGCTGCTGTCATGTTGACCACGACCTGCCGGGTGATGTCGGTGGAGGAGTAGCCCCAGCGGCAGAGGTGGAAGCCCAGGCCCCAGTACGGAGGCATGAAGGGGAACCCTGGAAGCCGAGAGGGCGGGTGCTGGCCAGGTGGGCACAGGGACAGCCCAGCATCATGCTCCCCCGTGGCCCCACTCCGCCACGCCGGCCCCACCGCGCCGCTCGCAGCATCCCGGCAGAGCCATCCCAGGAGCACCCGTGCCCCCCACCCGCGGCTCGGCCCTACCGATGACGTCCAGGTACTGCCGCACCACGCTCTTGGGGTCAGGGCCCAGGAAGACGTAGAAGTCCAGGATCCCGCCCGTCGTGCGCCAGGTCAGGGCCGGGCTGGGCTGCAGGAGCACATCTGGCGAAGCACAAGCGCCGGAGGAACAAGCTGAGGATGGGGACGTGGGCCAAGCCCGTGCCCAGCACCTCCGTGGGACTCACCCATCGCGTTGCTGTTCAGCAGAAAGACGCCGTGAGCCGAACCGCTGTCCTCCATCACCAGGTAGAAAGGGTGGGAGCCGTAGAGGTTGACCTGGGGCTGGAGTAGAGCACAGCGCAGTGCGGGTGAGGCTCCGTTGGAGGCCCCAGCACAGCACCCACCCACCCACCTGCCTGCCACTGGCCAAAAGCACCGTCACGGCTCGGGGTGCAAAGCCAGGGCTTGCAGCCCCAGACACTGCCTGAGTCAGCAGAGCTCTGCCCCAAACAAGAGCCCTGGACCGTGTCAGGGAAAGCGGTTTCTGAGCAGCACAGAGCCCCAGGGGGGACAAAGCCTGACTTGGGGACAACGGTCCCACGGGCTTGCCCAGGGCTGAGGCCAGGTCCCAGAGCTCCACAGCCACGGATGCCTTTCCCCAGCCCCAAACAAGATGTCAGAGGTTGCAGGGCCACCCCCACAGGCGCAAATGAGCCACCTCCCTCTCCCTCAGCCCCGCTCCGTACCACAGGCGCCATATCCCGATTCCAGAGGGTGACCCTGGTCCACGCCGTGTCGAGGACCAGCGGCGTCTGGTGCTCTCCCAGCCCAGAAATGAAATGGGAGGGCAAAGAGGTGGAGATCTGCAGGAACTGGTCTGCGAAGAAGAGGGGCGCGACGGTGGTGTTCAGCCTGCCGGAGAGAAAGGGAGACTCGGGCAAACAGCCCCAGCGGTGCCCAGCAGCCGGGTTTCGACTGATCTCTGGGACTCCTGCTTCCCTTCCCAGGCACCGAACCGCAGAGGGGCTCAAAGCAAAGCCCCCGCAGCCGCTGACCGCCACCCCGCTGCTGTCACCGCCATCCCCTGCCGCATCCCTGCTCCATCCCACGCACCGCTGGGGTTGGGGCCAGGACCCGCTTCCAGACCGAATCCCTTCGGGAAGGCTCGGGGCAGGACGGGCACTTACAGGACCTGCCCGTCGCGCTGCCGGCAGACGACGAGGCCGAAGGGGTCCTGGTTGATCTGCAGCCCGTAGAGCGGGGAGGCGGCTCGGCCGCTCGCCCGCGGCGTGGCCAGGGGCACCTCGTACCGCTGCTGGGCCGGGTCCCGCAGCTGCGGGGACAGAAGGGGGGGGGGGGTGTCAGCGGGGGGGGCCGGAGCACCGGGGCACCGGTCCCGGGGCCGGCTCGCACCGTGAAGCGGAGGCGGGTGGGGGTCTCCAGCGCCACGTCCAGCCGCAAGCTGCCCACGGCCCCCGGCAGGAAGCTGGCGGCGACGCGGCGGAGCCGGGCGGTGTAGCCGGTGGCGGTGGCCGTCAGGTTCTCCGCCCGGTAGCTCCGGTAGCCGCTGGGGAAGAAGCACCAGGGCGGGCCGGGGCTGGAGCCGGGGCTGGAGCCGGAGCCGGCGGGGGCGTAGCAGCAGCCCCGCTCCTCGCAGTCCGCCCGCGACAGCAGCCGCTCGGGGCCGCAGTCGAAGCGTTCGTCCGGGGGCACCTGGCAGCCGGCGGCCCCGGGGCTGCCCGCCGCGGCGGAGCCCAGCAGCGCCAGCAGCAGCAGCGCGGCCGGGAGCCCCGGCCCCGCCATGGCCCCGCCGGCCCGGCCCGGCCTCCCAGCAGGCGCGGCGGGACCGGCCCCACGTCACGGAGGCGTCTGCGGGGCGGGACCGGCCCCGGGAGCGGGCGGGCGCCTTCCCCCGCCGGGGCCGGGGCCTTCCGCCTCCCGGAGCTGCAGGGAAAGGCGGTGAGGGGGGGGGGGGGCCCGGAGGGGAAGGGGGCGGCTGCCCCTAGCGCCCCAGGCCAGGGGGAGGGATGAAGCCACCCTTGTGCAGCCAAGGAAACAAAAAACATTTGCAGTGCTACAGCTTTGGTGACCACTACCTGCTACACAGACTTAGTTTTTATATATTTGTTTATTTACAAAGCCTGCAAGCTCTAGCAGAACAAGAGCTGAGGGTTACATGGATGGGGTTCGTGGCAGTCGGGCTTCCTGCAAGCCCAGCCTGGAGCCCAAGCACTGTCTGAGCCACTGGAGAGTCCGGTAGTGCTGGGGATGGTCCTGCTGGATCTGCTGGACGATGGCATCGATGGTCTGGAGCCGGTGGCGCAGTTTCTGGTGCTCATTTCTCCAGGCTTGCTCCGTGCGGCACAGGGGAGTGTACGTCCCTTCCTTCAGCGCCTGCAGGTGCTTCCAGCGAGTCTGGTAGGACACGATCTCCAAAAGGTTCTGAGGAAAGCAACAACAGAAATTGCTTTGACAGCAGGCCGCAGAGAGAAAAGAACTAAGAAAGGCAGGTGACTTTCGTCACCGGTACTGGAACCATCACATTCTGAAAGGGAAGGGCTTCTGAAGAGGGACAGGGCTATCAAGTCCCCCTTGTACCGGCAGAACAGCTGTTAACGGGTACAGCCAGAGAAGTGGTTAGGTTGGAAGAGACCTTTAAGATCATTGAGTCCAACCATGAACCTAACGCTGCCAAGTCCACCATTAAACCATGTCCCTAAGCACCACATCTACACGTCAGCTAATAGAAAAAAAAAATAAAAAATTTAAATGTTCATCACAGAATTCCATAAACCAGAGAAATACCTGCATGCACAGGGCAACCCTCGCCAGGACAGAGTTTGACCAACTTACAACCTTTGCAGGAGGCCATTCAAGACCTTGAGCTGGCTCTCAAATCTGTAACATATGAGCAGCCAGAAAGCGCTCACAGAGGAGAGCTGTGACCGGGTATTTTGAAGACACAAACCATGTCCTTCAGGCTGATGTCTCCAGGTGAATGCTGCCTCGCTAAGAGTACAACTGCAGCCCCAATTCAGGACCCCCATGAGCCCTCAAGGTGTGCTCAGTTAACTTAAAGTGCCGCTAAAATGCCAAGCACACTCAGTTCAGGATGGTGGTGAGACAGGGAGATGGGGAGCTGGCACCAGGAGAAAGCAGCCGATCCCGTCGGGCTCGCGAGCTCCAGGGAGCGGAGCCGCTCACCCATCGCTTCCTGTTCCGACGAGCTTCTGCGTCTGCATCGAGGCCGTCGCACTCAGCCTCCAGCCTGCGCAGTTCTCGCTGCTTTTCCGAGAAGGCGGCACCGAGGGACGCCTGGGCGCTCTCCAGCTCCAGGAGGGTTGCATCACAGTCCTGAACGTTCTGGCAAACGCAAGAGAAGGAAAGGGCAGAGTGTGGTTCTTCGTCCAGCTGCACTCCAAGCCATCTCCCCAGAACTCTCCTGTGGGATTTTTTAAGGAGCCTCCAAAGCCTGTCCCGTTTGTGTCCCGACACCCCGCGTGTCTGCGCTCAGCCCACCCTGGTGCTCCTTACAGCCCCGGTGAATTCCTACAGCCCTGCTCTACTCGCTCACCTTCTGGGCTTTGCTGATCTTCTTTCTCAGCTCCTGTTTCTTGCAGTGGAAGATGCTCTTGGGGACAAGCTTCTTGTCTCTTTTGTTCTGACCCTCTCCAAGAAGCGCTATCACCTCTCTGCGAGAAACAGATGCCTCCATATCACGAATCATCTTCTCCTGCTGCTTCATCAGCTGGCCATAGCGGACCTGCCGTGTGTCAAGATATGAAATAGGCTGAAAGTAACAAATGTTCACAAACAGCACCGAACCAATTCTGTGCGGCACATCCCCTCCACATAAACCAGGCATACGTGACACGTGAGCGTTGGCAAGCCAAATTTGCTCTAAACCCAAACCCGGCTTGCCCTGTGTGGATCTGGAAAGCAAAGGGCTGGATTATCAACTCGTCTAAAGTAATCTTCAAAAGGTTTCACTGGAACTCCTTAGCAATAGGAAAAGCAGAAGAGTAAAGTAACCTGGGAACAAAAGGGAAGAGTTGCTTTGCCAGAAGACAGAAGGCTTCCCTAACCAGTGATTAAGATGATGCAATATTTAGTCATCAACATTCCTTTGCTTATAAATTGGGGTCACGGCATAAGGTGGCAAACATATTATGTTTTAAATAGATTTCTCAGGTGTCTCTAGACTCTGCTGCAGCCCATTACACGGCAGGCGCAAGGAAGGCACGAAGAGCACGCACGTTGGATGTATTTCATTCAGCCCAGCTGGAGGGTGTACGATTTCCAACATTGCTATGGCCTGGCAATGCTGCTTCCCCAGCCCGTTTCTCATCTCCTGCCTTCAGCAACGCCGAAGCTGAATCCATCGTGCGCAGCTTCCCCTCCCCAGTGCTCCTCCCCCAGGGCTCACCTGCATCCTGTGAATCTCTGTTCTCATGGCGTGGATCTCGCCGTGCCCTGACTCAGACTCCACCGCCGCACGCATCTCTCTCGTCAGCTGGATCTTCTTCTCCCACAGCAGGATTTGATGCCTTCAGTGACAGAAAGAGAAAGCAGCACCTTTGTCAGCACCGGAGAGGACGCTCGCTCCCTGTGCACGCGTGGCAGCACGCTCCCGAGCTCAGTCCTGAACATGGAGCTGAAGGTTCAGCAGAACCTGAGGGTTTGCATGTGGGACACGTAAAAGGGCAGCAAGGAGCAGCGTGGAACCAGACAGGGAGCTCCACCATCCACAACGTGGCACGGTGATGGCACGGTGACTAACAACAAGCGTGCCCAGGCTGCCGGGGGCTGGTGGACCCCAGTGAGCTGCCCAGCGCAGCACGCTCGCTCCGAGTGACTGGCGGAGGAGAGCGCAGGCAGAGTCACCCCATACAGATCTCAGCAACGTCCAGCACGAGCCTGCTGGAACTGTTAAAGCCGACATCCTCACGGCTCTCGCTGCTTGCAGAGACAGCTAAAGCACCTTTCAGCTTCTGCGCCCAAAAATCCATGAAACTCCTTTCATCTTCTCCGAGAAGGACAGAAGCACATTTGCTGTTGCTGGTTCAGTTCGATGAGCAGAGAGGAAAGGTGACATGGACACCTACATTCGAAGAGGGTGGCACAAAGCAAGAACCTCTCTGGTACCTACTCTGCTTCCACCAGGCTGTTTAGGAGTCTTTCCTTCTCCTCAGTCAGCTGACTGTGCTTCTCCTGCATCTCAACCGACTCTTTTTCTGCTGCCTAGGTTTGGGAAGCATAACATTGTCAGACAACACAACGTGGTCAGACTAAGGAAGATTTACACGGTCATTGTCTGCCTCCGATCTGCACGGGAGGCTGAGACCTGGAAATGAGATGTCTGTACCTTGAGAGAGCGCACAAACTCGTTCTCGGTGATAGTGTTGCCGTATTGCAGCTCCTCGAAGCTGCTGCTGTTCTTGTTGATCAACACATTCAGCTTTATCAAGTCATTGGACATGTTCCTCATGTGACGTTCGATGTCTTTCTGCTCTTTTGTTTCCTGCTGAATTTCATCTACAGGTGAACAGAAAAAAAAAAAAAAAAGTCTTAAAATTCCCACAAGCAGCAGGTGGAACACAGGCAAGGCGTGACAGACTGCCATCAGACCAGACAACGCTGCCTGCAGAGCCACCTACATCCCACGTACCCAGCCAAACCATTTTTCCACAAGCCCAAAACCCAAATACGGTTTTGAAGGAGACTGCTGTGGAAAAGAGCTGGTTTGAGCCAAGGGAAGCGCCATCATGGTGGGGACATTTACCCACCAACTACTTGCAAACGTTATTTAAGAAGTGTAGCACGTGACACGGCCACTTCGGTTCGGTTGTGCCTGTTAAGGCAGCGGGATCAGTTGTGACAGGGAATAACGCCAGGCAGAGCAGCAGAGGTGCCTGGCTCGTAGCCCCAGAGCAGTGCTGGGGCCGCCTGCGTTACTGCTCACACGGACGTAGGAGCACGGCGCATTCTCTGGTGAAGGTCTGGCTGACCCGTCCGTAAGCCCTCGCTCCCTTTTTCCTCCATTCACAGCTGAACGTTTTAAAAAGAGTTGGGGAATGACCTACTTTCCCTGCGCACTTTCTTCTGCTGCATTACTGTGATCCGTTTCTTTAACATATCCAGGGAGGCTACTTGTTCCTCCCGTTGGTGTGTTAACTTGACCAGCTCTTGCTGCTGATTGAGCCAGTGCTTTTGTAGCGTCATCACCTCAGAGTGATATTCTTCTATCTGCTTGGACAGCTTGTTGATCTTCATTTCCAGTGGCCCCAGTTCTTGACCCTGGATGAGGGCAAGGTTGGGGATTAATCAGGCAGAAGCTGCTGAAGCACTTTTTGCAGAAGGCCGGTCCAGCCGCTGAGATGCCTACCAAATACTTCAGCTATACTGTTACTTCTTTTGTGCCTCTATTTCCCATGAGCTGGATGGGACCAATCATTCCTGACCTCACGGGAACAAATGCAAGGGAAACCCAAACAGCTCTCAGGCTCTGGGGTGAGAGGGGCCTCCTAAGCTCCTACAACAGGCACATCTGGGTGTCCAAGAGTCTGCCACAGCACTCATTCTAGCATTGGGGTCTATAAAGGTCTTGCAGCTGGGCAGACCTGGGTATCAGCTGAATGGGGCCAAGCACCACGTATCTACATCACCCCGCCTGCTCCATTCGCCCCTTGTCAGTATTTGCAGGTTTTCTGATGAGACCCTAGTTACTCCCAGAGTATTGATGTCATTCAACGTTTTCATCAGGCGCAGACAACTCCCTGCAGAAATCTGTGCTGGGCACACCCTCATTTCACAATTCCCTCATGCCAGCTCCTCCCCCCGTGCACTAAGAGCTGTTTGACAGACGTAAGCATTTACATTAACTAGTGCAGCTTTTAAACCTCTATGCTGATGCCTGAAAGTTTTAACTACTCAGCACTTACACAGTTACATTTATCAGGGGCACCTGTGGTCACCACAAAGAATAAAATCAAGCCTGGGACTGAAATGTGAATGTACATACCCCCTGCTGCGCAAGAATCATCTCCAACCTCTTGTTGTACTGGCTGAGCACCGCTTGCTTGTTCTCGGTCAGGAGACTGCACCTTGCAATCTCGCTTTCCCTGCAGCTGATCAGGTCACGGGTATTTTTTACTTCCTTGTCCAGCTGACAAAGTGTGTTTTGGAGAACTGTCAGCCTGCAGCTGGTATGAGTTGCATTCAGAATAACCTGGGCCACATCATTCTCAACCTTGGAAAAATGCAGCTCCTAGGAACGCCAACAGACAGAAAACAAATTACTGTCACCAGCAGCAGCCCATTGATTTGGAACGCCCGCTTCCCGAGGCACAGGAGTCAGGGGATTTAGATTCTCCTCCCAGGTCTGTGCCACAAGCTGCAAGCCAGCCACTTACCCGCTCTGTACCTTTGTTTCTCCGTCTCCTGACGGAGATACCAACATTTACCTCTGCCATAAGGCTGCTGAAGAGCATGAAGGAGCCCGAACATCCCAAAGCCTTTAAGAGGCCGCGCTCATCACCTCTGCAGTTACCTGCCCTGCCTGGGTGTCTCCAGCTGCCCGGCTCACCGGAGCAGGACATTCTCCACCACACCCGACAAACACGTCCCTCACCGAACCACCACCGCAGCAGCCAGAAAGGCGGGTGCCTGTTGAGCGCAGCGCGAATGCAGCCGGGTGACTTCTGCTGCCCCCGCGCCGCCAGCGGCCACGACTCTCTGGCTACATCCAGCCGTGCACCGCAGGTGCTGATGGGAGACAACGCGAGTGTCCGCTTGTTGGTGTGCCTGTGGGAAGGGGGCGGGGGGCCCCTCTCTCACAACGGAAGCCAGCCCTGGAACTCTTCCTGTTGCTCAAGATAATGCCCCCGATTTAAAAATCCCAGGGCCAGGCTGAAGTAACCCGCAGAAATACAGAGGTGTGGGTGCCTTGTTAGTGCCAGCCCCCACAACTCAACACCACAAACACTACGCTGGATCTTCTAGTTTTTCTATCTGTTCCAGTTACACACTCCCAAAGAGAGCAACTGATCGTGCCACACAGAACTGTGGGTCTGGTTCGATTGCTCCTTGGGCTGTAATCCTCACTCAGGAACGAGAGCAGGCCTATATCGCATTCCATGATGCCGGACAGAGATACAAGTTAGTTCAATGTGGAGTACAGCAGTACTACATATCCACTGTCTTCCTCCAATACATAAGAACTGGTACTACTTTATAGTAAAAACTCCCAGAATTCATCATTCTGTCCCGTTTTTTAAGTAAAGAAAGAATAGTACATTATGTGTCAAGGCCTTTTTGGCCAAACCCTCTCGCGTACACCAGAATCCCGCAATAAGATCACTGAAAGAACCAAACTGAAGTCACAAACTCAGCAGACCTTCAACTTCAGATCTGAAAAGCAGAACGAAGGCGCGGACGAAACACACTTGAGAAACACCGCTCAGGGCGGTTTCCTTCCCCCGCCCTCCCAAATGGAAGAGATAACACACCAGGTCTGTTTTTCTCCTACGGAGCTTTGCAGCCAGCTGCGAGAAGTGCTTTGTGGCTTTGCTGGACACCATCTGGTCCTGAAGCTTTGCCATGATTTCGTTCTCCATCTGCACTTTGGCATCAGTTCCTTTCTCTATGTCCTTACTGATGGACAGCAACTGATTCAGACAAGCAGCTTGATCCTAAACGCAGGAAAGACAGGAGACAGGGTCACTACAACTGTTTGGGGAAGGGGATTAAACATCTGTGTCTGATTTGAAAGGTTCTTCTTCCAAGTAACTCTCTCTCACCATCTTGGTCCTGTTGAGGGCCTGCTCTGTCTCGTGGAGAACGCGAGCGTAGGTGCCAGATTCCACCTTCAAGGCCTCCTGCCTGGAAAGGCACTGGGCAATCAGCTTCTTTGTCATGTTGGCATCGTTCTGTGAACGGCTCAGGATGGCGACAAGCGACTCATTCTTCTCCTCCTCCTTCCTGATTGACTTCCTACAGCCATGGATGTCTGTTTCTAGGGACTTGAGGTCATGTCTGTACTTGCTGGAGAGGCAAAGAGGATGGAAAATCACCACAGGGGTAGACTCACGCGCTGAACAGTCATCTACAAATTCCTCTTTTCAAACACGCTACTGCAGCGACAACAGACCAAGGAGGAAGATCTTTACAAAGGCCACCCTGCTGTGACAGTGCAGAGTCATCAGAAGATGGATGGAGACAGAAGACTGAAAAGCAAACGTACATAGGAAAATTAATTCCCGCTTTCAGTCCTGTCCCCACCCCCCACTCTTACCAGGATGCCACCATAAAAGCACATTGCAGGGAATCAGCCAGGCTGACTCCAGAGCAAATAAGCGCTTCCTTTGGCAACAGCAGGACGGTTTTCCTGATGATTTCTGAAGGCATCACAAAACCCTAACTGAGAGCGACAGGTAAAATCCCTCTTGAAGTCTAGCTCTTTGGATTGAGAGATGTTGCAAAGGTGAAGGAACTCTTCTAAAGGACTAAAATATGAACAGAAAAACTCTAAACAGCTTTAAAAACCCCACACATTTTGGGGGAGAGTTGTGTTTTGAATACAGAATAGTGACGAAGAACTGTGCTTCCTATCCTTTAACCTTACTATGTGCTTCAGAGCAGCAAACTTGTTCTGCTTGACATATCCTGCACGCGCAGCAATAAACTGGAGATGCACTGCCCCTTTCAGCATCCCTCCTGTCCAACCCGTTTGAGGTCTCTCCTGGGACTGTTCTCAGATACCGTACCTCAGCAGCGCTTGGGTGGCGATATAGGCCTCATCTCTCTGCTTCATTCCCGCCAAGCTGCTATTCCAGTGGTTCATCAGTCGCTTTTTCTCCATGTTAATAGCCTGAACCTCCATACAAGCCTGGGGGAGAGAGGATTTGTAGACAGGATAAATCTATACTAGGCTGGGAAACCAAATTCCCGTTACAATGCCTTTTTTTTTTTTTTTGTGTTCATAATACGCTGGGCAGGAACAGCTTCAGCTAACGTGCCTCTGGTTTATGGTCACCCCCGACCACAGAGCATAGGTCTGCAAGGAAAAAAATGCAGAGAGGGTGGGGGAGGAAGTGATTTATAGGCAATTCTTGAGGACAAAGGGAAAAACAAAACAAAACAAAACAAAAAAGTCTTCATTCCTCCAAACAGGAACTGATCATACAACTCTGTCCTACACTGTAGGTACCACGTGAGCATGAGCCAACGGGGTCGGTCCTTCCAGAGGGAAATATTAACCAGAAGCGTAAAAAAGCATTCTCCTACCTCATTTGCTGCTTGCCGAGTTACTTTTGTGTCCTCTGCCTGAGCCACAAACTGAGCTTCGAACAGAGCAATCTGTTCCTGCAGCTCATAGGCTTTCCGGGTCAAGCGGTCTACCAGAAGATCCTAGAGAGGCAGAGCCAAACAGCTCAGGATGAGTAACATAATCTCAGGCTTAACCAACTAAATTCTACAGCAATAACTTGGGCTGAAAATGAATTCAGTTAGCTTTGATTCCTACTGAAACTCTTCCATTCGTATCCAAATGACTCCTGAATGCAACAGTGACAATTTTCAAGAGAACAAAACCTTCTTTGCTGGTTTTTATCGTTCCACCCACAGTAGGAAATTGGTCCTTCAGATCTGAAGCAGCATTCATCCCTGCCAGCATGGGTTACATTGCGCCACCTCTCCAGCAGCTGGGAATCTTGATAATTTATGGTTTAAAATCCTTTGTTAAAAACCATCTAAACCCATTCGATCTCAACCGTTTGCCCGCAATTCTGCATCAACAGTAATTAGTTGGTGTCCTGCTGCAAGCAGGAGGCAGCAGAGGGAGCTCCAGCACACCGACCGCTCAGTTCACCTTCCAAGTTCGCTCTTCCTTGGGACTCAGAGCAATTCTCCAGACTTCAACATATGATACTTCTTTGCTAAATATCTTTCTGCCCCCACACCCCCGTTGCCTGAGTGAAGAGTGATCACTACTGATTACAACTTACTATTATAAGGCTCACAAAAAAATTCTGTTCAGTACATGCCACTATCTTGGTGGTGGGGATTCTTCTCATTTTCAATTATTTGGGGAAAATATCCCCACGCACCTTCCATGGTGTCTGTATATTCACTACAGCCTTCCTTCTGCCAAGGCAGCACGTCCTCCGAGACTCGCCACTAGCTGTCACCAGAATTCATTTCTTTATTTGAAAGAAGAGAGTTTTACTTGATACCTGTTTTTTCTTTTCCACGCCAGCTTGGGCCTTCTCCGCCTCAGCCCTCTTTGTCGATCGTTTCATTAGCAAAATATTATGGTGCATATGGTCCATGTTCTGCACGTAGAAGAGGTGCAAGGCCAGGTTTTCAACCTGGGTCTGCATTGCAGAAACTGGGGAGGCAGGGGGAAAAATATTTACAGAAAAGTATGTTTGTAAGACACACTTTAAACAGAGGTAAAAGGGAAAGAAACACAGAAGCACCCAAAGCCAAATTCGCACACTTACCAGCCAAATCAGCCCCCCTGAAATGTGAATTTGCATCGGCTTTGGAGTACAGCTCCACAAGCACAGCTAATATCTTGGTAAGCAATTCATTGGTTCCCAGCACTCAGAAGCCCAGGAGATCAAAGAAGGGGCGGCCTCAGGAGGCTGTGACTCCACTCCTCTGCCCCAAAACAGAACTGTCTCTTTCTCAGTCTGTTGAATGCTTCTCTATTTTTTTCAGCAATCTGCCAAACCTTTCTAGGCAGTTTATCCTACGCTGAGCTACCCTCGCCATCACAGTTGTTTTCCTGTCCCCTACCCACAGGCCTGCAGCACAACCAGCATGAGTCAAGTCCATTTCTTTGGCTGGGACGGGTTCCCACACAGATGGCACTCTCAGGCTCCCGGGTGCCCCTCACGACCCACGACCTTTGCGATCTCGTCACACCCTTACAGAGACACAGGCAAACATAACAGAGCGACAGCATCTTCCTCCTTCTAAGTCACAGAGCAGCCCATCTGCCCGGAACAGTTTTAGTCCTAAAGACCTTCTTAGAAGTACAAGGTAGCAACACAGTCTCAGAAACAACCAGGAATACCTGTGAAAGGTTTCAGTGAGTGCCTTATTCCTGATCAATGTTACTGTATTTTTCAATCCAATGCTTGACTTGGATTCAAATAAATCCCTTTCTCCACACAGTACTAGAGCCAGGAAACCTGGCAAGGGCTGCCTCGGTCACCTTTCTGGCGTTCATCGTGTGTGTTCTGACACATTTGCTTGTAAGTAAGCCTGAGGCCCTCCAGCTCCTCCTCCAGCTGCTGACGTGCTGTGGCCACCTGAGAACGGCGGTCGTGGCTCTTCTCCAGTTCCAGTTGCAGGCGGGCCAGCTGCTGCTGCGCTCCGTACAGAACCAGCCCAAGCTTTTCCCTCTCTGCTTGCCCCTTCTTCGCTGCTGCCCTCTGCAAACACAAGAGGAAACCAGTTACCTGGCTTCAGCTCGGGCAGGGGTGGGCTGCTGCGGGAAGGCAAAGTAAGAATGCCACGTACCAGTTCCTGAAGCTCTAGGCTCACTTTTTCCATCTGCTTAGTGAGGTGACTCTTCAGGGCAGCCTGGAATCTTCTCATCAGAGGCTGTCAAGAAGTATGACATTGATACAAGTCAACGTACTTGTGTAAAGAGATTATGAAGAAACCTTACTGCTACCCCCGCTGTTAAATAACACAGTGTATTTTCTGCCACAGACCCTTGCATTCTTCCTTTAGCTACGCTCACTGTAACGAGTGAGAGGAGTTACATAGTGGGTATTTGTTGACAGCAGAAAGCCACTACTGAGGATATCTGAAAGTCAGAAACACATCAGAAGAGCTGCCTGAGAGCCCATCCACTCGCTCTTGCTGACAGTACTTCTCTTTCAGGAGCACTGAGGAGTATCAGATTTACCCACTACACGGCTCCCTCCTGAGCCTCCCATTTGGGGTTAACCCTGAGGGAGCAGACACGCTCAGGAGTCAGTACTGCTGCAGAAGCCTGTTTTAAACACATGGTTTCAGCCTATGGCTGAGCCGCCGCTGACAATCTACCTTGTGTATTTCATACAAATAAAAACAGCAGGTCTGCAAAGAAGAACGACAAGATTTGAGGACTTCTCACATGTTCTAGATCCAAGACAACCAGCTCTGTTTCTTCTACGGTTTCTTCACTTCTTCCACTCATTTCGTGTCCCTCAGCTCCACGCTGCTGGCATGACTGTTCCCGCCTTTGGTCACCATGCTCACTGGTGAGCTGATCCAACTGCTCAAAGGCAGTCTCTGAGCAGAGAGAAATGGGTTCTCCAATGTCGCCTGGACCCCACCCCCCCCCCAAAAAAAAAAGACAAGAAAAAGACAAAGAAAATGCTTAGATTTCAAAGTGTTGTGCCTCCAGTTGGACTAACAATGATGAGAAAGGGAGAAAACTAGAAACTGTGCTTGACGGGTGGTACGGAGTGTTGTACTGTTAGCAAGGGACTGAAGGATACCTGACTCTGTGCAGCTGTTCTGCTCCGCTGACCACGCAGACACCTGCTGAGGAGCTCCTGAAGGAAGGGGAGGGTTTTCTCTCTCGGTTACTGGCTGCTCCATGTCACCCAACGCAGGAGGACAACTGTCTAATTCGACTTTGTCCAAGAAAGTCTCAGGGGATTTTTTCTGAAACGTAAAATCCACCACCTGAAACAGCTTTTCAGTCTGCCCTGACAATCTGCTTATTTCTGTCATCACGAGACAAGAACGATGCAGACACAGAATCGGCAAGAGGGCCTTGTTCTAAACTCAGCCCACAGATACACTGGCAAAGCTGTGCCTCTGCCGATTAAAAAACCACCTTTACCCACATGCAGCACGACAGAGGAACCTCTCCAGCTCTGTCACAGCTTTTGTAGACTTTGTGCCTGACCAGTTAGCTTCTCTCTGTTCAGTTCTGGTTGGGTTTGTGTTGGCAGCAACAAAACCGCCCCAGGAGAATTTGAAGTTACAAATACCGGCCATGCCTTCTGCGAATAAGATTGTGTGTGTTATTAGTGTCTCACCTCTGCAGAACTAACAAACAGCTCTGTAGCTCCTCTTTCTGCTGGGGGAAATGTCTCTTTTTGGTCCTGCAGAGGAACGGACCCTTCTTCTTCATTGTCACTCCCATTCTCCGCCTCTACTGCCTAGCACACACACAGGCAAAAAGCAGAATAGCAGCGTTACAGCAGGTTGTGCATTTGGTTTAATGCTCATGCTACGGTGCTGTAACAACTGCTTTTTGTCATGGGAGTTTAATTTTGAAGTTTAATCTCGTTCACAAAAACAGTCACCCAGGCAGCATGAAGACGGTAAATATCCTGACAAAAATTCTACACACCACTTTTAATTTCAGATGTGTTTCTGGCTCACGTCTATTTTTAAAAAAAATGCCCTTAGGGATTTTAGTCCTCCAGCTGGTGCTACACGTAGCCAAACTATTATCTTCTTTTTAAAGAGCCACTGTTTTATCCCATACCATCATTTGCCAAATTCAAATATTGTGCAGTACCAACAGACAAAAAAAACTTATCACCACCAACCTCGAACACAGCCCACGTATGTGTGTCTGTGAGATGGGGGCAAGCTCCCGTTTAACATGCCTACAGCCATCTGGGAGCTGAGTGAGAAGCACATGCTTCAGGACACTGCTGACACACAGAACTACAACTACATTTAACTTTGGTTTTTTAATAGGCAGGGCAAGACTTCAACAACCGCTCCCTTGTTTTACTTCTCCCTATCGAAACTGCTTCCATGAAGCCATCACTCTGCAAGGAGAGCGTAGGAACATGCTGCCCCGCGAACGTTCTGAAGGAAATCACCTCCATAGCAAGATACGACGGAACTCGGCCGATATCCCGCGCAGCGGAGCCGGATTCCACCCCAGAGCCCTCTGCTGCGGCACCGGCGGCCTCCTCCATATTGCTGGGCTGGGGATGGCCTGTGCCTGCAACCAGAGCGGAGGGAAGAGTGAGAACCAGCCCGGTTCCCCGGGGCCCGCCGGCTGCAGGCCGCCGCGGGGCTGGGCACGGGCACCCGCGGGGCCGGGGAGGCCGGGCGGCCGAGGCCCGGGCGGTTCAAGGCCCGGCCCCGGCCCAGCCCCGCACTCACCCGCCGCCGTCAGCGCCATGTTCCCGTTGCCAGGCGACACATCAACACCCGGTCACGTGAGCTCTCCGGGCCGCACCACCTCAGCCCGTGGAGGGGGGGGGGGGGGGGGGGGAGAACGCGGGCCGCACCACCTCAGCTCGTGGAGATGGGGGGGGGCTGGGGGGGGGCGCTCGGCCCACACTACCTCAGCCCGCCGGGCCCGGGGGAGGCCCGCGGCGTCCCGGCCGCCCTGGCGGCGACAGCCCCGGTGCGGGGCAGCAGGTAACGGCGCCGAGGGCTGGAGTCCGGGCGGGGGGAGCTGCGGGGGGACCCTCTTCGCCTTTCCCTGGCGGAGGCGGCCCCGCTTGAAGCAGCCCCGGGTCACACCGGCGGGCGGGCGGGGCCGCCGGGCGGGAACACCCCTGCCGGGCCGGGCCGGGCCGGGCGGAGCGGGGCGGCGGCCCCCGCACAGGGCCCGGTGGGGGCGCGGCGGTTCGGAGCTCGCCCGGGGCCGGGCCGGGCCGTGCAGCCGTCAGAAGTTTCCCCGGGCTCGTCGTTGCCGGTAAAAGCGACGGGGCGCGTTGGGCGGCGCGTAACGGCGGCTCCGTGCGGCGGAGGGGCCGGGGCGGGGCCGCGCTTCTGGGCTGCGGTGGGCGGTAGCGGGGGCCCGGCTGCCCCCGGCAGCGGCTGCCCCAGCGTACCCAGGCCCACGGGGCGGCTGCTCGTCACGCGTGTCACTGTCACGGGGCTTCGTGCCCGGGGACGAGGCACCCGGGACGCTGCCCAGCACCCCGGGGATGCATCCATTTTCTTTTATCCCGCTCTTTGTCTTCCCTTCCCACCGGAGCCCCGAGGCAGTCGGTGTGCTGCCGGCTGGGGGCTGGTGGAATGCGAAATAGTTCATTTTAACTTTATTTTCTGCTGTTCTGGGCTGGCTCCCTAAAGCTTGGGGTGTATTTAGGATTGCCTTACTTTTGGGGAGGGGGTCCTCTCTCAAATTGCCCCACTATCTACCTCTTCCTTTGCTGTTATCAGCAGAGACCTGAAGGTGGATGGTCGAGACCCCCAGCAATTGCTTATGTATGGCCTTCAGGTGCTCCAGGGCAGGGATTACATGGGATATTTTGCTCGCTGTGTTGCTGACGCTCTGTAAAATAACTCTGCTTCTTCCTCTCTGAGGTCTGCCCCGCTTTTCAGTTCTCGGGCTGGGAGCTTGTCGTGCAAAGGTATTATGTTCTTAGTTGCCACTCTGAATAGGAAGTAATAAAAATGAAAGATCTTTCATGAGAAAATAGTAGAAATGTTGAGACCAGGACAGCTCAGGGCTTGCTGCTTCTTCTGTAGAAGCCTCCTTTTAGTTTGTAGGCTTAGAGGAGCTCAGTCTCATTCTGATGATAACTTGGCTGAAAGCAGCGAAGTCTCTGAAAGCTGCTTCCCTGACCCTGCGTTGGATTTGTTGAATATCTGGGTTTATTCTGTACGTCTCGCAGTGTGGTTGGCGTAGAACTGGAGAGCTGGAATGGGGCAGAGCATTGCTTTCTCTGTCCAGCAGGCAAGAGAAGGGAGGGGGCAGAGTCCTGCCTGTGGCAGGGCGAAAAGCAGACTAATTCAGTGTCAGAGTGGCTGAGGTGTGTGCTCTGGTGTCTGTCCTGTTAAGAAAAGACTTTGCAATTCAGCTGTGAAAGCAGGTTCCTGGGATTTTTTGGCTGCTGCTATTTAGGGATCTGGTACCGTGAGCGCTATCGGACCACAGCTGCAGGATGTTGGAAATAAAAAGCCATAGAAGTGTTACCTACTGCACGAGCACTGCAATTAACTGATGTGAAAGGTCGTTCACGTCATCCTTGGGATGGAGGGACATATGGCACAAATCATTTCTAAAGCAGGTGTTGTGGTTGGACTCTCGGTGCTGGAGGCGTGGTAAGCTTTTTGTTTGCTTTTTTATGCCTCAGCAGGTGTGGCTGGGAGCAGCAGGCAGGCTCCGACGGTAGCATTTTGTTTCCCTTTTTATCTCTGAGTCACAAACTTGCAGTATTTAGTCTGCTGTCCCTTTTTTACCTTCTCAGCTGAGATGCATCTGAGTGAAATCTGTTCCACTGAAGTGCCTGGAATTGGAGTCGTGCGAGTGCCGGGATTTCAGCCTTCACTGGTGACTGCTGTTACTTTTCCTTTACTCTGTACTCGCTGTGCCACTGCTGCACCAGCAGGTCAGGAATGAAAGGCTTTTTGGTGACCTACATAATTCTCCCCATGAAGTGGGATGACTTCAGAATGGCTCCCTATGGTAAACTTTTTTCCTTGATTTGGCTGGGTCATCTTAAATAGCTCAAGCTAATAGCTAGTAGTTTTGAAAGCTTTCCCCCCCCCCCCCCCCCCCCCAATGTAGAGGTATTGCGATACAAAGGGAAGGTCATTACAAGGGCTGTCATGTACACATAGAGGAGTATAGATCAAGTGAGCGACTAGCTGAGAGTTGCACAGAAAATCCAGTCAGAGGACTGGAAAGAATCTGCGAGCCCTGACTCCCAGGCTGCTGTGCTCGTCTCCTGCCGCTCTGCCTCCCAGCACGCTCTAGCCTGTGCGTGAGCTACCAGAAGGGCAAACCTGGCGTTTGCCCTTCCCAAGGGGAGGAGGAGACAGGGACTTCTCTGGTGTCTGAGTGACTCTGTACTCCTTAAATACGTAAAATCAAATTTAAGTTATTAAGAGCAAAAGAAAGGAAAAGCCTGTTGCGTTTCTCTTACTTAAGGCATTTGATGCTTAAATTTGGTGCCGAGGTTTGACAGCTCGTGTTTCTCCTCTGCCCAGACATGCTGTAGGTCTCATGTTTCGCTTCGAGAGCCCTGTAGCTTGGCTTATTTTGCTTGTAAAGCTGTTAAGCTCTTGCACAGCAGATCTGCCCGTGGAGCCGCAAGACCCGCTGCCAGGCACAAAGTGCTCGGCGGTGTGACTCGTCGGCTGCTACCGACCCCAGAGCACCTGCAGGCTGATCTGTGAGAGCAGCCTTGTTGCCCTGCATGCTCCCGAACCGCCCCGGTGCCAGCATGTGCTGCATGCACCGGGAGGAACAGGCTGGAGCCCGTGTCAGCCCCTGCAGGAGCCCTGCGGTGCCCTCCTGCGCCGGGATACGGGAATCTTGTGCCACCGGAGGCAGCAGCATTTGGTCCAGCAGTGGCTGCCGCGGTGAGGGAGCGATCTGCCAAGCCAAACCGGATTTCGTGGTCGGTCGGTTTGCGCGAAGGGGAAGGGCATTTCTGAGGGAGGCGACCAGCCGGGGTTGTCGGAGATGCTGCTGGCTGGAACTGGTCAGGCCCTTGGGAAGAGGCTCGTGGGTTGATCCCAGGAGTTGGCTCCCCAGCGCGTTTCTGAGCTCTCGTGTAGCTGAGAAGCGCTGGCATTGCCTGGGAGAGCAGCCAGGGGCTGTGCGAACAGACTTGGTAGCTGTAGCAAAGATTTTTAGTGGCGACAGTTGATGTGTGGGAGAAGAAAATGCCTGTGTGCTCAATAAATATTGGCACTCAGCACGAGCTTATCAGCTAATTCAGTGCTTCAGCTTCTGGAGCGCTGGGTTGTCTCTGCCACGTTGAAAAGACTCTCTTCAGATCAGGGGATAAATAGAAAATTAATATGAAAAATATGGGGTTTTTTTGAATGCTGACTTAGCTGTAGGACAGTTCCCGCCTGCCTTCCCAAGCCCGGCAGCAGCAATACCTGCTGCTCCCCACGACCCAGGCCCCACGGGCTGTGTGTGCAGACGCTGTCCCACACAGAAGGGGGCTCAGAACAGAGCAAACCCTGCAGGTCTGGTCTCTGTTATTTGCTGGTTTGTGTCGTGTGAACTCCTGTTCTCCTTTGGGAAGGAGAGGCACGCTCCCAAGCTGCGTTTCAGAGGCGCAGTGCACCGCCTGGCCCGTGCTGGGACCGACTGCCAGTCTGTTTCTGTGGCCCTGCTCTGAAACGCCCCAGTGATGGAAATGGCCCCTGCAGGGTGCCCTGTTCTGCTCCACCGTTATCCCTGCCGTTAGAATGGCTGGACTCTATTCCTGGCCACAGTCCAATTACCCGGCTGCTTCTGTCCTCCATGGACAGCTCTTCCTTTTTTTGGCAGTGACAATTCACACATACGAAGACTTTTAATACATTTCCCTTTTTTTTCAGTCTTTCCTCAGCAATCTCTTTCCAGATCACTCTCGTCACACTCCCTGGAACTGTCCAGTGACGTGCATCTGTTTTTCTTTGGTGCTGCAACCAAAGCTAGGCAGAATTCCCTAGCCCCTGGCGACGGTGACTGGACTAATTTGAGTCTTGCTGATGATATTTATATATCCCAGTATATATGGCTATTTGTTTGCAACATCATAGTGAACTCTCTTTGATTTCTGATGCGTAGCTCTTCTGCAAGATAAATGCAAAAGACAAAATTTCTGTGTTGGCGGGACACCATGTTCTTCACCTCCTGTCTTATTTGGGCTTCCCCTTCCCAGCCTGCGAGTGCGTACCTGCAGCGCCGGCCGCCTGCACGTCAGGGCAGTGCTGGAGCAACAAGTGTTCTGCAAGATCAAAGCGATGTTTCCCTTTAAATTCCTCCTGTTTTCCAGGGAGCAGCTTTTGATTTTTTTACCTGTTGCTTTGTTCTTCCTCTGCTAGGTAAAAGCTAATTAAATGTTGCCTCTGGTGGCAGAGAAGTCCCGCACCTCTGCCTGCATTCCTGAGAGCCCCTGGAGACCTGCAGCAGGACATCACACAAGCTCTTGTCTCATACCTGCGTCTCCACCTGCTGTCCTTCATAGGAAAGCTCACTCATGTTTTCTGAGGGAGCATTCCCTGGTCAACAGCCACAGCCACCTGCCAGCACCTTCCTTGGTTGCACCTGCAGGTTTAGCACCTTCAGAGCTCCGATGAAAGAGCCGGCGTAGCTACAGGCCGGGGTATCCGGGCTGGTTTCAGTCTTGGCAGCCACGGGGCGTAGCTGAACAGATCGTGCTGCCCACAAAATGTTGTGGTGACAGATGACCCTCTTCAGATGTGCAGGACACTCAGGGCCTCTGCTGCCCTACAGGTTGCTCCACATCACGGCTTCGGACTCCTTCAACGCTGTGTCGAAATGGTGTGTTGTAACTTGCTGGTGGGAAGGAGGAATTGCAGCAGAGTTTACCGTCTGTATTCTTGCAGGGTGCCATGAGAGGAAAGGTGACTTGCTCTTTAAGTGTGGTCGAGGCAAGTGACTTCCTCCAAGATGTAACCCAAGGCTTGAAACAGGACGGTGGTTTTTGGTGACCCGGACAAGAAGGAGCATATGGCTCCATTGGTGTTTGGTTTTTGGGGCTGAGACATGACGATAGGTGTTGTGTTTGGTGCTAGAAGGAGACATGGGTGCGAAGGACTTGCAGAGTAATTGTCTTGCCCTAACCGCTTGCTGGGCACAGTGCGTAGCGAGGTCGAGGCTTCTCCGTCAAGTTCCAGCAAAGACTGAAAGGCAGAAACTGCTTATGCTGTGGTTCAAGCTGCCAAATCCAGTGATTACCAGTTAAACCAATAGTTTGTCCTTTAATGAAGGCTCTGTCAACGACTCTGCAGTCTCGTTTGCCATCTTCTGTATGTACAAATCTGTCAGAATCAGGACAGCTATTTTCCTTCCCTGCAGGTTTCACGCTGCTCTTTGAGACACGCCGATTTCTGTTTGCCCTTTCTGCCTCCTTCCTTCCTCGTTTGTCTGGAGATACTGTTAAAACCGTGGTTAAAGAAATCAGAGCTAGTCAGTGTTTGACGATGCTTGCTCTAGGCCCCTAAATCTTTCCCGCATACAGTGCCCCGGTAGGACAAGTCAAGGCCTGTCGGCTTTTCTTTTTGTTGCTGGCTGCCCCGTGGCTGCTCTGCAGAGGGGGACTTGGCACGAGGAACACGCTGGGCTGATCCCTCCGTGCCCTGGCACTGTGGTGCTGTGTGCTGTGTTCTAGGTCAGACTGGCCTGTTTGCGAGCAGGGCAGGCCGGGTGAATACAAAGGAACACACGGATGTTTCCTTTCCTCGTGTGCCTTTGGCAGAACAGGAGCTGCCGTGCCTCGGGCGGTCTGGCTGCCAGCTAGGGGCAGCAGCAGCAGGTAGAGCCTGCTCTGCGCTGAATGGTGCTGTGGGAGGGCGCTGTGCCAGACCCGCCTGTGGTCCCATCAGGTCGTCTTGCTGCCCTGTCTGCTACACAGTTTGTAGGTTGGGTGACCCCTTTGGAGTCGCTATAGAGCTCCTCATCCCCAGCCTCGATGGGAGCACGCCTCGTTGGAGCGCAAAGCTCCCTCGGTGGTTAGCTGGGGACCGTGTTCTGTAGTGAGCCCAAGTGACCTACGGAGAGGTGCAGTGTTTGCCTTGGGTTGCCGTGCCGTGCTCTGCTGTTGGGGGCTGCCTGCTCTGTTGAACTTGGTTCTCTTGCCACTTACCTCAGAAAAAAAGCTCTATTTAACCATCGCTGCTCAGAAACAAACAAATCAAAACCAACCCCCAACCCAAAAACCTCAAATGCACGGCAGAATTAGGCCCAAAATCGGTAAGCACAAGATGAACTTGGTTTGGTTAATGTTTTGTTGGAGATCAGTGGTTACTGTGGATGAAGCAGGAGCCCCTTGTTTAATGTCACAGTCTCAGCAGTTTCTCTGTGCTAAAGGAATCCTCCAGGGTCTACTCTGACTCTCTGTGACATCCCCAGGACAGTGATACATCGGGCAGCTCTACATCACTGAGCTATTCCCTTAATGGGCAATTTTCAGCGACAAGCATTACTTTTCTGTTTCCTCCCCACAGTAACTATTAAAATGTGGGGGTTTTGCTGCCTTCATATTTCTTTGTTGCAGAGAAAAACATCCCAGGATTCAGTACTTCAGCATCTTTAAAACATAGAGGTGCTGTTAAAGATCCAGAGTATTTGGAGGCTCTTGTTTGAGTTGCAGGATTAATGCAGCAGCTGATGGGAGACCTCTTCCTTCTCAGACACTGGTAGGCACGTGCTGTGCTGTTGTTACACTTGTCCTGATGCTATTCTTTCCTTCTTCTTGGCAGGTCTTCTGAATTTGGCTCCTGATTAAAGCTGACGGATAATGGAAACATTTCCTTGGCGATGTCTCTGGGGCGACTCCTCCGACGTGCCTCTTCAAAAGCTTCCGACCTCCTGACCTTGAATTCTGGTGGTGGTGGCAGTTCATCTTCCATACTCGATGGGGAGATTATCTACTCGAAGAACAACGTCTGTGTCCACCCCCCGGAGCTGCTACAAGGCATCGGGGAGCATCATCCAGGTGACAGGGTGTTGCAGGCACTGCTCACTCGCTCTTTTTCTCTGCTCTGGGGTGTCTGTTTCTATCAAATTCTACATCTTGGGCTCTAAAGAATGAGGAGGTGCCAGCAGGGGACAGGGCAAGGCAGTCTTACAGAAGGAAAGCTGTCCACAAGCTGATCCATCAGCTCCGCTTTTAGTAGGAAAATCGATGACATTTCTCCTTTCTCTTCTGGTCTCGCATGGATTTACTTGTTTTAGTAAGTCCTGTGTATAGCCAGAAGATGGGCAGTTGTCATTTGAGGACAGTAACTTCTGTTGCTCTTCCCAATATGGTTATTGTTCAGGGAAGCCAAGTAGCATCCTGTAACTGTCATTGCTGGAGTGGCCTCAACAACCATTCGTAAAGGGAAAAGAAAGAAAACCTGATTGTGGCTGCGTGCACTGGAGTAAATGAGGATAAATACTGCCCTGTGCCTTTACTCTCCTCTGTTACTGCGCTCTTTCATGCTCTCATCAGAGCGCCGTGGCTGCTGGCTTAGCTTCACAAAACTAATTATTCTGTGAACATTGACCCACGCTTCCCTTTTTGTGCGTGTGACTTTTTTCTCTATTGGCTTTCCATGAATATTGTAGCCCTTTAGCTGCATAAGGTAAATATTCTTGAGAAAGAAATGTTGAGCTGGCACTTGAAATTGTTTGACTAACAAACAGTAGAAGTTTTTCATGTGGCAACATATTTCAGAATTTACTCTTGATTAGTAATCCCTCCAGGAAGTTGAGGTATTTGCATGTCATTTCCATGTCCACTTAGGCCAGAGGGAATTTAGACTATTCCAAAGCCGTGTGCAGGCTTGAAATTACTTGTAAATACCAAATAATGTTGAGCACTCCACAATTCATTTGGCAGAATTCTCTCCTGGCAAATAAAAGGATTTGTTTTGCCTGTGTGGAATGGTGGTGAGGCAGGGGAAGATGGGGATGGCCAAATTTCAGGCATCTGCAGTTTCCTAAGACTAAAGCTGTGTCATAACTGGTTGCTCCTGTGCTCTCCCGAAGGCTATTTGTGCTTGTACATGGAGAAGGATGAGCTGCTGGGAACCACGCTGATCCTCGCCTGGGTGCCGAACTCCCGCATTCAAAGGCAGGATGAGGAAGCCCTGCGCTATATCACCCCCGAGAGCTCCCCTGTCCGTAAAGCCCCCCGCAAGCGCGGCCGCCACGCTCAGGGTTTCGGCATTGTCCGGCAGGCTTCCCCCACCGAGCAGAGGGGGGCCATGATCCCGAAAGGAGAAGACATCTTGACTGTGTCCCAGCTTGTGAAAGATGTGGCGTACATCAGCTCCCCCCCTTCGGAAGGGGAGAAGCTCTCCCAGGGCTGCCCCGCGGCAGACGGCGCCCGCCGGTCCCTCCAGCCTGCCCGCAGCGACTCAGGAATCCTCTCGACAATCAGTTCTCAGGAGGAGCAGAACAGGTCGGAGCTGTCGGTGGAGGGGACGGAGGAAGGGCTGGACTGCAGGCCAGAGCCGGGGGAGGACGAGGGCTCCTTGGAGCTGTCTGCTGATGACGTGAGCAGGGACAGCACTTTTGACTCTGATTCTGATGCCTTCTCTTCCCCCTTCTGCCTCTCTCCCATTAGCGAAGCCCTTGGGAAAAGCAGTAGTTCCGTGTTCCTGGATAACGAAAGCAGGTGAGTGCGTCCTTTTCTCCAGTTTCGGGAGGAGCAGCTGGGGTGCTGGTTGCTGAGCTTGGAGGTGCTGAAGGGAACTGAGCAGCTTCGCAGTGCTGTGGAGCCGAACGGCCCGCCGGGCTTCAGACACCTGTGTGATCCAAAGGGAATGCTGTGCCGGCCAGTCCTGCGTCTGCTCAGGGAACCCTGGCCCCGAACATTCCGGGCTGTATATGTACAGTCTTTCAGGTGAACTGTCGTGAGCCCTGGAAGCAGCCCTACTAAATTAAAAAGGTCCTTCATTAGTCTAATTGGCTCTGCTGAGGAGATGTGCTAGTTCTGTCGTGTGGAGAGCCCCATCAAAGGGTCCGTCTGGCTTCCTCCGAGCCGCGGGTGCCTCTCTGCTAGGCACCGTGGTGACCTGAAGCCTGCACGTACGAGCTTATTTGCTGGTGTTCGGAACATGGTCCTGCTTAAGACACATAAATATTAATTCTCACGTGTCTAACCTGGGTATTTCAGTCGACACTGGTATATCTAAATGTCAACACTTCTCAGTGGCGTCCGTGGTAAACTCTGCGTAGGGAAAAGAGGGCACCTTGGTGAGGGAATAAGGAGCTGTAGGGTACC
Organism: Leptosomus discolor; assembly: GCF_034619465.1. NCBI lineage: Eukaryota > Metazoa > Chordata > Aves > Leptosomiformes > Leptosomidae > Leptosomus > Leptosomus discolor. Next base: position 4,944,455 of record NC_141405.1, read on the forward strand.
TGGATAACTCACTGTATCGGTACACGATGTTTCTGGTGCTCTGTGCGGTGTATCCCTCCTTTGCAGCTTGGGGAGGATGGCTGTGCTGGCTTCATGAAGCACTGTGGGGCTGATTTTAAGGGTATAGGTCAACTTTGAAACCATGCCTGAAATGAGGAAAAGCAAATACTCCTTTGTGTGTGTCAGCAAGGTACAGGCTGTGTTAAGACTTGACATTTGAAGAGATTTTGCCTCTTTATTTTTGGGCTGAGCTCAAGCCCAGAGAATGCCAGTAAGGACAAGGTTTATGAAGGAAGTATTCTGATTGATTCACCTCTCTCTGGATATTTTAAAACACTTCAGCGCGGTGATCTCAGAGGTTATACCTGCTTTGCATTTGATATGTGTCCTTCCAGTTCACTTCAAAATAACTGCGAGCCCACAGGATGCTCTGGGCTTGAGCTCTGCAGCGGCTGGGTGGGCGGTGGTTTGAGCAGCGTCTCAGCCTGACCAGCACGGCTGTCCCATCCCATCCTGTCCCATCCCGTCCCACCGCAGCTCTCCTCTGGCTGCAGAGGGGCATTGCAAGGCAGCTGCAGGGTGCCCAGGGTGGGCCTTTGGTTTCCAAATGGTGTTGAACAACGTCGGTTGGGCAGTGACCTTTTTAGCTCTCTAAACATGATGCCAGACAGTCTTTTTTGACAAGTATTTATAGGAATGTAGCAGACTGGAAGCTACATAAATGTCACAAAACACACCTTAAAAAAAATTCAGAGGTGCCTTTGCATGATTAATATTACTCCTAATAACTGACTTTATTTTGTTGGTTCCTGGGCTTTTTGTCCCATTCAGCGTGTGTTCTAGCACTGGGCTGCCGCTCGGAGGTTGAAGCTTTAGTTGCATATGCTTTCGGAGAATGTTGTGTTGGTTTAAAAATTTCTTGGCCTTGACTTAAAAACCAGAAAAGCCCCAGATCCACTGTAGCCAGTGCTTAAGGTGTGTCATCTTCGTGACAATCTGTGTGTCTGACCTCTCTGTCGCTCTCACAAAAGTGAAGTTTTCGGGGGTTGGGGGTTTCTCTAAGCATTTTTTTGTAAATAAAGTATAATTAAAATGCTTCTGCGAGCAGTTCTGAGTTCCAACAGCAAGATTCTTAAAGAAAAATGTTCCCATCTCTCAGTGTGTGTTGGGGGAGGCTGTGGCCTCAGCTGTGGCCCGGGTCACCCGCACCCCCTGAGTTAAGGGGTCGTTATCCCCGCATTAGTGGTTAGGAGCGGGGGTAGCAAGGCACACGTTCAGAGTGACATCCTAACTGCTGAAAACCAGGAGATGGAACTTATCCTGGGGAAATCCCAGTCCTTGGCCTGGCCACAGCCATGTGCTGCCCAAGGCGTGCAGTGGGCGAGGAGCTGGTGCGGAAGGGGGCTGGCACGGCGTTGGGGGCACGGCAAGTGGGCAAGCAGCCCAGTTGTGGTTTAACTGTTTGGCAGTGCGTACGCCCTGAGCTGCTGACAGCGTCAGGGAAGGAAGGAAATACAGTTTATTGCATCTTCACCGCTTCGCCATGCAGCGTTTCCCTGTTGTCCCTGGCTCGGGCGAGCCCTCTGCCGGCATTCCTGCTGCCGAGCCCTGGCAGCTCCAGCCACACACTGCTCTGATCCTGCAGACACACTGCTCTGGTCCTGGTAGACTTTTCTTTTTCTTTTTAACTCCTCTGGCACCAGTCTGGAAGCCTCGTGCCGCATATGCGGCACTCATAATTTGCAGCAGGTTACTAAAACAGACCTTTCATTGTTTGGGACTGGAAAGGCTTTTGTCCAGTGTGTCCATTTTTTATGCCAGTTTGTTCTTCCCTGTGCAGTCCCCTTGCATGATACCTGCAGGATCTTACAAACTGTTTGAGTTGGAGATTTTGCATAGAATACTTTGCAAAAGTCGTGTCAAAAAGCGTTCCCTTATTTCCTGCATTCGTCCCAGCATTTTGCGGGGCGGGGGATGCTGTTTCAGAAGTCGCTGCTAGCATGAGAACAGCTTCCTTGTTTCTTGAGGGTTTTTTTTCTGCTGGCTGTTTCCCATCTGAGGCAGAGTTGGAGTGCGAACAAAGTTTGTGCTGCTGGCAGATTGTTTCAACTCTTTTTCCCTCCCTACCCCCCGGTCACCACCTCCTCCCTGCAAAGAGGAACGAATGTTTCTGGTTATTTCCCTCTGCACTGGGGAGTTGTTGGAAGGAGAACTCTGCCTTTCCCCTGACTGTTTCAGAAGCTGGAGCAATGCACTGCGTGGGTGCTTCAGTCCAGCCACCTTTCTTTCTGCGCAATTAGATGTTGTCAGAAGTGGAAAACTGACATTGTGGAAGCGGGGACATACGTGTAGACTTGGATCTGATGAGATCAGGGGCTCAGCAAGCTGCTTCCCAAAACACCCGTGTAACCAGGAGTCCCGAGTCCCCTGTGCCTCTTGGAGCATCTCTGAGAAGGTGGCCTGGCCTCCCGGGCAGAAGGGAGCCAGCAAACACGTACCGGCGCGTGCAGACGGGGACGAGGAGGGAGGAGGGAGGTGGGCTGGGAGGCGTTTGCGTTGCACAACGAGTCAGTCATTTTAAGTCAACAACTCGCCTGGTAGAACAAAAGGAAATAAAAACGTATCCATTGTTTTTTGGGTTTTGGGTTTTTTTTTTTTTCCTCTTTGCTTCTCAGCTTGACAGGCTGCCAGGGATCCCATGCAGCGATCGATGCTTTCCTCCCGTTTCCACAGTTCCTCAGGCTAGGAGCTGTGGGAGTGTCCCACCACCAGCGTACACATCCTCACTGCTCTGTTTAGATGAGCCTGGCACCGCTTCTGCAGAGAGCACTCGTCTCTCGTGGAAGGGTGGCTTTGCTCTCCTGGGTTTCATGTCCTTGTTAACTTTGGGGGCCCCCTTTCTGCTCCTCATACGTGGTGCCTGCAGGGAGGTGGCTGACGTGGGAGATGCCTGTGTTGATAGTGGCTTTGTCATTGACTGCGTTTCTGTAGGAAAGGAGGACACTGGAGATAAAATCATTCCATTCTGTTCCTTTTCTCCCCGGTCACCATTGTGTGCTGTCTGTCAGGAAACATTTGCCTTGTGGCCTGAAGGGCGTTAATTCAGGACAACTGTACTCTACGCCAGGCTTTGGCTTGTTGCTGCCCTGCTAAATTACTCAGCTTCCATTTTCGCCATCAGTAAAGTGAAACTAAAAGCCTTGTGTTACATCCTGGCGACCAAATAGCATCTGACACCTCTATAATGTCTTCCAACCAATGCTTCTGAAGTTGTTTTAACTGGCCATGACATCAGATCTATACCAATCGGTTGCAGAAGCACTTAATGCTCTGTAAGTGGTGTTGTTGGGGGTTTTTGTGCTGTGCCAGAGTGATCCCTGGTTAACAGGAGCTTTCCCTGGCAATGGGTGGTAGAGCTGCTCAAGCCTTTTCACGACTGCGGTCGCTGTTACCTGATGAGCACCATATGAAAATGCTGAAGAACAAATAAATGCTGGCATTGGCTCCTTTGCTAACCTCAGGTTGGGATGTTGGTCGATACAGTCAGAATTTGGACCCAGAAGCCTCAGTGGTAGAATCATACGAGTGGAGCTTGGGGCAACATCTGGCCAGAGGCTGCAGCTCTGCGGACGGTCCCGCAGGTGGTGGAACAGACGCCAGCTCACGGTCCCGCAGCCCTCGCTTCAAAGGACAAGCAGAGGCGATGTGACCCAGGTGGTCACGGCTCTCAGTGCAAGAAGGAACCGCCTTTCATGAGAAGGGGACAATTTTAGCAGCCAGTCATAAAAATAATGAAACATTTGCGTAATGGAGCTAAACAATGGTACGGTTCTCGTGTCCTTCAGCAGACGTGAGTTCACGTAACAGAACTATTACAGCCGGCCAAGGCAAAGCACACAACACACAACACAAGGAGAAACTCCTCTGGCGTCGCAGTTGATGCAATTTTTACAGATGTGTTGCACATCCTGTTGTTAAGCCTCTTCCCAGGGAGCTAATCAGTAAATTGCCTTCTCACGGGGGAGCGGAGGCGCCGCGTTACGGAGGGTGGCAGCAGCTGCAGGAGCGGGTGGTAACAGAGCGTGCGGTGTTGCATCATGTTGTTTTGGCAGCTCACCTGAAAGGCTTGGTGCTGTTCAGACCTCTGCAGAGTAAACAGGAGGCAAAATTATAGGGGAAATGAGCTGAAATTAGCTGGCAGGAGCTCTGGAGGCATCAAGAGGTTGGGAATTCATCGCTGTTGTAACAGAAGTGATTATATTCTTAGAACCAGGGGAATTGGTCACAGACTTCCAAGTCTCCTCTAACTTCTTGCGGCATCATGTGCCATGCCGTCTCACTTCTGCTGATTTCAGCCTGGGGGATGAGCATGGGGTGGCTTGCTGCTTCTGCTTCAGGCTCCAGTTCCCCAGGACCTTGCCTGAACTAGCGCAGTTTATCATGTGAGACCCTGAAGCACCCGATTCCATTTGTGCCCAAACCAACACCCAGGAAAAAAACATCCCCAAATCCTTCTTCTGTCAGAAGGACACTCTGTTTTCCCTTCTCCTTGGGTCACGGGTGTAAACTTCACCGGAGGCCGTGCTGCTCTGCATGGACCCGGGTGCTGGGCAGAGGAGCCGGCCTTCGCTGTTTGCCACCAGCAATGCCGTGTATCAATTAAAGTTGTTACCGGCTGTGAATCTGGGAAGGTTGGACAGATCCAAGAGCTTGCGGAGGCATACGGCTCCGTCGTGCTTCGGATAAATATTTGAACAGCAAGAACGTTAATTATAGCAGGTTTGTTTTTTCCCTCCGTTGGTTCGCTGCCAGATTTCTGTGGAAGCAAACAGCGACAGCTCGCTGGAGATGAGGCGCGGCAGCTAGCGGGATCGCGGGGCTACTCCTGCGGGATTTCGGGGGGGCGGGGAACAGCCGGTGCGGGGTGCCGGGGATGCCTCGGGGAGAGCCTGCCGCCCGGAGGCACCGGCTTTGTGGGGCGGGTTTGCCGGCGGGGCCGGCGACGCGCTGAACTGCCGCTTCGGCCGCAGCACCGGCGGAAAAGGGGCAGCGGGGCCGGGCGGTGCGGGGCCGGGCGGTGCGGGGCCGGGCGGTGCGGGGCCGGGCGGCCGCCAGGGGGCGGACTCCGCCCAGCAGCGCGACCGGTCGCTCCCCCGCTCCCGGGCCCGGGCCCGGCCCCGGTGCCCGCCTGCCCCCCCCCCCCCCCAAGCCCAGCAGCCGGTCTCCGCTCGGCTGGGAGAGCCGGGGGTCCGTCCGCCGCCGCTCCGGGGAGCGCTTTGCCCGAGGCACCGGGCTGCAGCCCCCCCCCCCCCCCCCGCCCCGTGCACCCCGGTGGAGGGCGGCGGCTCCGTCCCGGCGTTCCGCACTTGTGGGGCTGCGGTGAAAGGAGCTGTTGGCAGAAAATGGCACCGTGGGCTTGGCCTGGCGAGCTCCTGAGGGGGCGCGGGGCTCCTTCCCCAGCGGGCAGTGGGCCGGGGGGAGGCCCGGGAGTCCCAGTGGGGATGGGGGAGGCCCTGGGGTCATGGTAGAGCTGGGGGGAGGCTTGGGGGTCCCAGTGGGTTGGGGGAGACCCTGGGGTCCCGGTGAGGCTGTGGGAGGCTCGGAGGTCCCAGTGGTTTGGAGGAGGCCCTGGGGTCCTGGTGGGGCTGAGGGGAGGCTCGGGGGTCCCGGTGGGGGTGGCAGGAGGCTTGGGGGTCCCAGTGGGGCTGCCTGCAGGAGCAGGGCGAGGCGGTGGGCAGGAGTGGGATCGGATCCGTCAGAGGCTGGTTTCTCCGGGGGGCATTGCAATAAAGTGCCTTTTCCCAGGATATTCTTGCGTTTCTTCTGTTACTTATTTATACGATCGTAACGCCCAGAAATCCTAATTGAGAGCGGAGATAAATGGTGCTGGCCCGTATCCACAGCTTTGTGAGGGGAGAATTGCGTTAACTGGATCAAAATAAAGAGCATGTCCTCTCTAAAAGTACAACAGTATATGCAAATAAATCTGCATAGTCTCTTGTCTTCTTGGCTCGGTCCTCGCAATTATAACAGCATTAAGCATTTACAATAACTCTGAAACATGCTTTTAGTCAGCTCGCCTTTTTCCTCTCCCTTTTCTGCTACTTGAAGAAAGCTCTCCCCTTGGGAGATCCGCATTGTATTGTGGAAACAGTGAAATTCTCTCTGGGTGGTGTTGGCTCTGCTAATACTGGGTCAGCAGCAGTGCAGAGTCCAGGGAGTTGGTTAACTTTGTCTGTCAGTAAAGAGTCCCCCTGAAATTCCCAGATCATTGCTTAGAGCCAAGAATATAAGAACAAAGGTAATCTTCAGGGCTTTCAAGGGACCGGGGTTTTGAAGGCTTGATTGTAATTAGCATAATTAGTGTAGAATTTTATTTTTGCATGGATAGAACTGAGAGAAAAAAAGCAAAATAATCCATTGATTTTAAATATAAAATAAACACTGGTAAGAAAGGTCCCCTTTTCCAGTCTGGAATAGGCTGAAAAGCAAACATTCTTTTTCGGGCTTTGCTGAGAAATCACTTTTTCCATCTAAGGAATTATTTTTTTTAAGTGTTGCATTTCGATTGATTTATTAATGAGCTAAAGCCTAGGCATGAGGTGCCCCTTCTCTGTATGGATTGTAAAAATCTGCCATTCAGCTTTTGGAATATTTTCCTTCCTTAAAATGAATGTAACATTTGCATCATTGAGCAGCGTACGCTCGGCTCTAAATGATTTGTTGTGTTTGGCTTCTCAGGAGCTATGTGTATTTTATTCATAAGCATCAAACTACTACTTCTGCCCCCGCTACCTCGCTGCAACAAGAAGTCACAGAGAAAAGCCTTGCTTGGGCTCTGCCGAAGTAGCCTACACCTGTCTGGAAGTCTCATCTGTGGAAAACAGATTGCTTGTCTTTTAACTGAAAGTGTGTGTGTATCACATGCCAGACTTGGGGTAAAAGAGATTAAAATACACCTTGATTCACTACAAACTTCTGATTTTTTTTCCCCCCCTCCCTATTTACATTCAAAATAATTAACTCAAGAATTCTCGGTTTATTTTGATTTCCTTTTGGTTCAGTTCCCAGCACTTGGGGGGACCCCTTTGGAGGTGAGCGGGGCTGTTTTTCTAGTGCCCCCTCACTGGCCAAAATTGCTTGGCCTCCCTTCAGGCCGCCAGGGCTTGGGGGAACGAACCAGGAGCAACAAAGCCCCCAGTGTAGCGAGGCGCCTCGCTCAGCCGCCGCCCTCCTCGGCGGAGCGGGGCAGCCGGGCAGCACCCAGCACCGCCGCAGCGGCGGGTGACGCCGAGGTTGGCTTTTGCCCGCCAAGACGCGTGAGGACGAACGGGCAGCAGAGGTGGCCGCCTGCGCGGGGCAGTGGGTGTGCTCGGGGACGGCGGTCGGGGGCCGTAGGAGCGGGCTGCGGCAGCCCCGTAAGGCATAACAAATTGTTTGATCTTTATTTCTCAAGGACAAACCAATTATGCCGATCAGGTGGCAAAGCTGCATAATCGGGTTTTCTCGAGTCCCTCGTTCCATTAAAGTGTTTTATTTGTCGGGCTCGTGTTCGCGGGGCCGGTGTTAATCCCGAGCCCCGTCCCTGATTGTGGACTTGCTGTTGCCGCCCAAGGTCAGAGGGTGAGCGCAGGAGTTGCTGCCCTGCCCGCAGCGGGTGCCGGCGAGGTGGCCGGTGTGCAGATGGCTGGTGGCCACAAACCACCTTCTGCCCCTTTCCTGTACGCAGGGAGGGAGGGAGGGAGGGAGCGATTCTGGCGCTTTTGAGGTGTAAACAGCTTGTTCTTTGAATATCGCTAATAACATTAGTAATACGAAGAGTGACTAACAACAATACGCTGACTTTTAGAAGCGCTGTTGAATCTGCTTCCTGGTGCCGAGCATGAAAGGGTACAATTATTTTTCATAACCTTTTATTTTCCCTTTACGGCAAGCTAAGCAAAGCAAGTTTGTCAGAGGCAGAGTGCTCCTAATTTGGTCTCCGGTGACCTCTGCAGCCGTGATTGGCAGCCTGGTGTCGGGAAGGAACTTGTGCCTGTGAGATAGAAATGAGCAGAACAAATGCCGTAGGACAGCTTGGGTTCCCTGGAGGACACAGGCTAAAAAAGGTGAAAGAAGTGCAATTACAGGAGGTTTTCAGCACAGAAAGTTAATTAGCTACTAAATAGCATTTAGTGCAGTTCAACGTGAGGAAATTTATGTTTTGAAAGCAAACAGATCAATGGAAAGCCGGTGGAACAAGCTTTTGGAAAGTCTGTGTTGACATTCGTGTGCTTTGTACTGTGACGTCCTGGGCAGTTTTTCCCAGGTTTCCCCAACAAAGAGGAAGAGTTGTTAGATTCGTTTGCAGATGTATAGATATGCTTCCACATGAGGACGTTGTGACATTTAATTTCAGAAATTGTGGTCAGGCTTTCAGCCAGACCATCTAACACCTTTTCCCCTATTCACCGAGGTCAGTGTAAATGGATTCTGTTCGGGCTCTCTGACGCAAAGGAACTTCAGGTTCCAAATGTTTTCAGCCAAAGGGTGAATTTAACACAATTCTTAACCTAGTTACTCGTCCGCGCTGATCAGATGGTGCGATGGCAGCGTTTCACTGTCGACGCCTGGCTCTGCATGGCCGCTCCCCTCTGGAAGCTGGTGCCATCCTGCGAGCGTCCTCCCAGTCCCTCTCTGCAGCACTGCACGGAACGAGCAGAAATAGTTCGGCAATTTTTTTTTAATCCCAAGTTACCAATCTGTTTTCTTCTGCACGTCTTTCAGATGTCGCTGAAGTCAGCACGTTTCACAACTCATTATATATGTATATTGTCAAGGACACTGTTTTTAATCAGAACAATAGATTTGGGTTCCAGCTGCCCCACGTTGCCTCACTTTGTACAGTCACTACGCTAAATTTTTAGGTGTTTCACAGTAGCTTTGAACTTTTGTTGATGGATTATTTTTTGAAGCTATCTGTCTTAGACATTTTAGGCAGCTGGTGCTGCCATGAGCTGTTTCACCTTGCTGGAAAGAAGAGGAACCTGGAAGGTCAGTGCCTGTGGGGAATAGTGGAGAAACAGAGAAACGCTAACCCCTGGGGAGGAGAAGGGGCATGTAATTCCCATTACATGGATGCTCATACATTATGATGATACTTACTGTCTGTAAATGATGCTTCGCCAGCCAGCGTGCAGGAATAGCTCGGGCTGTGAGGAGAGCTGCCGTGAGCAAGGCGTGCTTTGACGCAGTAGGGCTGGAGAGCCAACTGAGGAGGGTTTGGCTGCTCTCTGGGAATGGGGTGGTGCACGCTGACAGCTTAGGTAACCGTCACATCATGGCTGTAATCCTCAGCCCCTTTCCCTCTTATAATTACATTTGTCCCATCATGTCATAAAATGAGTTATTGGATCTCTGTTGCCGAAATAGTCTTCCCGTGTAATAGCGCAGGTCTCTGCCCTGGCTCTGTAACAGAAATAATAATTGGGTTTATCTCTCTTTGTGCTGTAGGTGTGTGCAGAGGCTTTGCCCAAACAGTAAGTTCGGTCCCATTGCTACACCATGAAGCCTCCCTTGGAGAGGGGCTGACCTCCTCGGATCAGGCGTGCGAGCGAGCTCCCATGCGGTGGGAGGAGGACGGCGCCGCCTTACGCAAGCGCTTGCTTCCTCCGGGGCTGCAAAAGCTCGAGGAATGTCGATGTCGTTGATTGCTGGAGTTGATGGTTGAGAAAATACATCACTCCCTGGTCTTGCTCGCCAGCAAGAATGAGATGTGCTTCGAGACAAAAGAGTAATGGGACTTCAGTAAGGGAAAAGGCTGAAGTGGAGCTGTGAATATGTCCGTGGGTTTCCTGCCTCAGGTTTTGCTAATCCTCCTTATTTTTTTTCCCTGTCCCTTTTATTCCCGTGGACCACTGCACTTGTTCTCTTGTTTTGCTGAGCAGTGCTGTATACTAGCTGGCGCTCTGTTTTTCCTGGATCCCACAACCCAAAGTCTCTCTGGAATGTTCCTCCAGCTATTTGCCTTGCAGTGCTTCAGCTCCCTGCTCTTGCAGGGCACTCTGGTATAAATTCCTTGTCTAACAGATGTAACAGTCTGACAATTAATAAATTCTTCCCTTATATCTGCGTACATCGTGCGCCTAGTTAGAGGACTCCCCCAAATCCACAAAATTAGCATTGATCGTGCTACTTGTTACTTATGTACAGAATGATCTCAATATTAAAATTATTTGTAAAAGTCGTCCAACAGGTTAGAATCTTTTCAAATTTTCTTTCAATCCATATATACAGGAAAAAGTAATTTTAAAGAAGTGAGGCTTTTCCTTAATTTCCACAGTGACTAAGCATGCACCGACGTACGAGGCAGCACTGTCCCTGCGTCATACTAGGTATGAATGTAGGTGTTCATCGACCGCTCCGAGGGGCATGGGGCGCACGGATGTCTCTTTCAGATTTCATCTTGTACATCAACGAAAACGTTGGAATTTCCCTGGGCTGCCCGCGCTGAGGCTCCGTGCTTACACTTGCTGGCGTTTTGCTGTCCAGAAAGGGTAAATGCACTTACGCGTGCTGCTTCGGATGGCTTCCGCGGTGGGGGGTGCGTGTGCGAGCCTGCAGCGAGGGGCTGAAAGTGAACTGTTAGCATTTGTCTCGAAGAAGTGTTTCCAGAAAACACAACGGCGCCAGCACCTTTGTGACTGAGCTCCCCAGCCCCTGACGTTCTGGGTAGCCACTTGTGTATCTGAAGCAGATGTTGGTTACGCAGCAGCAGGACCTGCAGCTGCCACGGCCGCGTTCTGTACGGGGGAGCTTGGCGGGTCCTGGGGATCATGGCGAGCCTGCCCAGCAGTGCTGGGAACTACCCTTTCTTGGCAGTCGTCTCTGCCACTGCTCATTTGGGATGATGCTCATGAAGAATGGGCATGTTGGCCTCTGTGACGAGGGAACCGCAGGACAACGATCCTCCCAGCCAACCCGCCTTCCAGCCCTTTGTCGTACTGACCGGTTCATCTTTGCAAGAGTTTTAGAAAATTGGTTGCCTCTGCTTAGTCTTTGAGCTAGTTTGAGTCATCTCTTCCAGGAAAATCCTGTGTAACCAGCTGTGGCTGTTATGAAGTGTTGCTCCATAAATACCAGCTGCTTACAGCAAGCAGTCCAGCACAAGTGTCTTGTACCAGGACTCCTGTTACTTTTGCGTTAAAGTGAGATACTGAATGTTTTAGAAAGTGTTACGTTTTGCAGCTTTATCAGAAAGTAATGCTTGATTTTGCACAAAGGCCAGTACAATTTTAGTGGCAAAATTCACCAGGTGCAGGTGATGGTGTACAGCTGCGCTTGAGCCTGGAAGTGTCCCATGTCTAACCTAGAAAAACTGCCGCCATTCCTCTTGGGGTGAGTTTGGGTATGTCGTGTGATCCCTGCTCCCAGGGGACATTGCCATGTCGCTTCTAAGACCTTAACCTCCCCATGGCTCAAATGTAAGTTTTGCTTTGATGCTTTCTTTCAGCAAAATGAAGCGGCAGAACTTCACGAACAGAGCAGCGAAGCTGCTCTTCTGGCTGAAAGTAAACCAGACTTGGTCTCATCTACATAATGCTGCAGAACTAGAGAAGGGGGCTCGGGGATTTGTTTCCCATGCGTGTGGGCGCTAAGGTTTGAGTCGTGCATTTGAACTGGGCGGCTCACAGGGCCTGGGTTAAAAATTTAACCCACAACTAACTGGGATGTCCGGAGACCTGTCCATTGGAATGCAATGACCTGAACCATGGGTAGATGCTGCAAATAAGGCCTATCCCTGTGGAAGAGGCACTGTAGCCAGGCTTGGAAAGCATACTGATGTGGTGCGCTGCAGATGCATGCTGAGTGTGTGATTTTCAGCGTTCAGTGCCTACATTGTTAGATAAGCGGATTAGAAAACATTGCATAAAGTGGCATTGCAGGGGGCTGTCTTTATACCTGCTACTTGCCTTGTTTTGCAAACCCTGATTTCACAGCGGAACCCATTCAGAGCTTGCGCTGAGATTGTTCGCATGTATTGGCCTTTTTCAGAATCAAGGGGTCACAGTTTCAGATTCGCTTAGTTCTCAACGCAGTGATATTTTTCTTTTGGGATCAGGGCTGGTGGTGGGAGTGTGGGTTTTTTTAATCTAAACTCAGTTTACTCTTAAAGATAGATGTCTGGAGCGCAGTGAGCTCCTAGCATGATGGAAAACAGTTGGGTCCGCTTTCTCTGCGGTGGATTGAAGAGCTCCTGTGCAATTTCCCTTTCCTCAAGGCTCCAAAGCTTCAAGTTTGCAAGTGGAAGCCGTTTGTCTGAAGCTTGTACACGTGAATCCAGGCTTGTCAGGTCCACTTGCAAAGGTGTAATGAGGAACTCGAGTTCAGGGGAAATCTGTTTGGGTCTTACTGGTCACTGAGGGAATTTGCCAGGTGAGATCCCTGATCAATGCTGCCATCTGAATGTGCTCACTCCTCCTGTCCCCGGCCGGGCGCAGAGCTGCATGCTGAGGAGGTTGCTTGAGCTGTGGGGCATGAAGTCTCTTCCTTGGGAGGTTACTCGCTGAGTGCAGCCCGTCGAGCACCTGGACTTCCGCACTCCTGTTTTTCCAATGGCCTGAGGTTTTCCATCCAAAGGGGTCATCGGTCCCAGAGGCATAGCGGTTTGAAGGGGTCCTGCAGCTCAGGGCTCTGTGGCCTGGGCCGGAGAGCAGGCAAGTTGCCTGCTGCACCGGCTCCCCAAACTGGTCCTTGTGCTGCGCCGAAGGAGCAGGGGAGGGGCCACTCCTCGGAGGAGTCTGGGCTGTTCCCACGCTGGGCTTCTTAATTTTGCCTTCCCAAAAGTCAGCATTTTGAGGAATGGCTTTCGCTCTCCCCAGTTCTGTGTGGAATTCAGGAACAGACCAAAAATAGGATCGTTTTTTGGGATGGTAGGGAACTAATTTGAATAAAAATAATTTAATCTTTTATGTGGGCTGTCAGTTATTGACTCCTTAGACCTGCACTGAATTACAATTTCAGAGCTCTGACAAAAGATTTTTAACATGGAGCATCTGTGGTTATTGCATGTAGCTGCAGTCGCCTTTGACTGACGTCTTGCCGGGCTTTTCTTCCTCCACGCTCTCGTCTGCAGGGACACATGTGACGATCGCATGACCTGCTCCACCAGCTCTGCCTCCAGCCTCGACACCAGTGCCCAGTTCCAGGAGAATAATGGGCAAATGCAGAGCACCAGATGGGATGAACAGCAGAAAGTATTTGCCCTCGAGCAGGTCTGTGGTGTCTTTAGAGTGGACCTGGGACAAATGAGATCCCTTCGCCTCTTCTTTAGGTAACGTATCCTTGGGCATGATCCTTGTGTGCGCTCTGGATCAGTGCGCGCTGGGCTCTGGAGGCAGATGGCTTCTGCAGTCCTCCTTGGAAGTCTTTCCCTAATGGTTGTCTCCAGGGAAGCAAGTGTCAGCCTTTCCAAGGAGAGCCTCTGAATTTCAGTTACAGGGCCTAAAGGATTTTTTTTTCCCTAGTAAGGTAAAGGTTGCTCTTAGCTATCTTACCAAAAATGTGTCAGATAACCTGGAGATGTGGAAAACATCTCTTTATCTGTAGTACCTTCTCCCTTGCCTGCCCCTCACCAGGGCTCCTCTAGGGTCTTGCTGCGCTTAGCCTCTTCAGTTATCTTTCAAATTATTGCAATAGTTATTAAAAACATTTTTACTCCCTCTTTTCTCTCTCACTCTCTGCTTCTTTAGACAATGCTGTGTGCAACCAAGTCCGCTCATCCCTAGGAGCTGACTTTGTGTACTTCCTTAATGTTGCTAGGACAGACCTCTTGTGGTTTTTTTCCCCATGGAAGACAAAATTTAATTCCTTCGTGCGATGGAAGGGTAAAGGACTGCCATTACCAGGCACGAGTGGAGCTTCTTGGGGAAAACGGTCCCTGTGGCCATGTCATAGAATCATGGACTCGCTCAAATTGGAAGGGACCCGTAAGGATCATTGAGTCCCAGAGCTGTAAAATTACTTCTGCACCCTCTTTTAAGGGACAACTTGGTGCTTCTTTGTAATTTGCTTTCCGCTCGCGCTCGTCTGCCGTTCCCCCTTCCTGCTGGGCCCCTCGTTATCCTGGGCAATTAACACAGGTTGTTCTCCCCCGTTGCTCTGTCCCGCAGCGATGAGGCGTGCACCTGTGGACAACTGGTGGTTGCGAGCAGGGAGAGCCAGTACAAGATCTTCCATTTTCACCATGGTGGCCTGGATAAACTGTCTGAGGTGTTTCACCAATGGAAGTACTGCACAGAGACCCACCTCAAGGACCAGGTACCTGAGCAAGGGTCATGGGGCAAAGCGGGTTTTTCCAGCAGATGTTTCACACTGGGGTTTTTACCCGAGGGATTGTGTTGGAGAAACAAAGCTATGAGTTCGTGTCACCACGTCAGGCAGAAAGCTGCGACGTGTTGGATGTTGTTTAGGATGCCACTGCAAGTCGGACGCGAGGTCTCTCTTACACTTGCTTATCCCCATCCATTGCTGCTCTGCCTGTGGAATATGGGGGAAGGTCATCCAAAAGACTCGCTCAGGTAGTTATTTTGCTAGACCCGACAGGTCAGCAGTGTGCTTTAGGCATGTAAGGTGGCTGGGAAACCTGCCGTGGTAGGTCTGAAATTCTGTCAGGGTCTTTCATCCATTTTGTGAAGCATAGCACACCGCTTTGGAAAAGGCATCTTGCCATATTTTATTCAATCTACATACAAATGTGATAAGAGCTCTTTAATTATCTGTTTAAGATACTGTATGTGCTTATTAGAAACAGTGATTTTTAAATTTCCATCCTTCCCACAGAGCCCCCTGCTGCTTTTCTTATTATGGTCGCATGGGCTCACTTTTTGCATTGAACAACCTTTGATTTTTAAATTAAATGTCAGCTGCAGTCTTGCACTGGGATCATGAGTGCCCTTAGAGAGCCTGGCAGTGCGGTTCCCTGTTTGCCTAACAGCAATCCCTTTGTATATGGCCAATCATATGTAATTTATTGCAGGCATTCCTGGCAGGGTGAAGTTTTGCTGTAAGCAGCATTAATTCAGTTTCAGGTCAGGGATAAGACTGGAAGAGGAATGGAAACAATTTTTTTTTTTTTTTTAAGATGAAGCTGTTTTGCGGGACTCAGATTTTTAATTATTCTAATCACTCTTGCTGTTGTAATGGTTGGAATTTCAAAAAAAAAAAACCTTCCCTACTGCAGCACCTCAGTGCTTAATCCTACACGAACCGTGCAAAAAGCTTTTCCTGCTCTGAAGGTTGATGGGTTTCATACTCTGCTGCTCGCTCTGGCTCCTGCCTCCAGTTTGTTTGCTTTGTTTTCCCCCGTTCAGCAGCTTACCGATGAGAAAACGTGTATGCGGTTCTCCATCCGCCGCCCCAAGCTGCCCTCCTCAGAAACCCACCCGGAGGAGAACACGTACAAGCGTCTGGATGTGTCGGCCTGGCTCCATCACCTGAATGACTCCGGGCAGGTGGAAGAGGAGTACAAGCTGCAGAAGGTGAGAGGGGCGGCTGCTGTGGGTTTGATCCTTCCTCTCCTGCCGCGGGGTGCCAGCCTCCAGATGGAAGCTGTGAGAGTTTGCTTTCACACGGGGGGCAAGAACTGGGCGTTGGAAAGTAGGAAGAGTGGCGTGTAGTGCGTGGCTGGAGGTCTTGCTGGGACTGGAGATGAGTCTGCTGTGGGCAGGGTGGCAGAGCATCTCCCTGACCCAGGAGGGCGAGCTGTCCAGCTTCTGCTGCCCGTTGGAATTGGTAAACCAAAGCGTCCAGTGCCAGACCTGTTTGCAAAATGCAGAGTGAACAAATCAAAGGAGGAAAAATTGCGATTACTGTATGAAATAATGCAGGGCTTGCGGGGGAGCGCTGGGTCCAGGTCCTGAGAGAGAAGTTTGCAGTGAAATGCAGTGTCTCCAAGATTGAGGATTAAGCCGTGACATGAGAACGACACGTTAATCATAGAGCCTCTCCAGGGGGGGTTATTGACATTGAAATGAGCCCGATTTGTGTCTCGTCTGGGAATAGAAGGCCAGCACTTTCCCTCTAAACATGTGCAAATTGCAGGAGCTTGAATCAAGGCGTCACTTGTCAGGAAAGAACTGCAAAGCCACCAAAGGATAGTAGCGGGCAGCTCCTTGTTGCTGTTTCTGAGAACGTTAAAACTGTACCAGTCATAACTTTTGCTCCTTCTTCCAGGCCATTTTCTTTGGTGGGATCGATATTTCCATCCGTGGGGAGGTGTGGCCCTTTCTGCTGCACTACTACAGCTACGGGTCCACTTCTGAAGAGAGGGAGGCACTGAGGCTGCAGAAGAGGAAAGAATACTTTGAGATCCAGGAGAAAAGGTAACAGACCAGCTTCGTCCTCCCCTGCTCATCTCTCCTCAGGCCTGGCGTCGCAGTAATACCGCTGGTGGCGTACGGCGTCTCTGCCTCCTTCACTTTGGGAGAAGGTGGTTGGAGCAGAGAAGTGAGATGGTCCAGGAGGTGTATCAGGCACAGCTGACCTCTCGAGGGTCTGGAGCTAATACCATGTAGCTCAGGTGTTATCCTGGGGTCTCCAAATGGGCTCGTCAGTACCACACAGGGAAGCTTATCTCACAGGCAAGACTAAGCTTAGCATGCTTGGTTTAGAACACTGAAAATGGGATCTTGTATTTCTTTATAAATAGATCTGGTTACAAAAATAGGGAAGAAGAAAGGATATCTCATTCAAGGAAGTCATAACTGCAGGAATGGTGTGTTGTAAACTAGCCGTGGGTACATTTAAGCTGGCAGAGGAGCAGTAGTATTATTGATTAGGAGACAATGAAAAGAGTGATGAGTTCTGGTGTGCCACCCACAAGGAGCAGTGGAGAGCAGAGTCCGACTGCTTCTGAAGTGGAGTTTATTGCAGAAAGCACATCATGTCCCGTTTATAACCCAGGATGCTCCTTATAGTAATCTGTTTGGACAGAAAATCTGCTCTCCTGGACAGACCTGTTTGTCTGCTCTTCAGGTGATGAGAAAACTCTGTACAGGAGCAGTTTTTCTCTGCAAACTGAAGCTGAAATAAGGCTTTTTGTTCCCTGTGGCAATCGTATTCCTCTCTTGGCAACGTACTCCTGTTGCTGCTCAACTTTCAGGCTTTCGATGACTCCAGATGAACAGAAGGATTTTTGGCGTAAAGTGCAGTTCACCGTAGATAAA
This sequence comes from Leptosomus discolor, assembly GCF_034619465.1. Lineage (NCBI taxonomy): Eukaryota > Metazoa > Chordata > Aves > Leptosomiformes > Leptosomidae > Leptosomus > Leptosomus discolor. The sequence continues at coordinate 4,961,659 of NC_141405.1, forward strand.
GACGTTGTGAGGACAGACCGCAGCAACCAGTTCTTTCGAGGGGAGGACAACCCAAATGTGGAAACGATGAGGTGAAGTGTCTGATTCGAGTGTCCCGAACAACGTGTCCTAGTGAGTGTACAGCAAACTCAGTGAGCCCTGCCTGGCCCAGGCTGCCCAGGCCACTGCCTTGGGAACGCTGAAGAGCACCACACGTATGGTGACCGGTACCAAGCGATGCAAACCCCAGCGCTTCTTCCCCAGGGCTTTCACGGCCACTTTAGCCATTGACTTCGTGATAGAGCAACCCTGCTGCCATCGCCCAGCTCCCTGCGTGCGTAAGCACAGAGGAGGCGTGAGCCTTCCGTGGCTACGGGGGGGTCATGGGTGCTGCAGCAGGGTTGTGGGCAGTTGCTTGGGTCTGTGGTTCTCCTGGTGGGCTGGAGGACGAGCACACCAGAGTCTGCTTCATGGGTGTGTGACTTGTCAATGTGTGCCTGCAAAACAGTTGGATTTCATCTAACCGTGTGGCTTGGAGCCTCGTGGAGAGGATCGTAGAATCGTTTAGGTTGGAAAAGAGCTTTAAGATCATCAAGTCCGACTGTTAGCATAGCACTGCCAAGTCCACCACTGAACCACGTCACTACCAGAATCAAACGGATGTGTAGGCATAAGCTCTCCTTTCCCACGGGCCCTTCATTTCTGTCCTCTTGGTCTTTTTAAATTCTTCTTTTCTTTTTAAATTTTGGTGCCTGGGTATTGAAAACCTTCTCCTGGAGTTTATCTCACTGGGCTGATGTTTGCAGCAGGGTTTATCTGTATGTGTTAAAGCACCGTACAGGAGGGTCGTGTGTCTCTGTGCCTGAGATGAACTGTGTTCCTTGTTCCTACCACTCTGCTCCCCGCAGGCTCTACTGCGGTGGGAAAACAGGAGCCTGAGGAGTTCTGTTCAAATCCATTGTTCTAGGCAGCTGCGTGCTGCTCAGAGCTCTTGTTGCCCATCCAGGAGCCTCTCTGGGTTGATGCAAGATATTGTCATCCTCAAAAATAAGGCGAGTTCCCGTTAGGTGTAGTGGTAGCGTGTCTTTGTTGTGCTTCTAAGATCCAGCTGTAGATACGGCTCTTCTAGGGAAAGCAGCCTGTAGGCTGCAACGTGCTGCACAGATGCTCAGAAGTTCACAAGCCTCCGGGTGCAATTGCAAGTTGATCTTTTAGATGGCAGGAGTGGTCTGTTGCTCTTGGGCCCTTTGCCTGACCCAGCCTGTACGGGAGAGTTGGGGTTGAAGGGAAGGGGCACTGCGCTCAGCTGTGACCTGCCCTCTCCCTGTCTCACCTCTCATTTGCATCTCTCCTCCAGGAGGATCTTGCTGAACTATGCAGTATTTAACCCAACAATTGGATACTCCCAGGGGATGTCCGATCTGGTTGCCCCACTGCTGGCAGAGGTCCTGGATGAGTCGGATACCTTCTGGTGCTTTGTGGGATTGATGCAGAACACGATCTTCGTCAGCTCACCCCGGGATGAGGATATGGAGAAGCAGCTGGTGAGGCTGAGTGCTGTCTTGAGCTGCTCCTCTCCCCCGGCAAAATAGAAGAAAGCCATAAAGCCACTACCTGGGCTGCTGGGTTCCAGCCTGACGAATCACACTCCAAAGCCACAAAATACCTGATGGATAAAATTGATCCTGAGTGACTGGGGCACAGAGGCAGCTATAGCCAATACATTTTCAGAGTAAAGTTACCTTGGCCACTTAAAGAGTGATGATTCGAGGGATCTTTTATGATCAAATGTATTTAGGATGCTGCTTGCTTTGAGTTTGCGCTTCTCTCAGGTGGTGAAGACTCCCTGGTTTGTTTTTGTCCTGATTCTGGGGCGTTCGGTGTGAATGAGGCAGAGGAGTTGATTGAGCTGCAGCTCTCTTCTTTGTGGTGTTTTTTTTTAAGGTCTTAATATTTTTAATAGATTCTTAAAGTTATTTATAAATTAAAACCCTTATATATATGACAGAGTTTCTTAAAATAAGGTGATCTTGTTTAAAAATGGGAACTTTAGGTTTTAACATGAATGTCCATTGTTTTCTGGTTAAGATCCTGAAAAATCCGTTCTAAACCTGAACAATCCTGTCTGGGTCATGTTGGCACCAATTTAAAGTGGTAAACGTGTGGTGGCAGCCCCACGGGAGGCTGCTGGTGAGGTGCCGTTAGTTGAGGTACAGGTCTGTGCACCGCAGTGTGCCTGTGCAGTCAGGCTTTCCAAAATCACTTCCACATTGCTCGGCCTCTGTTGAAACGAGGTATCGCCAGAGATAGCGATGTCCTTCCTTTTCGCTGGTTTTCAAGGTCTAGCCGCTTTCCTCAGCCTGACTCTCTCCCCTTCTTTCTTTTCACAATGGAGCTGTCATGGGATTTTCTTTTCGCCCTCCACCCTTCCCTGTGAAATAGCTGCCGTGGCCTGTGAGCTCTGGCCTTTCATGGCAGACCCAGGCGCGCTCCTGGCTGGGCCGTAATAAACGGGCCGTAAAGCTGGAGGGTTTTGTGAGCTGCGGGCAGCTCTGTGGGTGCCCGGTCTGGTGCGGGGTGCAGGGGCTGCCCGGGATGATGGGTGAGGGCAGCACGAGGCAGCGGCTCAGCTCAGAACATCTTTTCCAGCTGTACCTGCGAGAGCTGCTGCGGCTCATGCACCCGCGCTTCTACCAGCACCTTTCTTCCCTGGGAGAGGACGGCCTGCAGATGCTTTTCTGTCACCGCTGGATCCTCCTCTGTTTTAAGCGTGAATTTCCAGACGCCGAGGCTTTGCGCATGTGGGAAGCGTGCTGGGCTCACTACCAGGTGAGGAGCTGGCGGTGGGCGCAGTGCGCTGGGCAGCAGCGGCTCCTTTGCTGACTCCTCACCACCTCAGCCAGTGTTGCAGAATTTCCTTGAAGGCTCTTAGTAGAAAATTATCCAAAATAAGTAGGTGTTACAGAGAGTCCGTAACTGTAGAAGAGGTTTATCTGTGTAGCAGGAGGATGGAGGGCTGCCTCTCCTCCTGCAGGATGTCCGGGCTTCAAAATGAGGTTCTTCAGAAAGTGCTGAACATCCACTGCTGAAGTTCCACTTCTCTTGCACAGCTGGCAAACGTCTTCCCGAAAATCACTAGCCTGCTTTGAACGCTGTGGTGCAAACCTTGCTGCCGCGCTGTGAAGAGAAGAGACTGGGACTCAGCTGTGGTTCCGAACGCACCAACAACTCGTGGTCTGTGTACCGCGGGGCAGAACTGGCAGGACCAAAAAATCTCACTAAGAACGTGCTTGTGGAGGGTGGAGAGGTTAAGTCAGCCCTCTGCCTTCACTGCGGTACTCCGGGCTCTGTTTTCTCACTGCAGACGGACTATTTCCACCTCTTCATCTGCGTGGCCATCGTGGTGATTTACGGGGACGATGTCATTGAGCAGCAGCTGGCCACTGACCAGATGCTGCTGCATTTCGGCAACCTGGCTATGCACATGAACGGAGAGCTGGTACTCAGGAAGGTAAGTGCCCGTGTGCTGATGGGGGCTGAGTCTCAGGTCCAAGGGATGAGTCAGAGCATTGAGAAAATCAGGGACTGGTGATTAATCTGCCATGTCTCCTGTGTCCCCCTGCTTGTCTGGCGCCTGGCAGGGTAGGATGCTGCTGTTTGCCTGGAAACGAGCCTTGCAGAGGGAAGAGGTAGTTGTGGAGTGCTTAGGAGGCAGCGGGGTGGTGGAGATAAGCCCTGCACGTGCTCAGGGAACGGCAGAGCTGTTCGTCTTTGTGCCACGGTCCCCGGTCCATCTTGGGCTGGGAGCAACTGCAGGCTGTGCCGCAGCGTGCAGCAGCTCCTGCAACCTAGCGGTGTCCCCGGAGCCTCGTTTAACCTTCTGGTTTGTGTCCAGGAGAGACGTGCCTTTGCCAAAACTTTGACTCTTCTAAGGTAGCCAAACAGGAGGATGGGACAGGAGGCCACGGGCTACCCCTGCTCCCCATGTCCATCCCCTGGTGAGGAGTGAATGACTTTGTCTCTCTCTCTTCTCCAGGCGAGGAGTCTGCTCTATCAGTTCCACCTCCTACCCCGCATCCCCTGCAGCCTGCATGACCTGTGCAAGCTGTGCGGGACAGGGATGTGGGACAGCGGCTTCATCCCCGCTGTGGAGTGCTCTGGCCATCACCCGGAGTCCGAGGGCTGCCCGTATGGGGGACTGGCGGAAGTGTCTTCTCCTAAACCAGGAAGCGAAGGCAAGAGAGGCCTGAAAACACGGGACGTCTTTGCCTTCCGAAAATAGCTGTGGAGGAACAGGGTGTGCCAGCGGAAGAGGGAAGGGCAGGAAGGATGTGTCCATTTTGATGAAGACAAAAATGGAGGGATAGCTTGTCAAGACTCCTGAGAAGACTGAAAGGTGGAGGATGGAGGAGGAGTGAAATCACTCTGCAGGGGAAGCAGATTCCACTGGTGGTGGAACCTGAATGAAATGCATCAAACCAGGAACAGCGTTTGCACGTGTTTGGATTTGATTTTTTTTAGAAACATGCATTTTCTAGGTCTTAACAAGGACTTTTTATTCTGCCTCTGGGATTGGACTGGTTAGCAACCAGAACTTTGTTACTTGCTGATGAGAAATGAGAACACTAAAGAGAGCCAAGTACAACGAGCAGCGTTTGTGGGTCAGGTGGAAGGAGCAGAGCCGTGGCAAGACCTCTGTCTGCGATGTCCCTTCATCCAGAGCGTACCCCATGCACGCAGTCTCTGCTTCAACAAATCGTGCAGCTTAGTGGCTTCTCTCTAAAGCCATAAAGACCATTCTAATTATAATTTGCCAAAAATAAAACTGCAGACTACTGGGATTGCAGGGAAGGTGTCTGGCGAGGGAGAACTGGTCGCCCTAAGGGTCTTGTCTCTCGCCTTCTCTTGTTTTGTATACTGGCTGGGATGGTTTTTTTCCATTTGCTCAGAAAGTGTACAGCCACAGGTCTTAAAGCACCGCTTTTCTGTAGTCAGAGTATTTCCCAGACACCTTTCAAAGTCTGCTTCTTCATGACATTTCAGCAAAGCTGTTTCTTTACACTGACAGTTACAGACTTTAGACACTTGTTTATGGAAGTCTGTTGTTTCCAGTATGTTTCCCATCGTGTTTCCTTTGGCTCTTCTCAGTTACTGAATATTTACTGCCCTTACCTGTCTTTGCCATAGGCTGTAGCATATACACTCCAAGTGGGCTTTAGGCTCTCCAGGTGGTGCCAGTGGTGCACCCCCTTCCCCATCCCAAAACGAAACTTGGTTTGTTGCCATCATTTTTGCTGAGCTCCGTCGCTGATAAAGGTTTCCCTTGAAGTGTTTTTGAAGGGACAGCACGTTTCTCCGCTTGTCTTCTATAAAATTTGCCAACCAGAAATGGAGCTGGGGCCTTGAGCACGGCCTTACCAAACTCAGTGGCATCTAAAGGTGTGTCCTGAGCCTGCGTTTGTGCCAAACAGAGCCGGGGGAATAGTTTCCTTGCAGGAGTGAAAAGGGAGACGAGGTGACAGTGGGCTGTGCCGGCTCTGCCGCATCCCTCTGCATGGCGTGTGAAGCCTTGCGGCCTTTCCCCGCTGTCTTGCTCCCTCTCACTTCAGCCACGCCGCTTCTCTTACACAGCTGCTCGTGGTCTGGCATGGGGGAAGTCCACGCTCGCTTTTCAGCACGTCGAGCTTGTTCGCCCTGTCAGCAGCACGTGTGGAAACCCCCACATGCTCGTGCGCAGTGCTGCAGATGGTTCCTGCAGCTGACAAACAAATTTCTCTAAAAACCTTTCTGCAAGGCCTTATCCACAGCCTGTTCTGGAGCCCGCGTGCCCCTCACCTGCTGGGCAGTGAGGCTGGCAACTGGGCTGCTTTGTGTGAAACCAGCACAGAGCAAGTGCACGTGAGGGGAAGAAGACTTGACCTTATGCAGGCCCCACGCCGGAGACTGGCTGTTGTGTGGCAGAAGAACAGTTTGGCTCCTGCTTTGCGTGCCTTTAATTCAGAGGATGAAATCCATCCCCTCGATGAGAGCAGTGGTGGAACCCACCGCAGGGTCGCACGTCTCCGAAACAGCCCGGCTCCGAGAGGCACCGAGGCTACGAGTGCATGCAGGGGTTGTAGGAGGTGAGACCTCGTGTAAGGGCTGGTGGCTGCTTTGCTGTGAAGCAGGGAGTTCTTGGAGATTTATGGTGTTCCGGTGAACAATAAAAGTTTATGTGAGGCATTTGTGTGGTCCGTGGCCGTGCAGGCTGGGTGCTGTACCTTGAGTCAGGGGGCAGCGCGTGGCTGGGCACTGTCCCCGCAGCTTGAGCCGCTCCTGTCGCAGCGGTACGACAAGGCACGTTGGTGCTGGCTCTGTCTCGCTCTCCCCAGGCTCCGCTGGTCGCAGCCCAGGGACGTGCGGCAGTGCTCGATGTGTTCATCCCGGCGCCGGCTCTAAGCGGCGGTGGCTGAATTAGGGTCAGAAAAACCGCACGTCGGGAAACGCCAGCAGCATCTTCCTGCAGAGCGGCTTGGTGGCACGTGGGCAGGCGCCAGCTCCCCGTGGGGACAGCGGGAGCCCGGCACTGCCTGCTGCCGCCTGCCTCCTCGCCGGGACGGGCATCGCCATGAGGCCTTCGCGCCACCGTGGCTCATCCGTCAGCGCTGAAGCAACCGGGAGCTTCCCCGGGAGCACTGCGGGAGGAGCAGCCGGCGCGTGGGCAGGGGACGGGCAGAGCCCACCTGGGCTCACCAGCTGGCAGCAGGCTGGGAGGCACCAGCAAATGCCGACCAGAAGATCCGGAGCTGGTTTTGCTGCAGCAGTCATTCCCAGCCAGTCAAACGCAATAGGAAGAGATGGAGGAGATAATTTTGAGCATTATTTTTCCACTATTAAAATGTCATTCAGCACTGTGGAAATCACTCAGGATTTGTTTAGTTAAAGACTCCGCACTGCAGTTTTCCAGCACGTGGAAAAAGCTGGTTTTCTCCTGTTCGAAGCAGTGCTCCGCTGCCTGGGGGCGCGTTGCCGGGACCAGTGTGCCACCCCTCAGCCAGCTCTCCTGTGCCTGGTGTCCCCTGCTGGTCCCACTGCCGGCAGGAGATTTCAGGTGCCTGTGCTCCCCGCCAGGAGCTCCCCCAGCGCCGGTCGCGCACTGACCTCCGCTTCGCAATAGCCGGAGAAACAAAGAGACGGAGCTGAGAACCTGGCTGCTCCCCATTCACCAGCAGCCGTCACATCCCGGGTGACTTGATTCCAGTCTCAGCCTATTCATTAACTCCCAATGCCGTTATTAAATTCACACTGGATATCCACAAACTTCCGAGCTTGTTTTGGGTGGGAGGTGCGGGGACGGGAGAGGGAGTGGAGCCAACCTGGAGCCCTCCGGCAGCAGCAAGGGTAGGGTCAGGAGCAACCGCGGGATTCCTCCACAGTGAAAGGAAGGCAACGAGTCAAGCGATGGGCAGTGCAGCAGGTTTCCGAGGTCCTTCTGACCTATCCCCAAGATCCCCTTTTTCTTCGTGACACTGCCATCTGAAAAGAAACAAGGGACAAAAAAGAAGCAAGACTCCTGGCCCCTGCAAAGGAGTAAAGTGGACCCCAGAAACAATGACCCTCATGTGGTTTCTCTCCTGAATCGCTGCCCTGTTCATTGAATTAGCTGCAGCTGAGCAGCCAAAAATAGACCCTTGCAAAGGTAAATAGTCAGCATAAGCCTCTTTAGACTCAGCCTTGAGCTGACACATCCTTCTGCCTCCCAGTGCCGGGGGGAAGGGGAGCAGGGCAAGCAGGAAAACAAGAAAACTGAGTCCTCGCTCCTGGCAGTGGTAACCCAACGCTCCGTAACCCCAGCAGGGAACCTGATCACCTGCATCTGGAAAGCCGACGAGTCTGGTGTGTGCCGCGCAGCCCGACACCTCCCGGCACAGGGACCGGGCCGTGCCAGCCCGCGCCACGACCGGCGATGCCTGCGCCGCTGTTGGGCGCGGGGGCAGAGGGGAGCGCCGCCCCGCAGCGTGCTGGGCCGGGAGGAGGCAGCCAGCCGTCCCACGCGGGAGGGGACCGATGAAACGGCTTCGTTCGTCCCAGGCATCAAGCATTAACCACGCAGGTGGCCGAGGCCCCTGGAGCGGTGCCGGGCGCGGAGCGGCAACGTTCGGCCAAACTGTGGCTGGAGTCCCCTGCGCCGGGGGAGGATCTGCCTTTGCGAACGGGAGCAGAGGCAGCTGGGATCGCCCGCTCTCGCTTCCCGGGCGCAGGGTGTGTTTGGACGTGGCCGCTGGGCTGTGGTGTTCAAGGGACGCTGTCTGCCCGATGAAAAATTACAGTTTGCAAGAACAAAGAGACTCACCTGAGTTATTACAGGCACCAAAGAATTTAAAACCCAACTTAACTTGTCCCCCGTGGGCTGGCTGATTAATCCCCGTGTCTCTCCACTTGGGTCATAAAAATAGACCAGTCTGGCCGGCTGGGGTTCATGGTCACATCCCGCACTGGGGCGCTGGCCCAGCCCTGCCCTGCTTGTGCTCGGTGCTTTGGGGAAGGCTCCGCACGCCGAGCAGTTCTCTCACTGGGGCGTTCAGAAACACAAAGCGCAATGAGGTTTCACACCACCTTGGGAAGAAGAGCGGAGGCCGGGGGGAGCCCCAGGCAGAAGCCGGCGGGAGCCAGGCCGGCGGCACCAGCTTGGACTTGCCACGGGGCCGCCGGTGATGGCAGTGAGAAGCTCCCTTGCGAGCGGCCAGGCCGGTGCTGCCCACCCCAGGGCCACCGGAGCACCGGTGGAGGAAGCCGTCCCCCGGTGGTGTGTGGCTCAGCCCCATGCCCAGTCTTTTCCCAAACTTGAGTCACACCCCAAAAGCCGCCAGGACCCCCTTTCCCCCTCTCCCCATAGGCTGCTCCACAACCAGGTCCCTCTAACTGTGTGGCTGGAAATTTAAAGGAAGCTCCTTAAATATTTCTGTGGCCGGTTTTACTGCAGCCTGCGCTTCAGCCAAGAGCTTCAACATCATCCAAGTACCCAAAAATCACTGCTCTTTGAATGGAGTTCGTTTCTTCTTCTGGTTATGAAAGGCAACTCTCTTAGTTTGAGCTTTAAAAGGGCTTTGAAAAATAGTTCTGCTGTGAAGGTCCAGGCTCCCTGGCTTCAAAAACCTCTGCAGGTCACAGAGCAGAGCTCTGGCCTCTGGCCTCTCTTTGGGCCGTGCCGGCTGCCAGGCTGGGCTTTTTACCCTGTCCCGCATCCCTCACAGCAGGGGTGTGAGGTCCCGCTTCACTTTCCTCCTCCACAGACTGAAGTTTTCTAAGAAAAAAGCAGGATCTTTTCAGAGCTTGTCTTCTGCCCGCGCCTTGCGGCCCGTGGCCATCGCCGCTGCTCCTGGCCTGTGCCCCGCTGCTGCATTGGTGGTCTCTGCCTGCGGCTCCCCCCGCCAGCTGAGCTAACCTGGGGCAGAAGGGAGCTGGGCAGAGTGCAAGGGTGGTCCCCTGAGGTGTTCAGCCAGGGAATTGGGCTCTTCCTCAAATTTCGTAGGGTTTCTGCCTTCAAAAAAACGGTTTTTAGGCAATTTTTCAATGCTGCAGTCTGGAAATTGCAGTGGTCGAGTGGTGCATGTGGTACCTTAACTGCTGAAATCTGGTGTGCAGGCATGTAGCAGGAGCCCCGTGAGCACTCGGGTCCCTGGGGCCATCCTCAAACGGGTTAAAAAATGGCCAAAATTTTCAGTTTAAAAATACTTGATCTGCTGATCCGATCTATGGCCATTTCTCTTCACATGCCCATGGGACTCCTTTCTGGCAGCGCGGGCTCTACAGGACAGCCACTGCCCTCCCCGGGCGGCTGCACCAGTCCGCCGCAGGGCCAGGGGGTGCCAAGAGGCTGCGGTGGGTGCCGGGGCAGAGCTGGGGCTCACAGCGGGGCTGAGCACCCCGGGGTACCGCGGTGCTCAGCCCTGGGCTCCTCCACTGCCTGCCAGCCAGCAAGACACTGGTTCCTATTTCAAGAACTACCCAGAGATCCCGTGGTTTGGAGAGGCTTCTCAGCCCAGATTTGTGAGAGCACGTTCACCTGCGGCGGAGAGCAGCGTGTGCTTGGGTGCTGCTGGGTTTAGTAAGAAGATTTTTGGGCGATAATGTCATGAAGCGGTCATGACCCCCAACGGGCTGGTGTGGTTTTGGGGCAAGATGCTTGAGTGCACTGAGCTCTCGCCTGAGTCACTTGCTAAAGGCGACTCACGGGGCTCCCCTTGTCGGGGCTGGGGCAGCGGCCCTGGACCAGCTTCGCTGCAGCATCCCTCACCCGTCCTGAGGGGAAATGCCACCCTGGTGCTCCAACCCGGGCGTCGTTAAAGTGAACGTTACACTTGAAACTGGGAAAAGAAATAGAGCAGATGGAGATGGTCAGTGCTGGAGGGACTCTTCAGTGAGCAGATTTTGGCTGTGCAAGCCTTCGAGCTCACCCCGGCCCCTTCTCCCCCTCTTGGAAGGCTGGGCTCAGGCCCTGGCCCCCAGGAAGCAGGGGAATCCCTGCCCACCCTCGTGGCTTTGGTGGTGCGTTTCCAAACCCGTCGCTGTCTGCAGGCTGCTGTCCTTTACACTGATGTTCTGCAGCTCACCTTTAAAACAAAGCCCCAGCCGGTCTCATGGGAAGGGAATATCAACGGGGGTTGGGTTTTTCCCTCTGTTTCCCCTCACAGGCTCGCTCCGTTCTGTTCAGCAGGCTGGCATCTCTGCAAATCAATCAATCAATCGAGGCACGCCGTGGTGTGGTGGTACAAAAAGCAGAAAAACAAAGTGAAATCAAAACGCACCCTCCTGTTCGTGTCCCTGGGGCCATCCCTGGGGCCACAGCCCGTGAGTGTGAACACCCAGGTTAGGATTTGTTTTCACACGGGGACCTGCTCCACCCTGTTGTTGCTCCAGCTGCACCACGAAATATCCTCCCGCTTGGCTGGACCTGGAGGGCTGGCGGTGCACCCCGACCCGGTGACAGCAGCTCCACTGCAGGGGCTTTTTTTAAGCAGAATGAACCAAGTGACTGTCCCTGGGCGAGCTCTTCTCGACAAAGGGAAATTGCCACTGAGGGACTCGGGTCTGTCTGCAGCTCCTGTCTCCTGGGGTGCACGACTGACCTAGCACCGCCAGGCATGCCCCACAACCCCTCGAGGAGCACGGTGACAGTTCAGGCAATCTGGTAAAAGGGACCTGGTCTCAGCTGGCGCTTTTGTTGGTGCTTTCTTGCTGACTGGAAGAGGTTCTCCAGCCACCACTGACCCTCCACCGTGCCCAGGTACACCAGGTCCCTCCAAATTCGGCTGGCTGCAGGTTCAGTCCCTGCCAAAGCTCCTGCTTCGTGTGGCAGAGCAGCATCAGGGACTCGGAGAAGGAGCAACCTGAAGCCTCTCTCTGGGATTTTTGATTTTGCTTGGTTTGGGTTTGTCTCTGAGGAACCACAAACAAGTTAAGCTGCTTCTGTCTGCGGCTGGTGCTTGACTAACCTTGGCGGTGGCAGAGACAGCCGGGGAGGTGGCTCAGCCACCGTGGCTGGGTGGTGGGTGTCTGCCAAAGTCCTCTGCTCTCCAGAGGTTTCTCAAGTGCTTTCACATGTTGTGGGGACACGGCAAACACCCCGACAGAGTGATCCCAACCCCCTGCATGACCCCGAGCCCTTGGCACGGGGCAGAGGCCGTGCTGCGGCTGAAGGCAGAGAGCGCCCTTTGGTGCGGCTCACGTTGGGGAACAAGGGCACTTGCAGCGCGAGGTGCCCGTCCCGAATCGGCTCCGGCAGCTGGGTCCCAGCTCCAGGAACCCTATTCCCACATACTGCACAGTAGGGTGGGCACTGAAGGACTTCCAGCGGTGACTGGAAACCCTGGGAACAGCCCAAACACCGGCAGGCCCTTCAGCTCTCAGCCAAGGTGATAAATCTGCCCTGACGCCGGCGCTGCAGCAGCGAGGACCGGGAAGGTGCTCAGTGAGCAGCCACCGCTGTGCTGCCGGCTCTCCCCAGGGATCGGGGCCGGTGGGGAGAGCAGCCCCGCACCACGGCACGCCCCAGAACCCATGGGTGCTTGCTAAGGGTGCGCAGGGCTGGGGTACAGGCAGCACTGGGGGGGGGAAGGGGGTGCCGCGCAAAGGGTGCGGGAAAGCTGGGGGCACCAAGCAGGGTGTGGAGCAGCTTTCCCAAGCTGGAAAATGCCGTGTCCCCTCTTACAGGTGTGTGGGAACAGGGTCAGGCTGCCACAGCCAGAGGGTCACTGCCGCCGTGGCGCAAGCTCCAAGAAGCCTGTGTGCTCAGCCGTGCCTCCCCGCAGAGCAGCTGCTGGGAAGAAAGGGTTAAGGCGCTGCCAGAGCAGGGAATGAGACCAGGGAATTCAGCTGCTGACGCAGGTAGGAGATCTGCAGGCGAAGCATCCCTGTGCAGACACAGCAGCGTCACCGCTCCACCGTGCTGCTTTGGAGCTCCCCCCAAGAGCAGAAGCAGCACTCGAGGGGTGGGTGACCGACAGCTCCACGCAGGGAGCAGGCTGGGGGCCCTGCCTGGGCTGGCACCCCCCATGGCCCTGCTTGGGTCACCTGGGAGCACCCCAGGGTGCCCACCCCTCTCCTTGCTGCCACAAACACAGCCTGGCCCAGCCCTTCTCCTGCAAATCACTGCTGGAAGGATGCTCTGTGGCACCTGTATGCTCACAGGCATCACGGGGGTGGGGGGAAGAGCCCTGCCAGGAGGGTGGGCACTGGGGGCACTTGATGAGGGTCCGCATGTGCTGACCTTCCTGTGCTTGAAAACTCGCTCCTCAGCGGCTTGGGTGATAAAGAGACTCGCCACAAGCAAGGCTGAGACTGGTGTCACGGGAAGAAATGGACAACCAAGACCTGGTGCTTTTGGGGCTGTTCCCTTTCATGGGACGAGACGGGATGGGATGGGATGGGATGGGATGGGATGGGATGGGATGGGATGGGATGGGATGGGATGGGATGGGGTGCAATGGAGGGACCCGCAGGACCCAGTCACTTGGCTTCTCCTGGGCTTGACGGCCAACACACAGAGAGGAAGAGGCCGGCAGTGCTACTGCTGCGGCCGGCCAGGGGGAAGCAATGAGGGCAGGAGAGGGACCTGGGGGGGGATGCAGCCCCACCGAAGGCAGGAGGCAGGGAGGACACGGACCCCAGGCCTGTGCAAAAGGCTGGAGCAAGCCCCAGGCTTGCCAGAGCTACGATGGCCTCCAAGAGCACTCTGGGGATGGGGGGGTTCCCCAGAAACAGGGGCTGTTCCCTTGCAAGTCCATCCCCGCTGGTGTATGGGCTCTGCCGTGCCATCCCTGCCAGTGAACGGGGCGGTGGCTGATGCGGGGCCACGGTCACAGCATTACCAGGGTGCCTGGCACATCGGGCTCAGGGCTCCAGAGAGGAGGACTGAGCAAGGGGCTGTTTGCATCGAGCCCCTGCCAAGGCCACGTGTGCTGCCCCTCCAGGAGCCAGCTGTGAAGTCAGGCCCGATGGAAATATAATGGGATAATCGATGGCCCATTGTTGCTGGGCTTAATTTAGCCGTTCAGGCAGGGAACGAACAGTGTGAACGTACGTAAGCAGAGGCCAAGGCAAGAGATGAATCAGCCCCGTGTCCTCTGCAGCGCCGGGAGGTGAGTGGGCGCAGGCAGCCGGTCTCACCGGCCCCGGGGCTGCAGCTCCCAGACCCCTGCAGCAGCCGCGTGTGGGGTGCAAGGAGGTGCCGTTAACAGGGATTTGCTTTGCTTTGTCTGATGCCAGCGGTAAAATGGCTGCAGCTGGGCTTAGTGTTACACGCCTGCGCTGCCAACCCCCCCTGGCAAGCTGAAACAGGAGCAAGGAAGCTGCTGGGTGTGCTGGGACAGGGGCCTGAGCTGAGCACTAGGGACATGGGTCGGGAAGGACATGGCTGCCACCATGGCCCTTCTCAGCCACTGCCCGGGAGCACCAGCAGCACTCCTGCACCAGCTCCCTGTCCCAGGAGAGCCTTCCAGCCTTTGTCCAACCCAACTGGAAATGCCCCAATAAATGCCATTTGGGTAGACTCCCCTCACCCCATCCTCCCCGCCAGCTGGAAGCACGTCCCTGATGCACAGCCCCAGCTTTCCAGCCTTCACGCTTTGCCCTGCGGCTCGGCGGTGCCCACCCCGATACCTGGGGAATCGCCCTTCCTTCTCACTGTTTATCTTCTTCACATTCCTCCGGGCTGGCTCACACCCCAACCTGGCACATTCGGGCTTTCCTCATAAATTAGTCACTGTTCTGTGATGGCGCTCTTATCTGCCCATCTCTGCTGTTCTCTCTGGGCTTTGGTCAGTGTTTCAGCCCTTGACAGTGAGGACGTCTCTGGGGTCAGCCAGAGCAAGTCACTGGAGGGAATGAGTCCTCCTGCATCACCCCAAAATCTCACTGCCTCTGCATTTTTCCCCGTTATTGCCCCCTGGAGCTGCCTGGTCTGACTGTGTTTACTGCACGACAGCTGGACCTCAGCTCGATGAACACCTCCAAGCTCTGGTCCTCAGCTTCTGTTACAGAAAGTCCTACATCAGCTCGGTTCAGCTGAAACATTTCCATGGAGATCACCACCACCATACCTGCCACCCCGATGCGTAATGAGCTCTCGAGCTGCTTCTCCTTCCCCTCTGCCTCAGTTCTGCCCCATCATCTCCCCCTTCGAGATGCCTCCAAGCCCCAGCATCCCCCAGGATGGATTTGCAGCATGGCTTCAGCCTGGATTTCATTTCTGTGCTTTCAGCCCACATCAGTCTCTCCTGGTCGCTCTGATTCCCATGTCTTGGCATCTGCAACACCTCCTGAGTTAGTCCCAGCTGCAAACACCCTCCCCCTACCATGGGCTGCCACTGCCACGCCATGAAGGACAACGTTAGATAGAGCAGACCTGGCTCCCCAGCCCTGGGGAGAGTCAGCGAGCCCCTCCCCGGGGCTGTGTGACCAGCTGGGCCACGGCTGCAGCTCTGGCCGTGCCCATGCAGGACCAGCCAGACAAGCTCCCCAGCACCCTGAGCAGCCATGAGTGTCGGGGAGGGGGCCTGCCCTTGCAGATGGGGGCTACCTGGCCCTTTCCCGGGGCCAGCGGGGAGCAGGCTGTTCTGCAGGTCAGCAACGGGCTGGGGGAGGCTCAGAGCATCCCCTCGGCGGGGCAGCCCCGCAGTCCCGGGAGCAACCCTGGCCCACGGCCCCAGTTCCCGGTGGCAGCTCCCCGGGATGCGCGGCAGCCCCGAAGCAGCGGGCCCAGCGCCAGCACCCTCCCCACGCTACCTTTTATGGCCCTGCTGCAGCCACGGCCCAAACATGGGCTGCGGGAACAGCGGGGCCGGGAGCCTCCCTGGGGCTGGCCATGACGGGGCCGAGGGCTGCCCCGGACGGCCCCCCAGCCTGGGCGGCCACGCTCGGGGAGCCGGGGCTGAGCAGCGAAGTGCCCCGCATCGGCAGCACCCCGCTTACCTCGGGGGTCCCCAAGCACCCTGCAGCTCTGCATCCCTGTCCCTCCACACCTCACAGCCTCCATCCCTGCCCCACGCAGCCCCCCATCCCCACCTTGGACAACCCCACGTCCCTGCCTCGTGCTCCACCCCGTGCCTCACTTCGCGCCTCCCCATCCCCCCTCCAGCCGCACGGTGCCAGCAGCCCGGCCGTGCCCCGAGCGGCATGACACAGTTTGCGCCGAGCCGGGGCAGAGACACGGTCCCGGTTTCGCTCACAGAGCCACGAGCTGCCAATGGGCAGAGGGACAAGGAACCAACCGGCACCGCCAGCCCTGGGAACCCTCCTGCCACCCAGTACCCAGGCAGGGCTCGCGGGGAGCCTGCGGCCGGGTGAGCCGGGCTCCCCCCCGGAGGAAAGGGTGTGCCCCGCCGAGTGACACGGGGTGTGTCAGACACCAAATGACTCGACTGTCCCCACAGTGTCACCCCCGAAAGCGGGCTCCTGCCTGGCTTGTTGCCTGTCACCACGGGGCTCCAGCAGCTCCTCAGCTCCGTTTCAGACCCGAGCCGGGCTCAAGCTCCACTGCAGGTCACTACAGGCTGGGACATGCGTGAGACCTCACCGGTCAGTGCTGGCCGTGTTGGGGGTCTGGGAAACTCAGCGTGGGCTCAGCGTGGGCACTGGGGCAGGAGAGGGAGTGGGAGCAGGTGGCTGGGCAAGGCAGTGCGAGGGGGAGCCCAGGACTGAGCCCTGGGGTGTTCCTGGGCTCCCAGCTGACCTCTCTAGCATGAGCAATCCAAGGAGGCTGCATTTGCTCTATTTCCTGGCTGCGGACAGTAAATCCTCGGGGACCAGGACGGTGGCTGTGTTTTTAATGACAGAGCTCCATGAATCAGCGTTGCAGTCGTCCACGCACCCTGCGATCCCGTCTGCCTGGACAGATCGTCAGCATCAGCAAAGCCCCCGGACCCAGGCTGAAGGCGCAGCCCTTGCCCGGGCTAACGCTCACCTGGGTCCCCCATGCTCTCACCCAGGGCCCCGCTGCTCTTTGCTGCTCAAAGTGGCAAAGCCGCTTTGGGTGGCTCCTTTCTCAGATTTTCCTGACTTCCCAAATGCTGGAAGCCTGAGACTGTCTCAGCCCCCAGGGACTCCAGTGCCGGGGGTTTGTCCCAGCAAGTGAACACACAGGGGAATGACGCAGCCCTGGCCACAGCCTGCGCTGCCAACCTGGGAGGATGCTCCTCCAGGCTGGGGGAGCTCCTTAATCCATCACAGGGAAACCCAATGTGATCCAACAGCTGCAACTTGAAATAGTCTCCATTGTGACTAGAAACAGAATGCAGGTTTGCAAACAGAGCTCTCGCCCTCTTCCGCTGGGCTGGTGGAGCTCCCCTCTGCACGGGGCTCCTCTGTGAAGGTCCATGGTCAGCTCTGCAGCTCAGCTGGTGATGGGCTGTGCAGGGGGGGGCGGGAGGGAAAGCAGTGCTCCCTTGGGTCCTTGGCACACGGCTCCCCAGGCCCTGCGGGGGTCTTTGGCCTGGGCTGCCCTGCCCTGGCACACAGGCTGCCCTCGG
This sequence comes from Leptosomus discolor, assembly GCF_034619465.1. Lineage (NCBI taxonomy): Eukaryota > Metazoa > Chordata > Aves > Leptosomiformes > Leptosomidae > Leptosomus > Leptosomus discolor. Next base: position 4,978,644 of record NC_141405.1, read on the forward strand.
ACAGCGCTGGGGACGAGGAGCCAGTGTGCATACATGGCACTGTCCCAAACGGTGTCCCACGCGCGTCCCTGTCCCAGACTCGCCCCAGCACCAGTGTGGGTGATCGGACCCTCGCATGCACCCCCAGAGACTGCAGCAACCACAAGCTGCAACATCTGGAAGACCCCTGGAGCAGGGAAAGGCTCTTGGGGTGAAGCTCAACACCCCCTCCCTGGAGAGACCATCCTGCCCGCCTTAGGAACGCTAGCACTGCTGGCACTGACCAGGAGTGTGCGGGGGGGGTCTCCCATACCAGGGCGGCTGCAGGAGCATGGCAGAGCTGGTGCACGTGTGGAGGAGCAGAGGAGCAAGCCCAGGAAGCGAAGCAGCTCTCGTGCTGCCCGAGAGACAGCTGGAGTTCCCAGAACCTGCTCAGCTTCCCCAGGGGAAACCAGACAGCGAGCAGCAGCCTAAAAATAGCTGCCCAGGGCACACACACTCGCCCAAGAGAAGGGGAAGTGAAAAGGGAGATGGTCTGCAGCTTTCCAAGGAACAGCCCCCAGCCCAGCCGTGGCCCCGCTCAGCCTGGTGCAAGGAGGGACATCTCCATCCCTCTGAGGGACAGCAGCTCTGTCCCTTCACCCGCTGACCACCCCCTGGAACACACCAAGGTCTCCCCTTGCCACAGCCAAATCGCTTGCTGCTGTTTTCCCATGGGTGACTCTCAGCATTGCAGGGTGGCCAGTGCTGGGCCCCTTTCACAGCACCGCTGCCACTGCCCGGACACTGCCAGTAGCCCCCGCCAGCCATGCTGGGCTCCTCTCCTCCAGCCCGGGATGATTGTTTCCTCCAAAATATCCCAGGGAACGACAAGCAAAAGGAGGGGACTCAGTGGTTTCCCCTACCCAGAGAGGTCCTTGAGGCGGGGGTTTCTCAGGCTGCAGGACTCTGGATGGGGGCACGCTGCTCTCACCGTGCTGCTTCGTCACTCTCCCGTGTGTGAATGGTAAAGTCTTTTCTGCAACGCCTGCACCTGAACATTCAGTGTGAAAAAGCATCTGAGGGTCAAGCACCGGCACCCGCAGAGCCCAGGACAATGTCACAATGTCACTACAGGGCCAGGCAGGAGCAGTGCAGGGTCCCAGGAGTCCAGCTTGAGTCCCTCAGCAAATACTCAAGCTCTATAGAACCACAGGTAGTCCAAGGAGGGGCAGAGGTTGGAGGAGCCAGTCTAACCAGTCAGCTACCAGTCTGTCTCCCCAGTAGTGCTCACCCAGCTCGTACATGGCCGTTCCCAGTCGCCTGAACCTGGCGTGAGCCGGTGCACCCTCAGCCAGCCGGGAGCCCAGCACCCGTTCTGCCCTGTTTGGCGACCAGGCAGCAGACCTGGGCATTACCAACCTTTTGGTTTAAGGGATTCACACCCTGTGCAAACGGCACCCAGGCCCAGGGCTGAGCTTTCTGCAGCAGCAGAGTGACCCGCGCTGGGTGCGGGCGCTGAATAGCCACCCGAGCCCCGCAGGCCAGCCGGAGCGGGGATGCACTGCAGGATGCTCAGCTGCCCCGAATTGAGGCCCGCAGCCCTCCAGCTCTGCGCCCTGCAGACACAGATGGGCTCCCACCCCCAGGCAACCGTGTGCCCTCCCTAATGGGTTTAATGCACTTCGACTGGGTTGGGCTAAGCAGCTTTCTAGCAGGCAGCTCTCTGGTGACAGCGTAACGCACAGAGGGCGGACGGCACGGCCAGTAAATCTTTCCGAAACCTTTGAAAACACAAATACTTGATGTAATCCTCTGAGAGGATCAAGCGCCAGGGCAGTCGCTGGCTTGGTGAAATCGTCTTGCGACCAGCCATGGACTCCGGCTAAACCTGCTGAGGTGACGTTCGCCGAGCGGCGCGGGCGGAAGGAAACCAGCCGGCCCCTCGGTGCAGGCAGCCGGAGGGAAGGGCTGCCGAGGAGCTGCACTGCTGCCTCGGCTCAGGTGCAGGGAGGATGGAAACTGCCTGACCGCAGAGCTGCACACGCTTCCTCCCGCTGCCTGCACCCGGCAGCGCCGTGCACGCCGGCGAGACCCCGGCCTCGCTGCTCAGGCCTCAACCAGCAGCGCCCTTTCAAAACCAAGACACCTCTGTCAAACGCTGCGTGTTGCGGACGCCAGCGGTGGATCTGCCAGAGGGGAGCAGCACGGGGGCCGTAGCCCCTTGCTCCCACGCAGCAGCACTCGGTCTGGCCGTGGCCGCACAGTCTCCCCATCCGTGGCACGGCTGCCAGACCCATCCCACTCACTCCCGAGGGACCCACATGCCCGGAGCGAGGCTCCTGCAGCCATTCAGGCAAGAAGAGACCTGCGAGCGCAGCCCCCAACCCACCTGCTGCACGGCCACAACGCCGCGGGAGCCGTGGCTCGTGGTGCCACCGCCCAGGACACCAGGACGCCGCAGCCCTGGGGGCACCAAAGGGCCCCCGGGTGATTCACAGCCCCCAGAGCTGCAGAGCCCGAAGGTCCCCAACACCGGCTGTGCGGTGGCGGGCACCACCTCTGCACTCCTCACACAGCTCTGCCCGGGGCTCAGCTCTGCCGCGCTCCGGAAAGGCCGGGCAATTTGCTGCAGCCACCTGCCCTTTGCCTGTGTGCCAGCCTCCACCGTGTGCTGTCCCTAGACCACGAGGTGGGATGTGTGCTGACAAAGCTCTTTCTGGCTCCTCTTCCTGCAGCTCCCCGAGCTGTCCCAGCCCAAACCAGTAATTATCGCTTCTGTCTGTGGGCGATTACCAATCTGATCGCCACACTGCCCGGGAAGGGGAGGCCGGGGCGCCAGTTTGGACTGATGCCATGCGGGGTTTGACCGCTCTGCCGGAGGAGTTGGTCCTGGCAGCAGGTGGGAGCTGGAGCTGTGGCTCGGCGGTGCTGGGATCTGCACGAGCACTACTGGGCAGCCCTGGGAGCAGAGCCCCTGCGTGGTGCTGAGCACGGAGAGAACAGCTCTGCTGCCGGGAGCCTGCCCGGTGCCTGCGCACCGGTCCCAGCACAGGAGGGCTGCGGATTTCCCCGCTTCCCTTTCTCCCTCCTCCCCACGCCCCATATGCTGGGAGCAGCAGTCCCCGGTGCCCGTCACCCTGCCCTCCCCAGGCAGTTCATGGCAGCACCTGGGTGCAGTCACACTCTCCTCAGCTGTAATCTTAGCAAATCAATCAATCAATCAATCAGTCAGTCAATCAATCTCTGCACTGAAATAGCTGGGCATGACCAGCCTAGGTTTCTCTGCAGCTGGGGGAGGCTGGATGGATGCTTGTCCCTGCTGGGTAGAATTGCTTGTGTGGGTGGGAGCTGGGAGGGTTTGTGTGTGGGGTGAGATGGCCAGGCTGCACCTCTGTGCCCCAGAAAGCCCCGCTAAAGCCCTTCCTCCCAGGGCTTAGCCCAGCTCTGTCCAAGAGGGAGAAGTGGCACCAAGTGTCTGGGGCTCCATGGGGAGGAAGGGGCATGGGGCCATCCCTGCTCTGGGGTGGACAAGTGTGTGGGTCACCTGATGTGGGGTGAGCTGAGGCTGGTGCTGGCATCCCCTGGGGTGCAGGCAGACCAAGCTGGCTTTGCGGCCACGCAGGGTGGAGGAATCAGGTTTTGCTGCATATGGCAATTCCAGCAGCGAGTGTTATTGCTGAGGTTTGGGTGGAGGTTTATCTCCCGAGAAGGTTTTTTGGACTGTTTTTCTCCTGTGTTTAATGTTCTCTGAAATGTGATGCTCTTAAAAGAAACTTCAGGTAGAACTGCTCCCATCTTCCTTGAGTTTGACTGCTGAAATGTCAAGATAGTGCTTTTATGTTTCAAACCATTGCCCTCCCAGCGAAGCTGCCTCCCTGACTGCCCATGCAGAGCTTGAGCAACCTGAGAAGCTCTGGGTGGAAGCTTTGGTTAACTGCCCAGCAGCATCCTCTGCCCTTATCCTGCCATCAGAGTGTGTGGGGCAAACCCCTGTGCCCTGTGAGTTCTTTGCAGGGTCAAGACTTTGTTTGTAGTAGATAAAATCTTGGATTGCCTTCCCAGAAAGGGATAAGGACCCTCCCGGAGGTATGTGCTTTGACTCACTTTATTGGGAGTAGTTTGGTGGTTTTGCTCATTAACGAGCGCAATCGGAGGCCAGGCTTCTGTTTGCTGGGAGGGTGGAAGCACCTGCCTGGAGGCTTTGTCCTTGCACCTTTGGTGTGAAATGAGCTGCAGCTTCTCAGCCTGGCTCCTAAGAGAAGGGGAATTAGGAATCACTTGCTCTCCTCTGGAGTGTGCTGGAGAGTCACGTGGGGGAGAAGCCCTCTGGAAGCCCTGGGAAGCCACAGGGGATCATTTCTTCCCAGCGCCTCTGTTGATGGCATTTCCAAACTGCCACCTTAGTCACCACCCCAACCTGCTCTCCTCAGCAAGACATCCCAGAGCCTCTGACTTTCTCACACTCTCTGCAGTGGATGCAGGGCAGGAGGCAGCGTAGCTCCGTCTGCTTGGAGAATGGAGGGGGGGGAAAACCCTGGAGCCACCTCCAGGCTCTCTTGTTTTACTTGAGGTTTTGTGTCCAACATTAAATCTGACTCCAGTAGCTTCTTGTTTGATTTTTGTGGAGCGGCTTGAAAGTTGAGCTGTCTGGGGCTTGCAGTGTGTGGGCACTGTTTGTTTTTTGACGGAAGTTTTTGTGACTCCAGTGGATGGAGAAGACGGGAAAAGCTTGCACAAACCATCTCGATCCTTCCACAACGCGCTGGGCAGCCGAGAGGCTCCTCGCTGCTGCCACCAGCGGATTGCAGCCTCGCCAGGAGACACATGCGCAGACCTGTTTCTGATGGAGAAAATCTCGTAATTGCACTCAGCTCCCAAGGAACAGCATCGGCTTAAGCGATAAGAGGAGGACGAGCGTTCCGAGTACAGCCCTCTCTGGGGCTGCTTGAGCAGCCAAGGGGGGTGGCAGAGAAGGGTGCGGGGCAGGATGAGGCAGACGATGTGCACCAGGCTCCCTGCAGTGCCCAGGGGAAGGGATTCCCACCTCCCTCTGCCCCAGACCCACACCCCTCCTGCTCCCCTTGCAGGTGGGACCTGCTCCCACTGTGTGGGTGCTGACTCCTGTGCCATGGAAGGAGGGTCATGGCCAGGGACAGGGGGACTTCAGTGCCTCTTTCCTCTGAATTTCTCCTGACTTGCCTGACTCTAAGAAGATTAGAGACAGATGGTCTTTGGGGCTCCCTCGCCGGCACCTGTGCTTGAGGCTGGGGGTGCAGGCACAGCAGAGAAGGGCCCTGGGGAAGGGGGGTTATGCCCACCCAAGCCCCCCAGGGTTGGTGTCTCCTGGGAACCTGCTGTTTGCTGCCCTCCCTGCTTGTGCTGACTGCGGCTCTGAGAGCAGGGCTGTTGCCTCCTTCCTTCTCTGGGGTCAAGGGTAAGTGGGAGAGGGGAGCCCAGCTGTGCCCCCGAAACCACTGCCCTGGGTGACAGCACCACGTGGACTCTGTGTCTCAGCCCCTCCATCGGCTACACAAAAGCAGGCTCTGTTGTGCTCCATTAAGCCGCTGTGGCAGTGCTGGGTGCCCCTGGCAAGTGTCTCACCCGTGGGGTTTTGCACGCAGCCTCTCCAGGCTTGCGCTGGAAGCAGCACCAGGAGAAAGAATTCGCCTAATGTGGCCCTGCGTGCACCAGCAGCAACTGCAGCGATGCCCTTGTGAAGCCATTTAGGTTCCCACATGATGACCCAGTTCAGGGTGGTTTTGCCTCTGGATTTTCCCACTGCTGCTGCCTCTGGGTGGGCGGTGACAGCTCCAGACCCTGCTGCTGTGCTTGGTTTTAAGGCCACCACGCTTGCTCTGCGCTGACAGCCCCAGCCTCTTCATGGCGCTTTCCTGAGCATTACGAAGTGCTGGGCACTCTCTGCGCTGGTGGTCTTCCTGCAGCAGCACGTCTGAAAATGCTCCTGTATGTTTTACTAGAAGCTTTGAAAAGTAAACAGTTTGTTGCAAAGGGGGTTTTGCTCTTTAAAAAGCAGGTTACACCAGGGGCAGGGCACGTATCACTTCAGCTGCAGGAGCGAAGGTGGTGGGGACGCTCCAGGGGTTTGCAGTGCATGTGTTGGAGTAAAATCTGGCCCAGCTTCCAGCGGCACTGGCTCTTTCCTCACCATTTCAAAACAACCCTGGCCAGCAATCACTGAGGTTCTCAGCACCAGCACTGGGTTTGAACTGTGAGGCAAAGGGGCAGCTTGTATTTAGAAGGAGACAATAATTGCAAGTCAGATTTGCTTGTTCAATACTCTATTGACAGATTTGCCTTGGCAACCTGGAACAGGGTTTCATTGTTTGCATCTTACCTCATGGCATCCTATTGATTGGGTGGGTGGGTTTTGCTTTTTTGTGGGTGTGCTTTTATTTTTTTTTTTCCAAGCCTACCTACTACTCATCCTTTTCTTGTCTCTCTGGCATGGTGTTGACCTCAGCAAGGGCTATATTATAATCCGGTTTTCAGACTGGCCACAACTTCAAATGCAAGCCCATTTGCTGACAAAAGCAGAAGGGCAAATCCACAAGCCCAGCTGGCCAAGGCTGCGGGCAGCCAGGTAGGAATGAATGGGGCCAGCACCCTCCCCCTCCCCCCTCCAAGGACACCGTCATGTGAGAGAGTTGCAAAGTCCGTGTGAGAGCGGCCTTGAAGGAAATGCTGCAACTACTCATGAATTAACTTTCTGTTATTATTTGGTGCTCAGCCTGGCATGCCCCTGGCCTGTTTGGGCTCTGGGAGGAACCGCTGGTTCTGCCAGAGCAGAGGGGAGGAAAAGCTGAGGACCCAAACCGCAGCCTTGGAGTCGTCTTGGTGGAATTACAGCTGAAAAAGAATTGCTGGTTTGAATTGCTAATAATGATACAGACTAATGAGCGACATCAGAAATGATGGCATGTGCAATCAGTGCTGCTTGATAGCAAACATAGAGCAGGTCTGCAGGAGCTACTGGCGTAAGAGGTGAGGGGAAGCGAAGCATCTCGTGTTTTGGAGAGGCAGAACCTGACCCAAGCGAGGCACTGCCACAGAGCCAGCACTGTCTCTGGGATAAGATCTTTATAAATAATGATGAAAAGAACAAATCTAGACAGACATCAGCTCTGGGTAGTAGGAGGGAACATGGCCAGCAAGTATTTGAGGGGAAATCACCTCGGTGTGCTTCCTAGCACCTGCAGGAAGCCCATCTGTCTCTGGCTGTTAGAGGTTTTGTCTTACAGCTGCACCCCAGCAGCCCTCCCTCAGGATCAGGCCCTGTCGGCTGCAGGGGCATAGAGGGGTGCCCGGAGCCCCCTGCTCGCTCTGCCTGCTCCTCGCCCCCCTGCCTGGGACAGTCCTCCTGCTGCCGGGAGCTGTGCTCCCTCCCGGGGAGCTCGGTCTGCAGGGAAGGAGGAATACGGATTTTTGCCCAGGTCTGTGTGGCGGAGGGGGAGAATCCCGGGGGAAGGTGGATCTGCGCCTCCCCCCTGCCCTGCAAACGTGTTGGTCACAACCAAACTGCGCGGCAGGGAATAGCCGCTGTCTCGGCTTTGAAAAGCGGCAGTTCGCCCCCGTTCCTTTTGGTCCGGATCGCTTTTTCTTTCCTCATCCCTGTGATATGCCCCGACCAGTCGGGAAGAGGCAGAAGTTAGGAACGCTTCCTGCTTTCCTTATTTAGGGTCTTTTAGGTGGTTCAAATAAGGAGTCCTCTGTCGAACTGACAAAGGGGAAGATGTATCAGTTCATGAACTGCTGCTATCTGAGCAAGGTGAGAGACAGAAAATCACCACCATTACAATCATTACTGCGAATCATGTGCAATCAGCCTGGTAACAGAAAGCAGATGAACATCCTGCAGAAACCTGCAGGACAGGAGCTGGTGCTGAGCTGGGGGAGCCACGAGCCAGGCAATGATTAAAATGATCTTAATATTGGGTTTTAGTGGTGCTTCCACTTTTTTTTTTTAATATTATTTCATCAATGGCCTCTCATATTCCTCCCAAGGAAAGTTCTACAGAGATGCCAAGGATGTCTAGTCACACGTTTAAAAAATACTTTTATATACAAAAAAAAAACCCATATATATATATATCTCTCTATATCTATATCTCTCGCCCCTTCCCGGATGTGTCCTGGGACGAGCGGAGCCCTCCCGGCCGGGCTGGGCCCGGGGCCGCCGCGGACCGGCCGCGCTCCGCAGCTTTGCCCAGACTGGAGGGGAATCGTACCAAATCGCGCTCGTCCCTGGGCGTTTAGTTTTATTGCAAGCATTAGTGGTTTGTGCTCGGCTTGTCTCCTCTGGCAACAGGAGAAGCTTGAAATGTCAAAGGGGAGGGTTAACAAACTCCGCTGGCATAAATTTCAACGAATGTATGTTTCTTAGGAAAACCGCTAAGTTAAAAAAAAAAAAAAAAATTAAATCTTCCTGTCTGTGCTTTCTTTCGGCTGCTGTTCACAATGGATAATAATTCTTACATTAAGCCCCTTCGGCCCTCCAGGGAAATCAAAATTGTAATATCAGTTTGCTTTTTATTGGCTCGGCTCTACGATCGCGGCGGCTGCGTCTTTGTTATGGTCTCCGGCGCGGTGACATTCAGCGGTGCCTCCCCCGGTGCCCCCCGCACCTCCGGGCCCGGGAAGGGCCTCCGAAAGCCCGGGCTGCTGCTGGCCGGGGCTGCCCGGCCCGGGGGAACGGCAACCGGGCGATGCCGCCGGCTGGGGCGGAACCGGCCCCGGGGGGACACGGGGAGCATCCTCGGGGGACCGGGCGCTGCTGCCCGACCCCCGGTACAGGAGCCGCTCCGGGGTCCCGGTGCCGCTCGGGCTCGGCCCCGCCGCTCTCGCACCCCGGCAAAAGTTGCCCGGAGCCCCGCGGGGAGCGGCCGCCCCGTCGGTGGGACGGCAGAGCCCGGGGGGCTGTGGAGCAGGGGGGCGGCGGGGACTACGGGACCATGGCCCTGGGGCGGCCCCGCTGCGCACCGGGCGCGGTGGCTCCGGTCCCGCCCCGGCCGGGACTCACCTCCGCGGCGCCCCGCGCCTCCCCCTTCCCCTACGGCGGCTCGGGGGCACAGCCCAGCACCGGCGAGGACCGAGCCCGGACAGCCCCGGGAGCCGAGACCCCCCCCGGGAGGATCTGGGGGCTCCACGCGGCGCCACCCCCCCGCCGGCAGCGCCTTCCCGGGAATTGCCCCAGGCGGGGGGGGGGGGGGGGTCGTCCTGCCCCTCAGGGTGCGGTGACCGGGGAGCGGCTCTCGCAGCGGGGAAGGGCCGGAGCTGCCCGAACCCCACGGCAGAAGCTGCGCGGAGCCAGCGGGGCTCCGCACCGGGAAGGCGCTCGGCTGCTGGCGCGGCTCGGAACGGCCGCGGGCACGGCCGGCCCCGCTCCACCTGCCCGGGGGGAAGGAGGTCGCCTTCCGTGCCGGCACCGCCGCGTTTCCCGGAGCAGAGCGGGGAACGCCTGGGGCTCTCCCGCTGGCAAGCCGCGGACTGGCGCGGACACGCGTGGGCCTCAGCCTGCTGCTCCCCTGAACGCCTTCAACCGAGAAGCGAATGCGCGGAGCCGCCACCCCGCGCTCCCCGCGGCGACTCTGCCGTCCCCGCACGCCGCCGCCGTTCGCGGCTTGCGGCACCGGGCGGGGGAAACTCGCCGCCACCTGCCCCCGAGCCCGCTCCCCCCCGGCCATTTTGCAACGGGAGATCCCCGCCGCTGCCGGCCCCTGGGCCGGGCTCCCCGCGGCTGCAGGGACCCGCCGAGCAGCGCCCGGCCCGGGAGCGGGGCGACGGTTCCTCCGGGCCAGGCCGGGCCCCACGGGAGGAGGCGGCGGCGGGCCCAGGCCGTGCGGGGGGTGGGCGCCGCCACCGCCCTCCAACCACTGCCCGGACCCCGGGCAGCCTGCGGCTTGGAGCCCTCCCGCGGACTCATCCCCCGCGCCAGGACCCCGCCGCGCATCCTGCGGGCGGACCCTCCCCTCCACGCCGAGTCGCGCACCTGCCCCGCGGGCTCCGCCGCCCGTGGGGACCGTGCTGAGTCACGCGTGGGGCGGGGGCCGGGCTGCCCGCGCTCCCCCCCCCCCTCCCCTCCCCTCCCGCCCCCCGGCGCCGCTCCTGCCCGGCCCCCGCCCGCCCCCTCCCCGCCTCGCTCCCCGGCAGGTCTGCGCCAATCCCCCGGCCCCGCCGTTGACGGGCAGCCGGGCCCGGGAGGCGCCGCCTCCCTGACGTCTCGCTCCGGGATTTGCACGGGTTGCGGTGCCGCGGCGGCCGGGGCTCAGTGTCTGTCGGGTCGGCGGCGGGAGCTGCCGGAGCCCAGCTCGGCTGCAGCGGCGGCCGCGGACGCCCGGCCCCGGCCCCTCCCGGCTGCGGCATGGAGCTGCCGGCGGTGGGGGAGCACGTCTTCGCGGTGGAGAGCATCGAGAAGAAGCGGATCCGAAAGGTGAGGAGGGCGGGGGGCAGCCGGGCGGGGGGCGGCCGGGCGGGCGGCGGGTCCAGCTGACGCCGTGTCTTTTGCCTCCCGCGCTCCGCAGGGCAGAGTCGAGTACCTGGTGAAATGGAGGGGATGGTCGCCCAAGTGAGTACCGAACGGGGATGGGGGGACGGGGGTGGGGATGGGGGTAGGGGCGGCCCGGCCCGGCGGCGGGGGGCTCCGCCGCGCTCGGTGCCCCGGGAAAGGCCCCGGTCAGGGCGGGCGGGAGGCGAGAAGCGACCGCGGGGCCCGGAGGTGGCGGCGGGAGCCGAGCGAGGCGGGCAGGCGGCGGCTGATGTGCACCAGAAAATGGCTCCTTCCCCCTTTCCCTCCTCGGGAGCCGGGCTCCATATTGCAGAACCGAGCGGGAGGGGAGGGGGGGGGGGGGGAAGGCCGTGGGGCGGGGGGGGGTGGAGAAGAAGGGGGGAATAACCGCAAAAATAACCCGCGCCGCCCCGCAGCCCGCGGGAGGCCCCTGAGAGCCGCCCGCGGAGGCGGAGGCACCGGCCGCCGAGCGAAGGCGGCCGCTGCGGAGTATTTGGGGTTTGCATGACAGTGCTGGGGGGGGGGGTACAAGGGGGGGGGGGGGGGGGGATGGGGTCCGCGCCGCTATTCCGGACTCGGTGGCCGGGTCCCTCCTCCGCGCCGCGGCCGCTTTCCTGGGTTCGGGAAAGGGGATTTGGAAAATTTCATCATGACATGCCTAGAATTCCTCCGGAATAATAACTGCGCTAAATAAACAGTTCCGTCCCTGTGCCGCCCCCCACACACACACCTTCCCCCCCGCCCATCCCCCTTCCCCGGGACCCCGAGCCCTGGACACCCGCTATCCAGGCGGGCCCGGTGCTCCGGGGCGGCCCTGCCCGGGACCTCGGCCCCCTTCCCGGCGGGGCCCCGCGGCTGACGGCCGCTCTCCTTCCCTTCTCGTAAGATACAACACGTGGGAGCCCGAGGAGAACATCCTGGACCCCCGGCTGCTCATCGCCTTCCAGAACAGGTGAGCGGCGGCGGGGACGGGGCGGGGGGACACACCGGGACCGGGAGGGGCGGGGGGGACCCGCGCCCGCTTCGGCAATTGCAGATGCGTCACGGAGCCGGGGGGCCGCGGCGGGGGCGGGAGCGGGACGGGCCCGGGCCCGGGCTCCTCGGGGGCGCGGCCCCGGCGGGGCGGGCGGTGCGGGGCCGCCGGGAGACGCCTCCGGTTCAAGGTCCCCCCGCGCCGCGCTCCCCCCACGCCGCGCCTTGCGCTCCTGCCTGCCCGGGGATTCGATGCCTGCGAGTGGAGGAGGCGGCGCTGCTGCTGCTGCGCTTGGACGGGCTTTGGCTGCTTTTTTTTTTTTTTTTTTTTTTTTTTCTTCTGGCATTTTTTTTTTCTTCTTTCCGTGCATTTATTTCCTGTAGTATTTTGGCGCAAACTGTAAACTTCAGCCCCTCGCCGCAGCAGGGGGAGGCGGGAGCGGGGAAGTCGCCTCGCCAGCCGCCTGCTGCCCCCGTCCCACCGCCTCTTGCGGGACCCCCGGCCTGTGGCTCTGCACCTTCGGGGGGGCCCGGGCTCCCCTCCTGCCGCCCCCTCGCACCGGCTCGCCGCGCCCGTGTAGAGTCGTTGGCACCGCAGGAGCTGCCCCGCCTGGGGCGCGGGGAGGGGGTGCGCCCCGGGGGTCCCCCTGCCGCCGCTCGGGCCTCGCCATGACTCTGTGTTCCCGTAGGGAGCGGCAGGAGCAGCTGATGGGATACCGCAAGCGGGGGCCGAAGCCAAAGCCGCTGGTCATGCAGGTAAATGCGCGGGGGAGCCCAGCCCAGCCCCGCACCGCCCGGGCAGCCCGTTGGCAGCGCGGCCTCGTCCCCGGGGAGCTGCTTGCTGCAGGTTTCATCATGCTGAGGAGCCGAGCGCACAGCCCAGGCACCTTGAAATGCCCCGGGGACCCCCGGGCCCCAGCGCTGAGCTCATCGGGGCCGTCCCAGCCCCCCCTTTCCCTCCGGGCTGCGGGGCAGACCTGCTGCGCCCACAGCCGGGCGGCATTAGCAGGCTGCTCGCAAGCTTGGCGGCAGCGGTCCTGCTTGGCCCCCGTTCCCAGACGGCTGATTGAAGGGTGCTTTTCTTCTTTTCATTGCTTCATTAATCCGGAGCAATGCACAGCCTGCAAGTTGGAGTGGGCTGGAGCTGCCCGCTCGAGGACGCGGCGCCCCGCGATGCAGCGTCCCGTAACGAGAGCTGCTGGAAGGGGCAGGGGTTTCACTGGAGCCTTTGGCACCTGCCGGAGCACCGGCTGACCATGGCCCCCGGTTTTGTGTTGCAGCTTCCCTCCTTCGCCCGCCGCTCGAACATCCTCACGGGGCTGCAGGACCCTGCTGTGGACAACAGGCCAAAGCTGGATCTCGGCTCCTCCGGCAAGAGCCAGCAGCACCAGTATGAACTCAACAGCAAGAAGCACCACCAGTACCAGCCCAACGGCAAGGAGAGTGGCATGAAGCACCAGTCCCACAGCAAAGGGAAGTATTACTACCAGCTCAACAGCAAGAAGCACCACCACTACCAGCCGGACCCCAAGATGTACGAGCCCCATTACCAGCCCAGCAGCAAGGAGCCGCAGAGCCAGGCCTGCTTGGACAGTAACAAGAGCCCCCTGGTCGCCCACCCGGACAAGTGGGCTCACGGCCCGGCCAAAAACCTGCTGGGCCCAGTCAAGAATCTTGCTGCAGAGAGCAAGAATGGGGCTGAGAAGAACCTGTCCAGTGGTACTGGGCCTCCCTCCCGGGACAGAGTGACCAGCAACGGCCTTGGGGGCAAGATGAAGATCGTGAAGAACAAGAACAAGAACGGACGCATTGTGATCGTCATGAGCAAGTACATGGAGAACGGGATGCAGTCGGTGAAGATCAAGTCCGGGGAGCCTCCCCGGAAGCGGGCTGCGGAGGAGAGGACTCCTAAGAAGGGTGGGGAGGAGAAGCTGGAGGCTTGGAGGAAGCCGGGGGAGGAGAGGGTGGTGGGCACCAACACCCTGAGCAAAGCAGAGGGCGAGGGCCAGCAGCCCCCCGCGGAGCTTGAGGAAAGTCCCCAAAAGACTCCCCTGGCCAAGGAGCTGACCATTCCTCCAGCAGAGCAGCCCCTGCAGCTCACCACCAAGCCAGACCTCGTGCCCTGGTCCCTGAGTCCCGTCTGTGAGCACAGCCCTTCCTCCATGGGACTGAACCTCTCCAGCCCCGGCTCGCGCAAGCGCTGCCTGTCGGAGCCGCACGCGGAGCGGGAGCCGGGCAAGAAGCGCCTGACCTCCCGCAGTATCAGTGCCCCCACCTGCCTCAGCCCCCCGGCCCCGGAGCGGCCGGAGCTGCCCACCCCCGCCCAGCCGGAGGTCATCCTGCTGGATTCGGACCTGGACGAGCCCATAGACTTGCGCTGCGTGAAACCGCGGGCGGAGGGCGAGCCGGCCGTGGCGCAGGTGAAGCCGGAGGTGCCACCGGTGCCGGCTGAGAAATCGGCCGCAGAGCCTCCGCAGCCCCAGGAGACCGTGGAGGAGGAGGAGGAGGCCGAATCCCTGCAGGAATTCAAGCCCTTCTTTGGGAATATAATTATCACAGACGTGACCGCGAACTGCCTGACCGTGACCTTCAAGGAGTACGTGACGGTGTGAGGTGGGACAGCGGCTGCTCCCCGTGGGAGCTGCCTGCCCGTCCCGGGGCTGCTGGCCCCGCAGCCTCCCTCCAAGGTACTGGTGCCCCTTCCCCGGAGCCCGCGTGCCCCCTGCCCGCGCCGCAGCAGCCGAGCCTGCCCTCTCCGCCAAGGGGATGCCGGGACAGGGCCGGGCACGGTGGCCATCCCTGCCACGCAGGGTGTCCTTGCCGCTGCTCCCGCCCCGCGGTCGGGGGCTGCCCCGGGACCTGCGGGCGCTGGGACATGCGAGGATGGGGTCTGCCAGTTACTCAGAGTTATAGTATTATATTTTAACAGTGCTAACTTGTCAAGTGATTCTTGCTCCCGTTTGTACGTGGTGTTATTGAAATGTATTGTTTGAGCTGAAAGCTGGTCGCTCGCCGGCCACGCTAATATATTTATTTGTAGGTATTTATATAATGAAATATAAAGCCTAGATTTATGGAGTCCCTAGATCACCTTATAAACTATATCAAACGAATATTTTCTGTTCTCCTTTTTAACCATTCAGCATTTGTTAGTCACGTCCCCTTGCCCTCCTTACGACCCGCAGGACCATCCCCGGTATATATTTTTTGATACTGTACACATGTGGTGTTTCTATGTGCAAAAAAAAAAAAAAATCGTTATCTAAAGCTAAACAAGCTATTATAGAAATTGCTGCTATTAGAAATGTCTAAACTATAAGCTTCCAATTATTAATTGCTTGAATGTAAATATTAAATGGAGATGTTGAAAGTGCATTTGATGTTCTGCAGCTAGTGTAGATCGGATTGCAAAGCCCAGCTGCTGGGAGGTGGAGCGCAAGCTGCCAGCGGCGCTTCCTGGTCCGAGGGCTGTGTCACGGGGGAAGAAATGTATCATGCAATCACTGCAAAGGACTATAAACCTTTACAAAAACTACCGGGATTCGGAGTGCGTTTGTTACTGCATACAGACGGCCCAGAGAGCATCCCTGTGCGGGCCGGAGGTGGCCGGGGTGCCCCGGAGCAGGTACCTGCAGGATCAAATCCCCTCCGAGATGCAGCTTATCGAATATAGTTCTGGCTCTTCCCCAAAAGTGCGGACAAGAGGGCAGGCAGCGAGGCCACAGGAGCCGCTGGTTCGATGTTCCCCTCTCCCCGCAGTGCCGAGGCAAGGCTGGGCTTCTCCAAAGCAGAATGGGCTGCGCGAGGTCTGCGCTGGGAAACCTGGAAGGCCTCTGGGAGCGCGGGCTGGGAAGGTGGCTGCGATGGATGGGGGATTGTAGTGCTCAGCCTGACGCTGCCACACCAGCGGCATTATCCCGGTATTGGGAAGGATCGTGATTAGATGAGTTGAACTTTTCCAGAAAGGAAGATGGTCCAAATTCCACAAAAAAGCCTGCAGACGTCTCTGAACTAGATTAATAATTGCTGGAGTCCACTGAAAAATAGAGTGCAGGGCTAATTCTTGGCTCGCAGGAAGGTGGCAACCTAGCAGCGTGCCCGTGGTGCCCGTCTGCACGTGGCTGAGAATCAGCGCTGGGTCCCCGCTCCCCCTGGGACCCCCTGTAATGTTCCCAAGCACGAGCCAGGTGCTCACGCAGTACCTGCCCTCTGAGTCTTGAGCTCGCCAGACTGGCACAGTTGCCAGCCCTTCTCGTCGTGGGCTTTTCCTTGAAGTTGATTTCTTTTCCGGAAAAGCACTTAGTTGAAATATTGTCATTGGTGGCACATGAACGTGTATGGACGAGCGCATCGAGCTTGTGAGCAGCAGAGTTAATCGGTTTGGGTAAGGCGGACCCTGCAGTGGTGCTGGAGCTGCCTGAAGACGGGGGTGAGTTGTCCCCGCGGCCTGCAAGGGCCGAGGGGTGGGCAGCACCCTGCGGGCTCAGCCCCTGGCTCCTGCTGTGGCACGGCATGTGTCTGTCCGGGTGTGTGGCGCTGCTGTTGCCAAGGCGAAAATCAACCCCTCGGTCTTGTGCTGGGCCATCTCGTCTGCCCGGGCTTCATTTGATTTAAATAAATTTGCAGCCGTTCCTTTGCAAATCCTGGGGGTTACATGGCATTGGCAGAAAGGGGGGGCAGCATCCAGTGGGCTGAGGGGGCTTGTTGGCCGCTGTGGGAGCTGTGTCAGCCCCTGTCCTGCCGACAGACGTTGTGCCGGAGCCAGGGCGCTTTTCCAAGGCAGCTTGGGGTAAATCGGAGGAAGAGCGACTGTTGAGTGTGTGGATGCCATTTGCTCAGCTGGGACAGCCTTGGAGGCTTGTAGCCGATGGGACAACCTCAACTGTGGACACGGTTGTCGCAGGCGTTAGTTTTGGTCTGGTGTAGCTCAGGTCTGCTGCTCGGTGTGCTGGTGTGGTGGTGGGAAGGGCTTCTGGGAGCTCACACCAGGAAGGTGGCTCCCTGCCAGCTGTTTGGTGGGACTGGTTCGTGTGGGCAAGGTCAGTGCCGACAGCTCAGTTCAGCTCCTGGTTCAGTTGGTGCTCCAAAGTAAATGGAAACTTGTGCAATAGGTTTAGTGCCTGGGATTTTCACCAGCCGGCATGGGGACCCCAAAGTCTGATTGTACGTGCGCAGGGAGCAAGTGGAAATAGGCAAACACTGATTAAAATCAACGTTTTGCCTGTTAACTGCTGAATCTTAAGAGGGTTTTAATCAACTCTATGTGTCACCGGGGCTGGGCGAGTGATGGGCAGAGGCAGCAGCAGCCGAGGTGCAGGGTGCAGGTGTCGGGGCAGGAGCCTGGGGGCTGTGCGGGTGAACCCCAGCCCGCACCAGGGAGGATGCCCAGGGGTGGTTCAGTGGGAAGTGTTTCCCTGCAGTCCCAGGCTGAGCTGGCAGAGCAGACAATCAGAAATGATGCATTTCCCTTGATTAATTAAGCTAATGGTTATCTGAAAACAAAAATGGCATGGAAGAGGAGACGCATGCTCAGAATGCAAAATGTGATTTATGAAAGGGGAAGTGCAGCTCGACAGACAGCGGCAGGAGCCAGTCCAGGAGCGGGGCTGGGCAGGCGGCTCGCTCTGGGGCAGGGTGTCTGCAAAAGGAGAACTTTTTCTTTAGCCAGACACAGGTAGAGGAAACCCACGGGGTTTCTCGCGCAGTAGGACGTGTCTTTTAAACGTGGGCTTGCAGGCTCCTGGCCAAAGGCTGAGCATCGCTGCCGTGAGCGGGGTCAGCAGCTTCCTTCTCTAGTCTGTAGGTGGGTGTGACTCCTGGCAATTAATAACTGCTTGCAGGTTCACGGCTGGCTTAGCTCGTTAGTAGTTTTGAAAACGGATTATATTGTGTTGCCCATTTTTAAGGAAACAAGGTTCCCCTGAGCGTGTGCTTTCGGAGCTTCCTTTCCCTTCGCCCACCGCCGCTCCATGAGACATAGAAGCACCTCAAATATTGTCTCTGCCGGCAGTAGCTGTGGTTTGTTTGAGGCACCA
Source organism: Leptosomus discolor (assembly GCF_034619465.1). Lineage (NCBI taxonomy): Eukaryota > Metazoa > Chordata > Aves > Leptosomiformes > Leptosomidae > Leptosomus > Leptosomus discolor. The sequence continues at coordinate 4,996,134 of NC_141405.1, forward strand.
TTTCCCGGAAACCACATAGCCAGATATTTCTTAGTTTAATAGTTTGATCGTGTTTATCACAACTCCGGCAGCTTCCTGTGCAGGGAAAGGTGTGATAAGTAGTTACTGGTTTAAAAGATACACCCTCCCCTTGCTTTGTGCCCATTGGCTGGGAAAGATGAAGTGTTTAGGATATGAATTACTTATTCATACCGCTCTCCTTCCCTGTTAAGTGCATCAACCCTAAATGCCTGTTACTGAGCAAATTAATGCAAAGTCCACTATGACTTCCACTGGTTATCAAAGTGATTCAGGACGAGATGGAGCGTCACTGTGCTCCATTAGGAAGACTGGTGTGCGCTACATTAATGTATTTCCCAGGAATGTGTTAACCTCTGCTTGGTTTGGATTTATTCCAGACAAACATTTGCTGATTTAAAAGGAGAATTTGTGTTCGTATTTTAGCTCTTCTGAAAGGGTCGGATGCATCCCTCTAGACATGGCCGTGCTGAGAGGAGGGATGGCAAATTTGTGCTGTAAAGCTGCTTTCAGGTTCTCCCCTCCCCAGCCATGGAGGTACCAGTGTCTGCACCAGTGCTGGGTTGGAATCCAGCCGCCGGCCCCCCCTTGCTGAGCCCTGTGGTTTTGGCAGGCGTCGGTGCCATCCCCGCTCCACGGGAGGTGACGGAAACACCATCCCCACGCAACGGGCACAGGGCAGCCGGCAAGGTGGGCCCCGGGCTCGGTGGAAGAGATTGCCTCTCTGGGGTGAGGATGCTGTTAAAGGGAAGGATGTTAAACAAACACACGACAGCAGCTGATGTCTTTTAATTAGAATAAGAAACAGCCTCGTGGGGACTGGGAGACTTACAGGTCCAGACTGGGAATGGGAGAGGAGCTCCTCCCTGGAGAAGGGCAGAAGGTGTCAGTGGCCGTATGTGATGGGAAGCAGAGGATTTCCCAGGCAGTCGGGGCACTGGGTGCTTTTGCTCATGTGTGGGTGGGGGCAGCTCCTCCATGCAGTTGTTGCATGCGTTTTGTGAGGGTTTTTTTCCCTTTATTTTCCCTGTTCTTCTCTCCTTTTGCTATGCGATGCCGGGAGCTGACTGTGTGACTTTGCTGAACGCGGTGGCCTCAGCATCTCTCCCCCACTGGAGAAGCCAGCAACAAGGTAAAGCATTCATGGTCATGTTGGGGAGGGGGGGTGAAAAAAAAAAGAAACTCACTGTTCAGGCTGCCTTTTTCCAGGCCTGTCCCCTCGAGCACAGCAGGGGCTGGACGGCTCAGCCATGCACGTGTTAGCTGCTATAACCCTTTTTAACCAAAGCTGTATCCAGTGGGACTGGTCGAGCAGCAGAGGCCTGCTGCCGAGGGTTTTTTGCTGGATTTTTGGTGGGCCTGGTGCCCCTCTGCCTGGGAGAGCGAGACCAGGGTGCAGCCCCCACCACCGAACCAGGGCAGCTGGGAGGGGGCTTCCCCCGGTTCTGCCCCAAGCCCCCTCAGCTCCCCCACCTCACGGGGCTGCCTCTGGTTTGGACAGTCGAAAATGCCTGGCAGTAGGAAATCCTCAGTCTCCTCTGCAGATAAGATCATTTGGATTCAGCCCAGATTCATGTGAGATCTGTGTCGGGAGGAGACGACCACAAGGACACTGCTCTGTTTACATTTGCACCAGAAGAGGAAAGAGGCTCCCCAGCGCTGGGCACAGCCCAGACAGTCTCCAGGCACTCCCAGGGCCTCGGAGAGCAGCTCGGGAGGGTCCCCTGCATGCGGGAAAGCTCCTGCCTGCACCCTGAGCTGGGGAGAATCCCCTTAAAGGCAAAATGAAGCGACACACACATGTTCACGCGGCGATGTCTGACCTGATTGCGGCTCTGCGGTATAGCCCGGCCTTGGGCAGCGTCAGTGCGGCAGGGAAGAATGGTCGTGTGAGCAAGATGTTGGGTGGAGGAGGTGGGGGCTCAGCTCCCAGGCCCACCTCGCTGCACTCGCAGGGAGGGACCCCCTGATGGCCGCAGGGAGTGACAGGGGAGGGGGACGGGGCTGGTTGACATGGGAGAGGGGCTGTGGTGGCTGCAGCTGGGTGCTGGGCAGCCTGGGGTGGGGGTTGGAAGGGAAGAGGGTCCTGGTGGTGTAGCTGCTCGTAGGAGCCATCCCTGGGTCTGTGCTGGTGCGTGGAGTCTCACGGACACTGGAGGGGTATTACTGCGTGACGGACCTTTGGGTGCAAATGGGAGAGAAACGAGGGTCTCTGTAGCCATGAAAGTTTGGAGCGAGCGCTGGTGGGGGCTGAGGGTGGCCAGGGTCTCCTCCTCCCGGGCTGGGACCTGCCAGTGCCTCCCATCACAGGGCAAGACCCCAGGCTCACCCGGGAGCAATTTGCTGGCACCTCCTGAAGTTGTTTCTCAGACGGAGCCGTCAGTTCAGCTGACACCTTGATGTAGTTTAAAGCAAACTGCAAACATGAAGATTTATTTTTATCGAACAAGCAGGCATATAAAACACACTGTGCAACGCAGCACAGCCTGGCAGGAAGCACCCTGAATCCCAGGAGTCGTGACTTTGGCACGCCGGGCTGTGCGCCGTCCCTGGCCGACCCTGCTGACAGCAGGCCCGTGGGGTTTAAGGGTGGGGAGAGAAGGAAACTTAATCACCGACTGCCAAACCCTCCAGGATCTCCATCAAACACCAGGACCCTTTTGGAAGGGACGGCACTGGCAGCAGCTGGGACAACAGATCCTGGCCAAATCATGTCGCTGAGGCAGCGCTCTGCCGGTGTTACAGGCTCAGTCCCAGGGAGGCGCTGGGAAGGGGGGTACGGCCACACTCCCATTTTCAGGGGGTCTCTATATTGCCATGGCCCGGGGGTGGACGCAGGTTCTGCGGCACAGGTGTGCTCGGTCAGAAGCGCTTAGTTGGAGGTGAGAGAGGGAATAAACCTTTAGGAGGTATCGCTGTTGTGCTGTAGCAGCCAGGGCAGAGAAGTCCTACAGGTAGAGAAAATAAATTAGAAAGACTTCGGCGTTATGATAAAATGCATTAACAGGGTCTGAGCTGACAGAAGCTTTAACAAATGTGTGTTTAGTGTCGGATGTAAAGACTGCGCTGAGCAAGAAATTCTTGTTGTGCCGATGTAAAGCCACATCTCCTGGGAAGTCACTGGATGCTCCACCTTCATCTGCAGCGGGGATGAGACCGGGATGTACAACACGAGGACCGGTCACGTTCGCCAACAGCCACAAAGTGAGCCACAGCCCGGATCTTCTGGAGGGAGCAACCTGCCCCTGCCCGGGGTTTCGCCCAGAGAAGGGCCCTGGGTCACTCGGGTTTGCTGCCGGTTGTGAAGCACAGGAATAGGGAAACCGGGCTGGCTCCCGCTTCCAAATTTGCATCCCTAAAGATGGAAAACTGCCGCCCACGAGCTGTTCCGCCAGCGGCAGAGGCCGGGGTGGAAATTCGGACTCGACATTTCCCTCCTGCCCAGGCCGGGCGAGCGCAGGGGGCGAGCACCAGCCCGGGGACGGCCAGGTGGGACCGGGCTGGTCCAGCCCCGGCCGGGGGGATGCTCCGCGGTGCCATGTCACACCCCACACCCTCCTGCCGAGGCGGGATCTGTCCCCAGTCGCTGTAGGGAGTAAGAAAACGGCGCTGGGGCTGGGAGGCGAAGGGCCGGGGGGGCAGCGAGCGGAGCGGGGAGGGGAGCGGAGCCTGCGGGCTAAAATGGCCACGCTCGGCTGCGGGCGTGGGCTCTGCCGTGCGGCAAGGGTTAACACACACACACACCCCCACACACCCCCCGGAGGCATGCCGGGAAAAGGGCAGGCAAAACTGCACCGGGAGAATTTGGGGGGGGGGGGCGCGGCGGGCCCCAGCGCGGGGGAGAGAGTGGTGAGGAGATGCTGAGAATGGGCTTTGTGCGAGCCTGGACACTGTGATTGCAGGAGATGGGGGGGTCCCTCTCTTGGCACTGGCTTTGGGGGTCTCCCCCCGGGGTCTCTCCGCCTCCTGCTCCCCGGGGGGAGGACGCCCCTTCCCGCCGCTGGTGCCGTGGAGGGAAACGCACTCTGCAAGTCCCTGCTCGGAGCTCACGGGCGCAGGGGCTTGAGAAGAGAAATGATTTGTATTTGGGCTAAAAAAAAAATATAGAATTAAAAAAAAAAAAAAAAAAAAAAAGCGCGCGTTAGGTTCTTTTAAGTACCGAATGCAAGCTTTGGAGAGGGAAGGCTTGCTCGGCAGCGGGGAACCACCGAAGCATCTCAAGGCACAAAATAAATGGTAATTTTCACATATGCTAGTAAACGTTAATTTTTCACATATGTTAGTAATTCCACATGGCTTGAAAAATGAAGGATGAAGCGTTGTCCCTGAGTGTCATCCCCCCGCATTTGCAGTGCGGTGCAAGCCAGGCTGTCATTTTAACATCAGGAACGTATTTTACAGCCGCTGCCCCCCGCGTGCGTTGGGTCCAGCTGCGACACTCTCCGTCCTCCGCCTGGGTCCTCCCGGCACCTGAAGTCACCAGCAACAGATAAAACCAGGAGATTCATCGCGGGTTCTGCAGAGAAGATGAGGTGGTGCTCGGGCTCCAGAGGTTCCTTGACTCGCCCCGGCTGGCTGGTGGAATGATGTCTTATCTTGAGTTTAAGGGCTCAACCTGACCCTGAGCCATTTTTAACCCGAGGTGGGAAGAGTCCTCCCTGGGTGTCCCTCTCCGCTTTGAAAAATTCTTCCCTCGCTCCACGATATCTGCCCTCCTGATGTTTTTCATTTTTGTGCCTCTGCAACCTGAAGCAGACCCACTTTTCCAGTGTTTGATGCTCTGCTTCTTGAAGATGCTTTAACGCTCAGGACTCAGAAATAACTCCTAGCAAACGCAGAGCAGAGAGACCCAACAAGAAGACATCTAATCTAATGTATCACATTTCCATAGTTCGTGCTGCAAGCAGCAATTTGTGGTTCAGCAGCAACGGCTGAGTAGAGCCGAGCATTATCAGAGGAATTCCTTCCCTCTCTCGCCTGAGTATGTGACAAATAAGTCTTGGCCGTGGCATTGTCTTTTCCGGCTTCGGACTAACGAGCTTAACTCTTTTTTTAATTTCCTTGGAAAGTCAGTTTTACCTTGTGCACCTCCCTGCCCCGTCACTGAGAAGTTGCCGCCTGGTGCAACATCCCCTGAGCTTGGAGATGACAACGCCAAGGTGGGAGGTGGCACGGGGGGGGGGCCGTCAGCGACAGCACCCTGGGGGCGAGTGCTGGGGGGGAGCGGCCAGCCGAGGTGCTCGGCGCGGCTCGATGGGAGCTGCCTTGGTGAGGGAATCTGCGGGGGAGGGACCGGGGCTCCGTCGTGCGAGGTGCTGGAGCGCAAGAGGGGGTGCGGTAACCGGAGGGTTGCTGCAGAGAAGCGGTTCGGCGCGGGGCTGCGGGGCTCAGCCGTCCTTCGGGAGCCACGGGACGTTCCCTCGCCGGCGAGGGGTGGGCTCCCGAAGTGCTGCCCCCCTGCCCTTCTCCTGGAGAGGGACCGCAGGCAGGAGGAGCCAAGGGGGACCGGAGAGTCCCGGTCGGGAGCTTCTTCTCCCCTCCCCGCCAGCACCGGTGCGGTCAGGGCCGGCTCTGTACCCGCATCCACCCCGCTGCGGGGAGCAGCCTGCCCGGAGGAATTCCAACACCCACCTCCGCGGCCAGCGCCTCCACCCGCTCTCCCGGCCCCGCCGTGGCACCGGGCACCGGCCCCAGCCGTGCCCCCCCGCGGAGCTGTGTCACACGGGGGGGAGGCCGGGGACAGGGACAGCGCGGCCACCGGGGAGGATTCCCGGTGTTTGCCGGGGAAACTGAAGGCAGCGCAAGCTGGCGGTACTGCCTCGGTGTGTGGCACTGGTGAGCCCGCTCTCGCGTCTCCGGTAGCTCCAAAGAGATACTGAAATATTGGCGAGGAGTCGGACAAGAGGCAGAGGGATGCCATGAGGGTGTGGGGAGCCCGGGGAGCCGGGGGCTCCGGGGCTGCCCAGCGCCTCAAAGGGAAGGTTAAAGATATTTTGATCAGCCCGTCAGTGCCTACACCAGGGAAGAAATTCAGGGACTCCGCTGAGCTTTCACGTGGTAAATGAAGACACAACAGGATCCAGCGGCTGAAGTCCGCACCGGCAGTAGCTGGAGCTGGAATGCGGTGCCATTTTCACCGCGTCAGAAAAAAAAAAAAAAAAAAAAAAAAAAAAAAAAAAAAAAAAAAAAATCCAGGTGGGAGGGCAAAAACCGGGGCTGCTTGGCATCGCTCTGCGATTTGCTGCCATTCAGCTCCAGGCTGCTACGGCAGGATTAAAAAATGCAAGGGGTGTAATCCACAGCCCGTGGGACAGGGACGGGCAGAGCGAGTGATTGTACCGCCCCCTCCCCAGTCTTAAAAATCCCCCCCGCACCCCAGTGTGTTGTGCACCCCTGCGATCTGCCTTGCCCCGCTGGGTTTGTACCAGCTGCCACTTCTGTAAGATTAATTCCTTCTCTCCCGGGCACTCGAGTGTTTCACGGGCAGTCGTGCCTGCACCCCACCGCACCTCAACACCTCGGGGTACCGGCCGGCGGGGCAGCCCGAGCGGAGCGGGGTGCGGGGCAGGCGGCAGCGGTGTGGGGCTCCCCCCTTCCCGGCTGCTCCCACAGGCGGCCGCGGTGCTGCGTGTCCCCGCGGTGCGTGTCCGAGTGCCAGATGCCAGCCATGGGGAAGCGGGGCGGGGGTAGGAACCCCCCGCCCCCGCCTGGGGTCCCGCGTGGGGCACCCAGCGCTGTTTGCAGCGGGACCGCGGGGGGGAGGGTGGCGGCGAGCGGGGACGGGGCGAAGCTCCGGCTCAGACGACGGCGAGGGTGGGGGGACCCCGGGGGGCGGCCCGGAGGTAACGTGGGGAGGAGGGCGGTGTTCCCGCAGGAGAAGCTGGAGCGGAGCAGGGCAGAGACCGAGGACCCGCCGCGAGTCGGTGCAGCACCGGGGGCTTCGCAGCGGTCCCGGCGTCGGGGGGAGCCACAGCGAGAAGCCAGCGAGTGAGGAGGGACAGGGTGGCTACTGGTGCGGCCCGAGGGCGTCCAGCGCCGGGGGCAGGATGAGACCCCCCCCGCCTCGGCAAACAGGGCGAGCGGGAGGTCCCAGGGACACCGGCCGGCTGAGTCCCGCCGCGGGAGGAAACGTCCCGCGGTCCCGGCAGGAGCAGGAGGAAAACGAAACGGGGGCGAGAAAGCGGGGGAGAGATGAAGCCCGGCGCGGGTGGGGCGGGGCGCGGCCCGGCGGCGCACGGGATGCCCAGCCCGGTTCGGCCTGGTTCATCGCGGTGCTCACACCTGCATTGCAGCAGTGGCGGGGCGGCGGAGCGCCGGAGCGCTGCCGGGCCGGCGGGCTCGGCTCTCGGCGCGGCGCTGCATTGCAGCACTGCAGGAGCCCCCTCCTTCCCCGCTCCCTTCTCCTCCCTCCGCCGCCGCTCGGCTCCGGAGGCCCAACCCGGGGCACGGTCCGGCTCCGCTCCCGCTCGCACGGGGGGCGTCTGCCGCCGCCGCGTCTTCCGCGTCGTGCTACAGCCGAGACACCCCCTCCCGCCCCCCGTCCCGGGAATGCAACCGTGGGGCGAGGGACATGCATCCACCCTCTGTGTCCCGTGGTGGTGTCTGTTGCCGCCGTTCATCAGCCCCCGGCCCGCCACGTCGGGGCATCCGCCGTCCTGCCCGCCGGTCCCCGCGCCGCCGGCACAGCCCCGCGGCTGGTCCCGGCCGCCGACTCGCCCCCCGTCCCGCCCTCCGCACCGGGTTCCCCGGCCTCGCGTGGACCAGGCACTGCCCGGCGCCGTCCCCACGAGGGTGTTTGGGCTGGTCCCGCGGGGAGCCGGTTTCACCACCGGGACCGGGCGGGGCTGAAGGGCGCTGTACCGGCCGGTCCAGGACTCGGGGTGGACCCTCCCCGACGGGACGGTCTCCCCCGGCCGTAGGGGCACTCGCGCTGCCCGTGGGGCGGGCGGAGGGAGGCGACCAGCACCGCGTCCCCGGCCCACCGGGGAGGGAGGTTGGTGACTCCGCTCCGGGCTCCTTCGCCCGGGGGACAGCGGCGCGGAGACCGGTGCCAGCCCTGCGTGAGTGGGTCGTGCGTGGACCCAGACAGCCACGACCCGCGGCTGCTGCGTGCGCGGGGCGCGAGGGGGAGAGGGGCGATCCCGGTGCGAAGGAGCCGGCGGCCGCCGGGCGTCCCGGGACCTGCCCCGCTGCCAGGTGCGGCGCGGCGGGGGCGGAGGGGAGCGGGGCCCCGGGTCGGGGCGGACATCGTGCCCAAGCACAACGGGGGCCCATTCCCAAGGCTCCCGCTCTGTCTCTGCTTTGGGAAAACGCCAGCACGGTAACAAAATGGCGGGGAAAGGGTGGGATTGTCACAGCGAGCCCTGCAGCGAAGCCCGGCCGGCCCTCGGCACCGCCCGACCGGGCTCAGGGCTTCCGTGCCGGCGGCAGGCAGCGGGGCGGGGAGCCCCCCCGGGCTGTGCTGCCGCCCGGCCCCGCCGCCCGGCAGAGCTCCGGTGGAGACGCAGCTGCAGAAAATGGCTGCTCGGCGGAGCCCGCTGAATCCTGCCATGGCGGGGAGGGGGGGGGGGGGGCGGCACGGAAGCGCCGCAGCCCTCCCCGCCGGCCGCGGCCCCCCCTGGGGAGCCCCAGGACGCGGGGGGCGGCCGGAGGCTCCGCGGAGCGGTGGGACCGGAGCGGAGCTCGCAGCGCGCCGTTGCCCTGGCGAGCGGTGCGGAGCCTCCCCGGCGGGGCCTCACCTGCGGCGCAGCGGGGGGCACCGGGCAGCCCGCCCCGATCGCGCCCGGCCCCCCGCGGCGCCGGGACGGCACGTGCCGGCAGCCCCCGCCCGGTGCCCGCCGAGGCGGAGGGCAGGGGCGGCTCCGAGCCCGGGGGCGGCGCGGCGGAGGGGCGGGCCGGTCCCCCCGCGGAGCCCGCCTTGCCGGAGGTGCCCCGCAGGCGCTCCCGCAGCGCCCGGTTTCGCGCTCGGTTTGAAATAAAATTAAAGAAATTATAATAAATTAAATAAAACCGGGGCGTGAGCGCGGGTGGGGGGACGCGGCGCTGCGCGACTGTGACTCGGCCATGGCACCGGCTCCGCGGCAAAGCCGCAACGAAAACTCGACCCCGCGGCCCCGCGCCGTCCCGCCGCCCCCCACCTGCCACGGCGGCGGCCCCCCGGCACCTGCCCGCGGGGCTGGAGCGGACACGCGTGGGTGCGCGGCTGGTGCTCTCCCTCCCGCAGCCGGAGGTTCGCTCCCGGCCCGTGTTTTTTTTTGTTGTTGTTTTTTTTTTGTTTTTTGTTTTTTTTCGGGGCGAGGGGACGTCCCAAAAATGTGGGAGCCGGGCTGGGGTGAGTCTCCCCCCTCCCGGGAGAGCGGTAGCAGGGGGTCCGCACCGTGGCGGAGGGGCACCGGGACTGCGCGCAGCCCGTGGCGTGCGCGGAAACCGCCGTCCCCGCCGTGCACGGTGTGAAGGACGGCGCTGCCTCCCGGGAAGGCCCCGCATGGTGTAACAACCCCCTCCGCCCCGTCCGCCCACCTCTGCGGGAGGAGGAGGAGGGGACCCGGCCCCGCAGACACAGCGAAGCCACCCCTGGTTTGTGTGCCCCGTATTGGGGTCACCGGTGTCCGCGCACCGCCGCGGCTCCCCGCTTCCCCTGCCCACGCGTGTCGCCACTCGGCGGAGCGGCGGAACAGGGGAGGCCGCCCCGTCCCGCCGCCTCTCCCGGCCCCACGGCCCCGCTGCGACCCTTCCTGCCGTGCCGCCGCCCCCGGGACGGACCCGGTCTCCTCCGTGACCCGCGTTGCGGGGACACGGCAGGGAGCGGCGGTCCCGCCGCACTTCGGCAGCGCCGTGGTCTCCCGCCGTGCCATCGGTGCCCACGGAAGACGGCGCTGCGTCCCCTCCTCCCGCAGCGTGCGGCGGGGCGGCCCGGCCGGTAGCCCCGGGGCGGGCAGGGAGCGGCGAGGTGGCACCGGGGGGCGCGGGCGGGGTCTCCCGCTGTGGGGGGGTGCACACTGGGGGAAGGGGGTGTCCCGTCGGGGGTCACTCGCGGGAGCGGAGGGGGGGGTCAGCCCCGTCCCCACGCCCCCGATGGGGGTCCCGGCCCCGCGGGGCGGGGGGGTGGTGTCGGGGCCATTCCACTCGTGAGAGCCGGTTGCTGCGATACCGACGGGCCAATGAGCGCTCACCAGCTCACCCCGGGCTCTGGCACCGCTTCCTTATATGGTGCGCGCCGTCCGCGGGGCGCCGCGCTCATCGCCATATAAGGGCATGAACCTAAATACAGCATCTACCTTGGGCGGGGTGGGCGGGGCCGGGGCGGTGGGCCGGGGCGGGCGGGGCGGGGCGGGAGGGGGCCGGGGACCGGGTCGGGCAGGGCCGGGCCCCGCCCCGGGGGAAGTCGCCGCCGGTCATTAGGTGGAATGCAAATGGGCCGCGTTTCACCTCTAATTGCTTTTGTTAAAAGCTGAGTCGCCGGGCCGCGCGCGGGCGGGCGGGCAGGGACAGGCAGGGCTGGCGGCAGGGCAGGGGTAGGGGCAGGGCCGGGCGGTTCCAGGTGCACCTCCATGTCATCTGTCACATCCCAGCTGAGATCCCCCACCCCGGGCCGTGCACCGCGGTCTGGCCCGCCTCGACGGGGCCGTCGGGTGGTCCTTGCCCACTCGTGGCGTTTCCGTGGCCGCCGGAGCCGCGAAGGAGCAGAGTAGTCCTTCCGCCGTCTTTGCGGGCCGAGCAGCGCGGCACCGGGGTGGGCGGCAGCAGCAGCGCGGGCGGGACGGAGCCGCCTCGGTTAGACGGGGACGGGGCGGGGGGGACGACAATGCCCTGAAGCGTTCACGTTTCCTCGCCCCACGCAGCGCTCGGGTCGGTTCCTCCTTCTCCCCCCTCGGCAAACAGCTCGTATTTATGTTCCTACAAATAATCAGCAAATTCAGAAACCCCGGAAACAAAAGGTCTTTTGTGCCGAGCGCTCGCAGCCCGGAGCGGGGCGATAAAGCGAGGTGTCGTGTCCCCCCCTCGCCTCGCCCTCGGGAGCGGCGCTTTCCTCGCACGGGTGGTTCGGTGCGACCCGCGGCTGCAGGGGGGCGGCCCCGGGGCCGGAGGTGACGAACGGCTCTCGGTGCATGGAAAACGGGGAGCGGGCGCTTTGCCGTGAGCGCTCCCCGCAGGGGGACCCGGGTGGAGACTCCGCCGCTCAGCCTCGCAGCAGCAGGGGGTGTGCTCGGGGCACACAGCCTCCCACCCCCTCCCCGGGCCCTGCCTGGGAGAGTGCCCCAGTGGCTGCGGGGACACGCGTGGGGCGGCAATGCCGACGCGGGAAACTCTCCAACGGTTCTCGGGTGTGTGCTCCGGGAAGGGACAGCGGCTGCTCGTCCCGTGGGGACTGCAGAAGCCTGCGGTGAGGGGCGGGCTCCCTGGGGCGGAGGGGGCGGCAGTGCCCCCCGGGGGTGACGGGAGTGCCGCCGGCTGAGCGGCGGTCGCAGCCGCCATTTCCAGTAGGACGGTGCCACCTATGGAAAGCACCTGGAATTAATCGGTCCGGCGGGGCCGCGCCGGGAAGCGTCGCGTTTCCGTGCGGCACCCTGGGGACGAGACCGGGCCGCGCCCGCCGCTCCCCGCACCCGTCCCTGGGGGCCGCACCGGGCCGGGCCCGGCCCGAGGGCGGCAGACGGGGTTCGGCCGCCCCGGTCGGCGGGGCCGCTGCTGTCCTTCAGCACCGCCGCCCCGGACTCGGCTGCCCCGAGGGAGGATGCTCGGCTCGGTCCCGGGGCGGCGGTGGGCTGCACCTCCCCGGGGCGGTCCCCTCGCCGGCTGGCTAAGGCCCTGGTAACCGGGAAATAACGACTAACGGGGCGGAGAGACGCTGTTCTGCCCACTGCCCCTGGTCCGGCTAGCGCAGCGCGGAACCGGGATCCCCCGACGTGGGGGCTCCGCGGAGTGCGTCCCACATGGGACCGAGCGCTGTCGCGGCGGCTCCATCCCGATGCTTGGAAAAGTGAGAGCAACGCCGGGCACCTGGACGGGGGGAACGGAGGAGGTCGGGAAGAAGGCTCCGAGACGGGCGGAACGCGGCAGCGGGGCCACACCAGTACGGGGAGGTGGGGGAAGCGCGGACCGCTCCGCACCCGCGCTATAGCGGTGCTCGGCGGCGGTGCCGAAGGAAGCTGCCTGACCCGGGGGAGCCTCCCCGGTCCTGCCTGTCCCAGCTGCCCGCCCCGCACACCCTGCCCGCACCCTTCCCCTTCTCGCTCCCCTCCGCGGCCCCGCCAGCCCCGCCGGGACCGGGGGAAGAGGCAGCAGCCGCGCCCTCCCGGGGTCCGCCGGGCCTGAGCCGTACCCACCGGGGCACGCTGCCTCCCCCCGCCAGCCCTGGGCGCCGGCGCCTCCGGGAGAGCCCTGCCCGAGGCTGAATTCGATGTCAAACACGTCGACACGAAAACTTCCTTGAATGGGAATTCCTGGGCTGCGGTGAGTGGGGACACAGCTGCCCGGACATCCCTGTCATCGCCCCTCGCCAGACCGGGTACCCCCGCGCTCCGAACAGCGGCTGACCCCGCGGCTCCACCGGCAGCAGCCCCGATGATACCGGGGGAATGCTGGGGGTCAGGGCGCACAGCAGCGCGGTGCCCCGAGGCAAAGAGGTGGGAAACGCTCGCGGTCCTGTCCCGCCAGTTGGCCGCAGCTCCGCGTACGGCCCCGTCTCCGGACCCGCCCTCGGTCCTGGGGGGTCCGATCGTGCCCCCTCCCGCGTGGGGTGCAGGTGTCGCAGCCCGGGGTCGGTCGCTGCCTCCCCGCTTCGCCCCGAGTTGCTCGGAAACGAAAAGGCACCGTCCCGGCGGGAGGGCTGCCCCCCAGCCCAGGGCAGAGCCGGCGGCCGGCGGTCCCGCGGGGTCCTCCGGTTCGCGCCCGCCTCGCCGGGACAGCCCGGTACCGCCCCGGGGGGGCGTGGATTTACCCCGAGTCTCGTCCCGGCTCCGTTCAGCCATTGGTGGAGGGAATCGTTTTCCCACCCGGCTAGAGAATGGGACCGGGCCAGGAAGAAGCCCGGAGCCGAACGGGGCGGCGGGGCAGATCGGGAACCCGGGGTCGGCCGCCCCGAGGGGGCGGGGGTGTGTGTGGTGTGTCCACGCACGCAGGGATCTCGCGTGGAATGGGGCTCCAGGGCGCGCCCTACCCTGCCCGGCGGTACCCGCGGGGCTGCGGGATGCCTCCTCCGGGGCACAAGGTCCGGCCCGGCCGCAGCGTCGGTTCTGCCGAGGGGGCGAGTTGCTCTGTCCCCGCTTCCCCTCCCCCCCCCCCGCGGTCTCAGCGTTGGAGCCACGCTCTGGTCGCCCACGAGAAGGGGACTCGGGGGGAACGCGACCGTGGCATAACCGGGTCTCCGACAGGCACTGGCATTCTCGGTCTCCCGGGAAGCCCGGCCAGACGGGGAGCTGGGCTGGATCCTGGCCGTCCGTGGCGTGAGTGTCCGTGGGACGGAGCCGCTTCTGAAGCACGGTCACCGGAGCGCACGGGAAGCCGCGGGAAAGAGCCCGGCTGCGGCGCAGGGATCGATCGTGCCGGCGGTTGGGTCGGAGCCAGCTCCCTCCCACCCCGCGGCCGCCCCCGGCTCAGCCGCGCTCGGACACCCGTGCTCGCCCCGCCGCCCCCACGCGCGGCCCCGGGAGGGGCAGTAGCCCTCCGGTTTCGTTGCAAAGCTCGCAGCCGTGAAAGCCCCCTGCGCAGCGAGAAACGAGGGGGGAGCCGGGCACTCTACCCCGGGGAGCCCCGCTGGGCCCCGAGGAGCTCATCGCACGAGTACGGGCTGGGGGAGCAGAGATCCGGCGGCCGACGGGCGGATTTGGGGTCAAACGGGCGGAAACGGGGTTTGCCGCGGCGGCACACGCCCTCGGCGGGCCGGAGCCGTCCCCGAATCCGCGCCGAGCCCCGCGACTGCGGAGCAGGGCCGTGGCCGGGCCGGGCCGGCGGGGGCGCGGGAGGCGAGCGGTCGCCCCCAGGCCGAGAGCTCGTGGGGCGCCCAGGCAGCTTTTGCCGTTGACCTCGGGAGCGCGGAGGGCCCGTGCCCGGGCTCCGTTCCTGCTCCCGGTGGCCCGGCCGGGGGCGGGGGGGGGGGGGGGGGGGGGGGGGGGGGGGGGCGGCCGCAGCGCCTCCGGCCTCTGGAGAGGGGGTCCCCGGGCCCCCTCCGGCCGCGGAAGGAACTTCCCGGGAGAACCGGGGCCGGTCCCGCCCGCCGCTGTCTCGTCCCACCGCGCCGGGGCGGCTCCGTCCAGCTTCTCCTTCCGGGCCAAGACGCTCCCCCCCCGAGAAGCCGCAGCCTCGGCCCTGGCTCGCCCACGGCCCGGGGTCTCCGGCCGGACCCCCACGCAGCGGCGGTCGCTCCCCGCTGCTTTCCCTGTGCCATTCTCGTTTGCGTCTCGCTTTCTTCCTGCCCCCGCCCCCTCGCACCGCACCGCAACCGGGGACCCAGCCCCGGCCCCGCGCGGATCCCGCGTGGGTCACTGCGGGGGACGGAGCGATTCCCTCCGCTGATACCGGCGTGGGGGGCGGCCAGAGCCGCGGCCTCTCCGTTCTCCGCCCCCACGCGTGTCTGTGGGGCTCCGCGGGGCCGCGTAGCTCCGTGCAGGCGACGGGGCAGAGGCGGTTGCTGAGCCTGGAGCTCCGGGGCGTCGGTGCGGGGTGGCTCGGCTCCGAGACCGCACTTCTCACCTGCACCGGGACACCGGCGGCGAAGGTGAGGGGCAAACACCCGGTTCCGCGGGGAGAAGCCCCCCCCCGGCCACGGGGATGGGCCCCGCTGCGCCGCCGCGGATGCTGCCCCGGGAGCACCGAGCAGCGGACCAGGCGGCGGCGGCGGCACCGTCGAGCTATGGAGGACGATACGACCCCCCGCACGACCCCCCCCTAGCCCCGCTCCTCCCCCTCGTCGGTCCTTGCGCCTGCAGCCCCCGGGTCTCTCTTCTGCGCGGCGCCTTCCCGGGAGCGGGATCCGGGCCGCCGCGTCCACGCCAATTCACGAGCCGCCCCGCGACCTGCCTTAATTAGTAACGATTAATTCGGCATTAACGAAACACTCGCCGGGACGCCGCTCGCCGGGGGCCGGGAGGGCGCGGGGGGGGTGCGCTCCCCACGTCCGGCCCCTCCGCACCAGCCCCGCTCCGCGCCCCGCGCCGGGCCGGGCACTCCGCGCAAAACCCGCGGCCGCGTGGGGCTGGGAGCCCACGGGAGATAACGATCCCCGCGACGGGGACAAAGCCGGTGCCCTCCGGTCCCCGCTGCCGGTCCCGGCGTACTCCGGGGTCCGTGGCGCGAAGGCAAGTGCCCGGTAGCCCCTGCACCGAGCGGGCGCACGGGGGAGACGGTTCCGCAGCCACGCTGCCCTCGCCGTTCCCGCCGCCACGCTGCCCTCGCCGTTCCCGCCGCGGGTGACCCGGCGCGCCCCCTCCGGCGGTAAACCTCAGCGAGACTGGAGCCCCGGGACGAGGCAAGCGCGGTCTCGTTTACCGGCGAGGAGGCGCAGCCGGTTCCTCGGGGCCTCGCCCGCCTTGGGGTCTCCCACGCGTGAACGCGGCGGCCGCCGAGCCCCGCTCCCCCTTAGCGGAAGAGAGCGTGAGACGGCGGCGGGGAGGGGGGGGGGGAGCGGGGGCAGATCCACGGGAGGTCTCGCCTGGCCTCGTCGCACGGGAATGGGGCCGCAGAAGCCCACTCGGCACCGGCCCGCGGGTCCCACTCGCGGGGCATTCCCGGGGCGGCGGCGCTGCCCCCGGGCGCGGGAACTGCTTCACGCCACGGGACGGGAGTGCTGCCAGGACCCTCCGGAGCCTCCCCGCGACGGTCCCGAGGGCGTCGGTTTGGGACCCTGCCCCGCTGAGGGCCGGTGACCGGTCGCTTGGTCCCTCCGGTACCCCGGAGGCTGGATCCGTCCCCCGCGGATCGCCGCCCCGACACGCGTGTCCCGGTCTTCCGTGGCCACCTCGGGGATGGACGCGTGGCGGGAGAAGGTGACGCCTGCCAGGTGGGACGCGGTGCAGCGGGGCGAGAGGGGGCCCGGGGGAGGTCCCGGTACCGGCTGGCAGCCCTGCAGTGTCACCCGCGCTTCCATGCCGCTTTGCTGACAGGTGACAAATCCCGCGTGGGACCGCCCCCCCCTGGCCCCGGGGCCACCCCCGGGCAGCGGAGCCGAGGGCTGCCGGTTCGGGGAAAGAAGAGGCCGCTGAGCTCCGGTGCGCCGGTACTACTCGCTCCGCCGGTAAAGCAGCAGCGGCGCCGAGCGGCCCGCGGGACCGCGTGTCTCCGTGGACGCTCGTCACAACCGCGGTGCTGCGTGAGCGCTCCCGCCTCCGACACCGTTCCCTTTGTCCGAGCACCGGGCCAGGCCGGGCCGCAGAGCACCGGCAAACGCTCCGCGAACCGCCCCCCCCTCCCCGCCCCGGTTCGCCCCGTCCAGGTGCTGTGGCAGGGGCCGGCCCGCCCCTTCCGCGGAGCTGAGGGAGGCGGCGGCGGCGGCGACATCGCTTCCCGGGGCGCCTTTGTGCTCCGCTCCCCCCCGCCGCGTCCCCCCCCCCCCCCCCCCCCCCCCGCACCCCTCCCACCCCCCGGGGCCTTCCCCTCCCTCCTCCCGGAGAGGGGCGTGGCGTAGGCGTGCGCGTGGGGGGTGTGGGGGCGTGGCACCCCGCGCGCCCCCGGCGCCGAGCCCCGCCCCGTGCGCTCATCGGGACGCGGCGCACGTCGGGGGTGGGCGGGGCGGCGGCGCGAGCCAATGCGGCGCGGGCGGAATATTCCACCCGGCTCCGCCAGCAACAAGTGCGGGGGGGGGGGGGGGGGGGGGGGGCGAGGGGAGGGGAACGGCGGGGGGCGGGGGGGCGGGGGACGGCCGCGGCGCTGACGTCAGCGGGCGGAGTATTATGGTCTGGGCTGCGCTGGCGGCTGCCTGTGTGCTGCGAGCGGCCGCGTAAACATGGAGCTCTCGGCCGTCGGGGAGCGCGTCTTCGCGGCCGAGGCCCTCCTCAAGCGCCGCATCCGCAAAGTAGGTGCCCACCCCCCGCCTCCCCGCGCCCCTGGACCTGCCGCTCCCCCCGCTCCCCCCCCTCCCCACCGCCACCCCCACCCCCCCCACCCCCCCCTCCCGGCCCCGCCGCCGCCGCTGCGGCGGCCCCGGCCCGGTTGCGGTTGCGCTGGGGGCGGCTCTTTCTCCTCCCCGCCGCATGCCCGGGCGCTCCCCGCCGGCGGGGCGGGCGTGCTCCGCAGCTGCCCGCCTCCCTGCGCACCCCCGGGGGGGTTTTGGGGGGATTTTTTTTTTTTTTTAAATCATCAATATTTTTTTTTTGTTGCGCCCACCCCGCCCCCCGCGTGTTTTCGACGCGGGCGCAGGTTTGTGGCACGCGTGGAGTCGCGGGTGTCTCTCCGTGGCGGGCGTTTATCGCTATTTTCCTCCATGCATATTTATATTTTTCTCCTTTGCATCTGCAGGGGCGCATGGAATATCTCGTAAAATGGAAGGGCTGGTCTCAGAAGTAAGTCGGCCGTTTGTCCGTAGGGCCCTGCAGCCGGGGAGGGCTGGGGGGGCGCGGGGGGGGGGGGGGGCGCGGGGGGGGCTGGCCGGCCGGAGCCCTGGGCTCCCATTGTAGCAGAAAGGGAAACTTGGGTCCCTTCTTTTGATGCCCCCTGTTTTTCATTGTATTTATCTATTTTGCCTTGTTTCTGGCTCCTCATGCCGCTCCCTCTCTCTGTGCCCGCCTCCCCAGGTACAGCACTTGGGAACCCGAGGAGAACATCCTGGATGCCCGGCTGCTCGCAGCCTTCGAGGAAAGGTACAAGGCCTTTGCCAGCCGTAGCTGTTGCGCTTGTAAATATGTTGCTGTCTTGTAGCTATGCTGAATTGAAGCTTTGGTTTTTTTGACACCTCTAGGGAGCGAGAAATGGAGCTATATGGGCCCAAAAAGCGAGGCCCCAAGCCCAAAACCTTCCTGTTAAAGGTAAGGAGGCCGGAGCCCCGCGCGTGCCGGTGCCGGCCAGGGCTGCGTGCCGAGGCGGGGAGCAGGGGGTCCCTCTGCGGCCCCCACAGAGGATGCTCCTGGCGAAGGCGGCCTCTTGCTTTGTAAGTCGTAATTATGCAGCCGGATGGCAGGATAATAAAGTCACTGGTTGATTTATCTTCTTTGCAGGCCCAGGCGAAAGCAAAAGCCAAAACCTATGAATTCCGCAGTGACTCTTCCAGGGGCATCCGGGTGCCGTATCCCGGCAGGTCCCCCCAGGAGCTGGGCTCCACGTCCCGGGCTAGGGAAGGACTGAGAAACATAGCCCTGGCTCCCCAGGGCAGCTCCAGCGCCAGCAGCCCCAAGGGAGACGGCATCCGGGACCGGGTGATCCGCGTGGAGGAGAAACCCGGAGAGACCCCGAAAAAGAGAGGCCCGAAGCCCAGGAAGGAGCTTTACAAGGACCTGGCGGAGACTCTGGATGCCTCCAAGAGGAAACTGGGGGACCCAGGGGACAAGGTGGGGGACTACCTGAAGGCCAGGAAGATGGAGGAGGCGGCGGCGGGGGCAGCCAAGTTCAGCTCGGGACACAGCGTCATCCAGCTGGCCAGGCGGCAGGACCCCGACCTCCCCGGCGCCCTGCCCGGCCCCAACCGAGCCGAGGTGGGTGCCAAGCTGGGAGCTGCCGAGCCCTACCCTCCCCGGCTGGCCAAGCACCGGGCGGACTTTCTGGACCCCAAGGGGCAGGGGGGGCTGGACCCCGGCGGGCCCAAGCTCCTGCATGGCGCGGTGAGCCCGGGTGCCATGGGCAGCCTGTACCGTGACGGCGTGGGGGGCCAGGTGGGGCGGCCTTCCCTCATTGCCAGGATCCCCGTCTCCAGGATCCTGGGGGACCCCGAGGAGGAGTCCTGGAGCCCCTCCCTTAACAACCTGGAGAAGGTGGTGGTAACTGATGTGACCTCTAACTTTTTGACCGTCACCATCAAGGAGAGCAGCACGGACCAAGGATTCTTCAAAGAGAAGCGATGAGTTTGTCAGAGGTGGTGCTGGAGTTTTCTTTGGTCAGATTCAGACAAAAGCTTGGGTAGAGCTTGGTGGGGCTTTTATTTTTTTGTTGGTTTTTTTTTTCTTTCTTTCTTTTTTTTTTTTTTTTTGCCCTGGAGAGGATTTAGAAACTGTCCTAAATTCATTAACTTTTTTTTTTACGTCTCACATTTCGTTGGAAAGATTATCTCTAGAGTTATATTTTCTATTAGATGTAAATATGTTATTTAAGAAAAAATGCTTATATATATCTATATATATATATTTCAACTCTGAGTTGTTTTATTTAAATGGAGACAACAGTGACTGCTCAGTTGCTCTTAGAAAGGACAATAAAACTGAGAACTAACAGAGTTCACGCATCTGTTGCAGGAGCCGGTGTACATAACGAACAATGTTCATAGCTGATTATGTTCTGGGTTTTTTTAACTATTATTTTTCATATGATGCTATGGATGGTGGAGGGGGAAGTGTTCCTCCCTCGGAGGGCAAAGTGCCCTGATTTCTTGATTGTGATATAAGGTGTTGCTTGTACAATCAAGTGTGCTGTATCCAGAACTGTTGCCCTTGACAGCTAAAGTAAGCACTTGAATTTACAGTATTGTTGGGGAGGGGGTGTTTCCAGTCTAACGAGAAAAATAGTGTTGCTACGAAGTCGGGGCGGGGAAAAGCAGAAATCCGTAAAAAGGCTAAAACTGTTCTAGTGGAGTATTAACTTGAATTACCTTTTCTTGTGAAGGAAGAGGAAGTTTGTGTGTGTAAGGTTCCTGAGAGGGGTGATACTGAAATGCACTTTAATAGAGTTGTCGTAGCAGTTGTGGGAGATGGGACTGAGCTGAGAATCTGTTTTCATTTTGTCTGGTTGCTTGATTCTGTTCCCCCACCCACTTAAAAAAGGAAAAAAAAAAAAAAAAAAACCCAACAAAAACCCCCTCTGTTTACATTCCTGAAATGCCAGAGAGGTTGGGGAGGGTAGCATGTCACTGCCCATATTTAGATGCTTTATATCACTATAGAAAGTGGGTTATTATTTTATTTCATTTTTTTCCCCCAAACACGGTTCACTTCAGACTGTGGGAAGGCCCCAGATAAAGTGTTCTGTAACATCTGCAGCTCTGACGAATCCCAGAGCCACCTTTATGCATTCAGGGACAATAAATATTTCCCTTTTCTTATGCTGGTTAAACAATAGCCAAGAGGCGAAGTATTCCCGCGCAGCAGCCCTGCTGACTTGGGTGGCGTTCAGCGCTCGAGGGGTGGCTTCTCCCGGCTCTGCTGCGCTTCTCCCCGCGCTGGGGCAGGGGTTTGGGGGCTCTGAGCTCTCAGCCCCTGGCTCCGCTTGCTCCCTCTCCCCCAGCCTGGCCTGGGCTGTGGTTGGGGCTGAGGTGGCGCTGGTGGCCCCAGCCCAAGGCCTTGGCCGAGCATCCCGGGGTTGGAAAGCACAAATGTGGCCAGCAGCAGTCAAGGGCTGGGGTCACCCTCGTCCCTCCGAGCTGAGCCGAGCTCCTGAAGGCTCCCGGTTCGGGGGGCTGACGGGCAGGGAATGGGGCTGGGGTGAGGAGCAGCCCTGTGCCACTGGGCCCATCTGTGCTCTACCTTGCTCAGTCCCCTTCCCCGTCCTTCTGGGACCTCTGTCAGGTGGCCTAGCAGGAGGATGCTGTATTGACTGTACAAAGGGAGCCATGTCTGTCAGTTCTGTTGGCCTTTTTTTTTTCTGTTTGTTTGTCTGTGTGTTTTTGGTTTTTTTTTTTTTTTTTTGAGGTGTATTTTGTAAAATTGAGATTTTTTAACTTGGTTTGTACGAAGAACCGACGTGCTGGTTTTGGTGCCAGGGGCAGCCGACACGGGCCACGTGTGTTGTTGGAGGGACGATGATGGGATTGAGTTGCCCGTCCTCCCAGGCCGAGGCTGGAGGATGCCTCCCTTCCCAAAAGAGCCCGGAGCTGCGCTCCTGCCCTGCCGCGATGCACTGGGGTTTGGTGTCCTTTGCTCCAGCCCTGCGGGTACGTGTGTGCATCCTGCCACGCATGTCTAGGGGGCAAGACATACATGTGGGTATATATGTGTGTATGTATATAGCGACGTATATACTGAGTGTGTGTGCGTGGGGGGGGTGTGTGCGTGTGAATTATTTAAATCTAAGACTTGTACAAAACTGATTTGGCTAAATCTCAGTCTCAGAAAGTGAAGCTTAACTACGTGTCTTCTGCCAGCCGTGAATGTCCATATGAGACTTGCTTTTTATGTGAGTTTAAATATATACTTTGTAAATAGAAACGCGTCTGTCTTCCCTTTGTGGCCCTGGGGCGGGGGGGCCGGGGGGTGCCGGGGAGCAGCGTGGGCTTGGCGCTGGGGCCCCGACGGGGCGGGCGGCCCCGCATCCCCCCTCTGCCTGGGCGGGCTGGGGGCTGCGGCCGTGCGAGGCTGGAGCCGGGATCTGACGGGGGGGGGGGGGGTAGATGGGAGTCCAAGGTGTCCCCGGGCCGTCCTCGCGGGGGGCTCCCGCGGTGCCCGGACGGGGCGGCGGCAGAAACAGCCGCTGCTCCGCCGCCGGGGAAGGCGCCCGGCTACCGGGCCGGACCGCGGCGTTGCCCCGGGCCGCGGCTCTCCGCCTTTCCGACGGGGCGGGTAGTGCGGCGGGGGGGGCGAGTCGGGCTCCGGGGCGTCGCGGCCGCCCCTGCCCGGCGAGCCCGGCCTTTGTATTCAAATCTGCCCTGGCCGCGCAGGCGGGGGGGGGGGGGGGGGGGGGGGCGGTGGGTTTTGGTGGGTTTTTTTTAAGCTGTGTCCTCATTAACCTCCTTTTTCTGCTCCGCCGGGTGAAAGGCGCGGACCCCGCACTATGGGAGCTGTCAGCGGCTGGGCGCGGAAAATGAGGGTCGAGGAGGAGCGGGAGAAAGGGCCGCACAATGGCGCCTTTCTCCCCCGGCCCAGCGGGGGGGCCCTTTCACACGGGCCGCGGCGGGGCCCCCGGCGGGGCGGGCGCGGAGGGAGGCGGGGGGGGGGGGGGGCGACCGGCTGGCTTCCGTAGGAGCCGACACCCCCCTGCTACCCCTCGCCCCCGGGGCTCTGCTCCCACCCCCGCCTCCGACGGCAACCCCGACGGCGGGTGCCAGTCCCGCAGGTGGGGGGCGGCCGGGCTGAGCGAAGGCACCTGGGACCCCCCCCCCGCCCCTGGCAGGCGCAGCTCTGGCCGTCGCGGCCCCGGTAGAAGCTGAGCCCGGGGCGGGGGCCGCGTCCACCCCGGACCCTCGGGGGGGGGGTTGGAGCGGGGTGGGGGGTGGTTGCCCGGCTCCGGGTCCCCTCAGCATTGCGCACCCCCAGCCCGGGCGTCCTGCGGCAGCCCGGGGGCAGGGGCAGGAACACGGTGTGTGTCCCCCCCTCCCCGGAGCGGTGCCCGTGGGGTGGGGGGAGTGTGGGGGGTGTGGCCGCAAAGTTTAACAAAAAATTTATTGATACGCTAAAAAAGAGCAGTTGAAAAGCCCTACCACTCCCCGCAACCCTCTCCTGGTGTTTTCCTGCAAACAAATGAGAGCAGCCTGGAGGGCGGGGGGCTGCGCCAGCCGGAGAGGCCCGGAGCCCCAGAAAACGGCCCAAAGCGCAGGGGAGGTGCCGGGAGGGCGGCCGAGGCCCCGCGGAGCGCAGCCCCCAGCCCCACGCTGCTGACGGGCTGGGTGCCCGTCCTGCCCCACAAAGCCCTTGCGCTTTCCCAGGGTAACAACATCTCCAACTTTTGTT
Source organism: Leptosomus discolor (assembly GCF_034619465.1). Taxonomy (NCBI): domain Eukaryota; kingdom Metazoa; phylum Chordata; class Aves; order Leptosomiformes; family Leptosomidae; genus Leptosomus; species Leptosomus discolor. Next base: position 5,018,888 of record NC_141405.1, read on the forward strand.
CTCTGGAAATAAAAGCAAACAAACAGCTGTAGTTTAAAGCAATTATAAGTGTCATACAGGAACGATTTGGCTCTCTCTTTAATTAAAACATACAAATCAGACCAGTGACTGGCACAAGTTACAAGAACAATTGTTTGTTTTCACCCATCCCTCAATTTGTTTCAGTAAAAACCTCTCCGGCTCTGGAGCCCTTCACACCCAGCTCAGAAACTCAATGCAAACCAACCCCCCTAAACTATCCCCATCCCTCCAGGAGCTCCAGGGTTTTTTTGGTACAAAATATATATATAAAAATAGACTAAGTTTCTAGGGAAGATGGCTGAATTGGCCACCTCTTCCAGTCCAATGGAAAACAACAAGTATGCTTAACGAGATTATGCCTGGAGAAAATATCCATTCAATATACAACTACTGCAGGACTTTCCACATCGGAAACCCCTTAGAAAATGACAAGTAACAAACCTTTAATTGGCTGTTTGACACACGGCTGAACACTCCAACCCATAGCAGCAAACTTAAAATGAAAAAAAAAAAGGTAGACCTTGAATACTAATGGTGGTGACTGGTAAACAGGGTCTGCACCAGCTTTCAACCCCTGTCCACAAAAGATTACAGTAAATCACTCACATAATGTGCCTTTGAGAGGCAAACTCCAACAGGAACCGTTCGCTCAGATACCCCAGCGCTGCTGGGAGAGCCCAGATCCTGCAGCAGGAGGTGAGGAAGGGGCTGGGGAAGGAGCGCAGGAGGAGATGAAGGTTGGAATAATTTCTGGATTATCATTTTCACCATCCTTAGACCTTTGGAATTGAACCCGCTGGTGAGCAAAAGGCACAAGAGCAAGTGGCAACAGCAGAGTCCTGCCACTACGGGGAGGGGACACGCCTGGGAAGGTGGGTGCCGGAGGAAACCTGCTCGCCGTTGGGATACGTGTTCCCCGGGGTACAAGCCCAGGCCCTGCGACCCTTCGCCCAGCTAGGGGGCAGAAGCAAGCCCCCACCCAGGGAAACGCACGTGAGCTTGGATGGGGGCTCCGGAGGGAGCAGCCACCGCAGCGCACAGCACCCATCGCCACAGCTCGTCTCCCGCACCGTCTGGCTGCTGGGTGCCCGACCTCTTCTCGGAGCATCCTCCGACGCTCTTTACCCCTCGGGGACACCAGCCCCCACGTCCTGTTGCTCTAGGCAAGAGCATCCCTGCCGGGCCGGCTTCCCCTCAGCGGGCATCCCTCGGCTGCCTTCAGCGCTGCGGCGGGGCTCTGCGCGACGGCCGGGTGTCCCGCTGGGGACCAGGGCACCTCTCCCCATCGGTGTCACGGCTGTCCCCAGGACCCTGTCACCCCCCGCTTTGCATAGGCACAAACCTGTCATGGGACCCGTGTTGCAGACAAGGCTGAGATAAGGACGGTCTGAAAGGCACATTGTTGTTCAATTTGGATTTGCAAAGGCCAAGTAGCAAAACATTTGGTGTGTGGGGAAGAGCGTGACTCCCCATGCTCCCAGATTCCTCGATTCTTCTCCCAAAACGTTCGTACCCCCAGCACAAAAGCGCACCCAGCAGAGACCATGCCCAGAACATTCATTTCTGCTGACACAGGCTAATGTTTCCTTGGACTGTTTGAAGCGACAGTAGCTCGTTTGGCAAAGTTAAAGCCTAGACGGTAAACAGCACAGACTGTGGTATTTTGGCATCGTGGAGCTCGACGGAATCCCTGTCCTTGGGAACCTCCTCCACATACAATGCTTCCTCCTCTCCCCTCAGCCCTTTGCCTGGCAGAACAAGGTGTGGAGCAGCCCAGCAGAGCTGCATCAGTCTTCTGCAAACCCCCTGCCCCAGGCTGCACAGCACCGTGGTGAGGTGACATTCAAGGCTGCCTGGCTGCACCAGGGCAGGACTGGAGCTGGCCGAGGACCCCACACAGGTCCTGCTGCAACAACGCAGCCGTACACCTCCACCCCCCTGCTCGCGCAGGACACCATGCTCAGCTCCGTAACGTGACAAACTCAAAGCCACGACAGGACGGCTGGGGACTAAATCCCAAAGCTACGGGAGGGTGGCTCTGGAGCACAGGAGCCTGCCCCGGCAGAGGCTGCAGCCTCTGCTCGAGCAACCACCACCCACCCCTCGCACGACCGGGCAGCGCATGTGGCCGGTGCCGGCGCTTTTCACCTGAGAATTGCACCGCTGCCAGCGGCAGCAAATGCGACTGCAGTGGGCTGACAGGGCGGGGGTCAGAAGTGCCTGTACCCCCAGTCTGGTCCCTTTATCTCCGCACTCCTGTGTGTGACGACGCTGCGAGTGCCCCCGCCTGCGGCAAAGCAAGATGCTCGTCCTGGTGCCAGGACAGTCCCCTGGCAAGCAGTGACCCCCGCAGCGGTGCCCGTCCACACACACTCTGAGCAGCCCTTTGGAGGCACCCCCCCTACCACACACCGAGACGCACAAAGCGCAGGTTTTTTCCCCTCCTCCGAGAAAGGAGTTCAGCACTAACAGAGCTAGAATGACCCCAAATGCTACTGAACTGCCAAAATGACCCCCTGCTAAACTGCCTGAACTACTGCTGCTAATTTTGGCTTGTAAGAGTAACCTACAGTAGGGCAAGACCTCTGTAAAAAAGCCGTTACTGGTGGCAATCACAAGCCAAACTGAGCACCCTGATGCTGGCACAGAGAGGTTTCCCTGGGGCCCTCCAGCTCTTGGGAAGCAGTGGCCTGAGGTACCCACAGCCACAGCTTGGCACTGCCCTTTCTCCCTCTCCTCTCCTTCCCTTTCCCACCGCTCCAGACCACCCGTGCAGGTGTCCTTGACCAGCTTCTGAGCCCTCTGGCTGGAGAAATGCCTGGTTGAGCAGCCAAGCCCAGGGAGCAGCCAAGGCTGGGCCGGACTCCCGGCAGGGAGGGCTCCCTCACTGCCGGCCCTGCCCGGGTGCAGCTTTTTAGCTCAGCTGCAGCACAGACACGTGGCAGTCCGAGCACCAACCTACCTGCCGCTGGAAGGGTTCATGTGTTCTGCAAGACTTGAAAAATATTCCCCAGCTTGGTCCCTACGAGTGCCTGGAAACTGCTGGAGAGGAGGGGGAGATGCTGGCGATGCTGGGAAGAGGCAGAGAAGCGGCGCTGGGGCTCCCTGGGCTGCACAGTGATTTGGGCTGAGCTTTCCTCTGAAAGTCAAGTCTCTGCGAAGAAGCCAGTGGCTCTCGCTGGCTCCCAAGGCAGGACCCTCCCCAGGCAGCGAGGAGGTCCCCACTGCTCTGAAAGAGGCACCTTTGACGCCTGTATTGTCAGTGGCATCCAGGAGTCAGTCTTCCCTAGACTGGGTTTATTCCTCTCCCTCAAAAAAAGATTTTTCCTTAATAAAAAAATGTAAACAATATTTCCCTATCAGCTGGAAACCACAACAGAAACGTCGTGGACTTCACCATCATTGGAAATGACCTTGCCCAGGGGGGTGGCTGGGCTGAATGTACCCTGAAAAACCCCCATATACAGCCACTGCCCAGCAGCCCAGGAGGGCTGGGAGCAGCGACTGGCTCATTTGGATTGACTTGCGACTCCCCACGGCTCACAGACAGATTCATGGGCATCCGAGAGGAAAGGAAAGGATCTCCTTTTCCTCTCCTGAGCATAAGCCTGGCCCATCGCAGCTCCACACCCTCTCCCTGCTGCCGGAGAGCCGCAGACCTTGTCAGCTGCTGTTTCAAGCTGTAAAGCAAAGAAACCCGCGTACAGTGAAGCCTGGCTCAAAACTTGCCAGCCTGCCAGCCCCGGCAGCATCAGTGCCCCTGCTCCCAGAAAACGGCCTCAGCCACCTCTGCTCGGGGCACAGGCTCTGGAGAGGATGGAGAGAAGCTGGGAGGGATCCATGGACCCGCTGGCAGTTCTGAGCAGGTTTCACCGCGTCTTTCCCAAAGCCTCTCTAGACACGAGTCCCAGCAGGTCTCAGGCGTTCACTTGAAGAAAGAAAAACCTGATGGAAGAGCTAGGCAAAGCTGAGGGAGAGGCTGAAGGACCCTCTCCCTCCTCTCATGCTCCTGGGCTCAGTATTGCCGCAGGTTGAAAAACCCGACACTGGTGGGGGACTCCTTGACCGTCACTGTGATCAGGTTAGCGGTGACGTCAGTGACAAAGACGTGCTCGATCAGGCTGCGGGTGGGTTTCCAGTCCTGGCTGGTCTGGATGGAGACAGACATATTCTGACCTACGCCTGGGAAGGAAGCCGAATCCCGGTCCGAATCGGAGCTGGTCTCTTCTCCCGTGCTCATTTCAGAGAGGGCGGCCGGCTTGCGGTTCTCCGTGGCTGCGTGCCCCTCCTGTGTGCCAGCTGGGCCGCTTTTGGCCAAGTCCCTGTCGCCTGCTCGGTGCACCTGCTTCTCGCTCTTGCTGCTGTCCCCCCCCAAGAGCGCCCCGGCACTGGCAGCATTCAACCCGGCACCCGCTGCGCCGCCCTTGGTGCCACCGGTGCCCGCGCTTGCCGGCACCCCGCCGCCGGAGCCTTTGGAGAGGGCGCCGCAAAGGTGGCGAGGGAGGCTGCTCCCACCAGCCGCGCTCGGCCCATTTTTGACACTCTGCAGGTTTAGAGCCTGGAGGTTCAGCTCCTGGCTGGAGGCTGGCTGGCTGCTGGTCCCGGACGAGCTCGCCGGTGTCTTGCTGCCGTTGTGCAGCATTTGGCCTCCGGCAGCAAACGCCGGTTTCTGGTCCCCTCCGGCACCGCTGCTGGGAGCCTTGGCAGTCTTGGGTCCCTGCATGCTCAGCCCAAGCTCCCCAGGTCCTTTCTGGTTCCTCATTTTCAAGTCCAGCCCTAAGCCGCTCTTACTGGATGCCTGGGACTTCAGTGCCAGCCTGCCCAGGGGCGAGGTCTCAGCCGAGTTCTGGCTTTGGGACATCCTGTTCATGTAGTGCACGATGGAGCTCTGCCAGCTGATGGCCCGCGTTGGGCTCACGGAGCCGCTCTTCATCACGTTGGGCAGGTTTTCTGCGGACGAACCCCCCGAGCTGAGCCCAGCCAAGGTGCCTGGTGGGTCCTTCAGCACGGCCATGCCTGAGCCCTGGGCGCCGTGCTGGGGCTGCAGCTTCCCCCCCAGCTTGGCGCTGCCGCCCACCTCCTTCCGGGACGTTTTCAGCACCTTTGTCAGGTTCACGGTCCTTCGAGCCGCTTTCTGCTCCGGGGGAAGAGGTTTCCGCCCACGCTTCTTCCTGGAGGTGTCTTTCGTTTCGGGCTTCGCCACCAGGATCTGAGCTTTCTTCTGTGGTACTGGGTGAGTCTCTCTGCTGCGGGGACCTCTCTTTGCTTCCAGGTCACTTTCATCCTCTTCATCGGAGGAGGAGGAAGAGGAGGATGTGGAGGAAGAGGAGCTACTTGATTTCGTTTTTGCAGGCATCTCTGGTTCCTGTGAAGCAATGGAGAGACAGGGGAAGTTAACGACAATTACCGAAGAACTGTTGGGGGCACTGCAAATCCTTCAGTGGTGCCTGCCCGGGTGCCCCAGGCACACGCAGGCTCCTTCTCTGCATTAGCCAAGCTGCTCATCCTTGGCCACGAACGAGTTAGGGCACGTACGGTACAAAAACGACCAGGCTTAAGCACCAGGCGGGACTCTGGTGCCGGGGAACTCCTCTGCCTCCTCATACACTGTTGCCAGAGCAGCGACAAAGAGACGCCCTCCTCGCAGGCATCCTCATCCACCTGCCCATCGCTGCAGCCTTCAAACTCCCCAGCCCGGGGGCTGCAGGCAGCACTGCGTCCTCATCACCCTCCAGAGGCTGAGCGCCCACCGCACCCTGCGCCGCGGGCAGACCCTCACTGGTGCCTTCTGAGGCCGGAGCCCCTCCAGCGCTGTCATGGCCCTGGATTTCCACCACTGCCGGGACTCACCACGTGTTTCCTGGGCCTGCCCCTGGGCCGCTTCCCCCTCTTCCGATTCTGCACTTCTTTTTCGTGTTCCCTGAAAAAACAGCGATTAACAACAATGCCTGCAGGGAAGAAAAAAACATCCAAAACCAACCTGGTTCCTCCCTTTCTTCTGTCACTAAAACCCCCCTTGCTCAGGACGCTGAAGGCTCAGCTCCTGTCTGAGCAGCAGCTGGTCCTCAGCCCCTGCTGACATGTGGCGATGCTACAGGCTCCGAGCAAGTCACTCACTTGAACCCGTGCTAGAAGACTTGGGCCAGGAATGCGATGCGAGGCAAGAAACAGAGCTACAAAGTGAGGAAAGGGTTATAAAAATCGTGGCCTTGGAACAAGGACAGGTCTCTGGATGTCAGGGTGCCCAGCTGGCTCAGCAGCAGGCGTTTGCCCTGATTTACTGGAGGAGAGGTAAAAGAAAAGAGAAGCTCTTGCGTACAGCACGGGATCGAATCGCACCGGTGGCTGGAACGTATTTACCAAACTGCTCAAAGCGTCAAACCCCTTTGCTGCGCAGGACCTTCCTGCTGGTCACCCCAGTCCAGGTCCCTTTGTCCCAGTCCCAGGCCTTCCAAAGAGAGGTGCTGAGTTTTGTAATGTTGCCCCTGCAAGCAGCTCCCTGCTCTGCTCGCAGCCAGGGCAGTGACGGGAGAGCATCCCTGTTTGCTACAACATCCCCACAGCAAGAAGCTTCCCATGGCCTGCGATGGACTGCATGGTGTCACCCATCCTGAACCAGTGGCTCTGTCAGTTCATGGTAAAATTTGCAGTTTTTCTGGTACGAGGGGATCAGGCAGACAGAAACATCTGCCCCGGCCCAGCTCAGCCTTGCCTCAGACACTCACGGAGCTGAGTCCCCTCTGCCCGCAGAAAAAGCAAACGCATTCCTTGGGAACTCGGCACCTTCCCTGCTCCGCTGGGCTTGTTTCACCTCTCCTGCACTACCTGGTCTGGATGTGGTGGCCCAGGCCAGCAGCCATGAAAACCCCGAAGTGATCGTACGAGGAGTGTTTTCAGGTCACTGTAGTATTTCGTAGTTCTCCGTTTAAAAAGGACGGCGTTGAGCTGCAATACATACGGCTAATTAAACACCGTGCTGTCTGCACTAACCACCAGATTCCATTCTTGAAAAAATGGATCCAGAAATAAGTTATAATTAAATCCTACCATAAACTTTAATTATTTTTATGATATGGAGCCAAAATCTTGGGCAGCACTGTGCTTACCATACCCAGCTGGCTATTTTTTGCCTCCGTACATGGTTCTTGATGTGTAATAGCTGCAGAACAATCGTTCTGGGCAGTAGCCCTGGCCTGGATGGGGGACACCATTTTCTCCTACCCATTACTTCCTCACCCTCTCAGAGCTGTGCCCCCTAGTAGGACGTTTCAGTGCCTTCCAGGCCCCCCGTTTCTGCAGTCCCTGCAGTCGAGGCCCCGGTGCCGGATGAGAGCCCGGGGGCTCTGCTGTGCTCCCACCACCCAACCCCAACTAGGGCTGCTTCGGGTGCACCCAGCGCGGGGAGAGGCGTCCGTAGGTGGACCTGAGCTGTGGTTTCAGGAGGGGAACAAAAGGGCTGGGCCACAAAAGGCAGGGCCAGCTGCAGGCTGTTGTTTCCCCAACTTCCACCGCAGGCGCAGCCAATTAGAAGTTAATTGACTTCATCGTTCGCTTAGGAATATTGATAGTTTGCTCACTTCTTTTGGAAAGCCAGGAGGAGTCTTGGGTCAAGGATGTTCTCCTCGGGCTCCCAGCTGTTGTGCCTGCAACAGAAGACAGGGACTGGGCAAGAGCGGGGGGGCCGGTGCTCCCCACCGCCCCCGTTACCGGCCCAGCACCGGGGAGTTCATCCGAGGACAAACGGGCCCTTCGTGCCGCCCGGCGCCGCGTCCCGCGGGGACCGGGGCATCCCCGCACCGGGGGGACCGGTACCCGCCCCCCCGCAGTCCCGGGGAGGGGGGAAAGGGGCCGGGGGATGCAGATCGGGGAGGGAGCGGCCACGCTGCCGCGGGGCCAGCGGAGCCCCGCAAGTCCCGGGGGAGCTCCGGTTTCACCGGGTGCCTGCCCGCCGGGGGGGAGGGAGTCGCGGAGATGGTGGTGGGGGGCTCCGGTGGCGGCCGGCCCGGCCCGGGGAGGGGAAGGGGGGGGGGGGGTGGGTGAGCGGAGCCCCACGCGGCGGCGGGGAGGGCCGGACCGCGGCCGCGCTTATTTGTAAACAAAAGGAGCGGCGCGACCCGAACAAAAGCGACCGGGCGGCACCTCCGCGGCCGCGCACCGCTCCGCACCGCTCCGCCCCACAGCCCCGCTCACTTGGAGGACCAGCCGCGCCACTTCACCAGGTACTCCAGCTTGCCCTGCGGGGGGAGAGACCGGGAGAGGCGCGTTAGCGGCGGGGGGGTGTGTGGGGGGGGAGGGAGGCGGTGTGAGGGGTGGCGGCGGGTCCCACCTTGCGGAGCCGCTTGCTGAGGATGCACTCGGCGGCGAAGACCTGCTCTCCCACGCTGCTCAGCTCCTCCATGGCCCCAGCCCCGCGCACACGCACACACAAGGGGAGACCCCGGGCGCGCTCCCGACGGCGGCCGCGCGCGCGCGCCCCCGCCTCCCCCCCTCCATCCTCCGCGCGCCCCCCGGCACAATACGGCGCGCGCGCCCCCGGCGGCGGCGGGAGGAGGGGGCGGGGGGGCTGGTGAGAGGAGGAGGAGAGAAGGAGGAGGAGGATGGGGGGGGTCCCCAAATTCCCCGCTGGCCAATGGGGAGCCGAGGGCGGGGCGTGCCGGTGGAGGGGGGTGGGGGGGAGGCATTGTCTGTGCACGACCCCTCCTCTTCCTCCCCGCGCCAGGGGGGTGGGGGGCGGCCGCTGCCCGGCCGGAGCGGGGACAATGGGGCCGGGCCCGGCCCGGTGCTTTGTTCCCCTGGGCGCGGCGGGGGGGGGCTCGGCAGCACGGTGAGCGTCTCCCCTGCCCAGGCTCGACCCGGGCTCGGCGGTGCCCTGTTCGGGCAACCGGGGACAAAACAGCGGAGGGGTGGGGGGGGCACAGCCCCCTCCGGTCCCCCCCGGACTGGAGCAAGACGGTGGCCGCCCGTTTGTGCCGGGCAGGAGCTGGTCCCGGTGCCATAAAGCGTTGTGTCCTCGGCCGCGCTCCTCACCTCGTCGGGGGGTCGATCATGGGCAGGGAGCACCCGGCCTTGCCCCCCCCCCCCCCCCCCCCCCCTTCCTTTCCCCGCGATAACGACCGCGCCGCGGTACCGGCCCCGCACACGGCACCGGGGCGGGCGAGGCGGCGTGAGGAGCGGCTCCCCGGCGGCGGTGGGCGTGGAGCAGTGAAATATGGTGCTTTACGGGGCTGGAAGAAGATGAGTCAGCACCGCGGGGAGTTTCCAGCCTCGGGCCCGCAGCCTGCGGTTAACCGTGCGGGAGCCAGAGGGGAATGAATCCCCGGCCCCTCCGTGCCCGGGGGCCCGCGGCGCGCAGGGGCTGAGCGGCAGCAGGACGGGCCATGGGGTGTCCTGCGCCCCCCGCAACCCCCCCGGCGGTGCCGTCTCTGGGTAAGCGATGCGGGATTTGGAAAAAAAAAAGCCTTTTGAGCACCCGGCTGGCGCGTCTGGGCTGTCCCCGCTGCGGGAGCCCCTGCGTGGTGGCAGGGGAACAGCCGCTCCGGGAGAGGAGCGGGGCTGGCTCGGGGGCTGCGGGACGGTGGCTGTGCCTGGGGTGCTGGCTCGGTGCGGGGTGGTTGTCCTAGGTCGAGTGCTGGCGTGTTTTGTTCTTGTCTCCTCACAATTACCGTGGTGATTTGCTGATCAGGAGAACTGTTGGGAGCGGGTTTTTTTACCCAAAGGTGACACAGAAATGCAACCCAGCACTGCGCCTTTTTCCTTCTTTAGAGTCGATTCACCTTTCGTCAGCCCTGCTCTTTGTGCGCAGCACATCTCAAATTTTAGTAAGAAAAACCAAACCCTGTGTGTGACTTTCCACCCCTGTGTGCGGCGCGCGACACGGCACCTGCAGGTGCAGCCCGAGTGACCAGCGTGCGGGGCTGGCCTGGCCACCGGCACCTGCCTCGCTGGTGCCGAGAGACGAACGCTGCTGGAAATGGGCCCCGATTCGAGTGATGCTGGGTGGGCTCTTCTCCCCAGTCACCCCTTGGCGCCAGCGTTCCTGAGCTCCCCATGGGGACACGGGGGTGAAATTGCTGTTCTTGTTGGGGTGAAGACGAAAAGGGTGGTGGGAGCGGAGCCGCTCACGTTTGCTGCTTGGTGAGGGATGACAGAGAGCGGAGGCAGCCCTCGGCGCTGGGGTCTCTTTGGGGACAGAGTGTGGGCAGAGTTTGGGAGGCAGGTGCCTGGTGCGGGGCTGTGCCCTCAGCTTTGTCCCCGACCAGCCGTGGCCAGCACCGTGCCGGTCGCTCCCAGCCGTGACCCGCATTCTGTAATGCTGTGCAACCCCAGCGCCTCCCACGTTCCTGCTCACACCTCCGTGTCAACGGGAGCTGAGTCCCCTTGGTCCGTTGGGGGAAAAGGGGTGCACGGCTCTGTGGACTGGAAATCTCCTTTGTACCCCTGGGGGTCTTCTGGGAACCAGTCCTGAGCAGCACCTGGGCTGCGGTGCGCTTCATGCTCTCTGCCAGTTCTCCCCAGTTCAGAGCTGCAGGTTATGTTGTGTGCTTTGCAAGCTGCGGGCGATGGCCAGGGCAGGGTGGGTGTTTCCTCAGGGCGCAAAGCATACCGAGGCCTGACCGTCCTCCATCCTGAGGCGGCAGCTTGCTCAGGTTGATCCCAGGTTTCCCATTATTTGATGGTTTAGTGGAGCTGTGTGGTGAAATGAAAAATTTCACTTTTTCTCAGTAAAGAAAAAGAAAGAGAACAAGTCGCTCTAAGCATTAGAAAAGCCTGAACTCGTGGCTTTGAAGGTTTGCAAAAACAGGAAGCGAATAAAAAAATCCTACATTTGTTTATAGGTTAAAATCTTGTGAGTTTTTGTGTGGCAATTCGAATCTTTTGCTCTTGGGCTCAGCAACAGCAAAATGCTCTTGCTGAAATCACAGCTGCCCGCCCCTTCCCAGCGCTGTGGGTGCTGGCCCAGTGTCGCCCATCTTCCTCTTTGGTGTTTTGGGATGTTTTAGTGATGAAAAAAAATATTGTCCGTAAGTGTGTTTCACCTCTGCCTGTCTGCCTTCTGCTGCTGCCTCCAGCTCCCCTGGGAAGGGCAGGGATGGCACCCGCAAGGAGGCCTGGGGCTGCGAAGGGGAAACCCACGAGTGGCCCAGAGAGGACTGTCCCAGCGATGGCGCTTCCCTGGGGTAGAGCTCCTGGGGGGATGCAGGAGGAGATGCCCACCCGCCCGCTGCTGCTGCTGAGCACCGCCCCCCCCTGCGAGTGCCTTTGGGCTGAATTCAGTGTTCTCCGTCCCTGACAGGGACTTCACCTTCCTGCAGAAACTTGGGAACATGCGGTGAGTCGCTTGGCTGCCGCGTTCCCCAGCTGCAGCCAAACTAAATGACAGCGGAGCCAATAAACTCAGCAGTTGCTGAGAAAACCTTCAGCATCTTAAAATCTTAGCTCGGGCTCCTGAGCTAATCTGGTGGAAGATAATGTTGTAGCTCTTCCCGAGTATGCCAGGCATCTCAGGAATGCTGCGTGTGCTGCTATTAAGTGGGTAGCAGGGGGGCTGTCACCACGGAGGTGTGGTGGAGGTTTGCCCTCTGAGGAAGGTGTCCACCCAAAGACCAGACCTTCCTAACAGGACCAGTGGGACCTGTGGTGCCTCTGGTGGGTCAGAGGGTTTGGCGCAGGTGTACGACCAGGGCTGCAGGAGTGAGTGTGGTGGCACCAGGCAGCAGCCAGGAGCAGGACTCTGTCGAGTCAGGCTTTGCAGCGGTGGGGAGGGACATGGCTGTCCCTGGGAGCTGGTGGGGCACAGAGCCGCGGCTGGGGAGGCGCAGGGTGGGTGTCAGGGCTATGGCTGTTTCCACGGGATGCTTGGCTTCTGTCCTTGTGCCCGGACCTGCCAGGAGGTTGGAGCATTGGCAACGGTGCAGGTTCGGGGCTTTCCTGGGTCAGTGTTAACAGTGATGGGGTCTTCTGTGGGGGTGCCAAGCATGCACGATATTCCTGGCTGCAAACGATGAAGCTTGGGCCAGCCCAGGGAGCAGCTGGGCCACGGCAGCCATGTTAGCTGTGGGCAAATGGTGGTCGTTTTCCCAAGGCATCAACCAATCGAAGTGCAGAGATCTGCATATCATTTGGGCACCGCCACCACCAAGCGCAGCCTGGTGTGGAACGGCGCCGCTGGTGGGATGGGGTGACCAGTGGGTGCTTCGTGGCCGGGCCCCGTGGCCGTGTGCGGGGATCACAGGGGCACGTGCCGGCCCCGGGCCGGGCATTTCGAGAGGCAGCGGTTTTCCTGCAAACCGTGTGCACCATAAATAAATCCGGGCGTGTGTGTGTGTGTTGTGGCGTTACCATCTCGGGGCGGTTGGGACCCCTGGGTAGCAGGCGTCTTTCCAGGGCTGGAAAAAGAAAGGGAAGCAAATGGTGTGGAAATGCATAGCAAATTGGGATGCAATACGCAGCGGGGCTCTCCCTGCTGTGTGACCCCCAGCCCCAGGGAGGGGGGCGGTGGGGAATGAATTACTTGGGGACGGGAGGGCGGGGGGAGATGCAGCACTCGGCAGAGCAGGGATCTCGGCTGAGGCCAGCCGCACATCAGGCAGCGACTGTCACCAACACAAACCAGTGCCGGGTTTGCCGGCAAGGCCAGGCAGGGCTCTGTCTGTCAGGTGAATGTTCGGTGGAAATGTGCGAGGTGTGAGATGCAGCGGGAAGGGCCGGGAAAGGCTCAAAGAAGGAAACGCAGAGCTTGACAATGTCTTCTGGATTCCAGGGCTTTCCTGGAGAGAGGCTGGGCTGGGGGACAGGCGGGGCAGCAGCAGGTTTAGGCTCTCACAGCTCTGTATGTCCGTGAGGTTAAACCTCCTCACACCCATGGGGGAAGGATCTGCCTCACCCGTCCGGCCTGGGACTTCGAGGAGTCCATCATTCCGGGGCTGCGTGGCCAGAGGGGAGGAAAGGACTGGAAGATCTGAGTAAGTGCGTGACGTGACTCTCCAGGGCATCGCTTGGAGCAGCCCTGCGTGGTTTGGTGAGCACCATGGGGTTGGGTGGGCGGTTGGACTTGATGATCTCGAGGGTCTTTTCTGACCTCAGTGGGTCCTGCGTGCTGGGGGGCACCCGGGGCTCAGCAGCTGCCAGAGGTGGGTCCCAGGCTTGTGCTGCCGAGAGCGTCGCTTTTCTCTGAATCACCGAGCAGCACCGGGGAGGGGATTCCTCCCCGCGGGAGCCACCGTGGCCCTTCGTACCGAGAGCCGGCGGCGGTTACTGGCCCCGGGGCTGGGCGAGCGCCCGGTAACTAGGGGCACCGCGAGTTTGACAGGCAACTGGATGCTCCTGGACTGGGTTTTATCATGAGCTGCCTCCCCTTCCCCCCCCGCCCCTCGCCCGTGCCCGGCTCTCCCGGGGGGACGCCGGGCGGTGAGCGCGGCTCGGGAGCCACCGCCCGCCGGCTGCCGGTACTACACCGGGACACTGGCGGAGCCGGGCCGGGCGGCGAGGGCAGGAGCAGGGGCTGGGGGGGAGGATGGAGAGGCAGGGCCGGGGAACGGGGTCCTCCCGGCTCCTGCGGTGCTCAGAGCCGCACAGCCCGGAGGATGCTCTGTGCTATAAATGCGGCTGGACTAGAGAAGTACCGTGTTCAACGCTTCCTTTTTTTCCTTTTGCCTTGCTCCGTGTGAAAATAGCTGCTCCAGGGTACGTCTAATGGCAAACGGCGTGATTTCAGGGGCAGTGGAAATCTTCCTAGCAGGGACATGGCAGGGTTCAGTCTTCAGCCGGGACGGGATCTGCCTCCCGAGAGGTTTTTCTGACGAAGCCCTGTCTCACTGAGACTCTGCCTATTGAATCAGGAGCTAAATCCCTGTTCACAGCTGAGACAAAAATGGGCTGTTAGGTCGGGATTCCCATCAGGAGGTCGGTCACTATAAACTCCACGTTGCCTGCGTGGGTCTGGGAAGGAGACTGGGACCAGCCCCATGAGCATCCTGCTCGGTACCTGCTGCAGCCAACTGCTGGGCACCCTGAAGACCCCGTCATGGGGCGCACAGAGCCTGGCAGCGTTGGGTTATGAGGTCTGCGGGCCCTGACTGCCGGGAGCTCTGGGATAGCAGCTTCACCACCGGGCCAACTGCCCCTGTCACTGAAACGGGCACGGTGCTGCTGACCTGCACGGAAAGGCCCAAGGGCACTAGCAGGATCACTGGGAAAGCTGCTGTGCACTATTGTTATTAATATTATTTTAAATAATGTTTGTAGTGCTGGCCTGTGTGGCTCCCCTTTCGGAGCCTCCCCGTTGTTTGCTGCTGGGCTGTTTGTGCTGCCGGCCTGACCCCAGCCCCCAGCACGGTTTCAAGCCAAACATTTTCTTCCTGTTTTTTCCAAGCTCGAGTCTCTTGTTTCATCTCGTTGGGTGAAGCCGATGGAGGGAAGGCAGCGCCAGCAAGTCTCTATGGCAACAGATGTTTATCGAGCCCCTGAGATGAGGCACAGGGTTGGGGAGAGGCACTTCAGCATCGGGGATGGGGTCTGGGGCAGCTGCCGTGCTAAGGCCACTCTGGAAGGGCCATCACCAGGGCTGCAGGACGGGACGGGGTCCTGCTCCCTGTCCCCTAAGCCCCAGCCCGGCTGAGGGGTCCAGGGCTGCTTCCTGCACAGAGAAGTTCGGCGTCGTACGAGGGCTGTTTGCACCCAGGGTGCACCAGCCGCACTGTGGAGGGGGTGCTGGGTGGGTGGCACAAGACAGCACAGGCTCTGCATGGCCCTGGGCTTGGGAATCACGGGGCTGGGTGTTTGATTTGAGCTGGGGGGTGCCTGGCCCTGTTGCTGCCCCATCCTCCGTCTCTCCAAAACACACCAATGATTAACGCCCCTCCCCGGAGCTGGCTCGGGCTGCGGATGGGTTAAGTCTTGAGAGCCGTTGTGGAGGAACACAGCCAGGGCCCATCCTGGCTGCGGGTTTTGAGCTCGGGGGTGTGTAGATGGTGTTTCCCATTGCTGTCTGCAGGCATAAGGGACAGAAAGACAAGCAGAATGGTGCTGAGGGCACCCAGGGCTCTCGGGGTGGGGGCTGGAAGCACTGACTGGCTTTGGGATCCCTCCCAGGCGGCCGGAGCAGAGCAGGTTGGCCCAACACCACCGCCGCAGCAAGCCCTCTGGCCAGCAGAGAGGAGCTGGGCCCGGCCGTCTCCTCGGTGTGTCACGGCTTCCCAGCCTGAGCCAGAGCCCAGCACCATTTACAGGAGGCTCCTGGAGCACTTGGAACTTTGATATGCTTTTAGTTGCTTTAGATGCTCAAAATATATTAGCTGTGCCTGGTCCTAATCGAGTTGTTCTGCCTCGAGCAGAAGGGAAGTTGGGGTAGCACAGACATGGGGTGACCTTATCAAGGTCAGACCGTACATCAGTGCTGGCTTCTGCAGCGCTGCGTCCTGGTGCGCACCTCAAAGCCTGGGAGAGGCGACTCTGTTGTTCTGGAGGAGTGTGGATCAGAAATTTGGGGAGGTTTTGGGAACTCTCTACAGTTCTCTGACACTGGGGCTGGTTTATCTTCACGAGCCGTGTCCTTCCTCATCTCACCACACATTTCTGGTAGAGCTGCCTGGAAGTTGGAGCTGCCAAGACAGGAAAGCAGAGCACCGCTGGTACTTGTTTCACCTCTACACAGCCTGTGGGTATCAGCTGGGTGTGCGCAGTGCTGGGAGTGCCAGGAATTTAGGCAGAGAATTACTTATCCTGGTGGGTCTCCAGGCACATAAGCACAGTGAAGGCAAACAACAGCCTTATGTCCTTGTTTCTCTTGTAGCCACACACAGGCCCGCACAGAGTCACAAGCAATGAAGCGTCCACCCCTCCCTCGTGAAGCTCCCACAGCTCCTGCCCAGGCCCAGCCACATGCAGGGGCCGGGGAGCAGGGGGACAGCCAGGCAGTGGTGGGCAGGAGGCTGGAGGGGTATCCAGCCCTTCTTTCCAGCCCACCAAATGCCCTGGATGGTGGCAGTGCTTGGTCCCGCAAGCAGAGGGACAAAGGGTCTGCTGTGCCCTGTGGAGAGCGGCTGGTGGGCAGCGGGGGGGTTTCATGGGTGGGCGAGACCCGGAGAGACCAAGGACAAAGCGGGCACGGGCCTGCCCGGCCACGAGCACTTCCAGGGGCTTTTCTGGATGTCCTCGGAGCCAGTTACCTCTGATGGGGGGTTAGTACGTTCCTCCCCAGCATCCCAGCAGCAGAGCGATTCCCAGCGTCACCGGCAGCTCCGTGGCAGGAAGGAGAGCAGCGCCCGAGCCTGCAACGCGGAGGAGGGGGTTCAGCGCTCCGGCCCTTGCCCAGGGGAGCTGCAGCCCTGACCCCCCCCCCCCCCCCCAGCCCACTCGTCTCCCCCCGGGGTGAGGCTTTGCTGCCCCCCGCACCCTGCGCGTCCCCTGCGGCCGCTCGGCGCTGGAAGAAGCTTCGCTTCGGTGTCGGGGACGCTGAGGCACGTTTCGAGTGAACCCCTCCCGGTTACCGGGGCCGGGGGGGGGGGAGATGGGGCGGGGGGAGCTGCAGAGGGGGAGAGCACAGCGGACATCAGCATGCGGCGATGGGGCCGGGGCTGGAGACGATGCCCAGGTCCCCGCCGGTGCCACCGGAGCCGCCAGGTGTCGCTGTTCCCGCGGGAATGCCAGCGAGCGCGCCCGGGGCTCGGTACCCGGTGCGGCGGAGCGCTCCTGGTGCCCGGGACCCGGTGCCCTGTGCAGCAGAGAGCAGCCAGTACCCGCTGCCCAGTGCAGCGGAGCACTCCCGGTGCCCGGTGTGGCGGAGCACGGCCGGTGCCTGGTACTTGGTTCCCCGTGCGGCGGAGCGCTGCTGGTGCCCGTGGACTCACGCAACATGGGCTTCATGACCTCCAGGGAGCCGTCGTGGGGCTCGGGGGTGATGGCCAGCAGCTGGCAGAGGAGGGCGTAGACGTTGACGCTTTCGAAGGGCTCCACCACCAGCCCCTGCTTGAAGGCCGGCCCCACGGCGCGGAAGATGGTTTTCATGTTCATGGCCTCGTTGTCAAAACCGTGTTCCCCTTTGTTGAACTGGACCTTGTACCTCTGAAAGGATGGGAAGAGGATGTGAGTGCCCAAACCCTTCAGCCCCCGCAGCGAGGCACCGAGGCAGCAGCACTGCTGGGCGTCTCCACCTCTGCTGTGCATGGCCCTCGTGTGCCACATTCTGCAGCCACAGGGTTTGACCGTCTGTTTGGTTCCTTTGGGGTTTTGAAGTTGCTCTAACTGTTAAACTTTGCAGAAGCTGGAGGGTGCTGCCTCAAGCAGTGACGCCTCGCAGGTTCCCTCCCTAAGCATCAGCACATCCAAATCTTGCTGTACTGAGGAGCTTCACGATGGGAAGCTGCCTGCTGACCTTGACTTTGGGCCTTCCCTTAGTGCCAGGCTAGGAGAGGATCCTGCGGCTGATACTCTGTGTCCAGGCAAGCCCTGCTCCAGGACTTCTGGACTCTTTTTTTGTCTGAACAGATCTGGAATTTCCATCTGTTTGTAGAGACACCAATCAACAGGAAGGCATAAAGCCAGGCAGGTGCTGGGGTGCCGTGAGAAGGGCAGGAGGAGAGAGGCAGATTGCTACACGACAGTGAGAAATGTCTGTGTGTGCATCTTACCCCATGGATCACGTATCCTGGGTCACCGTACAGCAGGAGCGGAGTGATCCGGGAATGGTTGGCATAGTGGAATCTCCTTGGAAAGTCTGCTTTCTTGTACACGTGTAAGTTCGGGTGGGCGTTTTTCAGGACTGAATACACGTGCTCTAACTTTCCTTCCTTCGGCACCAATAGTCCATTTGGTCCATAATCTAAGAGTTCAAACTGAATGTCTGCAAATGTGAAGTTCTCTACTGTCCTGATGTGAATCTCGTTGGTCTTTATGACAGTCTCCATGCCGTGGTCAGACGTGATGATGAGGTTGAGGTTTGATTCCAGGCCACTTTCCTGGATCCGCTGCCTCAAGTAACCAACTGTTCTGTCCACCTGCTCGATCATGTTTTTCCTCTGGGTGGATTCGGGGCCATACTTGTGTCCTGCCGAGTCTGGCTCTCCAAAGTAGAGGGCGATGAAGTCGAGGTTGTTCACTGTGAACCATTCCATGGCCGTGTCGATGTTCTCCCTCCAGTTGGTTTCGTTGCTGTAGTTGAACAGGAGCGGCTCCACCAACTTCATATTCACTTCTTCCCCTTGATATTTTGCTCTTCCTCCGGGGAAATAGATGGAGCCTGTCTTTAAACCCTGTTAAGTGGAGACATTGCATAAACTCACCTGAACTCTCTCTGCAGCATCTCCCCATCTGCCAGTGCAACCATCTACTCGTGCGGTTAGTTCATTCAGCCCCCTAATGTCTACCTCTTCCTCTAATGAGGTTTTCTTGCTCATTGCCAATTAAAAGTGATTAATTGAAAGCACTGCCCTTCCCAGAACTCCTGCATGTTGCTTTTCTTGTTGTGTTAGTAACACTAGTTATAACTTTGGGAACAGTGACCCGTTTATACTTTGCACGGACCCTCCAGCTCTTGACCACCAGGACATTAAGGTGTGCTTCACTCCAGTCGTATGAGCACTCACCCTGAAGTCCACGGGGCTGATTTGGCAGGGAAATACAGGCAAAGGTACATGTCTTGGGCCAGGTCTCAGGTCCTGTCTCAAAACCTACTGGGATCTAGGAAAGCCTCACTGCAGTCCCCAGCGAAGAGGGGCTCAGCCCCTGATGCTGCTGCCCAGGAGGTCCTGGGTGAGGCTGCAGAAATGGTTTGTGCCTTGGAGCGTGCGAGACCCCCTGGGCTTGTGATGCTCCCTAAGGAACCGGCTGAGATTTCTTTAAACAGGAGAAGGAGAACCTGTTCTATTAATGTCTTAATAAAGCTGAAATGCATCTATTATTTTTTGCTATTTTTAATAGAATGATCATAATTATCCCTGCCAGTGTCTGGGGATTTAATTTTTCTGCTGGTCTAATTAGCCTGTCGCTTGCAGTGAGGATGTTAGCTCATGGCCACTAGAGATCGTGGCTCGCCTGTAGCTTTTCCTACAGGATCGCAGGCAGGATTGGGCTGGGCAGGGGCTGTGCGTGTGAGGGGGCTGCCCCACTTGCCTGCCTCTGCGCCGTGATCCAGATGGGCAGGCTGCCGTTGTCCCACCAGCTGTCCACGCCTTGCGTGCTGTGGTAGGGCAGCTTCTGACCCGTGCTGGTGTTGAACCACATGTTGTGGATCACCCCATGGTTCTCCAGGTATCTCCCTGTCAGGAGAGATGGGGGTGAGACAGGCCATGGCTGAGGAGGGGGTCTCACCCCTCTGCTGGGCAAGGGGCTGGCTCCTGGTCAGTGGGGAGCTTCTGCCTCTCGTCCCCCATCCCAGCCCTCCCTTGGCCTCGGCTTTGACTCTTTCCTTCCCCTGCCTCCTACGAAGCGGGGCTCTCAGGGCAGGGAGCAAGATGCTGGGGCGATGCTGCTCCTCACGCAAGTGCTTGATCCCAGGCGGGGCCCACCCACACCCCGAGCATGGGCACCCTTGCCCCCAGAGGTGCCACTGCCGCCGGCAATTGCTCCTGCCCTTCCCGGTGCAGGGGGGGTTCCCCGTTACCCCGCGTTGAACTAATCGCTTTGGTGTTTCACTTTCCCCGTTGTTCGGAGCCTGTGAGGTCAGGACGCGGCAGCAATTCCTGTGGGAAGTTACAAACTTGTCCTTCGTGCTATTACGTGTCGCGCTATTTTTGTTATTCTGAAGACTGCACAGTCACTCCTGCACAATATCCCCGTCCTCCCTTGTATTGACAGTGCCTCCCTGCCTCTTCCCATCAGCAGATTTCATTAGCATGTTCCACTCTTTTATGCCAAGGTTATTAATTAAAATCTTAAATAAGATTGGCTCCAGAATCGATTCTTCAGGAATTCCCCTGTTGCCCTCCCTCCAGCTTGACAACCTCCTCTCGGCATCACCTGCCGTCCTCCTCCCTGTAGCCTGCTGCTTCCCCACATTAGAGGTTTTGCACTAATCTTCATCTTCTCCATCTTAACTAATGATTTCCCTGTGGCACTGTATCAAATACCTCACCGAAGTCCAGAAAGATTAAATTTGGTGCATCTCCCTTGTCTAAAAAATCGTTTATCTTATCGAAAGAGGCTATTGGGTCGGTCTGGTGCTATTTACCTTTGATAAATACAGGTTCAGTTCTACCCCTTTCTGCAGCTATTGCCTTGTCTCTCGCTGACTGGGGAATCTGGATCAAGAGCGTATCGTATGGAATATTATTTTGTGTTTGTGCCTTTGCAATTATGTTTGTGTGTTTGCGATGTAGCACGTGTTGTACTCAAATATGCACAGAAATCGATATTCAGCACCTATATAATATAAATAATGCAGGTATGCTAATAAAAACGAAGGGAGGATGCTGTGGTGAGAGACCAATTTGTACTGAAGCTTAGCACTAGCAACTGAAGTCAATGGAGCCTTCGGCTGCATGAACTGTACTTTAATCTTTGTTTTGTGTCTCCGGTAGATAGGGAAGCATAAGTAAACTTTAACTACAGGCTGTCCTGTAAGAATAGAGAGGGAAATGTCTCAAGACATGGACAAAAAGGGTGCCTGGAGGCTGCGAGAGTGAACCAGGAGAAGAGAAGACCCCAGACTCCGTGGACAGGACTGGATGAGCAGAAGTGCCATCGGGAAACCCGGCGAACTGTAGAGACTCTAGATCCAGTGACAGCTGACAGGCACCTACCTTGAGCTGCAGTCGTATGCATTGGGAGTAAAAATAAACAAAAGAGCTGATCTGAGCCCTTATTAAAGCAGAATCTAGCAGGTAGCCCTGTTGGGGTGGCCTCCGCGTGATTCCTACCACCATCTCAGCAGCAGCTGGATGACTCCTACGGCATCTGGTGCTGTTTACCTCTGATAAATACAGATTCAGCTCGGCCACTTTCTGCAACTCTTGCCCTGTCTCTCACTGTCTTTCCAAAATACAGCTGTCCTGAAGCTTTGCAGGCCGCTGAGCTGGGACGGCTGCCTGACTCAGTGCCCTTCGCGGCAGAAGCCTTAAACGTGCCCTTCCCCAGCCCGCACCCTGCGCTGCTCCACCTGCCTCAGGGCTGCTGGGGACTCACCGGTCAGCAGCGTGAAGTGGCAGGGGCTGGTGATGGTGATGAAGGCAGGAGTCATGTACCGCGCCTTCACCCCCTTGGCAGCCATCGCGTCGAGGTTGGGGGTGTCCACGTCCTGGTCGTAGTTCCACCGAAAGCCATCGAAGGACACCAGGAGGACTTTGCTGCGGCTGGATGCCTGCCGCACGGGGATGCCTCTTGCTAAAGAGAGGGCAGCAAAGAGGAGCACCAGTGACGGGAACATCTTCACGCCCGTGAGCTGGACGAGCCCAGGCATCCACAGAGCCCACATTAATACGTGCAGGATGGGACTAAGTTCAGTTCTTATCTAATCTTGCAGTTACTGATCAGGTGCGTGTCTTCAGCCAGCACTTCGTATCAGAATGAGCCCCTCTGTTTTTGTCTAGCTGGAGTAGATTAGCTTAGATTTCCTTCTGGGTCGAACGCCAAATCTGCCTGCTCCATCAGTGGCGCCGGGTGCTATTTCAGGGCTCACGAACGGGAAGAATTGCTCGTGTGGCAAGAGGCTGCCTGCTGCAGGCAGCCCCTGCGAACCCTGCCTCCCCAGCACCCCATGCCCCAGCTGCTGTCCTTCACCCTGTGCTGGCTCCCTGCACCTGTTGCTTTGTCCTTTCCCTTCTCCTGGCTTTTGGTGCCCTGCTCTTTCAACAGGTCAACTTCAAAAGGCAGCTCACCCGCCTCCCAGGGCCGCTTGTCCGCCTCGAGAGGAGTGCTTGGAGGCTCAGAAAGGAGCCTGGATTTACCCAAGGTCTTCGAGTGTAGCTTTGTGGAGCTACATGCTGGGGAAGGAGGCTCTATCCCAGATCCTGGCCTTGCCAGCAACCCCTAGAGATGCTCCAAAGGCTGAGCCCAACTCTGAAGCCCCTGCGTCCCGTCAGCCCAACTCTCGCTGCTCGGGCTCCGCTGCTCACCGTGGGTGACCCTCATCCGCTTGGGCACTGCTGAGCTTCGCCCTATCAGCATCCCATTTTATCAATATCTGCTGGTTTTATGACTTCTCTGGAGTTTAATCATTGCTGATGATGATCATTGCATTCCCCAGGATCTGAACTCTTAACCTTTGTGTCTTTGCTGATCTCCCACTGCTCAGGTTCCAGATTTGTTCCTCGGTGCTTTGCTTCCTACTTGTCCAGCCATCTCCTCCCTTGCCAAGCAGAGCCTCCTCCACTTGTTTCCCCAGCACTGTCTGGGATCATTCCTTGGCATTTCTCCCCCAGGGGTGAGCTGGGCAGGTGAGTCTCACGCTCATGCCGTGGTTTGTCCTTCCTGGCCTATGACAGTCTCTTTGTAGACTCGAACATCCCCAAGTATCCCCGTCTGGACCAATTCCTCAGGGTTCACCGACGTCCCAGTCTCGCCCTGTGCTTGTGTTTCCCAGGTGTGACATGGGAAAATCGTGCAAGGACACTGCGAGAGGTTTGGGAGACCTCAGCAGGGACCTCACGGCCGACAGCAGCTGGGGGCGCAGCCCTGGATGCCTCGTTTGCAAACGGGGGAAAAGAGCCCAGGCCGCGGCGGGATGGAGCCTGCGCTGAGCCCCGAACCAGCCCCCTGCTATGGAGGGTGTGGGGGGCGTGTTGGGCTGATGGCAGCCTGAGGGGAAACCCCTTCGCTGGGCTGTGCTGGGCTGCACGAGGCTGCACTTGGGGCTGTGCTGGGCTGCACTGGGCTGTGCTTGGGGCTGGACTTGGGGCTGGACTGGGCTTTGCTTGGGGCTGTGCTGGGCTGTGCTGGGCTGTGCTGGGTGCTGTGAAGCCGGAGGCTGCTGGTGTGACCGGTGCCTCTGTGCATCCTGGCTGTGGCCATGCTGCACAGGGTGGTCGTGCTGCTGGGGTCGTGTCGGTCCCTTCCAGAGGCTGCCGTGTGCCTGGAGAGCGGAGGGCACCAGGAGAGGAGGGGCTGGCTGGGCAGCTGGCTCTGCCAGCCCCGGCGCCGCTGTTCGCTCAAGGAACTGTTTCGTTATCAGTGTTTGCTGCCCTGGATCTGATATTGTCCTTTCAGCGAGGACAGAGGGGCCTGCCAGGCACTGAGGGTTTAAAGGGCTTGTATGATAAAGATGTTATCGCTTACCAAGCTCAGGGCAAGTCCTAAATATTCAGCGTGTTGTTCTGAGGTGGGTCACCAAGTCCCTGTGCCATCGTTAGCAGCGCAGGGGAAGGTCCCGATAAGTTATTGCTTTCAATGGCTCCACTGGGAGGGAAGAGGCTAGAGAGAAGGAAGCACTGCTCTAATCTCAGAGGAATATTTAATAACAGGAGTGTCTCCAGGGACATTTTGATACTCGGTATCTGTGGAGCACGAGGCACAGATAAAGAACATCACCTTTGGCCACGCTGCCTGGGGACGCTGTGGGTCTCCAGGTAAGAGGCTGATGCAGTTGATCTTGCTCTAACAGCGCCCCGGGCGCTTTTCCCGCGAGCAGATGTGGCTGCTCTGGGGCCCCCGTGTCCCTGCTCAGCACCCTCCAGATCATGGGGCCGCTTGCTGACAGCACTGATCTGGCATCCTTGGGAGCACTCGTGAGGGCATGAGTTGTCAGTCCCAACACCTAATTGGGGAAGACGGTCCCTGCAAAGGTGTGTTGTGGCCAAGGTTGTCCTTCCCACACTTGTGTACCAATTAACGCCGTGAAGACAGATGAAGGCATGAGGAAATAGAAACCATGAGCACAGAGAAGTCATCTGCCAGTGGAACAGCCCCTTTGCTTGACATGTGCTGCTCCGGGGCCCAGCCTGTTCCAGCCCTTGGAAAAGGTGACGTGCCGAGCGCCCCTTGGGGCGGTGTGCGGACGCGTGTGGGCAGCGCTGGGGCTCTGTGCTGGGGGCAGCCGTTTGGTCAGGCAGGCAGGGGCTGTGCTGGGCGGTTTTTCCTTCTTTATTTTTTATTTTTAAATGGAAAAATCAAATGGTGAATTTCTCAGGGGCGCCACTTGAGTTTCAGCCAGGAGTGTCACACTTTGCCCCACACGAGCAGTCACTTGGCTCCGTGGGGCGTATGTCTGCGGGGATCTGGCCCCAGCGTGGCCCCAGCTGCTCCCTGGCCATGGAGCTGACAAGGTGGGCGATGCCTGGGCAGGGCTCCACAGCTGAGCCTGGTTGCCTGGAGTGAGGGGGTTGGGGATGCTTTATAAGAGCCCTCCACACCCCAAAGAGCCCTTTTGATGCTGCTCTGCCTGAGGAAGCGCTGGGATGTGGCAGGATGGCAGAGCCCCGGCTCTGAGCCCCCTAGGGACAGGTAGGGTGCGTCTGGGGTCTCTGGGTGGCTGCTTCCCCTGGAGAAAGGCTGAGCCGCAGCCTTTGCTGCTCCAGGGGGTTTGTCAGGGCATTGAAGGGCAGAATCGCTGCAGGCTGGAAATGGTGCACTGGGACAGGAGACAGAGGGTGAGCTGATGGAAAGCAAGGGGGTGTTTTTCTGTTGCTCACCTTGCTGTCCCGCCTGGAGTAGCTTTGCTCTGTAGATAGGTTGCAGTGTCCCAACGGTTAAGGCATTGCATATGCAGCCTGTTGGAAAGAGGGTGAAGGAAGGGAAAAGGGGAGGGAGGAGATGGCCAGGAGAGCGAGGAGAGAATTGAACAAAGCAGCTGGAGACGCCCTGGTTTGCTCTTTACGCTGAGCCTGCCTCCTTCGTCGGTTTGATGCAGCTCAGATGCAGGGCAGATGTCTGCAGTGCTCCTCTTGGCTCCCGGCACATGATTGCCTGAGTACCGAGGGCCTCGATAAGCTCATTAGCGTCACCGAGGTATCCAGTGCCAGGAACCCGGTGGTTAAAGTCATAATGCTGCCCTGGTGAGCAGAACCAGGAGCAGCTCTGGAGCTCGGTGGGTCTGGAGAGACTGTGAGGGGAGGGACGGGGATGTGCTGCATGTTGGATGGAGCTGCTGGGGACTGGATGTGCCTGGTGCAGCCGGGTGGCGGTGATGGGTGGGGAGCCAGACCCTGTTCTGCTCCCTGTAGGGTGCAGCTGAGGGGCTGAGGGCAGCTCTTGGAGAAAAAGCTGCTCTCAGGCAGAGCAGACACCTGTTTCTCCTCACACTCGCTGCCATCCACGGACAGTCAATGCTCTCTGTGGGTGTTCAAGCTGCTTTATCCCAGGCACAGCCAAGGAACTGGGATGCAGGTGAAGAACGTGCTGATTGTGGCCTCAGAGTCAGGAGCAGAGCAGCAGTGACAGTGTGCTGCATGAAATCAAAAGCCAGGAGCAGCCCCGGACTTGGCCTGAGCCCCGAGGCAGATGGAGGGAGGAAGGTGCTCCAGCCAAGCAGCTCGTAAGCTCTGGAAAAGAGGCAAGGAGGTTGGAAAAAAGGGGCTCTGGTTGCTGCAGGGGAGCTCTTCAGGCAGGGCCTGGATGCCTGGACTGGGAGGCAGGACTTTGGGTCTTACCCCTGTTGAAACTGCTCCCCTGGTGCTCCTGAGAGCCCCGGGACTGCGGGGAGCCAGTGTGGGAGTCGTGGTTTGGGAGGGGCTGTTCCTGAGACCCCTGTTCTCCCTGCCTGCCCCCGCTAGTAGCATAGCCGCTGGCGGGGGTGGACAGGGGGCACAGGGGTCTGGGCAGGGTCTGTGCTGGTCAGATCTACCCTCGAGTCTGTGAAGGGGCAGGTGGGATCTCCTCAGCCCATGCCTGGGTCTGGGAAGGGGGCTGGTGACAGGAGCGTGTCTTGCGTGGCCGATGGTGACAGGATCCAGTGACGGGTAGGGCTGGAGCATGTGTCCTGTGTCCCAGGAGGGCCAGGAGCAGCCTTCTGGACTCAGGTTGACTATTTCAGCCCCGGTGGGGGAAAGGAGCCCACCCCCCTGGGAGTGACCTCAGGGGACAGCTGCTTTACTCCTTCTCTTCACTGGCACTTAGAGAAGCTCTGCCTCAAGCACAACCCCAGGCTGCAATGCTCTTGAGACATCACTGGCTTTGTGCCTGGTCCCCGAAGGCAGGGAGGTCAGTGCTGCTTCTCTCTGCTGGCTTGGGTCTGATCAGGCTCTGGCTGCTGGGTTTCAGCAAGCGTGGGAAGGGGAGTCGCAGGGGTCAGGACTGGAGGGTGACAAGCCTTGGGAATGCGAAGGGGAGCACGGAGCTGGAGTTCAGCGCTGAGGTCGGGCTGAGATGAGTGTTTGATGGAGCCCAGGGCAGGATCTTGGCGCTAGGGCTGTCAGTGAGACCCGGAGGCTGTGCCCACTCGTCTTCCTCCCCCAGCGCTGAATTTGCTCATAGGTTGAAAATCAAAACTCTCTCCTGAGGAAGCCCCGGCACCACCCGGACGGGCTCTGAGCGTGCTGGGCCGGGGGGGGGCACTAGGGCGTCTCTCAAGGTTGGGGCCTGGACAAGCCCTGACTCAGCAGCCGCTCTGTTTAGCTGGGCTGGTGCAACACCTTCTTGGGAGGGTGACCTCTTCGCCATCTAGTTTGCGTTTCTTCCCTGTGGTGGCCCTTGGGGAGCAATCCAGCACGGCGCTCAAGGTGAGGAGAGAGGCAAAGGGACAGGAGCAGCGGGGAAAGTTGCACTGCAGCCGGCCCTTCTCCAAGGAGACGGCTCTGTCAGCCAGGCAGCGTGGGTGGCAGCGAGGCTTTGCATGTCTCTTCTCCTCCGGGTCATCTGCCCAGAATGCCCACAGCCCCCTGCACCCTCTGGAGCTGGGCCCCACAGCAAGGACCAACCCCTGAGGTTCACCAGGCTGTGGTCCACAGGAGAAAGGCCCATGGCCAAACCCTGGCTCTTGCCCTCCACAGCCAAGGGATGTCCCCAGATGATGATGAGGGGCTTGAGTCCCTCCTCTTCCCCGCCAGCAGCAGTCCTGTTGCCTCTCACACTCTTATCCTGGTTGCTGAACACTCACGTCTGGTCTAGAGCCCAGGGCACTTCTCAGGGCTCAGCACTGGGCCATAGCCTGGGCTCCCCTTTCTGCTCCCAGCTGGGGGTCTGAGCCTTGGGGAGCAGAGCAGGGTCAGCCCTGTCTCGTGGCTGCAGCCTGGCTCTGCTCCCACCTGGGACCCTTCCTCTGCTGCTCGGCTAAACCCGACATCGATCGCTCCATCAGAGCCTGGGGCTCTTTCTCAGCTTTCTCAACTAATGGCTATGTCTGCCTCCCATTGATCCTCAGCTGCAGAGCTCATTGATTAAGTACATTTCTTATTACACTTAATGGTATTTTACTCCTTTCTGTGCTTACCTTGTGCCAGATGCTCACCCTGGGCTTCTGCCTGCCTGGAGGAGAATTCCTCTGGTCAGGAAAACATCCCTCCTCTGTGCTGGCCCTGCTCACCTCCCCTTGGTCATCACCCCTGCCTTCTCCCTCTGCCCAACTGGCCTGCCTTCTGCTTTCCCTGCCTACCTCTTCCTCCTGGGCCAGGGCAATCCCTCTGCCTCCTGCCTTCCAGTTCTTTGTCTCCTGGTCCCTGCTCCCATGCCCTCCCCACAGGTCTAGTTTTCTCCTGAGCAAAGCAACGAGGCAGCCACGGTTCCCAATGCTTCAAGGGGGCTGCGAGCCTCCTGGGACATCCTGTCCTGTCCCCTGCCTCTGCCTGGCTCCTGCTGCATCTTGCCAACGCCTCCACTGAGCTGCCAGGGACCTCTCACCAGGCTCCTTTCCAACCTGGTGGTGCCCCCCTCCCCGCCGCTCACTGCAGCATCCCTCCGGCTTGCCAGAGCCCACCGCATGCAGGGCTGCCATGCCTGTCTACAGCGGTCGTGCTGCCTGTTCGGAGCATCTTGGCTGTCCAGGGTGCAGCTCTCGGCAGGAGTGTTCTGGCTGTGTCTCACAGAGAGCGAGAGGGCTCCTGCCTGCTGTGGGCTTGGTCAGAGGGATGCGGGTTTCTCTCACTCCCTGGGGCTGGTACCAAGGTACAGGGAGGAAGGTCAGCATGCCAGCTCCTGTCACCCGGTTGGGGCAGAACCATCTCCCTGTAAGCCTCACTCTTACATTTTTTTTTTGCGGCAAAATGGCACCGTCAACTGGAATGACCCTGCCCTGCTGTGCCGGCCCAGGCAGCAGCCACCCAGGCAGGGTGAGAGGCACCAGCCAGGGCACTGTGCTCTCCTTCGCCTCCCTCCCCACCTCAAACACCTTCACACTCGGCACGCACTGTATGTTGCCTTGCTCTGTGCCTCACCTCCTTTCAACTCTCTTGCATGCATCATTCAAAAGCCATAACATTATTGGGCATAAAATATTTACTTAACTGAGCTTTTTGCAAATATTCCCCTCCATTATTTTTCCTCCTTTTGGGAGCAGACACTGCTTCTCCTATGCTCTCAAATGGCTTCTCTTAAATAATACAACAAGAACATATGAACAACTGGTAGCCTTTTTCTTTCCCTTGAAATACCCATAAATATAATGGTGTCACCAATCCATTATGGCTGCGCCAGGACCATGGCTTGGGAACACCCAGTAGCCCAGGCTTAGCCTGCGGAATCACCTCACTGCTGGGAGAGGGACAGTCAGGGAACATGCTTAGGGAGAGAGCATAAATACCTGAGAAGATCTGACATGATGCAGGATATTAATATTAATTAATGTTCCTTTCAGAAGGGGCATGTGCAGCTTAGCAGAGGGAGTGCAGGCCTGAGCGCTCCCAGTCTGGTCCCAGCTGGGCCAACTGCTCCAAACTGAATTCTCTGCAGCAGCTGAACAGCTGGTCCTGGGGAGGCCACCCCGAGGCAGGGGGACGCTGCGGGACGGTCCTCCTGTAGCAGCAGGCCGGGCTCTCCGCAGCAGCTCTGAAAGAGCGGGGAGAAGCATTTTGGGTGCTGGTGAGGGCCAGAAAGGGCAGGCGTTCGTGCTTGTGTGTCAGGTGGTTCCTCACGTGTGAAGGTGTCTGGCTGCGCATCCACAGCGCGCCCTGCCCTGGGCTGGTGCTGGGGTCACGGGGGCTCTTGCCGGGGGGGGGGGGGGGGGGGGGGCCTGGCTGGGGGCCGTGCTGTGCCCCAGTTGGGCCTCCAGCTCCCGGGTGGGGGGGTGTGCTGGGCCCGGCGGGGGCTCCTTGGGCGGGGGTGGGGGGTGTGGGTGTGTCTGGCTCCCGGCAGGGAGTGCTGTGCCCAAAGGGGGGGGTCGGGCTGCGGGAAGGGGGTGCTGTGCCTGGAGGGGGGGCCGGCTACGGGCGGAGGGGGCGCTCGGTGCCCGGCGGCGCCGGGCGCTGTCCGCGGTGCTGACGGCGGCGGCTGCGGGGCGGCGGCGCGCTCCCGCCGGCGCTCCCCATCGGTCCTCCCGGTTCGGCCGGTGTGTGCCCGGAGGCAGCGCCGTCCCCTGATGCCCCCCTGGAGGGCAGGAGGTGGCGGCGGGGCCAGCCCCCGGCCCTGCCTCACGGCGGGACCAGCCTCCGCAGCTGTGGCTCGGGTCCCGGGACGCTCGGGCTCTTTCTGCTCCCTGGGGAGGTGTAAGGTCATCTTGGAGGGAGGGAGAACTACACATGGCAGGAGAAAGCCACATAGAGAACACCACTTCTGTAGGGAAAAAAAAAAAAAAATCCAAGGACCCTCTTCCCTCATACATGTGTTGTCATCGTCCTCATGTGATCTGAGCCTCCGGGATCTCGCTGCCTGCAAAGAACCAAGTCATTCGACGCGTTGGGAGGAGGACATGGGGATGGTCCTGAAGTTATGTCCTCCACCTGGGAGAGCTGGGCTAGGCAGCTCTGAATTTCATACCCCGCCTGACTGCGCCCACCTCATCTGCTGGCTGCTGTGCGGGAGAGCTGGGACGGGTTAAATCGAAAGCTGGTCGGGCAGGGTTGGGGGAGAATCGTGCAGTGTGAGGGCTGGGTGGCAAAATGGCAGAGTGATACAGATGAGGACACATCCTTAGCTGCAAAACCACAGTGCTGGCCTTCGATTTAATATTTCCTGCTCAGGAAAAGAGACCTTACAGCCGCTGAGGGTAGTTCTATGAAAATGTCATCTCAGCGCCCGGTGTCAGTCAAATAAGGCAAATGGCTTGTTAGCCGTGATGAGGAAAGGGACTGAAAACAAACCAGGCAGCAGTATTATGCCAAGGTATAACACGTTGTGTCGCAGTGCAAGTGTTGTGTGCGGATTTGGTTGCCCAATCACAAAAAGGAGGTAGTTGAACTAGAAAAGGTAAAGAAAAGGATGACAAGGCTGATCAAAGGCACAGAACAGCTTCTGTGTGAGAAGAGACTAATGAATTAGGGCTCTCTTCATTAGGAGAGAGACAATGGAGGTGATACAGGACAGAGTTCTGTACATGCAGGAGTGGCACCAAGATAAGTAATAGGAAATGGCCATTCGCTATTTCTCGTAAATAAGTGGCATCAAGTGAAACAACTGGGCAACAGGTTTAAAACATAAATGAAGAAAAGGCTTTTCTTTTTTTCACGCAGTCCTTAATTACACTGTGGTACCCGGCACCGCAGGGCAGTTCAGGGCCCCACGGCCCCTGGTTCGGAAAGCAATTAGCTGAGTTCATGGAAGAGGGATGCACTAAGGGCGATTAGGTGCGGTGATGAAGGTGCAAGGCCCAGCACAAGGAGCGGGGAGAGGAGGCTGCCTGGCAGGGGGCTGCAGCTCGTGGTGTCCCCAGCCTGGCCTCCCCTTCCTCTCCCAGGGTGGACGGGTTGGACGTGGGGGCTGGGTATGGCCCCCTGGGCAGCGGGGAGGAGCTGGGGAGCAGAGACCGAGCCTGAAGCGGCTCTGACCTGCGGCATGTGACCAGGCCCAGGCTCTGGGCAGCTCAGCACATGCAGCCGTAGCTGCTCTGTTGTTCCCTCTCCTGTAGCAACCTGCTGGGGCCATTCCCGGCCCTGCCCGGAGCTTAGCTTCTCACGGTGGCGGCTGCCCCGGCTGGGGACGTGCCTCTGTGTCACCGAGGGCCGTTTAAGTGCTTCGCTGTTACAGCCGAGCGCACAGACCTTTCCCTGTAATGCCGGCAAATCCCTGTTCCTGAGGAGCCGTTAATTGATTTCCCTTCCCTCGTTCCTCCCGCCCGCGGCCGTGCTGACACCCGCCTGCCCGCATTCTCCCTGCCCGCGCTCCCATCAGTGGCTGCGACAGGCGGATCCTGAAATTATTGATAAACACTCATTGGGGCTGGAGCCTGGGAAATTGCCAGCAACCCCAGCGGATTTCTCTCTTGCCAGCATCATTTTTCTTGATGACAGCATGTTCCGAAGTTTGTCAGGGAGGGGGCAGGGCCTCCTGGTAACTTTTTTTTTCCCGTTTTTACGCATCGGTTGTTTTAAAAGAGCCCTGCATCAAAGGAGCGAGGGGAGGCTCGGGAGGTAGTGCCTGCCGTTATCTCTGCCCTCCAGCCTGTCCCCGAAGAGTGCTGGGCTGGGCTGGGTTCTCCACTGAGCTTTGCCTAGGCCTGTGTCCCCCCTCTGTGGGTCAGCCCCCCTCTGCCGTCCCGCTCTGTGCCCCTCCAGGCTCTTCTTGACCCCAGCGTGGTGGATCCCTGCTTCCTCCTGGGAGCCCTCTGCTCCCGCCGGCTGCACCCCGTGTCGTGGCCCGCACATGGGCAAGGGTGCCGGGCCACAGGCTGAGCAGGACAAGGAGCCGGCGTGGGCTCAGCAGCTGGGGCAGGACATCCCTGTGCCGCGGCAGGACGTTCCTTGTCCCCCAGGAGCCTGGCTGTCGGGAGGGCCAGCTCTGGCTGCAGCCTACCCTCCCCAGAGGGCGAACATCAGCGCCAATACCTCCTGCGGCCGGTGCCGGGGTGCTCTGGCCTGGGCAGTGCTCTGTGCCCGGCTCGGGCAGCGCATACAAATGCGGGTGGCGTGTCAGGTCTCTGGCTGTTGCTCTTTCTGGAGCTCGGAGCATTTTTCTCTCTGCTAGGTCTGCTAATTAGTGGGAGGTTGTGGATCAGGAACAGAGGGAAATGTCCTTCTGTGGCTCTGGCACCAGAAATAATTGAGCCATTTTTCACCTATGGCCAATCTAATTCTGTCCACATCTTGATTTTTCTCTTAATAGCTTGGGGATACTGTTGGCAGCCGTGGGATTCACAGCCATGTCCAAAGCTTTTCAGTAATCGCCTGGATTTCGTGCTCTCTTGCTAACTGGTTGCTGGTGGTTTCTTAGTTTTTTCTTAAGCTCCTCTGGGGACGGGGAAGGAACTTATTTCAGCCAAGCTGCATTTGCCTTCGAAGCGGTATTCCTCAGTCCCTCTCCCAGGGCAGTGGTGCGGGACGGTGCCACTGGTGTGGCTCCTCTGCGGCCAGCAGCCACGTGTCCCCAGAGCCACCACTCCGGTCTGGTTCCCTTCCCTTTCCTGCCTCTGTTCCTCTGGGCAGGGGCTCCTGTCACCCCAGGCTCCCCCAGCCCCTTCCCTGGGCGCACAGGGCATGTCCCGCAGTGGGTGACGAAGGGCAGCGGCTCCTTGGGCTCCCACAGAGCGCGAAGCAGCCCTGGGGTCGGTCCCACTGCCCCCTCGGCTGGGCGCCCCCACGCCGGGGCTGAGATTTGACGTGTCAGCCGCTGGCCAGCCCGGGGAAGTGGAGAAGTTCGCGGCGAACTGAAAGATGCGATTTATCAGTGCTGCTCTCCAGGGGCCCAGGGCCTGTCAGGCACCAAAAAATCCCATACATCATGGTGGGGGGGGCTGCTGCCTCTTTTTTTGGTTTGGTTTTTGGGGTTTTTTGGCCGTTTTGGTTTGTTTTTATTTTCCTGTGAGTGCCAGAGCACTGCAAGGAAAGGGGGCAGGAGAGGGGCAGCAGCGTGAGAGCTGGCCTTGGACTCGGGAGGGCTTGGGCTTATGAGCTGCAGGGATTGATGGATGCTACTCGCCCTTTCATGCATTACAGAAATCTCTCCCTTTGCCCACGTGTGGGGAGGTGGGAGCTGGGGTATGTGTGAGGAGGTCTCCAGCCTCTGCACGAGCTAAGGGGCTCAGACATCTTCCCCAGCTTTGCCCTGTCCTCCACATTGTCCCTCTGTACACGCGTGCACGCATCTGTGTGCGGATTTGATTGTTTTCTTCTTTATAACATTTTCTTTTTGCAATGTTTATGGGCCATGGGATTGGAAGTGAAGCATCTACTTAATTGCTGTCAAGCAAGGAAACGGGTTATAAAGTTGCCAAGGGAAAAAATAGATCACTCTGGGGTAAATGCATGGGAGCAGGGCTGATGGAAAGAGGAGGGGGGGAAAGGCTGGGGATGGGAAGAGATGGAGGGGGGAGAAAGAACAAGAAGGGATCAGCAGGCAGCGAAGGGACC
The DNA here is from genome assembly GCF_034619465.1 of Leptosomus discolor. Classification (NCBI taxonomy): domain Eukaryota; kingdom Metazoa; phylum Chordata; class Aves; order Leptosomiformes; family Leptosomidae; genus Leptosomus; species Leptosomus discolor. The sequence goes on from NC_141405.1 coordinate 5,052,202, forward strand.
TGGCTCAGGAGGGGATGTGGGGGCTCTCCCTGCCTGTGAGCTGAAATGGCACCTTCTGTGCTGGGCACCTTCCCCGGCACTGAGGGGTGAAACGCTTCCCAGAAAGGATGGGTCTGTGCTGGCAACACCCCTGGGCTGGGGCATCTCTTCCCCACGGTGCTGCCTTGTGCCTCAGACACCCAGTTCCACCAACGTGGTGTTTCCAGACGTGTCCTGGCACAGCTGAGCGTGCGAGTGATGGCTCTGGGGCACAGGAGCGAGACCGTGCAGGGCTGCGCTGGGGCACGAGCCGGCGTGGCCACCTCCCTTGGGGCTCTGTCCATGTCCCCCAGGACAGCAGCGTTTGCCTCCTTGATGCCATGAGCAGGGCTGCTGGAGCATTTCAGAGGGAAAACTGGGAGAAGGGAGCCCTTCCCATCCTCCCCGTCCTCCCCATCGCTGGAGGCTCACGGCTGCTGCCCCTCCAGTTCCAGGCTCTCAGCCTGCCACTCTCTTCATCTGCATCGCTTTCTTGTTTTCTTCATTATCTCCCCCAGTCTAACCCTCCACCATGTCATCTTCATTGCACGGCTCCTCCCTCTCCCCGTTTGCCACATTACTGCAGCAAGGACTCACTTTCCCATCTTTTAGTCTCAGTGCCACACATAAAAGCGCTCTGATGGCCATGGCGTGATAGCAAAGACAGAACTTAATTTCACAGCATTTTCATATAATACTCCATAAAACTGAACAAATTTGCTGGAGTCCAAATCCATCTCATTATGCAGAGTCATTGAAAGGGAGGCTTTTACGTTCTGGGACTCAGTGCTCAACTAGGGGATGGTACAGAAGAAGAGAAAAATAATTAATTAGGTGCTGCTCTGGATCTTTCATCCTGCATCACAAGGCACATTAAGTAAAATGCCTGGCTCATGAATAAAGGCTGCATGGAGCCCTGTTTTTCTGACCCCACGCAGAAGAATTTCAGCGAGGCTGAGGTGTATGTGGGGAGATCCCTGGGCTGAGTCTGTGCCCCAGGAGCAGGGCAGGGAGGAGGAGATGGAGCAGGGCAGGACATCTCCCCAGGGCAGGAGCAGTGGGCTGCAGTGACAACCCCTCTGGTAAGGTTACAAAAGCAAAGGGTGGCTGCGGTGCCCTGGCAGGGTGCTGGGCACGGGGACGGGATGAAGGAGCACCTGCCTTCCCCAGAGCTCTCTGTGGTCCCCCGCAATCCCCACTGCTCCCAGAGACCCTGCCCGGCACACACAGCTCTGCCCTGTTGGGAGAGGCTTTGAGGCGAGGAGCCAAGCCCGCGGCAGTCTGGGGAGGGCACGATGTGTCAGGGTCCCTGCAGCGATCCCCATTCTCCTCTCCCCATCCTTTGCATTGCAGTCCTTCCTCTGCACGCCACTGCAGTCCATCTCTCGGTGCTTGTGAGCGAGCTTCAGATTCAGTGGGGTTTGTGTTTTTTGGGTAATGCACTTTCTCAGATGCAAGGACTGAGGCTTGAGGTGCACCTGGCAAAGGGGTCCCGGGGTGGGGGCTGTGCTCTGAGCCCTTGGCCGAGCTGAGAACGAGCCCTTGCATGCACTTGCTGTGCTTTGCCTGGCAGCAAGGGCGCTCTCTGCCCTGCCTGTCACTTGGCCAGAACTGGTGATTAGAGCAGGCAGCGCTAACCCGGGCAGGGGAGTGGGAAGCCTCAAGGAAGCCTTAACACTTTGGCTTTATTCACTGGCATCCCCCAGCGTTGTGGTACGGGAATGAGCCCTGGCTGGGGCTCCTGCGCCCTGATCCGTAGGCAGGGCTGCTGCCTCGCGGGGCTGGGTAGGGGGATTAAAAATGCACCAGCAAAGCAGTGCTGCAGAGGAGAGAGCTCGCTTCACCTCGCGCTGTTAATTAATCTCCAAGCCAATGAGGATGCTCTCATCTGGTCTTTACTTAATCCATAACCCAGAAATCCTCAAATTATGTCATTTGTTCAATACAGATGAAATTAATTACTCTGGGAAATAGGCAACAAGTTGCATTTCTGAAGCCCCTTATCGCATAATCAAATCTACAAAGTGCTTTTCTGTGCAGCCGCAGTGGCAGCGGTGGGACTGCCTGCAGCAGGCATGAAATACTGAGCAGCGTCCGCTGTAAATCTGGCACGGCGCTGACTCTTGTGGGAAGCCAATGGCCGAGCAAGGCCGGGGAGTCTCTGCGGGAGCGCTGGCGGCGCAGCAGCCCGGGGAAGTGAGGGCAGGGAGGCCACCTCAAGCCCCTCCGCTCTTCCCACCGAGGAACCTCCACCAAGGGCTCAACCGCCCGCCTCAGCATCACTGCTCTCTCCTGCGCCTGCCACCAGCCTCCCTCGTATTTATTACCTCACTGGGGTCGCAGATGCAGCTTTGCGGGGCTTCCTGGGGGAGCCAGAGGGACGGGTCCCCCCAGCAACCCCCCTCCAGCGCCTGGCCCCTTCCCTGGGGCTCTGCGCCGGCAGGATGCATCCCTCTGCCTGGTGACTTTGAGGAGGCGAAGGGAAGGTCCTCATCAGGATGGATCAGAAGAGCCGGGTACAGAATAATAGCGATTTACTCTTTATTGGAGTTATCGCGGGGAGGGAGAGCTGGGACGTGAGAGGCAAAGGCTACGGCAGTGGCTGCGGCAGCGCTGCGGGAGCGCGGCACAGGTGGGAACGTGGTGCTGGCCCCGTGGGTGCTGGCCGTGCAGCTGGGGGGGGTCTCTGCTCTGCCAGGGGGGCCGGGAGGGGCCCTGTACAAAGGGGTGGGCAGGTCAGGTGTGGCCTTTCTGCCCGGAGAGCGGGTGTTTATCCTGCAGAGAAGCAGGGGCTGTGCCCCCATGCCCAGCCCGGTGAGCTGCCGTCCCCGCTGTGGCTCAGGGGCTTGCCTGCGTGGGGCTGGCTCTGCCCTTGCTTATTCCCCCCCCTTCTGCTCCTGCTCCTGCCCTTCGCTCTGGGCTTTTCAATTACCTGCTGGACAAGCCCAGCCAGGCCGTGGAGCGCTCCGGCCAGCCACGGAACTGCCGTCCATTTGCCCTCTTGCCCATCACCCGCTGCCCACCTGCATTCCCACGGTGGCACCGGCAGAGAAACGCCCCGCTGCTGTGAATGCCCCAACGGGGAGCAGCCCTAGCATGGCAGGAGTCTGTGCCCGCACCAGCCCTTACCTGCACCCCTGACACCCCCAAATTCCCCTCCTGAGAGAGGGCTACAGTCTGGAGACGAGCCCCGTCCTTCCCTGCCTGTCCTGAGCCTTTCTCCCCAGCACCAGGAAAACCCTCAGAGGTTTTTGCCGGCGCCTGTTGTGGGGGAGCCCGTGTGCTCCAGCGCAGCTAGAGATCTTGTCGAGAGCACTGAAGATGATTCCCAAAGGCATAAGAGCAGAATTCGCAGCCCGAGCATCCTCCCCCCTCCCACCGCTCGGCCGCAGAACGCTGCTCTGGCACGCGAGCTGCCCGGCGGCCCAGTGTCCCCAGGAACACTTTGGTTACAGCCCCCCAGGAACAGGCTCTGGTGGCAGGACCCCCAGCCTGGGCTGCCCCACACCGGGGGACACCTCAGCCCCTCTTTCTGGCCGTCTGGGGGTTGGCTGGGGAGCCCCAACCCCTTGCTGGTGGGCTGCTGATGGTGGGTCGGTTTTCTGGAGGGAAAGCTTTACTGTAAGCGGTTAAGGCAGGTACCAGCTTACACAGGACTAACACGTTAAGAGCCATTGTAGCAAAAAATCTATATTAGTTGTTTGCTAAAATGGCAGTAATGAATAGAAAAATATTACAAGCTGATCAAGGCAGCTATTCCGAGGCATGTCAGGGCCCTTAGCCCGGCTCTTCAGCTCACCTGGGTCGCCAGACACAGTAAAATCTATTCAGAGAAGATAGAAATGTAATTTCTCTCTGCCCTATCAATTTAAATAAATTATCTATTAGATTAGCTGCACTTAAAACAAAACAAGAAATCAATCCCACCAGCCCCGGCTGCTATTAAACTACGTTTTGCACCACTAAACCTCTAATTGCCAAAGGTCCCCACGAAAGGACAGCAGCTGGGCTGCAAGGCGCTGCTGGTGGGCGCGGGCTGTGCTCCCCGGGCAGGAGGAAGGGTGCGGGGGGCAGCGGCTGGGGAGGATGGACCCGCTGCCTGCCCGCCCCGAGCTCTTCTGCCCCTGCCACAGCAGCGGAGCCCGGGATCATTCACGGATGAGCTCCCTCGAGCGCTGGGCTCATGTGGGCAGCCCGGTCCCAGCCTGGGAGAGGTGCCGAGGTTGGGGCCAGCTGCTGGGGTCTGCCCTGCACACCCCTGGGTTTTGCCCCCTCGGAAGCACCTAAAGCCCTGGGGCAGATGATGTGTGACCCCTCTGCACCCTCCACCCCCAGTTTGCTTCTCTGAGGGGGTGAGCAGAGCCGGAGCCTTGCCCAGAGGGTGCTCAGCCAGGGGACAGGCAGCCTGTTGGGCAGAGCGGGATGGAGGCAGGGATCCCTGCAGGGAGCTGGGGCAGGCAGGAGTCCCCTGGAGAGAGGACAGGTTTCTGAAGCACCATTTCAGACATGGCTGTTCCCTTTTTTTTTTTTTTGTTTTTTCCTGCTGAAACTGCTGCCTTGTGCAAACCTGCTCGAGCTTCTCAGATAAATTAGCATCTAGGGGATTTTTTTTCCTCTACGTTTTGTGCAGTTGCATAAGAGGGAAGAACAGAGGAGCCCAAGTAGCAGATTGCTTTGTAGAGAAGCATGACACAGCCGCAGACAGAGCTGCTGTCTCCCTGCTGCTGACAGATCCCGTGCGTTCAGCGGGATGGAGCTCAGGCGTGTGATCTGGGTGTATCTGGGATCGGCTGGGAGAGTGGGGGCAGGATGGGGAGACCAGGGGGGCAGGCGGCGGGGGCTCTTCCCAGCATGGCTGCTCATCTCCTGGCTGCGGCTGGTGTTCCCAGGTCTCCCGGTTTGCAGGCTGGCCAGGCCCAGCAGCCGTCCCCGCAGGCAGCCCAGCCCTGTCTCTCCTGCCAGGAGAAGGCAGCTGCCAGGGCCCTGCCCGCCGTTGCCAGGCTCTGCCTCTTCTCCACCTCTCCTAGAGTATGGAGAAGCCCCTTGGCAGAGAGAGCTGAGGAGGCTCCAGATATGCCCGTGCAGGAGCTGTGGGGGCTTCCCAGTGGGTGCCATTCCCAGCAAGAGGAGGAGGAGGAGGAAGGTATCGGTATCCACTCAGCTGCTTCTCTCCCTGACCTAACCCCATTGATTTGTACCGATCTGAGTCTGATGAGATGCGTGAAGCAATCAATATACCTGCAGCTTTGCAAGCGGATGCAGGGAGGCAGGGGACGAGGGTTCGGCGTTTAACCCTTCCTGTCCCCCGCTGTGGGTGTCCCCCCCTCTGCCATCCCCCAGGGCTCGGGGGTTCCTGCTCGGGTCCCACTGGCCGGGCTGGGCTGTGCATCCCATCGCTGCCCAGGGACAGACAGGTGGCTCCTGAGTCATGCTTGTCCCTCAGACCACACGTCCCGGGATGTCCCCTGCCGAGCCTGTCCCACCCAAGCGCGCCACCAGCCTGCCCGGCCTCTGCCATCGAGTTGCCTCCCTTGGGGATGCGATTGCGCTTGGGCAGCAGGAGCGAAGCTGTTGGGCTCCTCGGGCAGCGCCGCGGTGCCATGGTCTCCCCAACCCTCTCCAGCCTTTCCCGAGATGAGCCTGGCCCAGCGCAGGCTCCGCTCTGCTCCTCGCGCCTTTTGCAGCCTCCTCACACCCCGATGTTATCAGCTCACCTTCCCGTAAAACTCCAGCCAGGAGCCTGGGAAGAGTGGGGGGAGGAAAGGAACAAAAAGGGGGAAAAAAAAAAGAAAATGACTCATAGAGGCTCACACTTGCAGAAGGGTGAAGAAACTTTGGGTAAGAGGGTGGTGGGGAAGGGGCTGCTTGTGAGGCTGCAGAGGCGCCGGGCACACGTGGGGATGCTCAGAGGGGAGCCGGGAGCTCTCAGCCCTGGGGAGGGAGCCGGGGGGCAGAGAGCTCGGGAGCGGCTGTGCCGGGGGAGCACTGGGCTGTAAGTGCTTTCATAACCCTCAGCCAGAAGTGTTTTTTTCTGAGGCATAAGTAATGTAGGTAAACAGGATTATCTCACAAAAGGGAACGGCAAAATAATAAACATCCTCGAACAGCGACGTCCCGGTCAATGAGTGGGGCTGAGGAGGTGCCGGGGCAGGCAGTCCTCCCCACAGCCAGCACCGGGAGCGGAGCCGTGTCCGAGTGGGAACACACCGAGGAAGCTGCTTTTCAGGACCTGGCCTGACCCTACGGCTCCTCGTAAGTGCAAAGCCGTGGCCTTGTAGGGCTGAGTATGCTTTTGGGTGTGACCCGAACTGCATGTCCCATGCTCCGTGCTCGGTGGTGCTCAGCAGCCTGGGGGCACAACTGTGACTTGTGCAGAGGTCCCAGGGGGGTAAAGAGCTCGGGTACCGAACCTGGGGTGCTCAGTGCCGTGAAGCAGCATGTGCCTGGCCAGGCAAGGGGCTCGCACCGGGACGTGACCCCTGTGCAGGCAGGAGGGAGCAGGTTTCCAGCCTGGATCCCTTGAGAGGAGGTCAGGAACCGGCCTCGGTGTGCCGTGCTGTGCTCTGCCAGCCACCGCCGAGGGCTCTGCCTTTGCCTGCTGGGGCATTCTCTTCCTCCATCCCGGAGCCTGGGGCCCATCCTGGCGCCCCATAAGCTCGGTCTGACAGAGCCCTGCTTGTCGCAGCGCAGGGGCAGGCTGAGCTGCACTGGGAGCAGGGAGCAGAGTGACGGGAGACCCCTCTGCCAGGCAGGAGGTAACGAACCAGGTCTCTCTCTGGGAGAAACAGTGAAGGTCACGGCGGTGGCCGAGGGGGTGAGGCTGTTGCAGGCAGGGGCAAGCGCTGCTGCAGCTTCTCGTTGGGATGCTGCAGGACCGAAGGCACAAAAGTCCCCCCTGACTTTGTCACGGCAACAGGGACTGAGCCTCCTCCAGCAGGGAAAGTCTCTTTAGCTGCATTAACAGGCTGAGATCTGATCAGAAAGATGAAAAAAAACAGTCTCCTCCACATCACTCACCTGAGACCCCACCAGACTTGCTGCAATTAGGAAAATTCGCATCGAAGGCTTCGTTTGTAAAGGACCAGAATAGGAGAAAACGTGTGGCCCAGAGGGAAGCAGAGAAGGCATTCAAGCTGCCTCTCATCTTTCATCATTTGCCTTCTCCTGCTCCTATCTTGGCAGCCCCAGTATTTTGCTTTGTCTCCTTCAGGTGACTAATCATTAGACTAATTAGTTGCTAATCAATGTTTAATTAAAACTTAGCTGTTAATTACTGGAGGTGATCGTGTAGGTTGGATATGAAATGTTATGAAAACGTTTCTAAGGGCAGTTTACAGGGTGCTGGCCTCTCTCCCTTGTCTCTAGTGTGTCCCGTGGTTGGGGTCCCCTCCCCTGGGAGGCTGCTCTCCCAGTGGGGGAACTGGGACGGGGGCTGTGGGCGTGACACATCCCTATGGCACCGCCGCACCCCGCAGCGCCCGCTGCCCGCTCGCTGCAGCCCCCTCCATCGCCTGGGACCGGACTGCGGTGCGGGCGGCTCTGGAGCAGCCCTGGCACTTTCCCACGGAGCAGCTGGGGAAGAACTTTTAATGCTGAGGGTGGTGAGACACTGGGACCGGCTGCCCGGGGAGGTGCAGGTGCCCCGTCCCTGGAAACACTCAGGGCCATGTTGGAGGGGCTCTGAGCAACCTGGTCTAGTTGGGGGTATCCCTGCTCGTGGCAGGGGGTTGGACTAGGTGGCCTTTGAGGGTCCCTTCCAGCCCAAACCATCCTGTGATTCCACGATTTGGGTTGCTGACGAGCATCCAGCCAAAAGCCAAGTGCCGTGGTGTAGCTACCGTTCCCGTGCCTCCCTGCTCGGCCTCTGTCTGTTCCCGTCCACCCCCCAAAGCCGAGGCCAGGCACCGGGGTCTGTCTCCAGAAGCAGAGGCTTTGTTATGCGCCTTTCGCTGTGTGCAAGAGCCCGGAGGTTTTTCATGCACAATCCGTCTGAAAGAGCCCGTTAAATATTCCATCAGCGGTGGATATGTAGGTCACCCAGGTGTGCTGCTGCCTCCAGGTACCAGCTCATTTCAGCCCTTGGTGGGGAGCCTGTGTCTGCTCATTAATTCTGTGGCTGCTTCTCCCTCCCCATGTCCTTCTGGAGCCAGGGCTAGCAGGGCTGGCGTGCCCGGCTGGGAGCGGGGGCTGGCCCCGTGGGTCTGGGGGCTTTGTGCATCCTGGAGGGACCTGCAGGGCTGGGGGTGCCACGTCTTCTTCAAGGGCCCTGCACCCCTTGTGGCTCCACAGGGTGGGCACCTGGGAGAGAGGGGCCAGGGGAGCGCCCCGAGGCTGGGGCAGGGGACCCCCAGGACCCCCATGCAGAAGAGCCGTTGCCCCAGCCCAGGGCGGCGCGGGAGCCCTCACTCCTTGGAGGCTGCGCTGACCCAGTGGGGAACAGGCGCTTTGCAAGTGCTGTACATATGCTAATGGCACCATTTACATTCTCCCTGCTCTTGACATCCCTTATTTCACTTTACTTGTCATTTTATGGCTCATTTTAACATCTTGAGAGCAGACCCATAGGATAATAAGGTCTAGTGCTGCAGAGGGTCCTGAGGCAGACACTGTGTCTCCATCCAGATGGAGACGCTGGGAGCCCCACTAATGCGCCTGTGTCTGGGCCAGGCGGTGGCACGTTCCCGTCACCTGGGCAAGAGCAGGGGGGTCTCTGGGCGGCTGAGCAGGAGCTGGTGCGCCGGTCCCCATGGGAGAACCAGCTCCTGGCCGCTGCACTCGGCAGTTTGCTCGTCCCTCCTCTGAAAACGGGCACCTCTTCAAGGGGCCGCTGAGCCCAGCTGGGTCCCTGTCACCCAGACGGCCTTTGCTGCAGAGATGGGTGCTGCGAGGCGAGGGGCAGCTCCGGAGCTTGCCCGACCGAGGCACTGGAGAGTCTCAGCCGCTGTCAGGGCGATGTCCCCGGCCCGGGCTGTCCCTGGGCGATGCCTGTGCCTCCCTCCAGCTGCGGGCCAGGGCTTGTGTCACTCCCCATGTTGACTTACTCTGCCCGAGTGCGGGCTGGGGTGCTGCAGGGCTGGGGAAGGCAAGGGTACGGGTGTGCTCTTTGCTTGCTCGATGCCACTGGATATGGTGGTTGTTTTTTTTTTAAATATTAGCTTTTTTTTTTCCCCTGGAAGATAGACAAAGATGCTGACAGCAGACCAGGGTTTTGGTGATTTGGGTGGTGACAATGCGAGGAAAGGCAGCTATGTTTAGAAATAATTGCTTTGTCTTTTGCAGAGGTATTAGTGCTTCCACGCTGGCAGTTACAGGAATTAGCTGAAGGTATTGGTGACACAAATACAGAAGCAAAATTATTGCCACTTATAATCACGTCCATGTGTGCGAGAGAGAGAGATGTGATCAGGGCAGAAGGAGCAGAAGGAAACAGGGAACCAGCAGGGCAGGAGCTCTGGGCTCTCCAGTGCAAGGCTGGCCCATCCTCGGGCTCTGCTCTGGAGGCCAGGGACCCTGCAGCTGCGGGGCCGGGGGGTTTGCTGGTGCGGCTGCTGCTCCACCGAAAAGAGACGCTGGCTCTGCTGAGGGTCTGAGCCCACCTCTGGGGCAGAGTCACAGGAGGGACCTGAACGGCACCTTTCCTGTGGCTGGGTTTGGCCCCGAGGGAAGGCAGATTACGGGCAACGGCTTGGCTGGCTGGGAGCTGGGGCTGATGGGGTCCCCCACCCCGAAGTGAGGCCAGGGGGGCTGGAGGGGTCCCCACTGCTGCTGACTCTGGAGGAGGCAAAATGGGCCGTGCCCGTCCCAGCAGGGAGCTGACCCCCATTGGAGGGGACAGGCAGCCAGCGTGTGGGTGGCCACCCGGGAAGCAAGCACCGGGTTCTTCTTAACAGCAGCAAGCGGAGTCTGACATTTTGCTTCTCAGAAATCCTTGAGGAGCCAAGGCAAGAGTCGGGATGTGGGGACAAGGACAGGGCGGCTCCAGATGGGTGGCTGCAGGCAGCCTGCTTCAGCTGCAGCAGGGAAACTCGCTGTGCCGAGGGCGTGCAGTGTCCCGGACACCACCCTGCACCGGCAGGAAGGTGGCCTGGTGGCATCGCGCCTCCCGGCTGGCATGCCGCTGCAGCAGGGACGCGGCCCGGTGCAGGCACGGAGGTGGCTGCCAGCCCTTGGCACCAGGAGGGTCTTTGCAACCAGGGAAGCTGAAGAGCCGCAAGCCCGGAGCCCATGAAATGGAAACGCTGGGATCTTCCTGCGGCGCAGAGGGTGCTTGATGTGGAGAGGCTGGTCGGGATGAGCAGCGGCAGAGGGATGCACAGCCGAGGCGAAGGTTCCCTGTGGCAAAGTCCTCCTGCCCCTGGATCCTGGTGTGCCCAGCCCTGGCTCCTCTTTGAATGGAGGAGCAAACTGTGGGGATTTAAGAAGCCGCAGCGTTTCAGCTGTTAAAATGGGACTAGATGACAGTGCGTGAGGCCGTAAGCTGAAGGCCCCAGGCAGACGCTCACCGGAGGAGCGGCAGCCCCGCGTGGAAGCGGCTGTGGATGGGAGCGGGAAGATCCAGGGCGAGCAGAGCCTCGCGGGAGGCTGCTCCCCTCTGGATGGCGGAGCTGCTGCTCCATCGGGAGCACCTGAGGATGCGGCCGCGGCTCCGTCGATGCTCTGCTCTCCCGCTGTTTGTTTCTCCCCGGCTCCGGCAGCGCGGTTCCTCACAGGCAGCGTCCTCCCCCGTCCCTGCCTGTCCCTCGGTGGCAGGGCTGGCTGTGAAAAGTAAACTCCAATGCTGGGAAGGAAGAGATCTCTGATGAAACAAGGCCATTCATGCTTTCAGATATTAAATTCCATGCAGAATATTAAATCATTTCCTCTTCAATGATCCCAGTAAATTTAATTAGCTCTTGTTCCCCTGATAGAGTTGTCTCTGCGATCCTGAAGGGCTGCGTTTGGAGCGAAGGGGACCTCGGGCCCTGTCCGGAGCGCTGCCTCCCTGCCGTGTGCACCTGCGACTGCTGCCCGAGGTGAGCGGCTCCTTGGCCGCCACTGCGTTTCTGCTTCCACCACCACCTCCCCGCTCCGAGCTGGGGCTCCTTCGCAGCTGGATCACGGCTCCAGCCGCAGCGGTGGGGAGGAGGGGGATGGGCCATGGAAGCCCCTTCCTCTCCAGTCCAGCTCCCAGTGGCTTGGCTCTGGGCTGCTGTTTGAGGCAGGTTTTGTAGATGGTGTCAGTACGGCTTCACTCAGAAGAGCTTCTCTGCCTGGAGGGTGAAGGTCTGGGGGAGGGGAGGAACCTTCTCCAGGCAAGCCGGGGCTGGGGAAGATCAGCGGGGTCTGGGTGACTTGTCCAGGGCCTTTCCTTGAGAGCCAGGTCCCATGGCAGGAGGGATGGAAATTGCCCGGGTGCTTGACTTTTGGTAGAAATGTTTGTTGCTGATGATTTTGGGGTGGGTTTTCTTTTGGTGTTTGGTTTGGTTTTTCAACTTTTAGAACCTCAGAGCAAAGAGAGAAACAAAAAGGATCCCTTTCTGATGGAAGTGGCTAATAGCGGGTTATAAATGTGTCCCTGGCACGGTTCATTAGCTGCCATGACATATTGAGAGCTACGAGCAGTATGATACCAGCAAATCAATTCAGAATTTAATCTGGAAAAGAACATGGGGAGGTCGGATCATACAACATGTTACCAAACATTTCTTCTCAGCCGAAACAGAGCAGCTCTTCTCTCCCGGCACTCTTCCCGCCTGGTTGCTGTGCGAAATGCAAAATAAATAAATAAACAGGTACCTGATTTACCGATGATTAATTTGCATAATTAGCGCCGTGTCAAATCACTTCACCGAGGTGCAAGGCACACTTTGCTGTAGCTGCTTGCACGGACATCTTTCCAGGGTTACTCAAGCTCACCTTGTTTCATGCCTAACGGTCTTGTGAGGACGCAGCATTGATGGTGATGGGGTTTCACGGAGTAGAAAGGGGCGGCAAGAGCCCTGGGGCTGCAGGGCGAGACCCCTGCCAGCCTTTGCGTGCCCTACCCTGCTGTTGGAGCAAATGCCCTTCCCTGAAAATATGTGCCGCAGCGGGCGGCCGCGGTCCTGGCGCCAGGGATGAGCTCAGAGCTAGCTCTGCCTGCGGGCACGGACCTGCAGGCTCTGGACAATGCCGGCTCCTCGGAGGGCGGCCGCGATGTGGCGGCTGCACCCCGGCCATTTCGCATCCACTCGCTCATTCACTGTGCCTGCACTCCGGGGATGCTTTGGGAAGGGGCTCGGGCGGCAGCCCGGGATGAGCCTTTTGCCTCCGGCTGGGGCAGAGGCAGCAACGGGGCCTGAGCCCTGGTGCCTGGGAGGAGGGAGCCAGGTGTCTGAGCAGCACCCGCTGCGGTCTGTCCCTTGCTTTTTTACAAGACTTGCCTTTTTGCATGTTTTCTTCTGACACCGAGCGCTGCTAATGCTGCAGAGTCAATCGCTCGGCATTGGGGAAATCCCGGCGGCGCTTCCCTCCTCGATCTCCTGCTCCCAGGCAGGGACGTGGGGTCCGAGCACAGAGATGGCTTCAGGCTCTTTACTCTCCCTCTCCTGGCACAGGGGAAGCGGCTGCAAAACACCCGGCAGGTGAAGCCTATGCATCGAAGCCATAAACACATTTGGTGCTTTCAACTACACCGCGCTGTGGGCAGCCCTGGTTGCATGGCCTCGCTCCTTCTCCCCCCGTAATGGATATCAGATTGTTCTACTGATCCTGGCATTGCTTTAGTAATTGACTGATGCAATGCAATGTTCACTGATTTAATAAGTTTGTTAGTATAATAGAGGTTCAGGATTTTGCCATTAATGTGCAGTGACAATTACATTTTAGATCTGCTCATTATGTTGCATAACTTAGCTATGAAATCTCTCATAAATTATATTTTTAAAAAGCATTATTTCAGAGCACATTAGCATGGCTCTCCCTTCTCCTCTTGCCAGGGCTGGAGAGTGCTTTGCAGGCTGAGTGTGTCCATGACCAGACGTGCATTCAGCTCCTTGCCGGGTATTGCACGTTCCGCTTCAGGTTTTTTGGGTCAGGGCATCTGATGCGTGCCAAAAAGAAGTGTGGGTCCTGCCATGTCATCCCACCTCCGCCGCAGCCAAGGATGGTGCAGGTACCCAGTGTTCTGGCGGCTCTCTGGGGACAGCTCCAACTGGCACAGTGCCCCCGGCCCTCCAGCGGGCAGAGGGCTCCCCGTCACTGGCGCAGGTGGGATGGGCACGGGTGAACCTCCCGGCAGGGCCAGGCCTGAGGTGCTGGTGCTGTGTCAGAGCTGCACAGGCTGCAAACGTCCCCTTGTCGGGCAGAGTCATGAGGAGGGGCTGGACCTCATTTTGGCACCTTGAAGCTGAGGGTCCCCGAGGGCTTGAGCTGCCGTGGAGGACTCAGAGGGGCTGCCGCCTCCTTGTCTCACGTCTCCTCCCGACCCCGAATGGCATCTGTTGCCTCGCAGAGGTGATTTCTGCAGATCCGGGACTGTCTGCTCGGCACTCTCCTTGCTGGGGCTCCCCAGAGGGAATAACGGGGACAAGACGCTCAGCCCTGGGGACCGAGAGGATCCCCAGGTGCTGGGGTTTTGCTGCGCCTCCTGCTCACAGCATCTGTCTGCAGGAAAGACACAAGACAGAGCCACAACAGGTCTTGTCGCCTCTTTACTCCAGCCACGGTTATGAGAAGGAAAACCTCCTTGTTGTTAAGGATAAAACCAAAAAAGCAGCATTAATTTAGCACCTCTGACTGCCTCCAAATGAAGGCTCTAAATGGCAAGCAGACGGTGAAATAAGCTAAGAAAAAAAGAAAAGCACCTATTTTTTTCCAGATTAATACTTGCTCCCTCTGGTTCATGTGACAGCCTTGCCAAAAGGCAGGGGTTTGTCGACTTGTGCTTTTTCTAACCGTTTCTCTTCCCTCCACTGTCGCTCTTGCATTCTCTGCCATCATCCCCCGTCTGCTCCTCCTCCTCCTCCTCCTCTCCCATGGTCGGGTTCAGACGCTTGCCCTTCTGGAGACCCGCGGGCGGATTCCCCCGGTGGGTCCCTCTCTTGGTGTTTCCCTGCCCGGGAGCCCCGGTGCAGGTGCGAGCCCTGGCTGGATGCGCTGCTGGGCTCAGGCCTTTCCCCACTGGGCAGCGCGGGGTTGCCTAGCAATCCCCAGCATCCCCTCCATCCTCTCCTCCGCTCCCACCTCCCGGTTTGCGAGGCTGCACCTCCAGAGCGGGTACCAGTTTGCATTTCTAGGAACGGATGTCAACAGGGACCCAGCTCGGAGGCTTGAAATGCAAAGAAAATTTTGCAGAGCCGCTCTCTCCCGTGTTCCTGGTTCCTCATTCTCCAAATCTGCTGCCTAAAGCATCTCCAGCCTCAGTGAACCGTGAGAAAACAGCACAGCAGGGCATAGCAAGGAGCCATCCTGGCTGAGCGCTGCCTTTGTCTGGCAGGTCGTGAGAACAAGGGCTGCTGCTGCTCTGACAGGGCAGCGCGGCTCGGGTTCGGGTGCTTACTGCATCCTGGAGGGCTAAAAATATCCGCGTTTATCATACAAAATGGATGTTGAGATGTCTGAGGTGCATTTGGTGCATTTCATCGTCCTCGTTCACGTTACGGCTGTATAGAATCCTGATGATTTTCTCTTGAGCGCTCCTCAAAGCGCCTGGGAGGAGAGCAAACCTGTGTTAGGAGGGGAAGGGGGGTCGTGGCAGCTGTTTTCGGGGGGCTGCGTGTGCACTCTGCAGGATGCTGATAACGTGCTGCGGACGGACCCGAGCTGAGTTCACAGGGAGCGGATGGTGGCTCAGACAGACTGCAGGTGTTCCAGATAGTTCTCAGGAAATACAACTTACAGGGGTTCACCACAGTTTTAGCTCTTAGGAACCACAAATAAATCAGAAAAAGGTGCTGAGCCCCATCCAGTGACTCCAGCAGCTCTGCAAGGAGCAGTTTGCTGCCGCTGCTGGGCTAAGGGGGGGCTCGGGGGCCACGGCAGGGACAAGGGCCCCGCACTACCAGGGCAGCCACCGCTCATGGCGGTTGCAGAGCGATGGCATCTCCCGCTAGCGAGGCAAGGAGTAAGGGCAGAACAACAGCACCTCTGGCAGCCCGTGGTTTGCAAAATCTGAGCATGCAGGTCTGCGCCGGGGGAGGAGGGAAACAGCAGGAGAATGGGAGAGAGCTGGGCACGGCGGAGGTCTGCGCTTGCATAACGCGCGGGGAAGGGCTCTTGCTTCCAGGCGCCATGGGGATGCCTGCATCGCTGCCCAGGGAGCCCTAAATGAGGGGGAAAGAGAAGGCAGGGTAAGGGGCTGAGGCACGCACGGAGCGTTGGTGACCCCGGGGTACGCTGCGAGCCCACACCCTGTGGGTCTCCTGTGCTGCCTTGGTTTCCCTGGTGCTCGCAAGGAGGAGCAGAAACCTCCCTCGCTGAGGGGCGGCTGAAGGGGGCCTGGGCAGCCCACCCGGCCCCGGGCACTCTGTGCCGTGGTGTCACCCGCATGACACTCCGGAGCACAGTGGGGTCCACACGGGCCGGCACTGCGGGACACACGGAGGGGAGGCCCTGGGCTGAACCGTGGGAACAAACCGCCCGTTCCTCACGGCCAGGAGACGTTCGTTTTGGGGGGAGAAACCAAGAAGGAAAAAAAAATGGGCCCTTTTTTCCGGAGCAGAGGTGGGAGCATGTGCCGGGCGGCCACCGAGCACGCTGCCGGGCTGCGGGACGCCTCGCCGGGTACGCGGCTGCCCCGGGAGGCCCTCTCTGCCGTGGGAGCACCGGGGGGTGGGAGCGGGGTCCTGAGCTCGGGGCCCGAGAGGTCGGGGGGAGCACCGGGGCGGGGCTGAGGGGGGGGGGATCCAGCCCCGGGCGCCCCCCCTGGGTCTCCCCGCCGGCCCCACGGCGGCTGTGTCGGGGGTGGGGGGGGGCGTAGGGGGAGGGGATGGTGGGCGGGGGGCGGCAGCGGCGGGGCGGGGCGGGGGCGGCCGCACGTGCCCACCCCCCCCCCCCCCCCCCTCCCCGCGGCGCTCGGCGGCGGCCGGGGGCGGGCGCGTTCGCTCGGCGGCTCCGGGGGCGGCGGCGGCGGCGCGGGCGCAGCCGTGTGCGAGGCTGCCCGGGGAGGCGAGCCCAGCCCGGCCGGCCCAGCCCCGCTGCCGCGCCGCCTCCTGCCGCCGGGGCTGCCCCGGTCGCCGCTGCTGACTCGGGAGATGCCGTTCGGCGAGCGGGAACCCGCGGCTACCCTGAGCTTCCGCCGCCGCGGCGGGGACCTCTGAGCGCGTGAGTGACCGGGCAGCGGCACCGCGGTACCCCCGCCCGGCGGCACCGGTGATTGGGGGGGGGAGCAGGGGAGGCCGCGGGCGGGGGGGGGGCAGCTCGCCGCGGTCGTGCCCCGGGAATTCGGCGGGGGGGAAGCGGTGAAGTTCCGCTGGGGGTGGTAGGTGTCCACCGGGAGCCCCACCGGGAGCCCCGGGGCGGCGCTGCCGGAGCGCATCCCGGGGGAAGGCTGGCGGCTCCGGGCGCGGCGGAGCGGAGCGGGGCCGGGGGTGGTGGGGGGTGTCTTGGCGGCAGCTGCCCCGGTGCGTGGCGGGGCCGAAGTTTGGCTGCGGCGGGTGGTACCGGCTCGGGAGGCTGAGCCCGGGTCCGGTAACGGAGCCTGCCCTTCCCCGAGGGCTGTTGCAGCTGGAGCCGGCAGCGTTTGATTTGCCTGCGAGAGGATTCTGGCCCAACTTCTCATTAAGTTTGCGTTATGGGTTCTTAATGGATGTCTTAATTAGGTTCTGTTGTTAACAGGAATATTACGCTAATTAAAATCACACCCTCCAGGTGAAGGTAAATTGTAAGAAAAAGTTGAGCGAGGTGGAGTCTGGATTAATGGGGTGAAAAAGGAGGAGGAGGAGAAGAGGAGGCTCCTGGCCAGCCTGGGGGAGCAGGCGAAGCCATGGGGGCAGAGCCGGGCGAGCGAGGCAGCCTTCGCTGGGCTGTTCCTGTCCTCCATTCCTGCCTGTCTCTGGGAATTTCATGGCAAGACGCAGCTCGCTGTGCTGGCGCGCTAAGGGCTTGCTGCGCGGGGAGGGAGGGATGGAGAAGGCCTCTCGGAGCCACCTGGTTTGTCCGTGTTGCGTGTGTGGATGCCCAGCGCCGTTCTCCAGCTGCCCCGATGCCCGCAGTGCCCCCGGCCGTGTGCGTGCCAGGAGGCTGCCCCATGTGCGGCGTCGCGGCCGAGCGCTTGGAGCCCGACGGCTGAAGTAAACAGATGTGGCGTGGGGGTCCGGGAGCGGCCGTGCTGCCAAGGCGCTGGGCAGGCCCCCCATGGGGATGGGGAGTGGGGTACAGGCAGGAGCCCAGGGCTTGGATCCATCCCTCTGCCCAGAGCAGCCTGGAGAGCGCTGGGGAGGCTTCGTTAGTGCCTGCGTGTGCGCAGGCGGAGGGCTGGGGGGGGAGAGCAGGGAAGCAGGGATTTCTCGGCTTCTCACTCCAGTAAGCATGACATTAACAACACCGACTATTTTCGGTTGCCTTTCATGAGGGTTTGGAACTCTCTGGCTGCCTCCGCAGAAGCCTGGCCATGGGCAGGGTGGCTCCTGATGCCTGGGTTTCTGTCCTGGGGGGCACAGCCCGGGGTGGCCGCAGGTCGCCGTGTGCTGCGGGAGGCTGCGAGGTCGGGGAATACCTTCCTCTTTTTTTTTTTTTTTTTTTTTTCCCCCCTGGCGTTCTCCGGGGTGTCTGGGGCTCACGGTTTGTCTCGCAGTGCTTCGAGGGTGGTGTTCGGCTGCCCTGGTGCTATTTGCATTCCGGCAGTACCCGCAGGCTGCAGCCGGGCTGGAGGCCTTGCTGGGCTGGGTGCTGTGCAAACATGGAGGAAGGCACTCTGTTCCCCAGAGAGCTTCCTGGTTGCAGGCTAAAATGGTTGAGGCGTGGTAAAGCCTCACAAAGCAAGAAATTAAGGCTATTTTTCTGGATAATAGATGGAGAAAGAGCCTGGAGTTGATAATTTTTGTGCAGGGATGATTGCAGCGGGTTGGGGCTGGCAGGGCTGCCCAGATCTGGCCGGTCGTTGGGAACTTGTTCTTGGCTCAGGGGAGCTGTGGTGAGGCTCTGCTTGTTATTTCACAGAAAATACAGGAGGTTTTTTTTCCCCGCCTCTCCTTTTGAAGAGTCTGTGGGATCGTTCAGCGCCACAGAAAGCCTTGGCACAAGGGCACACAAACGCGCTGCCACAGCGTTAGGTGAGCCTTGGCCGGGCAGGGTCAAGGTGGTGGCTTTTGGGGCACAGCTGTGGGATCCTCTCGCAGGGACATACGTGTCGCATGGTGAGCTGCAGGGATGGTTTTGGAGCACCAGAGAGGTCCAGAGCCTGCAGGCCAGCTGGCTGGTGAACTGCTGTTGCCGTGAGCCCAACCCCAGGTACCCGAAGGGGTGCAGAGGGGACTGGGAAAACCCCCCCCCCCAAGCTCGGCGGTCGTGGCTCTCGCTCCTTCCTCCAGTTTAGGAACTGCGTGGGGACAGACGTCACAGAAATGGAGGTGCTGGAGGAGCCGTCACCAGCAGACGTCTCTGCCGGGAGCCCGCTCGGCGCGGGGCTGGCATCTCTCATGAGCCCCCCTGTGCTTGGCTGCTGTGGCACCCATCCCTTCCCTTCCTGCTGCTCCTGAACGAGAGGGGCCTGGGCAGGCTGGGAGCTTTTAGGATGTTTCAGGATGCTTCATGCGATGCTGCCTTTGGAAAACTGGCTCCTCCAGCCTTCCTTTCCCAAACCTGGCCAGTCGCGTGTGCTCCCTATGTTCCCCACATGTGCCGTCCCTTTGTGACAAGGGCTGGGGTTTTTCTCTCCTCCCTTTAAAAACCACAGGGCCTCTTTCCCAGTTGCACTTGCTGCTCCATCTCCCATTGCTAGAACATGTCGTCCCTCGTTACTGCGCTCCCCTCCCACGCGGTGGGATGGCCGGGCAGCCTGTGCCCTGCCTTCGCCGGTGCTGGAGCCTGTCTCTCCGTGCTGCTGCCTCCCTGTCCCGTGCAGCAGGTTTCTTCTTTCCCACCCTGGGTGGGACGGTTTAGCTTGTTTGCCACGATGCCTGAGAGGGGTCCCCGGGTCTCCCTGGCCGGTGGGGAACGCGGGAGCGGGGCTGGAGCACGCGCTGGCCGGGTTCGGGTGCTCAGGGGGGATGAGAGTGTCCCCGTTAGACTCGCGTCTTGCGCAGCTCGTCCAGCACGGGCCGTATTTGCTCATTCGGTGGATAAATAAGGGGTTTTAGGCGTGTGCATTTACTAAATTAGTTTGTCGTCACAATTTTTCAAATGGCTCAGCTGACGGTAGATAAATGCCTCTGAAGGTTATTGAGATAACAAAAGGCATGAGGGAAGTTCCTTAATTCGAGTTCTCTTTTAATTTACAGTCTTAGGGGGTGAGAGCACACCGAATAATTAGTTCTTATGAATGATTTGCTGTTTTCAAACAACCGTGGAAGGGGAAGGGGAGCCAGTGGTGAGGTTTGAGACTGAGCTCAGTGGAGAGGGGTTGAGCTGGGGGTGGTGCAGCCGTGGACCTGCGCAGCTGGAGTCCTGTGGTGCCAGGAGCCGAGAGCTCCTCGGGCATCACTGCGGAGGTGCTGGGGCCGGATCGCTCGGCAGCATCTCTCCTTGTTGCACACCTGGAATAAGAAAGTGCAGGAGCCCGAGGTGCCTCTGCTGAGGTTGTGGAGTGAGTCAGTGTCTCAGCTGGGTTTGAAAGGTGACCTGCAGAGCAGCTCACTTTCAGGTGGGTCTGAACGCCTTTTGCTCATCGGCGATGAATACAATGAGGTGGAAAGGAGACATATTTTCAGGCGTGTGAGCTGACAGGCCCCCCACGTATCAGCTCGGAGCCCATCGTGACCCTCCTCTGCCCTCTCCAGCCCTTGGCCTGCTCTGGCTGCTGCTGGTGGTCAGCTCCGGCCACCCTGGGGGGATTCGCTACCCCCAGGACCCTCGGGGAGTGCCCGTAGCGAGCATGGCAGCAGCCTGAGCCGAGAGCTCCGGCACCTTCCCCACTGGGATGCTCCTTCCCTCGCCGGGCTGGGAAGCTCCGCTGGGACGCTCAGGGCTGTCAGCAGCAGCTGCTTTGTTCCTCTCTGGCCCTTCACGGCGTGGGCAGGGGCTGCTGCCCGTGCTGTTCCAGGGCTTTCTGCTGGAATTGTTTGAGGTATTTCGGGATGTGCCTTCTTGCAAATTAATTGACAGGCTGAAATACCAGACGAGGAAGCAAAATTTTCTTCTCTGTTATGTCATTAGTTATTGAGATTAAATTTTTTTTTTTTGAAACTTTATTTTTAATAAACCAATCTAAAGCTAGCTCTCTCCTTTGCTCAGCTCGCACTGAGATGCTCCAGGCATCATTGTGTCTTCCAGACTAGACAAGATTGAATTTCTAATGGGTAGAAATGAGCACACGAGCGCGGGATCCCTTTTCATGTTTCATTATCCAGCGTGTACACGTCCCCCCACCCTCCCTGCCCCTCGCTGCCTGGTGCGGGTTAATCTGCTGGCAGCTTGTGCCCGGCCCAGGCTTTGCTGGGCAGCCTCGATCCCCTTCCCTCGTTGGCGTTTCCTGACCTCCCCCCTCGGCCGCGGGCAAGTCTTGGCAACATGGCAGGATCTGTGCAATTTTAAACTCCTTTCTGGCCCCCCCCGTCCCAGTACCACCAGCTCCCCTGGCCACAGCTCCCTTTCGGGCTGTGTTTTCCCTCCATGTCTCTTGCCGTGTTCCTTCGCCTCCAGCCGTGGTGCCAGCCGTGCTGCCGGCTGTGGGGGGTGGCGGCTGGTACGTGAGGGACCGCGACCGAGCAGTGCTGTGGGACGCTGTTGAGGTTTTTTTCTCCCTTAGTTATTTTTTAGCTTTACTGCTCAGAAACTGAAGCTGTTTCTGCTCCTGTGAGCTTCCCGCGCGGAGAGCGGCTCTGGGGCTCAGTCCCTTGTTGCTTTGGGGGAGCAGGGGGCTGCGGGGCCAGATCCTGCAGGGTGAGAGTCTGGAGCGTTTCGTTGCTGGGGAAAGTGGTTTCTCTCCAGCGTTTTGCTGTTGCTTTTCCCAGGCCTCAAAGGGACCATGTGCCTGTGTGGGCCCTGCCAGGCTGCCTGTGCCCAGTGGCGGTGATGCTTTTCTACCCGGGAAAATAAAAATGGCTCTTTCGCCCCCTCGGCTGGTGCAGCCGTGGGGGAGGCGCGAT
Source organism: Leptosomus discolor (assembly GCF_034619465.1). NCBI lineage: Eukaryota > Metazoa > Chordata > Aves > Leptosomiformes > Leptosomidae > Leptosomus > Leptosomus discolor. The sequence continues at coordinate 5,073,423 of NC_141405.1, forward strand.
GCCGCAGCCCCCCGGGGCCCGGATGGGGATGGCGGCGGCTGAGCCCCAGCTGGGTCCTTCCTCCTCTGGCTGTGCCGCAGTGCCCGGTGTGTGCGTGCCCGGATGCCCGGCTCTGCCCGGGCAGGAGGCAGGTGAAAACGGAATGTAAACATCCAAGAGGAGCTGGACTCTCTGGGGATTGAGCGGGACTGCCAACGCTCCCATTGGGCAGTCTGACGGATTCAGGATTTCTCCAACCTGGGAATCGGGGCAGCGGCCTGAGTTCTTCAGTCGGCTGAAACCTTCTCAAGTCGGTGAGCGGGGCGCGTGCACGGCCGGTGCTTAGGGACAACAGCATTATCGAACCAGGGGAAGTCATTGCAACTAGAATTTATGGAAGTGATAAAACAACTTTTGACAACAGGCTCACCTCCTCCGCAGCTGGGAGAGAATATTTTCCTCTTGTTGGATCGATAAACAATTAATTCTAAAGCAGGGAGCCGGAGAAAAAGGGAGATATTTCCAGATTTCTGAACTCTTAATCAAGCTCTAGGTAAAACATAGATGTGAGAAACTGAGACCTGCTGATAAAATCTTGACCTTGATAACTGGTTCCTTAATTCCTGGACTGCAGACGATACTTCCTTTGCTGAATAAACCCACTTTTAAATATAGAACTTGTTCCTAGGTATTTGTGCTTCCAAAGTGTTTAGTGTAGCTTTACTTAATAATCTGCTTCAAGATGCTGACTTTTCCCCCACATTTTAATTGAATTCTGATTTCCATTCAGAATCAGCTTAAATTAAATGAGTTTAAAAACGTAGTAAATAGTACCTATAATTCACTTAGTCTTAACGTAAGCTGTGAAAAGAAAGAATCCAAATAACTATTTAAACCTGCATGCGGTGCGGCCTTCTCGTCAGCAGAAGACCCAGCATCCTTCTGTTCTGTCTGACATCTTTGTGAATTGGCTGGTAAGGCAGAAAAATTAACGGTAAGCCCCTAACCGGAGCCAGATGGAAATGTGGTAACGTGCGATAGGTGAACAGGGCTGAGCGGGGGGATCTGCCCACAGCTGGCAGCGCCGGCTGGCGTCGGCCCTGTGTGAGGGTGCAGCCAGGGCAGGAGCTGGTGGGCAGCGGTGCCGCTCCTGGGGTGGCTGGGCTTGGCTGCTGCCTGCCCCACGTCCCCAGAGCCACTCTCCCTGCTCCCCATCCCACCCGTGCCCTGTTCCTCTGCCATGCCCCGGGGCGAGGTGCTGTCTGCCCACACCCTGCTGCCTGCCCCTCTTGGCCGCAGGCAGGGCACGAGGAAGGGAGCAGCGGCTCCAAGGCGGCGATGGTCAGAGTGAACCCGTCCCCGTTGGTGGGTGCTCGAGTGGGGCGGCTGGGCATCGCTCTGGGAAAACGGTGTGATGTCGAGCAATGGAGCCGCTGCGCCGCCCGGGTCCTCGCTGGGTGGGTTTGGGTTCGCGTGCCCCCTGGGCTCGGGGAGCTTTCGGTGCCCTTGCCTTAGGGGCTCAGCCTGTGCGGTGGCAGGAGGGGAGATGGGTGATGACAGTGCTGGTGTCCCATGTCTTTGGGTTTGGGAGGCCCCAGGGGAGCGCTGATGAACCTCAGGACTGTGGCAGGTCCTCCGTCAGCCACCTTCGCTGCTGCTGGGACTTGTGGAAACCCTGGGTTCTAACGCAGCTTCCCCAAACAGCATTCGGGGTCCATAATGGGCACGGTGCTGTAGGGTCGTGGGTACGATCGAGCGTTGTCCTTTTGCAGGCTGGGAAGGTCTGTTCACTCCCCAGGGGTTCTCCGAGAGCCAGTTTTGTAGGAAAAAGGGGTTGGAGATCTCACACAACTTGTGCTTTGGTTTCTGGGCAGCGAAGACATTTCTGCCGTAGTGCTGCAGCAGGCATCGGGCTGGTGCGAGCTGCTGGCTGGACTGGGGACAAACGCTGCTTTTGGTGGCTTTCTTGGCCCTGGGAAGGTGCCCCCCGAGGGTGGGGTGTCACAGCCCTGGTGCTCGAGCCCCTCCGGCGGGTGCAGGGTGGGGGCTGCGGCGCTGCCTGCGTGGGGCTTGGTGCGTGGCTACGGATGTTCTGCACGTACGAGCGGTGGATGCTGCTGGAGAGCATCGCTCTGCGCCGAGGGGCTCTGCAGGCAGCCCAGGTAATCTGCGTGGCAGCACATCGCTGCTGCAGTCCCCCAGAGCCGCCTCGCAGCCGGGGACCGGGGGCATGGGATGCTCCCGCTGCGTTCGGGAGGCTCCGGCAGAGCCGCGGTGGGAGGACATGCCAGCAGTGTCTTGGCAAGGCGGCAGCACCGGTGGGGCTCTCCCCATGCCCCCTGCACGAGAGCAGGGCTCGGGGTGCAGCTGCGGGACCCCCCAGAGCTGCGGGCGGGCAGGCGATGCGCGGGGGGGCTCTGGCAGGCAGATCTGCCTGGGAAGGTGCTTCATGGGATATGCAAATATGGAGAGGGGCCTAAATAATTATACGCGCAGCCAGATTTTTTTAAATAAAGCTATCTACAGTATATTGCAGAAGTAATTAGGAATCCTGAGCTGGCTGTATCTCGATCTTTATAGCAACATAGCTGATAAAGCATGATTCAGGGACCTCGTTATCTTTTTTTAAAGAAGTTTTTATTTAACTTCCGTGAAGTTGCCATGGTTACTCCCGTGCATGGCTTCCCTGCCTCTCTTGCCTTAAGTGCAGCTGCTAGCGTTGAGAATTAAAACATCTACATTTGGAGCAGCCCCGGCCTCCCCGCGCTGCACTCCCGGCTCTGCTCTCGTGGGGGGAGAGGCTGTGATTCAGGAGCCTTGTCCCTCGCCAGCCCTGGAAAAGGCATTTTCAGCTCCTGTGCTTGAGCTGTTTGGCTTAGTAAAGCTCTGCCTTTCCTGTGCTAAACAACCAACCCAGCAGGAAGAATTTGGAGGGTGGTTTTGGGTCCCCATCGCCATGGGGAAGAGGCAGTCGTGCTGCCTCTGCAGCTGTGCCCCTCGCCTGGCCGTCGCTCCATGCGCGCTGCTATGTGCTAAAGGGTGTTAACGGCCTCCTCCGAACCAGGGCTGGGGCTCTGGCTCCTCGTCCGGGACAGGGGAAACCTCGCTGCTGCCAGAGCTGCTCCCTGCTGCCATGGTGCCTCTGCAGGGCTGCAGCTGCACGGGGTCTGCTGTGCAGGGGGTTGTCCTTTTATCCCAGTGCAGAAGTTGGCTGGTGGGATGGTCTGTACCTGGAGCAAGAGGAGGGTGCGAGGGCTCAGAGCAGAGCTGCAGGCGCCTGCCCTCGCAGCAGTGCTGGGAGCCTGGTTTTGGAGTCTCCTCCTGCGCTGGGGTCGACTGCTGAGTTTGGGGGCACGGTGTGGAGGACACTGGTGGCTTTATGCAGGTTTGGTTCTGGGCACCACGGATAAGGCCTGCTGGGATGGCCCAGGGCGGCTGTGCCGTGGTGGCTGAGCTAGTGCAGGTGGCCTCTGGCTTCTCCTTTGCTTTCTCGGCGTCCCCCATGGCCCTGGCAGCCCTGTGAGTGGGTGTCGTGGGACGCCGCACTGCCTGCAGTCTGTCGCGTGCAGGAGCACCCTTGCAGCCACCCCCCAAAGCAGACTGGGGACCAGAGGCGTGCTGGTCGGGCACTTCTCTTGCAGGGGACGTGCCACCGTGTCCCCCCACTGTCACTGTGCAGCCCCCACGTGCTGCCGGAGAGTTTTCTTCTGGCTCAGGCAGGGTGGCAGCCCCGGGCAGCAGTGAGCCATCGGTGGCAGAGGTGAACTGGCTCGCCAGCAGGCAGGATGCCCGTGTTGTGCCGTGGACGTGAGCCGCTGTGCGTCGGCACAGCCTGGGCTGTTCCCCGCTGCGTGACACGAGGCTCCTGTGGGGTGCGGGGGGGTCTCCAGGGATGCTTTCCTGGCCCCAAGCGGGATGGGGAAGGTGGTGGTGGGTGCTGGGAGCGGGAACTGGCACCCTGGAGTCCTGGCTCACTGTGAGTTTTGGCTAATAGGGCCTTGGAGCTGAGGGAGGGAGGGGGCTTAATGAGCCCCAAATGAGCCCTCTCCTGATCCTGCTCTGGAGGCCGTGGGGAGCCGAGGTGGGGTATGAGATCAGCCCGTTTCCATGGTGATGGCCATGACATAATACACCGACAGAAGATGTTTTGTGGTGTCGGGTCTTGAGCCAGGCCAGCCCAAGAAGTTGGGGAGCTGAGGAGGCAGCAACTGCCCCCAACTCCAGCCCAGGGGCTGGGCGCCGGGAGGGATGCTGGAGGGTGGGGAGCCTCCAGAAGGGGAAAATCAATATTCGAGCAGTTGTTTGATGGGAAGGAGAAAGCCGTGCCGCCTCCTCCTGCCAGCGCAGGGCTTTGATTTCTGCTGGCAGGGGTATTTTGGGTCTGGCGGGTGCTTGGCGCTGCCGCTCCGATCCGCTGCGCCGCTTCCCGTCCCCGCGGTGCCGGGCAGGTAACGAGGAGCCCTGCGCGGGGCTGGTGCTAACGGCCATCTGTCCAGGGCAGGGCTGAACTCTGTCCTCATTATGTCTGTCAAAGTTTTGTCAAGCTTCCCCTCCTGCTCCTCTCGGCATTTTTAAGCAGCGGAGGGTGGGAGGGTGTGTGGGAGGTGAAGCTGCACCAGAAATAATTCTGCGCGTTCGGGGGTGCGAGCGGCGCTGCAGGAAGGCACCTCTCCCCGGCAGCCCCGCTGCTGGCCCGCCGGCTGTTTGCCTCCTTCAGAAAGTCCCCCGGATGAAGTGAGCAGCTTTTATTTGTTTCTCTCCCCTTTCTTCCTCCTCCCTCCCTTTCTTCATTTCTCTTTTTCCCTTCTCCGTTTTCCTTCCTGATGAAAGATTTTCTTGCAGTGTCAAGGCAATGTGACCTGGTTCCGTAATAAAGAGGAGGCTTATTAGAATTAAAGCCCAACAGTGTTAAAAAAGCAATCGTTGCAAGATTGAGGCCATGAGGGAATTGTAAATTCTCAGCAAAGACCTCATTTAAAGACTGGGATGAAAACACATGCGCACGCATGCACCGAACGAAGCCTTGCGCCGTGAGGGGATGTCTGCTTTTGAGGAGAATTTGGGGGAGGACGAGGGAGCACGGCAGTGCCTGGGTCCTCTTGGATTTGCCCGGGATCCTCCCATAGTCTGTGCTCGCTCCTTGGCCGGGGCAGCTCCGTGAATGCCCTCTGGGTTTGGGTTTGTTTTCCTTGTTCCTTCGGGGACATCCTCCCAGTAGGGGCCCCCCCTGCCTCCTCCCGCATCCCTGCTCATCCCCTCCCGGCACAGCCGCCCACCCACCGCGGCGGTGGGAGCGATGGCAGCCAGCACCGAGCACTCAGCTGGTGGGTCGGGCTGCCCGGGCTCCCCTGGCGACTCTCTGGCTCCGTGCAAGCTCCAAGGGGTGCGGGGCTCCTCCGGCTGCTCCCCACAGGAGTTTCCTTTGGGGTGCAGTGGGTGCTGGAGCCAGCAGGGAGAGCTGGGATGGGGTGTCCCTGCCTGGGATGAGGTGTCCTTCCCTGGGGTGAGGTGCGCCGGCTCTGCGGATCCCCTGCCCCGGTGCTTGTGGGGGTGCTGTCTGCCGGGGGTGCTCCCCGCAGATGCAGGCAGGGCTTGCGGGGGCTCGCAGAGCTCCGCAGGGCAGGGCGGTGCCCGTGGCACGGTTGTGGCTTTGGCCTCCTCCTGCGCGGAGCACCTTTCCTTCCCGCCTGCCTTGTTGGGAGCATGGATGGGACTCCTCATCCGCGCCTGGGGAGCCACCGAGCACGTCGCGATGCCTGGGGAGGAGGGCTGCGGTGGGGAGCAGGTGAAGTGACCCTTCTCCTCCTCCTCCGGAGCAGTGGCTGCAGCGGGGGCTGCCACTGTGTCCCCATGGCCGGCTGTGGGGAGCGAGCGGAGGAGCTGTCGGAAAGGCCCCAGAGCTCCCGCTGTCCGTGGAGCAGCAGTCCCTGCCGTTCCCCACGGTGGTCTGTTGTCATGATTTGCTGTTATCTGTCTAATTAGAAAGTAAGCTCTCCTGGCAGGGAGCTCGGCTGCTTTTCTGGCTCTAAGTGCCGTGCACACCTGTGGTGTGGTAGAAATGAGGATATCTTCAGCAGCAAAAGGGAAGGCTGGCGTGTGAGCATTCATCAGCTCGCCTGCCTCAGGTCGGGGCTGTGGGAGCCCACACTGGTCGGCTGGTGCAAGGGAGAGCTGCCCAGTGCTGGCCAGCCGGGGGGAGGGGGCTGCTGGCAGCTGGGGACGCCTGGGCTCCTGCTCGGCGATGCCCAAGGTCAGCGGGGGGCTCTTGGTGACGAGGATGCTTAGAGCTGGTGGAGCTGGTGCTGCCAGCGAAAGAGCTGCCGCCTCCTGTGGGTTTGTGTCCTGGTGCCCATGGCCAAGGGTCCCCCTTGGCCAAGGGTCCCCCATTGCCTCGCCTGCTGGCTCACTAGCAAGCCCCGCTGCTCAGGGAGCCGAGGAGCCGGATGCGCCGGAGGGACAACGTGTGCCAGCAGATCCTGCCGACGGGTGGGATATTGGGGTGCGTTTTCTCCCAGGTCTCGTTTGAGTGCGGGGGGAAGCACGGGGAGGTTAAGTTTGGGGGCTGTGCGGTGTTCCCATCGTACGTGGTGCGCAGGTCGGCTGTAGCCTTCGCCGTGGCTTCTGCTTCTGGGTATTTATCACCAGCCTGAGCTGCGCCCAGCCCAGCGCCTGCCCTGCAGCACTGCTCCCTCCGCAGCAGCCCGGGGAGCAGGGGCTGCCGCCTCGGTGCGGGGGGCTCTGGGCTTCTGCTCGGGGGCGGGTGGCTCAGCATCAGGGAGATGTTCTCAGTCAGGGTGGGAGCTGGGCGCCGATGGAGCTGGGCTGTATCGGTGCTGTGTGGGGAGAGCATGGGGCAGGCCCCCCCCTCAGGGTGCAGTGTTGCTGCTCTGCTGTTGCATGAGCAGCCACGGGTGGTTGGCGAGGGAACTCGTGCTGCAGCCTTTGAAGTCCGTAGATGCTCTTTTGCTCCTGAGCTTGATCCGCAGAGGGGGAGCTGTAGGATTAAGCGGCTGCTTCAGCCCATGACCCAGGTCAGAACTTGAGGGCTGCTGTTCCCTTCTGCTTTAGCCCTTGTGCAAAGTGGCGCTGGCCTCGTGTGTGTCTGGAGTTGCGTTTATCCTGAGACGTGACATAGAATTTGGGGTGTATGGTGGGGTTTGGGCAGATGGGCTTCAGGGGCATCCTGGTCCTCTCCCATCCTCTGGATCTGCTGCAAAGACCCTGAGGAGCAGCCTGGGGGTGGCAGAGGGGTTTGTTCCCAAAGGGGTCTGAGCAGAACCCTGCCCAGCTGCCTGGGCCCCGTAGGAAGGCAAGGCTGGTGCTGCCACCTTGGCCGAACGTGCCGTTAGTGTGATGTCTCATCTTGGAGCCTTTCACTTCTGGATAAATGGCCCTTCTGTCCGAAGCCTGCGTGAGTTACTCTGACATTTTGCTACTGAGTAGACGTGGGTAGGGGAGAGTCAGGTATTGGATTGGGTGACAGGCAAGAGAAGCAATCTCTGGGCGGCCATCAATTTGGATTAAGCTTTGTGGACTGGGATGGAGGGTAATCACCATCCTTCATTTCAGAGAGGTAAGAAACAAGTCAGCTTCTTTATGGATCATTATAGCTGCAGCAGGAATTGCTTCCACCCCGGCCATGGGCACACGTCCTTGCCGGGCTGGAGGAGGTGGAGGAGGGTGTCAAGCTGGCTGTGGCACCGCACGCTGGGACAGATGCGGCTGGGGAGGTGTGAGCTGGGCTCCGGCCTCGCCGCAGAGCTGGGAGCTGCTGCCACTCTCCATCCCAGCTGAGACCACCCTGCCCGGGGGGGCTGGAGCTGGTGGAGGTGAGGTGGGCGGTCAGTGCCTGGGCTGGTGAGAGCCGATGGGGGAGCAAACCCCGCTCCTGCTCCCCAGGAAGCCCGGGTCCGGACCTGTCTGGGGGTGGGATCCTGTCTGCTCCTCCTGTGGTGCCTCCATCCTTGACTGGGCTTCCTCCAGCCGTGTCTGCCAGCCAAGATGCCCTGGTGGGTGCTGGACTCGCTCTTCGACCAGAGCTCGACGTCTGTCCCCCAGCACGGCACCGCGGCGGGGCGGGGATGTGGTATGGTGCAGGGGGGATGCACCCTATCTGCTGCCTCGCTCTGTTTGCACAGCGTCCCCCACTTGCAAGCCCTGCGATGGCAGGAGTTGCAGAGCATCTCCCCAGGCCTGCTGACAGCAGCGCTCTCCAGGCACCCTCCTCCTCCTCCCGCCCGCGCACGCCTACGCGCAGCCAGCGATAAAAGGCTCAGCCCCGTAAACAAGGGGAGAGGAGGAGTGATGAAATGGAAATGGGGCAGCGGTCTGAGGCGGGGGAGTGCGGGTGCGAAGCCTGAACCAGCCGAGCTGAGCTGGTTGGGGCTGGTGCAGCTGGTGTGCTGCCTGCACGCTGCCTGTGCGCTGCCTCTGGCCGCGGTGGGGAGATGCTCGCCGGCCGGCGGGGAGGAGAAACCCGTTTTGGACTCGCCGAGCAGAAGGCCTCTCTTCCCTTTTGTTTGTACTTTTTTTTTTTTTTTCCCTCTCAGAGTGCTTCATTTTCCAGAAGCTGTCATTTTACATAAACCTCTCAGCGAGGTACATCCATTCCCACTGCCAAAATCTCCATATCAAACACTTGTAACATGCCGCTGAACTGACAGCCCTGACTATACACGCTCCGTGGCTTTACAAAGGGATGCTGCGTTGGTGAAGGATATAAATACACGCATTGAAATGACACGCAGCGCGCTCGCTCTCCAGCTCGCTCTCCCCTGCTCTCTTGCTGCCCAGTTAAAATTTAGCTGCAGCCTCGGCACAGGCGCCTGCCCGGCGCTGGTGTGGGCGGCGGGGATGCAGGGCGGGCAGCTGCCGTGCTGCACCGGGCGCTGCTGCGGCGGTGGGCGCAGGGCTCGGGCGCTGCAGGGTGCAGCTGGGCGGCAGAGGCCCCGGCGCACGTGGGAGGCAGGAGCACCCGGGCAAGACGCCCGCGGCCGTGTGTGTGGGGAGCCCAGCTGTCTGTCGCCTCTCCGGCCTCTGCTGCGGCGCTGCCTTGGGCTGAGCACTGGGGGAAGCGGCTTTCCCGCCGTGCAGGCAGCGGGGTGCGGGCAGGGTGCTCCTGCCTGTCCGGCGAGGGGCTGAGGAGGGGGGGCCAGGGTATTGGCAGCGAGGAGATAAGGCTGGCTGTGCTGGAGCAGAAAGGGCTTCTCCATCCCGGCAAAGCACCCAGGTTCGCCTTTTTTTTTAATAAAAAAAAGGTGAGCTGATGCAAAGGCACCCCACGAGCATGTCACCTCACAAACCTGGCACCCCTGGCAGCTGTGCCTAGGGCTGGTAATGGACTTGCAGGCACTGGGGGGTCAGGAGCCCAGGAGCAGGCTGCGCCACGGTGAACCCTTTCCCAGCCTGGATGCAGCTCTGTCGGCACCTTCGGCCTTGCAGCAGCTGCGGGCGGGAGCGTGGCACAGCCTTGCCGTGCCACGGGCAGCGTCTGGGATGGGGCCCGTCCCCCCCCCGCTGCAGCCGCTGCTGGTTTGCCCTGAGACACCCTTATTCGGTGAGCGGCGGCTCCGCTGCAGGCGGGGTCCCAGTAGGGCGCAGAGGGGTGAGCCGCTGCCCCAGCCCTGGCAGGTGTGGGGCTCCTTGGCTTGAAACTCTCTTTGCCTCAGGTCCCGTTTTAATGGGAATATGGGGACAGAGGGAGTTAAGCAATCCGGCTGCTTTCTTTTTGAAGAAAATTCTTTTCTTCTGGATCAAGTTCAAATCCAACCCCAAATCTCTGTTTCTTTGCAAAGGAGAAGGAAGGAAATGCAAAAGACATTCCCCACCCTGCCGAGTCTATCAGTCTTGCAGCTGATGAGCAGAACCATTCCTGCTCGTCCTGGGATTCCCTCCCTCCTCTTTGGAAAGAAGTCGCTGTTGTTGCTGACGGCATCGTAGCCGCATGCTGCCAGGCCGGCCGCGAGCATCGCTCAGCCGTTCCCCGGGACGAGACGTGGTCATCCAGGGAGGCAGCGGGATGCTGGCACAGGTTGCAGGGGAGTGGGCGCTGCTCAAGGGCTGAGAGCTCCCGTGGTCCCTTACCCCCTCCCTGGGGCCACTTCGTTCCTTCTGTGCCCGGACATGCCGTGGGGGTCTCGTGGCTGGTGCCAACCCTGTGGGGCTTGGGGACATGGGCCAGCGGCAGCCCGGGCTGGGGGGCTGCGGGCCGGGGAAGGGCAGCAGCAATGATCAGAGGTCTGGGCCCAGGGGCACCGAGAGACGGGGGCTGGGGAAGTGGTGACTGAAATCAGAGTGAGGGGCGGCAGCGGCCCAGCAGCCGGGGTTCTCTTGGTCTCCTCGTCTGTAGAAGCCGGAGCTCTCTCGAGCAGCCTAAACCAGGCAGAAGCTGCCGGTCCCTGCAGCGGGGGACGTGCTGCAGTGGGGACGGGGCTGTGGCTGCGGGGTCGGTGTGCGAGGCGGGATCGGTGGCCGGGCCCATCCCCACTGGTGTGACCTGTCGGGGCATCCCGTGATGGAGCGGGGCTGGTGCCTCGGGCTGCTCCGGCAATGGGTACCCCCTGTTCCCCCCACACCCTCCCCACTTCATTAACAGGCCTCGTGTCGTCTCAGCCCCTTGGGAGGGTCGGGGCGAGCTCCCCCCATGCTGGTGGCTTGGTCCTTCCTCCGACCCTGGCACTGGAGCAAACCGGGAGCAGAACTCTGGGCCATGAGGCTTTGTGGGGCTCCATGGGCTGCGCTCGCTGCGTTACGTGGCTGCATCGCACCGTTGCTCTTTCCCTTGCTGGTGGAGCATGGCATGGCACACTGGCGGTGCCGCGGGCTTTTGCTGGCAGAGCGCGTACCCGTCGTTTGTAATGGTACGCTTGGAGGTTTCTGCTGCTCTTGCAGACGGGAACCTTGACGTGGGAGATATGAGAGTTATTTTTTTTAATGTAGTACCATTAAAATGGTTTTTAATTGAGTTCATTTCTGCAAGTTCGATGATAAATTTTTAAGCACCTCAACTTGGAGAGACAGGTCTGCGCTTGGCTCCTCGCTTCTCCTGCAAGAGAAGCTCCAGGACCTGAAATGTTTCTAGACTGTTGCTGTTTCCATCCTCAGAAATCCTCGGAGGTCTGTGCCCGCCAGCTAAGGGGAAGCTTGGCACATGCGTGAGGGATGTATGTCCCCAAAGCTCCTGTCCCCCTAGCTCTGCTGCCCAGGCTGGTGTTGCTGGAGGATGTGGAGAGGCGCTGGGCTGGGTCTCTGGAGGCCCGAGCTTGGCCGGGACTGCCAGCGGAGGGTCTGTGATGGTTCTACCTGGGGGAAGGCGCGCGGGGGCCGATGTGGAGCGAGCGCCCGGGGCCGCGTTGCCCCAGCTGCGCGCAGGGAGGGTGCCTGGGCAGAGCGGTGGGTGGGAAGCCTCTGCTCTGCCTTGTGTCTGCAGCTCCTTCCAGCTGGGATGAATCAGCCTTTCCCAAGGACCCGGGAGTGATCTGCCACCACTGTAATCGGGTCCTTGGGGAGAAGCAACCCTCCCCAGGCCAGGGAGCCGTGCAGGGCCAGGGCAGCGGCAGTGCAAGCTGTGATGCCATCTGCTGCCCTCACTGGCAGAGAGGTACAGATCTTGCATCCCCAACCTGCTCCTTTTGCAGGAGAGAAGCACACTCGGCTGGCGATGCTCCCGGGAGCTCGGGCAGCACCGACCTGCTGGGGCTGGCAGCTGCGCGGGGTTGCACTGTCTCTGGGGGGCTGTGGCACCCATTGGGTGCCCGCTGTGGGCTTGGGGCAGTCCCCATGGCTGAGGGCTGGGATTCCCTTTTCCCATGTTGGAGGGAGCCATCTAGGCTTGGCCCCTGGCTGCAGCGCGTGGCTCAGCCCGGAGCCCCCTGTTTTCCCTGAGGGAGAGGCTCCTGCTCATCATGGTGCCAGGATGGGCACATGGCTGAACACTTCCCAGGCCCATGGACGGATGCTTGGGGAGCGCCCGGCTGTAAGAGCAGAGGGGGCTGCTGCTGGGAAGGGGCTGGCCTGGAAGGAGCAGGTCTGGCTCGGTGCTTGCTGCGGGCGGCTGGCACGGTGCGGCTCTGCCGGCGGGGAAATTCCCGTTTCTGATTTTGCAGTCAGGGCTGGCCCGCGCATGCCGGGGGGGCAGCCTGCCTGTGGCGGGAGCAAACGGCATGAAGCGTGGCGTGGTTTGAGCCAGGGCCCTTTGGTCCATGGCTGCGCTGTGGAGCAGGGTCCCCTCGGCCTTCAGAGCCCTGGGGGGTGCCGTAGGTCCGGAGGGCTTTGGCTGAGAGATGAGCACCTGACCCCGAAGCTGTCCCTGGCCGTCGCTGCCCCCTCCCTCAGCCAGACCCCCCCAGCCCCCCTCGCCGCTGTGGTGAGCGTGGTGGGCGGCCATGCCCGGCCCTGCACGCTGGGTTTGCCCATCTGCTGTCGCTGGGGAAGTGGGAGCAGGGGGGCGGCTTTGGGTAACAGGCTCAACCGGAGCATCGCCCTTGGCTCGGTCCCCTTGCAGGACCCGGTGGGGTGGCAGGGCGGGCAGGCGGTGCCTCTCCCAGAATTGCCAGTCCCCGCTCCTGGTTCTCTGCCCGCTCTCCTGCTGGCCAGGAGCAGCCCCCGGTGCCAACTGCCTCCAGGCCACCTTCCCCTCTTTGTCCGGAGGCTTTTCCCTCCCTCCCTCCCTCCCTCCCTCCCTGCCTGCGTGGGCTCCAGCGGGAGTGCTGGCATTGGAGGGCGCGGGGAGGGGGAGCTGGAGCTGGGCAGAGGGGTCGGTTAGGCTGTGGGCTCCCGCTGTGAGCAATGGAGGGAAGATGGTCTCTGCAGGCAAAGTTCATGAACGTTCATCACTGGCGATGGGAAGTTTTTGTACGTGCTGATTAACTGCCTCCCTCTGATGTGACATGGCAAGATAAAATATGAGCGACTGCATTCTTTGACTTAAAACTTAATTAAAACTATATATCAAAAACGTAAGACCCTAGGCTTAATAAAACCTGATAAAATTATACTAATACACTTCAATTTCAATCCAAGGCTCCCTGATGGAAGAGCGTGAGAGGCTGAACCCATAACTAGATTAGAAACACCTCCTATGCAATATTTATGGTGCTGTCCTGCTTGAGATGCATGGCCTCCGAGGAAGACTTTGGCACTGTGATGAAGAGGAGTTGTCAGCCCGGCTTACATGTAAATAGGAGAAGAGGGCAAGATCACACAGGCGTGTTCCTGGCAGGGGGAGAGCGACTCAGGGGCTGAGCTGGTCCCAGAGGGCGAGCTCAAGGAGGGAGGGGTGCTGCTGCCGTGCCCTGGGGTTGCCTCTGTACCCCGGCCCTGCCTGCGCCGCGCGGCTTTGCCGCAGTCCCCGTCTGCGGTGCCGGTGGCCCAGCAGCCGTTTGCCGGGGCGAAGGGAGAGGTCGCGAGCGCCGGCGGGTGGGTTCTGGCCGCAGGCTCCTGACAGCTGCCGATAGCTGTTGGCCGCTTCGCCTTTACGGGGTGATTTATTGAGTGAGATGCTGCATGTTGGATTAGAGGCTTAGAGCCAGAGCCCTGCGATTAGGAGCGGAGTGGAGGAAACGAGCCTGTTAATTCGCTGTGCAGGAGTGTGGCCGTCACAGTGGGGAAGGCGGCAGTCGAGCCGCTGGGGGGTGATTTTGTGGTGGAGGTGCACCTCTGCTCCCTCTGCTCCAGGCAGAAATCAGCAGGAGCACCCAGGCCCCTGTGCAGTTCCTTGGGCAGGCTCTCTCTGGCACAGCCCGGAGCATCCCCGCTGCTGGAAGTGCTCACTCAGCCTTTCCCTGCTGTCCCCTTGTCCCCAAAATTTCGCTTTTTGGTAGAAATGTCCAGGGTTCGTGTCTGCAGAGGGGTTTGTGCCTGGGGCAGGCATCACCCCCAGGCTGCTCAGTGGGGTTTGGGGTTACTAGCACGGCTCAGCCGGCTGCAGTGCCATCTCGCCCCGGCAATGCGGGAAGCGACTCTGGTAGACTGCTAATGTGGAGCATAAATCGTGGTGGAGACAGGGGAGGTCAGAGGAGGGAGGCAGGACCAGTAAAGCATTGCGGTCAATGAGACTCCATCCTTAGAGAAGAACCCGGGGTGTAATTACAGAGCGAAGGGGAAACACGCAGCGATGCTTTACAGGGACGGGCGGCCGTGGGAGCCCTGTCCGGCACTGCTGGAGCAGCCCTGCCTGTGCCCTGCTGCCCACCGGCACACCCGGTGCTGCAGGCTCTGGCGTCCTCGCCTGCCGCATCGGCGAATACTGCCGCTGCGTCCCTGGCTGCCAGGCCCTCTCCCCGCTGCAGCAGGTTTTGGGGGGCCGAGACCGCTTGGTGATGTGTCTGCGTGCAGCCTGGGGCCGTGGGCTCTCGGGATCTGCCGTGACGGCAGCCAGGGGAGCGGTGGCATTTCTGCTGCCTTTGAGTCCGTGGGTTGCACCCGAACCCCTTGGGACAGCCCAGCTCTGTTCTGGCCGAGGCTGATGCGCAGCCTGCGCCGGAGGGGGTGCTGAGCACAGAGGGGCCCCCACGCATGAGGGGGGCCAGAGCTGTCTCTTGGGGCTGGGGGTGCAGCCAAGGGCTGCCAGAGAGCTCTGTGCCCATCTCCCATGCCTGGGGGGCCGTGGCTGCCCCCGCCGTCCCCTCCTGTCCTCTCCCTTCCAGGTGACCGGGCGCGTGTCTCCGCGGAGCGCTGATGTGTGGTGGTGTCCCTCCAAGGCAGCGGCAGCTCCTCCAGCACTGGGTGGCCTGGCTCGACCCCGGGTGCCGGAGAGGGGGCAGGTGGGTGCTGGGCTGGCGGGGAGCCCCTTCCCGGGCAGGAGGGGACCTGGCAGGCAGCAGCATCGACTCTGCCGGCCACGAGGTCCCTGGCTCCTCGCCCCCTCCCCAGATCCCCAGGGAGCTGGAAGTAAGGGCAGAGCAAAAGGAGAAGGGGTGGGTGTTGGTAAGCTGGTGCTACCCTCCTTCCCACCCCTCTTCCCTCCTTCCCACCCCGCTTCCCTCCCTCCCCAGGCTTTGCCCCTGGTTTGCTCCCTAGCTCTGTCCCTCTCCCCAGCCTCGCGTGGGGCCGGCAGTGCACGGTGCTCCGTGGAGCTGTATTTTCAGAGACTGCGGGGGATGTCGTGTGTGTAAAATTAGCACTGCCTTGTTAGTCCTTTTCAGGCTAATTCGGAGTGAAATGCTTTAGCAGCGGTGGGCTGATTCTATCAGGAGAACAAGAACTAATTAAATTCACTCTGACCATCAAGCAGTGAATTATTTATACCCAGACAGATGCAATCTAATCCGTAGCATCCAGCCCCACTGAACTTGCACCCTCCTTGGTTCAGGGCGAGGAGCAGAGTAGATGTGCAAGGGGTGCAAAGGGGGGCAGCAGGAGGGCGGGGGGGGGCAGCAGGAGGGCAGCCAGGGAAAGCAAAACTGTTTTCCCTTCTGGTGCCAGCGCTGTGGTGGGACACCTCTGCTAGCACCGTGGCCCCGGCCCTGCTTGGGGGGCTGTGGGGGTGGGACCAGGGGTGGGAGCAGCTGGAAGAGTTGGGATGTCCTCAGCAGCTGCCCCTGTTCCTCCATCGCAGGGAGCACCGTTGGCTCCGGGAGGTGGCAGGGTGAGTGCTGCCCTTTGCCAACGTCAGCAGGGAGGTGCAGGTGTCCTCCTCCTCCTGGGGAGGAAGGCCGAGCACCGTGCAGAGGCGAGGGCAGGTTTCCTGCCGCCGTGTCTTGGTCCCTGCGCTGCTGTGCCATCTCCACTGCTGCCCTCCCCGCACCCCCCCCAGGCCCAGCGGCGGGCAGGGCAGGCAGCTCAGCCCGGGGCAGATACGGACTGTTATCGTCTCCTGAAGGATTTATGGTTTTGGTTATCTGACGCCGGTGTCTGATTAGATCACTCTTGCATCTCAGTGGTAACATGAGCTTTGACTGCTTAAAAGCTGCAGTTCACTCTAATTACTATTGAGCCGAGATCCCTCTTCTCTCCAATCGAAAGGAAAGTGAAAAATCATTTGCTGATCCTTCGGGGGGTTGTAAAGGATTCCAGCAACCTGGGAAACTGCTCCGGTTGGGGCTGTGTTAAAAATTGTCTGGCCATTATAGTGTGTCCTCGTAGACACGAGGAACTAATTGCAGGGCAGCCGAGGCGGTGTGGTGCGGGGGGTGGTCCTTGCCTTCTCGGGGAAGGAGCTCTCCATCCCGTCCTTGGGCGGACGCAGTGTCTAGAGGGCTGGTTTAACTGGTGAGAGCTCAGCTCCGTGCAGGGCAGAGCAGCTGGGAGTGGGTCCAGGGCACCACCAGGCCACCTGAGGGGCTGGGCAGGGTTAGCGGGGCTGGGGTTGTGGCTTTTCCAGCCGTAGCTCCCATTGGGAGCTGCCCCCGCAGCCAAGGGGGTGGGAGGGGGATGGCTCCTCTGGAGACAATTTTGCTGCATTTATTAAGGTGTTTAAGGATAAATTGAGTGTTAAGCAGTCTGTGCCTGTATGAGTTCCTCCGGTCTCCGGTGTGGCAGGCTGGAGCGAAGCTTTCCTCAGGGCTGCCCAGTAATTCTTCCCGACACGAGGAAGCGCAGGCAGGCTCCAGGGCTTGCGCCTTTCTTGCCTGCAGCGCTCAGTCTCTTTGGACTGATACTTCCCACAACAAATTCATTTTTCTGTAATGCTGGGGGTAAAGGTGTGGACAAAAGGCTCCGACAACATTACCTGTCGCCGAGCCCCACCGGCGGGCGCGGGGTGAGCCAGCAGCGTGCTCCTCGCCTCTCCAGCTGCGCTGCGTTTTGGGGCGGTTGAGCCCAAATGGTGTTTGCATTTGCACCGGCGATTAATCTCTGTAGCAGGGGAGGGAACTCCTATTATGAATCAGGCTCATAACTCTCAGCACACATATTTCCAAAGCCCTGTTGAACTATTAATCCTCCCGGCTCCCTGGGGTAGGGAGGATGGAGGGGGAAATGTCACCTTGTGGCAGGAGAGCTGTGATAGGCAGCCAAGCCAGCCAGCTCTGTCTTGGAGATGGCTTCTGGTCTCCAGATCACTCCAATGGACCATGTGGCCTCACAATTGATTTAAAAAGGAAAAAAAAAAAGAAAAAAAGAAAGGCAACTGCTTAGCTCTGGTTTTGCTGCTGCTGAGAGGACAGATTTGCCTGCTGGCAGCTATCTGCCATTAAATGGATGAGCTATTCAAGTGTGGGTTATGGATTTAGGATCAGCCTGACTGTGCTGGAGAAGACACACGATGCTGAGCCCAGATGGATGTGTGGTCCGGGATGGGGGCCCGGGGGGAGCTGACACGCTCTTTTCAGTAGCGGCAGCAGGTGGGATGGAGGAGCCTTCACCGGGAGCAGATAACCTTGCAAAGGGCGAGAAGGTTCTCTAAACTCCCCTGTCCGGGCGCGGGCAGCTTGGCCGGGTCCCTCCCAGCTGCGTGCGAGGGAGATTCGCGGGGCGGGGAGGACACGCTGCAGCCCCCCCCGAGCAGAAAGGCTGAAAGCGGAGCAGGAAAAGCGAGCCCGGGTTTCGACTCTTGGCCGAGTGGTATAACAGGAGGTTGATGAAACAGGCTGTGCTGGGATGAAGGAATTGGGAATTTCCCTCTGGGTTTAGTGAAATGGGCTGGAAGCGACCACAGGCTGGAGGAGAGGGGCTGGGATGCGCCAGGCGATGGGGCCGGGGCTACTTCATCCCTGCGACCCACCGTGCCGTGGTGCCACAGCCACGCAGCGCCGCCTGCAAACCCACTGTGGAGCTGAGCAGGCGAGCTCTTGGTGAGCTCCTGGTGAGCTCCCGGTGAGCTCCCAGCTTCCTCAGTGCCCCTTCCCCACGGCGAGCGTGTTGCACCCTCGCAGCCCATCAGCAGGGCAGTGCTGGTGGCCGGGCGCGGGAGCAGCTTGCCAGGGCAGCCAGCCAGTGCCACCACCGTCCTTCTCCCCGCTGGGCAGCACCGTGGGAGGAGCCTTGCTTGGCTTGAACGTGTCAGAGTCTGGGGGCAACTTTCAGGCTGCAAATTTCCCTTTCCAGCCCCAAAGCTGCCACCAACATCCTTGCTGCTCCTGCGGCAAGGTGGGGAGCAGTCGGATGGCGGGGAGCGAGCTGGACCCGGGGCCAGCAAGGAGAGGGACCTGATTTTTTGGTTTTGGCTCACGAGGATCACTTGTACCTTGAGCAGCCAGAAAATGAAGCAGTAGAAAGGCCTCTCCCTGGTGTTGCTCTGAGCCGGGCGGGATGCTGTGTGCTCAGAGCCCAGGGATGTGCCCATGGTCCCAGCACCGCTGTCTCCCATCTTCCCAGCCCGCGAGCGCTCCCGGAGCTGCCGGGTGCCAGCAATGAGTGGAGTCCGGCCCGGCAGTGCTAGCACGGTTCAAGAAACATGAGCATTTGAATTTTTTTATTTTTTATTTTTATTTTCCATTTTTGACATTGTTCCTCAACCCCTCTATCGCGCTCCTTGTTAAGCTGTTAAATCACTCCATTTATTTAGTACGAGCATTGCTGAGAGCTCATTTTTATCTTGGTGAAAACCAGACTTGCTCATGGGCACATAATGAAATTGTATAAATATACCCTTAGCTGGGAATCTAATTTATTTTTCCTGTTCATTATGGGGTAGAAGGCCATTATGAGATGTATAACTTTTTTTTTCCTAGTGCTGGAATTGAAAGGCTGGTGCGGGCTCTTTTTATACTGATGATTTCGTCCTGATTCAATTTAAAGCTGGTTAGAGCTCAAATACTGTAGCATAATTGACAAAGATCGGTGTGGGTTGTAATGCTAATGTCTTGTGTGCGGCTCGGGCAGCAGCACTGGGTGAAGACAGGTTGGAAACCACGTCCAGCGGCGAGCGGCTGGGTCGTGGCATGCCTGGGACGGACACGAGGAGCGGGGCCGAACCGCCCGGCAACAGCGCATCCACAGGCATCCTCACCGAGCCGTGGGAGCCCAGAGCCCGGCTTGCCCCGTGCCGTGGGGAGCGGCGGTGGCCCGGCCCCGGGGTCAGCAGGACGTGAGTCTGTCCATTTGTCCATCAGCGGGATTGATTTTTTGACTGTATTGATATTGCTATAAAGTCATGTTTATAGAGCCATAATTAAGCGGGGCCATTTAGCAGGCAGTGTTAAGTGCTAAGCAGATTTATGGCACTGTTCAGCCTTCTGCGGTGTTATATTTCACCATGGAGTACACCGGGTTTTTATGCGTTCTGCGATTGTGTTCGCTTGACAGTGATTAGTATAATGGGGGTTTCCGGGGTCGTGTTGCCAAGCTAAGGAAACAGCAATTACGGCCCCGCTGCAGTAGCGACTTAATTGCATCCATTTGCAAGCGACACGCGCCCCGGTGCACGGGAGCAGCTGGTGGGGCGCAGCCCGGCCGCCCCGCGCCCGTCAGCCCCGTTCTACCCCCGGCCGGGGGAGGCTGCGTGCTGGCTGGGGCTCTGCAGAGCCAGGGTTGAGCCGAGGGAAGGGCATTGCCCGGGCAGGCGCGGTGGTGCCACCCGGCGCTGGGCGACCACGGTGGGCTCGGCTGGACATGCTCGGCTGGAGCGAAATCGCCACTGCTGGGGTGCTGGTGGCTTTGGGGTTCCTGGTGCCGGGGGGATGGCGTGGGAGAGCCTGTGGGATCGGTCTTCTCCCCGAGGGCAGCAGCAGCAGCAGCCCCAGGGGCCGGCAGTGCTTCGCTGGCATCACCCAGGACCAGGTTATCTCCCCGCAGCTGCGGTTCAGCCTTGCTCGCTTCCATCGCCTGACCCGAGCTTGCCGCCGGCGAGCAGCAGTGTGGCCACGAGGCTGCCGGTGCCGCTGGGCAGTCGCCATCTTTCCCCAGGGCTTGGGAGCCGCGTGGCCAGGGGACGGGATGGGCAGGCCGAGCGCTGCGGGCAGCGTGGGAGAGGGGAGCGAAGAGAGCAGAGGGCAGAAGCGCCAGCGGTGAATTTCCAGCAGTGCAATTAGAGCTAACCTTGGCGTGCACTTGTCAGCCTTTCCTTTGAACTCTCTCCCCCAACGGCTTTCCTGAGATCTGGAGATTTACTGGCTCAGCCGTTCGCCATCCTGATAAGTTGCAGCGAGGTTTTGCAGAGCGGTTAATAGAAACCCAGCGAAGGCTGCAAAAGCCTTTCCTGAGCATCGGGAATTTCTGTGCCCTTCTGTGGGCAGGTCCCATGCCTTAGCACAGCCTGGGAAGCCCTCAAGGAGGGCGAGGGGCAGCAGCCCTGCTGTACCACCCCGTCGGGGGCTGAGCACCCTGCCTGCCCAGAGCGGGGCAGGGTGGGGGTGCGTGCCCTGCTGCGGGGCGTCGGTCCCTCGCCTGCTGACCCAGAAGCAGTGGAGCATCGCGCGGGGCTCGTGGATGCACTGCCATGAGCGCGGCGATTCCGCCTCTCCTCCCAAGTGGAGATGGGGTTGGGAAAGGGCAGTCTTCCTTGCTCTTGCCCTTGCTATGTGCGCTTTCCCAATTCGCTGCGGGAATCAGATGGGCTTTTGCCGACTAAGAGGTGTTAAACGGCTCTAAATACTCTTCACGCTGCAATATCTCCACCACAGCGTTTAATTGAGTGCCACAGAAATGCCTATAAATAAATGTAATATGCCTGTGCCAGTACCCTCCTACAGCATCTTGGAGCTTGCAAGAAAGTCGACAAGTGGCTTGTACTCAGGCTGCAGCTCCTGCCCTCCCCTCCCCACTCCTGCCCTCTTCTTTTTTCCCTTTTTCCCCCTGTCTGAGAGTGAGTGGGTCCAGCCCCGGGTTGGTGCTCCCCTGGGCTGTCTGGCCCTGCCTGCCCCTCTGCAAGGCCACGGCTTTTTGCCTAGCTTGCAGATGAGCTGTTGCTGCCACCCTGGGTGCGGCACCGGCCACATCCCTCTGATGCCAGCGCAGCGTTGTGCGCGGCCACGTGTCCCCAGGCCCCAGGAGCCTGGAGATGTCAATCCCCTCCACGGTGATGCTGTCCCTCTGGGATGCAGCCGCAGGAGCATCAGGACGGGGCTGGGAAGCTCCTTGCAGGCGTCCCTGCCGCTCCCCTTGTCCCTGGGGGCCGCATCCCCAGGTGCTGGGCCTGGCTGGTGCTCGGGCTGGGTGCGGCACCCGTCTGCACCCAGGAGTTAGCCAGCAACAGCGAGGAACGAATGCAAGCGTAGGAAACCAGAGAGCAGAGGGACGGGTACGGAGCGTTTTCACGGCTATTTATGCTGTTCCTGCATCTGTATCTGTGTCCAGATTCCTTTGTGACTGGAGACTCGTATGCACCAAAATAGATGGATTTCCCACCAGACTGCCTTAAATCTCTGGCAGATCAGACTTTGAGTCCAAGCAGACAAAATGTGTGTGTGGTGCTTTATCTGTTGCAAAAGGTACTTTTTGGTTGCTGGCGTGCAGAGCTGCCTCCTGAGAAGCACTGCTGAATTCCTTCCACGTTCCCTTCCCAGAGCCTTTATTAGAGAGAATAAACAACAAGCTTAAGGAAAGGGGGGAGCGGGCAGCTGGGCACTCCTTGGCGTGCTGCACAACCTGGCGCAGCCGCCACTGGGTGCCCGGGGTGCTGGTGCCACAGGGTGCCCCTGCCGCACAGTCCCCTCCCGGGCTGTGGCGGCAGGGCAGGGACGGAGCTGGCTGTGTGCGCGGGGCCATCCCCGTTGGCACTCCCCGGGCAGGCTGCTCCGTGTGCCCAGGTGGGCGCTGGGGAGGCTGTGGGGTCCGTGGGGTCCCCGGGACCCCCCCCTGCGCTGGGTGGCTGGCTGACCCCCTCTTGTCGCAAGGGAGCCTTGGGGCCTCGCTTTGGATCCTCAGCCAACTGAGATCCCTAAATAGGATCCTCAGACTCGTCATTTGACTGCCTCTTCAGTGCTGATGAGCCACTCTGATGTTACTATTTAAAATCCTAATTGCTTTAATCAGCTCGCCTTTAGCCGCAGCTCAGCCAGCGGCGTCCAGGGGCTGAGAGCTCTTGGCTCCCCTTCCGCCCGCAGCCCCCCGCGCTCGCCAGGCACAGCTGCAGCCCAGGCACCGCTGGCCTGTGCCAGCCATGGGGGCGATGGGCTGGTGGGACGGCTTTGGGACGGCTTTGGGATGGCTTTGGGACGGCAGGTGGGATGGCTGCAGAGCTGAGCGCGGGTCTCCTGGGAAGGGGGAGGACAAGGACTTTTAACAGATGAGGAGAAAAGGAGCTGCTGTTACCATGGGCTGAAAGATGTCAACACTTTAATGAGCTGGGAATTCCCATAGCTCCCTGCGCTCACCTTTATCACCATTAATTCCCTTCCACAGTCAGAATCACTTCTCTCCAGTGGGACCAAAGACACCCCCCGGTCCTGCTCCCTGTTCCCATGCAACCAGCCCCCAGCAGAAGGGGGACACATCCCAGCCCCCAGCTGCAGCTTTGCAGTTGAACTTCTCTCGTGTTGGGCGTGCAGGGGCTGAGGTGGCAATGGGTGGGCTGCAGCCAGCCCCGTCTGGAGGTTTGGTGCCCTCCAGTCCCCCTCCTGCATCTGGCGGGGCTTCTCTGGGTGCAGCCTCGGGGTGTTTCTCTGCGGGGACTCGGGGACAGAGACTCAGGGGCAGAGCTCTCCTGGGGCTGTGCTCGCAGCCGGGCTCACTGGGGTGGATGGGAGAGCGGTGGATTAAAATAGCGCGGCGCTTCCCCGGCGAGGGAGCCTTGCGGCGAGGGAGCCGCGTGGTGGAAGGACACCCACGCGGCTGCGCCGAGGAGGAGGATGCTGGCTGATCGGCGCCTGACACCGGCTGCTCTGGGCAGGGGCGGAAGGGCAGGAGATGAGAAGATCCAAATCCGTGGGCGCAGCGCTGTTGCCCAGGGACCCCTTCCCGACCTTCGCTGCCCCTTGCTGGGGTGCAGGCACAGGGTGGTCCCCAAGGCCGGTTCCCTCCCTCGCCTCGAGGCTTTGTGGCTGCTGAAAGTCAGGCCGGGCAGGAGGGCTGCGTGTGGCCCTTGCCAGCAGGGACCTGGCAGCAGAGGGACGGGGGGCGCCGGGTGCTCGGCACAGGCAGGCTGGGAGGAAATGAGCAGGAAGCTGCCTGCTGCGGCCGGCGATGCCGACTTCCCCGCCGGGGCTGGCGGGCACTCTGCTGCGGCTCCTCTTCTCTTGCCAAGCCTGGCAGCGTGGAAGGCGTTTGCCAGGGGATGGTGCCGGCACCCCAGGCGCAAGCGCCAGCTCTCAGGGACAGGCTGCCCCTCGCCTTCTGTCGTGCCGTAACTTGGCTTCTCCGCGGTGGTGCATCCCACCTGCAGCCCCTCTGCCGGTGCCAAGCAAGCCCCTGTCCCCATCCCACCAGGCTCGTGGGTGCGTGGCTGCTCCAGCCTCCACCCTGGTGGCCATGGGGAGCTGGCTTCCATGCTGGGTTTGGGGGCAGAGCAGTGTCCCCTGGCCCTGGGAGCGCCCGTCCCTCGGGGATCAGTGCCTCTCTCGCCCAGCCCCGTGGTGCGGCAGCCTGCTCGACGCCGGCGTGCCTGGTGGTAAGCAGTGCAGGGGCTGGATGGGCGACATGCGGCAGCGGCCCTGGGGCTGCGTTGTCCCAGAATATCCCTGGATGAGCAGAAAGCC
Source organism: Leptosomus discolor (assembly GCF_034619465.1). Classification (NCBI taxonomy): domain Eukaryota; kingdom Metazoa; phylum Chordata; class Aves; order Leptosomiformes; family Leptosomidae; genus Leptosomus; species Leptosomus discolor. Next base: position 5,096,915 of record NC_141405.1, read on the forward strand.
TCGTACAGTGGATTGCACAACTTGCAGCAGACTTCCCGGGGAGCGAGGACATCTCCGCATTTATTCAAGGACATCCCTTCTCAATTAAATCCCGGCATGGGCTAAACAAATGGGCTGCTGAGATCAAAGGGATTTTTTTCCACTCCTTTTTTTTTTTTCTAAATCATTGAAAAGATGCATTGGAGGGAGAGTGGTGTGTTTGGCTTCCATTTGCCTGGTGGGGAGGAGAAGCTTCCATTAAATTCGCATAAAGGCGTTTGCCTGCCTTAATGGGGAACTGGTGGAGTGTTTGTAAGTGGTGGCTCGGGGGTGATGGCCCTGGGAGGCCGCGGTGGCTGTGGGTGAGCCCGTCGGCACAGGATTGCTTGTCGGTGTGGGGTTGCCCGTCGTGCACCCAGAGATGAGCAGCTGATTGCCCTTTCACCGCAGCCTCAGCCCCGAGGTGTGGCGCCCACCGGCACCGCGCTGGGACCCCTTGGAGCGATGCCCTGTCCCCTCCTAGGTGGCTGCAGATCCAGCCCCAGGACGACTCCCTGCGGGGCGGGGGGCCAGCCCTGACCCCCTCCCCATGGCCTCTGCCTGGCCGTGTGCTGGAGCTGGAGCCCTCGCGTCCCCCCGCTCCGCCTTGGCCTCCTCGGGGATTGATGGCGTCGTTAAAGCGTCAGGCTGGCCCGGGGCCGGCCGCGCTGCAGGCCAGGATTTATGGTGGAATCCGCCTCGGCGAAGGTTTTATCGCGGCCGTTAAACAGCCGAGCGTGCGCCGGGAGCCGGCAGCGCCGCGGGCGGCTGGGCAGGGTCCGGCCTTGTTTATGGCGTGCGCAGCGAGGGTCTGCTCTTGCAATCATTGTTCATGATGGGGGTCGCTCTCCTGGGGACCCCTCGGATGGGCAGCAGCGCCGGATTCCCCCCCACGCTACGAGGGGGTGCGATGGGCTGCTGCAGCTGCGCAGGGCGCCCGTCCGTGCGCGGGCAGAAGGGGCCGGAGCGCTGCTTGTTGGGGCAGCGAAACCCAGCGCCGCGTCCACAGAGGAGCAGCCGCAGGACTCCAGCCCTGCCCCAGCCTGCTGGGCTCTGCGAGCTGCCCCTGCTGCCGCTGGCTGGGACCCCCACAGCGGGGCTGGGTGAGGGGGCTGAGCTGGGCAGGGCAGCTCTCTGCTGCTGGGGTTGCTGGCACTGGGCTCTCCCCAGCATCTTCTGCTGGTGGCCGACAGCCGGTGCCATGCCGTTCCCTCCCACGGGCATCCTCGCACCGCAGAGCTGGCTCTCTGATACTGCTCTGGCCATCGCCTGGGCTTTGTGCTCTCTCCCCCGCAGCCCCTGGCGAGCGCTGGAGCCCCCAGGAGACGAGCCGAGGCGAAGAGCCTGTGTGGCACCTGCAAGCGTGGCAAACCTTGGAGCCGTGGCAGCGCACGAAGCCGTCCCAGCGCAGGGGCTGGGCACAGGCTGCCCAGCCGCCCCTGGGGTCTGCAGCAGTGTAGGCCTGACCTCCTCCCGCTCCCCCTGTCATGGATCCGTCTGTTAAGAAATTGATCCCTGTGCCACCAGCCCTGTCTCCTTTTTCCTTTCAAATGGTGTCACTCTTCTATTTCCTGGCCTCTCTAATAGATTTTTATATAATCACTACTGTGCACTTTTAAAGAGCGATAGATCACGTTCATTGCTTTTCCCCGTGATTAATTTCCCATAATAGTCCTCTGTAACACCAAGGCAAAGAGAGGAGAGAGAAGAAAACCCCCACATTATCCACTTTGTGCTCAGAGTATAAATGAATTAGATTTAATTTTTGTTTAATTGTTTCCATAGCTCAGCCTCTGCTAACTTTGCAGGATAATTTATTTTGCAGTCTTGGGGAAAAGAAGGGAAGAAAGTCTCTGCAGCCGAGCGGTCTGCCTGTGGATAGCGGTTAATTACAGCTGATAGCCTTATCTGCTTGTAATTAGTGGCGTCACGTTGGGTGTGCTCCTGCTGGCGGCTCCCCTTTGCAACCCCAGGTCGATCACAGGCGAGCGGCACAGGGTCTGGAGCCACTGGTGAGCTGGGAAGGGGCGAGCTGGGGACGTGGGATGTTCTCATGCATTTTCGCACTCAAAAAGTGCGGGGGCCCTGGCCGAAGAGCTGCTTGGCTTGGCTGGGGCGGCAGCAGGACCCACGGTGCAGGCTGGGCTCAGCCCCACACGTCCCAAGCGCTGGCACGACTCTGCCTGGCAGTGGAGACGGCTGTGCCACCCCTGGGGCAGGACTTGGTGGCCGGGTGACACTGCCAGCATGGGCAGAGCCAGAGGAGGAACCAGGAGGGAGGTGAGGAGTCCAGGTTGTCCCAGTGTGGGGCTGCTGTGGGGCAGGGCTGGGTGCTGGGGGGCTGCCATGGGGCAGGGCTGGGCTCGTTTCCCACGGCCTTCTGCTGCGAGCTGCCCTGATGGGATGGGAGGTGAGGGGCACGTTCCCATGAGACACCCTGGTCCCACAGGACACCCTGGCCCCACAGCTCTGCAGACCCCCAGCGTGAGAGCAGGCCGGTGACTTCCATGCTGCGGTGACAAGTAACCAGAGCGAGGGGAGTTTACTCCATCCACCTAATTTTTGGGACTAGCTCGTTAAGGGGAACGTTTCGTGGGGAAGGTACGAGCTCCCTGCACCGTGGCCCCCGCAGCGAGGGCTCTCCTGGCTCGGCTGAGCCTCGAGCATCCAGCCCCGGCCAGGTTAGAGCCAGACTCTGGGGAAACAGCCCCATGACCAGCACCCAGAGCAGGCAGGGGTCTGGCAGCATCGCTCCCTGCCCGCGTCCCACTGCTTCTTGCAGCAGGGAGCTGCTCGGGGCGGACTCCACTCTGCGGGTCTGAGCTGGTGCTCTCCTCTCCGGGCACAGGGTCCTTGGCTTCCCGGGAATCACTTCCCCCTGCCTGGTGCCAGTGCCTGGGCAGGGGCTGTGCTGGCAGCGGGGAGAGGAGGCTCCAGGAGTCACTGCCCGGCATCCAGCATCCTCCCCTCTGATGGCCCCCAGCCACTGGAGCCTGGTCCCGTCCTGCCCCAGTGGGAGCGTGGGAAGAGCAGTGGGGATGGAGCCACCGCACGTCCTCCTCGCCCAGCTCGCCCATTAATCACCGGCTGCGGGGGCATCGGGCCCCTGCTTAAAATGCACTGGCAGTGCTGAGGTGAGAGCAGGAGCTCGAGAGAGCCTCTGCTAATCTGCTCCCTCGGAGATGGGCTACCTTCGGCCTGTTAATCAGTTGCAGTAATTACAATCCCAACTTTACATGTGGAATGTTAATTAAAGGACGGGACGCAGGGACCTGCAGCCTGGCAGTGAGCGGTGTGCCTGGCAGCGAGGGGTCAGGCCGGGCAAGAGACTGCGGGGGGCAACCCCAGTGCCCCTGGACTCATCTGCTTCTCCTCCCAGCAGCCAGGGCAGGCGCAGAGCCGCGGTGGTGCTGGGCAGGGAACTGGCTGCCGGTGCTTGCCGGTGGTTTATGCTGCCTGTGCTTTGTGTCACGGTGGCTGCCTGGGTTTCTGGCCTGCTGCTCACCTCTGCCATTGCTTTGCTGATGCGGATGGTGAGATTTGGTGAGGAAAGAGGATATTGCAAATGGAGGTCCACTGCCCTCCCTGCTGCCTGCGCTGGCTCTGTCCTCCCCGTAAACCCCCGGTTCCCCTGAGCCTCCCCTTCTCTGGGCTGAGCACCCCACATCCCTCTGCATCTCTGTCCTGTGCTCCAGCCTCCGACCATCACCGTGGCCTTCTGCCGCACTCGCTCCAGTGCATCAGTCCCCCTGCACTGGGGGGGAGCCCAAAGGAGGATGCGAAATCCGGACATGGCCTGGCCGGTTAAATCTCTTCTGCCCGGGCAGCTCTGCTCTGGGGACAGGGCTCGGCGTTCTCCTTCCTGAACTTCACAAGGTCCCCCTGAGCGATACCCGGCCTCCTGGCTGGGGAGAACATCTCTTTCCATCCCTGCTGGGACCCTGCGCTGCTCTCGCTGGTGGCTTTAGCCCTCGGCGGGGTGCCCGTGCCCATGCCAGGAGCTGGCAGACACTGGCGTGTGGGCAGCTGAAGCCCAGGGTGCTGCCCTGCTCCGGGCAGGCAGAGCCCCAGTCCCCTGCCTGGTCCCTGCCTCCGCAGAGCCCCGTGCCGCGATGCTTTGAGAAGCTGCAGTTGTCCCTTCGCTGTCCCCGAGGACTACACGGCGTGCCGTCAGCCTGCGGCCCCTCCGGCTCTGCTGCATTGGTGCCCTTGGCTGTGCTTGCCTGTCTCGGGGGGACGGGGAGCCCTGTGATGCCAGGGCTTTGGAGGGGACTACGTGGGTCCCTGGGGCAGCTGAGAGCCGTGGCATGAGGTGGGAGCAGATCCAGGGCTGAGCCCCCGCTGAGGCTGGAGGTGGGGGATGCTCCTCGCTCATCCCTGCAGTGGGCCCGGCCTCATTAGGTGCAAGTGTTTTGTGGAGGAGGAACGGTGGGGAGAGCCTCACTGGCAGCTGGCGGAGGTGGGGATCAGCCCCTGCCGCGGCCGGGGGAGTCATTAAAACCCCGGTCAGCAGCAGCCAGGAGCGGCACTGAGCAATCTGCCGGGGCGTTAGTGCCCTGGATTATTGCTGTGAGCAGCTGAAGGAGAGCAGAGAAGAGGCGTGAGCTGAGAGGAATGACAAAGAGGGGAAGGAGAGGAAGAAGCCCTGGAGGAGGAGGAGGAGGCGGGGGGAGGCTGGATGAGTGCCGCAGGCAGTGCGGGGTGCTCCAGCAGTGATGCTTCGCTGTCCCAGCATCTGCCTGGTCCCTGCTCCCTGAGTGGGGCGTGGTGTCCTGGTGCATGTGCTGTTGGCCCTGGTGCCCCGTCCCATGGCAGCCCCCTCCCCTCAGTCCCTGGGGCTGTTGGGCTCCTTTCTTGCGTCGCTTTTGTTTTCTCCACAGAGAGGTGGAGTTGCCGGGTCATTGAGATCTCTCACTGGCGCTTTCCCATGGGGTCTTAACCAGGTTCACTAAAGCTCTTCTGTCTCTTCATCCACGCTGGTCATAAATCGGGGGCTTGTCTCGCTGGGATCTGGGCTGTTGCCAGTCTTCAGATGATCCGGCTTCTCAAAATAAGGAATGCTTCTCCTGGCATTTCTTGCTCCCTCCCATCACCAGCGGCGTTGGAAAGGGCAAGGGGGAGGACACGTGCGCTGCGGCAGCCGGCTCCAAAGGCAGCCCCGGGAGCTGCACGCCCGCGTGGCGGCCGGGAGGGCTGGGGAGGTGCGGAGCTCTGCACGGCACTGCTGCTTGGGCAGGTACTCAGGGGTGCCGTTGTCCCACCTGTCCCAGAGGCTTCTCTGCCAAGGAGCCTCGGCAGCATGAACGCCACACCGAGGTAAGGAAAAGGGGGCTGACGGTTCCCAGAGCAGAGCAGGGCGCTGTGCTGGGCGGGCTGGCCTTCCACTGCCGTGGCAGAGGCAGGCACCGGAGCCGGCGATGCGCCTGTGTTTCGCTGGTGCAGCTGAGTCGTGCTGTGTTGGGGCTGCAGCTGGCAGATGACCCCAGAAAGCTGCTGTAGCTCCTGGAGGAGCAGCGCTGGTGGTCGCCATTGCTCTGGGAGGAGCCACTTCATGTATTTGCTCTCCAGGTTTGGGGTCAAGGATGGTCCATCAGGATCTTGCTGGCCTGGAGCTGCTGGACTGCAGCCCTGTCCTGGGCTGCTGCAGGTGTGGGCTGGAGGGTGAGCATGGTTGGAGCTGCCGGCGTGCTGGGGCTGAGCACAGCAGCCGTCCCACGGGGCGGACGGGGGTCAGGAATCCACCTTGAGCCAGAACAAGGGATTCCCCCGTGCCCTGGTGCCTGGCCCATGGGGTGTCCAGCAGGCAACCGCAGGCAGCTTCTCTAAGATATGGCCAGCGAGTGGGACAGGGTTTAAGATCCTTAAAGAGAGGAGGAGCCGAGCGTCACCTTGGGAGCCCGGTGTGTGTGCGCAGGCAGGGGCAGGGCAGGGGCGCAGGCACGGTTCCGTGGGTGGGCAGGCTGCCGGCGTCGGGAATGGTTGCGGGGACCTTGCACGGCTCATGGGCTCGGTGCGTTGGGGCTGGAGAGCGATGCCAGGCTGCGTGCTAACCTGCCTCTGCTCGCGTGGCAGGGGGCAGCGCCGGCAACACTGGGGTCCTCCCGCCTCTCCCCAGTGGGGCAGCCGCACAGTGCGGTCCCAGCCCTTGGCGTGGGCACCAGGGGCCGGGGGGGTCTCTGCAGGAAAGGGCAAAGTGGTGGGTTTGTGGTGGGGCTGGTTCAAGTCCTTGCTGCCCTTTTGGTTTCTCGCCAGCCTCAGGTGTCTCTCCCTCTTCCTTGGCCCACTAGGCAGGCGGTGCCTGTCCAGAGCCCAGCAGAGGCGAGACAGATCTCCTCGCTCTTGCATCTTGGATCCTCTGTGCAGTGGCATTTTGGCCCTGTGGTACCTTCTACCCTCTGCCAGGGAGCTTGTCACGAGTGCACTGGGCTGGCTCTCCTTGTGTGGCTGTGGGCACCGCGTGTCCCCAACTCGCTGTGTCCTGCGGAGCCCCGGGGCAGCCTCTGCTCTGAGCTCTGGGTGATGCTCCAGACTGGGCTCCGTCTTGCTGCTCTGCTCCTCGCAGGAGAACCCGTGTGTGGTCTGGAGTTGCAGACTTTGAAAGGGCAGGAGCACCAAAACTGCCTTTCCATGTTCATCCAACCTTCTTTGTATTTGACTTCAAAGAGCTGCTCCCAATGAGCCGCATGTGAGGGAGGCCTGGAGGAGCTTGTCATGTGGACCGTGGCCGTCCCGTTTCACTGTGCAAATCTGCTCATCCCTCTCTGACCCCTGCCAGCCTCATGAAAGAGCCCTTTTCTTCCCTTCTTGGAGCTCCTCAGATCTGCTCCATGGTCTCTCTCTCCCCCTTATTCCTTGGGTACCATTTCACAGCTGTATTTTGGTCACACGGGAGGTGGCTCACGGAGGTCGTAGTGCTGGTCCCAGAGCTTCTCTTGATGAGGATCCCACTTCAGGATACCTTCATCCTTCTGTGCTAGAAAATGCTGGCGTTTCTCCATGCAGCTACTTCCTCCTGGCAAAGCACCAGCTGGATCACCAGGAGAGACACACTGAGGCTTTCTCCAGGCTTCCTCCGCCTGCTCCCCAGCTGGTGGCCGGGTCCCTCTTGTGAGAGGTGGAAGCCCCCTGCCATCTCCCTTGGTCTCCTGTCCTCCGATGGGGCAGGCTGCCTGCAGAGGTCCCGTGCCTCCTCGGTGCCCCGAGCACCCTCCCTGCGCTGGTGATGGAGCCAGGGACCCACAGCCCACGAGAGCCTGAGGTCCGCTGAGCCCCTTCTTGCACAAACCCCTTGAAATCACACCAGGCGGTCGCCCTGGCAGGACCCTGGGCTGTGGGTACCCAGCTCCAGGAGAGCCCCTCCTGCCCTCCTGGAGACGGCCGGCAGAGCCGAGCTGTCCTTCCACCAGCCTGCCGCGGAGCAGAGCCGAGTCGGGGAGCCGGCAGCCGGGCAGGCGGGACTGCGGCGCGCTCAGCTCGGGGCTGCGGCACGTGGGACCAGCACCACCGCCATCTCCCCTCCCCGGGTGGCGTGGACACGGCACAGTTTTCCCACTGGTGGGCTGGTGCCGTGGAGTAGCTGCGGGGCGACCCAGCAGCACCGGTGGCGTTACGTGGCAGAGGGTGACCCTTTCTGCAGCAGTACCAGGTGCTTTCCATGCAGTTTGAGCTTTTCCATCTCATTTGTTTTAGGGATTAATTGAAGAGTTTCTCCTCCCGCCTTCTCCCCCATTACATACAGCTGCACATGGATTTTAGGGTCGTGCTTGTTTACTTCGGTTATATTTACATTAATGGTGTTTGTTTTAGGAAAAACAGCAGAAATCCCATAAAAACAAGTGTTCTTTGTGTCCTGCAACTGCCACCGCTGCCCCGTTGGGGTGGAGGCTCCCAGGGCGGGCGGTTGCCCTGGACAGCCCCTGCCCAGCTGCCCCTTACCCACCGCAGTGATATGGAGAACTCTGGCGTGGGCACGGGCAGCTTCCAGCATCCATGCGGTACCGGCTGTGAAGTGTCCTCTGACATGTGTGAGGAGCAGCACCCTGAGATGGGCTGTGGGTTTGGTGGGTTTTGACCCCCGGACCCATGCCCCAGCAGCGGCAGGAGCGGGCGCTGAGCAGGGTGAACCCCAGTCCCGGAGCGGGGCTGCTGCTAAAACCTGCCTCTGCTGGGGCAGCCGGCGGGTTCGTGCTCTTTCATCCGGAGGTTGGAGCGGGGAGAGCGTTTAAGAAGAAGAAAGAGAAAGAGGAGGGAGGAAGTATAATTATTTTTCCAAATAGCGCTCAGCCGCCGGATGCCTTTAAAGTTCCCTTTGTGTTCCCACAGGTCAGGCTGGGCAGAGCCTGGCCCGGAGCAGCGCGGCACCGGCCGCCTTTGTCGGCATGTCTGCGGTCTCGGTTATTAGCTGGGATACGGAGACCCAGAACCTCAGATCTTCTGTGTGGCTGGTGGGAGAAATAAGCAGAGCTGCCTTATCACGTTCATTTAACTGGTTAATACATCTTCAGAGCAAATAATGCAGTCTGTGGGTGAATTGCTTAACCAACCTCATTACTATTGTGCATTTAGCAGCTTGGAGGAAGATAATACCTTTCAGGTTTGACCCAATTTTAGTTTTTGTTGTCATAACCATGGAAAATCGACCTTCAGAGACCCTCAGCAGTGAGCCTGAATAGGAAGTGATTTACAGCAAAAGTGCTGTGCAGAATACTTAATGCACTTGTGCAGAAAAACAGGCTGCAACCATCGTCCTGGCATCCCTGTCCCCCTGCAGCAGGCGCTGCCCCAGCTCCTGGGCACGTGCTGCCTGCGCTGCCCAGGTGCTGTCTGTGTGGGACAGGGTCCGCGGCGGCTCGGCCGTACGGCTGCTGCCTCGCCTGCACAGTGCCGTGCTGCCCTCCCCGCGGCACCGGGGTGCTCCTTGGGTGACCCAGAGTGGGGCTGGCGTGGGCACCTGCTTCCCTGGGGGCAGACGAGCTGACGAGCTGGTGGCTGTCACCGCTGGTGCCAGGGCTGCTTGCGGTGGTGGTGCAAGAGCCCCGATGCTGGGGGCTGTCGCCGCTGCTCGTGCCAGAGGGTCAGGGTGTGCCTGCAGATCAGTTCTTGGGCTCTGTGGGAGCCGTGCCCCAGCCTCTGGGGTCCCCAGGGCTGCCCTGGGGGAGCAGGCACCCGCAGCCCTGCCTCGGCCCCTGCTCCTGCTGCTGGAGGTGGGAACTGGAGCATCCCGGCCGCTCGCAGCTCCCGCGCTGCCTCGGAGCATCAGGGGATGAATAAAAAGGTAGAAGGTGATGTTCCTAATTGCAAAACTGTGGCACTTTCCGGGACTGTGTTCTCCATCCTTTTGCTCAAGATGGTTTCTCCTTCCGTCCGTTGCCTCTTTCTCCTCTTCCCTGACTCTTTCATCTAGCAGCAATGCACCTTTGGTACGGCGAGGCTCTGTGCTAAGGCTGTGATAACGCCCTGTTCTCTGGAGCTGGGCGAGGAAAATGCAAACGCTACCAGCGGGGACGCATCCTGCTCCCCGAGCACCTCGAGTTGCCTCCCCGCTTCACTCCTAGCGAGCACTTTCCTTCCAGCTCGCTCAGCCTGCGCCTGCTCGCAGCCTCTTCAGGGCTCCCCGAGTGCGGGGGTGCCCCCCATGGTCAGGGTGCTCCCCATGGTAAGGGTGCACAAGCAGCCTGCACCCCATGAGCACCTCTGGAGCCCAGCCACGGCACGGTGACGGGTGGCCTGGCCTTGGCCAGACTTTCCTCTCCCCGCTGCCTCTTGCAGGTGCTGGGAGCCACCAGCCCGGTGCTTTTCTGCCAGTGCCCTTCGTCCGCCCGGTTTGTGCCGTGGGAGGCGGTGACAGCCCCGACGCCGCGCCGGCAGCGTTCCCACGGGTGAGATGTCACCCGCGCCTGGCGGGGGTGGTTCCCATCCCTTTGGTTTTGTCTGTGGCAGGCAGAGACTTTCCCAGCTCCGGCAGCGAGGGTGCGTGGGACCTTCCTCTCGCTCAGACGGGGAGGAGGGTGGCAGGGAGGTGACAAGCCTTCCTCCCCTTTCCCGAGGCAGCTGCGAGCGCAGCTCTGCCACCCAAGCCTGGCTCCGTGCTGCTGCTGCTACTGCTGCTGCTGCTGCGGCGCGTGGGTGGTCGCTGCGGTGCGGGATGCAGCTGATGGCGGAGCCCAGGGCCGGGGGAGCCGGTGGTGCCTGCGGGGTGCTGGCTGCTCCTGGCAGTGGGTGGCCGGGCTGGCTCTGGCCCCCAGCCCAGCACCAGGGACCCAGAGGGCTCTGCCTGCTCCCTCGGGGGTTTGTGGGCAGGAGCAGGGTCCTGCGGTTGGAGGGGTCAGTGATGCTGTGGGGATGCTGCAGCGGGGATGCGCTCTTCTCCCTCCTCTCCTCAGGACTGTGCTGGAGTCGGGGCACAAAACAGGCAGCTAATATTAGATTGCTTTAATTCTGCTGTTTTGCAGCTAAAGGAGAAGCTGCTCCCTCAGCGCAAGAGTTGAAACTCTTTAGCCTTCCTCTGTGTCACCTCTATGGCCATGGATACCTCCAGGTGTGACGTAAGTGAGACTGGGGGAAAAAACATCTTCTGTTCAGCATCAAAATCCTATTACCAAGCGCTGTGTTCTGCTGCACAGATATCAGGCTCGGCGCTGATAAGTGGGAAATAGCTCCTGATCCGGGCTGGAGCAGGAGCTGTATCTCAGGCTGCACAGGCTCGGAGTGCTGCTTCAGTGCGTTTTCTGCTGAAAGAGTCCCCGCGCTCCCCCTCCTCTGCGACCGAGCGAAAAATCACTGCGGGTGTCGCCTTCGCACCCCCCTGGCCGTCCCCTCCAGCACTGCCCTAATGAGGGGGATCTCTCCGTCACCCCACTGCCATGACAGACCACGCTGGGCTGGGGCAGGCTCCAAACATCCTCTGGGGAGTGTCCCCGGCGTGGGGGCAATGGCAGGGGCTCAGTCACCTGAAAACGAGTGGGCGCAGGCCAGGTCCTGCACCCCCCACAGCAGCAGCAGCAGCAGCAACAGCAGCAGCCGCCGGGCTGGCCCTGGGATGGCGGCTGCTGCGGGCAGCTGTCCTTCTTTTTCCATCTCCTCCCTGGGGTGCTGCTGGCTTTGATAAAACCTCTTAGCCTTCCAGGGGTTGTCTTGTAGATCTAATCGCAATGTTTTATGGTGTAGTAAAAGCCCGGTGGCTCCTGAGGGAGATGCCCAGTGGGGATCGGCTGTCTGCTTCCCACCCCTCCTGGGGCTGGCCCGCTTTCCCTGCAGGGGGACGTTGCAGGAGGGGGGCTGGCTGCCGGGCCCCCGCTGCCAGTGGGGAACACGCCAGCCCCGACTCTGTGCGCACACATGGGTTTGCTTTTGAAAATAGAAGGTGCTGAAAAAATGTTCCTGCGTTCAGCTTGTTTCAGGGACGCTGTTGGGTTTTCCCTGTGTTTATCGTGTCCTGCGCTCGCTGCATGTGCAGGAGGGGTTTTTTTTTTGGTCTTGGGTAAACCCTGCAATGCGAGTGTGGAAGCTATGGCTAAATGGGTCCGTGTTGGAAATAAGGTGTCGGGGGGAAACCGAGGGGTGCTGCCTCCAGCGCTGCCCGGTGCCGGGCTGGGGTTGGTGGGGAGAGGGCTCCCGGTTGCTGAAGCCCCAGAGACCCCCAGTGATTCGAGGGCAAAGCTGGGCTCAGGCAGGAGCTGTCATTCCCTACAGGGGTTTCTGGGTGAAGTTCTTTGCCCTGTGCAGTGCAGGAGCCAGGGGAGATGATCCTCGTGTTCTTCCCAGCCCTCACGCCCAGCTGCCTCGCAGGCTTAGATACGGCTCATGCCTCAAGCACCCGCTTGGGGCCGGTTCTGCTGGAGGTGCTGGGCTCCCCGGCTGCCTTTCCCAGGGGACACGGGGTGCCCAGCCTGGCTGCTGGCTCCGTTCTCAGGCTGATTGGTGGTATGTGGCGGGGGCAGCCAGCAAGCAGGGTGGGGGCTGCGTGGGGGGCGAGCGGAGGGGAAACGTGTGTGTGATTAAGAAGCCCCTTGGGAGCCAGGATGGCTGAATCCCCGCTGAACCCCCAGCTCTGCTGCAGTTCCTGGTAACAAATGAATAACCCAAGGTGGAGAGAAGAGGGGCTGCGCCGGCAGGATGGGAGGGGATGGCGGAGGGGCTCCTGTGCCGGGGGGGTTGGGAATCCGGCTGTGACAGACCGATGTTAAAGGGGACCAGGATGGAGGGGCTGGGGAGCGTGAAGTTGTGCTGAGCTGTGCTCTAGCTCTGCGTGCTAATCAGAAGCAGAGCCTAATGAGCAGGACTAATGAGGCAGAAGGGGAATTCCAGCAAGTTTGGGGAGGCTGGGGAGTTTCTGTGCTGTTCACCATTTCTCTGGCGGTTTTCTGTGGTCTCTCCCCAAAAGCAGGTGGGTTCCCATGGTGGGGACGGTGCCCTCTCCCAGTAGCATGCTTGGCGTGCCTGGGTTTTGCAGCAGAGCCTGGCTGCACCCCAGATCCCAGCAGCTGCAGATGCTGGTCCCAGTGTATCTGCACGCTCCAGCCTCCTCCTGGGGCTGGGGGGACGCATGCCCCGGAGGTGTCCGTCCCTGCTTGGCAGCCAGGAATGCTGGAGCCTGAAGACAGGAGCCGGGTGTCAGTGACAGGGCTGTGGGAAGGGTGGTGATGTGGGGCCGAGGGCACATCCCGACTGTCGAGCCTCGGGCTGCACGCCTGCCTGTGTTCTGCACCGATGGAGGCGGCCACGGGAGCGTGCCCCTCCGGCAGCCCTGCCAGTCTTCTCCCCCAGGAGGCTGGGGAGATGCAGGGGCAGTTCTGTGCCGTGTTTGGGATCCCTCTGCCCATCTTCCTCCACATCCTCCCCTGGCCAGCATCTGAAAGCCTCCATGGGCTGCCCATCGGCGGCTCACCGGCTCTCTCGCCCCTTCCCCAGGGCTGCTGCACCGCTGGGAAGTGGCATCTCTGTCCGGGCACTGCGCTGCTTCGTTTATTGGGATGCTGCTGAAGGGGTGTTTGGGGGATGCCAGTGGCTTCGCACGACCCCAGCCAGCAGCCTCCCCCCGGGGACTGCTGCAGAGCTGGCCCGGGGGCTCCCGGCTCCCTTTCCATTTCCCTCTTGGTTTTGGTTGATTTGAAGGCAGGAGGGTGATTCGTGAGCCACACCACTGCGGGCATATTTTTTTTTTCTTCTTTCCTCTTCTTGGTTTTTAATGAGCCAACCTTGGAGGACCTTGAGAGACGCTCCTGCAGCTTTGCTGTGACTTATCTCCCGGCCTCTGCCCCCTATTCCGCCGAGGGGATAAATCTCGGCTCCCAGCGCGGAGCCGGCGCTCCGAGCCCGTCCCGCCACGCAGTGCAGGCATCATAACTCACAGCGGGCGGGGGGGCTGCTGGCGGAGGTCATGAGGTGATGTCGCCGCTCGGTGCCGTGATGGATGGGCTGCCCGGGGTCGGGGAGCAGGGGGAAAAATCCCATTACAATGGGGGACAAGCTGTTAAATTATCTCCTGTTCAACCTGGGTCGGGGAAAAACAAACCAGACCTGCTGAGAGTGGCGTGGGACCGCGGGCTGCCTCCGAGGAGCCTTTGGGGGCAACGGGTGGGTCAAGGGGTATGTTTTCCCTTAAGAAGAAGCCTTTGTCTTTCCTTGTCTCCATGCCAAGCGTGCTGCTGAGGCCGGGGCTTATGCTCCCTGGGGAGGCAGGACCAGCCCCAGCATCCTGCATCATTACAGAGGCCGGGACATGGTCCCGCTGGGGACCCCCGTGCTGGGGACCACCATGCACCCCTTGCAGCCAAGCCCCAGGGCCAGACACGCTTTCCCCTCTCCTGGGGGGCTTTGCTGGTGGGCAGGGTCCTGCCTGCTGGGCTGCCTCTGCGTGTGTCGGGCAGCCGGGCCACGCTCCAAAGCTGCTCTCCAGCCGTGAGATAATTGTGCTGTTAAAAGCGCGGTGTTCAGAGGCGCCGAGCTGTGCGGTGTCCTCCTCCGTTATTAGCAGCGATGCCTACACAGGGACGGGACTGGAGCCTCTCCCTCTCTCTTGCAGGCTGAGGAGCTGCTGCTGTGAGACCTCGACGGCTCTTCCTGACGGCGCCGAGGGGCGAACGCGAGCGTGAGCTCCCGCCTGCGACGCAGCACGAGGTACCAGCTCTTGGCCTCCAAGTACGTCGCTCCCACCGAGCAGCCCAGGTAGGGGGAGCGTGGAGACGGTTTTTGGTTGAGGATGAAGCTGCTGCTTCCCACGGGCCGTGCCTGGGGCCGCAGCCCATGATTCAGCCTGGCTTGTGCTTTGCTCCAGCACTGGGTACTGATCCCGTGCCCACCCGCAGTGGCACCAGTGCCCGATGTCCAGGCTCTCGTGAAATGACCTGGCGAAGGGGAGTGTGGCGGGGAGAAGCCATGGCCGCTCCGGTCCTTGTGGGATGGGTGGTGGTGATGGGGGTCTGGTCCTGCCTGTGGGCTGGGCTCCCTCCTGCTCCATGGGGATCAGTCCCAGCCATCTCCACCCTGCTCGCTGCAGGAGCGTGGGGGTCCCGGAACGTGCGGGACCTCGGTGGTCTCCCTGCATGGGCAGGGGAGCGCGCAAGCGTGATGCTCACCCAGCCCCGCATGTCGCAGCCCAGCCGGACCTGCCAAGACCCAGCTCTTGGCACAGAGCGTGCCGCAAAAACCCACCGCGGCTGCGTGGTCTAGGTTGAACCCGTTCCCATCAGTTCACGTTACACGGACTAAAACCTGCCTCGTGCTGACACTAGCCTGCACTGGGAGCTCGCACCAGCTTAAAGAGTAGTTAAAATTTAAACCTATCAAAGGCAGTGTGACTTTCTGCTCCAGACGAGCCATTGTCCTCGTTTCTTCCCAGCGTTGTGGTACCCGAGGGTGCAGCCAGCCCTCGGTGGGGCTGTGGCAGTGCCGGCACAGCCGCGCTTTCGACATGATGGCCGGGGTCTGGGCGCTGCTTGGGGACAGGGCACATGGCACCGTCTGCTGCTGCACACATCTCCTGGCACGCTGCCCCGCCGGCTGCTGCTCCTGGGGGACCCCCAGAGCCGGGACTGCTCCTCCCCGGCTGGCGGGAGGAGAGTGGAGCGCCCGGGTGCGAGCGGGTGCTGGCGGAGCCGTGCATCGCCGTCCGGCTCAGCGTGCTGCGGGGGTCCCGGCACTGGGGAGCCGCACGTCCCCGCCTTGCAGCGCTGCTCGCCGCACGCCAGCTCCTCTGCACTGCCCCGGTCCCAAGCGCTGGCTCGGAACTCATCAAACAGGGAGCGAGGTTTTGAGCCTCCTCATCCCTCGGCTGGGGCAGAGGTCGTCCCAAGCGGGGGATTAGAGAAGCCTCGGCTCTGCGAAGAGGCAGTGCAGATGGATTTCCCCAGCTGCATTAATCAGTTTGAAGGCAGCAAAGGCAGCTGAGCTCTGTGTATCACCTTGAAGCTTTTGCTTTTTTTTTTTTTTTTTTTGTCTTTTAGAAAACTTTGGGTGGATGTTATTGCTCATGAAAGCGAGGGGCTGATCATGCTGGGAAGGAGCAGGCGTAGTGTGGGCTGGCACTATTATGCAAGCTTCCCACATGCCGCTCTGCCAGTGCGCTCCGTTCCAGAACAACAGCACGCGCCCGTGTGCCAGCCCTGAGCCCACCCCCGGGTCTGCCAGAGCACCGCGGTCCTGCTCTGCCCACGTCGCCCTCGCCGCGGGCCCAGCCCGCACTGCCCGTCCTGCCCACGCCGCGCTCCTGCCTCCTGCGAGCTGCTCCTGCAAGGGGACATGAGCCCGGCGGGTGGGCGAGCAGGGGTGGAGGGGCTGCACGGTCCTGCCTGGCCTCTGCCGGAGGAGGGGGAGTCATGGGGCTGCGCCCCAAGCTGGCTGTGGGGCTGCCCCGCAGCACCGTGGTGTGCCGGAGCCGGCCGGTCGTGGGTACCGTGTCCAGAGCAGGGGCGCTGGGAGTTTCTGCTGGGACCTCGCAGTGCACTGGGCCATGTCCCGAGGATGGGGCTGTGTGGATTTTCCTGGGGGTTTGGAGTCAGGTTGTCACCCTGGCGGTGAGGGAGTTGCCCATCCCAGGGCAACGTGCCTCGTCTGGCCAGGCCGGTGCAGACGTTGCTGCCGGGACCCTCCCTGGGCACCAGGGCAGAGGGGGGGCTCACCTGTGCTCAAGCCATGGAGCCTCTTTTCTCCCTGCTGCTTTCTTCTCTGCCCTTAAACCGCCCTCCCCGAGAGCTGTCTCCCTCGCTGGGGCCTTGCTTGAAGGCTGTGGGTTGCCGGCCGGGAACTGCAAAGGAGGGCGCTGGCGCCGTGCGCGAGTCTCGCCGGGGCGGTGGGGAGCAGCCTGGTGCATGGAGGAACGCGCCGATGCGGAGTCCCTGCGATGACTCTCCCCATCATCCCCAAACCCGCTGGACCCCCCCCTCCCTGGGAGAAGAGCCCTCCTTAAAGGGAGGCTTGAAGATGAGCAGTGGAGAAACATCTGACAGGGGAGCCCTCGAGGCGCTTTTGTTCCAGTGAGTGGGAGTGCGAGATCCGCTCAGACATGAAAGGCTGCGCAGCTCCGTCCCCAAAGTCACGGCGAGGAGGAGGAGGACGGGGGGTGCGTGGCTGCACGGGGAGGTCATCCCGGGAACGACTGGCACCGGGATCCCCGCTCCCTCCCTCCCCTCCAAGCAAGTAAATTAGGTCACACTTGAAAGTCAGTTTCTTGGCTGTGGATTTAATTTAGCTTTTCCAGGCTAGTTATCATATAATAAATTCCAGGAGATTTATAGAAAACATGCCCAGGGAGGCTTAGCCAGTGTGTAACAAGATTTGTGCCTATTTCCCACTGTCGAGCAGCTCCAGCAAGCGCGGTGCTGCTGGCAGAGGCGCAGGCAGGGCTGGCAGGAGGTCCCCGGGGGGTTGGCCCCCCAGGACTGGGCAGCCCCGGCAGTGGGGGCCCGTCACCCCACAGCTCTCCAGGGTACGGGAGTGTCCGGAACGCAGACCTCCTCTGCCCCAGCTCCCCAGCGGGAGCAGCAGCCACTGCCATAAATCACCCAGGAGTGTTCCCCGTGGCCGTTCGTCACTTCTCGCATCGGCTCGACGTGAGCAATGTCAAGTGGGAGCCCGTCCTGGTGGTGCCCAGCATGCGAGCCGTGGGTGCCGGTGGCGGCGGTGGTGTGAGGACTCGGCAGCCCTGGGCGCGGTGCCAGAGGGGAGCGATGGGGAGGTTTGGGGGGCCACCTGGTGCCTTTGTGCCCGAGGAAGGTGTGCGAGATGTCCCAGCCGAGGGGGACCTCGTGTCCTGTCTTCCCCTGCTCCCGGGGCGCAGGTGGCCGTGAGACAGAGCTCGGATCTGCAGCTCTTTGCTCTCCCTGCTGCTGGAGGCGGGTTTCCCATCGCTCTGGGAAAGGCTGAGAAAGGAAAAGCGCTGGGATTTGTAGTGATTCGTGGTACTCGCAGCACACCGGCAGCTAAATGGCTGCGAGAGCGCTGGCTCGGCACAGAGGGCACTGCCAGCCACGCTCCCCACTCCGTCTCTCGCTGCTAACGCCGCCCAATTAGTGTCTTATTAGTCACTCCGCGTGTTAAAGCATTAAGAACAATTAAGGGTGAGAAGAGTTTCCAGATGTAGCGGCAAGCGCTGGAGCTGGGAGCTGGCAGCTCCGCTGGCTGCTCCCATATGGAAAGGATCTCACGCACAGCGGGACCACGAGGATCAGCCCACGGACACTGGGGCTGCCATGGGGTCCCGGGGCCGCCGAGGTACGGACAGCCGACAGGCGACCCCGTTGCGGTGCAGCCCCAGGGGCGATGCCCACCTCTGCTGTCAGTGCTGCGGCCAGGGGCCTCGCCGAGCTGGGACAGAGCCACAGGGGCTGGGGGGTGGTCGTGGGAAACGGCCGCTGGGACACTCGCTGCCGGGGGGAGCTGCCGGGCCTGCCTCTGAGCGCTGCTTGAGCACGTTGGACGTGCTCCCCGTTATTAAGTTTGCAAATGAACTCAAGTCAAATATTTATTTATTGGCTGGGCTGGGTGTGAGTCAGAGTCCCTCCGCTCGGCGCCCAGCCGTCGCTGGCAGCCCCGTGCCGCGCCGTGCCTTTCCTGGCGAGAAAACGGGGCTGGGAAAGCGTCTGGCTGTGAGCAGCTACGAGAGTGCATCTGGGACACGGCGTGTGGGGGACAACCGCCTCGACAAAGATAGCGCCCATGTTGTGACACTTCGAAGCGCAGGAGAAGTAGCACAAGCAGAGACGAATGGGACTTCAGAGCCTGAGTGCAAGTGACTTCAGCTCCCCAGAAATAGTCCCTGGGAGGCGCTGGAGGGAGGAGGCCTGGAGCAGGCCGTTCCTGGGGCTGTCAAGGTGCTCCCACGGCTGGTGCCCCTGCGCAAGGTAGGTCGCACCCCCACCGCTGCACCCACCATTGCATCCCACCCTATTGCACTGGAGGGGGCCACCGGCCGGGGACCGGGGAGGCGGCGGTGGCCTCTGCCCGGTGCAGGCGATGGGGCGTGTGGCTGAGCGGGGCTGGCCGGGCGCCGTTCCCGTGCCACTGGCCGGGTGCGCTCCTCCTTCCTCACCAGCACGTTGGCCTGGGTGGATGTATTTTATTTTGGCAGCCTGGGCATGTTTGCCGGCCCAGGGTGGTTGTGTTTATAGCTGTGGCCTCCCCATGCTCCTTGGCACCAAACCCCTCGCCCTGCGGCCGGGTGCTTTGGTTTTCCCGCCTGCTGCTGGAGGCTTTGGGTGCCCTGGTGATGCAGAGGCTGCCCCAGTCCCTCGCATGGGGCAGCCTCGCCGGTCTCCCCGGGTAGGGATGCTGCGGTCGAATGAGCGCCGCGAGGTGCTGGCGTGCAGCTGGGGCGGCAGAGGGGAGGATGATGGCCTTTGGCATGTTGGAATAATTTCTCTCCTGCTCTCTCCAGGGCGAGGAGCGGTTCTTGGACAGATGGTGTTTTTGAGTGACCTTGTAGCTCTGAGTGATTCCCTCGGCTGCTGAGTAATGGTGGGAGCCGCGGGAAGCAGGCAGCGGTGCTGCAACCTGCTCGCGCCGGTGGGAGTTTGTCAGGGAGCCAGGGCTGGGGAGGGATGTGGGGTGAACCAGGGGATGGAGCCAAAGCCCGACAACCGTGACGTAATGGCTGCAAGGAAATTAAATGTGCACCGTGATCCCCCGCTCCCCTCGGCCGTGGGAAGAGCGCGGCGTGTCTGGTGAGGCTCTTCTGGCGCTCCCTGACAGCTCCTCCGTGCCGTGCCCCCATCTCCTTCGCCTCGGCGGCAAGATCGCTCCTCCTCGCTCTTGCCCTTCCCTGGGAAGAGCCTGAGCCTTCTCCAAGAGCAGCAGCAGCAGCGGTGCCAGCAGGCAGCGGGGCTGGGGCCAGGCGTGGGGGGAAGACCCGGCACCGCTGCCGTGGCAAGTGCTGGGGAATGGTGCTGCTGCCTGCACCGAGCCCCCCAGGAAGAGGGTGCGTGGTGGCACACCAGGAGGGGGGCTGCACCATGCCCACGAGGACTGAGCTGCTTGGCGAGTGCGCTGGGTGCTGGGGGGGGTGTTGAGCCCTAAGGGCGAGGACAGACGGTGCTGCGCACCTCCAGTGCTGGGGGGGGGGGGGTGTCTGCAGCGGCGAGGTGAGCCCCCCGCTCTGCTCTGCTCTGCTTTGCCTCAGCCCCAACCCGGCCGATCAGGGTGGAGCGTGGGATGGGACGTACCCCCGTGAGAAGCGGTGCTTTCTGCGGCAGCGGGCAGAGCTCCCCTGACCCCGTGGCTGGGGCTGTTCGGCCTCTGCCCAGCCTGGTCCCCCCCACGGGAGGTCACGCTCCACCCTAACCCACTGACCCCCAAAATCGTCAGGGGATGGTGTCCGAGGGTCTGTGTCTGCTGCATGGGCGCCGCCTCTGCGAGCCAGAAGCCGAAGCTGGCCGAGGGCGCAGCAGGTAGAAAGGCTCCTGCAATCTGGAGCGTGGCTGACAGCTATGATGCAGGACTGCAGTCCTGAGAGACGTGACCTGAGGGTGGGTACAACAGCACTTTGAGGGACGCCTTTGCCATCGGAGAAGAGTCGCTCCTGGGTGAGCCTCAGCATGAAGAGTCGCTCCTGGGCGAGCCTCAGCACCCTCCTTTGACACCTTGCAGCTACCCACCAGCTTCGCGAAGGCAGCAGCACCAAGAGGTGTCCTAAATCGAAGAAGGAACAAGGAGATCTTGGCACCAGCCTGGAGCATCATTTGCATGCAGGCACAGCTCCTTGCTGCGAGGGAGGCGGGGGCCCCGGCAGCGCCTCGGGGTGAGGAGCGTGGCCGGCACGCTGGCCCTGGCTGCCAGAGCATCCCCTGGGACTGCTGTGGAGGGGGCTGTTGTCGTGGGGATCGCCGTGCTCCAGGTTTCTTGTTTTCATGCTTCTCTGCCTCAACTTGGTGTCTGAGTTTGCCATCCAAGATTTGTGTCTCTGCTCCTTCAACCTGGGATTGCCATCTCGCTTCCGTGCCCCGGTGCCTCCCGGTGCCTCCGAGGGAAGATGCTCCCAGCGCTGTCCCAGCTCAGCCGCTCTCATGGAGCCCATGGGCTGCCGGGGCTCTGGGCGAGGGGGATCCGGGCCGTGTGTCCCTTGGGGCTGACAGGCTGTCAGGAGGAGGTGGCCCGTGGCGGTACTGGTGTGGGCTTCTCCAAACCTGTAACGTAATCCGATAAACCACGGGGGGGCTGTTTCTGTTCCTGTCTGTCCCTGGGCTCTCTGGGGATGGGGAGTGTCTCATGTTCCCATAGGATGGACCACAGAGACCAGCTGGGGCTCGGCAATTCCCAGCTGGATTCAAGCGGTCGGTTGTGGTGTCCCATGGGGCACGATGCTGCTGGCCCCTGCCCAGGGCCTGTGTGGAGCTGCCTAGGAGCCTCTCCGAGCTGGGCCGTGGGCCTGCGGCAGGGCAGAGGGGCGCAGCAGGGGGTGTGCGGGGGTCTCACGGGTCTGCGAGCGGAGCAGGTCAGGCTGCAGGGCCCAAAGTGGCTCCAGAGTCGTCCGAGGGGCGAGCTGGGGGCAGAGCGCTCCTGCGGCGTCTGGCGTGTCCGGTGAGGTGGGAGCATTGTGCAGAAGAGAGGGATGCACGTACCCTGCAGCATCTGCAGAGGGCATGGGGGCTGTCGTCCCCGGGTGCCCTGGTGTGGGGACTGTCCTCCTTGGTGTGCCCTGGGATGGGGACTGTCCTCCCCTGGGTGCGCCGCACCGGTGGCAGCGCTTTCAGTCAGGAGAGCTGCCTGCGGAGAGAGGGGTGGCTGCAGTTGGAGGGCTCTGCCCCGGGGATGGGGCCCTGCTGGGCCCCCTACCCCTCATGCCACGGGTGCTGCTGGGGACGGCCGGGTGCTGTTGGGTGCTCAGATGTGGTGCATCGCCCGCAGCCGCCGGTGCCAGGCTGCCTTGCAGCATCTGAGCAGCTCTGGTTACTTAACATGCAGCAAGTGTTGTACTCGGAGAAATTTAGACGTTAATTTTTTTGTGCTTGCATGTAAATGTGGGTAGGTGCTGTCCTGATTGATGGCAATTAGCATTTTCTAACGGTAACAGATGTTCAGATTGCCAGGAGGCTGGTACCTAACGCCCACACTGCCATCTGTTCCACTGGGCACTGCCTGGGGAAGCGATACCAGCGCCGCAGACCTGCGAGTCCTTGGTGGGGTGTATTTAACAGTATTGTGCAAGGGTTTTGTGGGTTTTGGTTGTTTTTTTTTTTTTTTTTCTGGGGGAAAATAATAATAATAAAGACGTTTTCAGGTTTATAAATAGTACACTCTATTTATTATGGGATGGAGACTTTCCATCTGATTAGCAGCCTGGGTTTCTGCACGGAGTTGGGGAAGAGATCTGGACAGCGCACGGAGCTGGGGTGCCTGGCCCGCGGTTGCGGTGGGAAGGGGCTGTGGTGCAGGGGTGGCCAGGGGTGACCCCCCTGTTCTCTGCCTGCTCCCCACAGCAGGCGGTCGCTGCTCTGCGGCGGCAGAGGCCCCAGACCCCCGAGCCCAGTCCCCGCTGTCCAGGCAGTCCCAGCCACAGCTCCTTCCCTTACCCGATCAGGCACCCAGGTGGTGCCTGTCCCTCCCCGTGCACAGAACTCTCCCCATTTCCTTCCCACCTCCCTTTATCTGCAGGCTTTTACACCCGTTTATGGTTGTGCCAACATTGTCCTTCAGCTTGAGCAGCTCCTCTCCCCGCCGGTGCCTACTCCCCTCGTATTTATAGAGAAGAAGCCTTGGCTGGGCTCGGACGAGCTCCTCGGTTGTGCCGTCCGCCCCCCGGCGCAGCTCTCCGTCGCTGGGGCAGCCCTGCCCTGCTCCTGCGTCCTGGCCCCTCTCACACGTGGCATCCAGCAGCGCGGATCCGGCCCCAGCAGAGCATCACTCGGCGGCGTGGCTGCTGCCTGCTTTCTCCTGGAAATCTCTTTGCCAGGCAGCCTAGAAACACACTTGCTTTTTTTCACAGATGCAGGGGATGGTGACTCATAGTCAGCTTGTAACTGAGTAATATACCTAGATGTTTCTGTGTGTTTTTCCAGGTTAGAGCAGACGTTCTCGTGTAGTCCTTATGTTCAGCATTTTGAACTTTGCGCCGATCGGTCGCTCCGGTCTCGGGGTCTGCCAGCGCCCCCGGGCTGAAGCCTCTCCTCCTGCACAGCCAATGCCTCCCCCGGCCCTCGCCAGCTCGGCTCGTTGGGGTGCTGCTGCTGGCCCAGCCGCTTGCGTTCCCCTTGTCTGAAGGAAGATACCAACTTATTCTGGCATGAGCTGCCTTTGGTAAGGCCACGTTACCTCTTACCTGTTTGTCATGTATTTCCACCTTGATTTTCACTGAGGTTCTGTTGGGCGGGTCTGGGGGGTCTCTCCCTGCCCCCGGCTCCTTTCTTGGCTCCGTGCTGCTCTTCTCCAGTGCCGTGACCCATTGCAGCTTGACACATCTGTGGTTGGGCTGTGAGCTGGGCCAGTTCTAGTGGGTTTCTGGGCCGGTTCTAGTGGGTTTCTGGGATGGAGATTGCCTCGTTCCTCTGATTTGAACTCTTTGGATGTTCGGGGTTTTGCTCCTGCTTTGGAGACTGTAGCTTCCATTTCTGTTCCTCCGTTCTGTAAAGCAGCCTGCAGACGACAGCGTGTTAATCACCATCCCTCCTGAAAGCCGAAGCTAATTGTTCAATCAGGTTTCAGGCAACACCTAGGTTAGTTTTATCTCTACTCATCCATGCTGTGTAGCAGCCTTGCTTTTTTCTGTATTATCTTTTTATTTACATACCTAATGAACCTTTTACTATTTTGCACAGCATCTCACTGAGCCCCCAGCACTCCCCGCTCTGCCCCGTGCCACCTGGCATGCGAGGTTTTCTGTGCTGCTGCTGCCTCCCCCCGTTCCTCGCAGGCCCCCTCCGCTCGGCTCGGCTCCTGCCGGCTGCGTTATTTATCCGCTCGGTTCTGGGTCTGTTCGCTGGGAGCTTTCTGCCTCTGCCGAGGACTTTATTTACTCCTCCTGCATTAAATAAAACTCCGCTGGCCTCCCAGCTGAAGGCTGCAGCCTCTTAGCTCCTCCTGTCTTTACTCTAGAGCTAGCCTGAACATGCCGCTAGATTTTTGTTTGCTATTGCGGCATTCAGCCTGACTCCACGCGTGGCCATCTGAGCCAAGGTTGCTTTCTGCAGCCGTTCCCCCCTGTTCTGCCTCTGTGCCAGGCCCTCCGCGTGGCAGGGGGACGCTCTGTGGAAGCCTCACGCCGTGCCCAGAGGCGTCAGGCTGCCAGAGCGGTGCAGACGATGCCCTTCATTGTACGCTGCAAACTGCCGTAAAGGCACGAAGAGATTCCTGCTGGAAGTCATGCACCCGTCAGGGGGAGAAGCTGAAAAACAAATGGATGCAAAATGCTGAAAAGCTCAGATGTGGTTTGCAAAATCTGAGCTGTTTTCCCTTAAATTGTGCCTGATGACAAGACCGTCCCCGGGCGATGTGGCAGGCGGGTGCTCTGCTCCCCGGGGTGTGCCAGTGCGGTGCGGGGGCATCCAGAAGGCGATGTGGAGCTTCGGGGAGCCGGCAAGGCTCGAGGCGCCGGGTGCCACAGCCGGGCAGAGGTGCTGGTCACCGGTGGAGGTGGGGGGCGGTTCCCCACGGCTCTTGCCCATTCCCTACTCGCCAGCACCTGATGTTCCCCACAGGTTCCTTTGGGTTTTGTCCTTCCTGGGAGAGCTCTGCCGTCCGTGGCATGTCCCCGCTGTTCCTGCTACCCTGCCACCATCCTGCTCCCCTGATGTGTCTGTTGGTTGCCATACCGTAACTGGGGGATATTCCCTGGAATATTCCCGACTGTGGGTGGGAGCTGGGAGGCTCTCGGGAGCTCTCAGTGGTGTTCCCAACCGTGCTGGGCTGGACTGGCTGCTCCATTCCCCAGTTGAGGCAGACCGGTGGTGGGTGATGGTCTCACCTTGGTCTGGTGGTGCCAGGAGGGGTGTGCCACTGTCCCCAGGAGCCGTCCCTGGGAGCTGCAGGTGCTAAACCTGTGTGTGGGGCCATCACCTGACACCAGCAGCTGACCCAAGGTGTCCTGCGGTGCCACCGCGGAGAGGAGCCCCGGTCCTGCCCTCGCCTGCGGCCACCGTGTCCCCTGGCCGCCCCGCGTGGGGCTGGGGCCGTGTGGCACTTGGACTGGCACAAAGTTGTTTCCATGACACATGATTATCTCTTCCCTGGGCATCATTAACATTTCTCTAAAAAGACCCTGGCGTTCCGCCAGCTGCTTTGTAAGCTGCTTCGGAGGAGAAGAAATCAGCTCGTCTCCTTGGCAAACTGGGCCAGGGGATGGAAGTTTTCCGATGCAGCCCGGTGTTTGGGGCAGGAGCCGGCTCACCGGCGGCAGCGAGCATTCCCCAGGCCCTGCCGTGGATTTCCCAGCACACGGCCATTACCTGGCCGAACCGCTCGGCTGCGGCAACAAGAGGGGTAGTGATTAAATGACAAAAGGTAAATTATATAGAAAGTGGTTCCCTCCTCTCCGGAGAGCTCCCACGCTTTCTCCGAGGTTTGATTCTGAGGCATTTCTGTATTTTATTTTTCCCCTCCTCCCCTCCCAGTTTTTCCTTTTAAAAACATGAGTCAATTGTAGCGTGCGCAGCGGGGAATACTGGGAGCCTGGGCTGGATGCTGCGAGCTGCGGAGCCCTGCTGAAATAAATCCCGTCCTTGGCCCTCGGCTGCTCCGACTGGGGGAGGCTTTGCTGGGCGCAGGGGCAGCCGGCGAGCCAGGTCCTCCGGTTCGGCGTCTGGGGTTTCCCTCTGGTCTGCCCAGCTGGGATGAGCCTCTGCAGCACGAGCTGAACCCCTCAGCCTCGCTGAGCCCCAGGACCCCCCTCCTGGGCAGCCTTTCGAGGTGTCGCTGGGGGCCGGGGCAGAGCTGTGCGTGCTTGTGCTGGGGTGGCAATGAGAGGCACCGTGGAGGCTCTGGTCCCTGGAGAGCCCTGGTGTCCTCTGCTACCCGAGCCCCGCATGGCATCCCCCTGCCGCCGGCTGGAGTGTGGCCCCTGCTCTGCCCACGGCCTGGGCAGCAGCCCGGCACCCTGGGGCTGTGGCAGGGAACCGGCAGCAGTTTCGCAGCAGCCCATCCCGCTCACGATTCAGTCTCCGTTCCCCCCTCTCCCGCTCCTCTCTCCTTCCCTGCGCAGCCCACCGCGTCCCTGGAGACTCGGCTGGGGTTTTCTCTGGCCGGCAGCCCGGCCATGCCACCCTCCGGGCAGGGACGAGCTTCTGCATTAGCGCGTGTGCTGCCCCGTCAGTACCGCCCAGCGCCCGGCACGCTCCGCTTTTGGCTTTTTCTCCATGTCCACGTCCAGCGTTGGTGGCAGCGGGAGCTGCACCCGGGGAAAGGTGACCCCCGTTACTGATCGCTTCTTGAATCCTGCCAGGGCTGGACTCTGGCCCAGGCGTTTCCCCCTCGGAGGCAGAGCCGTGTGCTGGCAGGGGAGGAGAGGCTGAGGGCAGTCAAATCAGGTGATGGATTGACTCAGGGCCAGGCTGGAAGGGTTTATCAGCTGCCATCGCCAGGTGCTTCTCTGGCTGCAGCAGCCCTGCGGGGCCGGTGATGGCGAGCGGGCTGGGGGCTGCACCAGCACAGCCCCCGGGCGCGGCTGTGCACCCCAGCACCCCTCGGTTCCCACAGCCGCATCCAGCGGCCCGGCAAACTGGGGATCTCTGGGGCTGGTTCAGAGCCATGGGATTTGATTTGCTTCCCTTGTCCATGGTCTCGTCAGGTTTGGGACCTGGCAGCGTCCCTGAGGCACAGCTGCCCTGCGGCACAGTGCGTGGTGAGGTGGGGGGCACAGGAGCCACCACGCTGGGCAGAGGAGCCGGTGGGCAGCGGGCAGAGGAGCCGGCAGGCGGCGGGCGGGCAGTGGGCAGCTTTGGGACGAGCCAAAGCCTCAGCCTGGTGCGAGCGAGTTCAGACCTCGCTGCAGAGGTGGTCCCAGAGGGCCCGGGGCTGCACGGGAGATGTGGGCGAGGGGCTGTGAGTGCGGGCAGGCTTCTCCCTGCCTCATGGTTGGTTTTTTTTTTGTTGGAAAAACAAGTCTGCTTTGCTGCCTTTGTCGTTCTTCCCCTCACTTGCTTTTTGAATTCATCTGGGAAAACTTACCCAAGCGTTCGCATAGGTGTCACCAGCCCGACAGCTTGTGCTGCTCTAATAAAATGGCTCCGTAGCAGAGGGTTTGATCTATTTTTAAAGCGAGCTCAGCGCTGTCTCCTCCCGCCCTCCCACCAGCAGGCTAAACTAAGCCCGAAGGCTCTTGGGAGCATGGCAGCGGTGCAGGGCGGCTCGTAAGCCCAAAACCTGCCCTCCCCAGGCCGTGCTGGCAGTAGGAGCCATGGCCGGGTTGGCTGGCCCTGACTCCAGGGCTCCGTGGCTGGGAGATGCTCCGGCGTGACAGGAGCAGGGAGCAGGAAAGGGCTCCCTTTGCTGCTTTGTCAGAGAGAGGAGCTCTCTGCGTGATTTTTATTCCTTCAAGCAGTGAATGTGCTGTATAAATTAACATACGGAAACTTAGCTCCGCTTGGAAGTTTGGTATTTTCTCCTCGTTTGATGCCCTGTTATTAAAACTCAATTTTCTACGAATAACGTCCTTTAAATAGAATTCGTCTTCCAGTGATGACTCATATCAAAGCAGCAGCTCCTCGCAGGAGAAGGCAGGCACGAGGGCAGGTCTGGCACTCACAGCCTTGGGAATCCCCAGATTAGCTCCTAGTGCTTTGCCGCACTCGGGGGAAGCTGCCCTGGCTGCCTCTCCTGCCCGTCCTGCTGCCTCTGCCTGCTCCGGCTGTTGCTGGTGTCCAGGGACTTGGTGTGGGGATCGGATCCCCCGCCGTGGTCTGGGGTGTCCCTGGTGACCTGCCTGTTCCTGCCTGGCCAGGAACGGCAGGAGGTGACGGTGCTGCCCACCCGCCCGTGCCATGGTGCAGCCGGCGGTGGCACCGCGCCGCTGCCTCCTGCAGCTTGCGAGTGCTGGGGGAGCCAAGGGAGGCCGGAGGGCTGGAGGGAGCTTCTGCTCAGCTGCCCAGGCAGACGGGGGCTCGGGCCAGGCTCTTCTGCGCAAGATGGGGATGTGGTTTGCACATGGCTGCAGTTTATCAAGCACCAAACAGTTGGCTTGGCCTGCTGGGGAAAGGATCTCTGCCCCCTTGGTTAGGTTGATGAAGCTCCTTCATTTTTCATTTCCCAAAGGGAAGGAAAAGTCCTCCAGATGCCACGGCAAAGCAGTGCCGGATCGCAGCGTGGCAGTGGCACTGCTCAGCTGGGGCAGCACGTGGCTGTGTGCAAGGCAGCGTACCTGGATGGGGCTGGTCAGTGTCTGCAAGTGCAGTAACGGTTTGTGAATTGCTGTAGAGGTGCCAGCGGGTGTCGGGGGTCCCCTGCACCTGCCGTGGCCTTGGCAGACTGGCAGACCAGCAGGAGCGGTGCAGGTGGGCAAGGGGGATCTCTCAGGTGCTGTTAGCGGGAGCGCACCATGTTGTGAAACCCTCCCGAGACTGGGGAGGGGAAGGAGGGGAAGGCTGGAGCGGGCATTCCCATGCCGCGCTGTGCACACGGCTGCGGGGATGCTCTGCCGTCCATCGCCGTGGGGCTGCGGGGGCCGGGTGAGCAGCCCTGGTGCCCGCTCCCTGCCATGGCAGAGCATCGGGCATACGTGGACAGGGAGCCCCGTGGCCGTGCCTAACCCATAACGCAGCTTATCGCTGCTGAGGACCGAGGCTCCAACCTCACCGGGGCGCCACGTGCGTCTCCCGAGAGCCCCGGCTGGTGCAGGGTGCAGCGGGTTGTTGCCTGTCTGGAGCAGGCAGGAGGTGGCAGGCGGGTGCTGGAGTTAATTGGGATGGTCGTGGGTGGAAGGAGTGAGTGGCAGGGTGCTTGGGGGCATAGCTCAGCACCCGAGCAGAGCGTGGGTGAGGGGAGCGGGAGGTCGGGCACTTCGCCAGCCGGCTCCGAGTCGTTCGGCAGCGCCGCGTGTGGGGTGCCCGGGGCTGGGGGAGCAGGCAGAGCGGCAGGGGAGGGCGAGAGGTATCGGGGACAGAAATAGGTGCAGGGACTGTGTCAGGGAGGGAGAAGGCGCATTTTAGGTGCTTATGGGGATGGAGGAGTGGTCCAGCGGGCAGGGAGGCAGGATAGATGGAGCTGGGGCTGAAGGGCTCCTGTCCAAAGCTGTGCTTCACCAGCGCTACAGCGCTTCTGCATGAGGCAGCTCCCCCCGGGGAGGAAGAGGAGGGCACAAGCAAATCTTCCAACACAGGCAATGTCAGGCTGGGGCAGCTCTGAGTGGTTCTGAGCTCCTGCAAAAATGAATTTTCTCCCACCTCCTGCCCCCCCTCCCCGGGAAGCCGCTTGCTCCGGTTCAAAGTTTCCTGCCAGGATTATTATTCTTTCTGGTCTGGCATCTGTTAAGGTGACAGCAGCCGGGGAAAGGGAAGGTATTGGAACAAATTTCTCATAAAAAGTAGCTAAGTTGATGAAACCATTACGGTGCCTGCATCCCGCACTCAATCATCGTGACACGCCGGGGGGAGAGGTGCGTGCGCTGCCGTACGCCGAGCTTCCCTGCAGGAGAGCGGGGCCAGCCCTGCTGTCCCACGGCTCCTGACCCAGGAGTGCCCACACGCCCTGACCCGTCCCCTCTGCCCGTCCCGCAGCCTGGGCTTCCCCGCCTCTGCCCGTCTGCTCGCTGGTGCAACCGCCGGTGTCTGGTGAGAGGGCCCTGCCAGCGGGGTTCGGTCGCGGCGGCAGAGCCGGGCACCTGTCTCTGGCAAAGCGGCAGTGAGCGCTGCTGCGGGCAGAGCCTGCTGCGGGTCCTGCGGGGTCCGTGCGGATCCCTGCAGCCTCAGGGATCTCTCAGGGATCGGCAGAGGAGAAGCGGGCAGGCGGCAGCCCCACATGGGGTGATCCTGCGGGAGCAGGGTCTGCGCTGAGCCCCCAGCCCTAGGGTAGCACCGTCGGGTGGAGCGAGCTGGGGCTGGGGCAGATGGGGCGGCCGGGGAAGAGAAAACGGGGCCGAGTGCTGGATTTCCAGAGCGCTACGTGCTTTTATTAAAAATCAATGATGCGCTTGAGCGGTTCCACTTTGTCTCCCTGACAGTGAGGCCTCTGCATCAGCCAGGATGCAGGATCCGGCACCGCTCACGGCGCTTGTTATCACCCTCTTCTCTCTGCTGCTCCCCCCCCGCCCCCCAAAAGCCAGCCAGCTCATCTCCAGCCCCATCAGCACTGAGATTTACAGCCGGTCTCTGCCGATTGCTTGTCTCACCCTTCTCCTGGTTTTATTCCTATGATCTATCACGCCCCGCAGCCACCGGGACACTTCATCAGGCAAACTCCTGCCTCGTCGCCCCCTGCTCCTGCAGAGGGAAGTGTGGGTGATGATGTTGGGTCTCTTTCCCCAGCGCCACGGGGGCTGAGGGTGGCAGTGGGTGGCAGCAGCAGCCCAGGGCTCTCCGCTCCCTTCCCAGCCAGCGTTACTTATTTCATCAACTTTTTGTGTTTCGGGGGGAGCAAGGCTGGCGCTCAGGAGCTGCCTGTTACAGATACGTGGGCAGGCAGCTGCCAGCTGAGCGCTGGAGCCCTCAGGACTCGCCGGCAGCGGTGCCTGATGCGGGGCTGACACCACGGAGGCTGCGGGGCTCTGCCAGGGGGGTTGGACCGTGCCATGGGGCTGCCGGTGGCTGGGTGCTCCCTCCTGAGAAGCAGAGGGGCCGTGGCTGCTCCAGGCACCCTTGGCTGTGCCATGGGCTGCGCAGTCCATGCTGCTGGAGTGTGGTGCAGCCCTCCTCCGTACCCCTCCCAGGACCCCCCTAAATAAACACGGCATCCAGGGAGCTGCGGGCAGGGCTGGAGCTTGCGCAGCAAGGCAGGGGAGGCTGTTTAACGCCAAGGTCACAGGTGTCACCAGCTGGGACATATCTTCTGTGCACAGCGTTGGTTCTTAGACATGGCATCTGCCATGCAAAATATGGTGAGAATTGGTTTGCCGGTCCTGGCCTGGGTCCAGGCGGTCTGCCCGTGTCCAGCCAGGCTCCCCCAGGGGCTTTAAATTCTGCAAGTGCCTTTTCCTGCAGAGGTGCTGCTCTGGGGACCGTGAAGAGCCAAGAGGACTCCAGAAATGGCAGCTTATCTCTAGACCAGGTCTCAGAAATGGTTTTAATCCCTTTTCCACCCCCACAGCCTGCTTCACGCTAGGCTTGAAGTGGTCACCCATGTTAAGTGCTCACTCCTAGTCTGGGTATCGAGCTGGTGGAGGAGGCACTGGGATGTGAAAGGAAAACCCTTTTTCCTGGAGGCGTTGAGCTATTCCTTATGCTGACCTAGATGTCAGTTTAATGCTCCGGCAAGTCCCAGGACTCGCATATGAAGTTGCCCAGGGGAAGATGATATTTCAGGAACACAGAAGCTTCTCAGCAGTGGTAAAGTGCACGAGCTTTCCCTGGCAGGAGCCTTGCAGAGCCTCCGTATGCTAGTGGCCGCCATGCCAGCCGTGGAGCGGTGCCCCCCTCTCCTCGGGGGTGCAAGCACAGTGCCCGGGCAGCAGGCCTGTCGGCGGTGCTCCGGCACACGATGGCAGTGCCAGGCAGAGCCCGCGGTGCTGCCGGGGCTGGGGGTTGGAGCATGACCGCGAGCTGCTCGCGGTGCCCTGTGCGTTGCGGCGCTGCAGCCAGTGCTGCCTGCCCGGTGTTTGGCCTGCTTTGCCCAGAGCAGGAGTATTCCCAGCTCCGTCACGTGGATGGCAGCGGAGGCTGGGAGCGGGCTGCGAAGGGGGATGCCCGGCTGGGTAAACCCGCGTTTGCAGACTCGCCCATCGCTATGGCCGTCAGGTCCCATCTCCCACGCGGGGCTCCAGCAGCCAGCGCCAAACCCGGGCAGCACCGCTCTCCTTCGCCTCGCTGCTCTCTTCCCGTCTGTGTAAACCAATTATTTTAATGAAGTGCACTGGGTTCCCCCAGGCACCCCCAGCCCAAGCCCTGCTCACACACGGGCTCTGAAGCAGTGCCCCAGGACTGAGGAGGCCTGGCAAGTTGGGGACCAGTGGGGGGGACACTGAATCTGTCCCCTCGCGTCCTGGTTTTGGAGTTCTCCAAGGGGTCACAGAGCTGCTGCCTGATCTGTCTTCAGGCACCAGAAGAAAAGCTTGACCTTACAAGGTTTGGGGGGGATTGCGCTGGTTTCCTGCAGGTGGATCGGGGGTGCAGAGGTGGCCCCATGTTTCCCAGCGTCCCCACTGCTGGTCGGCCCCGTGCCCCATCCTGCTGCTGCGTGCTGCCCGTGCCGGGAGGGGAGCGACACTGCTCCCCCTCCTCCTCCCTTCGCCCAGGTGATCCCACAGTAAATCACCGGCGGCCCCGTGCATCCCTGCGGGCGGCCAGCATGGGGCTGGCCGAGGGTCTGGTGCAGCTGAGCGGGGCACACAGGGGCTGGTGAGAGATGGCTCTGCCCGGCGTTGGACGGCGGCGGCGGCGCGAGGCTGGATTGCAGGAGTTCACTTTGACAGATTGATTTGAAAAATGGGGCGATTTCATTCTGGTTTTCTTACGTATCTCCATTCCGCTGCGGTGGGTGCAGGTGGGGAGAGAGGAGCAGGGACTCCCATGGTGCAGCCCGCTTGCAGTCACGCTGGCCGGTGGGGATTGTCCCCAGCACATCCCTGCTGGGGGACAGGCTCAGGTGCCATCGGATCCCCAGGGCATCACCTGCTGCACTGTCACCTTCCAGCTTCAGAGGGGCTTGGGGCTGCGTGAGGGTCCCTGGCAGTACCGTCAGGGAAAGCTGCAGCTGCCTCAAATGGGGCTTCCCTCGTTTGCTCCTTCATCAGGCCCATCTGCGGGCGGTTGGAGCCATGAGGGCACGGGGCGGGAGCGATGCTGCTGCCCTATAAGAGCCTCCCCAGGAGAGCTGGGGCATGCTGTCTGTAGGAGGGCTGCTTTGGGGCTCTGCTCCCAGCTTGCAAGTGTAGCGGCATGGAGAGGAGATGGAAAAGTTTAGTGGGGTCACGGTGGGAATTTTGTGCTTGTTTTAGTCTCTCAATGGCTTTTTTATTTTCCCTTTCGTGCCTTGGTTTACCTGCCAGACAAGCAGCGCTCAGGTTTAACATCCCTCTACAGACCGTGCAGTGTGGGTGGTGTTGCTGTCGGGTGCCCTGGCGAGGCAGGAGCCTGTCCCTGCCTTCCCCCTGTCTGCGGCTCCTCCATCAGCCCCGGGTGCGAGCTGGGGACCAAATGTTCTTCTCTACTTGCCCCTGGGTGGTCATGCCCCCTCCTTCCTTCCTCGCCCCCCGGTGCCACCTCTGTCCCTGCCAGCCTTGGTTGCATTCCCGGGGGTCTGCCGGGTGCTTGTCCCTTCGAATCCCCTCCTGCTCGTTGCTGTCGGAGCCTTTGTGGTGGGTGCTGCCCAGCACAACCGATGCTACCAGAAAGTTGGTGCTTTTGTCTTCTGTTCCCCTGCACCTGTGAGTTCCCCCGTGGATGATTTAGAGCCGAAAGCCTGTGCTCTGGCACTGGGAGAGGGTTCCCGAGACAAAATAATCTCTGCCAGCAGCTGAAGTGACAGAAGCCCCATTAACAGCAGCATATGCCTGAAAACACACACGTACTGCGAGGGAGGAAGATGCGGGGTGGGGGGAGTGCGGGAGCAGCAGCCCACAGGAAGGGGGGGATGCAATCGCTGGTAATTACTCTGCTGCCATTGGGATGCTCCTTGCTAATTTACAGCATTAGTGGAATTGGGATGTGATTCTTCCTCCTGAGCCCGGGCAGGGCTGTCCCCTGGTGCAGGCAGCCGTAATTATCCACGTTTAACTGAGGGCTTGTAAAATCTATTTGTCTAGCAGAATGTGAGTATAATTGCTGTGAATTAAATAAGGATGCAGTTGTGGCTGGAGCAGGACCTCGCCTGACAGAGAGCACAGAAAGTTGTGTCTCCCCGGGCTGCTCCTTGGCACCCTGTGCCGGCGGGGAGAGAGGCTGCTGCCAACCTGGGGAGGATTTTGGGGGTTTCTGTGCATCGCTGCGTCCCCAGCGCAGACCTTCCCTCCCTCTCTTGTGGCTGGTCTGACTGGAGTGGATGTGCTGATGGGAGCCAGGCAACCTGTGAGTATTCCTGTGACCTGCTGGTTTATCTCCTCTCTCGGCTTTGGCCCTGGGACTGCCCTGGGTTTATTTTATTTGACGAGCGTGTTTGCAGAAGCCGGTCCCCACGTGCTGCCGGTTTGCTGGGCTGTTTCTCACCGTGCTGAAGTTTCTGCCTCCGTAGCCTACTGGGCTTCTGTGCTGCCACAGCCCTGTGCCCTTCCTGTCGCGTGTCTGTGCTGGCAGCCCCCTGGGGGGGGGTTGGCTGGGGGCTCGGGTGCCACGGAGCTCCCTGGCAGGGTGGGGAGCAGAGTCTGGGTGCTGCTCTGTGGGCACCGCTGTGAGTGGCACCAGGAGGGCTGGCAGAAAGCCCGGTGCCCCCCGCCCCGGGCTCTGGGTGCTGTACAGGAGACCTGCCCTTGGTTCCTGCTCCCCAGGGGGCTTTAAGGCACCTGGTGCTTTGGTCCCCAAGGGGCCATTTCCTCTGGCTGGAGCTGCCGTGACAAACCAGTGACTTGGACCCGCTGAGCCTGGAGGAAGTGGCGCTGGGGCGGCAAGGGCTTCATCTGTCCCCTTGGCCCGGGTGCAGGTCAGGTTTGGGGACCGTCCTGCTGGGAAACTGAGCTGGCAGGAGGGTGGGGGCGGGCGGCTGCTCTCTGTGATGGTCTTGCCGTGGTGCTGGCAGGGGGATGTGGGGTCCTTCCTCTGCGTTAGGGTGACTGTGGCTGCGATCAGCTAATGGTGCGATCGAAACGCTCCCCGTAGCCGTGCGGTGAGCTCGCGGGTGAGGCAGGGTGCGTGTGTGGCGGGAGTGCGGGCACATCCTCGGGATACTGGGTCTGCTGTTGGTGTCCGTGCTGGAAAAACACCGGTAACGTGGGAAATGTGCAGAAAAGAGCTGCAGAAATGGTTCACGGTCTGGAAAACCTGCTCTGCTGTGGGAGATGTAGCCTAAGTAGGTTGAACTTTTCATCCAAGAGAAGTTTAAGAGGTGGCTTTGCGACCTAGGTTGTTTTAGGCTGTGATCAAGAGATTTCTGTAGGTACAGAGTGCTCTAATTTAGCAGGGGAAGAGACATAACAAGATCCAGGCACTGAGAGCTCCAGCTAGACAAATTTTGACTAGAAATGAAGTGCATATTTTTATCAGGGAAGTTAATTAACCACTGGAACTGCTTAAGCCTGTGGGGGATTCTCCATCACTTGACATCTCTGGATCAAACCCGGGTATCTGTCCGGCAGGGATGCGGTAGCTTGAATGAGCACGGGATTAGAGCGTGGCCAGCTTCAGCCCGTGTTCTTGGGCGCTGCACTCACTGGGTCTAATGGCCCTTCTAGCCCGAAGCTGCAATAACTTTCAGTGTTGATACTGGGGGGTAAGTTAAAATTCAGATTATGGCGGGAGGGATGGAGCACTAAAGCACTTGAAAATGGGGATCAAGAGAGCTTGTTGCTGTAGAGAGGGAATCTTGTTTTCTCTGGGGATTTCTGGAAGGAGGCAGCAGCGAGCTGAAGTCACCCCCAAGTCGGGTAGGAGGCAAGGGAGCGATACCGTGGGCTGGCATGAGGGCTTTGCTACCCTGGGAGCCTCTGCTGGAAAGAAGCTCTGGCACAGGCTGCTTCCCGGGGGCTGTGGGCTCGGGCACCTCCGACTACCCGCTCGTGCTCCAACCATGCCTGCGAATACCCCTGAGAGGTGGTGGGGAAGGGGTCAGTGGCCACCCTGTCCCTCCTGGCCGGGAGAGATTGGCTTCTGTTGTCTGTGGGACCTGCCTGTGGCCATGGGTCAGTGCTGCTGCAGGGGACATGGAGCTGCAGCTGGGCTCTGCTCTGCAGCTGACATGCCACCAGGGGTGGGCAGAAATGCTCTGCTGCTTGCAGGTGACGCTTGCCCCATGCGTCTCGGCATGGGCTTGGCCTTTTTTCCGTGTAGTGTGTCAGGGCTTGCTTTGTTGTGGGATCCATAATCCTCCTCCTCTCCCCAAAAGGCTGCCTCTTCCCTGGGTGACCCCTCCTCGGTGCGTGCCGGTTGCGGTCCCTGCCCGCTGCAGGGCAGCCTCTGCCCTCTCCCCTCCAGCCCCACCCCAGTTCTAGCCCTGTCCCAGTTTGGTACCTGCAGGAAACCAAAGAAAACTTTCTGTGTTTTGTTATGAAAATCAGACACTCCCAAGACAGGCCTGTTTGTGGTTTTGCAGGCCTTTTTTTGTGCCCAGGCTGTAATGCTTCTGCCTGGACCGTGCTGCGCCGCTTCGTTTGAGCACTGTGCAGCGGGGCACCAAAACGTCCTCAAGTCAAAGACTTGTCCCCTCCTGTATCGAGAGACCCGGCTGCCTTCTGGGGGAATGGAATTAGATTGGGGTGTCCTTGACACATCAGTGATGGCCGCTGCTTGCGCGTCTCCTCATCCTGAGCCGGGTCACCACGGACAAACGGACAGATGTCTGTCCGGCAGCCCTGCCTGCTCTGCGCTCAGCAGCGTCCCTGGGGCAGGCGCGGGGGTCTGACCTCTGCCACCGGCTCGTGTGGCGCCAGGCAGCCCATTGTGGGAGCAGGCAGGACATGGGCTCAGCGTGCGTTGGGAGGGTTCCCAGGGCCGTCCATCTGCTCCTCCGCGGCAGCGTGAAATTTGTGCAGAGCCAGCGAACCGATGGCCGTGGGCCGGGGCCAGCCTGCTCGGGAACCTTCCGCCGGGCCCGCGCGTGCTGGGGGACGTAGGCGTCCGCTTGCTGGCAGGGCCGGGCAGGAGCTGCCCGCGGTGCGTTGCTGCCAGGTCCTCAACTGGCACCCGGCATGGTGCTGGGGGCTGACCACGTTCCTGGTGGAGGAGCATCCTCTCCCCCTGACTAGGGCTGCAAATAGTGACTGAGTCAGACTCTGGAATGGGACCATTTTCCCAGGTACCATGTTTTTCCAGATAATTTTAAACCTTTCCTCTGCTCAGAGACCGAATCCTGTATCAGAGAGGAGTGCCAGAGGACGGTGGTGTTCAGTGGGATTTTGTCACCTTGCAGTGGGATGGGGACTCGTTGGGCACCGTGCCCCCTCTCTCCCTGGTGGTGATGCTCGCCTGACGCTTGCGGATTGCTGCGTGTCAGGGGCTGAGGCAGCGGGAGTTGTGCTGCTCTTCACGTTCCTGAGCGTCGAGGACTGCTCCTGCGAGGGCAAAGCTGGTCCCTGCCACGAGAGCATCTCTGCCACGAGGCGTCCAGGGACCGCAGGCAGGCAAGCATGGCACTGACCGGTCTGCCCCAGCAGCAGGAGGGCACCGCACCCAACTTGCTGCAGCCCCTCACCAGGGGTGAGGCTTTACCCTGCCCATCCCTGAGCCAGCTGCCTGCGGGCTGGGGGCATCCCGGCCTTCCTGGCTGAAGGGAAGGGGAGAAAATAGGGAGTGTGGCATGGGAAGGGTTAATCCAGAAAGATTTTTACCCTGTGGCGTAAACACTACAGAATGCATGTTTGCCTTCATTTGCATATTGAAACATATCCTAAAGGCCCCTCGTTTGGAAAGTTCTGTTTTTTACTCCATCTTCCTATAGAAGGGAGGAAATTATTCATAATTAAAAAGTAATAATAATGTGGAATGAAGGAACCCAGCTGTATAATACCCAGCACAAAAGGGGGAGCGTGGGGAATCTATTTTTAATGGTTTCCACAGCAACGGAGATTTTGTTTACAGTGATTTTCCTCCTGTGCTGAGAGGCTGTTCCCAATTTACATTTATAAGAAGCCCTTGCACAGGGGGTCCGTCACTGGAGGGTGCTCTGGGCACTCGGGGAGGATGCTGAGGAGATAAGATGCAGTTGCTGAGAGACTGGCTGGTGCTCGTGGGATGGGGCGTGATGAGCAGGACCCCCAAGAACCGGGCACCTGCCTGGGCATCATGCCCGGGCCTATGGCACCCCTGCTGTCCCCCAGGCTGGGCTGTATGTGGCGCTGGTGGCTGTGTGACACAGACAAATGGCTGCGAAGGACCAGGCTGAGGCTTTCAGGTTCACAGCTGCCTTCAGGAGCTGAAGGGTGACCACTCCGGCTGGCACACGGGCACCCCGCTGCCTCTGAGCTGCGCCGTGCCTCCCTTGGGAGGGCTGTGGCTGTGCCAGCAGAGCTGGGGCCCTGCAGAGAGCGGGGGGTGCCTGGGCTGTGCCCCCACCCCGCTGCACTGGGCAAGGGGGTCCCATGTGTCTGTTCGCTCTGAACAGCCCTGGGGGTGGGTTTCGGTGCTGTGCGGGAGTTCGGGTGCTGGGGAAGGGGATGGAGCTCACTGCTGCTGCTCCCGCCCGGCCGGGCTGTGTCTCGCCCTGGGCACAGGCGGTGGAGAAGCCCTGGGCCCACGGGGGTCTGCAGGTGGTGCCTCGCCGGGGCCACAGGCTCTGGAGAGAGCCCCCGTGTCGCTGCTGCAGAGTAAATAACGGAGCGGAGGAGACGCTGATTGTGAGAGCTCTTTCCTCTGGCAGGCGCAGGCACAACAAGATCCAGTAGCTGGAAACTGAAGCTCGCCTGATGGGTACAGGTTTTTAACGAGAGCTAATAGACCCATGGAGCAATTTGCTGGGAGCTCGTTGCGTTCCCTGGCGCTGGGTTTCTGCCTCTGTGGCTCCCGGGAGCAGAAGTGAAATTGTTTGACTGCGAGCATTTTGGTTGCTGCAGGGATGGTGCAGCTCCCTGGGCAGGGAGTGATGGATGCAGTTAAGCGAGGGCAGAGGGGGTTTGTCTGTGGTCCCTCCTGATGTCTGCGGAGGATGCTCTTTCTCTGGGAGGATGGCGAGGCAGATAAGGGTTCTCCTGATTTTTTAGGTTCCCTCCCCTTTTCCCTCTGGGGATGGATGGTGAGGAGCGCTCTCCCTTTCCTTGTCCCCGGGTGTTTTAACCGTGCATCCCTAGGGATGGTGGCTCAGCTCTGCTTCAGGATGGTGATAAACACGCCAGCCCTGAGGACCCTGGGCCAGGACTTTGGCTCCACTCTCACCCTGTGCAACAAGTACATGCAGGTGTCCCCTGGGAGCAGAGCTCTGCTCCCTCGCCTGGGGTACCCTCAGCATCAGGGTGGGTTTTACTTTCGTTATGGACTCCTTTTCACCAGGAGAAGGGGAGGTTGGTTCTTGCTCAGTGCTGTGGTCTGAAGCAGCAAGTCTGGGCTTCACCACCCAGGGAAGGTGAAGCTCGGCACTGGGGTGAATGGCGATGGAGGGATCTTTGGGAGCAGGGGTGTGGGTGACCCTGGCCAGGCTGCCTGGGGAAGGGTGGTGGCCCCTTCCAGCTGCGCCGTGGGGAGCTGCTGCCTGGAGATCAGCTCCTTTCATGAACCAATAAAAGAAAGTTTTTATCACCTGTTCCAGCTAATTTTCTGTGGTTTGTAATGGCTTTGGGAAGCAGGTAATTGCAGTGATCGCATTACATGTATAGGCATTAAAGGGAATTGAGGGGACTGTTTGTTAATTAGCTGTACTTGTGTGGAACCTGAAACATATTAACCTTCATATAATCCCAAACTATTAGGGATGAAGAAGGGATTTAATGATGGGAGAAGCAGAAAAACAAAAAGCAATTAGGGCTCTTCTTCCCAGCATCGCTGGTGTGTTGGAGCGGGGGGGGGGGGGGCTGTGTGTGTGTATGTGTGACTGGCAGAGCAGCCTAGCAGGCAGGCTCAGCCCAGCAGGCAGGCTGGGCCGCCGGGGGGAGCTGGGAGGGCCCCCCCAGGCCGGTGGGGTGGGAGGAGTGGAGCAGAGCGCTGCAGGCAGGACCTGCTCTGGTAGCAGCATCCCCAGGCAGGGGGGTGAGCAGGGAGACCAGGACACCCATTTAACCTCCTGGTGCTGCCGATTTCTCCCCACTTTCAGCTTTGCATCCTCTGAGCTGGGACTGGGGTGCCGTGGAGGCAGGCGAATGTGCCGAGGAGCAGTGATCCCCTCCGCTGTGGGATGGCCTGGCTCTTCTAGAGCGACTCTGCAAGCACTGAGCTCGGGGCAGTCTGCTGGACACGGGGCACCCAATGGCCCTTGGGAGGGGTGGGCAGCAGTGGGTAGTCTTGGGCTGTGGGGTGTGCGTGGGTCCGGGCAGGCTCCAGGCACCGCTTCCCTTCAAAACCCCTGGGGATGCTCTGGGATGGGGCTGGGGGTGCTCGGGGGTGCAGCTGCTTGCTCAGCGCCCCGAGGCTGGGGGGATCTTGCTGGCGATTGCGGAGGGACACGACCCCCAGGCTCTGGGGCTCGAAGCACAAGCGGCAGAAGGGGGTGATGGAGACCCCGGGGCAGCAGGGCTGAGCAGTGGCTGGGCTGGGAGAGCTG
The DNA here is from genome assembly GCF_034619465.1 of Leptosomus discolor. NCBI lineage: Eukaryota > Metazoa > Chordata > Aves > Leptosomiformes > Leptosomidae > Leptosomus > Leptosomus discolor. Next base: position 5,136,767 of record NC_141405.1, read on the forward strand.
GCTCTGGAGCTGCAGGAAAGTATAAATAGTGTTTCCGTGGCAACTGTTCAACATAAACTCTTTCCTCCCTGATTATGAAGCTGAAGATATTCCGACCAGTCCCGGGCTGCTCCCCCCCGTGGCAAAACCCTTCAGGTGTTGGTTATTTTTCCCGCTCCTTCGCGGGAGCGGATGGTGTTGGCACCGCGCACGGGCACCGTTCTGTGGCGGCGAAATGCGGCGCTGCCGGAGCCCGGCTGGGAAAAGCCACGTTGGCTCCTCTCTTGCTTCTGGAAGCCTGGGCGGGAGGTTGGGAGGCCAGGCAGTGGCTCCTCCGGAGATGTTTAACCTGCTCTGGCTGCACAGAAATGGGACCGAGTTCTTGCCTGCTGGGTGCTGGGCCCCGTTGCCCTCGAGGGGTGCGCAGCCTGGAGGGACTCGGGGATCCCTGGGGCTGCACATCTGGCTGGCAGCCTGCTGACACGTCGGCACGTGTGGAGCGGTCGATGCCTCTCCCCAGGGAGAGCCCCGGTTTCCCCGTCTGCGCACGGCAGCAGCATGTGCCACGACGGCCGTGACACCTCCTGCCCAAAGCTGTCAAAACCCGGCCAGGCACACGAAGCCACCATGACACCTCCACTTTCCTGCCGGGAGCCCTGGTGCCTTCACCAGCAATCGTTAATATCCATCAGCACCGTGCAAACAAACTCCCTGCTCCATTTATTCCACCCAGCTCCCGATTTAATTAGGTTTTCCAGTTTTCTGCTTGTCCTGGGCCGATCACTCCTTAAAACAGTGGAGAATTAATTTGCACCTGCTGTCAGAAAGTGTCTCTCCCCAGTTAGAAAAATAATTAAGCCATCATCACACATCAGGGGTAATGAATCACTGCGCTCCATTCCCTTCACAGGTCGTTTGTTTCCTTCCACACTGGCAAAGAAGGTGCAAACTAAATGTGAGCAGCTGCCAAGTTATCCCCGTTCCCTCTCTGCCCAATTTCATTTGAGCTCCGTGGATTTTCCAGCTAAGCCTTTTGGAAGGGTCCTAAGCAGGCGGGTGAGTGGAGTTTCCCAGTAGCCCCAGGGATGAGAGAAGCAGGGGGGTGTTTGTGCCGGAGAGATGGGTTCTGGCTGGCACGCTGCATCCCACCCGTGGCAGAGCCAGCCGGGGAGGGGAGCTCAGCCCAGGCTTGGGGCTTGCGCCACCCGGACGAGAGCTCCCGTGGCGCCAGCCTGTGGGCTGGTGAGGGGCGTGCGGTGACACGCTGCAGGGGAACAGGGGACCTGCCTGCAGAGGTTGAGGTGCGCCTGGTGCCAGGCTTCTGGGTGGCTGCAAAGGCAGGGAGCGCCGTTTGTGCCGTGGGTCAGTCGGAACGTGCTGGTTGGAGTGGCCGTGGCCATGGGGGCAAGGGAAGGGGAGGGGATGTGGCAGGAGCTGGTGCCCGTGGGGGGTTTCGCCGTGCGTTAACCAACAGCTCGGCGGTGCCATGGGCACCCCCAGCCCGCGGGTCTGTGCTGTGTCTGCGCGGGGCCGTGGCTGGTGAGCTTACGCTTGGTGAAACGCGGTTTAGCTGTTGAGCCTGGACGTGCCATAATGCTGGGGAGAAAATGCTGACTGATAGGAGAGAGCAGGGTAAATGCCTTGTATTCCCATGGTATGATGTCATTAGTAGCTTGGGTGTAAGCGCGCCCCCAGGTTTGGGGTTAGGAAGAATTTTCCTCCAGATCAGATTGGCGGGGGGTTGCTGGAGGTGTTGCCCTCTGCTGTGCAGGTGTGTTCTGCTTGTGGTGTTCAATCGAGGACTTCAGTGAACCATTTCCAGGGCCTCTGTCCCCATCTCCCCTCCTGTGCTGTGTTGCGCTTGGCTTTTCACCCTTTACTCCGTGGCAGGAGCTTGCTGCACGCTTGTGGGGCAGCCGTGGTGGGTGCTCCTGCGTGTCCTCTGTGACGGAGGCAGCGAGGAGGCACCACACACTTGGAGAGATCCCAGCTCTGTGCAGATGCCTTGAGCAGAGGCCACTCTGTGTTCGCCTCCTTTCTCTGACAGACACGTTTTTGCCTCTTCTTGAGGGTAACTGTGAGCACCAGGAGCATCTGAGCTGAGAGCCGCTGGGCTGGGGGAAGGTGCCTCGTGTTTGGGTAAGGCAGGGATTTCGGAGGATGCAGCACAGACGGCATCCTTCCTCCTGTCCCCTTTTCTGAGTGCCAGGCTGGCGCTTCCCCCTCTTTGCAGTACATCGATCTGTCGCTTCGCATATGGGAAGCATTTGGGGAAATGAGACTTCATCCAGGACGGGAAGGGGCTGGGAGGCAGGTGAGCTCCGTGCAGCACCTGCAGCAGCTCTGCATGAAGCTGCCGGTTCCCTGGGGATGGCTCCCTCCTGCTCGCTCCCTCGGAACAGCTCGGCCTCGGGTTAGCAGCGCTCGGGGTCCGCAGGACGCTGGTGGGGATGAACGCGCCTGTGAGTGAGGCCAGCGGACTCCTTCCATGTGTAACCGATGCCCCATCTGGTCTCGTGTGATCTGCAGTGAATCTTTCCTATGTGCCGCGGTTGGCCGGTGCTGGGGTTACTCCAGGGGCTTTCCGCACGGCAGCGCTCCTTGGGAGCAGAGCGCCCGAGACGTGGCGTGAGTTGAGCCTTTAAGCCAGTGTGAAGCGCCGGTGGCCGCGCAGCGCCGTTAGCCCCTGTTCTGTGGGCTCGGTGAGCGGAGATGAAACGGTTGCCTTTGCCTTTGCCGGTTTGTGCTCACACCTGCTCACATGAAAGCCCAGTGCCCACTTCAGTGCCAGCTGATTAAATTAAAGTCCTAGTGAGTTTGAATAATTTTCCCTGTGAAATGTGGCAGATGGCCTCCATTAGGCGTCTGCTCCCAGCATCTGCCAGGATGTGATCAACCCCTCTTTGGAAAATGCACAAAAGGGAGTGGAAGTGGAGAGACCTGGGAATGGGAGCCCATCCCTTCATCCGTGAAGAGGGAATCAAATACTCACTTTGGAAGCAACTGATGTTCTGGAGGAGCAGCATCCATGTGTCCCTCCAGCCCCTCCGCGCCCTCGCTGCCCTACCCAGCGATGGCAGGAGGAGGGACAGGGCTGCTGTTCCTGGCCCACCGGTCCAGGTCACCCCGAGGGTAAGCAGAGCCCTAAAATGGGGTTGTGTTGTCCTGTCTGAGGCTGGGCCGTGCCCCTGTGTTGCAGAACAGGGTGGGCTCCCAGGGCACCTGCCCCCCTGCTCAGCTCCTCTGCCTGGGCAGCTCTGGCTGGGCTGGGGGGTCCCACAGGTGCTTGCACCAAGGCAGCCCAGCCCGTGGGCCCCCCAGGCAGCCTGCAGCCCCTCCTGCCAGCCCTCCCATGCTCTCTCTCCCCGCTGTGCTGTAGAAAGGGTCCCCCCACGCGTGTGAGCCCCTGACACGCAGCGTGTGCCCCCTGGCCCTCCACACCGCATTCCCCTACGAAAGGGTGCGGGACGGGGGGGCTGCACTGAGGTGTCCCGTCTCCCGCCGCTCTGCGGGGCCACGGAGATGGGGAAGGTGCCGCCCGCTCCGTGCTGGGACCTGGTGGGAGCGGGAGGGGGGACGCGGGTGATAGAAGGGGACACGTTGCCGCCGGGAGCGGGAGGACGCGACGGGCCGTTTCCCCCGGGGAGGCGGCGGCGGCGGCGGCGGCTCCCTCCGGCGGGACCGGGCTGCCGGCAGGGGGCAGCGGCTGCCCGCGCCGGGACGGGGCGGCGGCGAGGGGCAGCGCCGGGAACCGCCGGTGCGGTGCGGGGCGCTCCCCGGTGCGGTGCGGTGCGGTGCCCGCCCTGGCCTGGCGTCCCCCGGGGGGGTCGTTCTGCAGCCCGGCCCGGCTGTCGCGGAGCCCACGCGTGGGCGACCCCCCCCCCCGGCAGGGAGGGTGCGGGGGGATGCGCTGGGGCGGCTGCCAGCTCTTAGGCAGGGGCGGTGCTCCACCGGCGGTCGATACAAATTAAGATGGTTTCCCTTGAAAAACAGCTTAATAAAGCGGAGAAAAAAAAAAGAAAAGGGGGCGATAAAGCGGCGCTGGAAACCTCCGCAAGCGCTGCAGGATGGAGCTGGCTCTGGGCGGCTGCCAGGGATGGTGGCTGGGGAGGGGGCTCCCACCGCCCCCCCGGCATGGCAGAGCTCTGCTCAGTCGCTGTTCAAACGCCGTGGAAGGTACCAGTAAAAAACCCTTTCCCTGCCCCAGAGAGCTTGCAGTAGGATTGGATGCTGTAGCCTGTGTTTGGGAGCAGAATCCGTGCTAGGGAGGAGGAGGAGGAGGAACAACTGCTGGAGGCTACCCAGCATGCCTGCGGTGGCAGGGAGAAGGCTGCAAGTTGGAGGATAATCCGGGGGAAGAGTCTTGTGCACTCGCCTGCGTGCGCTGAGCATCTGCAGCCAGCCGGGGAGGTGAGATGGTCCTTCGAACCCCATCCCCACGCCCTGGGGAGCTCAGCCTGTGCCTCTGCCGTGGGGCCTCGCCGCGTCCCTTGCTCTTGTGTCTATGCCCTTATTACAGCTAGGTGTTCTCCTTCGCTTGCTCATTTAGCCATTGTCGTTTTCTTCTAATTAAATTAGCATCTTTTAATACATTTTGTCCTGCCATCGCAGCTTAATGTCTCTCCAGCTGCAGGGAGCTCCGAGCTCCTCCAGGGCCCGTGGTGTGTGTGCACAGCCCTGCTGGCATGGGGTGCGCAAGTGAGCTGGCACCAGCCAGGGTGCAGGATATGCCCCTGCCTGGGGTCCTGGGGCTGCATCCCGTCTGTCACCTCCTGCAGGTCCCTGGGGTCTCCCAGGAGGGGGGAGCACAGGGAGCTCCATCCTCACCAGGTAGTTGATGTCCCTGGTGGGAGGAGAAGGGGATGGAGCCGTCCTCAGAGGCACCAGGGCCTGGACGCTCCAGAGCTGGGCAGCTCAGGGCAGCCTAGGTGCTTGTCTGCTGCCTGCAAATGGTCAGGACCTGCCCGTCCTCTGCCTGGCAGGCTGCCCGCTCTGTGGTCAGACAGGCTAGCCCATCTCCTGCCCTTCCTTGCCTCCCTGCCTGGCTGCTCCCCTCGGGGACGGGGTCCGGTCACCTTCTGGGCACGGGCAGAGTGGTCAGCACCGGTGGTCCGCACTGCGGGCACAGCTGCAGCCTCTGCCAGGGTCAGGCTGGTGCTCTGCGCCCTGTGATGGATGCACCAGCCTCTCTATTAACATTTTCACACAAGTCAATTCTCTTTCTTAAGTGACCTTTAAGTGTGATGCCTGAGTGATAATTGGGCAGTGGTGAATGCGGGGCCCGGCAGGACAAGCCTCCATCCTGCTGGGCTCCCCTTGGGTGGGCTCCAGCCCCGCCACCGTAGCTCCGGGGCTGGCACGGGCCGGGGAGCACAGGGGCGCTGCAGGTCCGGGTGCTCTGGGGAGCTGGGCAGTGACGGGCACTGCTGAAGGGGTGCTGGGTGCTTGTGTTTGTGCGGTTTCCTCCCAAGGAGGGTGCTGTGGCCGCCCCCAGCTCGTGGGTGGGCTGTTTCAGGTCCCCTCGCCTGTAGCAGCCCAGATCTACAGGCGATGGTGAGGGTGTCTCAGGCTGTTGGCCCTTCCAGCCTCCGGGAGGGTGTTGCAGCAGTGCTGGTGGGGGCTGTGGGTGGGACGGGCCCGGGGCAGCTCTTCCACTGGACCTGCTGTGGCAGCATCTTGGCAAGGAGAGGAGCTGGTCCATCCCCAGCCATGGGACGTCACTTAACCTTGTACATTTGCTCCGGTGGTTTGCTGGCTCGGTGAGGGGGGGCTGGTGGAGGAGAGCCCCCGTGGTCACCCTGCCTTGCTGAAGCGCAGCGAAACACCTCAATTGTTAGTCGGGGCTTGTCAGCTGTATCGCAGGAGCGCCGGATAAAGTGTTCCAGTGAAGAAGATAATTGAAAATCAAAAAAGACTTTGTTAATTTGATTAGGCAGAGCCGTAGTTGAATTGTTCTTCATCAAAAGAGATTTAATTTTGACATGCAATTAAATCCTTCTGCTGTACTGGTGCCCTGCACGTTCCCAGCAATGGGGCAGGCTGGGCAGGAGGGTTTACAGGACAGCGGAGAGACAAGATGTGCTGGGGGGGAAGAGGAGTAGGGGGAATGGGAGCACCTGATGGGCGACGGGAGTGCAGAGGCAAGGAGGGTCTGTCATAGCAAACACTACCCCCTTAGCACGGGCTGCGAGTTGTGGTTTAACTAATTGCATTGGTGCAGGAGGCAGCTCTGTGCCTGCTCGGTCCCCTCACCCCGGGGCTGTCCCCTCTCCTTCCCAGCCTGGATCTCCAGGGGGTAAAGCCCCTACCTCCAGGGCTGCGATGGTGTGAGAAGGGTTTTTGCTGGTGTCTGGGTTCGGTGCAGTGGTTTGCCGCAGGATCGGCACCCTCCGGCTGGGCAGGAGCTCCCTCCCGCTGCGGCGGGCGGTGCTGGCATTGGGGTCCCCGCAAGCTCCAGCCGCCCTTCTCGCCAGCTGCTCCCCGCACTGATAAGGCAGAGGATTATCGCTGCCGCTGAGCCGAGGTGCCATAATCCTTCCCTGCTGCGCTGGCGGGGGTGGTGGCCGGGTGGAAATCCCACAGTCGGGGTTGTGGATTTAGAGCTGGTGGTGAGAGAAGGAGCTCAGTGGGATGTGACAGAGCTTTAAAACGTGCAAAAAAAAAAAAAAAAAACAACAAAACTCTGTGTGCCTCCTCGGGCGGGAGCAGAGAAAGGCCCTCACAGCGAGGAAGAGCTTTAGGAGGAATCGCGGGAGGTCTCTGTGCTGCGGCCACAGCGTCCTGCGCCGTTCAGCCCCGGCAGTGGGAGCCCGGCGGAGGGAGGTGGTGTGGGCAGCGGGTCTGGGACTCAGCCGATGCCGCAGCTCAGCAGGGCTGGGCTCTGGCAGGGGCCCTTCTGCCTTTGTGGTGCAGCAGGCAGTGCCGCCGGCGTGGCTGGGTCCTGGCTGTGCTTGGAGCCCAGGGCGGTTTGATGTGGGGCACCCACTGAGCCGAGCCCCATCCTTCCCCTCCCTGGGTTCGCGTCAGCCTTGCTGGGAGACACCAGCTCCTGTAGGGCTCCATGCTGCCCTTGGCAAGGGGCTTCTCTGAGGTCTTGGTGCTGGCAAAGCCCACGGTGCCATGAGCTGCCCGCACGCCCTGCCCGCACCTCTCCCTGGGCTCAGCACCCGCGGCGAGGCTGGGAGCTGTTGGCACCAGGGGATTTCGGCTGCTCTGATCTAATTCTTCTTAGACTGGATGGAGCCATGGGGAGGATTTTCTCTCCCAGCCTCGCTCATCCACTTGCCAGCCCAGAAGAGCAGGGCTCTGAGAGGCGATGGGCTTGGCCATGCAGGAGGCTTTTTAATTCCCGTGCTCTCCGCGCTGATGGGCTGTTTGTGGCGCCTGACATGAGCTCAGCACCGGTGCCTCGGGCTGGTGGGGTGGCAGCAGGCTCTTTGCTGGTTGCTCCTGAGCAGCAGCGGTCTCCCTCACCAGGAGGGCTGGCAGAGCCTTTGCAGCCCTTGCCCTTCCGTCATGGAGATGGGCCGGGCAGTGAGCAACAGCACTGGTGTAAATGAGGTTCCCTGGTCTGGAGCGTGAGGTGGCCAGTCCTGCCCGTGTCCCCTCTCCTCTCTGCCCTTTGCTGTCCCTGTTGCCTTGGTCTTTGTCTCCGTTCCCCCATCCTGCGTTGCCGTCTGCCTGGCTCCCCCGGACCTGCTGCAGCTTCTGCTACCTGTGCCTGTATTTCCTGCTGTTTTCCACGTTGACCAGCCCGGTTCCATCCAGTTAACCGTGCGCCAAGCGCTCCTGCCCCGCGGCTGCCCGGCTGTCCTGGCTGTCCTGCTCCCTTCTTGGCAGGGGGAGTTTTCTTTTGGGTGCCTCGTGCTCCAAATGGCAGCACTCGGTGCCGGCACAGATGGCAGCGGGAGGACAGGGACATGCTGGGGGATGCTCGGGAGGTGTCAGCTGTGGGAGGCGGCAGGGCTGAGCCCTGCTTCAGGGTGCACCAGGCAGAGCAGGCGGTGGGGGGTCCCAGGGGGCCCCTTGCTGCCTTCCCAGTGGGGCTGGGAGCTCGGCCAGCTTGTGTTGCTGCAGCCTGAGCATCCCTGGCTGCCCGCGATGCTGCAGCACGTTTCCACCTGCGAAGTGGGCGCCCTGCCTCTCTCCCCCGGGCTGCGCGGGTGAATCAGACATTGATCTGCCTCTTCCCTCTCGCTCGGCTCCCCGGGGCTTTCCTCCAGCCCCTGCACCGAGGTGGGTGGCCTGAGCCACGGCAGAGGTGTGACAGCGTGACCCTCCCACGCTGGGGCCAGAGCTGACGAGTCTCACAGCTCAAGCTGCTCTAATCGCCCGCAGAGTGCGAACCGAGAGCCAGAGACGCCGTGCGAGGGCAAGAAAACGCCACTGCCCGCAGCAGCCAGGGAGCCTCTGCCCGCTGGAGATGTCAGGGAGGATCAGAGTGATCCGCCTGCTCTGGGGGGACGCGGTGAGCCCTGAGGAGACCCAGAGCGTGCCGCTGCACGGGGTGCTGGGAGCGCCGGCGGGCCCCCGGCAGCACCGGGGAGCAGAGCCACATACGCGCGATGCTTGAAAGCAGCGCTGGCAGCTTGCGTGCAGGCAGGGCGTTCTGCAGGGCCGGCAGTGAAAGCCTGCGCTGGGTTTGCGTGGGTTTGCGTCCCCGTCCTGGGGAGCGGTGGTGCCGGTTTGCGGGGAGAGAAGGTCCTGGAGCAGCTGCAGAGCCGATGCCACGTCTGGATGACGTATCACGGCACCGTCTCTGCCCCGAGCCGTGGGGTCCCGCGGCGGATGCTGAGTCCTCTCAGGTGGGTGCTCAGCCCCGCAGACCCAGCAGCATCGGGGCAGGGGGACCAAGGGAGAGGCATCCCTCGTCCTGGGGCAGCGGCGTGCAGGCAGGGAGCGGGTTCAAAGCGGGCACCTGCAGCTGCCCGCGGTTTGGGTGCAGCAGCCCCGCGAGCTCGGCGCAGTGTTTACCACTTCCATCTTGGCTTGTTGCCTTATTTGTTCTCCTCTAATTGAGCAAATGCGCTGTAGGCAGCGAAGCTAGGCCAGCATTGACTTTATTAGGGGAAAGCATCAATACAACGCTGCGTGTTAGGAGGCTTAGTCTAACACTGTCAGGCTACTGGAGTTTTAAAGTTGCACTTTATTCATGATGTTTTGATTTCTCTTGCTCTGGGGACTATGACTTTGATAGATTGTGATGCGGTACCAGAACAATATGATACACAAGAGCAGCTTGCTTCCAAAACAGGCATTTGCCACGAGAGCCCAATGTTTTCTTGAATTTTTTTAGAGTGAAAAATGATGGCATAAAGAAATCCTAAGCTTTGCGCAGTTCAGTCGTCCAGAATTAGCAACCAGAAAGTTGATTTTACTGCTGACTGGTAGGCTGTTAGAGGTAGTTACGCCAAGCTAATTCCTGGGTTCATTTTGCTGCGTTTTGCTGCTGCAGCAGCGCTGGCAGGAGCTGTTTTCACTCCAGAAGTTGGAGTTTCTGGCTGCCAGTTACTGAATTCTTCTTTTGCAAGCAAGCACCCGCTCTGCTGCCGTGATGCTGCTGCTGTTCCAGCCTGTGGTCCCTTCGTGGCCCTGCTTTCCCGGTCCTCCTTGCGCTGTGAGTTTTTTGCAGGCGTGAGAGCAGGTGGAAACTGCAGGCGCAGCCCCTGCGCGTACCTGCTAATGCCCGTTGTCAGGCACTGCGGAGCTGCCTGCCCCTCCGGACCCGGTTCTTGGGGGTGTGTTATCAGATATCCCAGTGGTGCCCGTCGCGGGGTGTGTTTTCTGTTAACGCATTTCTCGTGTGACCGTGCCGGAGTTGTTGGGTGCTCGTTGTCTCAGCACTAAGTACAACCCGTTTATCTGCTCGTTGTGTGAATGCCATAGGGGCTGCTGTCGGAGCTCCCCTGGAATTAAGTATGAATTAAATGTACCATTAAAATAAAGTGTTATCACAGCCATTTAATGAGTTAGAGTCTCTAACAGCTTCATTTGCCCGTGCTTGATGGCCATGACCCTTCTTATTTAGTTTGATTCTCCTGGAGTCCTACGACGGGCACTGGTGTTACTTAGGCACAGGCGGTGTGTGCCCAGCCCGGGCTCTGCCGCCTCAGGGCGGGTGTGAATAACCTTCTCGAGTTGGGCAGCCGTCCTGCTGGGGAGCTGCTCTCTGTTCCCTGGGGATGCCCCAGCCACAGGGGGTGCCCAGCTCTGGCTCGGGGTGAGCCGGCCCCGTGCGGCCCAGCTTTCGGTAAAACCGGGGGGAAGTGCTGTTGCACCACCAGAAGGGATGTGATGGGTAACGAATGGGGTGCCCTGGTGCGGGACCTGACCCCCTCGCACAGAGGGGCTGGGCTGTGTCCTGGTGCCCGGTCTCGGGGCTCTCGTCAGTGCTTTGAAGCTTCGGTGTTTTCCTGACTTGCTCCCTGACTCTGTGGGGAGGGAAAGAAGCGACGGCCACTGCGAGCGGGTCGGCGGGGAGCGCCGGAGCTTTGGGCGGGCAGGGGCTCGGTGGGGGAGTAGGGGCACCCGCTGCCTCCTGCCCTGCTCGGGGCTGCTCCCTTTGCCGCAGGAAGGTGGGGAGGTTTTGAGCGTCAGGGTTGTGGAACGCTTTTTTTTTTTTTTTGAATGTGTCAAAACAGCATTTTTCCACAGCCTTGTTCTCGGAAATGTTTGAACCGTTCTCGCTAAAACTTGCCTCAAAATTTCAGCCCGAGGCAGGTGCTCGATATGGGAAACATCAGAGCGAAATGACTTGCGTTGCACAAAGACCCAGGCAAGTGATAATGGGGCCTTTTAAAGTGTCGGGGAATCGCTGAACGGTGGCACCGCAATCTATAAAGCCTTACAGCAACCCGGTGAGGGGCAGGCTGCCCACATCCCTGGCATCTGCCCAGGCTTCCGCACCGTCCCTGTGGGTGGTTGGGCCCTTGGAAACACAGCCCTGACCTCCCAGCTCGCATCCACGCAGGCTGGAGATCCTCCTGGCCCCTCGCTGGGGGACCCCGCGTGCGGCGGAGCATTCGCAGCCTTGGCAGCGCTTGCTCCCGGCTGGATCTGGCACCCACCGCGGATCCCGCGGGGCTGGACGGGGATGCTATGGGCTTGGGGGGGTGTCTCTGAGCAGCGGGTCCTGCCCGGGGTCCCCTGCAGGGGATGTGTTGGTGGGAGCTCTGTGCCGAAGGAGCCGGTCTGGAGGAGCCGCTGGTGCCGTTGCCCCGGCTGGGCTCCGACAGGCGTGTGAACGCGCAGCAGGCAGCGCGCCTTAGGCTGGAGCGGCTGCGTTATTTACAGGGAGGCTTGGGGGGTCTCTGAGGAGAGCCGGCACAACTTGCATATTAAAACAGAAACTGCAATTAACAACAAAAAAGGACATTTTTATAACATTTTTATTGAAGCCTTAATGAACAAATAAAGAAGCAGAAAAATCTGCGTATGCATTTGTGAGATATAAAACTGACTGAATCAAGATGAAGCAGCAAGAAGCCTTGGCTTCCCTTAATTTCTGCTAGATTAGTAAAACAAAACAGCAAAGAAGGGAGAGGAGAGAAGGAAGAAAACTGTAGAGCGTGATCCGGGAACTGGGAGGCCCCAGTATGAGGTTCCTGTGAACCCAGTAAGATGCAGGAGGTTGGCACAGCACAGCTGTCTGTTGCCTTCCCCTCTGAGCTGTGCTGAGGGGATTTGGAGGGATTTCTGAAAGCATATTGGAAAAGAAATTGGAAGCTGAAAAAAAAGTAGACAAGCATGGATTTGGATGCAGAAACTGTACAGGCAGCAGGTACTGCGCTGCCTGCGGGGCTGGGGGCTCGGTCCGCTCTGGTGGGGGGTGCGGGGTGCCTGGCAGAGGCTGTGGGTGAGCCGGGGTGGCCGTTTAGGAGACGGTAGGGCTAGGAGGTGGCAGGTGGCTCGACCGTGGGACACGGGGCAGTTGAGTCCCCCCGGGTCATGCAGGTGGTGCGGAGCCCCGTCCGAGGAGCCTGCGGCAGTGGTGGGGCTGGTGGCTGGGGCTGGTGGCGGGGAGGAGCGGGCAGGCAGCCATGGTGCCGGGGGGAGGGCGGCCGCACCGGGACACCCGGGTGTGGAGGTGGTGTCAGGGCTGGGGCTGACCCCGTGGAGGGAAGTGGGGGGCTTCGTTCAGAGCATGGGTGAGAGGTTTGGGCATCGCCCCAAGCTCTGCGTTTGGACACCAAGCACTGGCTTTGGCTTTGTGTCCCCTCGAGCCGCAGGATCCCGCACGCGGGGTCTGGGGAGGGAGAAGGGGGCCAGTGGGGTCTCGAAGGCCAGCGGAGCGTCTCCAAGTCCTAGGGCTACAAAACCACCTGTGTTGAGAGGAGCTTGTCTGGCACCGCGGGCGATGAGGCGCATCAGTCAGCGTCGGGGAGATGTATTGACAAACGAGTCGGCGCATGGACCGAGCAGTGCCGCGGCACGTGCCGGACTGCTGCCGGTGAAGCGCGGCGGTGCGGGAGAGCTGCTGCCGAGACCAACCCGGAGGTCAGAGCCGCAGCCACCTCCCGTGACAGACGGAGCCGCTGAGCTTGTCCCTGCACCCGCTCCCTGCCTGTCCGGGGACCAGGGATCCACGTAGCTCTGGAAAATGCTCGGCAGCCTTTTTCCGTGTCTCAGGGGCATCGTGGGCAGCCGGTTCCCTCTCCTCCCTTCCGAGTTTCCCGGAGCGCGGCAGACCCTCTCTTCCTTTTCGGCACAAGCGACTCCGGTGGGACTTCTGCAAAATACTTCCCCGAATGATTTATGATACTCCTTCAGCTAATTTTTAACTCTGATTGCTTCTCCTCTTCAGTAGAATTTAACTAGTTTGCCTGAAATATTAATAATTAAACATCAAGGAATTATATCCCAAGCAGTCTTTTCAGATGAACGTTTGTGATTGTTTTAAAGCGCACAGCGCCGGGTTTTAGTGGCTCTTTGATAGAATTTTGCTTCTTTTAAACTGCTGACACCAGTAACCCTATAAATTAGCAGATGACGGAGGGAAATCTCCTGGCTGCTTCTGTTGGTTTTTATAGTTTGATTTGTTAATAGGAGTTTTGGGTCACAGCCAGGAATTCCTTAACCAGCGAAGGGAAGGGTTTGCCCCGTGGTGCGGCTGTGACCGCCTGGCTCTGCCGTGCTGCGCCGTGTCGGTGCCGGCAGCGTGCAGGCATGTGTGTCTGCCCACCGCTGCGTCCCTGTGAGGGCAGAGGGGTCTGTGGGTACGTGGCAGGAGCGGGTGGGAGGGTGGAAAGGCGCCTTAGTTTTGAGGGTACACCAGCGATCGCCACGCTGTGCCGTGAGGCTGCCTTGGTGGGACGCTTTGAATGCGCTTTCCCTACGGGAGCAGACAGGCAGGGCAGGAGTCATAGAATCATAGAATGGTTTGGGCTGGAAGGGACCTCAAAGACTGTCTGGTTCTAACCCCCCTGCCATGGCAGGGACACCTCCCACTAGACCGGGTTGCTCAAGGCTCCATCCAGCCTGGACTTGAACTCTTCCAGGGATGGAGCATCCATAGCTTCCTTAGGCAACCTGTGCCAGTGCCTCACCACCTCAGGGTGAAGAACTACTTCCTTGTATCTAGTCTAAACCTGCTCTCTCCCAGCTTCCAACCATTACCCCTTGTCCTACCACTGCCCTCCCTGATCCAGAGTCCCTCCCCACCTTTCTTTCAGCTCCCTTTCAGCACTGGAAGGGTGCTGTAAGGTCTCCCTGGAGCCTTCTCTTCTCCAGGCTGAACAAGCCCAGCTCTCTCAACCTGTCCTCATAGGAAAGGTGTTCCACCGAGTCAAGGCTCTGCTGTAATGTGGGCAGGAGGTCCTGCCGTTAACAGGTTGCTCGGCAGGTCGCAGAGGCTGTAGCCTGTTGCTGGTGTTTGCTGCGACCGCAGTGATCGCTGCTGCAAAGGAGGATTCCGCCTTCTTTTGCTTAATGCTGCTGAACTACCCAGCAGCTTGTGCTGCCAGCGTGAGATGATGGACTCTGGGGCATGATTTGTCTCGTTATCTGCAGAGCAGGTATGAAAATGCTGCCAGCACATGGTGGTATTCACCGTCCCCTGGCACGTGGCAGGGGAAGGACAAACCCCACTCCCTACCTGCCAGTAAACGGGGCCGGTTGTGAACTCGAGACATTGCCCAAGCACAGGGAAATTGCAGCAGCAGCCAGCTCGGATGGCTTTAACTGCTCCACTCGCAAGCCTGTGCCTGTTCATCCCTGCCTGCAGCCAGGAGCAGGGAGGGCAGCTGCAACCCAGGGACAAAAATCATCTTTTCTGATGTGTTTCTGGAAGCGTAGATGGGGCAAGGGTGTGTTTCTTGCCCCCAGGGCCAAAATGCTGTCACAGGAAAGGAGCTCATTGCACCTTTCGATGGTTGCTTTGAGCCTGGGGAGCACCCAGTGCTGGCAGCAGAGCTCCCAGGGGTTCCCAAAGGAGGGGGGTTCTGCATGCGGAGGTGCTATGGGGAGGGCTCTGGGCTCTGCAGCAGTGCAGGGGAAGCAGACCAGCATGGGCAGGGCTCCGGACGGGAGCTTTTCCAGTGGCAGGGGCAGTGCTAAGAGCCAGGATCGCTGCATCAGCCCTGCCCAGCCTGTCCTGCGTGTCTCCCACCCGCCCGACGGCTGCTGGAGGGGCCGGGTGCCCTGGAGTCCCGCCCGCCCCGAGGGACAGCGCGGGAGGGTCCGCGCCCGCTCACTCATCCCGCTCCCACCCCTTGCCATAGAGCTTGAAGCTTCATTTATTCTGAAGGGAAAAGAATTCACATCTCCCCGACCAACGCGAACCCAAATACAAATAAATTTCTCTCAAAGTGCAGTCGTTGGAGAAAACCAAAGGCCGTTAGTCAGGCTGACATCAGAGGAGCCGCATTCGCTCTGACAAGCAGCAAAGGCTTATGTTTTATTCACCAGGCCTGAAAAATACCTTCCCGAAGAGGGGGCCCATAAATAAACCAGCGTGATGAATATTACACGGGATAAAAACTGATAAAGCAAGGGGCCTAAACACGAGATGCACAATGGGGTTAGAAAAGCACATGGTTTTCATTACACCTGATCCTGCGCGGCGGGGCAGGGAGGTGAGCGGCAGGGTGGGAAGGGGAAGCCGCCCATGGGGATGCTTCTGGCCCCCCGGGGAGAGGGGAGGTGGGACAGGCTGAGCCAGCCCCGCTCCGGGCCGCGCACCTCCCCGGCGAGAGGCAGCACGGGCAGGGCTGGGAGCATCACTGCAGTGGTGGGGCAGAGGGAAGGGGTCGAGGGGCTGCAGCGATCTCCCAGCCCTGCCTGGGATGCCTTTGAAGAAGGACCTTGGTCGCCAAGGTCTGTACCTGGAGCATGTTTCCTGGCTGTGAAATGTCCGTGGTTCTTTGGGATCTTTCCTGAGCGGTTTCCTAGAGTCTCTCTGGCCCTAAAAGCGCTGGGTTTTGCAGTTCCTGCGGGGCCATGTCAGGATGCCGAGGCTCGGGGCTGAGCTGGGTGTAGCTGTGGGCAAGTCCCTCTCGTGCGCTGTTTCCTCACCGTCATTTCTCTGGCTGTGGCTTTGCCAGGGCTTCACCACCAGTGCCAGTGGCAGAGCCTCGGCGCTGTCCCCATGGCCGTGGCCAGCAGCACCAACTTGCTGGGGTCTGGGGAGCAGAGGTGGGCTTAGCCCCACAGCCGTGGCCTTGCCAAAGGCAGCTGAGGGGTTGCGGGCATGAAGAGAGGAGCTTGGGGTGCCACTGGTGTTGGAGGGACGTCTCCTGCTGTTGTATTTCTCGGCACAAAGTGCCTCTCAAGTATATTGGTTTTGAGAACAAGTAGCAAATTATGAAGGCTGTGGTTGTGAAGAGTGTCCTCAAAGATAAAGTTTCCATGTTTTGGGTTGATATTTAAGGGTGTCTGCCCTTCCGCCAGCTCAGGAGGTAGCATCAGAAGCAGCGATGTGATGGGTGTTAGTGCCGTTTGGAAACGCCATCACAGAGTTGTTATTCCATCTCCCCACAACCTCTCTGAAACTCCCCACAGCCCAGTAGGGGAAGTGTTGCAGTGCTTCCCTTGCCCGGGGAACACCAGGGGCTCAGGGCAGCCAGGCAGCCTGCAGCCTCTTGCCCGCCTGGCTCCCGTCGGTGGTGGCTCCGCAGCGGGTGGCTGCTCCTGCCTGGCCTCTGCGAGGAGCCGGTGGTGAAAGCGTTCCCCTGGGGAGAACGGTGCTTCCACTGGGGGTGCAAGCCTAGGGGGAGGAGGAGGAGGAGGAGGAGGAGGGCTCTGGATGCAACAGCAGCCCGTGGAAAGGGAACGGCGTCAATGGTCCTTGGAGCCATGAGCATCAGGTGGTCAGGGTTAGCGCTGCCTGCCCTGGGGCTGGGAGGTGTGTGCTGGGGCACGGCATGCTCTGCTGCTGCCATGGCCCTCCTGCCTCCTCCGGGTGATGGGCAGGATCGGGCCCCCTCTGTGCCAGGGGGCGGTTGGAGCCACTGGCTACCCCAGGCGCTTTGCCGGAGGCTGTGCAGTGGTGGTGGGGCTCGGACAGAGCTTGTTGCACGGTGCCGTGCTCCCACCAGCTCCATCTGCCTCCAGCTTTCGGGAACGTTTGCCTTTTCCTTCTCTCCACGTAATTTAAGGAGGACAAAAGCGGGGCTCCTTGGGGAGCGGCTGCAGGGCCGCGGCTCTGTGGAGGTCCCTCCATGTCTCTGAGCAGCAGCCGCAGACCACACGAGAAGTGTTGCGTTCAAAAGCTGTAGGAGGACGTTTGCACGGATTTATGTGCCGTGATCCCACATTTGGCAGATTCCATGTAAACTGCGTGCAGACCTCCTTTGAAAAGTTCCTCCACTCTTCCTCAGAAACCCCAGGCTGGACTCCATGGGGAGCGGGAGCAGCCCCCTGCCCCGCACCTCCCCGCAGAGCGGGAGGCAGGAACCTTGAAATATGAGCACTTAGCTTTTTATTACACCATTTAGTTGCTGCCTGACAGTCTAATCCACCATTAAAAACATCAAAGCTCAGGGGAATTCACCATTGTTACTCAACGTGTATCTCTCTCCTCCTCATCTCTGATGCTCAGCGGTCCCATCTGCTCCCTCCTTCCACCCCGCTTGCTCCGGGACGCGGGCTGGCTGTCGGTGAGCGTGCGGCTGCTGCGCGCTTGGTCTTGCCTCTGGAGACCTCGGGGGAAGCGGTGGGTGCCCGTAAGGGGAGTCCGAGGGGGCTGCCGTGCCATCCTCTGTTGCTGGCGAGAGGGCTGGGGCTGTCGGAGTGAAGCTGTGCGGGTGTCCGGGAGGCGCTGCGCTCACGGGCAGCGCAGCCGGTACGGAAACACCGGCTGCAGGGCTGGCGCTTGCCATGCCTGGGAACACGTGTGCTGGAGCCGGCTGCGGGGAGCAGAGGGGGTTCCTCCCCTGAGGCCGCCTGAGTCGGGACCCGTCTGTCCCTGGGGGCGGCTGCAGGCACAGGGGTGGGTGCGGTGCCGCAGGAGAGCCCGCCAGCCTCCTCCGTGCCATGGGCACCCTCTGCGCCCGCCGCGAGCTGCAGGGCGGGCGTTCCCAGGCCTTGGGTTTCTGCCGAGCGGGGCTGTGGGCAGCTCTCCTCGGTGGTCCCGGGGATGGCGCTGACTTGGTGGTCGCCAGCTCCTCCAGAATGAGAGGCTCGGCCTTTCTTGCTGCGTTTTGGAACAGGAGCTGGAAGCAACCCGAACGGTGGCGAGCCATCCCCCTGTCCTGGGCTGCCCACGGCTGCCGGTGCAGAGCTGCTCCGCTGATGCAAGAACCAGTTTGGGAAATGGCTTTTCAGGTCGGGTGTAGGTTTTGCAAAGCTTCTTTTCTTCTGAGCTGCAGCTCTCTGTGCAGGGCTGCGTGCCCAGGTGGGCGCAGGGGTGCAGAGGAGGCACGTGCTCACATATCACGTCTGCATCCTCCTCGCTGGGACTGGATCCTCCGAAAGGGTGCAGGACCTGACCGTGCGCTCCAGACCTCCTGTTCGCTGGTCAGCAGGAGCAGGAGCGGAGCACCCCTCCCTCCATGGCACCCTGCTGCCTTCCCCGCCTGCAGTGGAGGGGGCTGTGCAGAAGAGACGGGCTCGGCCGCTTCTCCGAGCCGTTCTTGCTCGCTCTCTCCTGAGTAACGATTTGTATTTTTTTTTTATTTCTGTTGTGTAAAAAATACTGATGCTGGCTGCTGTGGCAGGATGCATTGATCGGGAAGCTCTTGGCTGCCAAGGGGACATGAGGGAGGTGCAACTCCTGTGTCCCCCAGCCGTGGCAGGAGCCCCCCAACAGACCCATTGTGGGAGGGAGCAGACCCTGGAGGGCGAGAGCCCAAAGCCCTGCGGACGGTGTGACTGCGTTGTCGGAAACTGCTGGTTTGTTTTCCTCGGCGACTCCTCCCTGTTCAAGTCCAGGGGCTGGTTCCCCAGTGCCCTTCCTTGTGCTGTCCCCAGTTAAAGCGGAAGGTGACCATGGGTGCTGCTGCCAGGGGTGGGGAGACGGGTGGCCCCAGGCCCTCGGTGTGTCACAACCGAGACCCCTTGAGACAAGGGGAGTGCCAGGGACATTGCGTCGTACCTGTGTCTCCACTCGGCTCCCATAGCCTGGTCCTGGTCACCCTGCTGATGCTGGTCCCAGCTCCGACGGGCCGGTGCGCGCAGGACGAGGAGGTGGGAGCTGCTCTTCTGCCCTGCCTCTGCCACGGGGAGCAGGGTGCTGTGCTGGCCAGGCTCAGGCAGCGGGGCTGAGCCACTGGTGCCGTGCTCCGTGCGCTGCTGGCTCCTGCTCGTTGGCACCTCGGCGGGACGGATCAGCCTGGCCGGTGCTCGCCGCCCGCAGAGCAGCGCGGGGGTTGCATAGTGCTTTCGGACAAAGCAAAGTCGACGCCGCTGTCCCCGTCACGGGTGGGTGAGTGGGGCCATGAGGAGCCCCGGCAGTTTGCCTGTGGCCACCCATGCACGTGTCAGCTCAGCTAGGGCAGCGGGGGCCCCTGGTCCTTGGTGCCACACTCTGGCAATGCGGCCCTGCTCTGCTGGCAGAGCCCCCCGCCCCTCACGGGGGTCCCCGGGCTGCCCTCCCCTGCCTGCTGCCAGCACTGTATTAAAAAAACATAATTGATTTTCCTTCCTGCCAGTGCTTAACCTGGACTTTCCCGCTGCGGCAGCAGAGGGCCTGATTACAATATCTCTGAAGAGGCCAGTGAGTTATAGTAATGGACACTCTTCTAGCTGTCTGTGCCGCTCATAAATCTATCCCCTCCTGAAAGTGCAGATGGTCCATAATCGTCCATCATCCCGAGCCGAGCGCCGGGCAGCACCGGGGTGGGTTTCTCCTCTGAGGCTCCTTTTTCTGCAAGCTAAACGGAACTGCGACGCGGCGCAAGCTCTCTCCGTAATGGAGTGCGAGCAGCCCCGCCGTCAGCCGTGATTTAGGAGAGAATGAACAATAAATATCCTGGAGGTTGGGGTGCGAGCAGCCACGGGAGGGGAAGGCAGCAGGGACAAGGGTGTATTCACACCCAGCCCTGTTGGCTCTGGCTCTGGCAAGCATGGTGTGACCCCCGGTGAGGTGGGGGCTTTCCAAAGGCTGCTTGCCCCGCTCTGCTCTCTGCGCCGGCACATGGGGCAGGAGCAGCGTTGGAAATCCCAGCCGCACGGTGCCTGTGGCTCTGGGTGCTCTGTGACTCCACCTGGGAATAACGCCAGCTCCCCACAGCAGCCCTGACAGGGAGGAGGGGACCCGTGTGCTGGCACAGCCCTGCTGCGGGCAGGAGCCTGGGCCCCGCAGCAGGGAGCTGCCTTTCTGCCCATCGTCCCCGCTCCTCCCATGGCAGGTCTTGGCGCTTGGCTGCTGTGAGGTGCAGCGCACCGTGCTGGGCTCTTCCTCGTGGCAGTGCCAGCCCTGGGGTGCTGGGGTTCCCTCTCTGCCTGGGACCAGCTGAGCTGAGCAAAAAGCTGCTGACAGCCTGTGCATGGGCTGGGCAGGGCAGGCATTGCCCCTGCCTCCTCCGCGGGTAGCACAGCCTGGGGCACCTTACGGGTGCCTGGTGACGTCCTTGCCCGTGTGGTTCGATGGGCCCTTGGTGCTGCTGTGTCTGAGCCCCCACCCTGCACCCGTGTGCTGGTGGCCGAGCCACATGCAGCTCCTGCAGGGCCTCGGCAGCGGTGCCATGCGGGCAGGACCCTGGTGGGATTTGGTTTCTCTGGCAGCCCTGGCTGGCACCCGCTGTGCCAGCAGCTGCTCAGCAGCCATTGGGGACCTGCCTGTGCTGCCCGTGTCGGAGCAGGTCCCCAGCACCTCCTCCCTTCGCCCGTTGCTGCCCACGAGCACGGGCTGCCTTGCCTGGACCCCCAGCTCTCTGTCCCCAGGTCCGTGGGACTCCTTGTTGGCTCCAGCCCCCGCCTGTCGATGCCGCCTCCCTCCCCGCCACGCTGCCCGGGCTCTGCCCCCTCCCTGCGGGAGACCTGCATCGACATATCGACGCTGATGGCCGCGGTGCAGGGAGCCGGCGATACCCAGCCGTGGTGCTAAATGTCTGTATCGACCCTCCCACAAGGGTCGATTCCAGCTTGGTTACGGTGATTTTATTTGCTATTTAACATCTGAAACGTGTGTGTCTGCGCCTGCGAGTGCCGGGGGATGCAGGTGGCCAGTGGACTGCAGTATGCTCGCTTGGAGCTGGGCTGAGATTCCCTGTGCTGAGGACCTTGCCCCTTGAGTGGTGATGGTCACTGAGCCTTCTCCTGTGGGGACACTTGTCCCCACGCCAGCGGTCCTGGGAGTGGGCAGGAGAGCACACCCAGAGCTAAGGATCCTAGCAGCCTGGCCCCTTGCTCCCCTCCTCGTCCTCCACCTTGGGCTGCCTGCAGGCAGGGGTGCTCACCCAGGGTTTTGGGAGGAAACACTTGAGCTTTTCTCCCAGAAGCCTGTCCTAGACTGATTCAGAGCTCAGAGCTGCCTTTTATCGGTGCTGCCTTGCAGCCGAGCCTGAGAAGCTGCCTTCGCCTCGCCGAGTGCCCTTATTTACAAGAATCCCCCTGGCATGGCCTTTAAGCGCTTCCATTAACATTTTTGCATCTTGCTTATTGCAAGCCCGGGTCCGCCGAGACCCGCGCGTGGCAGGCAGCAGGCAGGAGCACTAGGCTCACTTTAATTGGTTTGAAGCTCTTGCTGCCGGCTGTGGAGGGGTCTCTTTCCTTGAGTAATGACCTGGAATTTGATCACGCGGCTTTTATTAGATTGCGAGACTGGAAGTGTAAGTGTATGGGATCAAAGCAAAGCAGGGACCGCCGTGAGCCGGGCACCGCAGGGCTGAGGGAGAGGAGCCCCTCGCTGCCAGCCACCCCGGCGGATGAAAACAAGCCAGCAGCCAGCTGAAGGCTTCGAGCTCCTAATGACGGAGCCGCTGCAGTGGGCGCATGCTGGAAGACGACGCGCTCCTCTGCCGAGCTGCCACCGACCCCCGGAGCCGTCCTGCCCCCTGCCACCAGCCAGCCCCTCTGTGCCAGGGGTCGGACCCGCCGAAGTTCGGTCAGCCGAGGGGGAAAGGTCCCATCGACCGTGCAGTGCCTGAGGTTACAGCTTGTCCCAGCATGTCCCTGGGGACTGCGGGGGACCCCCGGCAGCACCGGTGCTGGCAGCAGCCACTGCAGCCCCGTGCTTGCCGGCGTCGGGGCTGCCGAGGGCAGCGCTGGGAGCCGGGCAGGATGGGGCCGGGAGAGCAATTGCAGCGGTGATTAATGGCGTGCTGGCGGGAGCTGACAGCTCGCGCTGCCTGCGGTGGCGATGAGCAGCTGGATCCTCTGCTCCCGACAAGCTGTTCCGGGTCCCCCCGGGCCAGCGGGGCCGTGACCCACCGAGGGCAACCCTGCGCGGGGTCTCAGTGCCAGCCAGGCTGCGGGAGCTGGGCCGACAGCCTGTGCCGTGGCAGCTCTCTGTGCTCCTGCCCGCTGCTGCGGCGAGGAGGGCTCGCGGCTGGTTTGGAGATTCTGGCAGCATCGGCTGGGTTTATTAAGCTAATAAAACAATGTTAAGTATCCGCACACTGGAGCCCCCTGAGGTCTCTTTATGTGCAGAGAGGAGCCGGGGGATCCCAGTGCCTCCGCACTGATGATTGCTCTGTCACGCTAATAAATAGAGAGGAGCAGGTAGCACTGCGCCAGGCTGCGGGGCGGCCGCCGCTCCAGCCGCCGGCACTGGGCACAGGCGGCTCTGCCTTCGCCGCTCCTGATAAGCCCACCACACTGGTGCTTGGGCGCCCCACGAAGCACCTCGCGGTCCCCTCTGCGTTCTCGGCAGGCAGGGAGCGGAGCGATGGAGACTGCCGGGCCCCCAAGGGGCTGCAGGGCTTGGGGATGCTGGTGACATCTCCCTCCACCCGTCCCCTGGTGCGTGTGGCTGCCCGGCACCGGAGCCGGGCTGGGAGAGCATCACCTTGCATCACACCTGGGGCTCTGCCACTGCTCCCAGCGCCGCGGCTGGGCTGTGCAGGCGGCACCGAGCTGTCACCTTGTAAAACCAGGGAGGGTCTCCCTGGCTGCGGGCTGGTGCAGCAACACCCGGTCCCGAGGCACGAACGCCCCGTGAGGGTCTGCGAGGGGCCCGGGCAGCCTCCCGGGAGCACAGCCCCGCCGGCGGGCACCGCTGCCCGCAGCTCTCCCCGTGCTGCAGTGCGTCCGTGTGGGGTGGCGGTGGTAGGCGAGGCACTGGCAGCATGCAAAGCAGGCCGTGTATAATAGATAATAATTAATAGACTGCTCCGGCGGCTAGCTAGGTAAGTAGATAAATAATTTTAATTATCCTTGGGGAGGCTGTAAATTCGCACACAGCCCTTTATTAAACTCTCTGTTTACAACAGTCGTTTATATTGTGTGTCATTTTGCATAAAACCCCCTTGGGGCCGAAGAGCACTGTGTAATAACGGCTCCGTTGTTGCCGATGCCTCTGCTCGAGGGCAGGAGTGCTGCAGGCAGGGACCCGGGTGCTGGTGGCTCTGGGACACCTGCACCCTGGCCAAGGGGCAGCTCTGTGTCTCCTGGGAGCCTTTGGTGTGCTCCTCCTGCAGGGGAGGAACCGGGTGCTGCGGACCCAGCTGTGCCGAGCGCTGCTGCCCCGAGCGGTCCCAGAGGGGTCCCCCCCGACGCCCGCTCCTTCCCAGTAGAGTTTGTGTGTTTGTGCTGATGGCAGGGTGGTTTTTTCCCCCCTTTGTTGCGCATGTTTCTCAAAAGAACCATAAATTCCGAGCTGTGAAATCCCGCTGCGTCAGCAGTCTGCAAAATGAATTGATATTAAACGTGACAAAAGTCTCTCTAATTCACCCTGGCCAGTTTCTGCTTCCCTCCCTGAAGACGTAATTGAAAAGTGGAAGAATGGAGATTGCCAGCGTCCCTGCCTGGAATAACACCGAGCCATCTCTTACTGAGAATCTCATTAATTAAGGATTATTTACAAATAACTGTGCTCTCGACGTGCCACACGCGCTGCCCCGTCCATACGTGTGCGCTCCCTCCCGCTGCCCACCCCTCCTGGCACACATGTGTACACACGTGCTCCCCGGGCACCCGCACATCACTCCAGCTCCCGCGGGGCTTCGGGAGGTGGTTTTGCTGGGGCAGAGGGTCAGAGGAGCTGTGGTGCTCGCCATGATGCTCGCCGTGGTGCTCGCTGTGGCAGCAGAGCGATTCACTCGCCGCAGTGACCTCGCTTGCGGAGGACCGTGCTCCACCGACTAATTTGTTTTCGATGGCAGTTTCTGGCAGAGTCCCTGCCAACATCAGGACAAGAGTCTTTTGGGGTTTAAAATTACTTTTACAGGAACAGCGTGTGTTTCTCCATTCCTGGATGCTTTTACGGGCTTTTTCAGTGCAGGAGGGGCTGGGTGCTGCTGCTCAGCCGCTGGAGCCAGCCAGGCTTGTGCCCAGTGCCCTTTGCTCACCTGGCCAAGGGGGACATGTGCCTGGGGAGGACCCAGGACCCTGCAGCCCCTCCCTCACCTGGCAGGCTGCAAGGAGGGGTTTTGTCTTCTTCCCCGGGGGAGCACCGGCGGGCGATGGCGGGTGGGCGGTGCCCCACGAAGCAGCTGCCCGGTGCCCCACGAAGCAGCTGCCAGGTACCCTGCACCCGTGGGTGGCCGGTGCGCCGAGCAGTCGAGCAACGCAGCGGGGAGGCCGGTGCCAGCTGGGGAAGCAGCTCGGAGACGTGCCGGTGCTGCCCTTGGGTAGGGGCAGTGGTTTTTGGTGCCGCCCCGATGCACAGCGGTGTTCGTGCTTGCTCTGGCTCCAGGCGTGTGCGAGAGGTAACTTTGCAGAAGGCAGTCAAATAACCGTATAGTTTAATATCCCCACGATCAGGGCTGACATTTATGTCGTTAATTTTAAAACACTTTATTTCTTCTCTATTAAGTTAGACTCATTTCCAACAGTCTAAATAACTCTCTTTCCCTAGCTGCGGGCTGGTGTTTTACCGTTTCCTTCCCTCTTTGGTTTTTGTACCCTTTCTGGGAAGCTCAGCAAGATGGAAGGAGAAGAGCACCGTGCCGTGCCATGCCGGAGTTACCTGTCCAGGTGATCCCAGGGCATCCCCATGGATGGGCAGCTCTCTCCTTCTCTCCTCTGGGGCGCGTCCCTGTGCTTTTTAGAAATGTGTAATGATAGAAAAGACAGGGACTGGAGAAACTGGAGACGGGGACTGTACCAGTCCCCTCTCATCTGTTTCCAGAGCCTGGAGGGATTGTGTCTTGTGGTGGCTTCCCAGGATTTAAAGCCCCGAGTGATGGCTGTGTGTGGGGACAGTCCGTGGCCCAGCAGGTCTGTGTGTGCAGAGAGGGACGACAGATGCACATGTGCCGGTTCTCTGCTCCCATCGGTCACCATCTCCTGCGGGCGAGAGCCTCTGCCTTTGTTCTGGGGGGTCTGGGCAGGGCGGGGTGACCCGGCAGTGCTGGGACTGCACCAGCCCCGCTGAGGCCGAGTCGGTGGCTGTGGGTGCAGGAGGCGTTTTCTGGATCCGAGCAGGAAGTTTCTGCCTCCCTCCCCATCTGTCTGCCTCAGTCCTCTCCCAGCGGCGGCTCCTACGACTCCTCTCCTGGCTGTTCCCTCCTACCAGCCCTGAGCCCAGGGCTTGTGCCCCGCCATCACCTCCGCTCGTCCTGTCCCTCCAGCAGTGCTGGGAGCCGTCACCCGCCTGCGCTGGGGGGACTGTGCCCATCCTCATCCTCACCCTGGCAGGGCTCCTGCTGGCCAGCCCCGGGCTCGCCGTGTGCACGGGGGTGGTTTCGGGACCCTGTGCAGGGAGGAGCGCTCCTGGGCCAGGGTTATTAGTTATTTTTAGCAATCGATGTTATTGATGCCGTGCTAGCTGGAGGAAGCCGCTGGAGGGCTGTTCTTCCATCTCATTACATTTAGAGCTGAACTATCCCCTTTTTATATAAATCCTGACACATAAAGATAAAATACACCATTTTCCATAGAGCTGCAGCCCAGGGTCGGGGCTGGCACTGGCTGGGGCCACCCTGCGCACACGTGGCTTGGGGAGGGTCCCCTGGCTCTGGCTGGGAGGAATGTCTTGGACTGACCAGGGCCTGGAGAGAGATGCTGAAAACTGCTCGGGAGGGGCTGTCACCTCAGGGTCCCATGTGTCCCCTCTGCTGCGTCCCTCCCTGGGGCTGGGAAACCTCCTGGGGATCTCTCCGTGCTTCATGGCCCAGGACGCTCCTCTCCTTGCAGCCAACTTCGTGAGGGTTTGAGCTGCTGGCGGTAACGAACATGGGGCAGGTTGGAAAAAGTGCCCTGTTGATCAGTGCGACACCTGCAAGCGTCCTGCCCGTCTGACATCCGTGTTGCTCACAGTGTGTGGGGTCTGCGTGACCCCCTGGAGATGCTGCTGCGGGGTCCCGAGCGCCCCTTGGGCTGCACTGGGCGATGCTCGCTGCGGGCTGGAGGTCTCCGGCCGGCTGCCTGCGGGAGGGACTCAGCCTTTCGTGCACGGCCAGCAGTGACGCTGGGCTAAAACACCGTCCCAGCCTCCGGGCCCCCTCCCCAGTCAGGTGGAAGCCCCTCGGAGGGGCTGAGCTCCCCCTTGCCTCTGCCCTTGGCCCTGGCACTCGGTGCTGCGGGGGGGCTCCCCCACCCTGCGAGAGCCGTGCTGCTGCTGCTGCTTCATTAGCATTAATACTCGGCCAATCTCTTTGATTAATGCACTGGCTCGAGCAGGAGAAACTAGTGCGGAGATGAAATGGAAACCCCAGGCTTCCTCCCGGCTCGGTCCCTGCCCCAGCCCGCTCACTCGATGGAAACTCAATCCCGGCCAGAGGGATCGATGCTAACCTGCTCACCGCCCCCGCGCTGCTCTTTGTGGGACGGGAGGGATGCCGCCAGCGTGCCCACCCTGGGGGGCTGCACCTCAGTGCGGGGCTGCCCTAGACAGCCACCCGCTTGGCGGGAGGGTGTGGGATGCCCTGTGGGGACAGACCTTCAGGGACAGACCCCTGAACGTGGCCGTCCTGACCGCATCAGTGGGGAGCCCTGGGCAGGTGAGCAGGAGCAGCCCAGCTCTGGGGAGCAGGAAAATGTCCGTGTTTCCCTCGGGTCGGTGTCTCCGCTCCTCCCGGGTTGTGGCAGCGTGTCCGTCCGGAGCTGAGCGCACAGAGCCGCTCCCCTGGTGCCCTCCTCCCCAGGCTGGGGGCTCGTCCCTACCCAGGCACAGAGCAGAGGCCCCGGCGTTTCCAGCGGAGGCGAGGCAGGCGTCCAGGCTCAGTGGAGAGGGCTCTTTCCATTTACTTTTGTAGTTTTTCATTTCAAGATGAAATTAAGCTACAGAAAGCAAAAAACAAACCTTTTTTTAAAGCAATGCATCAACGCATCCCTTGAGGGGAAAACACTCTTACATGGAGGTTTTCCTGCACTTTAGTTGTCCTCCGTGTCTCAGTTCTCCTGCGCTTTCAAAACGCTCGCCCTTGGCCAATTCCCCGTGCATTCTGGGGTTTCGGTGCTTCATTTTTTTGTTTCTTTTTTTTTGCTATTGTTTCCAATCAATTTTACAGTACGTTTGCATTTAGGATAAAAGCCTCCCCCGTCCTCCGCTCGCCCTGCTGCGTTTTGTGCCCCTGCGCCTCTGCTGACGCAGCCCGGGAGCAGCGGGGGCCGAGCGGAGCCCCCACCCCGGGTGGCTGCCCCTCGCCCACGGGTCACCTACCTCCGCTCCGGGGCTTGCCCCGTGCCTGCCCCCACAGCCGAGGACACCTCGATATGCACGGCTCTTCTTCCACGCTCTCACCCCGCTCGCAGGCTACTCGGCGTTCCCATGGGCTCCTCCGGCACCTCTGGTCCCCCCATCCCCACCAGCTCCGTCCTAGCCGTCCCACTGGCCGCCGCGTCCCTGCCTTGCTCTGCATCAAGTGATCTCGGCGG
Organism: Leptosomus discolor; assembly: GCF_034619465.1. NCBI lineage: Eukaryota > Metazoa > Chordata > Aves > Leptosomiformes > Leptosomidae > Leptosomus > Leptosomus discolor. The sequence continues at coordinate 5,164,103 of NC_141405.1, forward strand.
TGGTCACCCCTGGAGCAGAGCTGTCTCCTCTTGTCATGTCCCATCAGGTTCTCGCTAAAGAGGTTGAGCCGCAGGTTAATTTATGGTGTACGGGGGAGCCGAGGACGGGAATAGCGTCTGCCCTCTAAATAAGTCATGAAGCAGGATCCCAACAGCACAATTAGAATCTTCCGTTAATGATTATTTATGGGGCTGGGAATGCTTATTTAACCTGCCTATATTAAATATTAAACCAAATTATAATATTTATAACTGTATTTACAACAAAAGGGAGCGGCATGTTGCTGGGGCTGTGGTGTGCGGGTGAGGTGAGGGACGCACCGGTGTCGGAGGGGCTGTGGGCAGCGCACGGTGGCTTGTGGGGACGGGAGAAATGGTCTCAGCTCTGTCCTCCACCGGCCCGTGGCTTGCAGGTTTGTCTGGAGCATCCCCGCGGAGCAGGGGAGCCCACCCTGCCCCAGCACAAGGGTGGGGGTCCCTCCCAGCACTGAGCCAGGACAGGGGGACTCTGCTGGGCACAACCTCTGCCTGTGGGTGCCGCGGAGCTTCCCCGGCAGCCCCCTGCCAGGCTCCCATCCATGGACGATGCTCAAGCCGTTTGCCTTCTGCGGGCCCTGCCTTCCCGTGGGCAGGCCCAGCATCCCGGTGAAGGGGGTCTGTGTTCCCACCGCCCCACAGGAAAAGCCCCGTTTGCCCTGGCAGGGCACGATTGACTCCGAGGGAGACGGGCAGGGAAATGGGCTGCTGTTAGCAGAGTCCCGGCTGAGCAAAACGCCCGGTTGAATTGGTTTGACTTGCCGTTGGAAGGTCTGTTGGTGAAGCAAACGGTGGGATCAGCCTGCAGCGAGCTGAGCGTGTGCTCCTCTGGAGAGTGCACCAGGGGGCGGCTCCGCTGCGAGGACCCTGCTGGCGCTGCTTCGGGGGGCGTTTTGGTCTCAGAACCAGAGTGGGAGGGAATCATCTGCTGTGTTCGGTGGTGCAGCACCCGGCTGCCCAGTGACCTGCAGGGAGGACGAGCTCTGCCGGCCCTGAATTGTTTTCCATCCCATGCTCCACCATCAAACCGCCAGCAGCCCTGGTGGCGGGGCCGGAGAGCCCCGTAACCCCCCCGCCGGGGCTGGTCAGCCCCCTCCAGCCCTCGGGCCGAGCGGGGTCTGGGCAGGACAAGAGCCACGGCAGGCGATGGGGAGGCAGTGGGTCCCCCCGCGGGCTGCCTGGCAGACTGCTGTGCCCGCCGCGCTGCCCCACGGAGCTGTACCCCTGGAGTACTTCCCCCTGGGGCAACATGGGGGGGTCCCAGATCCAGCCCTCGGCGCTGCTCATCGTGCAGAGAGCCTGTGGTTGTGGGGCACATGGGAACACGTAAAATACCCTGTCCCGTGACAGAGGGCACAGTCAGGCTGCAAAACTCCTTGTCTCCAGAGCAGTGGGCTGCTCTGTGCACCGGGAGCGGCAGGTTTTGGAGAGACAAGAGCGTGGCACCTTGAGGAGCGGAGGAGCAGCCCGGGGGGTTTCCAGATGCCAAGGGCAGCTGAGAGGTGACCTGTGGCTGGGTTTCTGCAAAGGTTCAATGCCATTGTGACCACTAACGATATTTTCAGGTATGCAATCTCAGATAATGACAGGGCTAATCAAATCTCCAGCATAAGCTGTTGGTTTTGGGGTCAGGAGGGAATGTACTGCACCTAGAGCAGCAGTGCTTAATTGCTTTTGTCTTCCTCTGAATCAGAGGAGACAGGCGGGCTTGGTGGGCCACGGGGTCTCATGCTCGGGTCTCGCAGCTGCGTGTGGCAGGGAGGTTGCTGCATGCTGGAATTTAGCTCCCTCACAGCAGAGCCATGGCTCCTGTTCTGCTGGCCCTAGCAATTGCAGGAGATAAGTGGAAAAATCCCTCCGTGCTCCCAAAGACGGTGTGATTGCAGGTTCCGCAGCCTATTGCAGATAAAATGATGATTAAGGGGTCCTACCCTATAAGCAGACAACCATGTTGACCTTATTTAGGCTCCTAATCAATTTGCCCCCGGTGTGATTAATTGAGATGCTTGCCATTGATTTTCCGTGAGGCAGGAGCAGCTGAGGTGGGATTCACAGGGATGCCTGCGGGGAGATCGCCGGGTTTGTTCATGCTGTGGCGGCAGCAAGAGGCTGAGCCGTGCCGAGTCCTCTGCCAGGCAGGGATTATCCCGTCTCTGCTCGGCCGCGGCTCCTGGGGCCGGCGGCTGGAGGCTACTACGGGGTCCCTCCCGCCTCCATCTGCAGGAGGGGGCAAGGGCCGGGCGCTGTGGGGGCTGCTCATGGAGGCCTGGGTGGGCTTTGGGCTTCCCGGGAGTGCTCCTGCATCCCGCAAATGGTGCAGCGGATCCGGGACCCCGGGAGGGATGGTGCACACTTCATCCCGAGCGAGCCAGCAGCTCTGGGAAGAGCCCATGCAGCCGATGCCATTGTCGGTCCCTCCGTCCCGACTTGCCTGCCCTCTGCCCGGGGTCTCTGCCTGCTGCTTGCCCGGACACTGTCCCTACTGACCACAGGCACACGGTTTGGGTCCCCGCTTGTCACTGGCTTCAGCAGTGCCCGCAGGAGGGTCCCTGGACTGTGGGCTTGGCCTGGGTGCACTTCAAGGGGTGGCATGACCCCCTCCCCAAGTGTCCCCGCTGGAGGTGCTGTGGGATCACCCAGTGCCGGGACCCCGCGTGAGCTGCTGGCGTGGGCAGCGCTTTGCCCAGAGCCATGCGTTGGGGGTGAAGGACCTACAGCACGGATGATTGGAAAGGATTTTCTAGCTAAATTGCTGAGCAGATGGATTTACCCTGGACTGGTCCTTGTGGACTCTGGAACATTTTCTCTTCTGTCACGGTTCCTTTTTATGACCTGCCATTTGCTCCAGCAAGCGAGAAGAGAGCCCTTGGCGTCCAGCTCCTGCTCCGGCTGCCGTTCAGGAACACGTCGGTGTCGCTGCTGGGAGCCGCTCGCTCCTTTTCAGGAACGGTGCCGGGGCCTGGCAGGACACCCCTGCCCACCCCGCGCCCCAGCTGAGCCCAAGCCAGGCACATGGGGGCTGAGCCTCTCCCCCCCGCCCGCGCAGCCAGGGCTCTGCCCACCCTGGCTGGCGGGTGCTGGAGAGGTGGGAAGGGGCAGCTCCTGCTGAGACAGGAGGAGCTGGCAGCTGCCGGCTGGCGTTGGAGGATGCTGTGCCAGCGATACGGCCGTGGTTTTTATAACGAGCCGTGAATCATTATAGCGACCACCTGCAGGGCATGCGGCAGCCAGCTTGTGGTCCGGCTGGGGGGGTCTGCTGACGGGGGAAGAGTGATGCCCCTTCCCCTCTGCCGCCCCGATGCCAGCGGGCAGCGCCAGGGGAGGCCGGCGGGTCTTGCTGAAGGCAGAGCTGTGAGCCCTGGCCCTGCCGGGACGGCGGCGATGGCCAGAGGCTGGGGAAGCGCTCTCCGCTGCACCCGAGTTGGGGGGCTCCAAATGCGGTTTCTCTCTTCGCCTGGTGGCCTGTCGGCTCTGCTGGTCACACACAGGCTGACGGCAGCCCCGGCACGGCAGCTCCCGGCCGCGGTGCGTGCCCTCAGCAGCTTGCTGCAGCGCGGCACCTCCCGCGTGTCGGGTGTGTTTTCTGCCCCTCTGTTGTCTCCCCAGCGCTGGTGACCGTCCTTTGGGGGTGGTTGCTTGGCGGACCCCTCCATGGTGGCAGCATGTGCAGAGGGACAGCGGTGGCCCCGGGAGGGCGGGCTGGGTGCTCCCCTCGCTCTGCCGTCAGCGCTTCCATGCGGTGGTTTGGCCGGATGCTTCGGTTTCCACCGTCCCTGCTTATGACTGGTATTTCTCTTTCTTAGAAGAAGGGGGAAGGACAACACGCTGTCTTCCACCAACAGCCCTTCCCCTTCCTGCAGCAGCATTTCTGCCATTTACATTAAAGGCTGTAACGGGTTGGAGTAAATGGAGCAGGTTTGCAATTAGTTTTCAAAGTACTTATCTCATTAAAGTAAATGAATTATTGATTTAGTGACACTCATGCTTTTAGTGAGCGGCACAGTGCCATCACCACTCTGTTCCCTGGCTCACGACGGTGGTGGCCAGCCCTCGCACGCCTGCTCCTTGTGTGCACGCGTGTGCGTGGGCGGCGAGCGGCCGCTCTGCCTCTTCCTTGGCTTTGTAGGTGACGCAGACCCACGCTGGACCTGAGGGTTGTGTCCACGAGAGCGTGGGCATGGCTTTGCCAGGGGCACCCATCGCGGTGCGGGCAGGCAGCGTGCAGCAAAGCCCTCCGGGGAGGGATGGGCTGGGGACCCGCGCTGCCTGCCCAGGGTGAGGCCCGGACCCCGGTGCTCTGGCACGCTCCTGTGGGCACAGTGGCCACGCCGGGACACTACTGCCAACCTGTCCTTGCTGTGCCAAGGATGACGAGGGAGGGAGGGAGGAAGGCAGCCCACTGGTGCGACGGGGCGCTCAGCTTGCTTGGTGCCCAGCAGCATGGCAGAGGGCTGGCGTGGGGCTGCCAAGCGGTACAAGGGGGTCGGGGCTGGTCCTATCCACCCTCTATGCTGCCTGCGGCTCCTCCGGCCGGCCCCGCACTTGCCAGGGCAGGGAGAGGGGCGCCCGCCGGGCACTCGGGGCTGGGCGCTGCCCGGCGCAGCGTGGCCGCAGGAGGGTGAAGCACTGAAGTGCTGTGCTGGAGCCAAACGCTTGTGGCTGAACCTGCCGCCCCCCAGCCAGCTGCTGATTCAGCTCTTTTGCGCCTCTGTACAGAGATTTAATCTCTCCTGTAAGATAAAATACTCCATTAATGGGAACCTGCCTACTCAGAGCCGCCCCTCTCTGGGTTCCAGGCAGGAAGGGCCGTGCTCTCCGGCTGCCAAGAGCTGAGGCTGCTGCTGGGAGAGCACCGAGAACGGCACTGGGGCCCGGGAGGTGCCCAGTCCAGCTGTGCAGCTGGACACGCTCCCCCTTCCCTCCTGTGCCATCGCGTCTGATGTGGGGCGGGACGAGGGGCTGTGGGAGGGTGGCCAGCAGGATGAGCCAGGATTGCCACGCTCTTGTGGCAGTGCCTGCCGGGCGAGCAGGTGCCACATGGGTGGGTTTCAGGGGTGACGCGCATGTCGGAGATATGTTATCCTCGGTAGTGCGACGCGCTGGGAGGGAGGAGGTGGTGATGTTGCAAGAGCTGCAGTCATCAGGCAGGAGGAAGTGCCGGGGAATGAGAAGTGGCAGCAAGAATTTTGGTTGAAAGGTTCCCAGCAGTTACTCAGGCTGCTGTTTCGGTAACCGGAGTTAGGGCTGGTGATGCTGGCAGGGGCCGTGCCAAGCGGGCGTGCTCCCTGGGTCACGCCGTCCCCTTGCTGTGGGCTGACAGGCTCAGGTTGTCCCTTGCCAAAGGAGACGGTTCGCCCTGGGTGGGAGCAGAGCGTCCCTCACGCCCCGCGGTGTGACATGCACTCGCCTCTGCCACTGAGGAACCAGCAGCTGGGGCTGGTGGTGAGCGAGCAGCGCGTGTGCCGCTCCACCCGCACACCCTGCCTGGCGGAGCGGGTCCCCTGGGCAGGCAGGAGCCGGCCGGTTGCCGTATTTGGCAGGGGGTTACCAAAGAGAGGGCAGTGCCGTGTGTTGTCACCGTCCCCAAGAAGTGATGGCGCTTTCTGGACCGGAGCCGCTGGTTCGAGGACTCTCCTGAACAGTTCCTCAGCCCTAAAGCCGTCCTGGGGACGACCCCTCGCCCAGCCCCGCTGCCAGAGCCGGGGCTCCTCTGGGCGCTGCCTGGGCATCTCCCGCCCCAGCTCCTGGCTGGCGGTGCGGCGCAGCCCCAGCTCTGCAGCAGTCAGCGGGGCAGAGCCCAACGGTGGTGAAACCCACCCGAGAGCTGCACTGGGGGAGCCGGCCCCGCGCCCCAGCCTCCTGCCCGCTGCTGCCATGCACCTCCAGGAGCTGCTGGGAACGGGGCGTTTTATCTGTCTTAGTTTAAAAAAAAAAAAAAACCCTTCTCATTTAATTAAAAGTGTTGACATTGTGCCTGGCCATCCCGCCCGCCAGAGAACGTGGTTATAAATTAAACATTAAACCTTTAATGGCCCATAAAGAAATATTCGCTGCTGCTTATGTATATAGGGGATATAAATAGAGAGGGCTGCTGGGGGAGGGGCAGGATATTATTTTTCCTCAGCCAGATAATCTTTGCTAATGAATTTAATTAAAAGCAAAATTAATTTAGGATTTTTGGTAGAGGGAAGGAGGGTCAAAACGTACTTTGAGAAACTACTGAGAAGTTTCCCAGCAAGCGGAGCAGGGCGGCTGGCCCAGGCCTGCCACAGGGTTTGCCCCAGGGGTGCAAGGTGGGGATGGGGGTTGTTGGGGTGCAGCATCCGAGGGGCCCCGTGCAGCTGCCGGGGGGGGATGGGGGTTGTTGGGGTGCAGCATCCGAGGGGCCCCGTGCAGCTGCCTGGCTGGGCGACATGGGTTGCATTTCCAGGGGGCCCCGTGCGGACACTCTGCTTCAGATCCGGGTGGTTTTAGCTGGGTTGGGTGTTGCTCGTGAGCTGGCCTGCGCCGGGCTCGCCTCTTCGGGATACAGCTGCCTGCGAGGCTGCGCGGGGCTCCAGCCGGAGCCAGTCAGCCCGGAGCTTTGCCAGAAAAGCAGGGACGGGGCAAGATCCCGCCCAGTAATGCGGACCCTGGTTGCCCAGAGCTCTGAGCTGCTCCTAGGCTGCCTCCCATCAATGCTCTGCCAGGGCTTCTCCTCCTTTGGTGGGCAGGACAGGGAGGTTTTGGCTGAGCAACCCAGTCCCTGTGGCGCCCAGGACCACCTGAGACTTTTGCCTGGGCTGATGCTGGGCTCGGCGAGCTCCCCGGCCGCGCAGGCGAGCGTGGCGCATCCCGGCTGCCGGGGTCCCAAGCTGCAGTGAGGAGTTTCTCAGAAGGCGCCTTCCTTGGGAAATGTGTTTGGGAAATGAGATTTTACCCATCGCTGTACCTCCCCGAGGAGAGCGAGCATCCTTCAATTATTCATCGCCAAACAGGCTGTCTGGGTTCCCAGCACGCCCAAACCTGCTGCAGCACACACTGGAGCTCTCACTGCCCCCGCTTCACAGCCTCCTGCCTTCCCCAGCCGGGGATCCTGGGGAGCGCCTTTGTGGCGAAGCTGAGGAAGACCTCGGGAGCGGTTGCTGCGAGGCAGGAGGCTCTGCCAGGCCCATGGCTGTGCCAGGGTGTCCCCTTGCTGCTGGCGACCAGGGAGTTTCCAACCAACTTTTTAGGGCATCTGTGTCCCACAGTGGAGTCTGCCCTGGCCTGGGGGGCCGGGGAGGGGAGACCCCCGAGCCTGGAAAGCATGTCTGGCTGGGCGAGAGCTTTCTGGAGGGTTTTTATCATAAGAGCGCTAATGGAAGTCAGCACCAGCCTAATGAGCTGTGCTCCTCCATGAATCTGATTCATTGAGGCAGGAATTACCATAATTGATTATCCTGCTGCGCGGCTGAGAGCGGTGTTTGCTAACAGAAGTGCCTGGGAACCGGCTCCGCTCTTCCGGAGCCATCGCCGCGTGCGGCTGCGCCTCCAGCCCGGCCGTGGGCCACGCTCTCGCAGGGATCCGGCTGTGGGTTTGGAGCAGCATCAGCTCGCCCGGCCCCGGGCGCAGGGTTCCTGCACCCAGGGCTGCCTCATCTTAGGGTGCTGCCTTCTGGGGCAGGGAATTGGAGGAGGATCAGAGGAGCATCGCAGCTCCGGCGTTCCAAAGGAGAGCTGCCGCTGCCCGCCTGGGCAGGTGGGGAGAGGCTGCGGGACTTGACACCTCCAGGTCCCCAAAGAAGCAGCTAACAAACAGGAACAGCCCTCATTTACTCCTTTTAAAAAACTCTCGTGATGTATAAGCTGTTCTCATTATTTTTGAGGGTCTGACATGATTTATGAACATTTGCGTTGGCAATGTTGCAAAAGCCAATTAGTTGAAGTGCAGCTTTCAGGAAGTTTTCTTTGAAATTTGGCGATATTCTCCAAGAAGTGCCCGGAGCCCGCATGGCAGTGAGAGAGCCGTGTGCTGCAGGGCTTGCTCCTTGCAGGAGCGTGGCACCGCGCCGTGGAGCGGGGGGCAGAAACACAGGAGCATCCTTGGGTGTCTGCAGGGAGCCGGGGTGGGCCGAGGGCTTGGGGCACGCCGAACTGGCTGTGTGTCCAGCGCTTTGGCAACGGCTGTGTCCGATCCAAGCCCCTGAGCCGCGGGCTGTGCATGGGGCTGGGGCTGTGCTTGCAGAGTCCTGGGGAAGGTGAGGAAGGGGCCCGTGGTCCGTAGGAGCTAGGTTGGGTTGGGGGTGCGCTGGCAGAGCTGCAGGCAGGGGTCTCACTCCCGTTGCCCCGTGCAAAGTGCAGGCAGGCGCTGCTGCTGCTGGGTGCTGGGGCTCGGCCGCCCCAGGCTGAGCCCCCATCCTGGCTGCCACCTCCTAACCAGGGCAGGTTTCCCAGCGCGCCCGGGGAGATAACGCTCCCGTTCATGCTCGTGTTCGAACGTTTTGCCAGTCAATGAGCAAATGGCATTGACTGTAAGCAGGTTAGCGATGATGATCATTGATTTTAATTCTTCCTCCTCTTTCTTGTCTTTTCTTAGAGAGCCCAGCGCGAGCACCGCCGGAGGAGCTGGGCTGAATAAAAGGTAAGGAGGCGTTGGTTTCTGACAGGCGAGGGGCTGCTCTGGGGCTGGGGCGGCGGCTCCTGGGCCCCCTCGGCTCCACGCTAAAAGCTGCATGTGAAAAGCTGCATGTTGAGGGGCAGGCGATGGGTGCTGCTGCACGGGGCTGGGTGGGACGGGGCAGCACCCTCTGCCCGTGGCTCCGGGGTCCAGCAGGGACGGGCAGGCAAGCGCAGAGCCATGCGCAGGGAGGGCCGGGAGGAAGGCTGCCCACTCCTCTCCGCCAGCAGCCCCCGGCACCCACTGGGCGCTGAGCCCCCGCGCAGGCGTGACGTGAGTGGTGTGAGTCCCGGGTGAGGAGGGCTGAGGGCCGCGGTGTCTGTGAGCTGTCCGTGTGTGCTGGCGTTGCTGTCTGTCTGTCTGTGCTCTGTGCGGCTCCCGGGAGCAGTCCCTGGGGAAGCCTGTTGAGGGGACCCTGCCCTTAACCAGGGTGGCACCAGCCCCCAGCCCTGGGTCCTGGCCCACACCGCAGGGGGTGTTTGCCGCCGAGGTCCTGCAGGCTGTGCCGTGAGGTGTCACACCAGCGCACGGTGTCCCCTGCAGTGAGACCCAGCTTGAGCAGGCTATGTCTCGTGCATGCGAAAGGAGGGGACACCAAGCCGGGTGCCCCCTGCCAGCCCAGTGCCCACTGGGCAGACGGGGTTGGCTCCTTCCCATCATAACCTTACGTTGCTGGGCTTCACAGCAGCAGACTGGTCCCATCTCAGGGTGGGGGGACCAGGTCCCCCTGAAGGTCCGTCCTGCTGAGTACAGCACAAACCTGTGCTCTCCTCCAGTCTGAGCCAGTAAAGCAGAGGAGCAAGGATGAGACAAGGGGCTGGGGAGGCTGATGCGTCCATCCTTCCATGCCCCGGTGCTGGTCCAGAGGTGCCTGTGCAGCAATGGGACTGGCGGTGGCCGAGGCAGCGGTGTTGGGCACTGGGGAGCTGTCACCGTGCAAGGATGGAGGAAAGAGGCAGGGGGGAGCACTCTCATCTCTGTCATCGGCAGAACAAGGGCAAATGTGACCCACTGGGAGGGGGTTGTGGACCAGAAGGGTCCCAAGGTGCCACGAGAAATGTGGAAAAGGAGCTGCTAGAAGGAGTGGGAAGGCTGGGGTGGGAGCTGGGCTCGCAGGCAGCATGAGGCGGGATCCAGGATTAACAGGACAAAGGCTGGGCTGCGGGTGTGAGCCTGGGGGGAACACGAGCCGGTCAGCAGCAGCGGCGTAGGCTGCGGGGCCAGGGCACAGGGTGCCAGGACTGCTGTGGCACAGGGGATCTGCTTCTGTGTGGGAGTGAGAGTCTGAGCTTCAGCTGGCTCCGTGCCGGGCTGTTCGGTGAAACCCAGCAGCCCTGGTGCAGCACGGGCAGGGTATGGCTGGTGGCTGGGGCTGGGCAACAGGGCGGGCAGGGAGCTCCCTCTGGGCCCAGGCTTGGCGTTCATGGCTGTACCGACGTCTTTGCAACTCGCTCCCTGTGCCGAAGCGAGGGCTTCGCTCCATCCTGGTGTCCAGCTGCGTGCAGGGGACGGGTGGCACTTGGGTCGGTCCATGGCCACACGGTTGTGTCTGGAGAGGGGACGTGCCCCGCAGCGGAGGGGAGGCAGCAGCAGGGTCAGTGTCCTGCGGCTGAGCCGCCCTGGCACCCAGTCTGGATGGGAGAGTTGGGACGTGGCTGCAGGGGACCGGGCAGTGTTTGCTAAGGTGCCTCGGGGCGTGCGTGGAGGTGTCGGGGGGGGGCTGGGGATGCTGAAGTGGGAGAAGGTGAAACAGCGCTGGGAAGAGACCTGGGCCAGGGAGCTGAGCTGAGGAAGCGCTACTGCTGCCGACCCTGCCCTGGCTCCAGGATGGTGCTGCCCCCCTGCGCAATGACACCCCCCCTCCCAGGTTTCGGCTTGTGTGGTGATGGAGGGGTTTTATTCTGCTGCATTGGGCCCCTCTGCCCCAGGTCTCCATCCCATGCAGCAGCATGGGGGTCCAGCAGGCTTGGGGCACCAGTCCATGGCTGGGGCTGTTTGCAGGGCACAGAGAAAGAGGAGAGGGTTTTGATCAGCAAGATATAAGAGCAAGTGGGAAGCCCCCACCCCAGCTGCCTGCAGTGGTGGCTCCTCTGCTTTATCACCCTCTCCCCGTGCTGAATTATTGAGAGTGTTGCTTTCTTTTATTGCTGTGCTGGAGGAGAAATGCCTCAGCCCGGCTCTGCTTTGAATATGATTATGGGGCTGGAGATGTCAGAGCCAGCTGGGCCCCAGAGACCGATCTGCCACCCCTCTCGCTCCTGTGCCTTCCCTTATTCTTATTTATTCCCTTGCTCCCGCGCCTGGTTCAGCGCACACGGTCCCCTCGCTCTCCTGTGCCGAGCGGTGCCCCGCGAGGACGGGAGATTTAGTGCCTGACGAGCAGCACTGCCCTGAGCCGAGCCGCTGTGCCCATGGCACGTGCCGGAGGTGGCTGGGAGTCGTGGGCAAAGTCCAGCTTGCCCCAAGAGCCCCAGCAGGACTTGTCCCTGTGGTCCACCCTGCCGCCAGCTCTCCTCTGCCTCCCGTGTGGGATCCTGGCAGGTCCCGCAGCTCTCCCGTGTGGGACGGGGTCTCTGTCCAGCCTCTGTCCCCGGGGTCTGCTGGGGTGCGATGCTGGGGCTCGAGGGACGGCTGCTGCGCCGGTGTCGGTGGGGACTTCTGGTGCAGACCGTGGTGGCCACATCCCGGGCTGCAGGGCAGCTGGCTTGTGCATGGACCGAGCCCATTGCTCCCGCCCATGGGGACTGGGGGCTGCTGGCTCTGCCCCCCCCTGCCAGGCCACAGCTTGGCTCTGCCCCCTACCTTGGGCCACAGGTCGGCCGCATCCTGCAAAGCGGGCGATGCTGGGCCCCCCAAGACAGCCCGTCCCAGCAGGGCCTGCCGGACCCCAGCCGAGCAGCCCTGCCTGCCGGGAGCAGAGATGGGGAGCGGGCGGCCGTGCCGGGGGGTGCCGGGAGCCGACTGGCACCGCGCAGGTTAACTGCGAGAGCGGCCGATTCCCTTATTGACAGGGTAGCTTGAAAAATGCTGAGGCAGGACATCGGCTCCTCCGAGTGTCAGCGCGGGAGCCCACGCTGCACCGGCGAGCGCACACGCCGCCGCGGCCACTGCCCCCAACACCCACCCCGGCCGCCTGGCCCTGGACCCCCGCATGGGCACCCCGGCTGGGAGCCGGTCAGCTCCCCTGGCGCGCTCGCCCTTCCCTTCGCTCTGAAAGACGCCAGAGAGGATTTCATTTTTATTCCTCCCTCTCCCGTTTTTTTTTTCCCCGGGGTGAATAAGCCCCTGCCCTGCTGCACCCCCGGGGCTGCCCCTGCCTCCGTCCTCCAGCCCCTGCTCTCCAGCCCACCCAGCAGCAGCATGTTGGGTGCTGGCAGCTGGCTCTGAAGCGTGCAGCGGCCCGCGGCGAGCGATCCCACCACGCCGGGAAGGGAGGTGAGCACATAGGGCCCCCGGCCACGCCGGCCCTTGGCACTGGAGCCGGGCAGCGAGCACCCAGGGGGAAGGAGCCCACCGAGGAGGAGCGGTGCCCAGCCCAGCCGGCATCGGTGAGCAGCCCACCACCCTCCCGCCGATCCTGTGGAGCTCCTCAGCACTCCGCTGCCGACATGATGATGTATTTTTGGGTAGGTACTGCCACCAAGGGTGGGCATTTCCCCTCCCTCTCTGCCGGGGTTTTTCTCGGGGTCGGGGTCATTTCTTGCCGTTGTTGCTTCCCGACTGAGCCGCTGGCCACGGAGATTTTTCCTCCGCCGGCGAGGTGCTCGCTGCCCTACGGCTTGCAGGGACGGACTGTGATGCTGGAGGCAGGCCTGGCATCGGGGAGGGACGGGGCAGCAGTGAAGGCAGGCGGTGGTCCCTGCCTGGGCACTGCAGGCTCATCCCTGCCTGGGGACACCCCCAACCGCCGTCCTGCCTCCCCTCTGCTCCCTCTGAGCTCCACACGGTGCTGGCCGCAGGCAGCAGCCCCCTCGTGTGCCCAGGGTGGCTGGAGGCCACCCAAAACCACACCCCCCCCACCTCATCCCCTCTCGACTGTGCTGGGTTGGTGAGCAGTGTGCTCCGGAGCCTGCCTAGGGGGCTGTGCTAGGAGGGGACGTGGGTCCATGGTGGCAGCAGGGCATTCAGGCAGTGGGTCTGTGCGGGGCAGCAGCCAGCCCCGCTCGCCTGGGGGTCTGTCCCACACGGGTGCAGGTTCTAGAGGCCACTGGCAGGGCAGCCCCCGCGCTTGTATCCCAAGCTTGAAGTTGGTGGCCAAGGCTGCCGAGATCCCCCTGGGGATCCTGAGGCCCCTCCGCAGCACCGCAGTCCCTGTTCAAGCGGTTTGGAGCCCACAGGGCTGCGCAGTTCTGTCTGCTTGTCCCCCACGGAGCCCAGAGCCAGGGGGCACAGCCAGGTGAGGGGCTCAGGCTCTCCCTGTGCTGGCAGAGCTGTCGAGCCACCCAGGGGCCGGCTGGCGGGGGACCGGCTGGGACTCCCCCAGCCATCCCAAGGGCTGTGAGCAGGGGCAGGGTGGAGGGGGACGTGATGGGGTCAGTCCAGGCACTTTGCTCGGGGACGGGATGCTGAGGGTGTGAGCTCCCCTCCTGGGTCAGTGAGCAGAGGGGAAGGGGACGGGGGCCAGCAGCCTCCTGCAGGGCTGCACATCCTCCCTAAAGGTGCAGAAGCTGTGCTAAGCATCAGGCTCCGCACTGTCCTGGGGGGCTCCCTATGGCATCCCAGCTCACCAACTGGGTCTTAAGCCAGTGGCACCAGCTCCTTCCACCCATTCCTTCCTCCTCCTGCTCCCCCGGAGCTGGCCGAGCTGCCGGGGGTGCGCAGCAGCCCCTGGGGGATTACATGCTCTGGGGAGCTGCACTCCCCTGGATTTGGGAGCAAGCAGCAAAGCGAACAGAGCCGGGTGAAGGGGGATATGGGGAAAGGAGCTTACGGGGAAGAGGAGGAGGATAATGCGAATTCATTGTTTCTCAGGGAAGCAGCTTTCAGGCGTAAGGTGCTTTGTCATGAGAGATCTTGGTGCAGCCGCTGATCCCCGCCGGTCAGGAGCCCATCGGGGCTCGCAGAGCCTTCCTCTGCCAGGAGGGCGTTAATTCTGCCCAGGGACTTAATGAGCCACCACGGCCATGCAAGCAAACTGCTCTGGAGTTTCCACTTGCAGCTCCATAGGCGCCGTGTGGCTTTGCAGAGCTCCAGCCAGTGCAGGGCACAGGGTGGCAGCGCCGGGGTGCCTGTCCCCGTGGGAGCTCCAAGCGCAGCTCCCCGCAATGCGTTTGCTGGCCGGGGCAGTGGGCAGGGCGGTGGTGCTCGAGGGTCTCCCTTCGCCATCCTGCGGGGTGCACGTAGCCAGCAAGCCCGGGACAGCTGAGTCTCGGCATGGTGCGGGGCACAGTGGCATCCCCAGCCCTGCCAGGAGAGAGGCCAGGCGAGAGCTTTGCTCCCGGCAGAGCGGCTGAGCATCGTTTCTTGGCATCGCGGGCGTCTCTCCGTCGCGAGCGTGGGAGGAAACGGAGGGATTTTGGTTTCCGTGTGTGGCGGGAGCGCGGCCACCGGCGGGAGCGCTGCGGGGAGCGCTGCAGTGGCAGGCAGCAGCGGGTGGCTTGGTAATCGACACCGCAACAGGCTGAGATGCCAAAGCAAAATGTCTTCAAATTAGCAGTAATTGCAGGCAAAATAAAGAGCATGTGGGGCGAGTGGAAGGAGGGTTCTATAAATATTATGATTTTTAAAGTTTGCCCTGGGGTCCTAGAGCCTGTTTAAACGCTAATATCCTGTCTGTGCATTTAAAAAGCCTTATAATGAGGACCGAGTGTCTGCTTCCAGGGCACCTCCTGCCTGGTGCTCCCCCTCTGCCCCCATCACCTGTCTGCTGCTCCTGGTGGTGTCCCAGCCTGGGCCGCCCTGTGCCCAGTGCCAGGCATGCCCCAGCTCCTGCCCCTGCTTAGGGGTGCCCTAAGCCCCCTGGGGCAGCCTTGAACGTCCCATCCTGCCCCTTGCGCTGATGCCCCACGAGGAGCTGCCGAAGCCCCCCTGTAAGGCCAGCATGCAGCATCGTGCCAGCTCGGGGGGGTGCGTTTTCTTGGGAACCCCTTGTGGGGCAGTGGGTCTGATCTTGGGGAAGGGGGGGCTCTGGGAATGCTGCATTCTGGGTCCCCAGGTCTGCAGTTGCTCCTTCGTTGCATCACCCTCCATCATTCCTGCGTCTCCCTCCATCCTGCACCGGGCCCTGCGGTGGCCGTGGCTGGCCGTGGCTCTGGCCCCGGCAGCGCCAGTGAAACATGCCGAGTACGGTGCAGCCATTTTACCTGCCGTGGCCCTGCCAGCGCTACCCACCCGGCCCGTGAGCCTGAGGTGCTCGGCAGCATCTGTTCTGCCACGCTTCTGCTGCCTGCACGTTAATTCTCATTAAATCTAGGGAGCCTAATTGCCATTTCATGTAAATATTTTGTCAAGCGAAAGGGCTTTAGGAAGGGCCGCGCTGACGGAAGGCGAGAAGCCAGGCTCTCTCGCCGCTGTGGTGACAATCTTCTGCTTGTCTCACCCAAACTCGGGTGTAAACCGTGTCCCTGCGGGAGCTGCCACGTGTCCTGCCGTGAGCCCAGAGCTCAGACGTGGCTGGCTGCTGGGAGGTGCCTGTGCACCATTTGCTTCTGCCGGATGATGGGGGGACACCAGCTTCCCCGCTCGCATGTCCCGCGGGGCAGCTGCAGCCCAGGCTTCGTGTTGTGCAGGGCATCAAAGGTCCTGAGGTGCTTCCCGTGTTGGCTGAGGGGCAGAGGAGGGATGGCATGAGGGGCAGCAGGACCACCTGCTCTCCTGCTCTGCACGGCGCTGGCAGCTCTGGCTGGAGGTCGAAGCGTCTCCAGGCCCCCGTCCCGTCCCCCCGCAGCGGGCGAGGGAGGTTTCAGCGCGGTGGGGTTTTTCCCTGGATCCCAGTAAACTCTCATGGGCTTTCTCTGCGTTTCTGCTCCCCTGCCGGCTGCCACAGCTGCTGTTTCAGATACTTGCTGTGTGTTGGTCGCGGTCCCCTCCTCACCTGGTGAGGTCATACCCGGGCGCTGACGTCACCACCCCTGTCTGGGATCTGTGACCCCATGGCCGCTGCGGCAGGCAGGGAGGCGGCGGCCGGGGGCAGAGGCAGGATCTGGGTCAGCAGCAGCCAGGGTGCTGGGAAGGCGCTGAGCGGAGGTTTTCAGTGCCATCTTCAGTTTCTTCGGGAGTTCAGAGCAGGCGGGGGCTCCAGTGACCCCCAAGAGCCACCGGCAGAGGAGGAGGAAGGAGGAGGGGAAGATGGAAAGGAATTTTAACTGGGTGCAGAGGAAGCTCGGTCAGGCGTCCCCAGGGAGCGGAGGCATCCTCCCCAACATCCCACCTGCACTCCATGGGGGTCCCTGCACCCTGGCAGGGCTGCTCTGTAACAGCCCTATCAGGTCCCGGTACGGCTGCCGTTAGTTTGAATCACGTCTGGCTTTGAGAGATGGAGCAAGGCACCAGGAATCTGTAGGCGGCTGCGCAGCTCTCCGGAGATGGGAGAGCCTGTGGGGACTCGGGGCAGCACAGGATGCTGGGATGGTGCGAGCCAAGCCGGCCAGGCCGGGAGCTGCACCACGGCCAGGGCTGGCGATGCCGGCAGCGGGACGGAGCGCTTTGATTTGTGCTGTTACTGGTGCCGGCTGCTGTATGCCGGCAGGTCCCGCAGCTGGGGGACCCCTGCCTGGGAACGCCCCGCCTGTGCAGCCCCTCTGGCCCCATGCTCCATGGTGCCCGTCACGCTCTGGGAGAGGCATCCCCATCCCAATCCAGTCCCAGTAAATCCTGATGCTTCCCCTGCACAGAGGGGCTGGGAGAGCCCGGGGCGAGCTCGGGCAGAGGGAGCAGCGGCACAGTGATGGTGTGGAGGTGGCCAGGGCGGTGGGGAGGAACCTCTCTGCCGTGGGGCAGAGCCCGCTGGCACATGGTGCTCTTGCCTGTCACCTCCGTGGATCCCTTCTCGCTGTCCTGGTCCATGTCCAGCATTAGGGCACTCCCTGCAACAGGGGTGCGGGACCTTCCCCTCGCTCCACAGCAGCTCCGATCCATCAGTGCCTCCATCTAATTGCTTTATATCTATGATTAACTACTAATGAGCTTCTAATTAATGAATGCCGTGGCCTGGGGGCATTCTGGAGCGGGTGGAAGGAGAGGACTAGACGGGTGCCCCGCTCCCTGGGTGCTGTGGGGGTGCTGGCGCTGCGCTCCCAGGCTGACCCCGTGGAGGCTGGGAGCACCCGAGCTCGCCGGCCCTCGCTGCAGCGGCTGCACCTCGGCCTGACCCGCATCCCCTCTTGGCAGCTCTCCCGAGCGGCAGCGTCCGGGCTCGTGCCCCGGCTTTGCACTACAGGAGCATGCTGGGGGGTGCCACGAGGGTCCCATTGGACACCAGACGCTTGCAGCCCACCCGTGCTTGTGCCTTGTGTCCCCACAACAGGTCTGTGGGCCACTGCGCCATCACCCTCTGCCGGGAGTGGGTGCGGGATAGCGTCCCGGCGAGGGCTGCAGCGCTGGGGGCTGCAGTTTCCCGTGGCATCCTGTGTTGGGGATGGGTCGGGGGTCTGGATGTGGCGTTGGGGGCAGCAGGTCTGACGTGCACTCAGGGGCTCGGTGCAATGTCTGCAGGGGCCCCTCAGCACTTGGATGCGTGGGACATGGCACAGCCGTGCCACGTCGCTTGTCGCCCTGGCCCAGGCTCCGGGCAGACCTTGGAGCCCTCGCTGCTGTCGGGTGAGGTTTCCAAACGGCGGAGGCGAGCACGCCTCGGAGGGGAGCTGAGCGCCCAACGGTTCTGGCATTGCCCTGGCAGCAGGAGCTGGCAGCGCCGCACCAGCCACCTCAGGCACCTCCCAGTAGCTCTCTGCTACCAGGCCAGCTCCCAACCACACGTGGCCAGTACATCCCGGCTGCCTGGGAGCTGCCCGAAGCAACACGTTTTCCCCAGCAGGAACCGCCTGCACCCATCAGCCCCCGCAGCGCAGGCTCTGCCCCTCAGCCCCAGCGTCTCGCTGGACTCTGGACCAGCGGCCAAGGCCGCTCCTGTCCCAGTGCCATGTTGTTCTCCCTCTTCCAGAAAACAAAACCAAGGAGCCCTCAAGGGTTCATTTAAAATAAATAAAAAATGAAAATAGTGCTGATTTGAAGGAAAGCCAGCCCCATCCTGTGCATGGGAGCGCATCGCCAACCCATCCCCGAAGGGCAGAGAGAAAGATGTGCTTAGAACTGCAGCCCTGTGCAACTTCTGCCTTTGATCATATATCTTACATGTGCCCTTTGCTTTCCCTCGTCTGATATTTATTAGGTTTAATTTTACTGGGACGCGGCTGTAAGTGAGACAGATGGAACGGGGTCTGTGCGCCTGGTGAACACATCTTAATTAAACAGATAAATAAACTTTCATTCCAGGAGACTTCAGTTTCGGAGGGGTTCTGCCGGGGCTGCGGCTCCGCAGGGCTGGGCGGCCCCGGCCGGGGCTTCTTGGGCCCAGGCACCGTGGGGCTGCCCTGGCACAGCCCTGGTGCCGTTGGCCGGGGCTGCAGCACGGCGTCACCGCTGGGGCGGCTTGGAGCAGCAGGGTGAGGGAAACCAGCCGGTGGTGGCCAGGGACGTGTTCCCCACGCTGGAGCCAGCTGGTGGGTTGGTACAGCCCTGCCGTACTGATGTCCCGCCGGGGCTCCCCGCTGCTGTAGGAGCATCTCTGCAGCCAGGCAGATGTTGGTGATGGCTGGAGGAGGGAGAGAGACTCGAATGCTCCTCAGCTCCTGGAGCCGTGCCCGGTTCGCCCGTGGTCGAGGTGTTTATCCTGGGGAAACACAGCCGGTTCCTGCCGCTGCCAGCAGTGCAGAGGGTCTGCGCCAGCAGGGTCGGGGCTGGGGTATCTGCCCAGTGCGTCGCTCCGTGCGCTCTCCCTGCAGGAGAGCAGCGTCTCTCTCCTTGCCCTGCGGCTGCCAGCCCGGACCTTCCCGCGACACGGGCTGCTGGCTCCGGGCAGTGCCAGGGCTTGTGGCGCTGCCACCGGCCAGGAGAGCCTTTGAGTCACCCTGCCCGGAGCCAGGCTCCAGCGCGGGGGAGGACGGGCAGATTACCTCATCCTGGAGCCGGCTCCTGCCTCACGTGGTTTGCTTGGTTGGGCACCGCCAGTCTAGAGCGTCGGGCCGTGCCCTTCCCTTGTCACCTCTGCCTGAGAGCAGTGCCAGAGCCGCAGTGGAGCCAGACCAGCCCAGGGGCCTTTGGAGT
Source organism: Leptosomus discolor (assembly GCF_034619465.1). Classification (NCBI taxonomy): domain Eukaryota; kingdom Metazoa; phylum Chordata; class Aves; order Leptosomiformes; family Leptosomidae; genus Leptosomus; species Leptosomus discolor. Next base: position 5,183,040 of record NC_141405.1, read on the forward strand.
TGCCCATCACCTTGCCCAGGGCATCCCTCGCCCTGCGCCAGGGTGTTGTGCGGTGCTCGTGGGTGCCTGGTGTGGCCCCTCTCCCCCCAGCTGCCCGAGGGGCTGTGGGAGGACGGGCTTGACCCCCAGCCCTTGCACCGCTGCCCCACGTCCTGCCCCGGGCACTGGGGCCACGGCAGTCCCGGGGGAAGGGGAGCTGAAGGCAAGCGGGGAGCGTGGGGTCAGAGCACTGAGGGGTGCAGGACGGGCCACTGCCTTGGGGTCTGTCGTGGTCCCTTGGGTGCTGGAGGGCGAGCAGTTGTGGTGGGACAGGGGAGCTCGGTGCAGCCCGCACTCCTCATGGGGGGCAGTGGGTGGAGGATGCTGTTGGTGGCAGATGTTGCTGCCAAACTCCTTTTGGCTCTCAGTACCGCGGGGAGGTGGCAATAAGGAGCCCTCCCCCTGGCTTGGCGTCCCCTCCCCGATCTGGCACCTTGCGGTCCCTTTGGAACAGGGTCACCTCAGCAGCAGGACCCCGCAGTGGGGCTGGCACCCCCTTGGTGCCAGACACCACTTCTTCAGGACAGCTTTTCCTAGAGCTGTTTGTTTCCACCAGGGTTGCCCGGTGTCTCCTGGCCGGCCGTGCCACACGCTGCTGCTGTTGAGTGTCTGCAGCAGAAGCGGGAACCGCTGCGAGTGTACCAGGACACTGCAGCATGTCGCTATGTCTGGGGATACTGTGGAAAATCCCAGCCTCCGAATAGGGCTGGTCGTGTGCTGGAGGCTCCGGCGGAGACGGAGCATCAGCAGCTGCTGGCACAGACCTGCCTTTGTGCATCACATTTGGCCAAGATGGAAACTGAACTGAGCCCAGGTTTCCTTTCCCACATGCCCAAGCACAGCGCTGTCCCGGCTGCTTCGGTGCTGGCCGCGGCTCTGAAGTCGGGCGCGATGCAGCGCCGGTGGTGCCAGGGCAGGGACCCCCATGCCAGCGCTGGGCTCTGCAGCACCATAGGGTGCTGGGGCTGCCCCAGGGCTGCCACAGGAGGAGGCACAAGGTGGGACCAGGGACCTGAATGAGCACACGTGTGTGCCCACACCAGCTACCCCTCATGGGCACCGGCACGTAGGCTATTGCCATGGCAGCTGTGACAGAGGTGTGCGTGGTGGTGATGCGTCAGGGCTCCTGGCAGCACCGGCAGGCCAGTCTGAAATGCCAAAAAGCCTCTTGAGCTCTGCCGAGGCCAGCCCCCTGCCTGCCGCCGTCTGGAGGTTCTCGGGGCAGGGGGTCCCCATCTCTCTGGAGCACAGGGAAGATGGCGCCTGCAGGCAGGGCCGCTCCATGTCACCCCGGGGTGCCGGGTTGCCCCTTGCCCAGGGGGGCTGGCAGGCAGGTGGGGGGGCTCACAGGCCCCGCCTGGGCTCCCACACCTTTGCACTTGGCGGGGCCGAGCTGCCGGCGCTCGGGGGATGCGGGCAGCGCCGAGGCCACAGCTCCTCTCGCGGGGAAGGCCGGTGGGTCGCGCCAGCCATGGCGTGAGCCCGTGGCGGTGCAGCGCGTGGCTGCCGGGGCCGTGCATGCTGCGGGGCTGCAGGCGTGAGCAGGTACGTGCCTCTCCGGGGAGGCGGAGCTGGGTCTGCTGCATGGCTCCCTGCGTGCCGCTGCCAGCGCGGCCGTCCCTGTCTGCGTGTGTGTCTCCCGAGGAGAGCGTGGTGCGTGTGCACGTGTCCGGCTGTGTGTGCGCGGGGGAGTCCCGCGGCCGCCCGGCGAGGCGCTGCCATCGCGGGGGCTGCACGGGTGGAAGCGCCGGCTGCTCGGCACGGCTTCCTGGGTTGCCCACGTTGCATCACCAAAAGTCCCGGTAAGACCCTTCTTCCCTTGGGAGCCAGCGCCGGGAAGGGAGATGTTCCTGCCCGCTTGGCCCCATCCTGCCCACCTGCTTCCCCGGCACAGCGGCGTGTGGCCGGGGGCTGCGAGGGGCTGCCCGGGTGGCGGGGAAGCCATCTGCGAGCGGCGGCGGCGGCGGCGGAGGGGTTAAGTGCGGGATCAGCTGTTCTCATGTCATTACGGATTCTCTTCATTTTATACAGAGCTCTGTTTGATGTCTGAATGCACAGGGGACTCCCCCTCCTCCTCCAACTCCCACCCCTTTTATTTCGCTCCCTCGCCCTCTCTCCCTTCCTCCTCCCCTTCCTTTCTCTCTCCCCGCTCCCGCTCTGGCTCACACACACCCTTTGCAGACCGTGCGCTCAGTGCCAGTGTCTAATGGCACCGAAGTGAACAGGCGAGCGCTGCTCCCGGGGCGCAGCCGGCCTGCCGCAGATGAATCCCTCCTAACTAGCGCCGAGGGGTCGGGAGGGACGGCCGAGGAGGGGAGAGCCCGAGGGGCGAGCTGGGAAGACGAGGATAGCGGTGTGCGGAAGAGGACGGACCCGCGAGCAGCTTCACGGCTACCTGTCGACACATGCTGTGCTCCATGGCTAACTCGGGCTGCCTCCTTGTCTCCAACTCAGGCATGCTTCCTCACTCTCTCCCCTGTCCTCCAGCCTTCCTCTACCTCCAACAGGTAAGTCACCCTCTCCGGGGGATTTTTTTGCTTTCCGGTTCACACGTGTTTCTGGCCGATTCCCTCTCGGTGGAGGGTCAGAGCTTAACTGCTTCCTCCCTGGCCGCAGGGCCTCTCCAGCACCAGCCCCGCGGCACCGGCGAGTTGTGTTGCGGTGGTGGCTGGTGGTCCTCGGCCGCGATTCCCTTGGGGTTTCTCCGGTTTCTCTGCCGAGGCGGCCGGGAGCGCAAGCGGGGCCGGAGAGCGGGCTGAGACGCGGGCAGTGCGGCAGGCAGAGCCACCGGCATGGGTCCAGCGCTTTCCCTGCCTTGGCTCTGCTGCCGCTCGGCAGAGGCGAGGGGTGATGACGGATGCTCCGATAAAGGAATGAGGCTCCTGTGTGGCCTGAGTAGCCTCTGGGGAGAAGGGAAGGTGATGAGCTTGTGCATGCACATGCGTGTGCACGTATGTGTGTGTCTGTGTGCGTGTGCCATCACGTCGTGCGTGTCTGCAGCCGGGCCGCGGGGTCGAGCGTGCGTGGGTTTGTCTCGCTGTCGACAGGCAGGTGCTGCAGAGGCACCCGGGGGGCGGTGGGTGTAGGTGAACCCGAGGGCCGGACAGCCTGGCCAGAGGGTGCCTGGGCCGTCGGTTTGGTCCTTAACTTCTGGCCAGGGTTTGCTGTCCCACGGGGCTGCCCACGAGTCCCACGCCGGACCCAGCGCACCGGGTTTCCGGGCTCATCATCCTGGGGGAAGTGCAGCTCGGGAGAGACAGCGTTTTCTTCAAAAGCCTCTTTGCTGCGTCGGAAATCCCGTCTCCCAGCCAGGCGAGCTGCTCCATTTGTGCTTTCAGGAGTTTAAAAATTCATAGCATCCTCACCGCGCTCAGCATGGCCTGCACGGCTCACCCGGCAGCCGAGGACAGGCGGCGCGGGTGCAAACCCTCCCGCCCCAGCGGGGAAGGGCTGGGGAGCGTTTTGGTCCCTCAGGATGTCCACAGCCTGTATCCGAGCGGGCTTGCATCCAGAGCATGGCCACGCTGGTGATGGGGACAGCGAGGCCCAGGGTCGCTCCATCCAGCACGCCGGAGATGGGGCTGGCCAGGCTGGTGCTACCATTGGTGATACAAGAGCAGCGGCGGCCGCGGGGTGCGCAGGGGGCCGGGGCTCACGCCGGGGCTGCTGCAGAGGCCGGCCAAGGCGGTGCGTGATTTGTTGCACCCTCCTGCAGGCAGAGGCTGGGGAGAGCTGGGGCTGGGCTGGATTTTGGTCTCGGCTTCCCCAGGCTGCTCCGAGGTGCCTGCGTGTCTGACGCCGAGCAGAAACCGTCCCCGAGCCCCAGCCCGTCCCCAGAGAGGTTTTCCTTCCCTCTGAAGGGAGCGCATGGATGCTTTGAACCGGCACGGGGCCTGGAGCCTCTGTGGGGAGCAGGCAGCAGCGTGGGAGATGCCTTCTCCGTCTGGGATCCCCTCATCCCCCCCGGCATCCCCTCATCCCCCGGCATCCCCTCGTCCCCCGGCATCCCCTCATCTCCCAGCCGCCTGCCAGGGGCTCGGCTGTGCCGCTCACCCTGCGGAGCGCTCCGGCACTGACCAGCTGTGCTGCCTGCCGGCTCCCGGGGCTGCGGCTGGAGGCAGCGGGGGACGGCAGTGTTGCAGGCAGGCGTGGGCTGCCGCTGCCAGCACCCAGCTGGGCTGGGCACAGGTGGAGTTTGGGGTCCCTGGGAAGGAGAAGCTTTGCCCCGAGGTGCGTCTCTCTGCGTTCCCCCGTCACCCTGTTTGTTTTAATTTGACCGTCGTGTTTCGCATCTCTGCCTCCCAGCTCTCCCAGAAGCCTCCTGCTCCTTGGCAGCAGGTCCGGACTCACGAGCCAGGAAGGAGGGTTTTATTAGCAGATTTGGAGTTGGATTTTCACCCAGCTAATGAGTGCGATGGGGGCCAAAATCTCCGTCCCCTTCCTGGGGCTTGTCCCTTGCTGACGTTCTGCGCCCGGCGCTTGGGGACGGGGTGTTCCTGGTGCGTGTCGCAACAAGGCGTCAGACAGAGGGACATCGCCGGCAGCTGTCACGTGGGGAAGGGGCATGGGGGGCTGAGCGACGGGCCTGCCTGGCGCCTGGTGGTTTAGCCCTGAGTTTGCTCCAGATTTCGGAGACGCTCACCTGCGCAGGGAGCGATGCTGCCTCTGCCCATGGGCACATGCCTGCTGCGTAGCTCGCCTCTGGCCAGCCGGCTCAACTCACCTGTGTGTGGCCAGAGATGCCCAGAAGGGTCTCATCAACTCTTCCCGAGGTGTCATGGCGTGGGGTCTGGGGGGGCGCTCAGTTTAGACCCCCTGAGTACGGTTCCCTGCCTGGGGGCGGGGTGTGTGTCCGCCGGGAGGCAGATGTCCCTGCATCAGGGCTGGAGTGGGCAAATAGGCATGGCTGGTGCCTGAGCCATCAGGCTGCAGGGGCTCGTGCTGGCCACCGGCTCCTCCTGCGCCAGCATGCGCATCCGGCTGCACCGGACTGGGCTGGCCGGGGGGCCACGGGGTCTGCGTGCAGTAACCGGCCTTGTCCCCTTTGGGCACACATGGGGAGCCCCTTGGCGTTTGCTGTGTTTGTTCCCGAGGAGGCCACTTGTGTTTCGCAGCTCCCCAGCCCCGGGATTTTCGACAGTGCCAGTATTTGAAGGAATGACCAAGAAATGAAGTTGTCTGCAGAACTTCAGTTAGGCCAGCGCCAGGGAGAATCCAGCTGCCGGTGGGCTCTGGCAGCGCGAACGGCTCATCCAAGCGGCTGCGGGCCCCTTGCAGCTTGCTCAGCTCAGCACGGCTGCCCCGGTCCCAGCTGCGGTTCACAGTGCTCTGCGTGGTGCAGCCACGCTGTGAGCAGGAATCCCCCCTGGCTCTGCTGTGCTCCAGCACTGGGGCAGGAGTGGGGCTCCTGGTGGGCCGGGAGGGGAGGGGGCTGCAGGGCAGCAGCGGGAGGGTGGGTGAGCGCCCATGGCAGAGCAACCCGTGCTGGTGGGGCAGGCGGGAACACTGCGTCCTTCGGTGGAGCTTGGCGGTAACACCAAGCCAAGCTTGGTTTAGCCAAAGCTCAGCTCTTGCTCAGCGAGGACCTGGGTGCAGGGGGACACTTCGGTGGCTGCATTTCATTAGCAGAGGAATCAGTCGATGCTTAAAAAGTGTCTGTGCTGTAATTGTGAACGAGCAGCTAAAGAGGACGAGGGACGGTGCTGACCCAGAACAAACCCGGGCTCTGAGGCTCAGCATCGGCGTTGGAGCACGGAGCAGAGCTGGGCGCAGGCAGTGAGGTGCTGCGGGGCTGGGCACGGGCTCAGGTTGAGGTACAGGTGGGCTGAGACCTGCCGCAGAGCTGCCCCTGAGGTGCCGCTCGCTGGGGGCATCCCCGGTGCCCGCGGTCGCACCGCGCTGCCCAGCCTGCGGTGCGGGAGACGGCTGAGCAGCACCCGGCCTGCTGGGAAACAGCCTCTGCAAAAGGCTGCTTGGAAAATTCCTTTCCAAAAGGGCTGCTGCCAAGTTTAGCACATTGTATTTTTAGGGAGCAAGTCTATTCCGAGCAATATCATCGTGTGTTGCAGCAGCGGGTTCGTTTCAAACCCGGTTTCTCCCCGTGCTTGCGCGTCGCACGGGTGTGAGACCCGGCACGGCAGCTCCCGGTGCCGGCCGAGTGTCCGCACTGCAGCGGCCGCCTCTGCTTGCACGACAGAGGACAGGCTTTAAAGCTGCAAAAAAACACGTTTTCCTTTTTTTTTTTTTTTTTTAAGTATATTGAAAACACTGACATTAATTTTAGCTTTGCAAAGCTGGTTTTCCCACAATAGCTGTAATTCAGGCCTACACTGCCTGGCGATGCTCTTTTTATAGGTATATTCCTATTTTAGTACTGTAGTGATGGGTGAATGAGTAGATTAAATTAGATTTAGTATCTATCATTCTTTAAAGCATTACAGGCAGTCGGTGGAGGGGTATGGCTTAACAAAGAAGAAAGGCTAATTAGGAGAGCAGGCATGGGCTGCCCACGCTGGCTCCCACCGCCCCTGGCCCCTGCCAGCCCCCGGCCCGCAGCCGCCCTTGCTCGGGGCCCAGCGTCCAAAGGGGAAAGTGCCTTTGAACCCAGGTTTTCCTGTGCTGCCCCAGGGCCGGGACGGCTCCAGGCTCTGCAGCCGGGGCTGGGCGGGATGCTGGTGCTGGTCGCTGGGGCCGAGCACCCCGAGCTCTGCCGAGGATCTGCAGAGTCACAGCGGTGACTCGTGTCCCCGGCTGCTCTCCCCGCGGGGCGAGCACTGCCGCCAGCTCTTGCCCAGGTCCTGCTGCCGGCCCCAGACGGGACCCCCGCACATGGGCACATTGCGACTGCCGTGCTGGAGAGACCTTGGCAGCGGGGTCCTGCCGGCTCTGACACCGGCGTGAGCGTGGTGGCTCTGCGGGCAGCAAGAGCGATGCCGCCCCATTCCCAGGGCTTGTGTCTTCCAAATAACAGGCTTCAGTGGTGGAGCTGGGGAGCGGCTGGGGCACCGAGGGGCAGCCCTTCCAGAAAGGGCATTAGTCCCTTAGGTGCAGCTGCCGTCGGCAAGCAGGGACACCGGGCAGGCATGGGGCTGGGCTGCTGGGAGGGTGCGGGGGGGCCTGGGCAAGTGCCGGCACTGGGGAATGCTGGGCAGGTGCCTCGGCTCAGGAGGGAACCAAATGTCTGGGGAAGGAGCTGGGATTTCCCAGTGCGGGGCTGCCCCGGCTGGGGCGGTGGGGCAGAGGAGGCTCTAGGCCCATGGAAAGCTGCGGCCTCGACGTTCCTGGGGGGCCACGGCAGCTGGGACACCCCACCGCATCCAGCTGGGCAGCGGGGTGTGCGGGTCAGGAGCCGGACCAAGGTGGGAGCGCTGTGGGTAAATGGCAGCCCCCAGCGAGAGCCGAGGGGTGCAGAGCGAGTGTGGTCACGAGCCCCCCGTGCTGGGCAGGGCTTCGAGGCAGTGCCGGAACATCCCGGCTCATGCCAGAGCCTCCGCACGCTGAGGCTGCTCCCTGCAGCCACAGCTATCGGCTGGTGAGCCCTGGTGTGAGGCCGGCAGTGTGTGACCAGGGGGTTCGGCAATCCCGGCCGTGCTGTGACTACTGGCTTGGTGAAACGCCACTGCCGTCAAGCAGGCACAGAGCTCCAGGCTGCACACAAGGCTCCGCAGCTCCTGTGCCGTACCATGGGCAGCCGTAAGGGCTTTGACCTGTGCCCCCTTTCTCAGCATTCAGCCGGGCAGGCAGGGGCAGCCGCCGTGGGGCAAGGGCCGTGGCAGCGGTGGCACCTCTGGCACTGCAGCCCCATGCTTGGGGAACAGCCCCTCCCCCCCCGACCTGAGCTCGGTGGGCTGTGGGTTAGGGGAGGTGCTGGCCTGGGCACAGAGTCTGGCCAGGGAGGGGTGAAAGGCCACGTCCCAGCAGGTGACAGGGTTTGTGGTGGCTGCCGCAGGACAGGCATCCACCAGGGCTGCAGACGTTGCCTGCAGGGGGGTTGGGTGCTGTTCCCTAATCCCCTACAAGCCCCAATGTCCCCACCCTGGCACCTTCCTGAGCATCCAGCCAACTCTGGAGGTGGCCAGCTCAGGTGACCCCCTGGGGCAGGGCCCCCTCCCCAGCAGCCTTCACACCCCAGCTGCGCTGTACGGCTCTTACAACCAGGGTTTGCACAGCATCAGCAGGATTCGGTCCAGCCCCTGTGTGAGCAGCCCTGCTGAGATGGGATCCCTGGCAGCAGCAGCCTGTTAAACAGAGTGAGACGAGCGCTGGAAGGAGACCCAGCTGGAGGAGGCGGGTTGTGGGGATGGTGCCCGGAGCAGCACTCGGGCAGCCCCCACCTCCCTACTGGTACTGCCAGGGGTTTGGTCAGTGGGACCGGCCGGTGCTGCCAGGGAAGGCAGGGTGCTTTGTGGGCCTGTCGGGGTCAGTGCCTGCAGAGCTGGGTCCCACTCCCACCCTCGGGGATCTCAGCCATTCCCCTGCCATCAAAGAGCCAGAGGACTGCTGTGCCCTGGTCCCAGGAGGGCTCCCACCAGCACAAAATGGGCACTGGAGCGTGTCTGCAGAGCCAGGGTGGCTGTGCCCTCACTGGGTCCCTGTGGCCGGCACCCAGGCACGGCAGCGGGTCCCTTCCAACCCCTGTCATTCTGCAGTTCTGTGGTTCTGTGCCAGTGGTGGGGCTCGGTGCGGGTGGGGGTGGCAGTTGGCATGCCCTGTGGTGAGGGGACGAGGCAGGTCTGGCTGCTCCCTCTCCCCCTCACCGGAGTGCCGGGCTGGCAGCACTTTGTCATGATTTTCCCCTCATCTCCACGCCGCGATCCCTCACCGCTCACGTTACCCGAGTAGAAAATGACACATAAGCTGACATTATTGCTGCGGCTCCCAGCGCCCCGCGGCAGCTCTTCCCCAGCGGGCAGGGCGGGTGGCACGCTGCCTGGCCCCTGGCTCCTCACCCCATGCTCCCCCCTGCCCTCACATCCCTCTCCAGCTGAGCTGTGGCAGAGCCGAGGAGGGAACCGGCGGTGCCGAGGTGGCGCGTTGGCGAAGCCGAACGGCAGAGCACGGTGACCAGCTGCCCGTGTGCCCTGCCCTGGCCGCTCGCCTCCCCCTCTGCTCCGTGCCAGGGGCTACGCTGTGTCCCCGCAGCCTCCTGCAGCTCTTCGGGGCTGTCAGCACCCCTTCAGCGACTCTCGGGCCTGGCTGAGGCCGGTGTTTGCCAGCAGATTCCTGTGCCCATCCTTTCACCCAGGCTGGCTGGGGACGCGCTGTGCTGGCCAGGCCAGAGCTCGAGCCTTGGATTCTGGGCTGCAAGCGGGGGCCGTGCCGGCTGTAATCCCCCCTCCGGCTGCCCGGCGGGACCTGTGCGTACCAGGGGTGCGGCCAGCTTGTCCCCTGGCTGGTCGGGGCGTGCGGGCAAAGCCCCTCGTGCGGGCAGGAGCTGCCCGGGGAGGGAAACAGGGATGCGGGTCCTGCTTGGGTGTGGAGGGTTGGAGCGCCTGAGGTGAGCTGAGCTCTGGCTCCAGGACAGGGTCGCCCAGGGGGGCAGCAGCGGGGCTGTCTCTGAGCGTGTCCGCAGGAGCCCTGGCACCGGCTACGGAGGGGAGCAGCCCCCAACCTGGGGGGATCCTACATCCCCCCCCCGGCTGTGCCCACTCGGCTTCTCCCCACCACGGCGCTGGCCGCAGCCTTCAAACAGCTCTTGTACAAAATCAAAGATGGGGAGAGGAGAGCGGGAGCAGGCGACAGTGGCAGCTTATTTGTGATCTGCATTGTGTGGGGAGCTCTTAATTAGAGCTAATTAGACTAATTAACTTGCAAATGAGAAACTCGTCTTTTTCTCCTTTTCTTTCACAAGAAGAAAAAAAAAACAAAAAAGACGAACAACAAGATAAATATTGAGGCTAATTACCCTGTACCTGCTGCAGAGCCCCTCCAGCTCACGGGATGTCCCTCTCCCGATGCCGTGTGCTGTAGCATGCCGTGCCTGTCCCTGTACGGGTGTCCTTGCGGTGGCTGTCCCCACAGCAGGGCACGGCTGCCCAGGTCCCTGTGGTCCCCAGTGGAGGAGAAGGGCCATCCTCTATGCACCCTTGTGTCCTGGTGCCTGGCAAGGATGCAGCGTGTGTCCAGGAGCCGGTGGGGACAGCGGTCTCCACGGCACTGGCCGTCGCCACAACCCGGTGGCCAAGGCCCAACACCGGGACAGCGTTGGGCCTTGGCCACCGGGTCCTGGTGATGGCCAGTGCCGCAGAGGACATGGCATCAGCATCGTACCCCACCAAACTCACCCCACCCCACTATAGGACCGGAGCAGGAGGGGTCCCTTCCATGGCACCACGCCGTCCCGGATGTTTTCCAGCTCTTCCCTTGCGGCGTCTCTGGTTTCCCCCTCGCTCTGCTGCCGCAACACCCCAGAGGCTTTGTTAGCACAACTCGGTTCAAATGTCTGATTAGTCTTTAGGAGATCGAGGGGTCAATTTTCCACAGCTCCTTCCTCTCCATTTAACTAATTTAACTGCACGATTGTTACAAATTTCATTTTATTATAGCCCTGCTTCTCAGTCCAATTGAATTACCAAAATCTCATTTTCTCAGAAGTGCTGAATATGTAATTAGAGGCAAAATTATGCTCCTGACTGCCTATTAGAGAGGGCTGTGTGAGAGAGCTTGTCCGGACACACACGCGGGTCCGCGGTTGCGCCCATGCCGGCCGGTGCGAGCATGCGTGCGCTGGCGAGGCTGCGGACGAGCGAGCACCACGTGCGGCTGTGCCAGAGCCCCGGCGTGGCGGTGGGGTGACAGTGATGGGGGGCCACGGGTGGGCTCCTGAGTGCGAAGGCCTTTGCGGGAGCAGGGCCAGGGTCCGGGCAGCACTGTCGATGCTCCTCGGGGAGCTGGGAGCTGTGGGGCAGGGTGCGGGGGCAGCGGCGGGAGCCGGCGTGGTGCTCGCAGGGGAGGCGTGAGGCCGGTGGACGTGGACGTTCATCCTCGCTGTGTCCTGAGCTGTCTGGACCCGACCAGGCTGGAGGCGGCTGCCGGTAGCTTCGGCAGCACCGCGCAAGGGCAGGGGCGACGGGGGCAGCCGGCGGCGGGGAGCGCTGGTCCCCGGGCAGGAGCAGCCTCTCGGCAGCAGCTGGCAAGGCAGTGGCTGCCCCCCAGGACCTTTGGCAGCAGCAGACGGGCCAGCCTCCGGTGTGGCTTGGTCACCCCGGTGCGCAGAGCCGTGCGGTACATGGGCACCCACATCCGACGCTCTGGAGGTGGAGCAGGTAGCTCGGGTGGACGCTGCCGAGGACTCGGGTCCTCTCCAGCCCATCCCCGTCCCCAGGCTCCGCAGCCAAGCTCGTGCCTCGCCTGCCCGCCTGTCCCAAACCCTTTGGTGGCCATCGGGGACCAAGCGCTGTTGGGAATCCCGGCCAACGCTGTGTACGGTCGGTCTGTGTGGCTCCAGTAAGAAGGGCTGTGCCGGGGGGGGCTGGCCTGGCTGCTGCCCTCCAGCAGTGTCTGCTCGGGGCTGGGACCTGCGGGTGAGCCCCAGCACCGCCGGCGATGCCAGGAGCTGCTGCAAGTGAGCTCTGGCACCGCTGGCGATGCCGGGAGCTGCTGTGAGTGAGCCCTGGCACGGCCGGTGATGCCGGGCTCTGCTCGGGAGGGAGGAGAGTGCTGTGCGTCCTGGAGCCGCGGTCCTCCCGCTCACTGCGGGCCTGATCCTGGCGTGTCTCTGGCAGCGATGCAGCCCGGTGCCTCCCCAGTGCAGCGGCCCAGGTACGTGCGAGCTTGGGAGGTGTCAGCCGCGCAGAGGCGGGGGGCGGCCGGGAGCCCCCCCAAGAACCCCCGCCTCGCCTCGGTTACACAACATTATCATTTCATAATACTCTGAAATATACATGAAGTTGGCTGAATGCAGATGAAATTGCACCATTTACTTCATGAATATTTCATACAGCCTCGGCTCCGAAGTTTCGGGCTGGCGGAGCTGGGAGCTGGGGCCGGACCCTGCGCCCCCCCTGCCCCACGCAGGAGGTGACGGGGACGCGTGGGCTGGTCTGCATCCGGGCTGGCGTCTTGTCCCCCTCCTGCTGGGGATTGCATGGTCACCGGGTCCTTCCTCCGCGGGCAGAGGGGCGGCAGCCTTCGGCGCTGGCCGTGCCGTGGCAGCCAGGCTCTGCTCCTGTCACAGGGGAGCAGAAGGTGCCAGGACAGCGTGTGGCAGCCCAGAAACATGGCCGTTTTCCCATGCCAGCAGGCTACTCTGCCTTCTCCCCGCTCCTCCTCCTCGTCTTCCTCCTCTCGCGCCGTCGCCCCTGTCCCTTGGGTCCTGCCTGTTCTCCCCAGCCCCACTGCTCTCCGCAGAGCTTCCCACTTGAGCATCGCTGGCAGATGCCATTAGCAGGCTCCCACCCCTCCCCTGCCTCCTCCTTAATGAAGACATTAAGCGTGGCGGCTGCTACCTCCGGCCTCCGCAGCTCCTCACCTCCTTTCACGGCTCCTTCCCAGGGAGGAGATTCCCCTGTAGTGCCCCCGCCAGTGCTCTATGGGGCTGCAATGTCCCCCATTCTGGGGAGGAGAGGAGAAGTGACCCGCTGCCATCTCCCACCAGCCCCCATGGCGGGCAGGACTTGTCCCTTCTGGGGTCAGGGGCATCCTGGTGGTGAGCGCCCTGACCCCGGTGCCCCGCTGCAGCCAAGGGCTCTGTGGCTGGTGCCTGCTCGGGGCCGGGCACACTGCTTTGTATGGATGGCGCAGCATTTTGGGTAATGAAATATTCACAGGTCAGTGATTCCTTGAGAAATGACGGGGATCAGTCAATTCCTTTTCAGGGAGTAATTTTCTTCCCCTTCACGGCCTCTGTTTCATGTTGACAGTCATTAGCATGAGCGAGCGGCTGGATCGAAGCGGGGACGTTGTGGCTGTCACGCAGATGAGCCGTGCTGGGCATGGCCTCGTGGCAGCCCGCGGTGACGGCACGGCAGCGTGGCCCCTGGGTGCCTGGGGGGGCACATGGGGCCACGCAAGGACCCTCCTGCAGCTAACAGGGCATTTGCTGAGCCCGTCTCCGCCACCCGGCACGGCACGGTGCTGCTGCACCGCTCTGCTCCAAGGCAGCGGGTGCAAGGACAGATGCTCCCCTCAGCCTCCCTGTCCCCTGCCCTGGTCCGTCCCCAGCTCCGTGTCCTCCCAGCAGGCACGGCATGTCCTGCCGTGGCGATGCGCCGCAGACCTGTTGCAGCTGTGAGCAGCTGCCCTGGCGCAGGCGGGCTCGGGCACCCTCGGGGCATTGCTCAGCGCCCTTCCCCGGGCTGGCTCGGACCTCGGGCTGTCTCGCCGTGCGGCGAGGGGACGCCCTGACAGCGAGCGAGCCAGCAGGAGCCAGTGTGGGTCAGGGCAAAGTGCTTGCTGCCTGCACTCCCTGCAGGATGTGCTGCCTGCTGAGGCTTTGCCCCTTGCAGGAACATCTTGGTGGCCTCCTTGGGTGCTGTGGTGGGGTTAGGACCCCAGCCCCGCGCTGCACACCCTGGTAGGTTCCCAGTGGAAGGAGCGGGACAGCTGCAGGCGTCGGGGACCGGAGCTGGGCTTCCTGTGGGTCTGTGATGCCCTTGCTTCCTGGGCACCAGCGGCTGCAGGTTCCTCGGTGCGTGCTGCTCTCGGGACTCCCTTCTTGCTGGCGGTGGGGAGGTGCGTGGTGACGGGACTGTGCCCCCTCCCCACCCGTGCCAGGGCTCTGCATGCTGCTTCCAGCAGCCGGCACGTGTACCGTGACCAGGCAGTGCCATGTCACCCCTGCACAGCAGCACCGGCCCAAGTGCAGGACGGGGACATCCACAGGCAGAGCTGGCCGGGCAGGTTGCCCCGGGCTGGAGCGGAGAGCAGGGCTGGGCTGGCAGGGCCGAGGCGGTGGGATGGCCACGAGGCTTTTGGAGGAAACTCTGGGCACGTTTGTGGCGGCTGCGGGCGAGGGGAGCAGCCCCAGCAGAGGCTCTGGCTGGGCGCGGGAATGGCTCGCTGGCTGGCCTTGCTGGGCCACCATGAGGCCACCGCGCTGCCCGTCCGCAGCCAGAGGGGGTGGCAGCAGGTGACGGCTGCTCGTGAGCGGCCGATGACCCAAGGGAGCTCACAGGCTGCGCCTTCGTGCCGTGCCGGCAGGACGCCCGTGGCGGGTGAGGTGTGGCGGCACGCTGCGGGGCGCGCGGGGCCAGCAGGTGCCCCATCGTTAGCGCAGGCGATCTGTGCCCAGCTAATTGCTCAGATGCGTCCTCTGCGTTCGGGGGCTCCTGGTGCATTATTTTCTTAAAAAGGAGCAAATGTTAAAAATGGCGTCGTCAGCCCCGAGCTGACAGGCACAATCACCAAAGTGCGGCGTCGGCAGGAACCGGCCCCACGCGCTAAATGACTTGAAAGGAAACGGCCTGGATTGTGCTGAGGAGGCAGAGTGCGGTGGGGAGAAAGCAAGTGGAGCAAACAAAAAAAAAACTTCATTAATTAAAGAAACTCGTTAATGAGGGACATTTAATCAGCTAAAGATGATATCCACCCCCTGCCTTCTGCGGCAGCCGCTGCACAGGACTGGTGGCCTGAGGCTGAGCCGTGGGCAGGGCAGGAGACGCCACAGAGAGGACACCACGGAGGGGACCTCGGGGTCCTGCCAGCTGGATGGAGCCACTCTTGGGGGGGGTCCCCTGGCCCCGGGGGCTCCCCTGGCCCTGGACTCCTCACTGCGGTGCTCTGCCAAGGAGCCAGGAGGCAGCAGGACCCCCACCAGCCTGCGGCACGCCACAGCGTGTGCCACACTTCCCAGAGCCGCTTCTCACCTTGATGGCAAAGGCCTCAGCTCCCCGTCCCAGCCCCTCTGCTGCCGTCCCCAGGGCCATGGTGTTTCGGCGCAGGGCCGTGCCACAGCCTTGCCAGCATCCTGCCCTGGCAGACAGGCTGCACGGGTGGTGGGGGGCAGCTTTGGCCCCACCGTGCCATGTTAAATACCACGAGCATTGCTCTGTGCTCAGTCTCAGGTACCGCACTGATCACCCGTCTCGTTCACGAAGTGAGGACCACGGGCCGTTAATAACCAGCATTTCTGTTGATGCAACGGCAGAAGCCGCCCCACGCAGCGCTGTGGGGGAGCATCGCCCACGCCCCCAGGAGGGATACGCAATGCGTGAGCAAGGGACGCCTGTCGGAGCCCCCTGTCCCGGGCACCCGCGGCACTGCACCTTGGGCTCCCCGCAGGGCTGGGCACCCTGAGCTGGGAGATGGGGCTGCAGTCGGTGCTGCCTGGCTGCCCCCCATGGGGTGCAGGGGTGGGTCCCCACGACCCTCCAGGCACTCGATGCAGGGAGGGACTCAGGGAAGGGGCTGTTCCTGGTGCAGGCTCAGGGGCTGCCATGGGGCCAGGGCCCCACTAACCCTCCCGGGAGGAGCAGAGGGGACCCCTCGCTGCCTGGGGATGGGGCTTTTCCCACTCTGCAGGTAGCCCGGAGCTGCTGGCAGGGGAGGACACAGGCAGCGCGGGGTGCGGCGCTGAGCAGCAGCCGTTTCCCCGTGACATCGACAGGCATCACAGAGCCAAAACCGTCACCATCCCCCTCCCCGTGGGGCCCTCGCCCCCGGCAGCCCCCCACCATCGACCCGAGAAGCCCCGTCCCTGCACGGGGATGTACGGGCAGCGCTGGTGGGAGAGAGGTGCTGGGAGCCGTAGATCTGCACCTCTGCAGCACCAGCAGCCCCAGCGACGGCGAGCAGCAAAACAGGGGAACCTAATGGTCCCTGAACGAAATAATACTTGGGCTGACAAGCACTGCGACAGCCCTAATTAATAACAGATATGAACGTGGCTGTCGGGACGGGCTGGCAAGGAGCCAGCGGGACCCCAGACCTGGGCAGGTGGGGCTGGTCCCCACCCTGGCACCCTTCTGAGTCCCCCTCCTGCGGCCTCTTCCAGCCTGGGCAGCGCTGCCCATCCCCGCTGTGACGGTGGCTGATCCTGGCTATGGTGGCAGCAAGAACGAGCATACAGCGCGGAGCGTGTGGGAGTGCTGCAGGCGGCGGCAGCGGCTGCTGCTGGCTCCGTGCACATGGGCAGGGAGGGTCGGGCACTGGGCACCGGGGATGGGGGCAGGGAGGTTCGGGCACTGCAAGCGTGACCACGGAGGCTGCTCGGCGTCTGCCCGCTCCCTGGCACAGGCTCAGGCGCCGGGGCTGGGCTGGGCGCAGGATGGAAACCCTCCTGCCCGCCAGGTGGGCTTTGCCCCCGCAGTGCAGGCAGGAGCGTCGCCCCAGCTGCCCGGCTCGGGGGCAGCGCCAGGGTTGGGGCTCCGCCGTCCTGCAGCACCGGCAGCCCTGGGCCGCGCTGGCAGGTGCATCTGGCTGGCGCGTCCCCGAGCAGCTGAGTCAGCACGGGAAGGCGCTGGCGAACCTGCCAATGACTTGCAGATCTGTAGCCGGATTATTCACGCTGGGTTTGCATGTGGTCCCCGCCGTGCCCCCGGCGAGGGCTCCGCTGCCTCCCTCGCAGGCACGACGGCCCTGCTGGCTGGGGGATGGCGGCTGGCAGCGCGGCCCCCCCCCCCCCCCCCCGCCATCCCTCCGCGCCATAAATCGGCCACACACACAATTAAGGAGCTTGTCTCCACAGGCTGAGCCACGGATGTATTTCATGGGCGAGAGGCTGCTGCGGCGGGTTGTAAAGCATCCGAGGGGCTGCTGCTGTGGGCACCTTGTGCAGCACACGCGTGTGCAATGAGGGAGAGCCCGCGGGTGCATGCAGGGCTGTGAGGATTGGCGGGGGGTGGGTGTGCAGGAGAGGTGCAGGCTGGCAGTCCCACGCCGCCCCCCACCAGACAATGGGCAGTCCTCAGCCCGTGGCACCAGTGCAGCTTAGCCCGTTTGACCGGGGCGGACGGGCAGGCTGCATTAGGGACATGATCAAATATTGAGCAGTTAATCGATCCCCAGCTGGTGTTGGCCAAGGGGCCATTGCCATCCCTTCCCGGCCACCCCTCGCTGCCTCCTCAGCCCCACTCCCCCTTGCTGCCACCTCCATCCCCAGGATACCAAGTTTGCTGCTGGCGGGCGCTGATGCTGGGCAGCCCCCGTGGAGCAACGTTGCCGGCCTGGCTGTGCTTTGCCCCGTGTTGGGCTGCCCTGGTTCCCGTCTCCGAGGAGCGGGCGATGCGCAGTGGGGATCTCCATCCTCCTGCTGCCCAAGCCCCAGCGCGCCAGGCAGAGAGGGGGCCCCAGAGCAAGAAAGGATGGGGGCTCAGCTGTGGGCAGCGTGACCCAAGAGCCGCCACAGCACAGAGACAGCCCAGGGATTAGGGGGACGACACCGAAGGCTGGGGGGATGACACCAAAGGCTGGGGTGCAGTGGGGCTGGGGGGGCTGGGGCTGGCTGTGGACACCAGGACCCCTCCCCAGGGCAGGTTGCAGCCCAGGCACCCCAGGGACGTCAGTGGGTAAGGGGGGTGGTGCCGCTGTCTCGGCAGGGTAACCAGGACGCCACGGCTCCACCGGACGCGATGGCTCAGCCCTACCCCCCGGCCCAGTACCCCCCACCCCCCCAGAACGGCATCCCCGCAGAGTATGCGCCGCCGCACCCCCACCCCACGCAGGACTACTCGGGGCAAAGCACAGTACCGGAGCACGCCATGACCCTCTACACACCAGCACAGAGCCACGCCGAGCAGCCAGGCACCGACGCCAGCACACAGTCCATAGCAGGGACGCAGACAGTACCGGTAAGGGAGCAGCGCCCGGGGGAGCGGGAGGGGGTCCGACGGCAGTACCGGAGCTGCCGGAAGGGGTGCCGGGGCAGCAGCGCTTGCCTGGCTGCCGTCCCTTGGGGCGCTGAGCTGGGTGCCACGGCCGCCAGCTCCCTCCCTCGCAGCACCCCCGTCATTTCTAATCACTTGTAATCTACCTGCTTGGCTGCCTTCCCACCAGATAGCTTCAATTATGGGGTTGTAATGCGGCGCTGGGGAAAGTGCTGAGCTGAGCACTTCCCAGCCTGGCTGCAGAGCCCCGTGTGCCGGGTCTGCCGCCCCCCGCCCCGAGCACACCCGTGTGCTGCTGTCACGGCCCCTGGGCACCGGGCCACTGGGCTGATGGCGAAGAGAGAGGCCAGTGCGAGGCCACCCGATGCTGGCTGGCTCTCGGCATTGGGTCACCCCCTGCCCTCTCCCAGGCCTCCCCCTCTCCAGGGTGTGCTCCCAGCGCTCAGCCCCCCAGGTCCCTGGCACCACCACAACGGTGATGCCCTGACCCCACTGGCATCCCCTGACTCCCCCCAGGCAGAGATCCCCTCTGGCATCCCCCCGACTTGCCAGGCTGGAGGGAGAAGCATGGGGTGCTGCCTGGAGCTTGGGGACATCAGGGTCCAGAGTGTCCCTGGGGGTGGCAGGGCAAGACACAGGGGAGTGGGACAGCCCCTGAGCCCAGACCCCCAAGGGGGAACACGGGGCTGGCAAGACCGGGGGCTGACAGCCGGCAATGCTTTCCGCAGCAGACAGACGAGGCGGCACAGACAGACAGCCAGCAGCAACACTCCTCAGACAACACAGATAAGCAGCAGCCCAAGAGGTTACACGTCTCCAACATCCCCTTCCGATTCCGGGACCCCGACCTGCGGCAAATGTTTGGGGTGAGTCCAGCCCCGTCCAGCCACCCACGTCCCCTGCTCTCCGCTCGGGTGCTGCCCCGTGGCACCACAGGGACCCTGGCAGTGGCCCGTCCCGAGGGCCTGTCCTGCCCAGCCTGGGGTGTGCCTGGGCGCCGCTGTGCTGCTGCTGGCCGGGAGCCGTGGTTTGCCGGAGTTGCACCCTAGTCAGCAGCCAGGCTGCTGGACCGAGGCCATGCCTGGTGGGCGAGTGACACAGAGCCCTTCTCCCCCGCGCCTTGTCCCCTTCCCAGCCCTCATTAGGGTTCAGAGCAGTGCAGGCTAATGAGTTTTTAGGATGATAACTCCTCAAGTCCTGGAAGAGCTAGTGCCATGAGAGGGACGGGGGCTCTCCCCTGTGTGGCACCAAGGGTCCCCTGGTCTGGCCCCCCAAAGCAGCCCCCTGCCCGTCCCTGGCCCAGCCGGGCACAGAGCCCCGTGCCAGCAGCCCCGGGTGCGGGTGTGGGGCCAGGGGCTCTGTGGGCGCTCACCCCTCTGCTTTCTCTGTTTGCAGCAATTCGGGAAGATCCTGGACGTGGAGATCATTTTCAACGAGCGGGGCTCCAAGGTGGGTGCTGC
The DNA here is from genome assembly GCF_034619465.1 of Leptosomus discolor. Taxonomy (NCBI): domain Eukaryota; kingdom Metazoa; phylum Chordata; class Aves; order Leptosomiformes; family Leptosomidae; genus Leptosomus; species Leptosomus discolor. Next base: position 5,202,301 of record NC_141405.1, read on the forward strand.
CCATGGCCGGCACCGTTACGGTGAGCCCCGGGGAGGGGGCCAGGCAGAGCCGGGGTGCCCAGCAGATCCTCTGCCCGCTCTCCCCTCCTCTCCTGCCCTGCGGGACCCAGGCACGGGGTGCCCCATGTGGGGGCCACCCCATCTTGGGGCAACCCCATCCTGCTGCTCTGCACCGGCTGGGGGGGCCATGCGGGTCCCTGCACCCCGAGCACTGGAGGGAGGGGAGGGCTCGCTCTGCCCCCCCCCCCCCCCCGCACAGGCAGTTCATGTCCCTCTGTGTGTGGATGTCTCTGTTGTATCTTCCCTGCTTTCTGTGCCCCTCTCCCAGACTCTTTTCCCAGCTCGCGGACGATGCTGGGGTCTCAGCCGGGACCCTCAGACCCAGCGGGGGGCCCCAGCTCGGGCTCTCCATCTCTGCACTGCGGCAGCCTCATCTCCTGCGCCAGCTCTCCTGATTCACCCCCTCTCTCTCTCTGTCCCCGCACCCTCTCTCTGTCTCTCTCTGTCTCTTTCTTTCTCCTTTTGTCCTCTGCTCACAGGGTTTTGGGTTTGTAACTTTTGAAACTAGCACAGATGCCGACCGGGCACGGGAGAAGCTGAATGGCACCATCGTAGAGGGCCGGAAGATTGAGGTGCTCAGATAAGTCTGCTAGTGCCATGCCTGTGTGTGCGTGCGTCCCCTCCGCCCTGCCTGGGGGCCCTCTCCTGCTGGGGGCTGCGGGCAGGGGAGAGCCGGGGCAGGGGACGCTTTGGGGCAGCTCCCACCGCGGTCCTGCATGCCCCAGGGGAGGCTTGCCCTGCGTGTGCATGCGTCCGTGAATGCGGCACGGGAGCATGTGTGCCCGCTGCCGGGAAGGTCGTCACTTGGCACAAGGAGTGTCCGGCTCAAACGAACCTCCCCTGCGGGGAGAGCTGGGGCGCTGGCCCGGGCTCTGGCTGCATTTTGCCGATTACAGAGGGGTCTGGCAGACCCCAGCTGCCCACAGGCCCCCGTGCCCGCCGCGCAGCCGCCCCAAGCTCTGCAGGGAGGAGAGGGGCTCTAAGCCCCGCGTGCCATCCCCACCTCCCCTGCGCCCGGGAGGGAAGGGTGCTGCGCAGGGCTCCCACACCCGCTGTGCAGGCAGCTGCCGCGCTGCCCACCCTTCCGAGGCTTTTATTTCTTCGAGCCAGGCGGAGGGATCAGGCTCTGCCCGTTCGTGGGCAGCACCTCGCTGATCGCCAGCAAGCAGTGGGAAGGGGGGCAGCATACAGTGGAGGGAGCGGGATGCAAACACCCCCGGCAGTGCTGGGCGCAGGGAAGGGCGGTCTGGCGGGGCACAGCGATGGCTGTCGGAGAACATGGTGCGACAGAGCCAGGCAGGAGCTCACGGGCACTTGCAGGCGTGACCCAGGCTCCTGCCGCAAGCACGGCTCGGGCGTGGGGTGGGGACAGGAGGCAGCCGAGCCTGGTGTCAGCACGTCAGGGCTCGGCTGGAGCATGGCACCGCAGCGGTCAGGGCACCGGCCACCAGCCTGAGCGATGCTTGTCGCTGGAGCTGGGAGGCCCTGGCTGGCCGGGGGCAGGGGCGGGAGTGCATCGCGGCGGGGCAGCTGCGGGCAGAGGCTGCCCCCGCGTCTCGCCGTGCGGCTGGCATCCTTCGCCCCGGCACCTGAAGCAGCAGCGACGCACGCCGAGCGCAGCCGAGCGGGCCCTGGACCGCGGCCTCGCCAGCCCCGCTGCCCGCAGGCACTGAGCTCCTGTCCCCTCTCTCCGCAGGTGAACAACGCCACGGCCCGGGTCATGACGAACAAGAAGGCTGCCAACCCCTACACCAACGGTAAGGGCCAGAGCTGCAGCGGGCAGGGGCTTCCCTCGCTGCCAGGCTGCTGCTGAGCTCCTGCAGCAAACACCCTCTGCACCCCTGGGCAGACGGGAGAGCGCCTGTTCCCTGCCCAGTATGGGGCTGCAGCCCCCCTGGGCACCCCATGCCCTGCAGCCACCCGGGGATGGGAGCTGTGGGGGGAGTGCTGCGGGGATGGTGCCCCCATCTTCACCGGCTCTCCCTGCCTGCAGGCTGGAAGCTGAACCCGGTGGTGGGAGCAGTCTACGGCCCCGAGTTCTACGCAGGTAACATCGCACGGGTTCCCCCAAACATTGGCTCCACACCGTGTCCAACCCCACCGCTGCTCTGAGCAGCGAGCAGCCCCCAGCCCCTCTCCCCCTCCTGCAGCCCTACGTGCACAGCTCCCCCTGCCCCGTCCCCTCGCTCCAGCGTCCCTGCGGGGGCTGCGGGGGTCCCAGCGTGCGCGGTGGCGAGCTGCTGCAGAAAGCCCACCTGTGTCCCCTCCCTCCTGCAGTAACAGGGTTCCCGTACCCGGCCACGGGGACGGCTGTGGCCTACCGAGGGGCACACCTACGGGGACGAGGACGTGCCGTCTACAACACCTTCCGGGCTGCGCCGCCGCCACCGCCCATCCCCACCTACGGCGCGTGAGTGTGCGGGCAACGGGCGGCGGGGGGCACTGCCTGCCTCAGGGCGGGGGGTCTGTTTGCTGCCGCGTCGCTCCAATTCTGCTGCCATCAGCGTCGGCATCGCCGGGCTCTCGCGGTTTGGGAACGGGCTGCAGCTCCCCCAGCACCAGCCTGGCCTCAGGCTCTGTGAAACCCCCCAGGCTGCTGCCCCTCAGCTTGACCCACAGGCTTACCAAAGCACGGACCGTTATTCCAGCTGTGTTGGTTGGTTTAATGGAAATACTCTCTCTCCCGGCACACGCGGCCGCTCTGGTGTCGGGCATGGCCGTGGCAATCTCTGGCCGCTCGGTTGCCCCCAGCAGTGATCAAGCCCTGCGCTCCTCTGTCCCCATGGCACCCGCTGCCCTTGGCCGTGCCCTCTGTCCATCCCCACGTCCCTCCCAGGAGTCCCAGCCCGGGATGTGCCCTCAGGCTGCCGGGATGGCACTGCTGGAAGCTGCTCCTGCAGTTCGCCGGCTTCACCCTGATCCCTCTCGGCCGGTGACACCAGCCAGGCTCTGACGCCTCCACCTCGTTTGCAGGGTCGTCTACCAGGACGGGTTCTACGGCGCCGAGATCTACGTAAGTGCCGCTGTGCCCGGGTCTGGGCCACGCTGGGGACCCTGTGCCGGGGTAGGGGGGTGAGCAGCAGCAGTCGGCTCCCATTGGGCTGTGCCCCCTGCCAGCCCCTTCCCCTGGGGAAGGCGGCTGGAGCCCAGGCAGGGTGCAGGCAGGAGTGCGGCTCCTCCGGAGCGAGCGGGGTGGCACCACGCAGGGTCCTGTGCCCCCAGCCAGGCCCCTCGCAGGGCCAGCACCATGACTCGGCGAGTGCCGGTGCGCTGCCTTACACCGGCGTTTAACCTCCATGTTTAAGAAGCCACTGGCAATATTTCAGGCGGGCGGCTGAAGGATTTATCTAACGTGACACCTCATTAAAGTGATCAGGGAGGTGACATTCTCTCCTCTGGAAATTTAATTTTTTAAGGTTAATGTTTGTGAAAGCCCCTGGAGAATGGTAATGAGGCTGGTGTGCGCCTGGTGGCACGGGCACTGGGTCCCCATGGGGTCCCACCACTGCTCCGTGGCAGTGCCCAGGGGGTGCCCAGCTGCCCCGGCCCCCCAAGCTTCTGCCGGCGGGTGCTGCCCCCACCCTGACGCCAGTCTCTCCTCCGCTGCAGGGGGGCTATGCTGCCTACAGATACGCCCAGCCCGCGGCAGCAGCAGCAGCATACAGCGACAGGTAAGCACCGCTGCGCCACGGGCGTTGCTCCTGGCGGGGGGGAAGCCCTGTTTCACCCCCTGGTCCGACACACCCCGGCTTTTGTGCCCCGCGGGACGAGGACAGATCCAGGTGCGATGAGGGTGTCCTGCAAACCAGGGCCCCTGCGCTCCCCTTGGGCTTGTTTGGAAAAGAGCTGGCGCCCAGGCAGGGAGAAGCAGGGAGGTCCCAGGGGTCTCCCAGATGTGGCAGGGGGGCTGCTGAGGGGAGGCGGGACCCCGACCTCGGTCGCTAATGCCCACCGCTGTCTTTGCTCCTAGTTACGGCAGAGTGTACGCAGCGGCAGACCCGTACCACCACACCATCGGCCCCGCCGCCACGTACAGCATTGGCACCATGGTAAGAGCAGTCCCCACGGCCTTTCTTTGCTTCCCCCCCCGGGGAGGGGGGCCCAGCACGGCAGCCCGGGGAGCCTGCGGGGTGCCAGGGCAGGCAAGGGGCACGGGGCGGCCCTGGTGCGGCGGCTGTGGGAGGGGGAGCCGGGAGCTGGCAGTGGTGGCAGGAGCAGCGGAGCCCCTGCCTGGCTCTGTCCACGGGCAGGCAAGAGAGGAGACCCCCCCCCACCCCCGTGCCTCCACCCCGTGTGCCCCCCTACACCCGGCCGGCGGCAGCCCCACGCAGTCCTGCCCCTGCACTCCGTTCCCCTGGGGGCCTGGCTGCCCCCCGCACCGTGGCTCTTGGCTAGCTTCACAACCAGCATCAAAGATGAAAAATCCCACTCGTGGGGGGATCTCAAAGCCAACCCCTCTTTTTCTTCCCTTTTTTTAAACCCTCCCCCAGCCCTGGCTGGGGCCGGGCTGCCAAGCGCCCCTCGGCACCCCGCGGGCAGCCGCTAGCGGGGGTCCATGGCCCCTCCGTCCCGCAGGGATGGGCAAGGCGGGCACCAGCCCAGCGCTGCAGTGGGGATGGGGACGGGTTCCTCCGTGGTCACTGCGGGCGGGAGGAGGCCTGGCCACAGCCGTGCGGTGCTGGGGGCACCGGGGGCACGCTGCGGCCCCTGGCCCACGCACGGCCCCGAGGCAGCGCCCGTGGCCGTCCCAGAGCCCCAGGCAGCGCTGGGCACCCTCGGCCTTGCCCGCCCCTCACGTCCCAAGGACAGAGGCGATTTGGTGTCATTTTAAAGAGAAAAAATAATAATTAAAAAAGGAAAAAAAAAAAAAAAAGGAAGAAAAAAAAAAAAAAAGGAAGAACTGGGCTTTGCCTCTCTCTCGAATACTGATTGGCTTTTTTTTCATCTTTGATGTTGCAGGCTAGTCTATACCGAGGAGGGTACAGCCGCTTCACTCCCTACTAGCAAGACAGACCCAGCCCCTCCCACCACTAACTCTGGCTGCTCACTAGCACCAAACCAAACCAGGCAGACAGAGCCGAGCCCGAGCCTCTGGAGGAACCGCGGGCCCTGCCCGGGCTGGGGCTGGGGCTGGGGCTGGGGCTCAGGCCGGGCTCCCCCGAGCCGCGGCAGCCCCCACCCGCCCATAGGGTTACCTGGCTCCGCTCCGGCCCGCCGCCCGCCCGCCGCTCCTGCACCGTCCGCCCGCCCCGGCGCAGCCCGGGCACCGCGGGGGTCCCGGAGCAGGGGGACGCGGGGGTCCCCGGGCAGCTCCACCTCGGCCCGAGCCCCCGGCGGGCGCTGCCCTCGCTGGGGGTGCAGAGGGTTCGTCCCCCTCCCCCGTCCCGTCCCGTCCCGTCCCCCCCCGCCAGGCAGGAGGGATGCTCTGCCCGCAGGAGCGGGGGGCACGGCGCCGACGGCAGCCCCTCTGCCCCCCCGTAGGAGAGAGAGGAGCCGGCGGGAGCTCAGCCGAGCTGGGGTGGGTGCGGGACGCCGGGGACAGCCCCCACCCCCGGGGACAGCCCCCCCACCCCCGGGGACGGCTCCCCGCCCCCCCGGGCAGTAGCGCTTCTGCGGGCCGACCGCGGAGGAGCCGGGGTGCGGTGGGGGGCTTGGGGGGGTCGGGCTGGTGCCCGTGTCCCCCCGCGTCCGGCAGCTGGGCCAGGCTGCCCCGCACGCTGCCCCAGCGACAGACCTGCCTCTCTGTTTCTGTTGTAGTGAAACCGCAGCCGTTTCCTTTTGGGACCAGGAAGGGAAAAAAAAAAAAATACACACACACACACGCGCACACACACACACACACACAATCAAAAATAAAAAAACTAAAAGCAAAGCAACAAACAAACAAAAAAAAAGCAAAGCGGTAACAGCCAAGTGAAAGTCCCATACTGTCCACACACGCACCGAGCGAGCGAGTCCCGGAGGAGAGCCGCGGCAAGCACGGACCGGCCGGACGCGCCAGAGGGGTCCCCTCTCTACCCTGGACCCCCAGCCCGTGGCAGGGAGGGAGAGCCGGCACGACGCCGAGCGCGGGGCGGCTGGAGGGGCCTCACCCAGGCACAGGGCCTGGGCACCACGTCTTCCTTTGAGCCCCGGCGTGGCGGCGCTGGGGGTGCCAGCGGAGCGCTGGGCACGTCGCCCCTTCCCTGGCTCTGGGGACTGGGCGCCAGGGTGGGAACCCGGCTTCGTGTTTCCCAAGCCCCGGCGCTTACCGGCCGCCAGTGCGTCGAGTGTGCAAGGCCTCGGCTGCTGCGTGGAGCTGGAGCGACGGCGCAGCCACTGTGCTGAGGCACTGGGCGTTGCAGGGGAACGAGCCTCTGCCTTTTAAAGGGAATTTTTGTTAAGAGGAGCTTGCAACTCGCTTGCCATCCCTTTCCCCTCCCTCTCCCCTTCCCTCCCTCCCCTGGCACACCCGGGGCTCCCACCCCGCAGGGAGCAGCCCTGACCGACGCCGCTCACGGCCCCCTGCGCCCAGCCGGGATGGGGACTGCCCCGCTCCCGCCTGCTCCGCGGCGCGGGACACGCTCACGGCCACCTGCTCCTGCCCGAGACAGCGGGACCCCGCCAGCCCTCGGCGCGTGGTCTCGGCCATTGCATCGCCCAGGACCGGGGGCTGGCATCGCCCATGGGAACCAGCCTGAGCCCCGGGGTCGCTCTGCAGCAGACGGCGAGCCAGGTCCGGTGCCCTTCGCTGCGGAGCCCACCCCGGGGTGCATCCCCGTCCCGCAGGCCGGCCTCGCGCTCGGCCCCCTGCCCCGCGTGGCTCCACTCCTCAAACCTCACTTTATAGTCTGCAGACGCCCCCGATGCTCCAGCGATGAGCTCCCCCTTTTCTATTCCCGGTGTACATAGCCCCGGCCGCCCCGGCCCCGCGCCCCCACCCCTGTACAAAGCTCCTTCCATCGCTGTACTGGCTTCTTCCTTACAGCAACCCCCTGCGCCGGCCACCGGCGCGCAGGCTGGCACCGGCCCGTCCTGTATGCTTCAAAGGTGTGACCATTCTAATAAACAGTATTATTATTATTATTATTATTATTATTATTATTATTATTATTATTACAAGGATTATTATTATTATTATTGAAATTATTAATAAAGATTTCTTTCTTCAACCAGGGCGACTCAGGATTTGACTGGGGTGGGGGCGCGGGGCTGTGGCTGGCACAGTGGGTCTGGCCGTCCTGGCACACCTCGGGGCAGGGGGCTGCAGCCTGTGGCAGGCAAGGGTGGGACCCGCTGGGGCCCACGGCCTCACCATAGCAAGGCAGTGAGCGGGGCATCAGCACGGCACGAGCCCTCCCCTGGCTGCGCCGAGCCCTTCATTTTTCAAACCGTCAGATAATTCATTTCAGAGCGAGTCCCTCACCGGAGGAGCAGCAGCTTAAGTGCTGACATATTAATTTTCCTGACCAGGAGCCAGCATTGTTTGTGGGACCGGGGCCGGCGCTCGGAGGGAGCTGGGGCTGGGCGACCCCGCTGCGTGGTGCGCTTGCCTGCCTCCCTGCCTGCTAATTGCTTGCTCACCAGACTGTGAGAAAATAATTGCTGCTATAAATTTTCCCTCCTTCTCTGTATCAGATATCCAGGGGAGGCAGCAGGGGCGCAGCCGCAGCCTGCCCGCCCTGGGGAGTGGGCAGCGCTGGGATGGGTCCGTGGTGGATGGGCGCAGCGGCCGCCCACGCTGGGCTGCTCCTCGGTCCCGAGCACCGCAGCGGAGCCGGTGCTGGCAGCTCCGCACCCGCGCCAGGCTGGTCCCCGAGGCGAGCAGATGCAGAGCTGGGGGGCTCTCGGGGCGCCTGGGTGCACACAGCTCGCAGGCAGCGAGGGCTGCTGGAGCTGGGGGGTCCCTGGGCAGCCCCTCGCAGGGCCCCGGCCAGCACCCGGTGGGCCCCCAAGGTGAGGGCTGAGCCCAGCCACAGGGATGGGAGAAGAGAGACCCACCGAACCAGGGTGACAAAATGCAGTCTCCACCCCCTAAGCCCCCCACCCGCAGCCCGCCCGCTGGCACGGAGGGGACACAGACGCTGGGCTGCACTGCGCTCGCCTTTACTGCCCATCTCGGGTGGTGCTGCTGGCCGGCTCGGAGTAGACCAGCACCAGCCGTCCCCAGCGGTCGGGGTCCACGGGCAGTTCGTCACGCAGCACCGGCTCCACCAGCAGCTCCAGCCGGCAGGACTGCCCGGCCGCCGGCCGCGGCACCACCAGGCCCACGGCGCGGTACAGGCAGGCGCACGCCAGCCCCAGGAGCTGCGGCGTCGTCTGGCCCCGGCGGCAGCGAGCGCCCTGGCTGAGGACACGGAAGCAGGTGGCCCGGCCGGGCGGGAAGGCCCAGCGGAGGGTGAGGCTGAGTGAGAGCTGCTCCGCCTCGGGGCCCTCCTGCCACCAGAGCTGCGAGGCCGCCAGGCTCTGCACCTGTGGCGGGGAGGCCGCCACGTTGGCCGCATCCAGCACCTGCGGAGGCAACCACCGGACCGTCGAGGCTGCGGCCGAGAGCAGCAGGCATCCACCCACCCTCCCAGCACGAGGCGGCATGGGGCGGCACCGGGGCAGGCAGCTCCCAGCCGGCAGCGGCAGGCACTCACCCGGACCTCCCCGAGGAGGCAGGTGAACGGCGTCTCCTGCGGGCTGGGCTGGTGGCGGGACACGAGGAGGGAGAGGTCTCGCAGGCTGCAGTCCTGCAGGTCCAGCTCGTAGCACCTGAGAGTGATGGGGCAGAGCGGGCACGGTGCTGGGGGGAGCCCTGGGGTGCCCATGCCTGCCCACGGGCACAGGGTGCCAGCAGGGCACTCACCCCCTGGTCCAGCCGTTGGAGTCACGGTTGCAGGCGGCGAGCAGCTTGGCGAGGCTGGGTGGCGGTGTTGGGAGGAACCGGGGGTGGTGCCGGCCATTGGGTTCTGCCGGAGGGAGTGGGGTCAGGGCGGGGGGGGCAAGGGGCTGTGCTGGTCCCGTGCCCCGCAGTGGGTGCTCACTGCAGAGAGCATGGCAGGGGGGACAGGGTCCTCACCAGGCAGCGAGGTGACGTTGCCCTCGTGGCAGGTACCCGAGTCCCAGGTGGTGAGCTCCAGTGACACCGTGAACTCATCGGGGTGTGGCCCCTCCAGCTTGTACAGCAGGGTCAGGAAGAGCTTGGGGGGTGCCGGCATCTGCAAAGAGAAAAGGCTGATGACCCCAAATCCACCCAGAGAGAGACAGAGAGAGAGAGAGAGAGAGAGGAGAGAAAGAGAAGATGCATCGGGTTAGGTCTGCTGGGCAGTGCGGGCAGAGACCCCCGCGGCACGCTCACCACGAGGCCCCGGGGCAGCACAGCTCTGCCCGGGCCATGTGGGCCATGCCATGCCGGCACGGCTCCAGCCCAGCGCTGACCAGGTAGCAAGAGGGCTTCGCCCCCCCGACTCACCAGGTGGCCACACGCTCCTCGCCAGGGGGGATGGTCCCCTGCACCCTCAGGGAGCTGCCCCCGCACCAAGCGTCCTGCAGGCAGCAGCCGGTGCTCAGCCTGCCCTCGTGCTCCGGGTAGAAGGGCTGGATCTCCTGCACGCTCAGGTCATACCAGGGCCCGGCCTCTTCCTCCTGCAGGACAGGGTGAGTTGGGCCGGGTGGGCAGCCGGGAGCAGAGACCCCCCTGCCCAGCCCACCCCTGCCCGGCTGGAGCCGAGCAGTTACCCCACACCCACCTTCCCATCCAGGAACCTGCTGGTGCCCATGCCCAGGCTGAAGGAGGTGGCGAGGGGCAGCGTGCAGATGCTGTGCGTGGGCAGGTACTCGGCCAGCAAGCCCCAGAACCTGGAGGAAAGGGCAGGTGTCAGAGCAGAGACCCCTGCTACTGCTGCTGCCCCGGCACAGCCACAGGCACCACCTCAGCTGGGGCAGAGCAGGGACAGCCTGGTCCTGGCGCAGGTGTCCCGGCAGCCCTGCTCCGCTGCCTGGGGCGCTCCCAGCCCCATCTCCCCCCACAGCCCCTGCCCTGCTGAGCCGCCCTCACTTGTTCTCGTTGTTCAGGAAGTTTTCCTCCCCCAGGTGCTCGTAGACCCAGCCGGGGGCAAAGATGGCTGCGGAGAGGCCGTGCTGGCGGATCAGGCGCAGGGACTGCGGAGACAAGCGGTGAGCAGCACGGGCCGGGCCAGGGGCGTCACCTTGTCACCTGCCTTGTCCTCACTCCCCCAGATCCCACTGGCCCCGTGGTGGGGCAGGACAACACCCCGTGGTGCGGCATCTCCCTCTCCAGGGACTGCAGCACTGGGATCCCCCACCTCCCTCTCCATGCACGGCTGGGAGCCCAGCGGCGCCACATTCCCCCGCTCCTCACCACGGGTTGGCAGCCCAGCACAGCACGGCACAGCCATCGGCGGGAGCTCAGAGCCCTGCGCCAAGGAGAGGCCCAGGGTCCTGCTCTGGCCTGGCCCCAGCACACCCACCTTGTCAGTGTCGAAGCCACCACCGATCACATCCCCGCGGGCAAAGACGTCAATGCCAACGTAGACGTCGGTGTGGCGTGGCCCGGCCAGCGCACGCGTGCGCTCCAGGTTCTCCTCCTTCCAGTTGTAGTTGGTGAACAGCCCATCACAGGCGTCAAAGAATGCCCTGGGGACGAGGGTCAGGGTGGCAGGGTGGACGCTGCGGCTGCCCCCGCAGACCACCCCACCGAGGGCTGTGCAGGCCATGCCCTGACCACCCCCGAGTGCTGGGTTTGGGCTGGGCTCGTGCCCTCCCACCCAGGGCTGGTTTTGCCTGGGCAAGGTGGTGGGGCAGGGCCTGGTCTCACTTATTCATCTCGTTCAGCTCATTCTGCCATTTCAGCATGCCGTTCTGCAGGACGCTGTCGTACCAGATCACCAGCCCGCCCGGCACGGCGCTGTGCACCTGCGCTGTCAGGTGCCGCAGGAAGGGGAGTAGGTTCCCCACCGCTGCCGCCTGGCAGGAGAGAGCAGGGACAGGTCAGCATGGGGGCGGGCAAGGGTCCCCGGGCGGGAGCAGCGAGGGGGCGGGGGGGGAGGCAGGGAGGTGGGCAGGGTGTGGCCGCGGCTCACGCTCAGTGGGTTCTCCATGTTGACCAGCCAGCCGTCGAAGCGGTAGTGCTGGGCGATGCGGGCCAGCTGCTCGCTCACGGCGCGGTACGCCTCCTCCCCGCCGGCCAGGAACGCCTCGCACAGCTTCTCCCCGTCTGTCCACTCCGTGATGAACGTGCCTGGGGAGGCGGCGAGAGCAGCGTCGGCCACACGCCCCGGCAAACCCACCACGCACCTGGGGCTCCCCCCGGCCTGGTTCTGCCACTGCCAGCCCTGCAGCTGGGCCTGCCCTCACCCAGCACGGGGACGCCGTTCCTGTGCGCCGCGTTGGTCCAGCACACGGGCGGGATGGTGACGGTGTGGTGGGTGAAGTAGACGAAGATGTCGATGTACCGCCAGTGGTAGAAGACGTAGGGGTTGCGTGTGGCTGAGCCCTGGATGAACCTGCAACGGCAGAGAGGGAAGAGGGTTGGGCAATGAGGGAAGGACGCCGGCAGATGGCTGCGAGGCTGGGCAGGAACCTGACTCATGCCCTGGGAGCTGGGCAGAGCTGCGGCACCGAGCCACCCCCGCCGACCACGGCTAGGGCTGGCCCGAGCAAGGTCACCGCGAGCCAAACCCTCCATCCCCGCCTGCCTGCGGCCAAGCCGGCAGGAAACCAAGCAGAGGCAGGAGAGGTTTGGGGTCTGAGGTGCTGAGCCCCGCTGCCACTCCTCCCCTCTGCCCAGCATGTACCTGTCCTCCAGGTACCCGCCGCGCATGTCATGGCACACCAGCGTCCGGGGCCTCTCGGTGCGGAGTGGGGGCTGGCGCTTGGCCAGCGGCACGGCCGAGACGTTGAAGTCGTCGTTGCTGTCGGGCTTCCAGGCCAGCAGCTCCTCCAGGCTGGACAAGAAGAAGCTGATGGGCTCCGTCGTCTTGATGTCGAAGTTCCTCGCTGGGGCAGGTGGGGAGAAGGGGGCCGGGGTCAGCAGGGAGCGCTGCCCCTGTGGCTCGGCCCCAGCTCTGTGGGGCCCAGGGGTGCACCGGGCGCCCCCCACCCCCGCTCCCCGCGGTGCCTCACCCGGTAGGGGCTGCGGGAGGGTGCTGACGGTGTCGTGCAGGACGGTGGTTCCCTGGGCCTCCGCCGCCGGCTGGAAGCTGCCCGAGGAGAGGGGTGAGGGGCGCGGGCTGAGGGCCGAGGGCCGGGTCTCGGGGCTGGCTGGACCCCGCCGCCGGGCCGGGCCGGGCCGGGCCGGGCCGGGCCGGGCCAGCACCGCGGCCAGCGCTCACCGAGTCCCACCGAGTCCCGCCGAGCCCCGGCCCCGATCGCGGCCCCGGCCCGCTCTGCCGCCCACCTCCGCCGCCGCCGCCCGGCCCGCTCTGCCTCCGCCTCCGCCGGCTCCTCCGCCCCGGCCCCGGCCCTCTTCCCGCGCCGTCCGGGTCCCTCCTGCGCCTCCGCCATGGCGCTGGCGCTGCCGCCGCCGCCGCTGCCCGCACTGACGGCGGCGCCGGCCCGGCCTGACCCGGCTCGCCCGGAGGCGCGGCCCGCGGAGCTCCGCCCTCCCCGGGCCCGGCCACGGCCCCGCCCCACCCCCCGCGCCCGGCGCCGCCTGGGCCCGGGTGTCCCGGGATGAGGATGGGACGTGTGTCCCGGGATGGGACATGTGTGCTGGGACGGGACACGTGTCCCGGGATGGGACGGGTGTCCCGGAATGGGCTGCGTGTCCTGGGGCAGGAATGGGATGTATCCTGGGATCGGACGGGTGTCCTGGGAGGGACTGTGTGTCCTGGGATGGGACATGTGTGCTGGGATGGACTCTGTGTCCTAGGGTGGAACATGTGTCCCGGGATGGGCTGCATGTCCTGGGATGGGCCCACGTATCCCGGGATGGGACATGAGTCCCGGGATGGACTGTGTGTGCTGGTGTGGGATATGTGTGCTGGGATAGGACATGTGTCCCGGGATAGGACATGTGTCCCGGGATGGACTGTGTGTCCCAGGATGGGATGGGTGTCCTGAGATAGGCTGCATGACCCTGAATGGGGATGGACATGTGTCCCAGGATGGGACATGTGTGCTGGGCTGGGACACGTGTCCGGGGACAGACTGTCTGTCCCAAGATGGGACATGTGTACTAGGATGCGATGTGTGTCCCGGAGCAGGCCCTGCTGTGCAGACTGGGACAGAGCCGGCACCTGGCCCGGCAGCCGCCCCGCAGTGGGCAGCCTTCCCCTCCTGCCATGGGCCAGCAGCACTGGCAGCCCCCGCCCGGCCCTGCTGCCCCAGAGGACGGGTGCCGCCGTGGGGCTCTGCCCCCACCATAGGGCCGGCCATGAGTAGGGCAGCTGCCTCCAGCCCTCCTGCAGGGTCCCTGGGGACAGCAGTGCCGGGGCCCTGGAGGCACTACCAGCCCTAGATGCCCAACCAGCCTCACCTGGGCCCCCACCTGTGGGGCCGGGGCTCTATTTAAACTCAGCCCTGACCCCACTATCCTGTGCTGGGGGAATGCTGGTCTCCAGCTGTAGGCCTGCTCTGCACAACCACAGACCCACTGATCCAGGTCCCAGTTACTGGCTTCCCAGTTTGACCTCAGACCCACCCACTCACCGTGGACTTGCCAGGTGATCTGGACTCTTAGTAAGCCTTGCCACCCCTCCTCAGCCTGCCCTGCCCACAGGGTGATGGGTCTGTGGCCGTGCTCAGCTCCCTGGCCCTGAGGGAGCAGCTGGCCCTTGTGAAGCCCAGCTCAGGTCTCCCTGGCTCTCCAGGTTCACTCTGCCTTTCTCTTGCCACCACCAGCTCGGCAGCACCGTGCCGGCCCACGGCTCTCGGGGACCCTCTGCGCTCTGGGAGCAGGATCCTGCCCTGGGCCCCTTGGAGCCCCCGCACACACAAAACAAGAGGATGCACCGAAAGTGTGAGTAAGACTCAAAATCGTGGGGTGTTTAATGAGGTCCCAAGCTGTACAGAGAGCGAGGGGAAGCGTGCTGCCCCGGGCCCCGCTCTGCTGTTGCATCTACCAAAATACAAAGCCTGGCCAGCAGATAATCTAACTGAAGAGGAAGCGGCTGAGGCCAAAGGCCCCACACCCAGGGCTGCCGGCGGGGAGCCAGCCCGTCCTCGGCAGCGGTGGCACCGAGCAGAGGCTGCGCCGGGGGAGGTGTGACCTTGCAGAGGGAACTGATACAATCTGCTCCCCCGTGGGAGTGCTTGGGGGAAGCGTCAGCCCAGCATGTCCCCAGCACCGTGCTGCACCACCCATGCTGTTGAGACCCAGCTCTGGGGAAGGAGAGAGGGGTCTGTAGTGGTTTTATTGCCTTTCCTGCTGGATGTTGAGCACCCTTTGCCCTTTTCCAAGAGAAGGAGCCTGCAGAGCGTGGCATGGTCGAGCGGCGCAAGGGAGGAACACGGTGCATGTGTCTGCACTGCCTCGCACCAGGGCACTGGCTGTCAAACCCGTTCAGCTGGTGCCAGCCCGCAGCCAGTGCCATGAGCTCCCGTGCCCCGGCAAACCCAGGCACAGGTGGGGATGAGCTCCCTGCCAGCCCCAGGCGAGTGGCTGCCACCTGGGTTACCAATGCAGCAGAGGCTGGAAATGGCTCCGACTCCTCCAGGTGCATCTGATCCACCTCGAGGAGCTGGGGTGGGGGGATCTCCTTCGCGCAGCTGCTGGGGGTAGTGGCAGGTAGCGGGGCTAAGAGCTCAATGGTGGGCGAGAGGGCAGCAGGGTCTCCTCAGGCACCCGCCCCAGGGGAGGAGGAGCAGGGGGGACCAGGCGCTCAGGGGTCCCCGCTGTACTTGATGAGGTGGCCGCTGAAGGTGATGTAAGTGTCGTACTCGTCGCTGAAGACAGCGTTCTCGCGCTCGCCCTTGTAGAGCCGCACCCAGACCTCGTCCTGGTCCCGCAGCTCCAGCATGACGCTTTGGCTCTGCATGATGCTGCGGTCGCTCACCTGGGCGTAGAGGATCACCACCTCCGCCCCATTGCGCATGATGTGCAGGTACGTCTCCTTCTGGTTCCAGGTGTGCACGTTGAGGCTGAAGTAGTAGATCCCGGGGACGTAGCAGTAAAACTTGCCCGTGAACATGTTGAAGTGGTCGTAGAGGTTGACAAACTCTGTGTCGAAGATGAGGGTCTGGTAGTAGTCATTGCTGTGCAGGGGTTTCTTGCGGCCCACAGAGAAGGCAGCGTAGTGACTCTTGCAGCGCTCCCCCGGGGCACCCACGCTGCCCTTCTGTCCCTTGGGGCCCGCATGGCCCCTGCTGCCGGCCACCCCTGTCTTGCCGAACTTGCCCTGCACGCCTCGCTCGCCGCGGTCTCCCTTCTCACCTGGGCAAAGCAGGAGCGACGGTTGTGCTGTCAGAGGCAGGTGCCATCTCTAAACCCCATGCCCTGGAAGCCCCTTTGCCTGACAGGAAGGGATGGAGACAGCAGGGCCACCCCCCCAGCCCCTGCCCGCTCCCTGGGTGCTGGTGCTGCCTCCAAAGCTGCCCCCGCAGCATCTCCTGCCCCCTGCCCCTCTGCCTGTGCAGCACCCTGGACCACAGGCTCCAGCTTCTGGCTCCTGGTTTGTGCAAGACTGGGAGCCCAGCTCTGCGCTGGCCCTGGGGCGAAGCTGGCAGACCAGGTGGGCTGATGGTGCCCAGTGGCATGGGGTGCCCGGGCTGCTGGTTTGGCCGCAGGCAGTGCCACAGCGCAGGGTCGCGCCAGCCCTCACCTTTCAGGATGGTCATGTTGATCTGGGGCAGGGGCTGGTACCGGGGGTAGAAGCGCTGGTCGGGCGGCTCACAGCAGCGGACGCAGCGGGGCCGTGGGGGCAGCCCCTCCTGGGCACCGCCGGCCTTCTGCTCCCACATGGCCCTGGGGAGGGCAGAAAGCAAAGTGCAACAGGGAGCTACAGGTGAGGGCCGAGGCCCTTTGCAGAGCCAGGGCTGCCCCGGCCCCCACTGCGAAACGCCCTGGCCCTGGGATCCCCTCACCTGGCAGCGTGGTGGTGGGATGGTGCCTCCTCAGGGTCCATCTGCAAACGTTGGTCAGGGCTGGGGCTGGTCTGGCTCCCCGCAGGGGAGGGTGGCAGCAGGCAGGAAAGCAGCAGGACACCGAGCGCCCAAAGCCCTTCCATGGTGCAGCAGTGCCCTGTGAGGTGCCAGCGGTGGCTGAGGGGGACAGCAAGGCCCGGCAGAGCCAGGAGCTGCAGAGATACCCTGCTGTGCTGTGCCAGCCTGGCCGTGCCCTGTGCCATCCTCAGGACAGGACCCAGTGCCCCACGCAGCCCCAAAAGGCTGCTCTTGCAGCAGCCCTTGGCCAGCAGAGCCCGCAGAGTGGGCACGTGAGTCTCTTGCAGCTGCAGGGACCAGCTGTCCCTAAATAGCTGCTTTTAGCTGGGCCGTGTGCCTCAGTGATGCTCCAGAGTGCCTGGGGAGACCCCCACTTTGGGGCAGCACAGGGGCTCTGGACTCACCAACAACCCAGGGGCTGGGGCACTGCAGCCCCCAGAGCCCTGGCACACATGGAAGAGAGAATTACCTGGGGAGCCAAGGGTGCAGCAGAGCGGCAGCCTCTGACTGCCCGAGCCCTGCACCAAGGGCAGCTGCCTCTGCTCAGCCTGGCTTCAGATGGACGCCCGAGAGCGTCAACTTGGGGTGTCAGCACCTGAAAAAACTACAGGCAGCTCCAGATGCTATGGGGCAAATGTCGGGAACCAGCCCTGCCTCGGGAGGGTGCCTGCATCCCTCCTCCTGCCCCCCAGCATACGAGGATGACTGCGGCACAGGCTGAAGGGGGCTCCCGTGTCCCAGGAGTTGCCAGCCCTTGGGCCCTGCGCCGGGGCCCTCGGTCTGAGGGTTTGCAAGGAGACAAGACCCACGTCTCTGGAGACATGGATGGGGGCTGGCAGCCCCGGCTGGGAGCTGGCCACCAAGGGGAGAAACCTTCCTGGGTGCTCACACCCTGTGTGGGGCCAGAGCTAATATTTGCAGTAGCCAGTGGCACCACGGCCCAACCCAGGAGCTCCGCTGCCCTTCCCTGCCTTATCACAGCCGTATCTGCTCAAGGTGTGGGGCCGGGCACGCGGCACCTCACCCCACAGCCCTGGAGACGCCAAGGCAGCCATGGTCAAACACGCATGCGGCGCTGCCCGGCATCCTGCGGCAGCAGGGTCCGAGGTGGTGCCGGATGGGCACAGGGCTGCAGCCATGGGCTGCCTGGTCCCGCACCCTGCTGTGCCGCAGCTGCGCTGGGATGGGGAAGGCTGCTCGCCAGGCTCCTGTCTGGGCCATTTGCCTCCCAAAGGGGTACGGCCTTTGCCCTTCTTGCCTCCCCCTGCACCGTCTGTCCGTGCTCCATGGGCTCTGCTGGGATCCCCGAGTAGCAAAGGGCCCCCACACAGCACCATGGGGAAAGACATTGGGGCAGAATCCTGTTGTTTTGGTCTCTGAGCGCCAGGCTGGGCCAGCCTCTGGGCAGGCTGTCACCATTGTCCCCAGAGCATGTGGGGCAGTGAGGACCGGGTGGGCGTGCTCCGGCGGCGGGTGCGAAGGGTGTTCGAGGCCAGACTGGATGCCTGGCGGGTGAGTCACCTTCGCTGGGGCTGCAAAGGGCAGAGGGATAGGGAAAGGCTTCAAAGTGCTTTCCCGCCGCTCGCACCCTCTGCAAAGGGCCTGTCCTGTCCTCTCACACGTTTCCTGGGGTGCCTGTGTGTCCCCCCCCGCCTCTGTCCCCCTTCCTCCTCGTTATCTCTGCCCCCGTCCCACTGGTGCTGCCGGCTGTGGGCAGAGGCAGGGCTGTGGGCACCACGCGCGGGCAGCCTGGCACCGCATCCTCCCTGCCTGCGCCCTGGCCTGGCGCCTGCCTGTGCTCAGCTCCGCGGGCAGGGGAGGAGCAGATCTACAGATAGAAGCATGGAGGAGGCCAGCAAGGGGCTTGTGAGCAGATATTATCCAGGGGAGCCTTGGCCCTGGCTCACTTCATCCTGCTTGGCCTCCGGCTGTGCCAGCCACGTTTCAGTAAGCATGGCATGCAGCCCGCTGGGGTTTTGGGAAGTCTATGACTTTGCCTCAGCTCTGGGGCCATCAAACCAGACATTCCCCTGGGACCTGCAGCAGGCTCAACCCTGGGGAAAACGCAGCTTCGCAGGCAACTGCTCCACAAGGAGGAGAAATCCTTCACCAGGAAATTCCCACCAAGAAAGGCAAACGTGCTTCCCGGGCTGGCGCAGGGCTGGGAATGGGGGCGAGCATGCTGTGCATGCACAGCACCGTCAGCGGCGCGGTGCACCTGCCAGCAGCGTGCAGGGCTCACTGGGTCCCCGAACGTGCGTCTCTCCCCGCACCCTGCAGGCTCCCCAGGCGGGAGGTGCCCCTGTCTGCAGGGGCATATACAGTCCTGCTGAAGGGATGCTGGTTATCCTGGCAGGGTTGGATGCTCTCCAGGAGCAGTTTGGAGATTTTAATTCAGTGGCTGCTAAAGCCTTGGGACTGCAAATCACAACATCCCGAAATAGGTTGCAGGTGGCAATAAACACCAGGATGAAACAAGAGCAAACTGAGGGAGGGATGAGGGGGCTCAGAGCAGCGGGTTGGTGTGGAGGCAGCAGGACCCGCAAGTCTGCCTCACCCTCCCTGCTCAGGGCGGTGGATACAGCCCTCCCGGAGCAGCAGACTGAGCTGGGATGCCTCCGGGGTCGTGCTGGTGGGATGGCTCCCCCCCCCCCCCCCAGCCTTTTGTTGCAGAGCTGTTTGCACCCTCAGAGGGGCACAGACCCGGTGGGCAGCAGGGTGGGAGCTGCAGCTGTGGTGAAGGACCAGCAAGGTGGTCACAGCCCTCCAAGCTCCCGCAGCACCAGCTGGGGACCCCAGCAGACACCCTGGCCCCCACAGACAAGCCTGAGGGTGACCCAGCCTGGGGTTTGAGGCACTTGTGGGGACCAGCTTTTTGGGCACACAGCTGAGGCAGGGCTGGGGGAGCCGCGGTGGATCGGTGCAGGGTCGAGCCTGGGCTGCAGGCTCCAGCAGGAGCCCTCTCCCAGCGTCTTGTCCTCCCGGGCTGGGCTGTACCCTCAAGAGAACGGTGGGGCTCAGCCCTGTGGTCCCTGCCGCTCCCAACACAGGCAGGGCATGATCCTCACTTGACTGGCCAGACTGGGGTGGGGGGACACTTGTCCCCCTCACTGAACGTGCCCCAGGGCACCCATGTGCCCAGCGAGGCCAAGCTGCCTCCTGGGTGAGTCTGTGCCAACGCCGCAGGGCCCATTGCACCCGCAGGCGGGCGCCGACGAGGTGCAGCTCTGGGGCGCTGGTCCCCAGGCCCGCGGGGGCCTCCCAAACCCACCCCCCCACCTACCTCTGGGGCAGGGCTGCTCCCTCCTGGCGCTGCTTTTCCTTCCCTAGAGCATCCCCCCGGGGCCAGACCCCCGGGCACGGGGCAGAGCCTGCCCACAGCGGATCGGGGCCTCCGGCTCCAGGAGCCTCCTCTCCTCCGGCCCGGGCGGAAATGCACTTTCTAGAAAGCCAAGGCAGCAGCAGAGGAGCGGGACGAGGCACGCAGCCCTCCCACTGCCAGATGTGAGCCCAGCGGCGCGGGCGGCCGCCGTTAACCATGTGTGCTCCCAGCGCCTGCCAGCACCGGGCCCGTAGCCACGGCCGGCGCTAGCCCGAGGTCAGGGAATGGGGTCGGCGCATGCCAGGGGCTTCGCTGGAGTCGGCACAGGGGGGCTGGGACCCCGGCGGGTGCAGCTGCGCTGCGGGCAGGACCCTGCCCCACGCCGGGACAGCTGCTGGCCGTTCCCCAGCCCTGGGGGCACCGGAGCCTGCCCAGCCGGGACCGGGACCGGCCTTGTGGGGTGGCCGCTGGCAGCCAGGCATGCACAGCATCCCGCAGCGCTGGGCAGGATCCGTCCCTGCTCCCCGCACCCCAAGTGTCGGTGGGACACACACACACGCACATACACACACAGGGAGTGTCCGGGCCAGCGCTGGCGTGGCAGAAGGAGCTGCGGGCTGTGGCCAGCCGGCACCGGGGGCTGCACCGGGGTCGTGCCCGCTGGGCAACCAGAATGGGCCCATCAGGGGCAGAGCCGCAGGAGACCACCCCGCAGGGCCAGCTCGGCCCCCGCGCTGCGGCCCCCTCGTCGCTGGGCTCCAACCACCCGTGTGCGGCGGGATGGAGCGGGAAAGGAGGGGGTCGGGGCTGGCCGGGGCCCTTCCCACCGGGCCCGGCCCGGTTCGGGGTGGGAGCAGGCCGCGGGACGGACTACAGCTCCCAGCAGCCCCCGCGGCGCGGCAGGAGGAGCAGTTTGCTATCTGTAGGCGCGGGGGCTGCTGGGACCTGTAGTTCTCTCTGCGGCCGCCGGGGTTTGGCCGCTGTCGGCCGCCGTGGCGGCGCGCAGGACCCGCCGGGAGCTGTAGGCGGCGGCGGCGGTGGCGGCGGCTGCGCGGGGAGGCGGGCGGCTGCGTTCGGGCGGCGCCGCGGTGAGCGGGGACACCGGGGCGGCGGGGCGGGGGGCCCGGGTGGCGCCGCGGGGCCTAAGGCCGGGCCGGGCCGGGCTGGGCCTGCAGCATGGGGGTCCCCGCCGGGGCGGGAGTACCGCGGACACCGAGCACCTTGCTCGGGTGGGAGCATCGGGGTCCCCGAGGCTGTGCCCCGGAGCGGAGGGTCCCGGGGGCGCGGAGGCCTTTAAGGCCCCGCTCAGGCCGAGCGGTGCGATGCCTTCCCGGCAGCCCGCTCGGGGAAGGGGCTCGGGGGTCCCCAAGGGTGCGCCCGGTGGAGCTGGGGGGGCCCCGTGTTCCGTGCCCGGGGGGCCATGACCACGGTCGGGGGGGGCCCGTGATCATGCTCGGGGTGTCACTGGGCCCGTGCCCGGGGGGGGGCGGAGGTCCCGCTGCCGCGCTCAGGGCAGGTGCCGGGGTCCCTATAGCCGTGGCGGGGAGCAGTGCACCGAGCAGGGTCCCCGGGGCCCTGCCGAGGGCAATACTCTGGGGTCCCGGCAGGACGGAGGGGGATGCCTCCCCACGGGGGTCTGTCCCCCGCTGCAGCGGGTCCCCAGGACGAGCAGCCGTCGTCCCTCCTGGGCTCCCCCGTGTCCCAGCCGCGGCCGGGAGCACACCCGCCGGCCCAGGGCTCGGCCCCCCACACTCAATGCAGCCTCTGTTCGCCCCTCGGGCTGCTGAAAGGCGCATTGAGAGCCCCGCGGCCCGGCCGCCGGCGGGGAGCACCGCCCGTGCCCAGCGCCGGGTCCGAGGCCCCACCGCGGCTGAGGACAGACCCTTTGGGGACCGCCCTGGGCCGGCAGCTGGCAACCCCCCTGCCCTGGGCTGGGGGTCCTTGCCTGGTGCTGCACGGCACGGGGTGAGAGCTGGTGATGCTGGGGCAGCTTCCAGTCCCGGGGGCAGGCCTGGCGGGGGTGACGGGGGCTGCTGAGACTTCAGCGCTGGGGAGGTCGGGGTGTTTGTCCCTTGGACCTGGGCGCTGCGCTTCCTGCTCAGGTGTTGGCATCCTGCTCGGGCGGAGCTGCCACGTGGCTCCCAGTGTCCCCATGGGGCCTGGGGACATGCTCACCAGTGGGACCAGTTCCTGGGGGCTGTGGGAGCTGGGCCAGGCTGGCTGGACACTCTGGAGGCAGCAAGGGTCACCCTCGCTGCTGGGGGGTGTCCTCCTTCCTCCTGGGGGTGTGCAAGGACGCTGCTCAGCAGGACACCCCAGCGCAGGTTGCAGGGGCTTGCCCCAGGCCAGGGTGCCTCAGCTCCCTGCCTGGGCTGCTGCAGACCCTGGGGCAGGTGGAGGTGCTGAGCGGGTCGTGTGTGCCTGCTGGGGCTCCTTCTCATCGGGGAGTGCAGAGCGGGGGTGAAAAGGAGCTGAGACTGGCTCCAGCGGCAAAGCGGGCTCCTCGGCGTGATGGCTCTTCCCTGTGCAAAGCGGCAGCAACTTCTCCTGCTGCAGGAGAAGGGAAGGGGCCCCTCGCTTCTCCCTCGTGGCTGTGCCCTGCCTCCCTTCCCCGAGCTCGGTGTGGCGCCAGGCTCTCCAGCGATCTGACCTGCTTCCTCTCCCCTTCCCATCAGGTTCTCCTCGCCCCCACTCTGATGCCCGTCCCGCCCTGCCATGAGTCTATGAGCCCCCTCCGGATCAGCGTGGGTGGCCTGCCCGTCCTTGCGTCCATGACCAAGGGTGCTGACCCCCGCTTCCGACTGCGCTGGAAGGCCATCGTGCTGTCGTCGGCTTGCGTGGGGTTTGTGCTGCTGCTTTTCTGCCTGCACCGATCCTCCCCGGCCCGGCCTGTCCTGCCCAATCCTCACAACTGGCAGCTCAGCCTGCAGGCAGGGGACCGCTACAATGACACCTACCCGCTGTCCCCACCCCAGAGAAACCCCGAGGGCGTGCGCTACCGCATCGGAGTCATCGCGGACCTGGACACGCAGTCCCGGGGCTCTGAGGAGCACACCTGGTTCAGTTACCTGAAGAAGGGCTACCTGGTGCTGTCGGACAGCGGGGACAGCGTGACAGTGGAGTGGGACACAGACGAGAGCATCCTGCAGTCCCACCTGGCTGAGAAGGGCAGGGGCATGGAGCTCTCAGAGCTGGTCGTCTTCAACGGGAAGCTGTATGCCGTGGACGACCGGACGGGAGTGGTGTACCAGATCGAGGGCAACAAGGTGGTGCCCTGGGTGATCCTCCCGGACGGGGATGGCACGGTGGGGAAAGGTGAGTTCCCCTGTCCTACCCTGTAGATGCAGAGCAGTGAAGCCCTTGGCTCTTCGCTGCTTGCCAGGGTAGGGTGCCCCTGTAAACCTGGCCAGGACAGAGGCAGTTCCTGGCTGCGTGAGGGGAGGCTGTGCCCGACGCCAAGCCGTGTGGTGTGGCGTTCGGGGGAGCAGGGCCCAGTCTGTGTGCTGGCTGAGCCCCAGCTCACGCCCTTCTCTTCTCTGCAGGCTTCAAGGCAGAGTGGCTGGCGGTGAAGGACGAGCACCTGTACGTGGGGGGACTGGGCAAGGAGTGGACCACGACGACGGGGGAGGTGGTGAACGAGAACCCTGAGTGGGTGAAGGTCATCGGCTACAAGGGTGACGTGGGCCATGAGAACTGGGTGGCGAACTACAACGTGCTGAGGGCTGCGGCGGGGATCCGACCCCCAGGTACGGAGCGAGGCTCCCTCCTCTCACCCTGTGTCCCACTCCTTTGGCGGGCTCTGGGGCTGAGCTCTCCCCATAGATACTGGGACTGGTGTGAGATTTAAAGGGTGCTGGAGGCCAGAGACCTCCCCTGGCGGAGAGGCTGGAGCCTGCCCTGGCCAGTTGCCTCCCCTGTCTGTGCCACGAGCGGCTGGAGGGTGGTTCAGCCAGCGCTGTGCCTGGCAGCCAGGCCCCTGGACAGAGGAGACCGTGCTGGGGTGCCCCTGCCCGGCTCTGGGAGGGATGGGGGGAGCTGCTGCACAGGCAGTGGGGCAGGAGGAAGTGGAAACGTTCGCAGTGGTTGCCTGCTTGGGGCTGCGACCTCACTGGCTGTGGTGCCTTTCGGAGCAGGTGCCCGGTTTGCCCCGTGCTCTCAGACACTGCTCCCTGCCGCAGGTTACCTGATCCACGAGTCGGCCTCCTGGAGCGACACCCTGCAGCGCTGGTTCTTCCTGCCGCGCCGTGCCAGCCACGAGCGGTACAACGAGAAGGCGGACGAGCGGCGGGGCACCAACCTGCTGCTGAGCTCCACCCAGGACTTCGGGGACGTGACGGTGGGGCGCGTGGGCGAGGTGGTCCCCACCCATGGCTTCTCCTCTTTCAAGTTCATCCCGGACACGGACGACCAGATCATCGTCGCGCTGAAGTCGGAAGAGGACAATGGCAAGATCGCTAGCTACATCATGGCCTTCACGCTGGATGGGCGCTTCCTCCTGCCCGAGACCAGGATCGGGAGCGTGAAGTACGAGGGCATTGAGTTTATTTAATGGACTTTTGCACTGGACCGGAGGGGCGAGGGGGGCCGAGGGGCGCTGGGGCAGGCCCTGCCAGCGTGCCTCTAGCCTGGCGCATGCCCCGGGCTCGGCCAAGGGATGCCGGGCAGCGCTCCCAGCTCTGTAGTTGGCCTTGGCGTCTCTTGTAAAGCGTTGGCTCCGCTGCAGCAGGCGTGGTGCGAGTGTTTCGGCAGTGGCACCTGGTGGCAAGGGACTGCCACCACAGGGTGCTGCGAGCCCCAGCCCGGGAGGCAGATGGTGAAGTACCCGTGTGCCCGTTCCCCGGGCAGGCCCCGCACCGCAGCCATTAGCGCCCAGCCCCTCATTGCCACAGAAACCCTCTGCGGTGAGCCGGTGGTGACAACCAGGCTGTGGGTTTGCCGCTGAGGAGGAGCCTGAGCCTTGGCTCTGCCTTGTGCCCCACCATGCTGCGGTGCTCCCCGGGTGGAGGAGGGAGTGTCCAGTGGAGCACCAGGCCCATCCCGGTACCTGGGGAGGTGGGTCTGACCCGAACCCTGGAGCCCAGCTGTACTTGCAGCCTGTCCTGGGGCCACCCTGCAGGAGAACCTCTGATCCATGTCCCCAGCACCCGACTGGGAATGTACCGGAGATGTGGGGACAAGCATCCCTATGGGGAGGAGCACCCTTGAGGGCACAACTGGCCGGATCCCACCCCATCCTGACGCTCCCGGGGTCGGGGTGACTCAGGGGGACAGGGCCACGGCAGGGTGTCATCACCAGGGCAGGCCGTCTACGATGTAGGTGTGGGGGATTTCATCAGGCTTTTTCCCCAGAAGCTGCTTTTCCTTCCCTTTTCCTGTAAGCTGCGTGAGGTGACGGCCGGTGTGACAGGCAGCCCTGGGCGCTGTTTCCTGGCCCCTGTCACTGAGGGGGACGTAGCAGTGTCTGCGCTGCCGGTCGCACTGGGGAAGGGGCTTTTAGCAGCCTCAAATACTGGCGGCCAGGGCCACTCCTGGCGCTACTGTACTGGCCCAGCAGCTCTGCCCGTGGTGCTGGGAGAAGCGAGTGTGGCCCCAAGCGACTGACGGGGCCAACGGCCGCGTCCAGGTGTAACTGGGCACATCCCTGCACCCAGCCCCGCGCCCTTCCCAGCCCGCACCCCAAGGAGGTACGTGGTTTGCTGGCCGGGTGTTTTCTCCCAGCCCTGGCTGTGCACGGCTCAGGCCCCAGAGGTGCCTCTGGACCCAGAGCCATCAGCTCCAGGAAGAGCTGGGAGCTGGCAGGAGCTGGCAGGCGGTGCAGCCGTGCCTGCTCCAGGGGCTGCCGTGCTCGGCGCGGGAGGGAGAGCTAGAAACACCAGCTTGGCTTCCCCGGGCCAGCAGCAGCTGGGAAGCATTCGCAGCAGCCCTGGGCTTTGCTGGCCAGGGAGCCCTTCCCAAGCTCGCCAGTGGTGTTGTGAAATCGCGGCAGCAGCCTGCGGCCCCCCAGGAGGAACTTACATGTGTCTCGGAAGCCAAAAGTGCGAAACGTGGGCATCTGTAGGTCCCCGGGGCTTCCTTCCCACCCCGCTGACACAAGGGCTGCAGCTCCTAGCCTGGCCTGCGCTTCCCCAGCTCAGCTGAGCCCCTGCCCTGGTTCGCAGGGCAGCGCAGTGAGGGGCTGAAGTCCGTGTTGGGCGCCACGGTGCCTCCCCGGTTTGGCAGGGGAGAGCTGCAGGCACAGGGTAGGGGGACAGGGTGACAGCAGTGCCACGACCCTCCCCAACCCTGCCTGCAGGAGCAGGACCTCTCTCCACCCCAGAGCTGGGCTGTGGTCCAGGGTTCCCTGGGGACGGGTCCAATGCGATGTCGGGGTGACCTTGCGGGAGCCCCGGGTGCCAGTGGGGACGCTGCTGGCGGAGCTGCTGTCGGGGTGACCCAGCACGGGTGGGAGTGGGCAGAGGTGCAGCGTGAGAAGCGGCACAAGCCCCCGGCCGACACCAACATGCGTTTGGGCTGTCAGGGTGTCTCCCTGTGGCCGGGGGTCCCGGTTACCACCCCGGCCTCTCGGGCAGCTCTGCCAGCAGGCCGGGCTTCAGAGAGCTGGGACCGGCTACTGCGGTTCAGGGGGGTCCTTGGACCCCCCCGTGCTGCCCTCGCCTGCCCCGACACTGCCCTGCCGTGGGGACTGGCCGTGCTCGGGGGACAGAGGGGCCTGTCGATGTGGCGGCTGAGCTGTAGTTGGGTGGGAGGGCACCCAGAGCGCAGTGCTGGGGGGGATGGGGACCCTCCCGAGAGCCCAGCCAGGCTGCCCCCCCTGCCCCTGTTTACAGTGTCCAGCACCTCCACATGCTGAGCAAGGAGCGTGGATGAGCAAAGACACGTGTTTTCGTTCAGCCCGGACAATGACTCATGCCAGTGCCGGGCTGCGAGCAGCCACTGGTCTCTGTGGGGCAGGTCGGGCACCAGCCAGGCCCCGGCCCTGCGGGCAGAGCTGGCCTCGGCCTGTGCACGTGGCCTCCAGGACCGTGCAGTGCCCAGTCCGGGGCACCCAGGGTGCATCCCCAGCCCACGCTGGGTGCCAGCTGGCCACGGGCTGCATTGGCCACTCTGCCTTCACCTGCACTTCGTTTGGCACAGCCTCTCCTGGCCTTGCTTGCCCTCCTGGCCTGGGGCCGGTGGCTCCGCAGCACCTGCCTTGGCCCCAGGGCCGTCCCGCTGGCTGTCCCTATTGCATGGGCCCGTCTTGTCCCCGAGGCTCAGCCAGGCTGGGAGCTCTGCATCCTGCTGGGGAGCGGGGCCTGCCTCTACCGCGTCCCCCTGCGCCCCCAGGCCATCCCACCGGCTGCCCTGCCTGCGCATGCTGGCCTTTTTCCTGGCGATCTGGCTGAACCCCATCCCACCCCTCCCGGTGCAGGCAGGGTAGGCAGCCGGGGCCCCGGGCAGCGGAGCAATGTGGGCAGCAGGGCCATCAGCCCCTGCCTCGGCACAAACAGGATCGGGCTGCAGCGCCCCTGGGCCCCCAGACTCTCAGCCCGCGGTGCCCTCGGAGCAGCGCAAGTGCCCGGCAGCAGCGGGGCGTGCGGCAGCGCCCGGCGCCTCGGGCAGCCAGGCCAGCAGGACTTCGGTGACTGCTGCCAAGGTGTTCACAAGCCATGTGCCTCGCAGCAGAGTTGGGGACCTGGAGCCCCATCTCCAGGTTTCATCCCGCATCCCAGCACTGTGCGTGCAGCCACCTCCCCCAGGCTCAAGCAGGGCTCGGACCCAGTTCGTCCGCCCACATTTCCGCTGCTTCTTCTCATTCCAGAGCACAAGCAGCTCTGACACCGCCTCAGACGTGAGCGGCTGTGGCAGGGCAGCAGGGTGGCAGTAGCTCTGTGGCAAAGGGCTGGCTCAGGACACTTCGGGGCAGGTTTTGTGGCCGCAGCGCTGGCTGTCCCCACCAACGCGTGCCCACAGCACCTGGCTCAGCTGTGCTCAGCAGCCGTGTCCCTGCCCAGAGGCAGCGCTGGGCTCCCGGCCCGCTTCACCGGCCGAAGGCACCGCTGTTGAGATGGAGCACGTTCGTGCAGCCGGCTGGGCGCGGGGGTGCAGGTACGGTGAGGCTGGCAGCACCCCGACACCCTCCGCGGCAACACAGCCAGCTCAGGACCAAGGCAGGAGTTTTGACGAGGTGGTCCAGGGCAGGACCCCTCTCCGAGGGGGTGAAGCCCGAGGTCTGCGGGCACGCCACCGCGGCGCAGGACCCCCGAGTGAAGGCGGCCGTCGCCCGGCCGTGCCGTGGGCGCAGAGGCGGGAGCAGGCGAAGGGGCACGGGGACGGGATGAGCCGGAGGAGGCGGCGGGAGAGGAAATGCTTGGGCACAGACATAATCGCAGCCCTCCCCTGCAATTTGCTGCTCCGCTCGGCTCAGGCCCGGCGCCAGGTCTGCGAGCCGGGGCCGGGCTCCCGGGTCGGCCCCCGGCGCCTTCCCCTCCCGCTGCCCGGCCCCGCCCGGCCGGTGGAGCGGCGGGATCCCGGGGGCGGGCGGGATGCGGGGGGCTCGGCCGGGGGCGGGGGCGGCCGGTGGCCGCGGCGGGGGCCGGGCCGGGTCGGGCCGGGCCCGGGGAGGCGATGGCGGCGCGGAGCCGCATCCTGCGGAGGGGCGGGAGCAGCCGGGCTGGCCCCGTGCCACGCAGAGGAGGAGCAGCAAATCCCCGGAGCACGTTAAAAAGCGAGGCTGAGCGGCAGCCGGGGAAGGAAGAAAAACACCTCCCTAGAAGGCAGCGGAGCGGCGGCCGCAGCAGCAGCAGCAGCAGCAGCAGCAGCGCCCGCAAACGCCGCGCAGGGGCCGCGGCTGCCGGTCCCAAACTTTGCGGCGGCGGCTCGGCCGGGGCCCGGCGGTGGATGCGGCTTTTTCGGGCGGGTCGCTGAGGCTGCAGCCCTCCCCCCCCCGCCCCCGCCGCAAGATGCCCGCCGCGCTGCCCAGCCTGCTGGCCTGGCTGGCGGTGCTGCTGCTCGGCAGGGCCCGCCCGGCCGACGCCTGCAGCTGCTCGCCCATCCACCCGCAACAGGCCTTCTGCAACGCCGACGTAGGTGAGCGCCGCCCGCCGCCCCCCGCGCTTTGTCCCCGCAGCCCCCGCAGCTCCGCCAGCCCCGGCCCGGCCCAGCGCGAACTTCCCGGCGGGGGGAAGGGGCGGAAAGTTGGCGCGGAGCGGCCCCGCCCGGCCCGGCGCGGGGGGGGGCAGGCGGGGAGCGGGCAGAGCCTCCCCGGTCCCCGGCACCTGCCCGCAGCCCCGGGAGGGTGCGGGCTCCGCCAGCCCCGGCCGGCCCGGGGGTGTGTCGGCGGGAGCAGAGGCGCGGCCGGGCGCGGTCGGTCCGTCCGTCCGGGATCCGTCCGTCCCTCCCCGCGCGTCCCGGGGGAAACCGTCGCGGCCGCGCCCGGCGTCGCTCCCCGGGAGATGCGAGGAGCCGCCGGGGCCGGGGCCGGGGCCGAGCTCCCCGCTGCGCAGCCCCGGTGCCACGGGCGAGCCCGGCCTCTCCCAACTTGGATTAAAGCGCGGTGGGACGTGGCAGCGCGGGGAACCAACGGCCCCGGGGGAGGCCGGGGCCCTCCGAGCGCGGCCGCCGCTCGCACGGCACCGGCACACAGCCCGGCAGAGCCAGCGCGTCGGGCTCGGTCACCTCCCGTCTGTTCCTTATTTCCAGGCATTTCCTCTCCCCCGTCCCACTTTGTTCGGCTTGGATGCTGCTGAAAGGGAGGGCTTGGCAGCGCCGGGGTCTGGATTCCTCTTTCTATGAATAATGCCCTTATTAAATTTTAACATATTAGACAAACAGACCAGCCCCAGCTCCTGACGCTCTCCTTTGCGGGGCCGTTCCCAGGCTCAGCTGGAGAGGTAACATTCCCGAACACTCAGGCAGCCCCAGCCTCTGGATGGCCCTGCCCTGTCCCCTGCTCCTGAGCCAGGATGCTTCTGACGGATTCCCAGGCTCCCCTCGCCCCTTTCAGGCCCCGCTCCCGGCGCTTCTCCTCCACGAGGGCAGCTCCCACAGCGCCCGGTTGCTGCCCCGTGTGCCCCGGCTCTGCCCGGCCCGGCTGCTCGGCACAGCGTGCCGCGGAGCATGTTGGGGACAGGAAGGCTTCTAGACAAAATGGAGCGCTGGGTTTTGGGAGCTGCTGGTCGAACCGGTGTCCCTGGACGGTGGGATCCCCCCATGCTCGCTCCGGGAGCGGGGCTGCAGTTTCCTGTCACGCTCCCATCAGCTTTTCGGGGCACTCGTGACTCACTGCCCGTCCCGGGGTGCTGGCTCAGCCGTGACTCAGCTGCTGAGTCACCATCTGTCTCGGCAGCCCTGTCTGTCTCAGCTGGCCCCCGGGTGGGCGCAGCGTGGCGGGGCAGTGGTCTCCTGCGGGTCGGGTTGCCCCGCTGCCCTCGGCAGGCGCCTGTCCTGCGGACGCCCAGAGCCTGTCCTGCCGAGGCAGCCTCCTCCCGGGCTGTGCCACCTGCAGCGCTGGCGCCTTCTGGCACTCAGCCTGAGTCCCTTGTGCGGCCCTGGATCAGTCTTGCCTTGTGTGAGCCCAGGTGG
Source organism: Leptosomus discolor (assembly GCF_034619465.1). NCBI lineage: Eukaryota > Metazoa > Chordata > Aves > Leptosomiformes > Leptosomidae > Leptosomus > Leptosomus discolor. The sequence continues at coordinate 5,232,332 of NC_141405.1, forward strand.
GGACAGTGCTGGGCTCAGGGGCGCAGGGTTCATCCCGGGATGAGCTCCCCAGCCTTCTCTTCCCATGCGACACAGATCCCCCTCCTGCAGCCTGTGATCCCTGGCCTTCTTGCTGCTTCTTCTCCTTCCCCTGGATACTCTCTGGAGCTGGGAGGCTCCTAAGCCAGCTCACTCCTTGTGAGTGCGTGGAGCCCAGGGAGAGCCTGGGATCCCGGGTGCTGCCAGGACCTTCCCTGGCTGCTGCGGATGGAGCAGCCCGTGGCCAGGCTGGCCCCTCGGTGCAGACATGGTGGTGTGGCGATGGCTGATGCCCTGCGGTGCTCGCTGTACCCAGGGCGGCCAATGAGCCCCAAGGCTTGTGCTCAGCCCTCGGGAAGGGGGAGCTGGGTGAGCACAGTGCGGGGTCCTGGCCCTGTGGGGCTCAGATCCCTGCTCTGTGGCGTGGGGAGTACCTGCCGCATCCGTCTGTGCCTCCCCACGGCCCCTCTGCCCTCGCTCACACCCTTCAGCCAGCTCTTCTCTGGAGCAGCCGGAGCCCACGGCTGCATTTCCAGGCGGTGCAGTGGGAGGCAGATACAACTCTGCCTTGGGCATGGGGTGCCAGAGGGGCTGGGAGTCGTGTCACCAGAGCTGGTGACTTGGAACAAGTGACCTGGCCTGCCTGCACTTGTGCTTCCTGGCCCATGAGCCGGGCAGCGGTTTTCCGCAGGGCTGGAGGGCTCAGGGCTGCCCCGTCTGCCATTCCTCACCGGGCTGGACCCGGGTGGCTGAGGCTGGCAGCTTCTCCCTGCCCACCCGGGGGGTTGCTCTGCCGGGGCCGCTCGGCTGCCAGGTGGGGACGTGGCCAGGCCGGGATCTGCAGCAGGAGACCCAGCTTCTGCTTGGTCTCCTCTGGAGCAGCGTGGGGATGGGAGCGGTGTGAGGGGGGTGATGCTCAGCCCTTCTGGGCATGGCCGTGGCTTTGGCTTTGGGCGGCAGGGTCGGCTGCAGGAGGGGTCGATGGGGCGGTGGAGAGCAGGGGCTCGGTGCCCAGCCTGAGACGTGGGGGGGGCACCTTGGATGCAACCACCGGCAGCATTGCGCCGATCCCAGTTGTCCCAGCGCTTGGTTCCTCGGGATGGGAGGCAGGGGAGAAACAGTGGGGGCTGCTGGTGGTTGGCAGGGACCAGGCAGAGGAGAATGTTTGGGGAGAGAGGTGGGCGCAGGCCCCGCCGAGGGCTGCCCGGTGGGCCCCGCCGAGCCCCAGTGGGGCAGAGGAGCTGCGGGTCCCCGGTGCCGCCCCACTGAGCTCCGGCGGCCATAGCCCTTCCCGTGCGGAGGGGCCGTGGGCTGACGGCCGGGGCCGCCGCTGATTGGGCCCCATCCCGCTCCCGTCAGAGGGCCGGGATGACGCAGGCGGCCATGGCAGCGGAACCCCTGGCTCCTGCGCAGGCCGGCGGGCGAGCGGGGCCTGGTGCCCGGGCGCTGCATCCCGCCTCGCCACAGGCGCTGCCGTGCACCAGGAGAGCCCCCGTGGCCTCCGCTGCAGGGCTGCCCAGCTCGGCTCCACATCCCTTCAGCCTCCGCAGCCCCAAACCGCCCTGTCACTGCGGTGGGTGCCCCACGTCGCTGCCCCCGCGGCTGCCAGGGCCTGGTCGCTGCCTGCGTGCCAGGCAGGGCTGAGGTGTGGGAGTCCCTCCCAAGGGTGGTTTGGCGGCTCCTCGGCTCTGCCGGCCTCAAGCAGGGATGGAGTGACCCTGGGGCTGCCCCCGCTGCAGGGCTGAGCACCCGGGCTGGCAGGGACGGGCGGGCAGCGGGCAGTGCTGGCACTGGCAGCTGGCCCCTCCGCTCCACCGGCTGCCAGCAGCCCCGGAGAAGGGAGCTTTGTTCCCCGGCCATTCAGCCCAGCAGCGGCCCCCGCGGTCTGCAGGCACCGGCACTGCCCAGGCAGCCATGGGTGGGTGTCGGTGGGGCCGCGTGGTGGGGTCCGGGGTGGGATGGTGGAGGAAGGGGCAGCCATTCGGCACATCTCTGGCCAGGAGTCCTGGGGCTGAGGCTCCTTGTGCTGCCCCTCTGCCAGTGGGGCACACGCAGGCGCTTTTCAGCAGCCCCCCCGAGCTGGGGTGGGCGATGGCAGGATCTGCCCCGGCTGCAGAGCAGCACCACCACACAGCTTCCCTTCTTGGCAGGTCTCACCTGGGCAGGTCACCACTTCCAAACCCCATTTCCCCCTTTCCCAGGGAGAACCTGGGGGTGCCGCATTTCCCCGTGGGGTCTTGCAGCATCTCCCCACCAGCTGCCCACAGCGGCTCCTGCTGCGGCAGCAACTGTCCTCAGCAGGAACTCAGCAGCCAGAAACATGGGGTGCAGCCCCAAGCTGGGGCAGCTGCATGGCAGGGGCCAGGGAGGACAGCATCGCACCGGCTGGCAAACCCAGAGTCTATCTGATGGGTTTGTGGCACTGGGTGACTCTGTTAGCCCCCAGCTTCGCTCCTGGAGCTGCACCGCAGCTCCAGTCTGTCCCACCTGGTCGAGCGCTCATCGCCCAACCATGGGGAGCGGTGCAGGGTCACTGGGCCCCAGCGTGGGGCCCTTCCTTGCGGCACCACTGCCCAGCAGGGAGTGGGGACCATTCTGCTGCGGGGTGCCCTGGGCTCCTTGTCCCCTCTGCCATGGCTCATCAGGGTGGGAAGTCACCACCTCCCTGCCTGCCCTTGTGCCCATTCCTGCATCCCGCCATGGGCAGGAGGATGGGGCAGCGAGGAGCGGTGTTGGGAGGCGGCCGGTGGCTGTGGCGGTGAATTCCCCTGCTCTGCTGGGGCGGTGGGACCGACCCTGGTGGCAGAGGGCAGCAAGGGGACCTGCTGCCTCATGGGGGTCTGCCCCAGGAGGGCTCCAGGGTCCTCGTTACGGGGTGGCCATGGCTTGCAGCTCTGGGGACCAGCACAGGGGTTGTCACCGGTGGGGGTCCCACCAGTCGCCCTGCGGTAAGTCTCCTTGCTGAGGCTTGTCCCACGTGGGGAAGGAGCGTTTCCGGCATTGGTCTGGTCGGACTCGGTTGTCTGGTGCCGGTGCCATGCTGCGCCTGCCGTGTGTCCCGGTGGAGCCTCGGCTCAGCTCCATGGAGGGTCCGGGCTCCCGCGGCTGGTGGCTGTCCCGGCCGGCGGCAGGAGTGCTGGGCGATGCGGCCAATGGGGGCATTGGTGTTTGGGGAGGTCCGACTGCCGGTCTCTGAGCACCTGGGGGTTTCCTCCGTCCCTCAGCCCTGCCTCCTCGTCCCAAGGGTCGCAGCCGGGCTCTCCTCCGGGGCTCCCCTCCACGATCCCTGCGGCTCGCCCTCCTCACTGCACCGGTTCCTGGCTGGCGCGGAGCAGCTTGGCTGCGGCGCTGGGGTCTTGGCGGGGAAAGCGCAGCACAGCCGTCCCCTCCACAAAGCCGCACTGTTCAGAACAAATCCGCCTAGAATTGGGCTGCATTTTTGTCAAGTGATTCATCAGCACGTGAGTGGAAAAGGCTGGAGCCCACTGAACCAGGAACCGTTCCCCGCGCCTGGAGCCATGGGGCCAGCGTCGGCGCGCGGCTCTCCTGCTCGGGTGCACCCAAGTTACGCAGCGGACATGTGCGGAGCAGCGAAGGGCCTGGCGCGCGGGAGGATGCGGCGGCCACTGGGTCGGGGGGCGAGGGGTGGCCCGTGCCTGCGGTGACCCTGCCATGCCGCTGGCAGAGGAGCGGGCGCTGGCAGCGGGCAGGGACCGAGGCCGTGTGTGCCGAGCCCTGGCAGGGACCCGGGCGGGGGCCTGTGCCGAGGGACGGGCCCTCCTGCGGACCAGGAGGCCAGAGCTTCCTGCACCGCCAAGACGTGCGTGCCCGGGCAGCCCGGCCACTCCCCAGCAGAACGGGGGAAAGCCCCCAGTGCAGCCCCAGTGGTGTTGCGTCCGCCCGCCCTGCACCGAGGGAGTCCCCGCATTGACCAGGGATGGCTCTTTTGGGAAGTCATGCTGGTGGCCACCTCCTCCTTTGCTGAGTAAACCCTGTTGGCACTTGCCGGTACCCATGTGGGGCTGTGCCCCCCTGACCTTCAGCTTAAATAGCCCATCCGCGTGCCCCTGTGCCCCACGGTATTTATAGAGCGCGGTCAGATTCCCTCTCCTTGCCATGCCCGGCAAAGGAAGGGAAGCTCATCTGTGCCTGCATGTCCCCGGCTGCTCCCCCACCCCAGCACCTTCAGATGGGGGACACGAGCTGTGTCCCTGGCTTGGCTGGCACTTGCCCTCCTGCCAACCGGCCCAAGCGCAGCTCCCCGTTCCCTACCCCGCAGCGTGCACATGGAGTGGGGCTGGCAGGGCACTGGGGTGCCCCTGAGGGATGGGGAGCTGCCTCCCCGGGGGATGGCAGCACCCCTGGCAGAGTGGTGAGCCCTGCGAGCCCCTGCCCTGCAGCCAGGCCCCCTCCCTGGCTGTGAGGGTGCCAAGCAGGAGCTGCGGCTTTGGGGCTGCCGCTGCGCCATCAGCATCCCCGGGGCTGCCTGGGGCCGGCCGGGAGCTCCATCCCCGCACCGGTGAGGGAGCCAGGCAGGGTGGGGAGACTCAGGTCGCGGTGCAGGGATCCAGGCCCTGAGTGCCTGCGTTCACCGCACGTGGCTGCGACTCTGCGCCCCGCGGCGCCAAACCAGCCGCCGTGTCCCGAGCCAGTGAGTAAGGGTGAGCTGGCTGCCCTGCCCGCTGCCCTGCCCGCCCTGGCTGCCCCGGCTACCCCGCAGGTCACCGCCACGTGCCGAGCGCTCACATGCCGGTTCGTGTATCCCCGGGCTGCGCTGGCAGCATGACCGCAGGGACCCTTCCACAGCAGAGCGGTCCCTGTGTCACTGTCCCCAGGCTCCAGGGTGCCGCAGCCTCGACAGCCCTGGGGCACCAGACCTTGTCCTTCGACATTGAGCACTGGGACCGCTCCAGGGCCGCGCGGCACTGCGAGGGCTGTTGGCTTTGGCCAGGCGGCTGGGGAGCTCGCTGCCTCCCCTCACCAGGCTGTGTTTTTCCACTGCCCCAGCTCTCGGCATCCCCAAGTTATTTTTGCAGGCAGCGAGGGCAGGAAGAGACACCCCACAGCCCCCAGCCCCGAGAGGATGCGGTTTCGGCACCTGCACGGCGTGAGGCTCCGCGCGGCGGTAGCTGAGATCTGGCAGGGAGCCGGCAGCCGGAGCATCGCCCCGTGGCAGCTGGGACCCCTCCGTGGTGGACGGGGAGCCCATGCTCCAGCTGCGGGGTGTGAAGGCAGCCTGGTCCTGGGACCCCCACTCCCGTGGCGTGGGGGTGCAGAGGGGCTGGCAGGGACCCCCTGCATGAGCTCCTGTGCAGGCACTTGGTGGGCAGCGCTGGTGCTCGTGCTGGCCATGGCAGGTGGCCGCGATGGGGACGCGGGCACGTGGGTCCCACCTCCCTCTGCACCCAGAGGTGACCCTCCAAATGGCTCCCTCTGCCCTTTTCTCCTCCAGCCTGGCCAGGCCACGCAGGCATTTGGCTGGGGCCCTCATCAGAGACTGGTTTAATTAATCACAGTGGGACAAATACCACGGTGCTCCCAGGAGGCTGCTGGCAGGTTTTGGCTGTCCTGGTGCCATCTGGGTGACAGGCACGAGCCTGGGCAGGGCCAGCCTGTGCCCACGGATCCAGCAGGGGCTGGGCAGAGATCGAGCCAGCACTGGCCAAGGGCGACCGGTCCGGCATGGCTGGTGGCGGTGGGGCCAGGGTGATCCCAGGGTGACCTTTCTTTATCACCCATGGCGAGGGTGCTGCTGTAACACTGCCTGTCACTGTCCCACATGTACCAGAGCCCCGTCCCTTTGGGAACAGCGTGTGACAGCCAGCTCCACGGGCAGCCAGGCAGCCGCAGGGAGGGCAGCGGGGCTCAATGTGGGCAGCCGGCCCCATGTGAGGGTGGGAGCCCCCGTGGGATGGGGGGGCTGAGCATGACCTCCGGTCCCTGGACACCCCTGCTGACCTCGACACCCCTCCATTGCAGTGATCCGGGCAAAGGCCGTCTCTGCGAAAGAGGTGGATTCAGGGAACGATATATACGGGAATCCGATCAAACGAATCCAGTATGAAATCAAGCAGATCAAGGTAATGGCACGTTGGGGCGGGAGACTTGGGGGGGGACGGGGGACGGGGCACTGTGGGGGACAGGGCAGCCTCTGTGCTGGGCGCTCACTCCTGCTCCTTCTCCCCAGATGTTTAAGGGCCCCGACAAGGACATTGAGTTCATCTACACGGCTCCATCCACCGCCGTGTGCGGCCGGCTGCTGGACACCGGCGGGAAGAAGGAGTATCTCATTGCAGGTGGGTGGCCATGGGCGAGGGCTGTCGGGGGACGTTGGTGGCAGTGCTGGCCCTCCCAAAATGCCCGTGACGTCTGTGCCTGCTCCCCAGGCACAGCACCCCGTGCCCTGCTCCCACCAGCCCTCGATGGACCCCCCAGCTCTGTCCTGGCCATGCTCGGCAGCCCTGGGCTGTGGCAGGGGCAGCTGGGGGACGAGCCTCTGCTCCCCGGGGTTCAGTGGGGACAGTGCATGGCGGGAGGGGCTGGGTAGCGGTGGCCGCGCTGAGCCCCAGGTACCCCAAGTCAATGTCGGGTCCTGGGATGGCTGGGGGGACCCTCTGAGTGTCTGTCGTCTGTCTGGCCCCTCCCCAGGCAAGTCAGAGGGCAACGGCAAGATGCACATCACGCTCTGCGACTTGGTCTCCACCTGGGACTCGCTGAGCCCGACCCAGAAGAAAAGCCTAAACCAGCGGTACCAGATGGGCTGCGAGTGCAAGGTGAGCGGCCGGGCTGCCCCCGAGCCCGGGCTGCGCCCCGCTCCCCGTGCTGGGGGGGGTCTGTGGCCTCAAGGCAGGCGTGGGCTCCGCGGCGAGATGCTCTTCCCCATCCCTCGAGGCTGACGCTGGGCAGGGGGCACAGCACGCGGCCGGGGGTATGGGAAGGGCGGCCGAGCCTCCGGCTCTCTCGGTCTGGGAGCCGAGGCCAGCCCTGGGACCCGCACCCAGCGGTTCCCTCAGCCCCCCTGCACTGGAGTGGTGTCCCCACCGTGCCCCGCAGGGAAGAGGAAGCCTGGCATCCCTGGTCCAGAGCTGGGGGGGTGGGTGAGGCAGAGCTGCGGAGGACCACCAGCCCCAGCTCTGCCCCACGGTGCTTCCTCCCGCCCCCCCTCCTGTCCCCATGTCCCCCCCTCGGGGCGGTCGGTAATGGTCTCCATTGTGCGCAGATCTCACGCTGCCTCTCCATCCCCTGCTTCGTCTCCTCCTCGGATGAGTGTCTCTGGACAGACTGGGCGATGGAGAAGAACAACGTGGATGGGCGGCAGGCAAAGCACTACGCTTGCATCAAGAGGAGCGACGGCTCATGCGCCTGGTACCGCGGCATGGCCCCCCCCAAGCAAGAGTTTCTCGACATCGAGGACCCCTAAGCCAAACGAGCGCATTCCAGTAGCCAGTAGAAGAAAAAAAAACCTGCGAGATGTTAGACTGGTCCACGCTGATATCAATTCCTGGAGACAGCATGAAAATCCGCTCGGCCGTGTGGGTCCCCGGGCTGCCACACGTGTGTGGGGGGGCAGGGATGGGGACCTGCTCTGTCACAGGCAACCCGGCGTCCTGCAGCCATGCTGGGCGCTGCAGGGCTGAGTGGGGGCGCAGGGGCACCCCCGTGCTGGGGTCACCCCCCTGCCTGGCCACGCTCAGCCCTGGCAGCTGTGAAGGAATCAAACCCTCGTGAGTGGCAGGAGCTGCCCCGTCTGCGTAGCAGGTCTACCAGTGCCCCCGCCGCGGGGGAGCCCCCCCAGCAGCTCCTGCCAGGCAGCCCTCCCCACCGCAGCGTCCCCAGATGCCCTCCAGCACCGAGGACCCCACTGTCCCCCTCCCCACCCACCACCCGTCCCTCCCTTCGGGGTGCATGGAGGGTATAGCTCTCCAGGCAGGGGCTCCGGGGGGGGCTTCGCCATGTGGTGGAGCCCCCGGCTGTGTGCGAGGGGCTACGGGCCTTTCGCGGGGCTGGACAGCTCCTGCGCGGGTGCCCTGTCCCGAAAAGCCTGAGGGGCATGTTAGCAGGGCTGGAGGGACCCCCGCGTGCACCAGGGCACTGCTGCCCCTCTCCCCACGGGGACACGAGGTGAGTGCGGGGTTCAGGGCCTTCCCCAGCGCCGTGGGGGGGTCCGTACCCACTGCGACCCCCTGCACGGGCAGAGCTGTGGCTGGGCCCTTCTGCAGCCGACGCTCGGCAGGGAGTCCCCCCCTCGGCAGGGCACCAGAGGCCAGAGCTCCGGCTGCGCGGGCACATGGTGTTGCCCGTGGCCTCATGCAGCCGTCGGCCGAGCCACGCCACGGCCTTCGGCAGTGCCACGCCACGGCAGCTGGTCGAGCTCCCTCCTCCGCGGCGGTGGGGACGGTGCCCCGCACCCGGCTGGGCACAGGCGGCCATGCAGCCGCAGGAAAACCCCCGTCCCCTCCGGTGAACCCTCCTGCACACCTCAGGCCCCGCTTTCTCTGAGCCGTTCCCCCGCTGCGGCAGCACCGCGTGCCGTGGGGCTGCCCGTCCGTGATGCTGGCGGCACCGCGAGCCCGCGGCCCGCCGTTTTGGCAGCGCACCGGGTATAACCCCCCGCAGGCCCGCTCCAGGATGGGGGGGGGCGTTTTCATGCTGTGCATCCCTGTCAGGTTTGAGATGTCGTACTGGACCAGTCTGGGCAATTTCAACATATTAAAAGAGAAACATTAAAAAGACAAAACCCCCCAACCTCTGCTCCATCCCCCAGCGAGGCCCATGCGCTTTCTGTATGGTTATAGCCTATGTGCCATTTACTCCTGCCTGCTGCCTGTCTGCCTTCCGTGTAATAGTGCCACTTGTTTTGCCACCGGCTCTATCGTCCCTGTGCTCTAATTTCGGTCTCTCCTCGCCCGACGCCGCAGCCGCTCCGGTGCCGGGCGGGGGGCGGCTGCACCGGGAGGGAGCTCCCGGCCAGGGGATCCGCTCCTCCGGCTCGGCCCTGCGGCCGCCCACCCGCTGCCCCCCCGCCCCGGCGCCCAGCAGCGGACGGATCCCGCCGGGCGCCCCGCGCCCCGCCGCGGCCCCCGGGGATGGATGGCGGCGGCCGCCATGGCCGCGGCGGGCGCGCCTGCGCACAGTGACCGTCACGGTCCCCCGCCCAGGCAGGCACCGCCCCCTCGCCTTTCCAGTCAACGCGCAAGCGCGGCTCCGCCCTCAGCGGAGGAGGGATGCGGAGGGGCGGGGCGCAGTCAGGGGGCGGAGCGCGGTCAGGGGGCGGGGCGAGGCGAGACGAGGGAACGCGCCTGCGGCAGGGGGCGGGAGCGGCGCTGGCCCCGCCCCCTAAAGGGACCGGCGCGGAAGCGGCTCGTGCCGCGGTTGGGGGCGGTACCTCCTCCCTCGGGCGGCTGCACGTGCGCGCGGCGGCGGGGGCCTGGATGGTGAGTGCGGACGGGCCCGGCGGGACCGGACCGGACCGGACGGGACAGGCGGCGCCGGGGCCTGTGCCCCGCCCGGCCCTCCTTTGCCCTCTCCTGGTAGTGGGGCGGGCGTGGCGGGAGCGCCGGTACCAGGCGGGCCGCACGTGGCAGCGGGTGGGCCGGGGCAGCGCGGCGGCCGCTGCGCCGCTCAAGGTCGCGGGTGGCGGCGGGCGGGAGGACGCGGTGCCCGTGGCGGCGGCGGCGGCGGCGGCGGCGGGCGGGGAACCCGCTGAGGCCTTCGGGGTGCGCGGCGGCGGGTCGGGGCCTGCGGCGGGGCCTAGGCCGCGGCCTGTTGCCCTGGTAACACGGCCCTGCGGCGGGAGCGGCGCGGAACGGAGCGGGCTAGAGGCTCCACCCCCCCCCCCCGCTCAACCGGCCGCCCCTTTCCCGCAGCCGGGGCCGCCGGCCTCCGCCATGCCGATCGTGGAGAAGCTGAAGGAGGCGCTGAAGCCGGTGGGCCGGGCGGAGGCGGGCGAGGATGGGGAGCTGGGCCGGCTGCTGGCCGCCTCGGCCAAGAAGGTGCTGCTGCAGAAGATGGAGTTCGAGCCCGCCAGCCGCGGCTTCTCCTGCGAGCTGGAGCTGCTGCGGGGCAAGTACGTGCTGCTCAACCCCCGGGCCGGGGCCACCGGCCGCCACCGCGGCCCCGAGGAGGAGCCGCCCGGCAAGCAGGGTAGGTAGAGGGGGCGAAGGGGGGGCCCTCTCCACACTCTGCACCCCCGCGGCTCACCACCCCACTCCCCGCAGACAGCGACCATGGCCCGGGAGGACGAGGGGACGGGGTCCCCGCACCCCAGAAGGTGCTCTTCCCTGTGGAGCGCCTCTCCATGAAGTGGGAGCGGATCTACCGGATCGGCGCCGGGCTGCAGAACCTGGGCAACACCTGCTTCCTCAACTCCACGGTGCAGTGCCTGACCTACACACCGCCGCTCGCCAACTACCTGCTCTCCAAGGAGCACAGCCGGAGCTGTGAGTGCTGGGGCGGCTGTGCCGGCGGGAGGAGGAGCGCCTGCCTGTCCTGCTGCCTCCTGCCCCTTTCTCCATCGAGGGGTCGTTCTGGCGTACAGCTCGCTGTTCCTGGCTGTGGCAGCGTTCCCGAGCTCTGCTTCCTTGTGTCTGGGGAGGCTTTGTCTCTGCTGGGTGTGGCCAGGACTAAGATGGGCCCAGTGGGGTCTGCTGGCTTCCTGGGGGCTGAGCTGGGGGTCCCAAACAGCCCCTGCCTGTGGGGACTGCGTGAGGGCAGGGCAGAAGGCTGCCTACAGGCAGCAGGTGCTGTTTAGGGGTGGCTTTGGAAGGAAGCCTGGCGGGCACTGCTCCGAGCTGTGACCAAGGTGAGCACAGAGGGCTCGCAGCCCCGTCCCTAGGGTTCTGGTGGGATCTGCCCCTCAGGGCTGACCTGTGGGCTCCTCCAGCAGGTACCTGTGACCTGTTTTCCATCCAGGTGGATGTTGTCTTGTCTGGGGGGTTGTGGTGGCTGGTACTGTGACCGGGGCTGCCCCAGCCGGTGTGGCTTGTGCTGGTCCCTGTGGACCCGAGATGTCCCAGAGCTGGCCTGTCGCACAGAGCTCATAGGGGAAACTGAGCACGGCTGAGCTGTGTCAGACCAGAGATCCCCCATCCCCAGTAGTGCCTAGATCTCTCCTGGATTTGTCTCTGACGTCCTGTCTTGTCCTCTCCTGCTCCAGGTGACCAGGGAGGCTTTTGCATGATGTGCATTATGCAGAACCACACGATCCAGGCTTTTGCCAACAGTGGGAACGCAATAAAGCCAGTACCCTTCATCCGAGACCTTAAAAGTAAGGATGCTGCCCTCCCCTGCCGTAGCCGTGCAGGAGAGCAGTGACTAATGCGGGAGCAGAACCTTTGAGATCGGGGCAGGTCTTGGCAGGCGGCTCTTCTGAGATGACTCACTGAGCCTGCGGGGGGCTGGTGACTTCATGGGCTGCGTGGGGCTTCCTCCGTGGCCGGCACGAGTCCAACGTCTGGTTTGGGTTGAGGGGGCTCAGACCCCGGAGTCCCTGCCCCGAGGGAGGGAGGGAAGGCCTGCATCGTGCAGCACATGCTGGAGCTGTTTTTTCCTCCTCCTGCAGAGATCGCCCGGCACATCCGCTTCGGGAATCAGGAGGACGCGCACGAGTTCCTGCGTTACACCATCGACGCCATGCAGAGGGCCTGCCTCAACGGCTGCACCAAGTATGTGGGGCCTCTGGTAGCCTGTCGCCGCTCTCCTCTGCGGTCCCCTTGCTGGTCCCCTGCGCCTGTGGGAGGGGACTGTGGGGTCAACGTGTCCCCCAGGTTGGACTCATGGAGGGAGGTACTGACTTGGGGGTCTTGGGTGGACGGCCTGACTCCCTGCCGCTCTGTGGCACAGCTCTGGGCTGTTGTCTGCCTTCTCCTGGCTCCTCTGCCCCAGTGTAGCTGTGGTCCTGTCCCCGAATCCCAAGGCTGCTATGCGTTTGGATCCTGTTGCTGAGGAATAGACGTGCCGGCTAGTTCAGCCCCAGCGCTGTGGCTGGGGCTGAGCCGCTTTCCCATGGGCCCTCCGTCCCGGGAGGCCTGTGTTGCCTCTGTCTGCTGTGCCCAGCTCTGGGCTCCAGCCAGGACTCTGCTCCTTCTTGAGGAAGGTGTGCATGGGAGCCTGCTGCCACCCCTCGAGCTGCAGCACTGGCAGAGCAGGCTGGCAGAGGCTGCAGCTACCTCTGCCCTTGGAGCTCTGCGGCCCGTCCACTGGCCAGAGCACACAGGGGAGCTGTCCCGAGGACACGGGGGTGGCCGTGGCGGAGGGGCAGTGTGAGAGCTGGTGCTACTGTCCCCAGGTTGGATCGCCAGACCCAGGCCACGACGCTGGTTCACCAGATCTTTGGCGGTTACTTGCGGTCGCGTGGTGAGTGCTGGCTGCCAGGTCCTGGGCCTGTGACTCTCAGGGCTGCTGTTGCCCCGAGAACATTGCAGTAAAAACCCTTTGGGAAAGTTGCTGAGCAGGTGTAAACTGTGCAGAGCTGCAGCTGGTCAGCCTGGTGGGACCTGTGGGCCTTGCCCCCAATTGTGGTGATGGAAAAAGCTGGTGGCCCTGGGTCCCCAGCCCGTTGCCACCAGCACAGGAACCCCTGTTGCCAGCTGTTGGGCAACACATGCTGTCCCAGCACACTGCGGAGTTGCCAGGCTGTGGGTCCTGGTGCTCACCTCCCAGTGCCCAAACCCAGAGAGGGGGGACACTGCAGGTGCTGGTGCTGTGCCGGGGTGGTGGCGGGTGCAGGTGCTGTGCCAGGCTGGGCTCATTGCTCGTTCTTTTGCAGTGAAGTGCTCGGTGTGCAAGAGTGTCTCGGACACGTACGACCCTTACCTGGACCTGGCGCTGGAGATCGGGGTACGGGGGCAGGGTGGGGGATGGGGAGGAGCTCTGCGCTCGGGGGGACGTTCCTGCAGCTGCGCCGTTGCTGCTCTCAAGGCTCCGTAACCGGCCAGTGTCAAGACACAGTGCAGACGAGAGGGAAGCAGCTTCTGTTGTGGCACTGCCTTCTCTCTCTGGCAGAGCAGTGCCTGTTGCCTGAGCATGAGCCATGACTCCTCTGTTGAGGCTCTGTGGTGTGGGGGGCAGTGCCGCCGTCCCCCGGGGCGTGCTGGCCGGTGCCCAGCTGGTGGCAGGCACGTGGGTGTGGTGCGGTCTGTGGCCCTGTGCTCCTGGACAGGCCACCCGTGCCCTGAGCTCTCCTCTGTCCTCGCAGCAAGTCGCAAACATCGTGCGGGCGCTGGAGCTGTTCGTGAGGCCAGACGTGCTGGGCGGGGAGAACGCCTACATGTGTGCCAAGTGAGTGTGGGTGTGCTGGTGGGAAGGGGGTGGAAAGCCTGCCCCAGGACGGGAGGGCTTCTCTACTTGCTCCGCGGCTAAACTGTGAGGCATGTGGCCGTGGAAGCCTGTGGTGAAGGCTGCCGCTCCTCAGCTCCCTTCTCTCCTGAGGAGGACCGGGGCCAGCAGATGTGGCCGTGAGCAGGTGCCCTGGAGCGGTGCCCCCTGTCAGCAGGGTCATTGCCGTGGGGTGTGCTGTTCGGCACGGGCTGGCAATCATCTGGCTGGGTGGAACAGCTTGAATAGCTCAAGCTCTTCCTGTGCAGATGCAAGAAGAAGGTGTCGGCCAGCAAACGCTTCACCATCCACCGAGCCTCCAACGTTCTCACGCTCTCGCTGAAGCGCTTTGCCGACTTCGGTAGACGCAAAATCACAAAGGTGAGTGCTGGGTAATCCAGAGCGGGGGGTGTCTTCTGGTCTGAAGGCCCTGCTGCCCAGAGCAGGGTGGGAGGTGGTACCGTGTGCAGTGCCAGCTCTGCTGCAGCCCTGCAGCCCTTCCCCAGCTGTGCGGTGAGAGTTTGGCTCGTCCTGGCACCTTTCTCACCGTGCCCTCTGCCCGGGGAGAGCGGGTCCCCCTCCCTCGAGAGCCGGGACTCGTAGGACGGCTGAGCTGCTCTTGCTCTAGCAAGAAAGCCGTCTGCTGTGCAGGCTCCTGAGATATCCTCTCTCTGCAGGACGTGGGGTACCCCGAGTTCTTGAACCTCCGCCCTTACATGTCTCAGAAGAATGGGGACCCTGTCATGTACGGGCTCTACGCAGTGCTGGTGCACTCTGGGTTCAGCTGCCACGCCGGGCACTACTACTGCTATGTGAAGGTGAGCCTGGGGCGCTCTCTTGGCACCCCCTCTGGGCTGGGGGATGGTGAGTGCTTATGGGTCCCTGTAGCGCGCAGGAAGGAGGGTGCTGAGCAGAGGTGCGTGGTGTAGAGCACTTGGAGGGGGGGCACGGGCTGTGCTCCACCACAGGACATGTGGAGGTCTGCTCTCGCAGAGTCCCCTTGCCTGCCCTGGGCTGCCTGTGGGTTTTGGGGAGAGGAGCTCTGCCGGCGGGCGCTGTTCCTGCTGCTCTTCAGGCCAGGAGGGTCCCTGGGCATGGCCTGACCCTCTTCTCCTTCTGCAGGCCAGCAACGGGCAGTGGTACCAAATGAACGATGACCTGGTCCGCTCCAGCAACGTCAAAGTGGTCCTCAACCAGCAGGCCTACGTGCTCTTCTACCTGAGGTGGGTGCCCTGTGTCTCCCGGCCCCTCTGCCCCCTGCTCTCAGCATTTGGGACGTGCCTGGGTGTGGGAATGAGCTTGGCCCGAGCAGCCCCAATGCCCGTGTGCATGCGCTGGCTTGGAGCAGGGTGGCAGGGAGAGGTCCAGCCCCATGTTGTGGTTTTGCTGTGGATCAAGAGCGGTTCATCTCCTCAGAGCTTCTGGCTCCTGTCTCTTGTGGGCGTCTCTGAGGAGAGCGTTCCAGTCACTCGAACCCTCACAGTTAACGCCTGCACTTCTCTGTCTTCACCAGAATCCCCAGCCCCAGGAAGAGCTCGGAGGGGCCCGTGGCCAAAGCTGCCTCCAGCCTGCCCAGCCGCACCAGCAGTGTCTCCAGTCAGGTCAAGAAAACCGTGACCAGCTGGTCCCTGTCTTCCCCGCTGATGGGCCGGGTGAGTCCTGAAGGCTGCTCTCGGCCAGCGCTCCTGGGAGCTGGGAGCTGCTGCCCCTCTGTCCGCTCTGCGAGGGCGGGTGGGCTGCAGCTTTGCAGGGTGGCGGGCGCGCTGCTCCGGACGGGCAGGCGTGAGGGAGGATGGTTGGCTGGTTGGAGGGATCCTGCTGAGCCAAGGGTTCCTGAGGAGGGACGAGGAGGGACGTATCGCTCTGTGTCCTTGGCTCCTTGAATTCTCTCCTTGCTGAACTTCTCTTTCTCTTTGTCTAGAAACCAGACATGCTGCTGGGGAAGAAGCTGCCAGGGACGGAGGAGGTCGGAGTCCCTGTGGCCCGCAGCACGTTCGGGACAGGGCCAAAGCTGCCGAACGGAACCGCTCCGGCAAAGCTGCCTGCTGGGTCCCCATCACCCAAACTACCCCTCAAAGCCACCCACACGGCGACAGCGCTGCCCGATGACACAACCCGGAGGCCGAAGAAGTTGCTCTTCTTCCCACAGCGGCCTCCTGTGCCTAGAGCAGTTCAGGGCTTCTGTGACACCAGCAATGCAAGCAGGGACAAAGCAGAGCTGCCCCAGCAGAGTTCCTGGGAGAGCAAGCAGCCACCTACCTCATCCAAGCTGCTGCTGGGCAGTGGGGAGAACACTGGGACCCTGGAGAGGGACTCCTGCGGCAGCACCGCTGCCAGCCCTGCGCACGGCACAGCGGGGAAGCTGGCCAAGGCGTCCCAGAAGGCCAAGAGTGGAACCAGCAGCTTCTGCACCTCTCAGGAAACGGACTCTGGCACGGCCCTCACTGCTCGCCCCGGCGGTGAGCTGGCTGCCCCCAAAGACTCCAAGCCGGCAAAACTGAAATCCTCCTTGTTGGCCAGCACCGCTCTGGAGCTGAGCAGCACCATGTCCCCGCCACCGGCCAAGAAACTGGTGCTCTCTGCCAAAAAGGTGAGTCTGAGTTTCTGCCCGGGGTCTTCAGGGGGTGCCTTGTGCTTTCTGAACTGGGGCTTGTGCTGGGGACAAGTGTAGAACTAATGCTGGGTGTCCTGGTGAGCCAGTGGTGGGTGGGAAGAGCCCTCAGCCCCAGGGCTGTGGCAGTTGCCCTGCCCCCCTTCTGGGTGGGTGTGCGGGGCCCAGCCCCTGTTGCTGTTCGCATCCCTGAGTGACGCAGGAGAAGTGGCTCCATGCTTGGGCCGGAGGGGCGGCTGTGCCCCTCCCTGCAGCGGGGCAGCGCATCCCCCAGGGCGAGTGGGAGCCAGCGGCGTCACAGCTGGAGGGCGGTGGCGTTGCCTCCTCCCTGGGCGGCGAGGGACCAGCCCTCTGGGCACTACTGTGCAGCCGGGGCTCAGGATGGTGTTCTGGGGTTTCTGTTCTTTAAATTTCCTTCCTTCCTTTTTTCCTTTGTGCTTCTAACTGAAAATACTTCTGATTCTTCTTCTACCACCCCCTGCTTCCCTCCCCCCGTCTGTGTCTGTTCCCCTCCCCTTTCTCTGGGCTCCCCTTTTTATTTTCTCCTCTTGGCTCACGGAAACCTCTTTTCTTTGCACCACCAAGTTTTTATTTATGTCAATAACTGCAGGGCAGCACCCCGGGGAAAGCGAGCGGAAGTGACTGCCACGCACAACCTCACCCACAATTTGCTGACCACACCACCCACCCCAGCTCCAGCAGGTCGAGGTAAGCAGCGCCAGTTGCTCCTGGGCTCCTGCAGGGCAGTGGGGCCAGTAGCAGCCCTGGGCAACTCCATGAGGCAACCGCCTGGCACGGCAGCTGGCTCAGGGCAATTTTGGCAACCAGCTCTCTTGTTCTGCTGGGCTGGCAGGGCTTGCTCGGGATCCTAGAAGCAGGGCAGTTTCTCTGACTATCAGCACAGTTTGGGAGGGAGCTTTGCAGGCTCTGGCCGTGTACCGGTGTCCCGTGGGCTCAGGAGGCAACCGGCTGCTCTAGATCTTGCTGTGGGGCTCCCTTGTAACCTTTGCCGTCGTCATGTGCTGCAGCAACGCTCGCTCTTTACTAATCCCCCGTGGGACAGCGTGTGGCCAGTGTGTGGCTGGCACTGGGCAGCTGCAGGATCACTGTGTGCACTTGCAGCACTTGCAGCTGCTGCTCAGAGCAGGGTCTGATTCAGGTTTTGTGGCTGAGATGGTAGCAGTTGGGTGCTGTGCTCGTACCCCTCGGGGTGGGGAGGAAGAGAGGGGCTCCTGCTCCTGACCTGGCTTTCAGATCGTATCAGCCTCTTTTCCTGTCCTTCAGGCTGTCCTCATCTGCTCTCAAACTCCCAAATCCTCAAAAGCCTGTCTTCAGCTCCATCCTCAACTCAGGCCCTCGGCTCCCAGCCTCCCCCCTGACCAATGGTTCCACTGCCCACCCTTCACACCACCTTCCTTCCTGCAGCAGGGAGAAGGGGCCCAGCCAGGTCACCCCTGGTTCCTCCAAAAAGAAGCGGCGAAAGAGGCATCATGGAGCAGACAGCAGCCCTCGTGCTGCGGCTTCGAAGGGCAAGGATGAAGTCTCCAACCACCCCAGGAAGAAGAAACTTGCTCAGGAGGGCTCAGTCTCCCTCGTGGAGGAGGTGGCAGGCAAGGGTCCCAGCAGCAGCCCCAGTATTTCTCTGGACAAGGAGCCCATCTCCCCCCTCAAGAAGAAGAAGAAGAAAAAGAGGAGAATGGAGGAGATAGAAGAGCGCTGCTCTGGGACGCTGTCCTCGGGCAGGTGAGGGGCTGGGGTCCCACGAGAGCCCTGTGCACCTCCGCTCTGCCTGAAGGCGGGCTCCCTGGGCTGCAGTCGGGTGCCTCTTGGCGTTCTGCGGGTGGGACGAGCCGGGCCGTGGAGCCAGATGAAGCGCCGGCTTGCCGGGGGTGGTTTCACCCCTCCCCGAGTGCCGCACTGTGGGTGTCCCTGCGCTCCATTGCCCTGCAGGGAGCTCAGACTTCCCCCCCGCCCCCGCTTTGGCCAGAGCAGGCTGACCCCGCTGCCTTCCCCAGCTCTAGGAGGGCTGAGCCAGAGCCCTGGATGCCGAAGCGGCGGCGGAGTGTGGAGCCTGGAGCTGGAGAGCAGGAGCACCGCAAGCGCAAGCAAAGGGGGAGCCTCGGCAGCCCAGCCTCGGCGCGGCCGGCGGCCAACGGCGATGGCGCCCCAGGTAGGACCGTGTGCCTCTGCCCTGCCTGGTGCCTGGTGGGGCAGAGCCGGCTGCTCGCCTGCCTGCGCAGCCCCTCAGAGCACTGGTGTGCAGGCCCTGGCGCTTGCTGGTCCCCACAACTGCCTGGGGGTGCCCGTCTCCCCCAGCCCCCGTCCTTGGCTGACCTGCCCGCAGGCCTGAGCGCTGCTTGTGCAGGAGAGCTGCCCGGTTGTGCCTGGATGAGGGTCTGCTCCTCTCCAGACTCGTGGGGACAGGCCCCTCGAGGGGGTGAAGATTTACCCCCAGCTCCTCCCTGCCCAGCATGGGCCCCAGTGTGCCCATCAAGACCTTGTTAGTCCCCATGGTGTCTCCTGGGGTGAGATCTGCCTTGGAGCTGGAGCGATGCAGGAGCTCCCTTTGCTGCCTCTGGCTTGTCCTCACCCCCTCTGTCTCTGCAGTGGCAGCATGTGGCTGGGACCACCAGGCTGGAGATGGGGAAGGGCGCTGCCCAGCTGCCTCGAGCCCTGAGCCCAACTGGGGGGCTGGCACAGCACCTGGGAGCCAGGAGGAGTCCAGCGTGGTGGAGGAGCTGCTGAGGAACTCCTTGGACAAGGCTTATGGCAAACAAGGTAATCCCTCCCCTGCCTTTGAGCCCTGGATGCGGGCAGAGCCCTCTGTGCCCTGCCAGGGCCTGAGCTCCCCCCAGCGCCTGTGGGGGTTCCTGGAGCTGGGCAGATGCACCCGGCTGAGGGGCTGTTGGGGAGGGGGGGCACAGAGGGGGGCTGGAGTGAGGGTCTCCAGGCACAGGCGGGTGCAGCGGAGCACGGTGCGGTGCTCCTGGCTGACCACGCTGCTCCGCAGTCTTGACCTGGGAGGGCGAGATCTCGGCCGTCAGCCAGGATGCCATTCGGGACACAGCGTGGGCGCGGAGCAAGACCGTCGTTGACGAGTGGGACGAGGAGTTTGACAGAGGGAAGGTGGGTGCTGGTCGTGTCCTGGGCTGGGGCAGGTGGGAGGAGGCAGGGGGCTCTGCATTCTGACCCCCAGAGCCTTCCTGCCTGCACAGGTAAAGAAGATTAAGCTGAAGCGGGAGCGGAGGAGACACTTCAATCCCTTCCAGCAGCTGCAGAACAAGCGCAACTTCTGGTCCGTGACGCATCCTGCCAAGGTGGCCGGCCTGAGCCACCGGCTCTGAGGTGAACGAGCCCCGGGGTGGGGGGGCAGCGAGAGGGGCAGCTGCCCGGTGGGTGCTAATGCCGCTCCTTTTCTCCCAGGTCGAGATCTGCATCCCCCAGCCGGCGCACGGAGCAGGCCTGGGTCTGGGACCGGTGGGGGAGCACTGTCCTGGGGGACCCTGCTGCTGAGGGGAGCAGAGGGGACACTGATCCCGTGCATCTCCGGGGCCCTGGTCCTGGGGGTCAGGTTGTGCTTGGTGTCCTCTGCCCTCCCCTTCTTGGAGCCACTGTCCCTGCGGGCCCTGGTGTCCCTGTGGGCTGGGGCCTCTTCCCTCTGCTCTCTGGCTGAGCTGCCTTGTCCAGGGCTCTCTGCCAGCTCCTCTGTGCCTCTGCCTGGGGCTGGGGCAGCCCCTTCTCCCCCCCAGCCTGGAGTTTAAGGCTGGGGGGAGGAGAACTCCTGGAAAGTGCCTACAGCTCGTCCCTCCTGCGCCGGGTTCCTGTGCCAACCACCGGCCCCGGGGGAGAGCCGGGCGCACCAGGGCTGGCATTGGGGGCTCGGCTCGGGGCTGCTCCGTCCCCTCTTGCCCTGCTGCTGGACCCCGGCCCCGCCGCCCCCTTCCTCGACCCCCCCGCCCCCCCCCCCCCCCCCCGCGCCGCTCGGGCAAGTCGCAGCGAAACCGTCGCCTCTTCCCCGGGCCCGGCCCCGCGCTGGTCGCGGGAGGCGGCGGCGGGTCCCCGCAGGACGGGGCGCTGCCGCCGGGACCGCGGGCAATAAACTCGCGGTGACCGTGACCCGGCTCGGCTCGGCTCGGCGCGGGGGGGTGGGGCACAGGGAGGGGGCGGGGTCTGCGTGGCACCGCCCGCTCCTGTGTCACGTGCAGCGGCCCGTGGCGGCCTGGGCGGCCTCGTCACGCGGGCGGGGCCGGAGCGGTGGCGGCGGCGGCGGGATGGAGGAGGAGGGCGGCTACGGTCAGTGGGGGGCCGGGGGGCCGCGGGGGGGTCCTGGAGGGGTGGGACCGGCCCGGGGGGAGCGCCCAGCACCCTGGGGGGGGGGAGGGGGGGGGGCTTTGGGATCTCTCGTTTAGGCCGGGCCGCGGCGGGGCGAAGGGCCGGGGCGGGTCCCGCCGGGCCGGGCACGGAGCCGGGGGGTGTCCCCGGGTGGGGAGGGTCCGGGGTCGGCTCTGCCGGGCCGCTCCCAGGTACAGGGCCGGGGTCGGCGGCTCCGGGTCGGGCTGGGGTGGGGTGGGGGTGGTGGCGCGCGGGACCCACGCCCGCAGGTGGCGGAGCGGCTGCTCGCCCACACACGGCCGCGGCCTTGGCGGCGTCGGCCGGGCGGGGCCGAGGGGGCGGTGGAGGAAGCGCAGGGAGGAAACGGGCACCCGGTGCCCACAGCCGGAGCGGGGCCAGCGGGGCGAGTTGCCGGGGGCTGGATCCCCACGGAGTCCCAGCGCTTCCCTGGCGGCACGGCCGCGTCCTGCCCCGGGGCTCAGCCACAGCCGCCCCGCACAGCCGGCACCGCGCTGCCTGCGCTGTCAGCGATGCCAGGCCCCGGACCTGCTGCCTGCGCTGTCAGCGATGCCAGGCCCCGGACCTGCTGCCTGCACGCCTTCCCTCTACCGCTCGCACTTTGTATTCATCTGCTGCCTCTGAGCGCTGTCTTGAGTTCAGGCTCTGCGGATCTGTGGGCAGGCTCGTGTTGGTGTCCGCTGAATGTCTCCCAAACTGCCTCGGCTTGGGAGCGCGTCTGCCTGGCACGGGAGCACCCAGGGTCTGCTCCCAGGGTGAGCTGAGCGGGACGGGGCGGCTCAGGGGCTGCAGATCCCCTCTCATGCAAGTGCAGATTGCTTCCCCACTTTCCTCCACCCTCCATGTCTGCAGAGCATTCCCTCTCGGTGCCGAGGAGCAGGACTGGGCAGGAAGGTGCTGCCTGTGCCTTGACCTTCTGAGGCAGGTTCCTATGGGTCAGCAGGTGCGTTTTTCCTTGAGCGAGGAGTTTGCTGGGCAGGGAGGCTGAAGCCTCTCTGGGTGAGATCTGAAACCGAGGTCCCGATGATGTGAGCCATGCTGGTGACCGTTCTGGGAGCTGAGGTCACCCGGGCGCTGCCAGTGCCGGTGAAGAGACGCTGCTGCCAGCAGTGCCAGTTCACAGGCCGCCTGCCTACAGCCCGTTAGGCGGCTGCTCTTCCACCCCAGAAGTGACTGCGTTCGGCAGTGAGGAGTTCACTGTGCGAGATAAGGGGCAAGTGCCCAGCCCCACTGGTGCGCAGCCTGGCGTGGGTGGTGTCAATGCCGCCCATTAGCAGGAGGGCGCTGCAGGGAGTGATTCTGTGAGCAGCGTCTTGCTGCTGCCTGTAATCGCCTGGAAGACGTCCCGGGTCATCTGTCAGCATCAGAAATTGCCCCACTGCTCTCCGTGCCGCAGGGCAGCATGCAGGACGGGTGGCACAGCCGCCTCCAGGTACCCACCGCTGTCCCTGGTGCGGGGGCATCACCATCTGCAGCTGTCCTGAAGCCCTTGAGCTCTGTTGGTTTTGCAGAGGACAGTCTGCCGAGGCCTTGATGGGGTGGGAGCCCAACGGGGAGGCTCTCGCTGGTGGGATTGTGCTGACGCCAGTGTCTGCCCCACGACACGCGG
Source organism: Leptosomus discolor (assembly GCF_034619465.1). Lineage (NCBI taxonomy): Eukaryota > Metazoa > Chordata > Aves > Leptosomiformes > Leptosomidae > Leptosomus > Leptosomus discolor. Next base: position 5,254,234 of record NC_141405.1, read on the forward strand.
CCCCTCTGCAGCCATCTGCCTCAACGGAGAGCAAATCCCGGGATGAGCAGCTGGCGGCACAGATGCAGGCTCCCCCCCCCTCCTGCCAGGGCAGGGGGCTGCGCTCCCACCCGCTTCGCAGCATCTCCCTGCAGGGACGGGGGTGGGAGAGAGCTTGTCTCTAGGCCGGAGCTGAGCGAGCACGGCGGTGCAGGGGCAGACGCCTCTGGGCGGTGGTGTCACAGCGGGGAACAGCCCGGCTGCTCCTGCCCCGGTGAGCAGCCGCAGGGAGCACGATCCCGTCCCAGCACTGTGTCCTGAGCTGGGTCCCGGCTGTGGAGCAAGGGGGAGTGGGCAGCGCTGGTAATCCTGCTGCACCTGAGGGATTACTGCTCGCTCTGGCCTGGAGGATTAAGGGATTTCTCTAAGCGGGGCTGATGCAGCCTCCAGCAAAGCAGCTTGTGCCTGGGGGGGCCTCGCTGTCTGGGGCAGGATGGCCGTGCCAGGAGGCGGGGTGGGCTGTGTGAAGTGTGAGAGATCCCCAAAGGAGGGTGGGATGTCGCGTCCCCCGGCAGGCTAGGGGGTTCACCCCCGGGGGGTTCCCTGCCCACCGCTCGCTGTCAGCCCATACAGCCCTGTGTTGCCCTCCGGGCCCCTTGCTGTGGGTTTGGTTGTTTCTGAGGCAGCCCAGGACTGCGGCGTGCACCTCTGCGCTGAGGGAACTGGGGCTGTTGGGGACACTGCCGGGGGAGCTGCCGATGACCCACCAGCCCCTTCCCTGGCGTGGTGCAGGGGTGAGCCGGGGCAAGTGGCTGGGCCCAGCTGGGGGAGCAGCTCTTCTGCAGAGCTCTGGGGCTCCCAGGTCGAAGACACGGGGACAGTGCAAGGGTGGCACCGGGCTCGGAGGGCAGAGCTGGGGGCCACAGGACTTGGGCTGCATAGCGTCAGGGAGAGGCAGTTAGCTGGCTCCTCTCCCGAGACATTCGCAAGCAGAGAACGGTAACCCACATTGCTGACACTTGGCAATCGCACATCAGGGGTGCAGCGGGGCCCCTGTGTCCCTGAGTGGCTGTTTCGGCCTGTCTGTGCCCTGGGCCATTGCAGCGTGGTTGGGGTCAGACATTTCTGCTCTAGGCTGGAGGGAAGGGGGAGGCTCGCGGGGGAGGCTGCTCTCCAGGGCCCAGAGCTGTGGTTAACGTAACCCCGGGGTGTTTGTAAACGCCTCACCTCGGCCAGGCAGGGTGTGAGGATCAAGCCGGGCATCCGCGTTGCTCAGCGTGGGAGATGCTGCCTGGCCCTGCTTCAGGCTGGCTGCAGCACCCATGGTGCCCTTCCTACACGGGGGTTTCTCCAGATGCTGGTCGAGGCCTCAGCAGTCGCTTGCCACACCAGGTGCCTGGCTCAGCCCCCCGGCTCCCCTGGTTCCTCTCGCCTGCCCTTTTGCCCTCCTGGTGATGCGTCAGCCATGGCTTTGGCCCCTGGGAAAGGGGAAGTGGTACCGAAACCAGATTGGTCATGTCAGCGGTGAGTGCCTGGCTGCCCTCGCAGCCCGCAGAGCTGCCCTTCTCCCCCGCCTTTCCTCCCGTCTGCAGCCACACAGCTCCTGGGTCCCCTTCTACCCCGCACTCTCCTGCCTGCGAGGGTGGCTTCCTCCCAGGGTGCCCTCCCCCGCTGCCTGCCCCGCTCTGGTTTCTCCTAGCTCAGCGTGTCCCAGCGCTTGCTGGCGCAGGCGAGTGGAGCTGGCTGGCTCCTGGCAGCCGGGCTGTCTGCAGGACGCTGCCTCGTGCCCCAACAGGCTCTGGGGTTTGTTACTCATGGCCATGCCCTGCGCTTGGGGATCGCTCCTGCTTTGAGGGAAAGAGCTGTCAGTCCGGTTTGGGTTCGCTCAGTGCCTGCGGGGCTGGGACGCAGGGGCAGCGGGCCTGGATGCGGGAGGGCTGCGCCTTCCCCCCGGCTCCACAGCTGGCCCCGAGGTTGGGATCCCAGGGCAGGAGCCCCCCCCATGGTTCGTGCTGCATGACCCCCCTGCACCCCAGGACGGCAGCAGAGCAGGAGGCACCTCCGCTGCCACCGGGACATGCCCGGAGCTCAGCCGTCTGACCGGTGTCACCGGCCGACTGGCAGAAGGCGCAGCGGGCCTGCCCGTGCACAGCGCGTGGGGCAGGCTGAGCCTGTCGGGGCTGTGCTGGGATCGGTGCCCGGGCCTTGCGCCCCACGAGCGGGGGCCGTGGCAGCACCCCCGGCTCCCCACGCCTCACTGTCGATGCGTTGTCTCTTGGTGCATCTCTTGGTGCACCTTCCTTTATGCAGCGCTGGTTGCTATGCGACCGCCGGCTCCCGATGCTTAATGCTCTAATACGGAGGGATAAAACCGCTCTAAAAATACCCCCCCGCGGGGGCAAGGGGGCTGCTAGGGGCAGGCGGCCCAGGGCGGGGGGGCTGCCGGGGAGTTCCCGAACTCCTCGTCCTCTAAGTGGCTTTGAGCCGCCGGCCGGAGCCTCGGGAGCGGAGCAGGCTGGAGTGCAGGCAGGCAGCAGGCAGGCAGGCAGCGGCAGGGATTGGCTGGGGCTGGCGCGTGGGCTCCTGCAGCTGGAGCTCCCCTGCCAGAGCCGCCTTCCCTGGCTCCAGCCAGAGCGGGGAGTCCTCCGGCTCCCCTGTCCGCACCCGGTCCGTGGGCCCCGGCACCGGGGAGCCTCGACTCAGCCACACGGCACCTGCCAGGCCTCTGCCTGCTCCTGCCTGCCCCGTTGGTGTGGAGCTGGCGGCGTCCTGCGTGGGACCTCCGCAGCATGGGGACGGTCAGCGAGCTCTGTGCCTCCAGTTTCCAGGCCTTCCTCTGCCCCTCGGTGGCTGCCAAGGCAGGTAGGCGCTTCGTGCCCTCCCCCCTGCTCACTGTGGGGTCCCTGTCCCCCCCAGCAGACGTGGTGGTGTCCGCAGCCCCGGCTCCATATGGCTCCTGCTGGCAGTGGCACAGAGTCCTCGCCGTCTTGCCGCCTCCTTCCCCTGCGCACCACCAGCCTCCCCAGGCTCGGGCCTCTGCCAGCGCTGAGCCCCGGCAGGACAACCAGGCACCGGGCTGCCTCGCGTGGCACTGCCCCACACCGGTGTTGGGTGCCACGCTGGGACAGGGGGTCCCACTGGACTGGTGGCAGCAGCCGGGGGGATGCACGCAGCCTGGTTCAGCTGCAGCAGGTCCTGCCCCAGCCCCTCGCCCCCCTGCCCTTCCCTGGGTGCTGTGCAAGCACTCAGCCGCCCTCGCCGCTGTGAGCGCGTGTGGCTACGAGGGCAGCTCGAGGTGGCATGCTCCAAACTGAAATCTGTGCAGTACAGCCCGGTGCCTCCTGCGCTGGGGCTGCTGCTGAGGGCTGCCTGCCTGCGTGAGCTGCTGCTGCCTGTGGGTTCCTGCCTGAGCATGGGACCGGGGGTCACTCTGCAGCGGGGTGTGGGGCTGCGAGGCCTCCGGCTGGCCCTGCTGGCAGCTGCCTCTGCTCCTCCTGAGGCTCAGCACGGTGAACGGCGCAGGGGCAAGCGAGGCGCCTGCCGGGCTGCACTGCCGGCACACGCACGGTGCTCGGTGCGTGCGGACATGGCCGAGCCGTTGCTCTCCCGGCTGCACCGTGGGCCGGGGGTCAGTGCAAGGGGAGCGCAGGAACGTGGAGCTGCCGGGGAGCGAGGCGGCAGCTGTGGATGTGGGTTCCGTGCCAAGCTCTGGGCACGGAGCAGGGGTGATGGGCAGGGCTGTGCAAAAGCAGGATGAGGGCCTGGCTTCGGGCACAGGGTCTGGCCACCTGGGAGGCTCTTTCCTGGAGCCGCCTGTCCCCAAACCCTTCTCCTGACGCACCTCAGCTGTCGGTGGGGAAGGATGGGGCTGACGCAACCCAGGATGCGCGCCCGGGGCGGTGAAAACAGGATGTGGTGTGCTGAGACGGGCAGGAAGTTTCTGGGGGCCCCCGGGTCCCCCAGCCGTGGGGCACAGTGACAGCACCCCACAGCAGAGCCCAGCGAGCGGCTCTGGCGGCACCCTGGGCTCGTCCCCGTGGTCTGCCTAGACCCGGTACCTTTGCCCGTCCGGTGCAGCCCAGCAGAGGTACGGGGAGGGCCAGCGGGTGCTGCAGCATGGCTGTGGGCCGAAGGACCAACGAAGGCTTCCGGAGCCCTCCCTCCCCTTGCTCTGCAGCCGGCGCTCCGGGTGCTGCTTCTCCATCTCGCACTGCCGAGCAGGATTTAGCTGAGTCAAGGTGGCCGAGGCTCACGCAGCCTCTCCAGGCAGCTGACGGCGGGGTGGGGACGTGCCGGGGCTTCGCTCCTGCTGCAGGCACAGCCCCACAGGGCCCGGACTCAGGTGCATGGTGGTCCCGTACGGAGCAGTGGGGTCTGTGCAGGCACCCCGGAGCAAGGAGGCAAGAGAGTGGGGAGCAACCTCCTGCAGGGACCAACGTTGCTCCTGGCCCTGGTGCTGGTCCCGCTTCTGGTCCCATCCAGTCGTGTGAGCTGCCGTGGGGTCTGCAGAGGGCAGCAGGCACCGGTGGTCCCCACAGCCCTCCTGGTCCTGCCTGGGGCTCCGTCCTCCCAGCCTGGACAGGACCTGGGCCTTCAGTGGGGGGGTCTGGCAGAGCTGGACGGGGAGCTGCGGGGCAGGGGTCTGCTGGGGTGGGGGGCCCCAGGTGGTGGAGGGGAAGGGACCCCAGTATTGCCGCAGTGAGCTTAGGATGTGTCAGGTCGAGTGTCCTGGCAGCCTCTGAGGAAGGAAGGGCTGGGCTGGCCCCCAGTCCCTGCCTGGCTGGGACCCCAACACATCAAATCCTCCCAACCCCAGGGCCGAGGAGGGGGAGCAGGGCCCTGGCCACCCCGTTTCCCTGCCTGGCCTGGAGGAGGAGGAGGAGTTAAGGCGATGGCGGCCCTTGGCTCATTGCGGCAGGAACAGGGTGTTGCTGGTGCTGGCTCCTGGCGAGGCCAGGATGACGCCCGGGCGGCCCCGGAGCTCATTGGCCCGGCATGGCCCTGACTCACCCCAGGAAGCACTGGGGCAGGCAGGTGTCCGCACCCCGAAACAGCAGCACCTCTCCGGAGCTGCGGGCAGCGCGGGCACAGCCGACGGAGCTGGTGGAGACAGTCTGCCAGGATGGTGCTGAGGGCGGAGGGCAGCGGTGAGCTCGGTCTGAGGGGGAGGCGGGTGGGTGGCTTTGCATCTGCCCTGCTCCTGTGCCACCAGCAGTGCCTGGTGGTTTCAGGGCAGTGGGGCAGGAAGGTGCACAGGGGGTGAGCACGGCCTCTGCATGTCACAGGGGGCTTTGCTGGGAGCATGCGGGGAGAGGGAGGACATGCTGCTGCTGCTGCTCTCGGCTGCCGCAGGCCCCAGCAACCCAGGAGCCCGGGACAGACGGACGAATCCTGCCGGTGCCCCTTGCTGCCCACCAGCGTGCAGGGTCCTGGGCCTTGGCTGTGGGCAGCAGGAGCTGCGGGAACCCCGGGGACCCCTGTGCTAGGACCTCGTGCTGGTGGGGAGTGGGTGCTGATGCTGGGATCCCGCAATCCCACGCGACCCAACTCCCGTGTCGGGCTGAAGCCAGGGCAGCTAGTGCCCGCTCCAGCCTCCCGTCCCTGCAGCAACACTCTGCCCGCAGCGAGGGTCGTCGGCCTCTCGGAGCCGTTGGGGCTCCGCTCGGGTGCGGTGTAGAGCACCAGGGAGGGTTAACGCCCTCTTCCTTCCCCAGAAAAGCTCTTGCGTCTGGGGTTTCTCTTCCTCTGGCTGCTGCTGACATGGCTGGGCCGGTATCACGAGTGCTTGCTCCCTGCAGCAGCAGCTGAGCGGGAAGGGACCTTCCTGGGCTCGGGTACAAACGCACTGGTCCCCTCTGCCCTGCAGCATCGCCTCCTCTGCTGCACCTGCCCCGGGGCCTGCCGAGACCCCTGCTTGCAGGTGGGCAGGGGGAGGCAGAGCTGCTTCTGTCGGGGCTCGCTTGGCTGCCTCCAGCCCTCGGCCAGCTTGCCTCAGGGCAGGTTCGACCCTGGCACCGCATTTCACCTCCCCTGCAGCCACGGCCAGCAGGGAGGGTCCTGTGGCGCACGCTGCAGCCCGGGGATTTAGAGGTTTTGGTGTCTGGCAACGGGCGTGCGATGCAGCTCGGCCTCCCGCAGCAAGCCTGGGCTTGCTAGTGCCCTGGGTGCTGGGCAGGAAGGGCCGAGCACCTGCGGGAACGGCACTGGGGTGCCCAAATATCGATAAGCAAAGCCTCTGGTATTTTAAGTTTAAATAACTTTTAACCTGGTGCCATGAGCCGGGTTGTCTCATTCATACTTCCGGGCGTTGGAGACTAAAAATATTGGGAAGCATTGCCGTCGTGTCTGGAGGGATGGTGTCGCAAGCAGAGACTGCCTCCAACCTCGGCAGCGGGGGATTTTTGCGAAGGAGGAAGCTCGTCAGAAAGGCTGAGCGGAGCCAGGGAAGTGCTGAGTTTGGAGATTCGGTCTGCGCGGTCGCGATCACCCCAGGGGCACGTGCGACTCCCACGGGGCGGCGGCGGCGGCTCGGGGGAGAAGCGATGCGCAGTTCAGGACGGTGCCGGTCCGAAGGCACGTGGGGTCCCTGGGCGCTGGTGCGGGGCAGGCGGCCGGGCCGGGGGCGCTCCGGGTGAGTCCAGGCTGGCGGCACTGGTGGCCTGGAGACGGCGGCCGTGGCGGCACGCAGGGCCTCGGCAGAGCGGAGTGGTGACCTTTGGGAAGGAGAGGGGGTGGTAGCCCTGCCGGGTGCCTGTCCCCAGCACCCCCGGACAGGAGGTGGGAGGTGACACAAGGGCCGAGCCGGAGGGTGCTGCCACCTCCCTCGGAGATGGTGCTGGAGGGACGGGTCTTTGGCATCCCCTTGGTGTGGTGTGTGAGGGAGCTGCTGGAACCCCCTGGCAGAGGGGCAGCACGGGTGGTAGACGAGGGCCGGGAGCTGCTGGAGGAATGGGTGACCTTGGGGACAGGAGGGAGCAGGAATGAGACGCCGTGTCACTGTGGAGCAGTTCACGCGCCGGGGAGCACTAGGAATGTCCTGGGAGCTGTGGGGCTTGGCAGCAAGGAGGGGCGTGCGGCGGTCCCGGGCTTGAGCCTCCAGGATGGTGTTGGCGAGGGGGTGCCTGGCTCCTGCGGGGTGACAGGGAGGTGTAGATGTCATGGCGTGCAGGCAAGGTTTGTCCCAGGGGTGTGCCAGCCCCGGACCCTGGCTCAGAAGGACAAATCCAGAGCAGTGGGGGCTGCAAGGATGGCCAGGAGCTGGCTTTCTCCGGAGCTGGCCCGGTGCAGCAGAGCAACCTCTGGGTCCGTGCGGAGCCCAGTGCCGTGGGGCACAGCAGAGCCACCCAGCCGCAGCAGGGACTGGGGCAGGCACCGATCTCGTCCCGGCTGGGGTAGAGCAGAGTTAAACGGTGCTTGCCAGGGTGGCGGGGCTGAGGAGGAGGAGCGCTGGAGCTGGTCCAGGGTCCGCGCTGGTCCTCGCTGCCCTCGCTGTCCAGCCGCGGGCTGAATCAGCAGGAACCGGCGGTGCCCGGCTCCCCCGCGGCAGCCGCTGCCCGGCGGGGCGATGCCCCGGCACTCGCATTCCTGGCGTGCCGTCGGTGGCACTCGCGGGCTGGGGACACCACTCGCCAGCCCAGCTCCTCCAGGCACCCGGCAGCTCCACATCCCGGCTCCTGACAGGCCCCGGGCTGCTCCGGGAGCCTGGTGGGGATGATTCCCACGGCCACGCGTGCTGACCCGACTGTCTCTCTGCTCAGTGCCCAGTGACCTGACCCCGGAGGAGTGCCAGGAGCTGGAGAACATCCGACGGCGCAAGCAGGAGCTGCTGGCTGACATACAGGTGTGATGCTGAGGGCCACCACCCGCACACAGCCCCCCTGTCCTGGACACGGCAGCCTCTTGCTCAGGGCTGTCCCCTGGGAGGTGGGGGACAATCTCCCTGCTCGTGCCGCTGGGAACTCACTGCAGCCCCTTCCAGGGTCCCTCACCCTGCTGCTGGGAAAGGGGAGGGAGGGTGGCCCGGGTGATGTGGGGAGGAGAAGCTGTCCTGGCTGGGGCTGTTGGTAACGGCCGTGGGATCGGGGTGCGGTGCCCCAGACCTGCAGAGCCCGTGGCAGGAGCAGACACAGGCAGGGCCGTGGATCGGGTTGGTGCTCCCGTCCCCTTTCCTTGCCAGCTCCTGGCTCCTTGCAGCCCCTGGGGGCTTTCGTGGGCCTTCTAGGGCAGAAGTTTGAAGCTGCTGGAACTGCAGGGCAGGATGATGTGGGCCCGCGGGGTGGACGCCAGCGGCTGCTGCAGGGAGCCCGTGACCTGCTGCCCCCCTGCCCGGTAGTGCTGCCCCTGCCGGGTCCCAGGGCCGGGGCGAGGGTCTCAGCGGGGGACACGGGGCTGGGCTGGCAGTCGGCCTGCCCTGCGGGACTGAGGCACCCACGGCTTTTCCTTGCCCCCCCCCCCCCCCCGAGAGCTCCGGGCTGTGCGCTTGTGCCGTTCCGGTGGCACCGGCATCTCCGTGCCAGCCCCTCCCTGGCACGGGCAGGGACTGTGTCTCTGGGCCAGGGCACTGCGCTGGCAAGCGGCTGCGAGGTCAGTGCTCATCTGGGACACTCGTCAGTCGTGTCCCTGATTAAGGCAGCAGAGGCTAATTACTGCCATATGCTGGGCATGATCTAAAGGGATTAGGGAGTAATTTTGTTAACCTCTGAATCTCTTCCTTCCTGCCCGCTCAGAGCATGGCAATGCCGCAGAGGAATTAGCAGCGGGGAGCAGCCAGCCCCCTCCGCCAGTGCCCCCCGCACTGGTTCAGCCCCAACAGCTCTTGGGGTGGGAAGCAAGGGAGGAAGGAGCCTCCTGGGGGAATGGCCCTGGGGCTGGCTCCTGGAGCCCTGGTCCGTGGGGGTGCCCAGCCTGCTCTTGGAAGTGGGAGGGAAGGGCAGTCCCAGGCCCCAGCCCACCGTCAGGGCTGGGGGGCTGCCAGGCTTGGGGGGGAGGGTGGCACCTCCTGTCTCAGCGCGCTCTCTCCCCTCAGCGGCTGAAAGATGAGATAGCCGAAGTGACGAATGAGATCGAGAACCTGGGGTCCACAGAAGAGAGGTGAGTCTTCTGCTGCTCCGCAGAGCCCCCTCCCCTGCGGTGAGGCCGGCCCCGGCCGCCGGCTCACTCGCACCGTGGGAGCCATGGGCAGCCCCATCACGTGAGTGCTGGTGCTGGTGGCTTTCCCAGGCACCCTGAATTCCTTGGAGCGGCAGCAGGATCCCAGTCTCTACTGCTGCTCCCAAGGTCTGTTTTTCCAAGCCTCAGCCCCTCTGTCTGGCCACAGCGACTGCCGGACTTTGTTGTTCTGAGCTGGCGCAGGCAGTGCCAGCCTGGGATTAGGGGGTCCCGGCAGCCGCCGGGAGCTGACTCCTGGTGTCGTTTCCAATCACGCACTGGGGCATGAAGGCTGTCACCCTCACGCCGGCCCCACTGGGGCCTGGGGGCTGCTCTCCTCAGAGCCCCACCACACCCAGCATGCCCTGGCTTGCCCCCGAGCAGAGATGACCTGCTGGGATGCTGTACCCCCATGGATGGGGCACGGCAGCTCCTCTTCGCTCTGGGGCCTGGCAGGCCAAGAGCAGCCCCGTGCCACCCTGCCACGGAGCGGGGCGGACACGGAGCAGCGCTCCAGCTTCATCCAGTGTGGGTTCGATGCAGGGGGCCTGGCCTGGTCAAAGCGATCCAGGCTGACCCCTCCCCGCAGCGCTCTGCCCCAGGGGCAGGGGGGTGGCAGGAAGCGGCCGGGTCCCTCCTGGGTGCTCAGAGCTGCTTTGTGCCTTGCAGGAAGAACATGCAGAGGAACAAGCAGGTGGCCATGGGCAGGAAGAAGTTCAACATGGATCCCAAGAAGGTATGGCGGGGTGGGCTGGGCGGGGAGCAGGGCAGTTCACCAGCCTCTCTGGGGCTGGGCTGGGCTTTGCCGCCTCACGTACAGATGCCTGGCTGCCCGCTGGGGCTGGGGCAGAGCCAGCAGCCAGGGCAGGGGCTGGGGGGGCAGCGGGCGGGCTGACGGGGGCAGCAGCAAGCCCCAGAGCAGCTCCTCGTGCACCGCTCCAGGGCATCCAGTTCCTGATCGAAAACGACCTGCTGAAGAACACGTGTGAGGATATCGCTCAGTTCCTCTACAAGGGGGAGGGCCTCAACAAGACGGCCATTGGCGACTACCTGGGCGAGAGGTGCGCTGGCCTGGGGCGGGGCGGGTCTGCCACAGGTGCCCTGGGCTTTCACGGCCTGAGAGATGAGACATGGCAGCTCTTTGAGCTCATAAGGCAGCTGGGCAGGGGGTACGCGGGGGGCTGGGCACCTTGAGTGCCTGGGCAAGCTGGGGGGCTGTTCGATCTGCGGCTGGCCCTTGAGTGAGGCTGTGTGTGCAAACCAGCCCAGGACTCAAGTTGGGGGGTTGCTGCAGGTTTCCCCCCACAAGCCAGGAGAGTCTGGAGCAGGGCAGGGAGACGTGGGGCTGCTGGGCAGTCACAGGACTTGCTGATCACTCATCCCTCGTGCTCTGGCTTTGTTCCTGCAGGGATGAGTTCAACATCCAAGTCCTGCATGCCTTCGTGGAGCTGCACGAATTCACTGACCTCAACCTCGTGCAGGCCCTGCGGTGAGCGAAGGGGGCCAGGAGCTGAGCCATGTCCCATCGGGGGGGGGGGACACGACGACGACAGGCGATGGGCTGGCAGGGGGCTGCGGCGATGTGGCCGGGGGGCGTGTGGAGCCCCCAAAGCAGTGCGGTGCCTCACTCTTCGCAGGCAGTTCCTGTGGAGCTTCCGACTGCCCGGGGAGGCGCAGAAGATCGACCGGATGATGGAGGCTTTCGCCCAGCGGTACTGCCAGTGCAACCCCGGCGTCTTCCAGTCCACAGGTGAGCGCCTGCCCTGGCCCCTCTCCCCGGCCGTCCTGCCTCGCAGCTGACTTTCCCCTCCGCCCCTGTAGACACCTGCTATGTGCTCTCCTTCGCCATCATCATGCTGAACACCAGCCTGCACAACCCCAACGTCAAGGACAAACCCACGGCGGAGCGCTTCATCGCCATGAACCGTGGCATCAACGATGGGGGGGACCTCCCTGAGGAGCTGCTTCGGGTGAGGGATGAGACGTGGAGGGGCTGGGGCTGGGCTGCAGAGCTGGCTGGGCACAGTGGAGCTGACGCTGTGTATCATTGTACCAGAACCTCTACGAGAGCATCAAGAATGAGCCCTTCAAAATCCCTGAGGACGATGGCAACGACCTCACCCACACCTTCTTCAACCCCGACCGGGAGGGCTGGCTCCTGAAGCTAGGTGAGTGCTGGCAGCCGGGCAGGCGTGGCCCGGGGAGGAGCTGGGCCGTGGGTGCGATGCCCCTGAGCTGCGTGCACCTCGCCTGCTGGCCTGGCTCCTCCTCGGAGAGTCGAGAGGCTGGAGATGGGGGCACAGCCCCTGTGGGGAAGGCGTCGGTAGGTCCAGCAGCCCTCTGTCTTCCCTGGGCTGGTCAGCGGGAACAGACCGAGAGCTGACGAGGCCCTGCGGTGTGGCTGGGGGAGCGTCCCGGGGGCTTCTGCCTCGAGGTTTGGCAAGCCCCGGGGTGCGGAGCTGGTACAGGGTCCAGTGTTGGAGCACGGAGACCACGAGGCCCTTCTCATCACCGAGTCACAGCAGGGTCCTGTCGGAGCAGGCCCCCAGGAGCGAGCGGCGAGCTGCCCCAGGCTGCGTGCGTCCCCCCCTCCATGCCACAGACCAGTCCCTGCCTCACCTTCCCACAGCATTATCACCTCCGCATCCCGGCTCCACATGCAGGCAGCGTGCATGGCATCCCCGCTGCACAGCCCGGCTCTTGAGGCCGGCGAGCCCGCTCCACGCCCTGGCTCCTGTGGCTTCTCCTCTCGGCAGCTCTGGGGAATCCTCTGCCCGGGTGAAGCGAGGGGGGACGACGGGGCGCTGGTAGGAGCGGGGTCTGGTGGGGGCCTTTCCCTGGGGCTCTCGCTGGGGTCGGGACTCTGTCCTCTCACCGGGGGGTGTTTCTGCCATACTGCCACCCCCTTGGGACGGGAGAGGGGCCTTACCCCCGCACCGTGCCCAGCCCTAGGGCTGAGCAAGGGCCATCTGCCCCCCAGCTCTGGGATGGGGGGGACGCAGGGGAGAGCCCCAGACCTGCCTCTCCCGTCCCTGAACAAGCCCAGCGCCTCGCCGGCACCTGCCGCCATTGGGGCCATTGGTGCTGGGGGGTTGGAGAGGCGGTGGAGCAGCCGTGGGGCGGGGGGAGCCAGGTCCTGCGCCCCCCCGGCCGAGGAGATCCATCCCGCAGAGCCACAGCGAGCCAGGGCAGGTTGGCCCCTGCGGCGGTGCCGCCGGCACGGCCCCTCACGGCTTCCCTGCTGCAGCCCTGCCCCACTGACCCGCGCGGGGTGAGGGGGGTTCTTTGGGGTTTCCTCTTTTATTTTTTTTCCTTCTTTTTTTTTTAATTTTCTTTTCTCCCTCATTTGTATGTTTCCATGATTTTGGCTCTTCCTTTCCTTGCCCCCAACTCCAGGAGGTACGTACCCCTCTCCCTGCTCTGCTCACGCCGCTGGGGCTTCGTTTCCTTTTCGTTTTTAATTGCTGGTGATTAGTCTCATTGCTGCTGCTGCTAACCGCCCGCACCGCTCCGGGGACCTCGCCTGCCGAGGGGACAGCCCCGCTCCCGCCACTGCCAGGGTGGGGACGCGGGGTCCCGGCCCCACCGATGCCAAACGCTCCCCAAGGCCTGCCGGCCCCCTCCGCTGCCCTGGTGCCCCCCACGGCCCGAGGACGGACGGGGCCGTGGCCGCTCCTTGGCAGGGGCTGCCCGCCACTCCCGGCTTCACCGTGGCCGCAGGCAGCTTGGCCCGGCCGCAGCGGGTCTTTGCCTCCGGTGCCACAAGGGATGGGGGCGGGTTTGGGTGTCCTCAGGAAGGGCCCCAGCCCGTGAACGGGGGGCTGGGGGCGCTGAGTGCCTGGAGCTGGGTGGGAGCAGGCAGGGACCGGCTGCACGGTGCCCTGTGCCACGCCGGGGGCTCGTGGCAGTCCCCGTGCTGGGTGCTGGCACTGCCCCGGCTCCACCACCTGCAGCACCAGCGTGCTGGGGAGTGTTGGTGCTCCCCCCGGGACTGCGCTGGCCCTCGGTCCTGTACGGCTCTGCAGGCTGTGCCCGGCCTCGCGGAGCCCTGAACCCCTGGCACGGGGCCTCTTCCCACCCGCAGCCGCGGAAGAGGAGGTGGCCCTGGGGACAGTCAGGGGCTGGAGAGGGTCAGACCCCGGGTTTTGGGGTGGGCTTGGCTGGAGGGAGGCAGAGGGGCTTTTTCTAGGAAATGCTGGCCCCAGCCTGGGGCAGGGACTGGGGTGGGCGGCCGGCTGACACGGGGGAGCGGGGAGGCACGGGGCCTTCCTGGCGGGGTGGGGGAGATGAGAAGGGCCTCCAGCGCCCACGGTGCCTCCTCGCGTCCATGCCGGACCCGGGCAGCATGGCCTGGGCGCTCGTGCCACGGTGGCAGCACATCCGGCACCGCTGTGGTGGCCAGAGCACGTCGGCGGTGGAGGGGGAGCCGGGCCCAGGGTGAGCTGTCCCTGAGCCCAGGAGGCAGCTTCTCCCTCTGTGGTGGCCAGTGGTCAAACTCCCTCTGACCAAAAGTCTCTGAGCCGTGGCCCTGGGCTCGTGCCGTGCCCCAGCACTGGGCTGCGCCGGCCGGGACGGAGCGGGACTGTGGTCAGTGCAAACAGAAAGTCCCCACGTCCTCCCGATTGCCGCCTGGCTGCAGCGTCCTCTGGCCATGCCGAATCCGTGTTTCGGGTGGGACGGGCGCAGCGCTCCCGGCCCAGTGCCCCCGCCGCCCTCCGCCTCCATCCTCATCCATCTGCTTTCCGCTCCTGCTCGTGCCCTGCCCGGCGTGGTGTGTGCTGCCTGGCTCTGCTTGCGCCCTGGCGCCCGGTGCTTGCCTGTGTGTGTCCGCGTGGGCTCCAGCTCTGCCGTCGCCTCCGTGTGCCGCGAGCCTCCCGGCGCGTGCCCCGGCCGCGCTGCACCGGGGCTGCACCTAACGTGCCCCTCTCTGCTCCCAGGAGGCAGGGTGAAGACGTGGAAGCGGCGCTGGTTCATCCTGACCGACAACTGCCTTTACTACTTCGAGTACACGACGGTCAGTGACGTTCGCTCAGGGCGCGCAGTGCCGGGGTGCAGGGCTGGCCGCTTGCCTCCTGCCGCGCAGGGGTGCCGGTGACTGCAGGGGTGCAGGGTGCGGCCCTCGGGCCAGGCAGCCTGTGCAGAGGGGTGTTGGGGAGAGGGGTGTCTGCGGCATCCAGCCCTGCCTGGGGCACGCAGGGGGGTCTGGCGGCGTCCAGCCTCCAGCTAAAGCCTCTGCTTGGTGCCACCAGGATAAAGAGCCCCGTGGCATCATCCCCCTGGAGAACCTGAGCATCCGTGAGGTGGAGGACTCAAAGAAGCCCGTGAGTGCCGCAGCGGGGTTCCCCAGGGCCGGGGGGCGAGGGGGCAGCCCTGGTACTTTGCTCGGGGCAGGGAAAGCCGGGGTGTGCTGCAGCCCCCCAAGGGGTGTTCCTGGGAGAGGCAGGAGGGTCCCACAGCGGTCACTGCCTCCACCTGGGTGCAGACCCGGGGCCGGTCACTACAGCGTCCAGGGGTGGTGCCAGGGTGGCACATCTGGGGACCGTGGGGTGACAGTCACAGCGTGTCTATCCCTCTGCTGCGTTGGGGTGGCTGTTCCAGGGGAGCACCTGCAGCCCCGGTGCTCTGCCATGTCCCTCCCAGCCCGGGGTCCCCTTTGGAGGTGGGGGCTGCCTCTGAACCATCTCCTCCCTCCCAGAACTGCTTTGAGCTCTACATCCCCGACAACAAGGACCAGGTGATCAAGGCCTGCAAGACGGAGGCGGATGGGCGCGTGGTGGAGGGGAACCACACCGTGTACCGCATCTCCGCCCCCACGCCCGAGGAGAAGGAGGAGTGGATCAAGTGCATCAAGTGAGTGCTGGGAGGAGCGGAGGGCACAGCGCTGGGCAGGGGTGCAGCAGGGACCTGTCTGCTGTGCTTGAGCCGGGGCAGAGCTTCCCGGGGCACTCCGCAAGGTCTGGGGGGAGCGAGCTTTGCCGGGGCCACAACGGGACCTGCCCGAGGCCCTGCCAGGAGGGTCAGCCCCGACCCTACAGCAGCTTTCGCCTGGCCGCGAGGCCAACCAGAGCCCTCGTTCCCCTGCCAGGGCGGCGATCAGCCGGGACCCTTTTTACGAGATGCTGGCCGCCAGGAAGAAGAAGGTCTCCTCCACCAAGAGACACTAGCAGCCTCCGCTGGCCCTGCGAGGCGGCTGTGCCCCCGGCAGCCCGAGCGTCCCATCTCCCCGGAGGGCTGCGGGGCTGGGGCCGCGCTGCAGCCTGGTCACAGGACTCCGCTTCAGCTTCGCCGTTTCTTTACTGTGGGGAGAGGGAGGGGGCACAGGCGTCTTGGTGGCTCTGGACCCCCGTCACTGCCTCATCTCCAGGACAGCATCTTCACGGGCAGGAGCTGGTACACCGATGTGGGGAGCCCTGTCCTGCCCTGGGCTCGGCTGCAGGATGGTGATTGCACCGCGCGTGTCCTCCCCTCCCACCTCAGCCAGCCGGGCCACCACGGGCACCCTCCCTGCTCCTGTCCCCACCAGCAAGCTCCAGCCGCCCATGTCCCCCCCAGCACCCGTGTCCTGGAGCACTCAGGCCATCCTATCGGGAAGGTGCACGGCTGGCAGTTACCAGCTGGTGGTTTTGGGGCGCTGCAGGCGCCGGAGCGAAGGGTGGCAGCCCCGGGGGGGCTGGGGGGGCCGTGGAGACACGACTCCTGACCCTCGTTGTAGCGGGCCTGGGTCTGCCCTGGGCTTCCCCACGCTGCTGCCTCGGGCCCTCCCGGCTGTCCCCTGCGCCAGGGATGCTCCCAGCGGGCACGGGGAGGGCGGGGGGGTGTCACCGTCACGGTGTGCGGTGCTGCCACATAGTGCACAGTGTCGCCAACTGTGGGGTGCCGGAGCTCGGATGGGAGTCCTGGTCTGGCAGCGCGGGGTGACATTGCCCCTGGCACGTCCTTGCAGCGAGGGGCAGGGATGACCGTGCTGGGGTGGCCGTCGTCTCCTCCCGAGCAGGTGGTGGGACGTGGTCGGAGCCCGCGCCAGGGACGGCAGCTGTCGAGGGGCTCTGGCCGGGCCAGGGGCTGCAGCCCCTCTGCCTTGCGAACGCCCGTGTCTTGTCCCGCACCCCGGCCCCCTCGCAGGGTCTAGAGGGAGGCGCCTGGATCAGTATTAGTTTATTTATCAGAGGTGTAAATACTCCTGTATAGTTTTCTCCTTTTAGATTATTTTGTATGTTGGGTTGTTCTGTGCAGAGGCCTCTCCGGAGGGTGGGGGGTGGCAGAATTTTTTATTCTAACTTTTTTTTTTTTTTTTTTTTTTTTTTTTTTTGCCACGGCCTTGTAAACGAGTGCTGAGGATTGCAGCAAATAAACACTGAACTGCACTCAGCCCCAGCCTCCTGTGCTTTGTGTGCGGCTCGGGACAGGCAGGAGCCCCCGGCCTGCCCCCCACCAGCCCCTGCCCTGTGCCCTGGCTTTGTGACCTGATTTGTGCTTCTCCCAGCCCCGTGATTTCGGTGCCCAGCACCACAGCGATGCCACGTTGGGCAAAGCTGGCAGTGCCGCAGCCAACATGATCCTGGTCTGAGCCTCTGCCTGTTCCCGTCCAAAGCCTCTGGTCTCTTGGTGCGAGGTGTTTGTGTGCCTTGTGTCCCCGCCAGCTTCCCTTAGCTTCCCCCCAGCCACCAGGAAGGTGCCTTGGGGACCTTGCCGCAGGGTGCAGGGTGGCCATGCCGGGGCAGGATGGCTCCTGGTCCTGCATCCTGCGTGCCACCCACCCAGTGTGCACGGGCCTGGGACAAGGAGAGGGGTGGGACATCCCCTCGGGTACATCCCAGCCCTCGTCTGACAGCTCTGCCCTGTGGCAGAGGCTGGGGGGGGGGGGGGGGGGGGATCGTACCCAGGTGGTACCAGCTGTAAATGGGAATGTGATCTACAGCCCAGTCGGGGCTAAGGGCAAGCTGGGAACCGCAGAGCCTGCACAGCAAGAGACCTGGGCCATGGTGGGGAGCCGGGCAGAGCCAGGGGCAGCCCCTGCCGCAGCCCCTGCCTGCCCTGTGCCTCGGAGGGGGCAGCCCTTGGCACCACGTCGTGAGTGCAGCCAGGGTGGGTGACAGGCCAGGACGCTGAGGGGGCCGGGGAGGCAGCCCTGCAGTCCCGAGGTGGTTGGGGCTGGTGCCGGTGTCGGTTGGGGCTGGTGCCGGTGTCGGTTGGGGCTGGTGCAGGTGACAGTTGGGCTGTGGACGGTGGCTGGAGGCTGTTTGAGGGCTGAGGGGTGTGACAGGCTGGGGAGCGGTAGGGCCAGGCAGGATTTGGGCAGGCTAGGGGGGGTGATGGGACCAAGGACTTGAGGGGTGACGGGGCCAAGGGTGGGAAGAGGCAGGTGGGGGGTGGTGGAGCCGGGGCAGGGGGGCGATGGGGCCAGGCAGGGGCGGGGTCGGCAGCTCCCCGTGAGGCTGCAGTGTTGCGGGGGGAAGGCTGAGGGCAGTGGTAGGGGGCAGCAAAGGGTGGGTGGAGGGATTGGGGTGGGGGGTCTGCACAGCCCCTGGCTGAGCTGGGCTTTGC
Organism: Leptosomus discolor; assembly: GCF_034619465.1. Classification (NCBI taxonomy): domain Eukaryota; kingdom Metazoa; phylum Chordata; class Aves; order Leptosomiformes; family Leptosomidae; genus Leptosomus; species Leptosomus discolor. The sequence continues at coordinate 5,271,904 of NC_141405.1, forward strand.
CGGCCCCCCCTCCCCCCCAGGCACCCGGGGGCCGCGGCCAAGCCCAGTGCCGGCGGGATGGCGGCGCCAGATGAGCGGCACAGCTTCCTCGGGAGCTTCGCCAGGCTGCTGCTGCGGGTCCAGCCGGAGAAATGGAGCGAGTTTGCGGGCAGCAAGGAGGCCGCGGCCGTGCTGGATGAGTTCTTCGAGCAGCAGGACGTGCAGGAGCTGGTGCTGGGGCAGACCCCCGCCGGGCAGCTCCTGCCGACCAGCCACTTCCCTCCCGCCCTCGCGAGCAAGGGCATCTACTTTGTGAAGAAGAAGAGGGAGAACATCACGCGGGAGAACTGCCAGAGCCAGCTGCTGGTGGGAGACATCAGCCCCTCGCCCGTGGAGCAGCTCATCACCGTGGTGGAGGAGGTGAGTTGCCCCTCAAGGGTGGGCGCTGGGCGTGGGTTTGGGGCAAGCGGGGTGAGCCGAGCTCCCCGCGCACACCGCTGCCGCCTGGGCACCCACTGCAGGTGCTGTAGCCAAAACTTTAGGTGAGCTCAAAGAGAAGCTAAATTAAACTAATAGAGGAATAATTGCCCGCAGTCCTGGCCCTGGCCTTGCAGTGGTTGCCAGTCGCCCGTCCCGCTGGTGGGCTGACCGAGCCCTACCAGGACACCGAGCTGGGTGAAGGTCACAAGCCCGGTTTTCTCCCAGGCCCCAGCTGGATCGGTTCCTCCCTGTGGTTTTAAAAACTCAGCGTAATTCCCCCTTCCCTGTGCCCCGCAGCTGGGAAATGCCTGAGTGGATTTCTCTCAAATTTCCCAGTTCCGCTCCGAGAACTGCCAGCCCAGAGCACCCGAAAGCTGAGTCAGGCCCCAGGAGCCCCCGCGATTCCTCCTGCTCGATGCCGGGGTGCGGAGACGGGAGTTGGAGAATCCACAAAAGACTCAATATGAGTTATATCAGGAAACTCCTTTTATTGTGCAGATGCACTTTCTTATATAGCATAATTTTCCAAAGTCATCATGACTTGCAGTTTTTCATAAACTCCAATTGTGCTATACATACATCAGTCATCTGCTTCTACCTATCACTTTACTATTAATACTAATGCGTTCTGCCTCATACGGATGTTAGCTTCTAATTCTTCTATTCTGACCCTCAAGGCCGAAGCGTCCTTGAGGCCTACTATGTTAGTTTAGACAAACTGTTCAACAGAGTTTTCCTTGTGCAGGCCCTCTAGCATTCCATGCCTGTTTTCAGCGAGCTACGCTCCCACAATTCCCCCTTTTTCATTTTGCACAAATAAAACTCTGTGAACGAGACTCGATATGCCTTTCTGCAGCAAATTCCATACAAAGCCTAACCCTAGCAATAGCAATATAATTATAATAAGCCATCTTTGGCAAATATGCCTTCTTTGATTAAGCCTAGTGACCAAGGGGAGAAATTTCCAAAGATGCTTGCAGCCATGAGTCAAACAAATTCGTATCCTTCTGAATCTTTTGGCTGTGCTCCTTCAGCCACCGCAACTGCTGATGAATCGATTCTCCATGATCGCTCAGGTTGAAGCAACACATCCCTTGGACATCTTCACACCCATGATCTTGTGCTAGAAGCAAGAAATCAATAGCTGCACGGTTCTGCAAGACCGCATGTCTTAAGCTATTTTGATCTAATAGCATCTGTTCTAGTATTTGCGTAGTCACATTCGACTGCTTTTCTGACCAGCAAGCTAATTTCTCTATTTGCTTGCCCCCCTTTTTTTTTTTTTTTTTTGTGAAAAGAGGCAAAGTGCGGTTAACAACATATCTTCTATATAATAACAATAACACTGCGTCTCACTCACGCATTCAAATATTGGTAACCAATTTTACACTATCACACAAGGAGCTTCTTTACACCATTCACACAAAACATACAAGAAGACACCTGCAAACATGATTACTACAATAGCAACCACCGCACCAAGCAGACTAACCCCATTCACATAGTTAAATATCAGTGCGAGTGGTGAAAATACACATTGACATCAATGCCGATTGGTGCACAGTGTGAACATTTAGCAAATTACAAAAAACAGACCAGAAAGAATACCTTTTTCCGTAGATGGACCTTGTCTGCCCCTGCAGTGAGCCAAATTGAGTCAGGGAGCCCCTCCGAGAAAGGGTCCTGGGGCGCGCCTAGGGAGTCCCAGTCCTCATTGGCTCCTGCAGCCGGACAGAGATTGTCGCATCTGGGTTGTCAACTGAATCTGAGAAAACTCAATAACAACTAAGTGTTATCAAGCAGGTATTCTCCATTCTCCATTGCACTTCAAGAAATCTGTCAAAGGCTTTTATATATTTTATGCAGATCCCCCTTTTTTGTTTGGGTTTTTTTTTTTTTTTTTAGATTATCTTTACAAGGAACTTGAGAGCTCTTTCATAATGAATACTGCTTTTCAAATTACACAACTTTATAGGCAACCTGTAAATGAATCCTGAATTTCTTTGCCTGCTTTAGATAAAATGCCTCATATTTTACAGTCAGCTAACATCCAGAAAAAAATAGCATTATGAAGCTTTCTTTTTGACCAGACACATACAGATCATAAGGCAGTTTTAAAACAAGGACCTGCTTTGACCCTATTGCAATGACTGAAAAATTAAGCACTTTTTAAACTTGCCTGGCAAGCACAAACCTACAGCGCAATTAGAATTTGGTACGCCGTGTAACTGCGGAAGTTTGATTTACAGAGGGACTGAAATGAGTTTACCTTGGCTCATAAAGTGACCCATTGTCCCGTAATTGAAACATCTCTTTTGCTTGCCTCTCTCCTTTCTATCTATGAGGGGTTGAACAGCACTGTATACAGCAGCAGCAAGTAAGGACGCGGTACCATTGGTGCGTTCTATAACTTCAAGCATATCAGCTACTTGTGCATCTCTGGGTAGGGTACTTAAAGCTCTTTTTGTTGTACCATTAGCATTCTCAAAGGCAAACATTTTAAAAACCTTTTCCTTCATTCCCTCATCCAAATCTGGATGACTTCTAATAACCTGATATAAACGATCAATAAAAGAAGGAAAACTTTCTTGTGGACCCTGCTTAATGTTGGCAAAGGAATATACCTTTCCTGGTTCCCTGATTGAAGTTATTGCTTGGTAAGCTAACTGCTGTGACAATTATAATACCTCTCCTATAAAACCTTGTTGTAAAGCCGCGCTCGCAAAAGGACCTTGGCCTGTTAGCATTTGTGCTTGTACCCCATACAATGGATCCCCTTGCTGCCTTGGTCATGCAGCCTCCTGGTCACAGAGCTGTTGCCAGGCCTTGGAGAACATAAGCTGCTGAGAAGGGGACAAAAGAATGTTAGCAATCTGTTGTGAATCAAGTGGCAACAAAACACCTGCTGTAAAAATAGATTGTAATAATTGCTGAGTATAACTAGATTGAAGCCCATATTGTGATACTGCTAAACGTGCTTTTTCAAGGATTTTCCAATCAAACGGTTCCCATTTTCTACCTCCTGCCTGATCTGTAACGATAGGAAAGGCAGAAGGAAGAAAATTTCCTTCAATTAGGGCATCACGAATAACTCCTTCCCATCTTCGTCCTGCTTCTTGTTCATTTAATAGTGTATTTGAAAATGAAGTAGTTGGCACAGGCATTTGCGACAAAGGCACTGGTAGTGATGACGGTGCAGCAAAAGGATTATGAGTCGCAACGTTTTCTGGCTTCTTCTTGTTGCTGTCCGCTGCGGTACTGAGTGCCGATAGTTTGTTTATGAGTTGCTGTAGGACTTCATCAAGCAGCTCCTCTTTCTGCTTTTGTTTTGACATGATCCCTGAAGAAAGAGAGTCTTCCTGTAGGCGGGTCGTTGTGACGTCGGGATAAAGGCGGGATTCTACTGGTTCACGTACTTGTCCCTTTTCTTTGCCCGCGACCTCTTGTAGTTTTTCTGCGTTCTCCGCCGAGTCCCTTGTTACTGCGATCGGGTCGGCGCCATGATGGCGCACCTCCTCCTCCGCGGGTGCGGTCCCCGCGGAGGCCCCACCAGCCCCCGAACTCGCGGTCTGGGTCTGATCGGGGTGAGATTCCGCAGTCGTTTCACGGCGAGGCGCGCGCCTTCCTTTTCTCTCCTCCCGCCTGGTAACTCTGTGAGTCACCGCTTTTCCTCCGGCGGTGCGCTCGGCCCCCCCGCAGGGCACTGCCCATCGCGGGGGGGGAAAAACGGCGGCGCAAGCGGGAAGACCTCAGACCCGGGAGACACCTGGGGTTTCGTAAATACCAACGAACTCTCGACCGCATTAAGTCGTCTCACGGCGGCAGCCGGCACCGATAGTTCCATTTTATACTTTTTTAAACAGTTAGTTACTTCCCGCCACGGCGCCCCCAGCCTTTCTGCCGTTCGGTCCTTATCAATAACCGCATCCCATAACGAGTCCCCACATCTACGCCCCTCGGACACATCAAACAATGTGCTTGAGTCCGAGAAATGTCCTTTTACATATCCCGAAGTATAAAGAGATATTGAAGTCTTTTTTCCAATATTTACACCCAGCTTTCCCAGAAAGCTTTCCAATAGTGATAAAGTTACTTCTTTTTCCATTATCTTACCGCAGTGTCGAGTTTCTTTTTTTTCCAGCTTTCCCTGATGGGCCGCCTGTTTTCTTTTTCTCCGGCTTTCCCTGATGGGCTGCCTGTTTTCTCCGGCTTTCCCTGACGGGCTGCCTGTTTTCTCCTTTTCTCCACCGAGCTCCAACTCTGCTGCAGAGGCGAGCTTAATTTCCCCGAACGTGAGTCCTGCTCATTCTTTGGGTCCCTGTTCGGGCGCCACTTGCAGAGACGGGAGTTGGAGAATCCACAAAAGACTCAATATGAGTTATATCAGGAAACTCCTTTTATTGTGCAGATGTACTTTCTTATATAGCATAATTTTCCAAAGTCATCATGACTTGCAGTTTTTCATAAACTCCAATTGTGCTATACATACATCAGTCATCTGCTTCTACCTATCACTTTACTATTAATACTAATGCGTTCCGCCTCATACGGATGTTAGCTTCTAATTCTTCTATTCTGACCCTCAAGGCCGAAGCATCCTTGAGGCCTACTATGTTAGCTTAGACAAACTGTTCAACAGAGTTTTCCTTGTGCAGGCCCTTTAGCATTCCATGCCTGTTTTCAGCGAGCTACGCTCCCACACCGGGGGCATTTGCTCGTGTGCCAGCCCCTGACCCCGCTGGGTGCACTCACTGTGCAGCTCCCAGTGCTTCCCAACCCACGAAAGCTGGAAACCCACCATGGGCTGAGGGGTCTCCTGATCATGCTGACGAGAAAAACACCAGCAAAACCCATCAGTGGCTGCTGGAGCCGTGGCTGGGCTGAGGCCACGCTCAGACAGGCAGCAAGAGGCGACGCTGTGCGAACCAGCATGGCTGCGCGCTGCCCCTTGCAATGGGAGAGCCTGACCAAGCACCTGACCGCGCGTCCAACCGAGCGTCCAACTGAGCATCCAACCAAGCCCTCTCCTCTAGGTCCTGTCCCCCCTGCTCCTGAGCGAGGAGAACACAGCGGGCTGGCCCAGGGTTGTGGTGGAGGACGTCGTGCAACAAGTCCACCAGCTGAGGAATGAGATGTTTGTGATGCGTGGGAAGATCCAGGGGAAGCTGCTGCTCCCGCTGCCAAAGCACCTGGACAGCCAGGATGACTCCAGCACCGTCCTGGACTGGTGGGTGCTGCCGGCACCGCTCTGTGCCATCAAAGCCCACCAGGGTCCCGGGGCACCATGAGTCCCTCTGGGAGGGACAGGAGCTGGGACACCAGTTTGGTCCCTGAGCATCCGTGGGCGCAGTCACCCCTCAGAAGCAGAGCGCCTTCGAGAGGCTTGTGCCAGGCTGCTGTGCTGGCAGAGGTGGCCCCAGGCAGGCACACAGGGCTCCCCCGGGGTGGTTCGGGGCCAGTCCCAGCGCTGGAGCAAAACCCAGCTGCCTTTCAGCCTGGCACGGCCAGTGGACATTTCGGTGCTGCGGTCCATTGAGACCACCGTCATGGAGTGGTCCCACCAGATCGGAGACATCCTGAGCAAGGACTCAGCGCAGCCTCTGCTGGAGGGGCTGCACCCCCTGCCCAGGACCGAGTTTGAGTTCTGGCACACCAGGGCGGTCAACCTGCAGTGCATCAACGACCAGGTACCCCCTCACCCACGGGTGGCCAGTGGCCATTTGTCCCCGGTGCTGAGCCCACCACCTCTCTCCCCTGCCAGCTGTTCTCACCCCGAGTGATGGCGCTGGCCAAGATGCTGGAGAAGGCCGAGAGCTGCTACTGGCCACGGCTCCAGAGAATGTTTAGGGACGTTAGGGCTGGTAAGCCCTGGGGCGACGTGGTGGGCAGCTGCCTCTCACCTCTCCGGTGAGCCTTCCCCAGCCCTGACACAGAGTTTCTCCCCTGGGCCAGGGCTGGAGGAAGCCAACGACATCAGCCTCCACCTGCAACCGCTTCGGATCCTGCTGGAGGAGATGGAGCAAGTGGATTACTCCCAGGTAAGTTGTATGTGGCAAAATAAGCAGGCACTCCCTGGCTTCCTTGTCCGGGTAGAGGTGGTGGCGCTGAGCCCCAAAGGCTGCGTGCGGGTGCGGATACAGCCCCGTGACCCTCGTTAGCGCAGCCCCGGCCCCGCACTAACGGGTCTCTGCTCCCGCAGCTGCAGCCCTACGTGGACAGGGTGCTGTGCACCGTCCGCCTGCTCTGGGCTCACTGCCAGCACTACAGCTCGCCCATCCATGCCATCGTCATCCTGCTGGAGATCTGCAACCTCCTCATTGAGATGGTAGGGCCACGGGGCCGGCGGCAGCTCCGGCACTGAGCCGCCACCACCCCCTCCAGCTGCCCCGCTGTGGGACCATCAGCGGGAGGGGTGACATGGGGCAGGCATGGGGAGCCCGGCTGGGGTGACATAGGGACACCCCAGTCAAGGGACCAGCAAAGACCCCACGCAGGGCTGGAGAGGGTTTGGGGCAGGTGTGGGGTGCAGGCAATGACTGGAGAGCCCGTGGGGCCGGAGGACGGACAGGGGCAGGAGGAGCTCTCCCATGCTCCCCTCTGCCGACAGCCCCTGCCTGCATCTCTCTGCCCTAGACCCATAACTTCCTGAGCCCCCAGGACGTGATGAAGGGGCTGCAAGGAGAAACCAAAGAGACCTTGGGGGGAATCAGGCTGAGCATTGCCACCATAGAGAAGCTCTACCAGTCCTACAGCACTTACTGCTGCGACCTGACGTCCACGTTGTTCCCGGTGGGTGCAGGGGACAGTGAGGGTCCACCTGGCCCTGTCCACGGCAGCTCCACTTGCTGATAGCCCCTCTCCACTTCCAGAAGCAGTCACAGGTCTGGGAAATCCCCCACTCCGTCATCTTCAGGAGAATGGACCCCTTCTTGCACAGGCTCAAGATCATCGAGGTGACAGCATAGCGTTTTGGCGCACAAGCTCCCCTGCCTTGGGGATGCCAGGGTTGTCCCCTGAGAGCCGCTCAGGGGCAAACTCTACTCCAGCCCCGGGGTGGGCTGGGGCCACCAGCGCAGGCGAGGAGCCGAGGGGAGGTGGGAGCCCAGCAGTGGTGCATTGCTGGAAGTGCAGCAGCATGGTTCCCAGTACAACACCAGTACTCCATGGCCCTGGGGCCAGATTGGCAGCCCCAGCCAGGCTGCCCTGGGAAGGATGATCCTGCAGCAGCTCCTGCACCCAGAGCGCCGGGCTCGGGGAGCCGGGGTTTGTCACCGAGAGGAGCCGGGTGAGACGATGGTTTGTGCTCGCCAGGAGCTGTACCAGACAGCTATTGACTTTCTGAAGCTGGAGAAGGCAGAGCTGGGAGGAGCGAGAGGAAACATCCTCAGGAGCCGGCTGTTTCAGCTCCGCGAGGAGGTCTCTGAACTCATCAAAAGTTTTGCTGATTGCAAATATGATCCCTTAGATCCCGCGGGAGAGGTGAGTGAACGCTGGTATGGACATGTGAGCATTTGCTAAGTGAAAAAAAATCACTTGCCAGAAAATGCTGGAAGAGCTGCGTGTGAAACTGTCCCATGGCCGCACGTGTGCTCACTTTGGGGCAGGTCACGGGGCTCCGGGCTGTCCGGGCTCTGCGAATCCTTCAGGAAGGATTTGGGAAGGAAGTGCAAAGGCTGCGCCGCCTTAAATGGTTTTGCTCCTACCGGCAGGAACTGAACAAAGACTTTGCAGAGTTCCAGAAGAAGATTCAGGATGTGGACAGGCAGTTGGCCACCATCTTCTGCCAAGGCTTTGATGACTGCAACTGCTTGGCATCCGCTATGAAGGTACACGTGCTCCCCGGGCTGGACGGGTCCTGCCCTCCCTCGGGCACAGGGTCCTTGCCTGAGCGCCGGGGCTGGCAGCAGGCACGCTGCACCGCGCTGGGGAGTCACCGCGGGGGTGTCCTGGGATCCGCCCCGGCGACGCTCTGGAGCACAGACGGCAACGCCTCTTTCTCCTGCAGTTGGTGCACATGTTTGCCGCCTTCCTGGAGCGACCCCTGATAAAGGCTGAGGTTTCCCCCTGTTACTCAGCCCTGCTGGGACTGTTCCAGGCCGAGCTGGAGCAGGTGAAGGCTCTGTATGACGCCCAAACCACTTCCCCGCCGCCGTGTGGGGCAGCCCCGGCCCTCAGCAAAAACATGCCGCCGGTGACCGGGCAGCTGCAGTGGGCTCTGGAGCTGGAGCAGCGGCTGGAGGGGCCACACAGGGACTTGTTCGCCATCGACCACCCGTACGTGCAGGTCACCCCAGGGGGACGCGGGGCAGCAGCCGGGGCAGGATCTGGCCCGGTGTGTGTCTCCCCCCTGTGCTGCTGCAGCAGCTGCTTCTTTGTCACAACCTTGACAGCGTGATGGTCAGTGCTGAAGCCAAACTGCTGTCCGGGAGGTATGAAGAACTGATGGGGCTGCTGCGAGGTTACCGAGAGAAGGTCTACGAGGAGTGGGTGCGCGGAGCCGGCCAGGACTGCCTCTTCAGCCTGGAGCAGCCCTTGATCCTGAGGGACCCTTGCTCTTCCCTCCTCAGCGTGAACTTCAGCAAAGAGGTCGGTGCTGGTGCGGGCAGCCAGCCTGGCACAGGGGAACACCAGCGATCCCCCACCTGGGTGCAAATCTGACTTTCACAAAGGCTCTGGTGAGAGAGATTTCAGGTTTTACTAACAAGCCTTTTCTCTGCCTACTGTGTCTTGCAGCTTGTCACCGTTCTGCAGGAGGTGAAGTACTTGCACTTCCAGCAGCAGAAGGATATCCCGGGCAGTGCCGAGAGCCTCTTTGCTCAAAATGAGACTTTCCAAATGTTTGTGGACAACCTCAGTCTTATCGTTGGCTGGTACAACGAGGCAGGTTGCAAAGGGGAGATAATTCGGCTGCTTTTCCATGCCCTGAGCGCCAGCCAGGCTGAGGCTGGCTGGGGACCCCCCAGGGGAGAGGATCTTATGAAACGGGTCCTGGAAGCCTGTGAGGGGTTGGGGTACAGCAGGGACATCAACTGCACCCCGGGTCCCTGCCTGACCCATGGCTGAGCCAAGCTGCTCTTGCTGCCGTCCCACCGGCCTCCCTCCACCCCCCAAGCTCCGTGTCGGTGGGGTGGGCACCCCACTCCCCTGTAAAACCGGTGCCCTGGTAAGCATGTCCCAGCTGGAGCGGGGTCGCTCACCGGCAGACACGTCGGCTCCGCAGGTGAAGCGGAGTCTGCTGCCAGAGGAGCTGCGGCTGGTGGCGGGGGAGCTGGGGGCTGTGGACAGGCGGCTGGCCAGCGCGGAGCACACCCTGTTTTGGCACCACGAAGGTACAAACCCAACCTGGGCCGCCCCAGGCCAGAAATCCCCTTTATGCATTTCGGGGGGGCGTCCCCGGCCCCCAGCACCATCCCGCCTCCCACCCAGCGGCCGCCCTTGGGTCCCCACAACCACCACACCCGACCCGCAGACCCCTGCCCTGCAGGCGTGGGGGAGCAGGGGGGGCAGGAGGGTGGCAGCGTGCCCCTGCACCCCGGTGGTGAAGAGCCCTGAGGTGCCCCGGCCCCGCTTGCTCCGGCCGCGCTTGCTGCCTTGGAGGCATCGATATAACCTGTCCAGCTTGGACGCACATTTTCCTCCCAGGTGTCCTGCAGTACACCCGAGAGACGAGAGATGTCTTGTACGACCTGCAGACCCGGGTCCAGAAAGCCAAGTTAAACGTGGAAAACATCACCCAGCTGATGGAGGTAGCTTTTTCTGGTGCTTTACAAGGGCTTTCCTGGGACGCCTCCTGCAGGGATTTACCTTTCCCCAGCACAGTGCAGCAGCCCTGTCATCTTCTCCCTGCAGGAGTGCTCAGCTGCTCCCTTGTTTGAAAGGAAGGGCAAGAAGGAGGCAGCGCTTTTGGACCTGGACAGGAAAGCCAACACCTTAACCAAGCGCTGTGCTGCCATTAGGGAGGCAGGCGTAAAGATTCAGGAGATGGTGGAGGTGAGACACGTCCCAGGAGGCCTCAGTTGGAGTTGGTTTGACGAGGAGCATGTCTGGGGCTCTCATGCTGCGATGCCCTGAGCCCCAGGGTGTCCCCCCATTTGTACCTGTGAGTGGCGGACTCAAACCTGGGGTGCAATCCTGTGGTCTCCGCTGAGATGAGGTTCCAGTGACAGAGCATCGAACACTGCCTGTGGGCTCCACTGCCCTCTCGGGTGAGATCTTTGCTGCAGCTTCTGGTGTTGTACGGCTGGGAGAAAGGGAAGGGCTCAGGATCAGCCAGGCAGGACGCACCCGCAGGGGCCATGGGAGAGGATGCACTCGCAGTGTGAGGAGCTGGTACGTTTGCTGGGTATTTATTGACAAATCCTGGTGGTTTTCTTCTGCTTGCAGGAGAACGCAGGTCTGCTGAAGGCTGAGAAGTCATCGCAGATATGGCTGGACTATGTGGGATACATAGACGGGATTGTGCTGGACAGACTCTTCAGGCTCGTCCACAAGTCGCTGCAGCTGCTGCTCACCAACATGGCCCCTGACGTAGGTCCAGGTTTGCCCGGCAGCGCGGTGCCCCTGTGTCACCCGTGCGTGGGACATCCCACCCCTCGCTGCTGGTTTCTTCAGGCGTTTGTTTAGTGCCCAAACGTGCCCATCCCAATGCTCCCTGGTGCACCCAGGCAGCGAGCGCTGGACGCACCAGTGTCCCCCCTTGTCCCCGCTGTGGGGGGACCACGGGGCTGGGGGCTGGGGGGGTGCCAGACTCGAAGCACCACGCAGGGCGCTGACCTGTTTCAGGCCAACGTGGCCCCGTTGTTGGAGGTGCGTATGGAGCTGTGCGATGGCAGAGTGCGGTACAGTCCCTCGCTGGAGCAGGGAGATGACAACAGCTTGTTGGAGCTGGTGGAGAGCCTGCTCAGCGATGCCTACACGTGTGCGGCGTGCGTGCCCCGGCTGCTGGAGGGGAAGCCGAGCTACAAGGTTGGTCCACAGCAGGCGGCACCTCCCGGCTCAGATGGAGGTGCGTGAGGACACCCAGTCCCACCAGCTGGTCCCTGAGAGCTCTGCCCGTCCCTTCAGACCACCCTGGAGGAGCAGGAGGATCTCAGCACAATGCAGGAGGAGGTGGTGTCACTGGTGGTCAGTGCCATGATGGAAGGTGAGGAGTACAGCGCCGGCTTCAAGGAGCAAACCCACCTGTGGCTGGAGGACCCCGGGAAGTTCCTGCGGCACTTCCTTGCCTGGGGCAAAGCACCCAGTCCTGAGGAGCTGGAGCTGCAGCCAGAGGAGTCCCCAGCTCATGGGACCCCATCCCTCCAGCTCTTTCAGCAGGAGGTATGGGGCAGGTGCCTGGGGAGGTGCCGGGTGCTTGGGATGCACCCGATGCCCAGGAGGGCACAGGGTGCTCAGGGAGGTGCTGGGTGCCCAGGGAGGTGCCACCACGGGCTGTGACTGGATCTCGTCCCCAGATTGACACGTGCGAGGCGCTGTGCAAGGAGGTGTCGGGGTTCGCGAACACCAAGGTGTTTGGGGGGTGGCTGCAGAGCGACTGCCGCCCCTTCAAGCAGGCACTGCTGGGCACCATTCGGCACCGGGGCCTCGCGCTCCGGCAGCACCTCGCCAGCCACGTCACCACCAGGTAGGGGCCCGGTGAGCTCCGGTATGGGGACAGGACGCTCCCAGTGTCCGGAGCCTGGCTGGGCTGTGGCAAAGGCACCACTGTGCATCAGGCCAGGGATGCTCCCCCAGGCATGGAGCCATGGAGGTGTGGGTGAAGGTGCCGGGCACCCCCATGGGGGTCAGTCCCTGGGGGGCTGTGCCCTGCAGGGCGAGCCCTGAGCAAGCACAGGGGTGGCTGTGAGCCCCGCCGGGGATGCCTGGTGAGCGCCGGCACCTTCCTCCCAGTCTCCAGGAGCTGGAGAATTTCATCCAAGAGGTGAATGCTGGCTTGAATAGACCTCTGGAGGAGGGAGACCGCGATGGGCTGGTGGAGGTGATGGGGCACCTGATGAGGGTGAAGGAGAGGCAGGCAGCGATCGACAGCATGTTTGAGCCCCTGAAGGAGACGGTTGCCCTGCTTAGCTCTTACGGAGAGGAGATGCCGGAGGAGATCCACCTACAGCTCCAAGTGAGCTGCTTGGGGTGCGGGGGGGCTGGATTACAGACTCCCTGGGGCCAGGCTGCCGACACCGTGCCGTGCTCGCTGCAGGACCTCCCCGAGCTCTGGGACAGCACCAAGGAGCTCTGCCTGCGTATCAAGCAGAGCGCAGCGCCCCTGCGAGCCGAGGTCAACGTCATCCGCACAAAGTGCCAGCAGTTCAAGGTGCCTATCCTGGGGCTTGGGGGCGAGCGAGCAGCTCCTCGGCAGCTTCGGGAGGACCCCACCGCTCTCCCCAGCTGCCAGCTCCCGGCTGCCGGCCCTGACCCCCTCCTCCCTGCGCAGGTCCAGCAGCACGCCTTCCGGGAGAGGTTCCAGGAAGAAGCCCCTTTTTCATACGCTGACCCAGACCCCTACAAGTCCTTGGACAAGGTAAGGAAGGGGAGGATGCCAGGGCCACCACTGTCCCTACCGGCCCTGTGCACCGGGTGCTGCTACACAGCAGGGCTGGGGAGGGGCAGCCACTCCAGCTCCGGGTCCAGTCCCCAGCTCGACGGAGGGGGTCTGGCCCTGTGGCAGCAACTCTCAGGTCTCCCTCCCACCAAAGCAGAGACAGAACCACCACCTGGGTAGGAGACATGTCCCCGGCACACAGTCCCCATCTGAGACCTTTTCTTTTCCCCTGGCCAGCAACAGAAGAGCATCGCTGCCATGGAGAGCGACATAGCAGCCCTGTCCGAGTCAGCCGGGCTGTTCGACATGTCGGTCCCAAAGTACAGGGAGCTCCGAGCGTGCCGCAGGGAGCTGCGCTTGCTGAAGGAGCTCTGGGACATGATAGTCCTGGTACATGCCGCAGTCTGTGAGCCAGCGCGACGGGGAGGGCGGGAGGAGGCGGGAGCACGGGGATGTGCAGAACAGGCTCCTGGGGTGTGCTGAGCTGCTCCTCACAGTTCTGAAATCCCTGAGGCCATGACAAGCTGCCTGGCACCTTCAGTGGCTGCTGGTAGCCACCTGTGGTCGAGCGCAGTGGCCAGGAGCCCTGGGCTCGGTGCTGGTCCCTGCACCAGGGCACGATGCCCAACGCTACCTCCAGGCAAGGGCTTGACAGCAGATTGCTTTTGGCAGGCGTGGGCACCCGGCGCGGGCACCCTGTGCCAGCTGGGCATTGCCAGCCGAAGGTGCAAAGTTGCTGTAGCTCCTCTGAGAGTCTCATTGCCATGAGAGGTGGGATGAGACCCGGGGCAGGCTGTCGCAGCGCTTGAGCAGGTCTGCCGGAGTGGGGGCTGTGCACCCCAGCACGGGTGCAATGGGTGGGGGGGTGTGCTGGGTGCGTACATGTGGGAGGCATGGTGGGTGCACGGGGTGTGCAGGCGCTGGGCATGTTGCTCTTCATCTTGGGCAGGAATGCTTCTGCTAATTACACATCCTCCGAAAATGTATTCCCGAACTCAGGTTAACACAAACATTGATGACTGGAAGACCATCAAGTGGAAGGATGTCAATGTTGAGCAGATGGATATCGATTGTAAGAAATTTGCTAAAGACATTGGGAGCTTGGATAAGGAGATGAGAAGCTGGGATGCATTCACAGGGCTGGACAACAGCGTGAAGAACATGATAACGTCCCTGCACACCATGAACGAGCTGCAGAACCCGGCCATCAGGGACCGGCACTGGCAGAAGCTCATGCAGGCAACCAAGGTGCTCCCAGCCCTCCTGCCCTTCCCCAGCTCCAGCTCCCAGCCAGGGAGACTGCTGAGATTGGCATCCATGGGGGGAACCATGCAAGCTATTTGAAACGCTGCCAGACGCAAATACTTCTGTAGGGTCTTTAAACGTGGGTGTTAATGAGCTCGTTTGGGTGAGCTGCTGGGCTGCCTCTTCGTGGAGGGGAGTCCATGCCCTGACGGTGCCAGTTCTGCTCCAGGTGAACTTCACCCTGTCCGAGGACACAACCCTCGCAGATCTGCTGCAGCTGAACCTGCACAAGTTCAAGGATGAGGTTCATGGCATCGTGGACAAAGCCCTGAAAGAATCAGGGATGGAGAAGGTAAATGGGGCTCATTTCCCATCCTGCTTTGCTGAGAGCCCTGCTCCAGCATGGCTCTGTGGCTGTTAGCACTCGTGTTCCTGTTCCTGGGGGCTGGAGTGCCCCGCCACACAGCACCCGAGGAGCTCGTGCCCTGGAGGAGGCGTTCCTGTTGCTGCCTTGCCTTTCCGCAGGGTCTGGGACTCGGCACCACAGGGCCCAGCTCGTTTCTCACCCCCTGCCTGCAGGTGCTGAATGCCCTGGATGCTACATGGGCAACAACGCAATTTGAACACGAGCGCCATGCCAGGACCGGCATCATGCTGCTCAAGTTGGATGAGGAGCTCATCGAGACACTGGAGGACAACCAAGTACAGCTGCAGAACCTGATGACCTCGAAGTACACAGCCTTCTTCCTCCAGGAGGTGTCAGGCTGGCAGCAGAAGCTGTTGACCACTGACTCCGTTATCAGCATCTGGTTTGAGGTGCAGAGGACATGGAGTCACCTGGAATGCATTTTCATGGACTCCAAAGACATCTGCAGTCAACTGCCGGAGGACTCGAAGCATTTTGATGCTCTTGATCAAGATTTCAAAGTGCGAAGCCTGTCCTCCCCTGGGCCCCCGAGAGCTCCCCGCCCGTTCGGGTAGAGCTGGAGCATTTTTCCTCTTGCAGGAATTAATGGCCGATGCGGTAAAAACTCCCAATGTGATTGAAGCTACAAACAAGCCTGGTCTCTACAAAAAGCTGGAAGCGCTGCAGAAAAGGTGAGGTCTGAGTTGTCCTGGTGAAGTGTCACGGAGAGCTTCCACTGGCCTGTCTAGGGCCAAAGGAAGAGTGTGATTTCTCCAAAGTGGCGTCTGTCTCAACAGGACAAGGACTTAGCAGAGAGTGAAAACTAATATGGGGGTTTTAATGAAGGTTTTTCCTTGTCTTCTGTTAGATTGGCACTCTGTGAGAAGGCTTTGGCTGAATACCTCGAGACCAAAAGACTGGCTTTTCCCAGATTCTACTTTGTTTCCTCTGCAGACCTGCTTGATATTTTATCTAACGGGAATGAGCCAGCTCAGGTATGGGTTGCGTGTAATGCATGGAGGCAAGTCCTGTGCCTCTTGCATGCTAACTTTTTATAGCAGTTTTAAAGCATTTTTCATCCTAGTGGACAGAACACCATCCCTGGTACCCCCCTGCTCAGGGATGCGATGCCCCGAGAGCTGTGCGGGCATTAACCCGAGCGGGGATCACACCTCTGCGCAGGACGGCGGTCCCTGACCCCACCGTGCCTCTGTTCTCAGGTGTCCCGTCACCTGCCGAAGCTGTTCGACAATCTGGCTGAGCTGAAGTTCAGGACGAGTCCAGACAAAAAGCCCTTGAACATTGGCCTGGGGATGGTCAGTCGGGATGAGGAGTATGTGCCCTTCGACGCAGACTGTGACTTGTCTGGCCAGGTCAGCCGAGCTCCGTCGAGCCTCCGCTTGCAGGGACGGGGTTCGGGACGGGGACGAGCCTTTTGCTCGTTGCACCCTAAAGCCTGGCAGCAGTTCGAGTGAAGCCTTTGTGAAGCCTTTCGGCCAAAGAAAAAAAAAACCCTCTAGAAACGGGCTCTGCCTTACAGGGGTAGAACAGCGCTGCGGCCGCATCAGTCACACAAACCCCCTCGGGCGGCCGCAGGGCGTATCTCCCCTCTCTGCTCTTCCCCCTCAGCCCAGGCTCCGCAAACGGCCGTGGGACGGGCCCTGCGGGGCCGCGTACTGGGGTCTTTCACTCAGCTTGTCGGGAACACGGGAGGGTGAGGCCGGCTGCACCGGGCGTAGGGAGCCACCCGCACGCTGCCGGAGTGGGCACAGGCTGGGAACCACTCGCTCAGGCTTTGCTGGATGTGACCCTCTAGGTGGAGGTCTGGCTGAACCGGGTGCTGGGGAGCATGCGCTCCACCCTGCGGCACTTGATCCCCGAGGCCCTGGTGACCTACGAGGAGAAGCCGCGGGAGCAGTGGGTGTTCGACTACCCGGCACAGGTGGGAGCTGCCGTGCGGGCTGGTGGCTCCACGAGCCGAGGTGCAGGAGGAGGAGCAAGCGGAGAGCCCGGGGAGGTGCAGGCACCTGCCCTGAGCCTTCGCAGGGATGGCATCTTCCCCTTTATGGCTGCGTGTTGTCCCTGTGCAGGTGGCTCTGACGTGCAGCCAGATCTGGTGGAGCACCGAAGTGGGTATGGCCTTCTCAAGGCTGGAGAAAGGCTGTGAGAACACCATGAGGGATTACAACAAAAAGCAGGTTGGCCAATCCCTCAGACCTGACCTGGGGTTGTCCTGCAGCCCCTCTCTGCTCCAAAGAGGCGAGGTCCGGTCCGGGGGCTCACTGGGAAATGGGCAAATGATGACATCATTTTCCTGTTCATCATTTCTTTCCTTAGATTGCTCAGCTAAATGCGCTGATTTCACTGCTCATTGGAAACCTGACTGCCGGGGACAGGATGAAGATCATGACAATCTGCACCATCGATGTCCACGCCAGGGATGTGGTGGCCAAAATGATCCTGGAGAAGGTATTTGTTACAAAAGGATATCTTTACCGCTTTGTGTCTTGGCACTTCTGGGCACAGATTTCCTGCTATTTTATTGCTTTCCAATATTTCAAAGTATCCCAATTGGAGGAAGCCACATGTGGGGTGTCAGGGGCGCATGGGACCCGGGGAGGTGACAGCATGGTTGGGGCCAAGTGAGACCGGGCTGGGTCTCATGCAAAGCCAGATCGAGGAGCAGTTTTGCTGGTTCCTGCCACGCTCGGTGGGAGCCGCAAGCCTTGGCACAGGGCTGTGCACCACGGTTGGCAGGCACGGGGTGGGCTGGGCCACGGGGAGGGACAGTCCTCACCCCCCCCCAGCATTGTGCTTGGACCTGTTTGCACACTGTCCTCGCGTGTGGAGGTGACGAATGGCCCTGACACCCCACTGTCCGGCGTGGGCAGGAGCTCGCTGTGCCAGCGGAGCGGGATGGGCGGCATCGGTGCCTGCCTGCCCTCTGCAACCAGCTGCTCCGCAGGTGGAGAGCGCCCAGGCGTTCACCTGGCAGTCCCAGCTCCGGCACCGCTGGGACGAGGGGAGGAGGCACTGCTACGCCAACATCTGCGACGCTCAGCTCCAGTACTCCTACGAGTACCTGGGGAACACCCCCCGGCTGGTCGTCACCCCCCTGACGGATCGGTAGGGGCTCAGCTCCCTGCACCTACCACCACCCACACCGATGGCGTCGGCTCCGTGGCTGCGCCACGCTGCCGGCACCGCCAAGGCCTGACGTCCTCCCCTCCACAGGTGCTACATCACCCTGACGCAGTCCCTCCACCTCTTCATGGGGGGGGCCCCCGCCGGCCCCGCGGGCACCGGGAAGACGGAGACCACCAAGGACCTGGGCCGGGCAGTGGGCATGATGGTCTACGTCTTCAACTGCTCCGAGCAGATGGACTACAAGGTAGGGCGCAGAGGAGCAGGACGATGGCACTGAGGCGAGAGCTGCGGGGTGTTGGCCTCTTTCAGGAGGCACCGCTGCAGTGCGCAGCCCCCGTGTTCGGCTGCCATGTCCATCGCCGATGCCCTGAAGCTGCTCTCCACTCTCCGGCTCGACAGCCGGCGAGAAATGCGTGGGTCCGGCAGCAGCCGCTGGCACCATCCTGCACCGCTCACTCCCACTACGGCTCTGGCCAGCTCGTGTCCCTGGAAGCCCGGGGGAGCCCAAGGGGCTGTAACACTGTGGGGCATTTCCCCAGGGAGCAGCACGACCCACAAAAGCACAAACAGCTCCCAGCACTTGAGCTTTCTTAACAGAACCCCCCATTGCAGCCTCCGTGTCAATCCTGGTGGCTGAAGCCTGTCTCCGGTGCTTTCTCTCCAGTCCTGCGGCAATATCTACAAAGGCCTTGCTCAGACCGGCGCCTGGGGCTGTTTTGACGAATTCAATCGCATTTCAGTCGAGGTTCTGTCCGTGATCGCGGTGCAGGTGCGTGTGTCCATGGGGCTGGAAGAGAATTTCCAGTTCACCTGCTGAACGTTGTCTCCGCTAAACCTGGGGGATGTCGAAGGGACCATTTGCTGCTGTTATTTTCACTGTGTCGCATTGGGGTGCAGGTGGAGGGGAAGCACAGCAGCACAGGGGCTTTGGGCACATTTCAGATCACGCAGCCCATCCGTGTCCCACCCCGGTGCTGGGTCACCCCCCTGCCGGCTCTGCCATCACCCAGGGACAGGGTGTCGCAGTGCCTGGGAAGAGGCTGGTTTAAGGCCAGCTCTCCTGGGGCCAAGGGAGGCTGCGCTGCGGCGGCCTTGGCAAGCTCTTGGTGTTATTTCCAGCATTGCCGATGACACAACTGAACCTCCAGGCTCACTTTGTGCCGGCGGGCGGCGAGGGTGAGCCAGGGCGCAGGGCAGGGAGCCTCGGGGCTGCCAGCACTGACTCCTCTGCTCGCCTGCCAGGTGAAATGTGTTCAAGACGCGATTCGCACCAAGAAGAAAACATTCAATTTTCTTGGCGAGACAATCGCTCTGATCCCGTCGGTTGGGCTGTTCATCACCATGAACCCTGGCTATGCAGGACGGACAGAACTGCCTGAAAATCTAAAAGCTCTGTTCAGGTACCGGTGGGCAGACAGGTCAGGGTGCAGCCAGCAGCTGTCACAGCATTTACCTCTGCGGTAACACTCGTGTGCTACCCCCACAACGTCACCTAAGCCTTTGCTAGTGCAGACGAGGATATTTGTGTGCACCGGCAGCCCCTGTGTCAGGGAGACCTTGGCACCCCGGGAGAGCTAAGCTGCTCAGCCTGGGGAAGAGGATGCTTGGGGTGTCCGGTTGCCACCTGCAGCTAAAAATCCAATTGAGACTAAGAAAAGAAAGGTGGTCACGTGCTGGTAGGGGTGGCGTGGGGTGCTGTGGGATCTCTGGCCTTGGAGGAACTCAGACTGTGCCTGCAGAAGGCCCAGGGTGACCTGATCCAGCTGTGACATGAGCCCTGCTGGGAGGCTGGACAGGAGCCCTCCAGAGACCCAGCCAGTGAGAACTCCTGCCTGACAGCAGCAGGGAACGATTTATGTTGGAAACTCGGGTGTAAATTCCTGCTGGCTGTGGGAGGACGAGGGGCGTGTAGGCGCCCGTGCACAGCCCTGCTAACGTGCTGCTGCTCTCCTCCAGACCCTGTGCCATGGTGGTCCCCGATTTTGAACTGATCTGTGAAATCATGCTTGTTGCAGAAGGTTTCGTCAATGCTAAACTTCTAGCAAGAAAGTTCATTACTCTGTACACACTCTGCAAAGAGCTAATGTCTAAACAGGTAATTTAACAGTATTGAATGGTTCTTTAAGATGAAGGGGTTAGTTTGAATTTCAGACCTGACAGATGGTTTAAAAACCTCTCAGTAACGTGCTGACTTGCATTCTGTGTAGTTCAATGGCTGGACAAATTCCACTTCCATGCTGGTGCATCATATGGCATATTTCTGCCTTCTGGAAGAAATCAAGAAGGCCAAAAATAGAACAGAATAGATCATAGCCAGTTAAAATGAGAGCATCCAGATATTATTCATTCCAGCAGAAGTGATTTAAAAGGAAGGCAGCCAGACTGCCATTACCTCGTGGCTGACTGGGGCTTGTCTGCTGGACACCGTGTGGACAATCTGGGAGTGGGGAGGTGGGCAGGGTGCTCCTCTGCAGTGCTGTTTAACACAATTCTCTCTCACCAAAGCGGAACTGTAACACTTTGCTGCCTGTTGGCAGGACCACTACGACTGGGGTCTGCGGGCTATCAAGTCCGTGCTGGTGGTAGCGGGCTCCTTGAAGAGAGGGGACCCTGGCCACGCCGAGGACCAGATTCTGATGAGAGCTTTACGAGACTTCAACATCCCCAGGATCGTGACAGACGACTTGCCCATCTTCATGGGGCTGATTGGAGACCTGTTCCCAGCCGTGGATGTCCCCAGGAAGAGAGACCTCAACTTTGAGAAGGTGCGAGCCCAATCGCAGCACCAGCACCAGAGACATCCCGGCCCTGGCAGGGTCCAGAGGCTGAAGGTGCATTTGGCACTTCTGGGGGGTGGCTGGCTCGTCCCTGGGGTCTTGCCAAGACCGTGATGTCTGCCCGTGGTCAGCATATGCCCTCCTTCCCAGATCATTAAGCAGTCCATGCTGGAGCTGAAGCTGCAGGCAGAGGAGAGCATCGTGCTGAAGGTGGTGCAGCTGGAGGAGCTGCTGCAAGTGAGACACTCTGTCTTTGTCATCGGCAACGCCGGCTGCGGCAAGTCCCAGGTAGCGGCCAAACCATCCCCAAGGACACGGGTCCCCTCCTGCCCCAGCTGGGCACGTCCCACCACCTCTTGGCTGCACCAGAAGCAGCACCTGGGTAGGGAACAGCAGTACGGGCACGTGGGCAGGGGCTCTGTGATACCCTGCGTGCCGCGGTGCCGGCAGGGCGGTGCCAGCTGGCCGGTCTCTGGGCTCTCACAACACCCTGGCCAGGAGCTGGCTCTGCAGGCGGATGTCCAGAGCCTTCCCAGTGGCCGTCCAGGCCTGGGGGCTCTGCAGCGGGTGGAGCAAGACTCCGTGCCCCTGGCTGCGGGCAGAGGCTGCCAGAGGCTGCAGTCGCCCTCGTAGGGGCGGCGGCGGCAGCTGCACGGTTCCCCTCGCTGCAGGTGCTGAGGTCGCTCAGTAAGACGTACCAGAACATGAAGCGGAAGCCAGTCACCGTGGACCTTGACCCAAAGGCTGTGACCTGCGATGAGCTGTTCGGGGTCATTCATCCGTCCACGCGAGAGTGGAAGGACGGTGAGACACCAATGCTCGTGAGCGGTCGCTTACCCCAGGTGGGGACTGGCCCAAACCATCCTTCAGCAGCGGCTGGTGCACAGGCAATACCTTCATAAATGGGTCTCTAAACACCTTGTGCTATGGTGACGGTAGGGGAAGACCTTCCCTTGGGGCTTTTTACTGGTGTGTGAGGGAGGAGGAACGTGTTTCAGGGAAGCACCCAGTCCTGCATGGCCCCCCAGATAACGTGCCATGCACGGAAAGGACAAACCCACGTGTCTCTCTGTGGGATAGGTCTGTTCTCTTCAGTGATGCGTGACCTGGCCAACATCACACATAATGGGCCCAAGTGGATCATCCTCGATGGAGATATTGACCCCATGTGGATCGAGTCCCTGAACACGGTCATGGATGACAACAAGGTCGGTGCCATCACACCCCAGGAGCTCTGCTCACTCATTACCTCAGGTGATCAGCTTGTGTTCATGCCCAAGACCCAAGGTCAGGGCAGCCCCCCATGATGGGCCACTTCCCCCAGGTTCTCACCTTGGCCAGCAACGAGCGCATCCCCCTCAACCCCACCATGCGGCTCCTCTTTGAGATCAGCCACCTGCGGACCGCCACACCGGCGACCGTGTCCCGGGCAGGAATCCTCTACATCAACCCCACAGACCTGGGCTGGAACCCGTGAGCCTAGGGAAGGAGATGGGTGGAGTGGGATGGGATGGGACAAGATGGAATAGGTGGGATGGGATGGGGTGGGGTGGGGTGAGGTGGGACATGGTGGGGCAGGCGCTGGCCCCCTGCGCACTCGCCTGCAGCCCTGCCCATCCCTCCCACAGCGTTGTGGCCAGCTGGATTGACACCAGGACGGTGCACTCCGAGAAAGCCTACCTGACGATCTTCTTTGACAAGTACCTGCCAGTGTGCCTAGAGAAGCTCAAGTCTGGCCTCAAGCAGATCACCCCTGTCCCCGAGGTCTCAGTGGTGCAGACGGTGCTGTACCTGCTCGAGTGCCTCCTGACGCCACAGACCACCCCGCCAGACTCGCCCCGGAAGCTCTATGAGCTCTATTTCGTCTTCGCCTGTGCCTGGGCCTTCGGCGGGGCCATGTTCCAGGACGAGGTACGGCTGCGGGACCAACCGCTCAGCACCCACCTGCTCACCAGAGCCTCCTGCCCAGCGTCCTCCCTCGGCCGCATCCCTTCGGGAAATACAAAAGCCACAACATCGGCCAGCTTCTGAGTTTTTCTCTGTTTGGTTCCTCCCAGCTGGTGGATTACCGCCTGGAATTCAGCAAGTGGTGGGTGAACGAGTTTAAAGCCATCAAGTTTCCTTCTCAGGGGACAATTTTTGACTATTATATCAACCCGGAAACAAAGAAATTCATGCCCTGGACTGAAAAAGTGCCAAAATTCAAACTCGATCCCGAAGTCCCTTTACAGGTATTGCCCACAAGCTCTCTGTGTTTGTGTGTTTTGTTGGTTTATTACTCCAGGTCTTCCCCCCAGCAATGGTGGGCAAGACCCCGCGCCTGGAGCGGCGCAGGGACCCCGGCTGGCTCCTGGCTCTGCCACGCTGCCACACAGGCTGGTGGCCCCTGGCAAACCCCGCAGCTTTCTGTGGTGCTGCTTTACCCCGGGGAAACCTCAGTGAGGACTGCAAGCTGCAACTCTCTTTTTTGATTGCAGATTAACCTATGGCTTCATAGATTCTCATGAAATGATCATTGCCTAAATGCAAAAATGTACTTTAAAACTTTATTTCCACATCTTTTGAAATGCTGTCCTGAGGGAGGGGGGGTTGTGTCAAAGACGTCAGGGAAAGGGAGAGGCGCCGCGGCTGAGTGTGGCCCATGCATTGGCTGAGCAAAGACACTGGGGACGTTTTCAGGAACTCTGCTGTGTTGTTCTGGTTTAATAACTCGTTTTTCTGACAGCTCCTATTTCTGGTCAGAAAGTCTTTAGAATACCCAAGCACCTGAGACCTTTTGCTTTAGAGAGGGACCAGGTTTGTATGGAGAGAGAGCATCTTCCGTCAGACCAGCCGGCACGCTGCCCGCTGCTCTGACGGAAGATCCCGCCTCTGCCTGCAAACGTAGCCTCCAGCAGCAAGAGGCGAGCTCTGGGGACTGATGGCGCGATGTCCCCAGGCCTCCATGGTACACACGACGGAGACCGTTCGCATCCGCTACTTCATGGACCTGCTGATGGAGATGCAGAGGCCGGTGATGCTGGTGGGGAATGCAGGGACGGGAAAATCGGTCCTGATGCGGGACAAGCTGGAAGCGCTCGGTGCAGAGGAATACCTCATGCAGTCCATGCCCTTTAACTTCTACACCACCTCGGCCATGCTGCAGGGTAAGGTTGGCCCCAGCCGGCAGCCGGCCCCGCACCGGGCTGTGCCGCACGGCCCCGCGGCTCTGCCCCACTGCCCACCCACTCCTCTCACTGCAGCCCTCCTCGAGAAGCCCCTGGAGAAGAAATCGGGGAGGAACTACGGCCCGCCCGGGACCAGGAGGCTTATCTACTTCATTGACGACATGAACATGCCGGAGGTGGACAAGTACGGCACCGTGGCACCGCACACGCTCATCCGGCAGCACATGGACCACGGGCACTGGTGGGTGCCCAGCCGGCAGCTCCCACCACGGGGCCTCGGTGACCCCCTGCCTGGCAAAGATGTGCCATGGTGGCACCTCTCCCAACCCACTGGAGGACTCCAGCTGTGCCCTGCCCATGCCGTGTCCTGCGCCACGCTGCCGGCAGAGCTGAACCTCGCGTTCCTCCCCAGCCCGCTCGCTCCCAGGGCTGCGGGGAAGGCTTTGGCAGAGGAGTGGGAAAACTCCCTGCTGGCGGCTCCAGACCCCGTCCAAAGCAAACAGCCGCGCTGCCAGCGCTGGTGGGGGAAGCCCCGGCGGGGGATCCCCGTGCCTGGCAGCGCGGCATGTGGCACGGGCGGTGGGGTGGGCACTTGGGGAGGGGAAGGAAGTGATGAGTGACGGCTGCCATGGGGGCGTTTGGGGACAGGTCTGGCCACGGGGTGCGGGAAGGGCCCCACACCGCACTGCTGGGAGTGGTGCCAGGTTTGGCCGAGCACCGGGGAGATGGGGATCCCTGTGCCCAGCAGAGCTCCACCGGGCATGGCCCGATGGGAGGAACCTGTCCCTGGGGAAAGCGTCACGGTGCTGGTCCCTGCGCAGGTACGACAGGACCAAACTGACCCTGAAGGCCATCTGCAACTGCCAGTACGTGGCCTGCATGAACCCGACCGCAGGGTCCTTCACCATTGACCCCCGGCTGCAGGTACGCAGGGCCCGGGGTCTGTCCCAGCGGGTTTGCCCTCCTGGGACCACAGCCCAGAGGAGTGGGACGAGGTGAGGGACCTCACGGTGCCAGCTGGCTGCGTCAGCCCCTGCGGGGCAAAGCTCCCACCTGAATTTTTGTCCCTTGCTGCAGCGCCACTTCACCGTCTTCGCCGTGAGCTTTCCCGGCCAGGAGGCTCTGCTGACCGTGTACGGCACCATCCTGGCGCAGCACCTGGCCCTGCAGGGGATGCCGCTGGCTGTCCGGAGCCTGCAGCCCCAGCTGGCAGCAGCAGCACTGGGTGAGCCCTCGCCACACCAGGGGGTGGGAAGGCGGTGCATGCTGGCATCAGCCCTGGGGAATGAACCCGCGCCCACCAGCACCGGGAAACCCAACCGCACCACAGCCAGCCAGTGCCCTGGGAGCCCCTCACTGCACCTCCACATCACAGCACCCCTCAAAGGAAACCTCAGTTCCTCCTGTTCACATTCAAAACGCAGCATCGTGTCCCTAGAAGCTGTCAGACTAAAACCTCAGGCTCATCCTACCTACTGAAGGTCTCAGAGGGGAGAGTGAGCCAGGCTCAGGGATCCCAACGGAGGCTGCGGTGGTCTCTGGGGACCTGCCCGCCTGCTCACCCCTGTTTCCTGCCAACAGCCCTCCACCAGAAGGTTGCCTCCACCTTCTTGCCAACAGCCGTCAAGTTCCATTACCTCTTCAACCTCCGGGACCTCTCCAACATATTCCAGGTAGTGGGAAGGCTGTCTCCTCTAAAACATCCTTATTCCCTTCTTTCCTTCATCATGCATCGTTGCAGTGCATCCTTGCATCCTCCCCAATGCCAGCCTGTAAGCTCAGCTCTGAGTAGCAGTAAAAAAAACCTCGAGGACTGAGGGATTCGTGTGTTTGTCAGGGTCTGTTGTTCTCCACCCCTGAATGCCTGAAAAGTCCCGTGGACTTGGTGCGTCTCTGGCTCCACGAAGCTGAGAGGGTGTATGGAGACAAGCTCATCGGTGAAACAGATCAAAAAGGCTTCGGGAAGATGCTGGCGGACACCTGCAAAAAGTTCTTTGCTGTAAGTTGGGCTGAAAGTGAGGGAGTGCCCCAGCCCGGTGGGGCTGCGCTGCCAGGCTGAGCTCCCCGGCACAGGCTCAGCAGTGGCAGGGGCAGCGGTGCCCCCAGTGCCCCACGGCTGAGCCCCACGGCTGAGCCCCACGGCTGGCATTGCCTCTCTCAGGAACTCGGCGAAGACCTGGTGTTTGCCAAGCCCAACATCTACTGCCACTTCGCCCAGGGCATGGGGGAGCCCAAGTACCTGCCGGTGCCGAGCTGGCCGGCTCTGAACAAGCTGCTGGGGGAAGCCTTGGACAACTACAACGAGGTGAACGTGGCGATGAGCCTGGTGAGTGCCCTGCTGCGGGCATCTCCGTGCGAGGCAGCGCTTGCACCGCCGAGACACGGCTGCAGCATCACCCTTGCTCGGGTTTGAACGTTATGGGGCATTCGCTGCTTCTCCTGCTGTGGTTCAAGGTACCGAACCTTCCCCTCCTGTTTTCTTCAGGTGCTCTTCGAAGACGCGCTGGCTCATGTTTGCAGAATTAGTCGGATCTTGGAGTCTCCCCGGGGCAATGCGCTGCTGGTGGGGGTAGGAGGCAGCGGGAAGCAGAGTCTGGCACGGCTGGCAGCCTACATCAGCAATCTGGAGGTGTTTCAGATCACGCTGAAGAAAGGCTACAGCACCCCGGACCTGAAGGTGAGAGCAGCCTTCCTCCCGGCCCCGGGCCAGCGCCGCCTGCTCGTGGGACAGATCCTGCAGACACGGAGCAGTGCCGAGCCCCGCGGTGGCTCCAGTGCTGGGGCGGGCACGTGGGGCTCCGCTCTCCTCCCATCGCTGTGTCTGTGCGCCCCGTGATCCATTCAAAGGTGCTTTCTGAGCACCCACGAGTCCACCCCGAGGGGCTGCAGCATCTCCCCAGCCAGGGACAGGCAGGAGCCACTCGTGAGGGCAGGGGCGGTGCAGCCCTGGCACCTGCACTGGCACCCAGCACCTTCCCACAGGCTCCTTCCCAAAGGCACCCTCCTGGCTTCCCGGGGTGGCCAAGGGGCACCGGGCTGCACCAAACCGGTCACTTCGGAGAACAGCTCGGGGTGGGGGTTTGAAGGGGGGTGACGGTTTCTCCCTCCTGCCCCAGCTGGACCTCGCCTCCCAGTACATCAAGGTGGCCGTGAAGAACATCCCCACCGTGTTCCTGATGACGGACTCCCAGGTTGCTGAAGAATCATTCCTGGTCCTGATCAATGATTTCCTGGCGTCCGGGGAGGTGCCGGGGCTGTTTCAGGATGATGACCTGGAAAACATTATCCGTGCCATGAAGCCCCAAGTGAAGTTCCTTGGATTGGAAGGCACAAAGGAAAACTGCTGGAAATTATTTATAGAGAAAGTCAGGCATCAGTTAAAGGTGGGTGTTCGCCCAGGTGGGGTGTTTGTCCATGCTCTCGACTTGCCTAATCGGAATCCTGTTTGCAGACAGGACGCAGAAACCCACGGTCTCCTCACACAGTGGTGGGTTTGGGCGAAAGGTGTTTTCAAAGGCTCCCCAGCCCACAGCACAGCCCCAGCCCCAGGGGCAGGGCTCTTCCCACCCACATATTTACCTCTCTTGGGGCAGAGCGGGGTGAGCAGCCTCCCCAGCCACGAGCCGGCACCGGGCTGTGCTGGGCAACTCGCAGGGATGCCGCCGCAGGCAGCGCACTCAGCCGCTGGCCACAACCGCCAAAGCGGGTCCGGTGCTGGCCCCAACCCCACTGAGAGGTGCGGGTTGCACCATCACAGACCATCCCCCACGTACTGGGAAGGGGAATTAATGAGCAGGAGGCAAAGTCCTGACCTCCAGCAGAACATCAGCAGCGATGTGGAGCCCACAGCGATGCTCCTGCCACCCCGCAGGCAAGCTCGGCCCCCGGCAGCAGGGACACCCTGCTCAGCAGCGGTGCTCTGCCCCAGGTCACCCTCTGCTCTGCCCCAGGTCATCCTCTGCTTCTCGCCTGTGGGCTCGACCCTGCGGGTGCGGGCAAGGAGGTTCCCCGCCGTGGTCAACTGCACGGCCATCGACTGGTTCCACGAGTGGCCGGAGGATGCGCTCGTGTCCGTCAGCAGCAGGTTCCTGGAGGAAACAGGGGACATCGAGGTGAGCCGGGATCCTGGCTTGGTGCATGGCTCGATACACGCTGTACCTGTGCACTGCCCTCTGTCCTGGGGGGCTGGGGAAACTGGGCTGCTTTGGGGACCGACCTGCACCTCTGCCGCTCTCCTTGTTGCAATGTGCCATGGGGTGGGGGTCTGGCGTGACCCAGGGGTGCTGGGGGCAGCGAGACAGCAGTGGGGTCTGGGGTAAGCTCACAGCCAGCTCCAGGGTCAGAGCCTGCAGCCCCACACTGTGCAGGTGGTGACGAACATTTCCTCATTTCCCCTTTGTCCTTAAAACACCACCACAAGTAACAGCCTGGAAACAGCAGCTTTTCCCCAGCACAGCCCAGGTTAACCTGAGGGGTTAGAGCCAGGGAAATCAGAGCTGGGCTTAAGACCAGCGTCATTAGTGCCGTGATCACCTGCGTTTCTCAGCCACGCATTGTACCTTGTACTGTTTAACAAAAACTGGCACTTTGCCTCCCAGCCTCTGTGGCTGGACATGGAACCAACGCTGCGGGGCTCTGTCCTGCCCCAGCGTTCCACTGCGTCCACGCGGCGCAGCGGCTCACCATGCTCCTGGCAGCGCGGCTCATTGTCTGTGCTCCTCGTGCAGCCCGAGGTCAAGGTCTCCATCAGCCAGTTCATGTCCTACGTCCACACAAGCGTTAAGGAGATGTCCAAGACCTACCTGGACATGGAGAGACGCTATAACTACACCACGCCAAAGACCTTTCTTGAGCAGATAAAGCTCTACCAAAACCTACTGTCGAAAAAACAGAGCGAGCTCACTGCCAAAATCGAGAAGCTGGAGAAGGGGCTGACGAAGCTCCAGAGCACGACATCCCAGGTACCCGCGCGCAGCATCGCTTCTGCACCACACCCGCTGCGGGTCCAACGCAGGGGGGCGAGAGGAGGCGCGTCCCCGCAGGGCGGTCGTGGTGGCCACAAGGTCCCTGAGCCGTACCAAGGCACTGCCAGGGCTCAGCAGGATCAGCCCTCTGACCCTTTCCGTTTCTCTCCCTGTCAAGGTGGATGACCTGAAAGCCAAGCTGGCGGTCCAGGAGGCCGAGGTGATGCAGAAGCGTGGGGACGCAGCTAAACTGATCCATGTGGTGGGCATCGAGATGGAGAAGGTCAGCAGGGAGAAAGCCATTGCTGATGAGGAGGAGCTGAAGGTCCAGGCCATCAACACGGTGCGTGGCGCTGAGCTGGTGCCCACCACGCCGGGGCCCAACATGGGACGGGGCAGCACGAGCTCCGTCAGCTCTGGCTTATCGCTCTGTCCCGTCCCCTCACCTCCCCAGAACGTGGCCGAGAAGCAGCGAGCCTGCGAGACCGGCCTGGCAAAGGCAGAGCCGGCGCTCCTACATGCCCAGGAGGCCCTCAACACGCTGAACAAGGTGGGCAGCGCCTCGGTGGGAAGGCGGTCCCCGGCTGGTGCTGGTGATGCTCAGCAGCCCTGCGGTCCCTTCCCAGAACAACCTGACAGAGCTGAAGTCCTTCGAGTCCCCGCCCCAAGCGGTGGTGAACGTGATGGCAGCCGTGATGGTTCTGACGGCCCCCAGGGGCAAGATACCGAAGGACAAGAGCTGGAAGGCAGCAAAAGTCATGATGAGAAAAGTAGACACATTCCTTGACAACTTGAAGAGGTTTGACAAGGAGCACATCCCCGAGGCCTGTCTCAAGGAGTTTCAGTGAGTCCGTGGCCGGTTCCCACCCCCTTCCTGGCCCCGTGCCGCCGGGCTGCCCAGGGCAGGGCACCCAGGAGAGACCCTCACCCGGCGGGGCAGGAGCAGGATCCAGGCTTTTGCTCTGCTCTCCCACCCTGTTGCCCATCATCAGCCCGAGTCCCGGGAGGAGTGGGACAGGGCTGCCAGCAGCCGCAGCACGGTGCCATAGCACGGTGTGTTCTCCCGTTCCAGGCCCTACCAGTCAGATCCCAGCTTTGATCCAGAGTTCATCATGCCGAAGTCAATAGCCGCCGCAGGGCTGTGCTCCTGGTGCCTAAACATCGTTCGCTTCTACGAGGTGTTCTGCGAGGTGGAGCCCAAGAGGCAGGCGCTGGAGGAGGCCAACGCCGACCTGGTGGAGGCACAAGAAAAACTCAGTCATGTTAAGAAGAAAATTGCCGTAAGTGTGTGGCCAGAGGAGGCCACTGTTTGCCTTGGCTGGCGCCCGCCACAACCCCACCAGCCACCGGCAATTCGGCTGAGGGTCACGGCCAGAAGCCAAAAACAATCAAGAAAGATTCTTATAATTCACATAAGCCAGAGCCCAGGTGCAAGAGCTGCGTCACCATGACAGGGGCTGCTGCAAAGCCACTTGGGGTCTGCAGAGCTCTCCCCTGGCCTGGCAGCTCATCACAGCAGCGCTCTGTGTGGGAGGTAACAAGACATGGTGTCGTCTTTTCAAGGGCCTGAACGCCAACTTGGCAGCTCTCACTGCAGAATTTGAGAAAGCTACAGTTGAAAAAATCAAATGTCAGCAGGAGGCTGATGCAACCAACAGAGTCATCACGTTGGCAAACAGGTACCGTGTGAACGCTGGCTCCAGAAGCACTGGGACTGTCTGCTGCTCCCTGCCATGGCCTGGCGACAATGGCACGGGGATCAGGGAAGCATCAGAGCCCCCCATACCCTCCCTAAATTAAAAAATCCTGAGTATGAATTGGGACAGAAATTTGGGAAGGGGGCAATGCAGCCATAGAGCCGCACACCTCGGGTGAGGGCAGCCACCGCCTGAGCAGAGCTGGGTTAATCCCAAAGGTGTTTGGTGACAGCTGCCCACCCTGGGACATCATGGCCAAGCCCCCCAACCCCACACAGTGCCGGGAATGGCAGCACCACAGCAGCCACCCTCTCCTCTGACCCCCCCAGGCTCATCAGGGGCCTGGCATCCGAAAACATCCGCTGGGCTGAGTCAGTGGAGAAGCTCCGAGAGCAGGAGAAGATGCTGTGCGGAGACGTGCTGCTGGTCTCCGCCTTCGTGTCCTACGTTGGCTACTTCACCAAGAAGTACAGGGCCGAGCTGCTGGAGAAGCACTGGATCCCCTTCCTGAGCGGGCTGGCGGTGAGTGGCCACAGGTCCCATCCCGGGGGGCTTGGGACTCCTTCCTCCCATGCCCGCTGGCACCCAGGGGCTCCCACTCCTCTGCAGCCAGGCGCCCAACAGCCCCTCCCTGGCAGGTGCCCATCCCCGTCACCCCAGGGCTGGACCCCCTCAGCCTCCTCACCGACGCCGCTGACGTGGCTGCCTGGAGCAACCAGGGGCTGCCCAGTGACCGCACATCCATCGAGAATGCCACCATCCTCTGCAACACCCAGCGGTGGCCCCTGGTCGTGGACACCCAGCTCCAGGGCATCAGGTGGATCAAGAACAAATACGGGGAGGAGCTGCGGGCCATCCGCCTGGGCCAGAAGAGGTGGGTCAGGTGCTGTGGGGCAGCCGCGGGCTTGGGCTGGAACAGGCCCCCCTTCCCCTGCCCCTGGAGGGGCGCTGCGAGCCAGGGCACCCACATCCCCCCATCAGACTCGGGACAACTCATTCCCGGCGCTGTGTGGGGTTGGGGGGGCTTGGCCATGATGCCCCAGGGTGGGTGGCCATCACCAAACACCCGAGGGCAGCAGCGCTGACAGGGCACCCGACATGTCCACGGGCTCTGCAGGGGCTGGGGCATTCGCCCAAGCTCCCCGCAGCCCCCCGCAGCGGACGCTCGCCCGACACTGCACCTCCCTCCCCTCTCGGCCACAGCTACCTGGACACCATCGAGCAGGCGGTTGCCGAAGGACAGACGCTGCTGATCGAGGACATCGGCGAGACGATGGAGCCAGTGCTGGATCACCTGCTAGGCAGGAACACCACCAGGAAGGGCAGGTCAGCACACCCTGTTCTCTGGCGCCAAGGAGCTTCACCTGCTCTGAGCCACCACTGCTGCCCTAAAATACCAATTTCTGCCCCTTTGCATGTCAGCAGCTGGGGCCTGATCCTTCCCCTGGCCTCTGGCCACATCCCCCAGTTTTCTCCAGTATTTCCTGGTGGGGACACTTGTAGTTGATGGGACGGTTTGGACCATTCCAGTCTGCAGAGTCCAGTTCACTTAGTGATTTAGGAAGAGCGTGTTCCCTGGCCCCCTGCAGCGAGGTGTGATAAACTGGGAGGGTCCTTTTGGCGGGCACAGAAGCTCTTCCATGATGGGGCTTTTGCCGAGAATCCCCTGCCCCACCTCCCCCACCCCACTGGGCGCTGCCAGCCCCGCTGCAGGCAGTGCTGCCTTCCCCAGATGCCACCAACCTTCCTGGCCATGTCCCCAGGTCTGGTCCTCCGGGACTGCGGGGATGGGGCTCTGGGGCTGCTGGCGAGGCAGCCGCACCACTCTCCCCGTGGATCGTGGCACGGCGCCTGCACGGAGCATCAGCCCAGAAGCCGTCCGAGCGCTGCAGGCAGGGCAGCCGCCAGCCCCGTCTGCTCCTCCAGCCGTTGCGCTGCCGGGGCTCCTTCGGCACGTCTGCCCTTGCTGCTCCTCTCCCCAGCCACAGAAACACAGCTCGAGCGGCCGGGAACAGCACAAGGGTCGAGGGCTTCTGCCTGTGATGAGTTCCTGCCAAGCGCACATAATCTGTTTAATTAACTGAGCAGATACATCAGGATAGGAGATAAAGAAGTGGAATATCACCCGCGCTTCCGCCTGATTCTGCACACCAAGTATTCCAACCCTCACTACAAGCCAGAGGTGCAGGCTCAGTGCACCCTGATCAACTTCTTGGTGACCCGGGAGGGACTGGAGGACCAGCTTCTGGCTGCTGTGGTGGCCAAAGAGCGTCCGGACCTGGAGACCCTGAAGGTATGAACCCGGCTGCCGGCCGGACGGTAGCAGAGAGTGGCCCAGGGGAGCTGCGGTGACTTTACTGGGAGGGAGCACTGAGATCTCACCTCCCTGGGCTCGCTGTTGTTTATTGAGAGCCGAGCGAGTCCTGATCACAGCCTGCCGTCTGGGTGGGCAATTGTGGGTCCCATTGCCTGGCACTGCCACGGGCATGCTGGCCGCTTCACCCCGCGGTGACAGCACATCCCAGGAGGGGCCACGTCTACCCTCCTCTTGCATCGGTCCTTTGGTGACAGCGTGAAAAACACAGCTGGTTCCTCAGAGACCGGTAGCGATAGCGACCTCAGTATGTCGCCTGGGCTGCGTTTGTAAAGGGAGAATTTGTAATTAGTAGAAGACAAAGCCAGCAGAACCGCTGCTGGTCTGCAGCCTGTTGCATGCAGTTCATCAGGGAGCACCTAGTGTGAGTCACGGCGACCGATGCCAGGGTGTCACCAGAGTCTCTTGAATGACACGCGTCTCTCCGGGGCGCTGGTGTTGTAGGTAAGCCTCACAAAGAGCCAGAACGAGTTCAAGATCAGGCTGAAGGAGCTGGAGGACTCCCTGCTGGCCCGGCTGTCGGCTGCCACGGGGCAGTTCCCGGAGGACACGGCGCTGGTGGAGAACCTGGAAACGACAAAGCGCACGGCCATGGAAATTGAGGAAAAAGTAAGCGAGCTGCCCCGGCGCTGGTGCTGCAGTGCCACGGGCAGCGGGAGAGCTCTCCCGGACCACGCCGGGCACGTGGTGCTCAGCAGGAGGCTGCGTGCTGGCTTTGGCACATGCCAGGATGATGGATAACACCGACCCTTGTGCGTGTCAAGGTGAAAGAAGCTAAAGCCACCGAAGTCCAAATCAATGTCACTAGAGAAAACTACAGGCCAGTGGCAGAGCGAGCATCCCTGCTGTACTTCATCCTGAGTGACCTCAGCAAGATCAACCCCATGTACCAGTTCTCTCTCAAGGTAGGCGTGGAGCAGGAGGGAATTGGTTTGCACGGGCAGGACAGGTTCTGGGGGGGGGTCTCGGAGATTCGGTGTTTCAGCATTTGTGCTGCTAACAAAACCCCCAGCAGCCTGGGCACTGAGCTGCCTGCCTGCTCTTCCTCAGGCATTCCACAGGGTCTTCGAGAAAGCCATGCAGTGCACGACCCCCGACGACGACATCAAGCAAAGAGTGATCAACCTGACAGATGAGATCACCTACTCAGTCTATACGTACACCGCACGGGGACTCTTTGAGAGGGACAAACTCATTTTCCTGGCCCAGATTGCCTTTCAGGTAAATGCGTGCGAGTCTGTGGGTCTTCTGTTTAATGCTGAACGGCAGTTTACATGGGTTTGGCTGGGTTGTGCTCTTCTGTGCTGCTGCCGGGTGCTCGGTAGCTTCTCGCCTGGAGCACGGCCCCTGGCGCCAAGGCCCTGTGCACCGCAGTGGTCGTGACACTGCACTCTCGACTTGCCAGGTCCTGGCAATCAAGAGAGAAGTGAACCCGGCAGAGCTGGACTTTCTTCTGCGCTTCCCTTCCAAGGCCATCGTCGCGTCCCCCGTGGACTTTCTGCAGCCCCAGAGCTGGGGTGGCATCAAGGTTGGTCTGCACAGTCACCGGCTGTGCCGAGGCAATGCCAGCACGGCCCCCAGTGCAGGGGGTCCGGGGTTACCTGTGGCACTCAGGAGGGTCCACAAAACCCTGTCCCCTGCGGCTGGTGAGACCCAGCACATCCCAGCCCCCAGCGGTGCTGTGGGACGGCAGCGCAGGGGTCCGCACTCAGCCCTGCAGCAGGCGGTGGGGTCAGCCGTTCCGCTGACCGAGACCACCCCTCCCACCTGCTCCTGGGGGCAGGAGGGGGCAGCTGGCGCAGTTGTGTCTCGGCAGTTTTGGACTGTCAGTGTCCGCCCTGTGCCCGGCTCCTCGCCCGTGAGCTCGGGGGTGTCCGAGCGATGCCCTGCCGGCTGACACACAGCACCCTCGTTTCACCGGGCACCCTTGGCACGCCAGGGCTGCCCCTGGGACTCCCAGCGCAGCCGTGCCCAGCGGAGGGCAGGCCTGGCAGCCTGCCTGGGCCAGCAGAGCAGGGCTGCGGGACCCCTCAGGGCACAGCTGTGGCACAGCGCCGCTCCATGGGGAGCCCCCGGCGTGGGGGTCCCTGAGGGCGAGCAGAGCCCAGGAGTGATTTAGCCCTTCTCTGTGGGACCTGAAGGTGCTCTCGGAAATGGAAGCGTTCAAGAACTTGGACAGGGACATCGAGGGCTCGGCAAAGCGATGGAAGAGGTTTGTGGAGTCCGAGGCGCCGGAGAAGGAGGTTTTCCCTAAGGAGTGGAAGAACAAGTCAGCCCTGCAGAAGCTGTGCATGCTGCGGTGCCTGCGGCCCGACAGGATGACCTATGCCATCAGGTGTGCCAGTGGCCTCCCGGGGTGTGTGGCACAGCGCTCTCCCGGCAAGAGCCCGGCGGCGCCATCGCGCCAGCTGCGCCCGGTGACCACATTTGTTCCCAACTCACACTACGGTTTTATTTTTCTGTAGGAACTTTGTGGAAGAGAAGATGGGGAGCAAGTATGTGGAAGGAAAGAGCGTTGAGCTCGCCAAGGTGTACGAGGAGAGCAGCCCCTCCATGCCCCTGTTCTTCATTCTCTCCCCTGGCATCGACCCGCTGAAAGACGTGGAGGCCCTGGGTGAGCCCCTGCCCCCTCCTCGGCTGGCACCAGCCCCCGGTGGCTGTTGGTTTGAGCAGCAAAGGGCCAGAGCGGCACGGATGCGTCTTCAGACAAATACAAATGAAAAAAGCGTCTCACGCCGTGGCGGTTTCCTCCCCTCCCCAGGCAGAAAGCTGAACTTCACCATCGACAATGGGAGGATCCACAACGTGTTGCTGGGGCAGGGCCAGGAGGCCATGGCCGAGCGGGCCCTGGAGGTGGCGGCTGCGCAGGGGCACTGGGTCATCCTGCAGGTGGGTGGGGGGCACTGGGGCGCACGGCAGGGCGCGCAGCTCTGCCAGCCACCAGAGGCGGCTCAGTGTCCTCAGGCTCCCCCAGCCTCAAGCGTCCCCATCGACGCCGAGGTGGGATCTGGGCTGGCTGAACCTCGGGGAGTGCCGGCGGCTGCTCTGCTCCCTGCCGTCCCGGTGCACTCGCAGTCACGAGCGGTCTTGGTGCTCAGCCCACGCAGCGGCCGGGTTCCGGCTTGTCCACGGCAGGGTCAGCAGCACAGCACCGTGCCACCTCGAGCAGGGGCAGTGGGAAGGGGGCAAGGAGGGGACACGAGGGGAACAGGGGAAGGCAGGGGGCAGCCTGAGCAGCCCAGGAGGGGTTCCTGTTGCAGAACATCCACCTGGTGGCCCGGTGGCTGGACACACTGGAGAAGATGATGGAGCAGCACAGTGTGGGCAGCCACGCCAACTACCGGGTGTTCATGAGTGCCGAGGCAGCCCCCAGCCCCGAGGCACACATCATCCCGCAGGGGCTGCTGGAAAACGCCATCAAGATCACCAGCGAGCCACCAACGGGCATGCACGCCAACCTGCACAAGGCCCTGGCCCTCTTCACCGAGGTACCCCCCTCCTCCCCCGCGCTGTGCCCAGCCGGGTCCCTTCCACCACTTTGAGTCAGCATGTCCAGCTCACCCGAGGCTGAGCATCTTGGGGGGGGGGCACTGCCGACACGGACGCTGCATCAGGAGCAGCCTAGCCCCAGGCACGTCCTCCTGGGGGTGCCCAGAGCCCCCACTTGTCAGGACATGAGTTAGGGGTAACCAGAGCTGCCTGAGGGCTCCCGAGGCAGGGAGGGTGCTGAATTACCGGTGCCTTTCCCAAGGGCGAATGTTGAGCTGCTGCAGTGCGGTGCCATGAACAAGCTGCCTCGACTGTCGGGGGCGGGGGGTGGGATTCCTAATTTTTTTATAGACAAGTAAGTGCAAAAATTAACCAACCAGCAAATCTTTAAAAAATAATTTTATGCTTGGGTTTTTGTGGGGTTTTTTTTAAACAACCTACCTTCAGTTCTCCTTTGCCATCATCCGTCAGTTTTCCTCACCAGAGGGACGGCTGACAGGCATATTCGCTCATTCCCTTCCAAACCCGGTCTCCTTTCCATCCCGCTGCAGGACACACTGGAGATGTGCAGCAAGGAAGTCGAGTTCAAATGCGTCTTGTTTGCGCTCTGCTACTTCCACGCGGCGGTGGCCGAGCGGCGCAAGTTCGGCGCTCAGGGCTGGAACAGGTCTTACCCCTTCAACAGCGGGGACCTGACCATATCGATTAACGTCCTCTACAACTACCTGGAGGCCAACCCCAAGGTAAGGGGCTGACAAGGTGACCCTACCTCGGCACAAGGCACACTATGACCATCAACCTTTTTTAAAGAATTCATCATTTTGCTGCACAAACGCCTTCTCTCGAGGCGGCGCAGCACTGGCAGCAGTTCCTCCCCTCCTCCCGGGGAGCTGCCTGCACGCTCCGGCAGGCGAAGGCACAACTGGGAGGGAGGGGCCGCGTAGCACCGGGCTGTGACCAGTGCCTGCTCCAGCTCACGCCTCGGCGCTTTGTTGGGTTGGTTTTTTAATCACTTTCCACCTCAAGGGCAGAGCCCGCCTGAGGATGATGGCGCAATCAGGAGGATTGAGGTCTCGCCCTCAGGACAGCGGCCCCTCAGTGGGGTGCAGGGGACTCATCAGGGGGCATGTGGCAAGCCCCTGGTGAGCCTCTCCTTGCAGGTACCATGGGACGATCTCCGGTACCTCTTCGGCGAAATCATGTACGGGGGGCACATCACAGACAACTGGGACCGCCGGCTGTGTCGGACCTACCTGAGCGAGTACCTCTGTGCGGAGATGCTGGAGGGAGAGGTGTACTTAGCGCCGGGGTTTTTGATCCCTCCCAGCCTGGATTACAAGGTAAGAAAGATTGACTTTGCAATGTGCTGCGGAAAACCACGGCTCTGGATGAACGCGCACTAGTCAGAGCTCCCTCGCGCCAACCAAGGGGGAATAGAGGGAAAAAACAACCTTTTCAATCCCATGGCAATGTGCAGAATCGCTGCAAAATAATTCCTGTGGCTGGGGTGGTAAGGGAAAAACTTGGGTAAGATGTGAGCAAAAAAGCATCTTGAACAAGCCAGGACGGCGAGCTGGGAAGCTCTGCCGCCAAAAAGCAATGACGTATTTTCAAAGACAAAGCACCGAGCGCTGAACTAACACCAGCGCCTGCCCTGCGCTTAGGGGTACCACGAGTACATCGACCACAACCTGCCACCCGAGAGCCCCTACCTGTACGGCCTCCACCCCAACGCGGAGATCAGCTCCCTGACCCTCACTTCGGACAGGCTCCTTCGGACCGTTTTGGAAATGCAGCCCAAAGAATCAGAGGGCGGAGGAGGCTCAGGTGGCTCCCGAGAGGAAAAGGCAAGTGAAGCTCTGCCCTACACAACAGGAGGGGACGGGGCGGGGAAGATATGTGGGGCTCACACACACGGGGCAGAAGAAGTTGTCATAACAACTGGTTTTATCAGTGCACGAGAGCAGAGACCTGACTCCGGCCCAGCAGCTTACGCCACGAACATATTCCCTGCAGGTGAAGTCGGTCCTAGACGAGATCATCGAGAGGCTACCGGAGCCCTTCTGCATGGCGGAGATCATGGCGAAAGGGGTGGCCAGGACCCCGTATGTTGTAGTTGCCTTCCAGGAATGTGAAAGAATGAACACCCTGACCCGGGAGATCAGGCGCTCTCTGCAGGAGCTGGACCTGGGGCTGAAGGTATGGCGCCAGCAGCGGCCTGGCGAGCGCCTCTCCCTGCCAAACTCTGCCCGCGATCCGCCCGTGGCTGCTGCTGGCTCGACCCTGCCCGGTGCAAAGTGGTGGCGGTGCCGCTAGGCATGGCCAGGCGGTACCAGCCCCTGCCTCGGGAGGGGGCAGAGACCAAACACTTCCCTCAGCCTTGCTTTCCTCGGCTCAAACTGCTCAGACTTTCCTCTTTTTCCAAGGGAGAGCTGACGATGACACCGGCCATGGAGGAGCTGGCCAACGCTCTCTTCTACAGCCAAGTTCCTGAGTCCTGGAGCCGTTACGCCTACCCCTCTCTCCTTGGCTTGGGAGCCTGGTACGCAGACCTGCTCCTTCGGATTTCGGTGAGCAGATTCCGTGTGAAAGTTACAGCTTAGGGAGCAGGCAGACACAACAGAAGACCAGGAATCACCTCCACCAGGGCACAGTGGTTAACTGGTTTATTGTTCAATGTTAATTTAAGCAGCCTGAAGTACCCGAAATGGCCCGTTACCCCAAGAACGAGAGCAGCAGTTTGGGAAGGGTTCACCGTTAGAGCAGATCACTGTTTCAAAAGAATATTAGCTAACCCCATCGTAACTTCGTATGTCTCAGAAGAAAAAAAAATACTTAATAAAACCATCTATTTAAAGTGTGGCTTTGTTAAAAAAAATAATAGTAGCATTTACTGCAATCCAAACGAACAGTTTAGGTTTCATTGCTGCAGTGGCATCTGCTCTTTACTCCTCACAGACCACCTCCATCCTCATCTCCCCTCGGGAAGATAACGTGAAGCTCGTGTTAGGCGCAGCGAAGCATCAGCTCTGCCACATCGTACCTCGAAGCAGTACTCTGCTGCTCAACGGCCACGCTCCCCTCTGAAGTACTCTGCTGGTTTTATTTTCCAGGAGCTGGAAGTCTGGACGACAGACTTCGTGCTGCCTGCAACAGTGTGGCTGGCAGGATTCTTCAACCCCCAGTCCTTCCTCACTGCTATCATGCAGTCCACGGCCAGAAAGAACGAGTGGCCACTAGACGAGATGTGTCTTTCAGTGGAAGTGACCAAGAAAAACCGCGAGGATATAACAGCTCCACCCAGAGAAGGCTCCTATGTGCATGGATTGTTCATGGAAGGTAAGAAGACTGCACCTTCTACAGGGTACTTCAGACAGGGAGAGAGCCCAGCTCAGCCTTGGAAACGCTGGCAAACAGCGCGGGTGTTGGCACTCGCTGGCTCCTCCGGGACCGTGGAGCTTTTGCAGAGGCTCCGAGCCCGGAGCCTTCATTCCGTGCTCACATCAGACACGCCAGCCGAGGGCAGCACCTGCCCAGTTACCAGCAGAGTTCCACAAACCAGCAACTGGGGCTATTTTGGAAATTCAGGCTGCCTATCACGAGCCTGAGGACTGGGCTGTCTGAAGCTGCGTGGTTGTAGTGAATAAATACATTAACTCCTATTTGATGTGCGCGTAAGACAGATCAGGGAACTCAGAACCTAAATACTGCTAAAAACCGAGGGGGAACGAGATGGCAGCAGCAGCAGAGTACCACAGGGGTCCGTCCGCTTAAACTAAGAGCACAGACCACCTCGCACAGCTTCTCGTGGTTCCCACCACGGCCAAGCTCCGCCTTCAGCTACACAACCTTCACACAGACCGTGCTGAAGGGACAAGCGGGGACAGAATTTATTCAGACATCCCACAGACAGTAAGGCAAAATGCATTCATGGGTCACAGTGAGATGATAACATGTCAGCCCTAACGCCTACGAAGCCACGGCTACCCAACCCTCACGCTCCATCCTCGCCCATGCTGCCAGAGCAACTCCTTCCCCCCGTTCGGTGTTAAGAAAACAGCCCCCTCCAAGCGAAAAAGCCCCCGGGTCGCCGGTGCCCTGACGGTCTCGTTGTGTTGCAGGCGCTCGATGGGACGTCCCCTCTGGCGCGATTGCGGACGCCCGGATGAAGGAGCTGACGCCCATGATGCCAGTCGTCTTCATCAGAGCCATCCCCGCGGACTGCCTGGACGCCAAGAACGTCTATGAATGTCCCGTCTACAAGACGCGGATGCGAGGTCCCACCTACGTCTGGACCTTCAACCTGAAGACAAAAGAAAGAGCCGCTAAGTGGGTTCTGGCCGCTGTTGCTCTGCTCCTACAGGTCTGAGCGTTAATGACTATGGAAAACAGCAAATGCTTTAACTTGTGGGGAAAAAAATACCAAAGTTGTGTAACTGAGGCTAAGTTTGATTGTACCAGAATTATTTTAGCAAAGTATCAATAAAAAACGGTGCTGGAACTGCTGTCGTGTGGAGGCTGCTCTCAATATGTGGAGTTTCTCACGACAGAGCTTGGGTTCCAATCGGTGGTTTCTGGTAAAGTGCTGGTTGAGAGCCGGACCACCGAAGGGAGCCCAACGGAACAACTGCACACAACCACTCAGACTCCTTTCTTCTCAGAGCTCTCTCCTTCCCCAGCTCTCTGTTCCATTGCTCGGCTCAGGGCTAACTGCGAGCAGAGTTCACCAAGCTGCGTGCACGACCTGCTCCTGCGTGCAAGCACGTGTCTGGTTAGACCGGACGGAAGAAGAAAGGTGCAGATTTGGCCCCCTTCACCAAGACGTCTACCTGCACAACCCAAAGGAAGCCCAGCTGCAAACAGATCACTCTCTGAAGCATGTTTCTCTCTATTTCTAGGTTACAGAATCCACTCTACCCTTTCTTTCCAGCAAGTACTTTGTATCAGCAGAAACACCCACCAAGGTGATTAGATCCGCTCTGGCCACCATACAGAAGCCCATGCCTGTCCCTTTAGCATAGAGTAATTCACCAAAACCCCACCCTGTGAAATACCTGAACAATCAGTTCTAAAATACAGTTGCATAAAACTTCCCTCGCAGCGAGTGGTAAGAAAAGCCACGGGCGGAGGCAAGCAGAGCTGCCTGTTTCTCTATAAAGCAGCAGCATTTAGAACAAATTACCATCAAGCTTTACACTTAGGATTGGCCTTTTTGGGCGCCCGAAACCCCTTTTGCTGGCCAGACCAGAGCAGAACGCACCGCACACACTCAGCAGTGAAACCCACAGGGCAGCCCAAGCCTGCGCTCGCTCACGTGTCCATCTGGCTTCCCAACCCACTTCTCTGCGGGACACGTGTCACGGTTTGAGCCTCTCAGCGAGTAACACCCAAAAATCCCATCGGCACCAAAAGTCCTCTCACGCCCTCCCTGTGACTCAAAGACACTCGTAACAAACCTGAGCGAGGGGGAGCCAGAGGTGGAGGCTGCCTTGGTGTAAACAAAAGGGACGTGGGCCCACCCAGCACCAAGGGCACACACTCAGGTGCGACTGCATGGCCGATGTGCACAGCTCAGAGGAGATCCGAGCACAACCCTGTGAAGCTCAGAGGCGCTCCCGTTCCTGGGCAGCCAAACAGCCAGGCAAATCCGGGAGACTACAGAGCGGAAAAGCAAAACCAACTGCCCCTGTTAACCAACATCTACAGGGTTAAAGAAAAGCACTGATCAGATAAAAAGGAGACAGAACATTTTAAATATTCCACAGCGTTTTCTATTAGCTGGTCAAGATAAAATAAACACAGTCCCTCTCCACAGAGCTCTGAAAGGGACAATTCAGGAATGGAAGTTTTATTTCCATGCATGGGAAATACCCTTGTATCGTTTCTCTTTCATTGACCCATCCAGAAATTCCTGTAGATGAAACCCAATACAGGCCTTGAGCAATTATTCTAATCAGAAGAAAAGAGATGCCTGGGTGTGATCCACATCACCTATGTTTCCATTACCTATTTCTTCCATGCGATAGAGAGTACTGCACTTACTAACTGCAGTCGGTGCAACATAAATTCCTCATAAAATGACAGAAAACTCACCCAAAGCAGCAACTCTTCTTCTTTCAAAAGAAATTCTTGATCAGAGGTGTTACCAGCTTCACCCACAGTTTCACATAACGATTTGGCTGCTCAAACGTCGCTGATGAGACCACACTTGAGCAGAGGTAAAGCTGCTCCTGCTCCTACACAGGGGAAGAAACATCATCCCAGTAAATCCCACGTGTTAAATTACACACTGGCCTTTAAGAAAAGCGAGTTCTCACACCAAACTGGCCATGGATCCTGCCAAAAGGATGCATCATTCCTCCCACAAGCCTGACCATAAGCCTCATTCCATGCAGCACAACTCCCAGAGCAACAAGACCACCAAGGAGCTAGCACAGGACCTGCCCCCCACACCCACTGGCCACAGCACCCCACCTTTCGATGGCCATCAGTGCGCGCCGTGACCCCACCTCAAGAATTAGCAATTCAATCTCCACAAGGAGCAAAGGTAGAAGGTTTTGCCTTTTTGTGCCCCACAGTTGCAAGAGAGCTAAGCCTCAGTTTCAGAAAAATCCTGAATCCCTCGCTGTAATTGCCAGAAAAAGGAAACCTTACCAGAATCTCAAGAGACTGCCTTACGCAGCTCTTTCTAGACACAGCTCAAGCGCTGTGTTTTCAAATGAATGTGCAGTCGTGATTTCAACTGAATTACCAGAAACACTCAGGCTTCTCCAGCCCGTACACAAAACTGCTGAGGGAGGAAATGAACCATCATGATGATAATACAGGCTCGCATTGCACGTGAAAGCAGCTGCTGGACAAAGGTACGAGTGGTTTTCTTATCAAAGCCAGCCGGGTTTCTAGATCTGCAGGCAAACAAGGAGCAGACCATCTCCTGCAAGTCTGTTCATAATCTTCTCTTCGTTAGCTAAGCTGTCACAAACAACAGAAAATACTCTGTGCTGTCTAAATTCAGGGTGGAACAGGGAAGCAGGAGCCAAGCACTGGAAATTAACTTCAAAGAGATGAACCAACAACAGAAGGAAGACACTGGTGTGCCAAATTGGTCTCATTTTAGAGGCCCCAAACGCTCCAAGTCAGCCCCGCTATGAAGATTCTGCACCGTGGTCATCTGATACAGCGAGGTCGCCTGACCACTGGACGCGAGACCAGTGATCTGAATTACAGTTGTCCATTCAGTGGAGCACCCAAAGACACCCAGACCACTCAAATTTCTTCCCAGACATCATCACACATTTTTTAAATGGCACTGAACACTACACAGGCAAAGTGATTTCGTGGCAGCGTACCAGTAATGTATTAAGTCTTCTAAACAAAGATCGCGGAACAGTAAACAAACAGCCAGTCTCCAAATCTGCTTCCAGCAAATGGGAATGGTTTAAAACCCTTTAAATTACATCACTGCAGCACTGTTTGAGAAAATTCCTTTGTCATATTTTCATTGATCCTCCCCTTCCATTAGAAACAAGTAGAGGCAAGATATGAATTGAAATATTCAAGCAGCTCTTCCAGTAATAGAATTGGTTTTGATTAGCTATACTCTGACTCATCCTGTGGAAGAGCCCTGATGCAATAGGGCAATTCCCATTGATCTTGAAGACACTGTGCCTTCTTGTGCCAGGACTTGACTTAACAGAACATTGAGATCTCCGAGTCACACACAGAGGCACCAAACCAATTCGCTTTGTGGCAGAGCACTACATGAGAAATGACTCAGGACAGTCAGTTCCAGCAGAAGGTTCAGTCAAGACAGCTGGAGAACCAGACAGGATCTAGAGAAACAGCAAGAGTGCTGAGCAGTCCAAGCTGCCT
This sequence comes from Leptosomus discolor, assembly GCF_034619465.1. Taxonomy (NCBI): domain Eukaryota; kingdom Metazoa; phylum Chordata; class Aves; order Leptosomiformes; family Leptosomidae; genus Leptosomus; species Leptosomus discolor. The sequence goes on from NC_141405.1 coordinate 5,316,036, forward strand.
AATTAAAAAAACCCCAAAACCCTGGGACACTGATCACTGAACCACTGAAAGACATTCCTGTCAAGATCATAGAACGCCCTATCATTATTCAAGATCACATTACATCACGTCACTTCACAGGCAAGCGAAGCAGCCCAGAAATCCCCTTGCTGTAGAAACTGCAGAGACCCTCTGCCTTCACTCACCTCCACAGCCCGCAGGCAGCCCCCGCAAAGCAAACTGATTGCCATTCATGTGCCTACAAGGGATTTCCCAAAAGCCTTAGAAGCAAAATCCTCCAGGAGTCCGAGACCAGCGATTCAAAGGGCCTGACCTCGTTATCCTAGAGCATGGTGCGACCTTGGCAGTGCCCCAATATCAGGGGTAAGCCCCAAGACCTTGGGTGTGCGGTGTGACCAGGGAGCAGAGGCGAGCCAGCATATCCTCTCTGAACGCTGCCTCTCAGCATCCAGTGCCTGAGCACTCCCGACACTCGAGTTCACTGGGGACACATGTTCTTTCCCGTTACGGCCTCCACTTCCCAGAAGCCGGCGCTCGCAGCAGGCATCTCATCAATAGTCACTTAACTGACAGCTCCTTGAGACTTCCTACACTCAAGGTTTTGAACCAGCGTCGCTGTAGGTTTTTATTGCAACCGCGCCATCAGCATTGCCTGTGTGACCGAGCAGCCCAGCATCCCCATCACCTCCCCGCCGTCAGCCACTTACCCGGTGGAGCTGCTGCTGCAGAGCTTTGTTCTCCGTCACGATGGCGACCTGAGCTTCCAAGTCACGATGAACGGATCGATATCCGAAATTAGGAGAGCCGATCAGGGTCAGGCAGGGCAGGTCGCTTCCCGCCAGGTACAGCCAGAGGCCTGCAGGGAAAACGGGAGAAGGAAGGAAGCGTGGCAGACAGCAGAGATTGCCAGGGCAGCCGCACACGATCGCTTCACTTGGAGTGAATTAAACACATTTGATCACAGAAACTGTGAAAGATCACGACATGACGCGAGCTTCCCTGCAGAGGGTCTGGCACATCTTGGAAGGATTGGTACGAGCCTCAGGGCACCCTTGCGCAGCCCGTGTCGTCCAGACGTGTGTGCTCCCAACAGGGGCTGCAGCACGCTCAGGGCCGCCCAAGGGACACGTTCTTAAGCATGTAAATACGCTGCACAGGGGGTCCCCAAAATAGACCAGAATGAGTCACTTTCGTTAAGTTAGAGGTCGTTTTGCACCACAGCACATCTCCGAAACACTGAAATTAAGACAGTGCACCAAGCAACTGAGCACCAGGCAGACAAGCCAGGCCTGGACCAGTCAGCGTCAGAACGGGAAGAGGCGCACTGGCACAATGACTAACCCCTTTCCCGAGGCTACACAAGTGACATGACATGAAGGGGCATCTCCCTGCTCTGACAGGTGAAGTCACATGAAATAAAGACTCGTAAGATCTGATCACACCCACTCACTTCCTGAGGAGCCACCCGAGGACGGAACCAAACTCTTGCCAGGATGCGAGACTCCCAAGTCCACTCACCATCACCACTGCAGCTCACACACAACTCTGCCAGTGCTACAAGAGCAAGCATGATGATACAAGCCAGGACTGTGTTTTCGAGCGCAAGATGGAAACAAAGCACTATTCTCAAACACCACTGTAGCACGGCAGGGAAGAACAGCTCGGGATGCCACGGGAGAGCCAGGACTATTGCCAAGAAGAGTCTGTACAGCCATTCTCTGTGTCTAAATGGACCCAAGACGTGTTTGCTCTCCACCCAGCACCGCAAAAGGGCTTAGAACAGCCCCGGGCAGGTCCCTGACAGATGGCTTATCCCTACGGCAAGTCACACAAAGACTACAACAAAGAAATCGTAGCATAAAAACCACCTAGTCCTTAAAATAGAAGCAGGTTTCCTAACTCAACCCCAGAGCAGTTCCAAGAACGCCTTGAGTAAGAAGCTGCCGATTCACCACTGGTTCCTGTAACCTCCTCCCCGCCCCCGCATCGCACACACTCAGCAGCTTTGCTGCCACGTTCAGCTGCACCTCCCGGCGCGGGGCTGGCACTGCCCATAAACCAGCAGCACAACCGGCTCCTCCGCAGGCTCGCCCCACCTGCAAAGGGCAGGGGCGCCGCCGCAGGGGGCTCCGCGAGCCGCAAAAAGTACCCGAGCGGGGCAGAGATTCAGCAGGTTCTGCCACCAAACAGGACGGCTGCCACGGGGCGGGTGGTGCCACGGCACGAGGCTCCCGACAGCAGGCCAGAGCTCTGCCCAGGCAGCAGCTACCAGGAATGCGCTTCCTCACTCTTTCCAAGCTGTCACACGGCAGCCCCAAAGCCTTTATGGTGTCTCTGGCTTTACGGCCACCTGGCAGGAGCTGCTCAAACAGTGACTCACCTTTCCAGAAAGAGGCAGCGCAGCTTCCCAGCCACCACTCGACAGCCCTAATGCAGGTTTATCTCGCAGCAAACAGCACCTGCTCAGTACTCTGCCACCCGACGCTTGCACAGAAGGGACCCCAATCCTACCAGATGTACCCCTGCCACCACCCCGCATGCACAGACGCGGGAGAAGCGGGGCAGATGTGCGCTGCTGCAGGTAGGAGCAGCCTCTCTCGCTGAGAAGGTCTGCGCTGCCCACTCACAGGGCACGCCAGCAACTGCACTGGTGCTGAACGAACCGAAGGGCAGCCGTAACCCTGGTGGGAACACAGGCCGCGGGAAGCTGTGCACAAGGATACAAAATGTTTTAAGAGGAGCTGGAAGGGTTTACAAAACAGCTGTTGCAGCATTTGGTGTAAATCAGCTGATCCTACAGGAGACAAAAGGGTGTCTTTCATCTCAGCCCAAAAAGGAAGAATTAATGGGCACGATTTACTGCTGGGGACCTCAGGTCCTCTTCCAGGAGCCCAACTCCATGAGCAACTGCCCTTCATCCATCTCCACAGTTTCCTCCTTTTCCCTTTTCTGCCCTGTCCTCTCTCACACACACTGCGTGACTCCTGCAGAAGGAAGCTGGGTGAATCAAACGTGTGCCAAAGGGCAGAGCGTGCCAGAGAAGGGAGCTACAAGCTGATCCTTCCAGCACTCCGAAAGGAAACGGAAACAAGGCAGCAAACATCTCCGACTCCTGCCAAGCAGAGGAGCTGCTGAACTTCCTGAGTCTAGTACCCGACTCTCCAAGAGAACACCATACAACAGACGGAGCCCAAAGCACCTCCTTGAGGAGGCACGGCTGGCCCAGAAAGGGATCAACTGCCATGTGCACTTTGGCAGCTTGGAAAAGCAGCCCGTGCCTTCCCAGCTCAATCTGTGCCAAGCCACAAAATCCCACTCAGAGTCAGCAGTGCCCAGCAAGAGGGGGAACCTGCGAACCACAGCTCGCTTGGGCACGTGCTTCCAGGCAGACAGACCACACAGGGCTTCCCAGGCAGGCAGGCGGGCATCTCCCTCAGGCTGCCCTGGACAGAGACGAGCGTTTCACTGCACTGCAGCTACTGATCTCACTGCAGGAGAGGCACCGCACTCCTTAGAAAGGTTTGTAGTTTCAACGCAGAGGCAGCCCAGTAACACTTGTCTGTTCTCCTCAGCCAAGAGAAGGCCCACTCAGCAGCTTTCTCTCCCCACCACCTCTGACCCTCCCTTCGTGCAGCCCCACGGGAAGCAGGGCAGACAGAGGCATTCCTGCAGCATCAACAGCTCCTCTCCGTAACAAACAACAGGAACGCTCCAGAACAGGCCCAGGCCAAGCCGCAGGGCCGCATCCTTCCACGCTCCAGTCACACACGTGCTGCTGACAATGGAAATGCGCCTCAGCAGGCTGCAAAGCCGCTGGGGAAACCTGCATGTTAATCAGTGCCAGGCTGGGTACTGCTTACAGTAAGCGAGGTGTCCTGGGGGACCGTGAGCCATCGCAGGAAGTGACACAGTGACATGGCACAGAGCTCTGCTGGCAGAAGATAAGAGGAACAGAAGATGCTGTGGAACAGGGCAAAGATGTTTCAGCTCAACCAAAGGCCGTGCCTGACCGTGAGACCAAGTCATTTTGCGAGGTGTTCCACTGGTGCACTTCCACGTGGGAAGGCTGTAAGAACCTCGATGAAGTGTCCCATGCATTAGACTTCTCAAAAAAAAAAAAAAAAATCCTCAATTAGGTAGACTTCCTAAGCTATTTGCATGATTAAAATCTGCTACTGAGCAATCAAATACTTACTAGTGTGTATAAAGTAGGAGAACATAAGAGTCAAGCACTGCACTTTCTGGAAGGAAAATTTAGAGACACAACCAGTCAGGGGAAAACACTCGTGCTTTGGTCAAGGTGGCACCGAGCCTGTGAAAGTTGTACACAATCTGTCAAGCAAGAAAGAATGTGGGGTCTTCTACAGAAGACTATGATGGCAGTATTAATTATTTGGGTTTGTTATTAACTACATTTATTAAGCAATATTTGTTTCTCAGCAACTTCCCCTCCAGCTGCCTCCAGCTCCCAGAAGGCACACTGGTGCAGCTATTCACTACGCCGCACTTTCCTGTTTGCCGTAAACAGAAGCTGGTACAAATTCCTCAACACCTGCATCATCCCTACGAAGACCTGCTGCCAAGAGGACGCAGCGTCCAGGACCACTGGGGAGCCACCCCTCAGGAGCTCCCTTCCCGCTTCTGCTGCGGATCCCACCCGGGGGTCCCTGAGACAGTCACGGCTTCTCGCTGCCGAAACTGGCAAAAGGGACACGAGAAACAGCATCACAACTGCTGCCGCGGTCGTAAACACGTCCAGACACTTCCTTTTCTTTCACATCGAGTTTCACATCAAGACAGTGCCTTACTGTCGCCACAGGGACAATGCTGTACAACCTCTGGGACTACACTGGAATATCAGAAACCGAGAGGCAAGATAGAGCTTGGCACAGCTGTCCCTGAGGGATCCAAACCTCCCAGGTTTATGCAAGCAAGATGCTTGAACCTTGGAGGGGTACCTGGGAGACTTGGCGCCCAGCCACCCCCTCACTAGCTGCACAACCCAAATTGGGGTAAGTCTCAAACGCCTTCTGAACAAGTCCTCCTGGGAAATGGACGTCTTACCTTTGGCATGGAAAGTCCACCCAGCCCTGGAGTACTCCTGCAGCTGGACCCTCTCCTGCTGGTGAAGGTAGCAGACCTCACTGTAAAACTGGTGTTCAATGTAAACATAGGCAGCAGGGATGGCACCTGCCACCCCTTTGGCACCAAAAAACCCATTCACTTCCGGTGAGGCCAGGAGAATCCGATACTCAGCCCTGGTGCCCAGGATGAGGTCCATGTAAGCTTGGGTCAGGTTGAAGTAGCCAGTGGTAAGGTATATCCTGGCATCCCGTTCAGCCTCTGTCAGCAGCGTCTCTGTGACCATCTCGTCTATCTGAATCCCAAAAGGTTTCATTTGGATTAAGGGATAGATCCAGGTGTCGGGTTCTGGTTTCAGACCCCCAGATGCTCGAGAGCCTTGCTGGGGTAACAAGGAGCTGCCTTTCTGGCTGCTGTGGAAAGTCTTTGCGTGAAGGAGTTCCTGTCGTGTCCTGGCAGAGTTGATCACCTCCATGACTCTTCGATTTGCTATCTCACAGTAAGCCATCTTGTCTCCTGCAGGAAAACCACAACAGATCCTGTCTGAGGCCTGCACGTACAGGGCTACACACCACCTACTAGGTCGCAGGAAGAACTACTGACAGGACACCAACATGAGAACAAAACGGAGCTAACGCAAAGACCCCACAACTTTCTTCCCCAAGTCTCAAAAGCAGATGTCTGGGGGTCAGCAAAGCCACGTTACAGAAGAAAAATACTCAGCTTTAAAAGGAGTAAGAAACTTGACTAGAAGCAGCTGGAAAAATCCACTGAGAAATGAAAAAAACAGCACAAAGCTAAAATGGTGACCAAGAATGAACTGGAACATATAAAATAAACTACCGCCCCGAGTCTGCACATACATCACATGGCAGCGCACATGGCCAGGGCAAAAACTTATGTTGCAATCAGCCTTACAGATAGATGCCCTCCCCTGCCCACTTCAACGCTTGGTCTCTGTCCTCCTAATCCAATATTCATTTGATTCCCAGAACAGACTTGACTACAAAATATTAATTACCAACACCAGCACTATGTTCATGAAACTTTCAGAATATGTACACACAGAACATCTAGAATTATAGACATTAATATCAAAACCAGAAAGAACCTCAAGGAATTTAAGTTCTTGCTTGAGGTCATAAGCAGCAGAATTACGAAGAAGCAATGAGACAGTCACAGAGGAACCTCCAGCCTTTGCACACTCTGCCAAATTAGCTGGTGACAGCCACTGTGCTAGGAACACTGACAGATCCAGCCTCAAAGCTCTAGAAATCTTGATTTTAATAATGGATGGCACAGAAATGGGACACCCCACAGCCTGTCAACGACGGTCAGACACTCAGCAATTCACAAATGGATGGAGTTCAAGTCACTCTCAGACCCTGGCTGTCACTCCCCTCTGCTGGGTCGTACCGTCCAACCAGACAAGACAGCTCCCTCCTACCTTGGTACGGGTGTACCATCCCCTCCATCATCTGGACCGTATCATCCTGCTGTAATTGCAGAGACACATCTCCAATCGCATCCACTAGCTCCGTGAAGAAGTCTGCAATCTCAGAGGAGTCCTGCAGGAGAACATAGCGGTCCTGACGATTGGTGAAGTACAAATCACTCAGGTTTGCTCTAGGAGAGAAAAGGAAAAGTTGAGTCCCAGAACCGAGCACAGGTGTACGACCCTCAACAGCACGGCCCAGGTTACAGATCTCACTCTGTGTACAACTGCACTAAAGTACAAATTGGGCATTTCCTTCCGAATCTCGAGAAAGCTTTCTTTTTTCCTTTGAGAAAGACTCTTTCATACAAGAATCTCAAGTGGAAGAGCTGTGGTCGCTCTTCCATCTCAGAGCAGCATTGATACAACTGCTACGGCAAGACCAGATGCACACAAAGCAGTCAGACAGCGCTGGCAGCAGGCACACCTCACCTCAAAACCTCAGCTGAACGAACCGCACAAGGACTCACCCGCTCAGGATCACATTATCATCAAAGAGATAGACCTTGATGTGCTGCAGTCCAATGGTCTCATTAAAACGCTCTGGAATCAGGAGCCTGAGAAGCCCACGCAGGTTTGGGGTGTGGAAGAGGGACACGCGGACTTGCTCGGGAAATCGCTGCAGCAACGGAATCAGCATTGTTCGAGAATTCTTCCTGCCTGGGGGACAAGGGGCGTCTCACAGACTGGATGGCACCAGATGGGATACACCGCGGCACGGCACCACAGCTCTGCAGCTCGAAGCTGGTCACCCAACGAGCACTCATCTCCTCTGCCGGCACTGAACATGTTCTCCTCTTTTTTTTTTTTTTTCTTTTGGAATTTTTTTGAAATCTCTTTATGTCACTAGTCAGTACTGAAATCAATGTGCAGAACTGCGAGTTCTAGTAATGAATGGGCTGTGGAAACGGTCACCAGGCAGGTCTGACACCTTTCACCCTTCTTAATCAAGCCACACCCAGCACTAGTAACACATGCTACAAAGAGCCACCACAAAGGTTTCTGATGAAGTGTACTGCTACTTCCAACAATTCCCACTTTCCTTGAAAAATGAAAACACAAGAGTGCGTGATGGGTAAGGGCAAACGCACTGACAAGTGAACTAAGCAAGAACGCACGAGTTGCGCAGAGCGGAGTTGGGCCCTTCCCACACCTACCACCTATTTTCAGAAGAAAAGGTGCTCAGCTTGAAGATTTGCTGGGAATAAGTAGTTACTGGTATACAAAAGGCCAGTTTTGAAAGGTATATATGATTTAAGCAAGTAGGTCCAATTGATCAAGACATCCTCGCTCTGAAAAAACAGTTTATCCAGCCTGACTGTACAATAAGCCTTTGAAGAAAGCAAAGCATCGCGATATCTACCCCGAGATCCCCTGGTGTAGTCAAGGAGAATGGAAACTCTGAGGTTAGACGATCCTTTTGCTTGCAGCGATTTCTCCAGTGTTTCTTCTAAGCAATCCACCTGCAGAGAGAGGTTTCTCTACTCATTACAGAAAGCAAATAAAGTTTTACAAGGAAAGTGCTCTGCAGCCAGGAGGCTGGTGGGCATGAAAGCTTCCACACCCTAGTACGAGTCTTCCTACTTATGCAAAACACTGCTCCTTTAGACTCCGCGTGTCAGACTGGCATCCCACTCTGTCAGCCTAAAGCAAAACATGAAAGGGCACCGATTTTACACACACACATTCTTCAAGCCCCTGAAGAGCAATTAATATTAGCAGAAAAAGTCCCAACATCGTTCCCAAATCACAGATTTGCATCACCAAAGAGACAACTCGGTGGGAGTTCACAAAGGACGCAGAGGCGTCTCGTTCCTTAACTACAAGGCTGTTTATCACACGCAGGCTCAAACCTTGTCTACACGCCCAGGCAGGCAGAAAACCCTGCGCAGGACTCGTCCACCTTGACTCTGCTGTGGAATTCGCATTCTAACAGAAGAAACTGCCCAAGGTCAGGCTTCGCCCTAAAGGTCGGGGGTAACGCTTTTGTTTCCAGAGGGAAGAACAGGAAACAGAAGAGGTAAACAACACGGAGCCAAACTGACCTCTGCCTTAAATGCAGAGCTAACGCTGCATCTGCGTAGCGTACTGGAGGACAAAACACAGCACTACAGACGTACAACTTTAACTATGTTTTAATCAAGAAAAATGCCAGAAAAAGAATTACCCATGATCCCACAGTTCTGCAAAAACCCTTTGAACACTACGCCAGCAACCCCTGACAGTCTGAAAGGCCCAGGATCATTATCCCGTGAAGAAGTTCAGTAATTCCAAGGCTCTGTACTGGGCCTAGAACAGAAACTCCACGCGCCTCCCTTCCAAATTCCTCCCCTGGCCTCCACACACAAGCACACAAACGCAGCCAGGAACCACAAGAAGGCTCTCAGGGAGAGAACACACATGTGAAGTGAATCCCGGGATGGAAGCTTTAAGGACAAACACCTCACAGGAACCTCTTGCACCTGCAGGATCAGGACGCTTTGCGCAAAGGCAGCCATTTTCTTTCTGCGTTCACTCCCTCCCCCTCCCAAACCCTTCCCACACTCACCAGCTCCTGTTCCAGGAGCCCCGTTCCCAGGTACAGTGAAGCCATCACCACTCGCTGCTTGGCTGTTTTGATCTGCACCTGGGAGCAGCAGAAAACAAGTTCAGTTTCGTCCTCAGTCTCTGCGATCACCAGGAGCGAACGCTCCAGACCACAGAAGAGCTGTGGTTTCCTCGAGGAGAATCACTTCAGCCAAACCCCAGCGCTGCCCCCCTCGCCTTGGAGAACTCGCTTCAGACACGCGTTGCAAAGACTCGAGCGACTGAGCTGAACAAAGAAACTCTCGCCCCAGCCCTCCTCCGCAGCCAAGAGGCTAAAGCAGTATCGCAGGATTCGCACTGCAGCGACCTGAGAGGCCTCTGGCAGGGACTGAGGGAGCTGCGCCGGCTTCGTAGGGCAAGGAGGAGGCTGGAGGGCTGAGCTGACGGCAGCCTGCGACTGTTTCATCACTTCAAAGGTGACGGAGCCAACTCTTCTTGGGAGTTACAGCCGAGCAGCAGCCACAAACAGCTCTGCAAAGCTCAGGTCTGACACCAGGGAAAAACCTGCAAAGTGCTAAGATGGTGCAGCACTGGAAGTGCTCACCCAGAGGCAGAGCCTCCACACTCAGCCGTCCTCAGGACTCAGCTAGACAAAGTCTGCCTGACCTGATCTAGCGTTGACAACCACCTGTTTCAAGTAGAAGGCTGGACTAGTAACTTGCAGATACTCCTTCCTAACAACCTCTATGATTCTCCACAACTGCTGCAGCTCCCAGCTGCCAAAAACCATTCCCGCAACTCAGAAGCCACAACTCACCTTCAGCAGTTCGTAGAATTCAGCTGGGGACGAAAGTACCTTGACATGCGAGCTGGAGATCCCAAACTCTGGCACCAGATTCCTGATCCACTGGAACCTGTGTGCTCCTTCTGGACAGAGCGAACAAGGCGGGGCTGTGACCACAGGGACAGGAGGGGTGAGCAACGGGGCTAGAAGAAGCCATGACGACCTGTGAAAAGAAAGACAGAGAAGCTCTTTACGGTGGAGCCTTTGCTTCCCCCAAACGGCCTCCAAGCAGGTAAAGAACGGGCTGTAGCCGGGGTCAGCAGGCTGTGAGGATCCGCAACAGCAAGAACACCTTTCCCCTTCCGTAATCCCAGCTGAGTCACCAAAGCCAACTCTAGAAACAGAAAAACACAGGCAAAAGGTGGGAGAACAGATCTTAACATCATCAGGTCCTGACCCGAGCTGGCAGGGGAGATGAGGGGAAGCAACTCTTTCATCAGAACAGGAACACAGGGGAGGAAAGGCTGGAAGCTGAAGAAACTGAGGATGCGAACTCTCCCAAAGACCCACGGGTCAGATGTCTGGCAGTGCCGCTGCAGTACCAGCTGGACCGGTGACCAGCCGCTTCTGAAGCGCCTTTATCACACACGCATCGGCTTTGCCACAGCCAGCAGCCACTTTCGTGTCCAGCTTAGTCCTCAGCTGGGCTAAAGATCAGTCACTTCTATTTCAGGTGAAGACACCGTAGAAGTCATGCCACCCTAAAAGTTCCTGCTCAGAAAAATGCCTGAACCCCTCAAACTTATCCAGAAAAAAGCCTACAACACGCAAAGTGCCCGAGCGCAAGTCCTGGCCAAAGCAATGACACCACAGCATCAGAACGGCGTGCCAAAGGATCGAGGGTGTTTCGACAGGTACGAGCCAAGAACCACAACTGAGAGACACGAGGCAGCCCTCTCCAACAACGCCACTCGTGTTCTGCACAGGCACTGAAAGAAGATCAGGACTTCTCTTACGAACTTCAAAGTAGCTGCAAGGGAAACAGCAGGAAGCTCGTTCTCTAAAAAGAATTTTCAGACAAATGTAATTCCTTTGAAGTCACTTGGGGAAGAAACTGAACGACTGCTAACAGTCATGCTGGGGGGGGTGACAAGAAGCAAACGGCATCCTTTCTTCTCTGGAGGCTTCACACATGCAAATTCATCAAGTCATATGCTAACCCCTGGCAGGAGTCTGTCCACATGACAAAACCACATTTCAGCACAATTAGCAGCAGCAGCTCCCATGAGATCCAGGAATCGACGAGCAAGGGACTGAACTACACCCCCGAACCTGACAGGAAACGTTCTGGCCCGCAGGCCCCGCTCGGGGAGCCAGGCTGGCCATCAGGACAGAGCCGCGGAGGCTGGTCTCATCCCAGGGGAACACCAGGTCCCTCGGGCCAGCCGGCAGCCACCATCTTGTGACCCGTCCTGCTGCATTCTGCCACCACCACAGACCAAGAAACAATTTGATTACGACCTTTACCAGAATTTGTTACCAGAAACTTTCAGGTTTCACCACAATCCAAAGCCCAAATGACCGCAGATTCCAGGAAGATGATTTCACCCTTTTGCTTCATGATAACACACTGGATCTTCGCAAGGTTTCCGAACACCCTTACGCAGAAACCAGTTTGCAGTTGTGTTTCCTGGAAAATCCACTAGTTTGTCACTGACTATTCATCGCACCAGAAATCTGAGTCAATTTGTGCAAGAATTCCCAGGATGGTGGTTTCCAACAGATCATGTGGACCAGGCTCAGACTTAACACCCAGAAGTCAGACAGACTACCAACCGGGCTGTTAAAAACATGAGAAACTTTCCATAGAAGATGTTTGGGGAAAAAAAAAAAAAAAAAAAATCAAAGCAGAAAAGAAATACAAGAAATACTGTTTTCCAAGCACATTCTGCTCAGTCTTTATAGAACCTAGCAATAACCTAGCCCTGCAGATCACAAACTACATTCTCTGGAATTATTCCCACTGAGGGAACAGTGGCAAATTTTATGCATTTTATGACAACAATTAATCAGCAAGAGGAGATAAATATTGTCCTTCCTATTCCATTGGTCAGTCCTGGCCAACTATACTTCCAGAAGCCAGTACAGTGGCCAAGAAGCCACTTCCCAGAAACGGGATTCCAGGAAGCCATTTTCTGGCAAAGAGAATGAAAACTGCGCGTTGAACTGCAGGTGGGCGGGCGGCGGGGCGAGGGATCGCCGGGACACTCCTCAGGCAGCCCTCTCCTGTGCTGCTCAGGGAGTAAAACCGATCCGCACCGCCAGCACAACTTGGCGTGACCCTTCGGATCAGCTCTCCGCACGTGTCGATACCCACCAATTCTATGCTCTGGATTTTCTGCTGCCCACACCATTTAGTGTATCTACACTGTTTGATCTTTTAATTCAATCCTGAAATTTTAGATTTTATTGAGTGTTGAGAACCTCAGGCTTTTATAATTCTCAAAAAAATCCATATTTCGCTCCAGCCACATTAACAATGGCACAGCAACCACCTACCGAAACAGCAGCTTCTACCCACCCGTGACCGAAAATAGCTCAAGCGACACCCCAAGTACTATGTAATCCTCTCAACTGCGCGCACAGAACAGTCAGAAACCGCGTAACATTGTGAAGAAATCACCAAAATTCCATACTTTGACAACCCGGCTTTCAGAGAAACAGAAAAGGGGGCGGGGGGGAGCCCTTCCCATGTACTCCAGATCATCAAGTTAACCGGAAAGAGAAAACAGAACTAAAAGGAACCACCTCAAATCTTTTCTGAATAAAAAGTTGACCCTAAACAGAAACAAGGGATTTTTTTCGTGTGTTCTATTTTTAAAAATTGTGGTTTTGGTACACAAGCTCATGAAGGAGACGAAACACTTATTCACTGTAAAACCTCATCTGCAGAACCAGAGGTGAAGCGAAACTGCAGGATGCGGCGCCGTCCTTTCACCCACACATACATCACCGCACGGGGGGACTGACAAATCAGTGATCTTTGAATGCAGCTGTCTCCTTCCAGGGCTCAGGCTCATCATTCATCTACACTAAAAAGCACTGATGAAACCAAAGCAGAAGTTTGAGAAGAATTTCCTTGGCTTAACGAGGAACACAGAGCAGAACACGGGCTAACACAGGGCTCTGAGACAACGGGGAGGACTGCAGCCCACCTGCTGTCCAGGGGGGAAAGAAGAGGGAGGACGAGGACATGCCGTGACACGAGACGCCACCCTTACAAACAGCAGCTCAGCTCGTGCAGAAGATCGTGTCAGGCACCGCACCAACCAAACCGAAACAGACCTTCCAGCAGTCCCTCACCAAGCACAGTGCAAGGGGATGCCCAAAGGCGGGGGGAAAAGACCCTTTATTAAGGACTCCTTGGAAGTTCTCTGGTCACCTCTGAGCTCGGGACATGGCTCTGCAGAAGGACGATCGTCTCCGGTTTTAACGTTTTGTTTTCAAGCACGAATTGTGCTCCTGAGCACAGCCCCACACAAGCAGAGGCAGCAGCAGAACGAAGGCAGCGGCACAGCGGAACAAATCAGGAGAGGAGAAGCTGTTCAGGGGAGTGCGGCTTCGGAGAGACGGACAGGAGGAGCCACGGTCTGGGGCTGCACATTTCCTTTAGCAGGGCACACAGCTGGTCTGGCATGAGAAAGGCAGCTCTGCCTCCCGCAGCCGCGCCTTCCCCATCCCTGTCACTCCCTGGGGAAGGAGACAGAGAAAAGGGAGAGCCTGGGCGACTCTCAGGGGTCAGCTCCTGGATCCTGCTCGCCGCGCAGCTGCCCAAGGGAGAGGTCAGGACGAGGACTGAAGGCCCGCTCCTTCCCAGCCTGCTCCGATCTGGTTAAATCGAGGGTGAAAACACTCCTGGCGCGCGGTTCAACCATTCACCTACCCCGGCATAACAGTGACGGCTACTGGAAAGGGCGGCCCTCTTCCCCACTCATTGCTTTCGTGCCAGATATAGCCCCAGCACCGACAGGCCTTAGAACTGTTCTGGCGGGGAGCGGAGGGGATCTCCCCTTCCACGGCCAACCCCTGTTGTGCCAAACGCCTCCACCCTCCCTGGCCAGTGCCACTCCAGAGGCTGCCCAGCACTTGTGGCACATTAAGGCTCAAGATGTTAAAGCCTGAGGGAATAAGGCTCGAGACGAGACAATAAGACTCAGGAGGAGACACTAAGGCTCGAGACATCAAGGCTCATGACATTAAGGAACGAGCTATTAAGGCTCGAGGCAGTAAGGCTTGGACCTTAAGGCGTGAGACTTTAAATCTCAAGACTTTAAGACTCGAGACATTAAGGAACAACACATTAAGGCTCGAGATGAGACACTAAGGCTGAAGCAGCAGAACCGGCTCTAAGCCTAAACCTAAGCCCAACCCTAACCCGCCTTTTCAACAGCTGATTCATTGCGGAAAACAACAACCACTTCTGCGGAACCGCCCAGCCCGGGGGAGGCCGAGGGGGCCCTTACCGGCAGGGCCGCCACTTCCCGCACCTCGGGAGCGTTTCCGACGGGTCCGGTCGGGCGCACACGGAGCAGAAACCCCCCGGGCAGCGCCACGCCCAGAAACGAGAAGCAGTGAGCGAGGGGGCAGCGCGCTTCCCACCCGGGCCTTCCCGGGCAACACCAGACCGTCCCCGGAGGCGGCCAAGGGCTCCCGCCCGCCGCGGCCTGGGGGAGGCGACCCGGCCGCCGGCCCGCCTCGGCGCGGCTCCTTACCTGCGGGCGCGGCGGTCGCGACCGCGGGACAGGCGGTCGGAGAGGCGGCCGAGCAGGGCGGCCAGCCCCAGGCGGCCCCGGGGCAGCCAGGCCGAGAGCCGCCGCCACAGCGCCGCGCCCCCCGCCGCCGCCATCAGCCCCGCGCGCCTTCCGCTTCCGGCCGCTGCCATGGCGACGCGCCCGCCCCGCGCTTCCGCTTCCGGGCCGGCACCTCCCAGGAGGCCGGGCCTCGGCCCGCCCCGCCGCGCCAGCCCTGCCCGAGCCCGCTGCTGCCGGGGGACCCCGGCCCGGACCCTGCAGCGCACAGGCCGCCGGCGGCGGCCGTTCGCCGCCGTTCAGCCCGGCCGGGAGCGGCTGCCGGCCCCCGCGGTGGCGGCGTGGCGAGGCCGCTCCAAACGCGAACGCCGCTGCCGGCGGGGGAGGGCTCGGGAGGGGCTCGCTGTCCGGCTCACGGCCCCGCAGGACGGCTTTAGGCTCGGGAAGGCGCAGCCCGAGCCCCGGGAACTTGCTCCCTGTCCCGGCAGGTTCAGGACCCCGATCCCCCAGAGCCCTTCTCGCTTCCCAACCCGGCCCCGGGCTCCTTCCCGCGGCGCAATCGCCGTTTGCCGCCCCCCGTGCCCGCCCTGGCACCCCCTCGACCCCGGGGACGGGCTGGGTGTACGGCCGCGGAGGGGAGCGCCTGTTCCCGCTGCGTCCCCGTGGCTTCCCACACCGGGCGGGGCGGGGAGGGAAAGGGGGGGAAACCCGCCGCGGTGCCCGGCAGAGCCGCGTTTCTGCGGCCCGGCCCCGGCTGCGGGAAACCCGTCCCGGTGCGGCCCCCGGGCGGAGCCGCCCGCCCCCCTCCCCGCCCCGGCCCTCCCCCCGCGTTCCGCCCCGCCCGCCGCAGGCAGCGCTCCAGCGCTCGGTTGCGTTGCAGCTCGGCTGGTTCACCGCAGCCTCACTTCCCAGAACTGCTCCTCGGGTGTTTATTCCTGACTGGCAGAGGCAGCGGCGGCCGCGGCAGCTCCTCCAGGGCAAATTAAACTATTTAAAATAAAATCCACTGACAAAGTCTGGTTTGTTTTCGAAGTCGAAACTGACAATGGCCAAACGAAAATGCAGAGAAATCAGGTGGGGACAGGGGGCCCCGTCCTCCCTCGGCTCCGCTCGCCGCCCACTCTGCCAGGCCGGGCACCGTCCTCTCCCAGGGCACCGGCTGCCAGATCCCAGCCAGGGCAAAGGGATGAGGAAATCCCTTCGGGACGGAGCCGCGCCGGGCCCGCCCGAGGGGGCACCCAGCCAGAGGAAGGAGGGCCCCGGTTTCTCGGCCTCCCCACCAGCCCGCAGACGGGCGCCGCGGGCCCTGCCCTCTGCCACGCTGGGTGCCAAAGCACCAACCACACAGAGCATTCCAGGGCTCCTGGAGCCAGCGCTGTCCCCAGCCGACGGCCACAGGCACCGTCGGAGCCGCCGCCGCCACCATCCCTCACGCCCCTCGTGGGCCATGGCTGCCGGGGAGCGGGGCTGCAAGGGGGGTGGCCGAGCTGCTGCTGACCCGGCCAACTCCTGCGAGCCCCCAGGCATGGCCTTGGGAGAGGATTCGCCCCTTAATGTCCCCAGACGTGCAGACCGAGGAGGATTTTCTTCCCCACAGCCCCGGGAAGCGTGGCCGAGGCCGGTGGCAGCCTGGCACGTTGTACTCGAAACAAAGGCCGGCAACGTGGGGATGCTGGATCCGCTGCCCCACTGCTGGCGGCTGCCCCCTCTCCGGTGTACCCCGCCAGCCCGGCCCAAACCGCCCCTGCCTGCGCGGGGCCCGGGGCCCCCCTGCCCCCAGCAGAAGCGAGGGGGCTTCGCAGTGCCCTCCCGGAGTACCGGCACCCCCGGTCCCCAGCTATCGCCCGCCCCGGGAGCCGCCCCGCGGGCAGGACTCCCACCCCGGTGCGGGGGTCCCGCGGCCCGGCGGGGGGGGGCTGCAGCCGCTTTGCCCGGGGGGGGTCCCGGGGCTGCCGTAGCCCCCGCCGCCCGGCTCGGGGCAGCCCGGCCCGGCCGGCCCCGGCTCTCCCGGCGGGGAGGGGAGGGAGGGGAGGGCGGGGGGGGGGGGCCGCGGCCGGGGCCGGCCGGGACTCTCCTCTTCTTAGAAGGAAAGAGCGTGAAGGGGAGCGGGAGGGGGCGGCCGCGCTGCCCGGAATGGGCCGGCGGTGGCTGGCGGCGCGCCGAGGCGGGCCGGGCCGGGCGGGGCGGCGGGAGGGCGCCGGGGAGCGTTACAAGAAGCCGCGCAGTTCCAGGAACCCGAGGGCGGGCTCTGCGCCCGCTATAAGAGGCCTCCCCGGGCGGCCCCGGCAGCTCCGCCGCCGCCCGCCGCTGCGCACCGGCCCCGCCGCCGCTGTCGAGACCGGCCCCGGTACCCGCGCCCCAGGTACGGCGCTGCCCGCGGCGGGACGGGACCGGACCGGACGGGACCCCGGGAGGGGGAGGCGGAGGCGGGGAACGGCGCGTCCCGCGGGGAGGGATAGCCCGGCACCGGGCATGCCCGTGCCCCCCCGGTGGGGAGGTAGCCGGGGAGCCAGCGGAGCCGGCGCCCCGCGGCGAGAGGATAGCCGGGGACTGGGGATGCCGGTGCTCCCCGGAGAGAGGGATAGCCGGGGATGCCGGTGCCCCGGGAGGGCGATAGCCGGGGGCTGGGAATGCCGGTGATCGCCGGGGAGCGAGATAGATGGGGACCGGCGGCGCCGGTGCCCCGCGGGGGAGGGCGATGGCCGGGGACTGGGGGCGCCGGGGCTCCCGGGAAGGGAGAGCCGGGCACCGGGGACGCCGGGGCTGACCGCCGTCTGTGCCGCAGGTGATGGTGTAGCAGCGGCTGCTCCCGGCAGCAGCCCCCGAGCGCGCAAAGCTGGCTCCCTGCGCCATGGTCACCCACAGCAAGTTCCCCGCCGCCGGGATGAGCCGCCCCCTCGACACCAGCCTGCGCCTCAAGACGTTCAGCTCCAAGAGCGAGTACCAGCTGGTGGTGAACACCGTGCGCAAGCTGCAGGAGAGCGGCTTCTACTGGAGCACGGTGACGGGTGGCGAGGCCAACCTGCTGCTGAGCGCCGAGCCGGCCGGCACCTTCCTCATCAGGGACAGCTCGGACCAGCGGCACTTCTTCACCCTCAGCGTCAAAACGGAGTCGGGCACCAAGAACCTGCGCATCCAGTGCGAGGGCGGGAGCTTCTCCCTGCAGAGCGACCCCCGCAGCAGCCAGCCCGTGCCCCGCTTCGACTGCGTGCTCAAACTGGTGCATCACTACATGCCGCCCGCGCCCTGCGCCGTCCCCGAGCAGCCGGGGGGGGCCCTGCACCCCAAGCGCACCTACTACATCTACTCGGGTGGCGAGAAGATCCCCCTGGTGCTGAGCCGCCCGCTCTCCTCCAGCGTCTCCACCCTGCAGCACCTCTGCCGCAAGACCGTCAATGGGCACCTGGACTCCTACGAGAAGATGACTCAGCTGCCGGCTCCCATCAAGGAGTTCCTGGACCAGTACGATGCCCCCCTCTAAGGGGCTGGCGGAGCGAGGTTACATGCTACAAGCACAAGAGCAGGGGACAGGCACAACACCCCACCGGCGCGGGGACTCGCAGGGCACGCCGAGCCTCTCCCTCTGGGAAGGAGAGGAGGGGGACTGGGGCGACCTGCCGTGGGCTCGGGGCTGTGGCCAGCACAGCCTGGTGCCCTTGGTGCTGGGGGGACCCCCCGAGGAAGCGCGACATCCCCTCTCCATGGGGAAGGAGACTGCTCCAGTCAGACTGTGGATGTTACAGTGCGCCCAGCACGGAGGCCTCCCCGTTGTGGTTGGGGAGAACCTGCTGGCAAAGCCTCTAGGGGCTCAAGCAGCCAGGACGGCACGTGTGGCACAGGGGGACGTGCACCCTGGCAGCTGCATCCCTGCTTCCGCGGCGAGACCACACCTGGGGGTGTCCTGGCGAGAGCCCCCTTCTGCCACCAGAGAACGGAAAGTGCTGGAGTCCAGCTAGTGCCTGATCGCTTTTCCTCGGTTTTAAGGGGAAAGTGTTTTTTGCCCGTACTGTACTTTACCTCTTGCTGCCTCCTTGTGGGTGGAAGCTCCTTTCACACCAGGCCCCAGACATGGAGGTCGCTGCCTTTTTCCCCTCGTTGCCATTTTCCAGGGGACTAAGCCTTAATATTCTCCCTGCCCCGTGGTCTGGGTTACTGCACATGGTTTGGCGACGCCGCGTGATAATGGTCCCGGAGATGTGCTGCAAAGCCGGAGGGGAAACAGAGTGTCCTGACACCGCTGAGAGTCCTGCATGACTGTGTCCGCAAGGAGCACCCCAGGATCCGGTGCTGCTGCTGGACTGTTACTGCTGAGCATTGTGCCCCACCTCTGCCCAGCCGCTGCCTGCAGACCCTGGCCACGCTGCTCCACGGGGGCACCGATTCCTGCAGGAACATAGCAGGAGGATCCCCTGGAGCGCGTCGTCTCGCAAGTGCTTTCCTGCATCCTCCCGGAGAAGCGGTTGGGTTTTTCTGGCTTTTTTTTTTTTTTTTTTAACCAAAGGGATGTTTACAGGCCAACGTGAATCACTGTCTTTTATAAAGATTCCATCTTCACCTCCAGCCTCGAGGGCTGAGCAAAACCATGCTTGAAAATTCAACCAAAACAAAACTCAGATGAAACTTTGCACATATTTATATTTATATTCAGAAAGGAAGTGTTTCCATAATTTATAATAAAGAGCACTATTTTTTAATGAAAAACCTCACATCTGGTTTGTTTTCTCCCTTGCACCCCCAAGGCTGCTCAGGCCTCCCAGCATGACGCATGTCCCTCCCCGGCCACTGCCCCCGCTGCGATCCGGGGTGGTGTTTACACCAGGGATGGTATTTACACCGCGTAAGCGCCGGCTTCCCAGAGCCGCTCTCGGTGCCGGGGTGATCCCACCGCGGTGACTCACAGCCCGGCAGACGCAAGCGCTGCCCCAGCGCTTAGGTCTGTGGGAGCCCCACGACCTTGCTCCACCGGCCGGGCCGAGCCACGAGGCTCTGTGGGGACAGGACTCGCTCCTGGCACATGGTGGGGCCGCAAACTGTCCCCGGACCGTGGGACATGGCCCATCACCCTGGGCACAGAGGAGCCGAGCTGGTGGCCAAGGCTGGCCCATGGCACAGTCCCACTCTGTGGCGCCCTGCACCCAGTCCGTCCTGCCCCCAGCCCAGTTTCGGGAGGGGGAGGTGGAGGCGGTGTGTGATGGGGTGAAGAGCTGCGGGAACAGGGCACAGAGAGGCGCGGGGTTAGAAAAGGGTTTGTGGTGCTTGTGCTGCGAGCACAGCGGGCTCGGGGAGGGGGGTCTAAGCAGGAGGTCGAGGTCCTGCTCACCCGCACGGCACGGAGTTAAAACCTCCATCCCCGACCCACGGGGGCTGTCTTGTGCAGACCCCCACCCGCCAGACCCCAGCCTGGCTCAGAGCAGATGCCTGGAGAAGCATACGGGAGGAGGAGGAGGAGGGAGAGGGTTTCCCCCGGGGGCCTCCCGCGAGGGCATGAGCCAGCCCTGGCAATGAACCCACGGCTCTGCTGGCTGGAGGGGAGCACGATCCAGGGGGAACGTGGGGGAAACTCCTGGGAGGGAGCCAGCCCCCCGCAGAGCCCCCAGCAGTGAGGATCAGGCTGTGCCCAGGCACCCTCTGCTTCACAGCCCCCCCAGCACCTGCACGCCCCCCCCAGCACCCGCATGGCCCTCACAGCACCCCCCAGCCCCACACCGTGAGCACTGTGCCGGGCATCACGCACCGTGCTCCCGCCCGGGGAACCCCAGCAGCTGGGGAAAGGCTTCCCTCAGGAATCGCCCCGGAGCAGAGGGGCGGCGAACGTGCCCGCTCGGGCCATGGGCACGGCACGGTCCCAGCGACTATTTTGGTGCCGCTCTTGGGGCCGTGGCACGTGGGCTGCCAGGAAACGCCGTGCAGCCTGCCTGGGCACCCGCCGGAGCTATGTCAGGAATGTCCATGCGCCCGGGTGGCCGCCCGCCAGGCCCTGCCGAGGCACATCCCCGACGTCAGGGCTCCCAGCAGCACCAGTGACTCCCGGCCCCGCACCAAGGAACGGGGTGGGAGCAGCACTGCGGGGGCGGCGCTCCCCACCGGCCGGGGGCTGCTCTGCCCCGTGGCACCTGCAGCACCCAGGGAGGGACATGGGGTGTCGCAGCTCTTGGGCAGGACAAGGCACAGCAGGGGATGGGGAACCGGGGCACTGAGGGGCCTGAACACCCCCAGCCCCCCGCAGCAGAGCGAGGGGGTTCGCAGCACCCCACAGCAGGGCAGAGCCAGGAAGCCACCGTCCGGGGAGGGCCCTGCTGCCCAATACCCCCGGCCGGACCCCAGCGCTCCCCAGCCCTAGCGTCGCCGCTTCCCAGAAGGGCCCCGGGCTCCTGTGCTGCTGTTCGAGGGCCTCTTCCCTCCTGCTGAGGCCGTGGCGGTGCTGCAACCCGCCGCTGAGTAGAGAGTCCGGGAAGCTCCACCAGCCCTGTGGGTTTCTTGGAATAAACCCAACCTCGCGGCAGCGGTGACGCAGCGGCCGGCGGGCAAATCCCTGCCGAAGGTTTCACAAACCTCTTGCCTTCTCCAGCAAAGCCGAGCGGACTTGGACCCGTGTTTCGTAAGCGGGGCTGATTGAGTGTGTCATGGGCAGCCAGTTCCCCTCTGCCCCGCAGCCGGGGCCGGGGCCGGCTGAGCTCACTCCCGCGGAGGCTTCCTGGATGGGGAAGGCGTTCTCGGCCGTGATTAGACCCTGTTGCTGCGTGGTGACGCCGGGAGCTGGATGGGAAATGGGGCACAAGTGCAGGGGGCCAAGAGCGGGGCTGGGACACCACGGTCCTGCAGGTCCCCCCACGCTGTGTCTCCCAGGGCTGTGCACCAGGCGGGTGCAGCAAGGCTGCCCGCCGAGCCGGGGCTGAGCAGGGGATGCCGCAGCCCTGCTCACCGTGAGGCCCTGGCTCCCTTCTGCCTGGCCAGGAGCACCCTGGCAACCGGCTGGCATCCCCAGAGAGGGACTCGGGGCAGCCGGAGGACCAGCTACAGCGAGTTCGGAGGTGGCCACGGTGAGCCAAGCTGGGCAAACCAGCAGGGCACTCGGTCTCCTTGCTGTGCTGCACCAGCCCTGGGATGGACCAGGCACTGGCACAGGCACCGGTGCCGGCATAGCACCCTGCCAGGCAGCAGCCCCAGGAGCCGTCCTCCCCACGCAGGATGGGTGGCACACAGCTGGAGGCTGAAGCCACCCGCGGGCGTTTCTCTGTGCTGGGGCTGAGCCAGCACCAGCAGGGACAGGACGGGACGGGACAGGCTGGTCAGCAGCTCTGCTCTGCCTGAACAACCCAAACCTGGCACAGCCAGGCTGGGCAAACCAGCGCTGGCCCTGCCCTGCCCTGGGCGCTTTTAGGCAGCTGCAGCCCCCTGCACTGACCAGCCGTCCCACCAGGCCAGCCTGTAGCACTGGGCTGTGGGTCCCGGCCATTCCCAGCTGCCTCCTGGGTGCAGAAGCTTCTGGCTCACACACCTCGCCGGGCAGTGTGAGAGCCACGGGCTGAAAATGTGCAGAACTGACTGCAGCTGTAAGCCCAGCCTGTCCCCAGTGCCACCACCACCTCCACGCTGCGACGGTGGCCATGCAGAGCAGGGCAGGAGCAAACAAGGCCACTCAAGAGCCCACCATGGTGCTGGGGCACAGGAAGGTGGTTGGGCAGGGACAGGTGGCTGTCCCTGGAACCCCCAGCCTTGCCCCAGCCTGGCCTCCCCGAGCAGCCACCGGTGCTTCCCACCACGCTGCCAGCTTGTTACTGGCATGAGAAGGAAGTGTCCGCCGGGATGGCGAACCCTGCGGGGTCAGGGGGTGCAGGAAACCTGCTCTGGTGCATACCAGCATCTGCAAACCCCAAACCAGGAAACAACTGCAGCCTGCGATTGCAGAAGGCAGACAGCCCCCGGTGGGGCAGGCAGCGCGGCAGCCGGGGGGGCTTGGCTGGGCACCGCGGCTCTGCTGCAGGTACTCCAGGTGTGCGGCAAAGCCTGGCTGGGCACAGCCAGAGGCCATCCCTGGGGAGCAGGACAGACCCACGAAGGCACCCCAGCCCCACACTGGGACCAGCGGCCTGCAGAGTGTGCGGACAGCAGCCCCATCCCCTCGAAGGAGCAGTGGCCGTGCCAGGAGGGGAACTTTCTGCTCTTGTCTCTGCTCCTGGGCCACACCAGCTCCCTCCATGTGGGATGCGCAGGCAGGGCAGGCTGCGGTGCAGGCACCAGCCCCATGCCAGCCCAGCCGACAGACCCCATGGGACAGGCCAGCCGTGAGGCCGGGCAAGATTCACAGCCCGCGTGTCCCCCTGGACTGTCTGGGCTGTCACCCAAGGGGCCGGTCACCCATCAGCCTCTCCTGTCCTTGCACCCAGGACTCGGCGGTCACCCCGAGGACAGCGGCAGCGAGCGGCAGAGCCAGGCAGGGAGCTTGCCGTGAACACCCCGACCTGGCGGCACACTCCTCGTGCATTTCCTCCTGCCTCGGCTCTGCAGCGCCAGGACGTTCCCACGTCCACTGCCGCGTTTCCCAGTAGGATGCAGGAAGGGGCTGTGCAGCAGCCGGGGACTTACTGTAAATGGCACCACCTGCCCCTTGCATAGCAATTCCTCTGCGGGCCAGGGCCACGGGGACGGCTGGGAACAGGGACCGAGACATCTGCTGCGCGGCACACTGCCGGGAAGCGCGAGCTCGGGCTCTGCGGCACAGCCTGGGGCTGCCCTGGCTGCAGGCTTGGGACGGGTGACAGCTCCTGCGCTGGAGGAGGAGTGGGGCTGCGCAGCCCTGCAGCTCGATGTCCCTGGGGCCCTCTGGTCCCATGGAATCCCCTGGTCTTGCCCCCCTGCCCCGGGCAGGCACACACAGCCTGTCCCTGTGGTGTGGCACAAGGTCCCTGGCCCCAGCAGGGGCTCAGCCGGCCACAACCCACCCTGTTGCTGGTGCAGGGGAGGCAGAGCCTTGGCAGCTGGCGGAGCTGCAGGGGCTGCCCCGAGCCCCTTCATCGTGTGCCCGGCTTGGACGCCGGCTCTTCCCAGCCCAGGCAGGGCTGCGAGCAGGTGGGGAGCACGGAGCGGCAGCAGGACCCTTGTGCCCAGTGCCCAGGCCAGGTTGTATTTCGGGATGCAGATGAGCCCAGAGGCCTGTGTACATCCCCATGGAAACCCCTCTCTGTTGCTGCTTCTCCAGCCAGACCCGCAGCCAGCTCCGAGGGAGCCAGCAGCTGCGGATTCCTCACTCCTTCCATCAGCAGCTCCACGGGGCAGCGCTGCCTCAGCCCCCCCGCCCGGCAGCCACATCCACCACCTCTCCCTGCCAGCCAGCATCACCCCGAGCTTGGAGAGACGCCAACGGGACCCTACAAGGGAGCAGCCTCTCCCACTGCCCCGCAGCCCCTGCCTGCCCCTGCCCTCGCCAGCGCCTGCCTGGGGCTCGCTCCTGCACCCTACGACCACTGGCCGTGGCACAGGGCAGAGCTCCGGCTGCCCGGGCAGAGGCGGACGTGCAGAGTGGAAAAACCCCCAGCGCGTCTCCACAGCCCGGGAGGAAGTTTTCATCCCGGCAGAGGCAGCTGGAGCCCGAAGAAAGTCTTGACATTTCAGAGGAAGGTTTCAAACAAAGCCACGTTGCTGTGGCAATGGCAGCCACAGGCCCCCCCGCCCCGTCCCAGGGCTGGGGACATGGCCAAGGCGGGGGGAGCAGCAGCCCAGCATCAGCAGAGCTGGGAGGGCGGACGGTGGTGGGCCACATCCTGCAGCCCCAGCCCTGCCCCTGCACTGGGGCTGGAGGGTCCCGCAGCCAACTGCTGCCTGCACTGTCCTCGGGAGGGCTGTGCCCGAGGTGGGTTGAGGGTGCTGGCACACAGGCAGACCTCATACTGCGCTCTCCCGGGGTCTGCCCTCTCCTGCTCCCCAGCCAGCAACCCCATCCCGGGCCCACGCTGCTCTTGCACCTGCATTTGCAGCGAGTGGCGAGGCGCCTGCTGCTGCTGTGGTCACCACGGGGCACAGGCACTCCGACGGCACGTCACGGGAGGTCCCCGTGGGTGCTCCAGGCTGCAGGCTGCCAGCTGCCTTGGGTGTGTTTGCCCAGCACCGTGCAGAGTCCTTGGATGACCCTGGCAGAGCAGCCCAGTGCCAAACCCCAGCCCTGGAGCATCCCTTGGCCTCGCATCAGCCCTGGCTTCAGCGCAGGAGCAGGCGGCGGCAATGCCGCACACACGGCTGGGGACAGGCCGCCTGGATGTGGGACCCTGCCTCTGTGGGGCTGGTGCTGTTGCTCCCAGTCCGGCCCTGCCCCCATGCCCTCTCCCCACCAGCGCTCGATGCCGGGGAGCCCAAATGTCCCCACGAGCCTGGTGGGCTGTGCCTGTCCCACGGCTCGTGGGGTCCATTGGCAGAGAGCAGCTCCAGCTTGCACTGGCCGGGCTGGGGGCAATGGGCGGAGGCGGCACCACGCTGGGCGAGGATGGGGCGCGGCAGAGGGCACAGCTGGAGCAGATGTTCCCTAGAAGGACCCAAGGGCCCCATCTCAGCATTTAACGAGTGGGAATGGGAGCGGGCACTTTACTGTAATTCCAGCAATTACATTGTTCGTCCTTGGCAGCCGACGCCGGCTGGTGTCCAGCGCCATGGGATCACCTGGCACAGAGACTTGGCAGCGCGCCGTGCCACCGGGCAGCCGGCCAAGGCAGGGCGATAAAGGGCTGCAGGGCAAGGTGCGAGGTACGGTAAGGGCCCACCCCAGGAGTTCCTGTCACCGGCACAGCCCTGGCGTGCAGGTGCTGGCCAGGAGGGCCCCGGTGCCCGCATATGCCTGCTGAGCCCAAAAGACCGGGGATCCCCAGTCCTGCGGCTCCGGGGAGCAGAGCTGCCGCTCAGCGAGGGCCCAGCAGCCTCCCTGCACCGCAGCAGCCCCTGCGCCCGGGCAGCCTTGCCAGGGTGCTGAGCCGGAGCTGCCAGCAGCAGGACGCTCCAGCTGCCAGAGCTGTGGCAAGGGCTTGGGGCAGCGAGGCGCTGGCAGGCTGGAGGGCAGCCCCCACTCTCCAGGTGCAGGAGGGGGCTCAGGGATAGGGCGGAGGCTGCACTCGAGGGCTTGTCACCCCTTAGATCCCCGGGGACCCGGCGTCCCACCCAGCCAGCACCACCCCAGCCCCTGCTCGCCCTTCGCTGCTTCCAGGCAGGCACTGCCCCCCGGATCTCTTTCCCTGCATTGCCCGCCCTGGCCCAGCTGCTGCATCCGCCGGGTGGTCCCCACCGGTGCCCGGGGCCATGCGGGAGCAGGGGACAGTTGGCACCCAAGGGACCAGAGCGTGAGCCCTGCTGAGTCATCACTTTGCTGTTCTCGTTTTTCCATGGTGCTGTTGTGCAGTTTGCTGGAAGCCAGCTAAGAGCCATGACTAATCTGTTCTCAAAACAAGCACAAAGAGAGCAGGGAGGTTTGTGCAAGCCCCGCGGGGAAGGGAGGCTGAATCACGGCGCGGGGCTGGGGGAGGCAAGCGGCCGGGAGCAGCTGGGAATGCCCAGCCACGGAGCAGCCCCGCAGGCAGCACCTGCACGGGTGGGCACAGCGCGGGGCTGGACCCCCGACCTCCCCTCCCGTCCCCTCCCCATGCGGTGCAGCCGAGCCGAGCCGGGCAGGGCCGGGCGCGGGCAGCGTGCCGGAGCGAGGCAAAGCAGGCCGGCGTGGGCCATCAGCACCGGGGAGCGCACGGGCCATCACCAGGGTCGGGGCTCCCATCCCGGTCATTTCTGCCCCGCAGGGAAGCCACCGGCTGGGGAGGCTGGGGAAGGAAGCGCAGGAGTTTGCTCTGGCCGGAATCGGGCATCCATTGATTTGCTGTTATTAAAACCAGAGCTGCTGTCGGGAACTCCGCAGCCTGGCTGCCCTCGCGCGCTTCCTGGAAAGGGCCGTCCCGCGTGCCCCCGCCGGCGGGGGACGGTCCCTCCAAAGCACCTGGCTGCGGCACGGGCCTGTGCCGGGTTTGGGGGGCAGCCGGAGCAGGGGAGGCCCCCGCCAGGATGGGAGCTGGGGGGTCAGTTCTGCGCTCGGTGTCCACCTCTCCACTGCTGTCAGCCCCCCGCCACCCCTGGCCCTCCTCGGCTCGCCCAGCACCCCCAGTGCTGCCCGCGGGCTTGGGGCAGCCCTGTCACCCCACGGCGGGTGCTGGTGGTGGCGAGGGCACAGTGGCACTCGCTGCCCCTCTCATCCGCTGGCCTGAAGAGGGTTTACTGGAGAGGCAAAGTCATCGCTTCCAGCGGGGGATGAATCACCCCTGTCAGGAATTCTGCCCAGGGGCTTTTCTGTAAGAGCGTGGAATTTCGACACGGCCATCGCTGTGGCTGGTGCCCTCCCGGCCGTGCAGGTCCCTCTTTCTTGCACAACCTCCCACCGGGGTTCCCGTTCCCAGCCTCGGCATCACACCTCGCAGCCGCTGCAGCTGCCAAGGGGTGCAGGCGCAGGTACCCCGGTGGGGAGCGTCCCTGCCCACGGCGAGGAGCGGGGCCCTGGGAGCCGCCAGAGCTGGCGAGGGGGCCAGGACGAGCCTGGCTTCCCAGCGTGGCGCAGGTGCCCCCGCTCACAGAGCTGCAGATCACCCCGGTGCCCCGCATGGCTGCCCCAGCCGTGAGCGGGTCCCTGCGAGGCCGTGAGCTTGCCAGTGCTGCCCATGCTCGGCACCATGTGCCGCGGCTGCTGGCGGGCTGTCGCCGTGGCAGTCGGCTGTGGTTCCGAGCCCCCAGCTGCGCTCGCAGCCACGAGCAGGTGCCAGCAGAGGGGAAGTGGTGGGTCCCAGCTGCAGCGGGCGCACGTCCCAGCAGCAGTGTCTGCCCTCTGCCCCGACCGGGCACGTCCCACCCTACTAGTGCTGGCAGCCCCCAGGCCAAGGGGAGCAGAGCAGGGGATGCTGGCAGAGGTGTGTGGCCACGGACAGAGTGGCACCATCTGGCAGACACCCATCCGCTGCCCCCACCACCGTCCTGGTGCCATCCCGTTGTGGGGTAACTGCAGGGGGACACTGCTGGCCTGGGGAGACACCACTGGCCTGGGGGCTGCCCCGGCATGGGCTGCTGCAGCCCCAGGGCCAGGCTACGGCTGGAGGGGAGGCAGGGAGGGGGCCGGGGGCCAGGGCTTTCCCAGCAGCCAGTGGTGACCCCACAGGAGCCCAGCTGGTGGCAAGGCCGTGCAGGGGCTGACGTTTCTCTCGGTTTCCACACGCTGCAGAAAGTCTCTTTCAGAGTGAGAGCAGAGGGGTTTCTTGATAAGGGGGGAAGCACACTCAGAGCAGGAACTGAAACATCTCCTTTGAGACCGGCGGCTCTTCCCCAGGCCAGCCGCACGGCAGCTTTGAAGTAAAGGGGGCTGCCGAAATGGGGGCTGCCCCTGCCCCACACCCAGACCAGCCTGCCAGGACCCGGCATATGCTCCAGCCATGCGCACAGCGTGGCCTCACTTTCTCCAGCATCCCACTGCAGCCCCCACCTGCACAGGCTCATCCCATGTCCCCCCATGACAGCCCCCCCAGAGCCTCAGCACCACCGATCCCTGCAGCCAGGGCAAAGCTGGGCCCAGCCCTGCAGCCCCCTCCATCACTCAAAGCCTCTGCTGCCCAATCAGCCCACCACCCTGGGGCTCTGCCGGCACGCCGGGGCCAGCTCTGGGGGCTGGAGCAGGGGGACATGGTGGCCTGTGCACGGGAGAGGTGAGGGGGCTCAGACAAACCCACCGGGCAGATGAAGCCGGCAGGAGCCCCTGCGAGTGAAAGTGAGCCCCAGCCCCGGCTGCAGCCGCAGCAGCCGCTCTGTGGCGGGGACGGGCTGTGCCGGTTCCCCAAACAAACCGTCCCACGGGTCAGGAGAGCAAAGAGCCCAGCTGCTGCGGCCCGTGCTGGTGAGGCGAGAGCATCACTGCAGGAAGCTGGAGATAACAGGTCCCGCTTCCCGGCACCTCCTTTCCCGGACACAGAGCTGCCAGGAGCAAAACGCATGAGAGCTCGTTCCCGGGAGGCCCTTCTCGACGTGAATCTCCTCCGTGCCCCGCTCAGGGGCACCCCAGCGAGGCTCCCAGATGGGCACAGCCCTGCACGGCCATTGTCCCCAGTGGGGAAGGGATGGCCACTCCAGGCAGGGTGGCCCAGTGCTACGTGGGGGTTGCAGGACTCACAGCCTCCCTGTGCCCGCGGCCGCCGGGCATATCTGCTGCAGGCAGCGTCGGTGCAACAGGCCCACATGCAGGCCCTGCCACCACGGCGAAGTTCCCGACATGGGCCACCGCCCTGCCCCTGCGGTAGCCACCAGCCACTGCTGCAGCAAGGCTTCCCGGAGGGCTGGGTAATTTGCCTGCCCTGCTTTGCATGCCTGAGGCTGCCCGGGGGGTGCAGCATGTCCGGTGCAGGGGGCACAGCCACGGCCCCCACCCCAAGGCAGGGCAGGCAGCGGAGTGAAGCCGCGCTGGGCACCCAACGACAGCCTCTCTGGGTCGGTGGGAAGGGAGATGGGGGGTGTGGGGAGGGATCGGGACATGGCAGGACCTCAGCTGTGGGAAGTTGCTTTATTTTGCTTTGCACTTTCTGCTGTTCCTGGAAACAAACAGCTGGAGGGGCCTCTCCGAGCTGCCTGCTGGGAAGCAGCCACAGCCCCCTCGGCTCCCTCGGCCCCCTCGGCCCCCTCGGCCAGCGCCGCTCTTCACCCTGCCAGGATGCTCTGCACTCAGGGGCCGCTGGTGACTCCCCCCGCGAGGGGCTCCCATAGCCCCCACGGGGCTGCGGCTGCTGAGCCCAGCCTACCCCTGAATCTGGGAGCGGCTCGTCCAGCCGCCCCGAAACTGAGGGGACATTCATGCCTCGGTGTCGCAGAGCAACCCCGGCCCCCACTCGGCCACCCCTCCGCTGTGCCCAGCGCTGGTGAGCCTGCAGGCTGTGGTCCCGCATCCCGACGCTGAGCAGCTCCATCGCAGCAAGCCCCACGCATTAGCACCAGGTTGATTTATAGAAATCCGATGGCTGGGGCTGCCAGTGCCTCCTGCCAAACCTCATTAACGGCTGGCCTGGGAGCAAGGCAAACAGCTCGTGCAGCAACAAGGAAATCCTTGTTTAAGCATTTCTGGCCATGCAGGGCCCTTCCCCTCATGCCCAGGGGAGGAGGAGGAGGAGGTGCAGGCCACAAGCCCCAAGCTGGCACTGCCTCGGCAGCTGTGAGGAAGGAGATGCAAGGGGACACAGCAGGGTCTGCACGGAGAAGGAGCTCCCAGGATGGGCTGTGAGCTGGGAGGGAGTGGGAAGCCATGGGGGCATGGTGGGGGGGGCAGAGGGGTCCCACGCTGCAGCACTGGAGTCTGCCCTCCTTGCACCAGCACAGTGGCACTAGTAACTGGTGGGGACATGGTGACACAGGGGTGCCAGCAATGGGTGACCGAGGGCTGGCTCCAAAAGGCAGCACTGCTCAGCTGACAGCTTCGGGCAGCCGAGGGGCCTTGTGGCTCACTCCTGCCCCTTTGCCCAGGGCCACCAGCCAGCCCCCCTGTGCCATGACATGCCGTGCCGTGGGGCAGAGCTCTGCCAGGGTTGGCCAGGGATGGCCCAGAGGGATTTGCCAGTCCACCCTGAGCACAGCAGCATGGAAGGAGCTTCTGTGTGGGGCTGGGGCAAGATCCTGCCTGCCCCTCGGTGCCCCCTGCTCCCACCCACACTGCACTCCCTGCACAAAGCACTGGCCGTGGGTGCAGGGAGCTCCGGGCACGTGGGGCTGCCGGGAAGCTGTGGGAGCCAGCGGCAACATGCCTGACCTGTGGTGGGCATGGAGCACCGGCATGGCTGGCCTACGGACCTGGCACCGGCAAGCTCTGGAGCAGCCTCAGCGACCTGCATCCTCCTGCCCCACGTGTGGCTCAGAATCTATTTCATCATCTGGAGAAAAGCATTTACTGCCAATAAATGGGCTAATTAATTCTCCTCAAAGACCTCTCAATTATTCATCTCAGGCCACAGAGAAAACAATTACAGCACTTACCTCAGCCCTGGCTCGGCCAGTGCAGCAGCCAGCGTGGGGCCAGGGCTGGCGGCAGGCAGGGCACGGCCGGGGATGGCCCAGCACAGCTCCCAGCACAGACCCCCAGCTCCCAGTGCCTGGCCAGGCCCAGCTCTGCCCACCTGGCAGAAGCGGCCCCACAGAGCTCTGGGGAAGGGCTGCTGAGCCGGCACAGCCACCCAGCCCAGAGCCAGCACTGGCAGCAGTGCTCTCCCAGGGTGCCCCAAGAGCTGCTCCCAGCACCGGGGCTCAGGAGCGAGGGGACCTACCCGGCCCTCTGCACCTCTCCTTACCACAGGGCACATCCCGTGGGTCTAACCCCAATCTGCCCACGTGCAGCTGAAGCTGCTGCGTCCCGTCCACCAAGAACACGGCAGCGGTTTGCTCCCTCCTCGCCAGCCACCTGCAGTGGTCTCCTCTCCCCGTCAATCATCGTCGAGCAGCCCTGCTGCCCTCCACACCCCCGCCCAGGGTCACACCTTCGAGCCGCGGCCAGGCCCAGCCATGGGTGCCTGCCGTGAGCAGGGGCTCGGGGCTCAGCGTGTCCCACGAGCCAGCTCCCAGCACCACCCAGCCCCATGCAGCCCATCACCCCTGCTTGGCCCGGGACAGGCAGGACCCCGTCCCACCTGGGGATGCAACTCCCCAGCTGCCCCTCTGCCACGCAGCCCTCAGGGTACTGCTGTGCTGGGGTCCCCCTTGCAGAGGGGCCTTTTTCCCAAACAGTTCTCCAGCTCCTCGGCCCTTGGGATGCTCCTTCTGCCCCACGGTGGGGTCGAGCTCCTGCTCCCTCCATGCCAGTGGCACCTCGAGAAGGAAAACCCGCTGTGCCGCTGGCACGGCGAGCTCAGGGGTCCGGACGATGACGCCTGGGCAGGACGCGGGCACAAAGGCCCCCCGGGCCGGGGTCCGTGTCACCCTCTCCCACCCGCTTCCCCCGTGCACACCGGGTCAGGCCGCTCTAGCGCTGCCACCCTGCCGCCCCCCGGGACCCGTCCCCCCCCCCGTCCCCCGGGGAGCGCGGGCACCGCTGACCCGGGGCGGGCGGCCAGAGCCCCCTGCGCGGCTCCGCGGGGCGGCCGGCCCCGGGCTCGGAGCCACCGGCCGGGGCAGCGCGGGGAGCCCCGGGAGCAGCGGGGCCGGGACGGGAAGGGTTAAGGGCGGCCCGCGCCCCCCCGGCGGCCGAGGGGCGGGCCTGTCGGGAAGCCGGGATTTCTGCGGTGGTTTTACTGGAAAAGTTGTTGCCGGCGGAGGGAGGGGTCACCCGAGCAGCCCCGGCAGGTTGGGGACGGGGGGACCGGCCGGCACCGCGCCTCCCGCCGGCTCCGCTCTGCTCACACGGGCCGGGCCGGCCGCAGCCCCGGGGACCGGCAGCATCCGCCGGGCTCCGGCCGCTCCACCGGGGCTGGCAGCCGGCAAGGCGGACGGACGCGGCGCTCACGGCCGGGGCCCTCCCTGGCACCCCCGTAGCAGCCCCTGCCCGTGGCACCCGCCACCGGGGCAAGGACCCCAGGAACCCGGGCCGCCAGCTGCCGGGGGCTGGCTCTGCCCGCCGTGTCCCGTGGCGGTGCCCCATGGCGAGAAACCGGGCCTGCACCATGGCTGCCGAACCTCACACCGCTCTGGTGAGCCGCACCAGCTCTCCTCCGGGCAGTCCCACCCCACCGGGTCGGGGTGGCGGTGCCCACTGGGAGCATCCCAACAGGGCCGGGAGCATCCCAACAGGGCCGTCAAGGGTTTGTTCTGGGCTCAGGCTCGTTTGGATGCCGTGTGCGCGAGCAGCCACCAGCACGCGCCCCAAGGAGCTGGGGCCCAACACGTCGACGGCACAGTTACACTGGGACAGCTGCAAGCTGGGGCCGGCAGAGAAGGCAGCACCAGCACCACCTCCGCCCCCAGCATGGCCTGGCGCTGGCCGTGATGTGGCGCAGCACGCTGGAGGCCTGGCGGTGCCCCTGGCAGGCTGAGCCAGGAGCCCAGCACGTCCCAGCACTTCCAGGCATTGCTCCACGGTTCCCGACAGTAGGAAATCACTTGGCTCAGTGGCTCCTGCCCCTCCGGGGATGATTGATGGTGGTTCCCCCCTTGCCCGGGTGGGAGTGGGGCCCTCCAGGCCAGCCAGCCCCAGCCCACAAGGACAAGCCATGGCAGCCTGTAGTGCCAGCAGCACAAGCAGCGCCGGTAGCGTGGCTGCAGGGCTAAGGCAGCCTGACAGGAAGACACCCCCGAGCTCATGACGGGCACTTCGGCGCCCCTGCCAGGCTCTGCAGCCAGCCTGAGGCACCCAGCACAGGACACCCAGGGCACTGCTTGTGCCACCACCAGTCCTGTGCCCACGGCTGCTGCCCAGCCCAGTCCACAGCTCGCCGGCTCTGCCAGGAGCAGAGCACCAGCCGCCAGCCCTGTGCCCGGGACAGCCATGCGTGCGGGGGGCAGGCAGCTGAGCCCCAGCCCGGCAATGGCCACGGAGGCACAGCCGCACCGGCGCTGGCCACCGTGCCTCCCCCTGTCCAGCAGCCCCTGCCAAGGGGACACGTATCGGGGCTCAACCCCGGGGCTGGGACACTGGTATGTGCAGCGGGGCGAGCGGGCAGGGCCTGGCAGCGGCTGCTCGCAGGGCTGCCTGTGGGGCCGGGGGCAGGGGGAGCCCGGCCGGCTCCGGGAATCGCCCCGGCAGCTGCCAGGCCTGTGGCAGGGAGGGCGGGGGGGAAACACGATCCTCCCCGGCGAGACCTGGGCTCCGCTCCCCAGCCAGGCCTCGGCTGCTAATTTTAGCCCTGGGGAGGCACCGCTGGGGCATGAGCTCAGCCCACCGCGGCTGCACGGCTGGTGGGGCCGGGAGCCGCTGGCCAGAGCTGGCAGGTGGCAGCCCTGGGCGAGCCCCCGGCCGAGCCCCCCCAGCCGCCGGCCGAGCCCCCGCCGAGCCGCCGGCCAGGCGCCGGAGCTGCCCTCGCGCCCGCGGCCTTGGCTCGGCCAGCCCCACACGTGGCCACCAGCCCTCCCGCAGGCCCCAGTGCGGGCCCCGCCGAGCCCCTGCTGGGCCCTGTGTGGTCGGGTGGGGGTGGGGGGCTCACTGAGTGCCAGCGGTGGGAGGGAGACCCCTCAGGCAGGTCCCAGCCCGGAGCCCCGGGGGAAAGGCGTGGGGCTGGCAGGACGCGGGGCTATGGGGAGGTCGCCTTGCCACGCCGCACGGTCCTGCGAAGGACGTGGCCGCCTCCCAGGGAAAGAGCCCCCTGCGTGGCCGCAGACCCCAGGCTGTGCCCAGGCTGGTGGGGGGCCTGCACAGCGCAGAGCCCTGAGCCACCCCTCACAGGTGTCCAAAACCAGCGCTTGGAGGGGCTGAGATGAGAGCCGTGGCCGGGACGGGTGCTCTCCCCACACCGGGCACGGTGCCGCAGCCAGCCTGGCAGCCCCATGGGGCACCCACAGCCACTCCCACCAGGAGCACATGAGAGAGCAGATGGGGAGGCCACGGCTGGGGGATGCTCCAGCCAGCTGGGCCTCCCCGAGAGAGCAGAGAAAGCGGCTCCGGAGCCTGCCCTGTTCCAGGGCAGCTGCCCCAGACGCGGTGGGGTCCCCAGCCCAGGGCCCCACGCCTGCACTGTTCCCCCAGTCCTTCACCTGTGGCGTGACCAGCTGGGCTGCCCAGTGCTTACTGGAAGAGGAAGCTGCTGGGAAGGCAGCGCGTGCAGCGGGGCAGCTTTGGGGAGGAGAGGCTCGGCTCGGCAGCCGGCAGAGCTCGGCTGTCCATGCTCCCAGGTCCAGGGCCAGTAACGGGAAGCGTCTGCTCTCAGTGACGGTAAATCAGATCGGGGAGATTAGAGGCCTTTTTGCCTAATCATGAGCAGCTTGAAGTTGGAGGACAAGTTCCTGGAACAAAGAGGAAATGGAGGCAGTAAATAAAGAAAAACTGTTAACATGTGGCCCTGCGTGTGAAAAACGTCTCCGTGAAGGACTGTTTATGGCTCACTCATCTGCAGGGCTGACAGCATGGGCTGCGGCGATGAGGCCCCGCGTGCAGGGGCGCAGGCAGGGCGGTGGGCGTGCGGGCAGCCAGCCGGGGCAGCTGCGGGGGGCTCTCGGGTGGGGGGAGGGCGGGGGGGGCCGAAGCTGTGTGGGAGCATGTGGCAGAGGGAGGAAGAAGGCAGCAGCGTAGCGGGGGCCATGGCGCAGGCGGCTGGAGCAGGGCTGTCGGGGAGGCTGCATGCACAGGGAGGCAGCGGCACCAGGCCAGGCAGCACATGGCCCCCGGGGAGGAGGGGGCACCTCAACACACTGGCCCCACTGCACCCCCTGCAAGTGCCAGGAGAGGTGCCAAGTGCTGAAGCGCTGTGCCCCCCTCCCCACCTGCAGCACCATGGGGGCCCAGCCCAGGCTCTCCCAACAGAGCCCCATGGCCGTCCCAGGTCTGCCCCATGGAGCATCACCAGTCTCCAGCCCAACAGGGGGGAGGTGGGGGTCTCACTGCTGCACTGGGCAGGTGCCCCCTGGCTCTGGGGGCAGCGGGGATTTTGGCCAGGAGCCAGACGCTGGTGGATGCCCTCCCCGGGGCAGGCAGAGAGTGCCAAGGCCAGCACTGCTGCAGTACGTGCCTGCCCGCGGTGCCACAGGGCAGATGCAGCCAGGAGCTGGAGTCGGTTCCCAGCAGCAAGGTCACGCCACAACGTCCCAGCCGGCAGCGAGAGCCACACGGCAGGAGCAGCCATCACTGTGCAGCACGTGGTGCCACGGGCCATGGAAAGACTCACGGGTCCTCACGGCACCACGGCCTCGTGCTCCGGGACGGGTGCTCCTGGCAAAGCAAGTGGCAGCGGGAGAGCCGGGGGGCCCAGTGCAGCACCCACCCGGGGCTGCACCCACCCATGTCCCCCAGCGCCTCCGCCAGCCCCTGCACCCTGGCTCGGGTGTGCAGCGGGCGCGGGGCAGAGCCGGGGGGCGGAGGGACGGGGGGCTGGGGAGGGTCTGCCGGGGCCGCAGCCGCTCGGTGCCCACGCAGGAGCCGTCGCCCCGTCTCCGGCCGTCCCTGCGGGTCGCTCAGCCCCCGGCCGCGGGTCCCAGCCCCGGCCCCGCCCGCCACGGGGGCCGGGTCCGGCCGGGCGATCCTGCCCCCGCCCGCGTACGGGCCCGGGAGCCCTTGCGGCGGGGCGGTCCCGGCGGCACCGGCGATGCTGGCGGCGCGGGGCGCGGGCGCGGCGCTGCGGCGGGCGGGGACCGGGACCGGGACCGGGGCCGGGGCCGGGACCGGGGCCGGGTCGGTGCAGCCGTGGGGTCCCCCCCGCCCCTCCGGGCGCCCGTCGCACGCCGTGGACCTGCGGAGCGACACGGTGACCCGGCCCTGCGCCGGGATGCGCCGCGCCATGGCCCGCGCCGCCGTGGGCGACGACGACTACGGGGAGGACCCGGCGGTCAACGGTGGGCGGCGGGGACGGGCCCCCACCCCACGGCCCCGGACCCGGTAGAGGCGGGGGGGGGGCTGCCCCCCGCGGTGGGGTCTCTGCCTGCAGCCCCCCCCAGTCCCGAGGCAGCCGGCGTGGGGAGCCCAGAGCGGGGCTTCTCCGGGGCTGGGGGCAGCAGCCTGGATCTGTGGGGTTCTCCACCGCCCCCCCGTGCCCGCCCAGGGCCAGCAGACGCCCCCCGCCCCAGAACCCCCGTGCTTCTCGCCCCTGCAGAGCTGCAGCGCCTGGCCGCAGGGATCCTGGGGATGGAGGAGGCTCTTTTTGTGCCCACGGCCACGATGGCGAACCTCATCACCAGTGAGTGCCCGGGGCTGCGCCCACAGCGGGCAGCCAGGTCACAAACCGAGGGGCAGGTTTATGCCCCCATCCTGTGGAGGGTGCGGTGGGTGAGGACAGCCCCACTCCTCCCCAGTGTCCCGAGGAGAGCCCCGTCTGCTCAGGAAGCTGCCCGAAGGGGAGACCCGTGGGCAGCAGGTCCTGTCTGACCTGGGTGCATCTCCTCGGCCCCGTTCACCTCAAATCTGTAGCAGCACGACCTCGCTGCTCCCTGCTTCAGGCTGCTGCTGAGCAAGCCCCCGCTTGGATCTGCTCGTCCCCGTCCCGTACTCGGCCTCTGCTCCGTTAACCTTTACCCGGTTCGCTTTCCTGCCTTCCTGTGAGCGGGGCTCCGCATGGGACCGTGGGACCTGCTCCAGTCTCAGCCGTGAGAATGCATCAGGGAGGGGAGGCCGTGCCCCCCAGCTTCTCCCCCACTCCAGCCACTGCGGGCAGCCCCCGTCCGACAGCCCCAGCTCCTCCGGGGACAGGGCAGGCGCCCCGTGCTCTAGGCCACTGTGCTGCATGCCCAGCCTTGGCTCGCCAGAGCCCTGCGAACCGCCCGAGCCCAGGCAGCTGGTGGGCACCCCGGCTGAGCCTGCCTACCTGCCCGCACATGCTGCCTGCAGGGTGCTGCCCCTGGGGTGCTGCCCACGACGCCCCCTCCCTGACGGCCCCTCTCCCCCCAGTGATGTGCCACTGCCAGCGCAGGGGGGCTCAGCTGCTCCTGGGCCGGGCCGCCTACCTGCACCTCTACGAGCACGGCAGGGCCGCGCAGGTGGGTGCCGCGGGGGGGCGGGGGTTGGCGGGGCCCGGTGGCGGCGGCGGCGCGGGCAGGGGCGGGCGGGCGGGCGGGCGGGCGGCTGCTGCCCTCCTCTGGCTGCCGGGGCCGGGCCGGGCGGAGGAGGCCTTGCCGGGCTGCGGGCAGCATCGCCCCGAGCCGCAGCCTGGGAAACGGGCAGGGGCTGAGCGCCCCCGGCGCAGGGGCGGAGGGAGGGCCGGGACCCCCCCGCACCGCCGCTGTCCCCCCGTGCCCAGCCAGGGTTCCCCGTCAGCTCTGCTCCCTGCCCTGCCCTGGGCGCAGGTTGCCGGCGTCCACTCCCAGGCACTGCCGGACCTGCCGGACGGCACCTTGGACCTGGACCGGCTGGAGGTGACGGTCCGGGAGGCCCAGGGCAGCCGGTACCACCCGCGCCCCGAGCTGCTCTGCCTGGAGAACACGCACAGCTCAGCGGGAGGCCGGGCGCTGCCCCTCGCCTACCTCCAGCAGGTAGGAGCCCACCGCCTGGGCAGGATGGCACCGCAGGGACGCCAGGGCCGTGCTGAGGAGCTCAGAGTGCGGCTCACGTTGGCACCGGCCGCCCCAGGGGTCCCCCCAGCCCAGCTGCTCCTCTGCCTCCCCCCAGGCCCGTGGGCTTGCTGACCAATACGGGCTGCGGGTGCACATGGACGGAGCACGGCTGATGAATGCGGCGGTCGCCCAGGACATGGAGTTGGCTCGGATCGTCCGGCACTGCGACTCCATGTCCCTGTGCTTCTCCAAGGTGCGCTTGCACGGGGAGGGGGTCCCCGGGGCCAGCACAAGCTGGGGCCTCGCCCTTGTTTGAGGGCATCAGGCTGAGCGCCCACCTTGCAGGCTGGGGCATCCCTGGGCACATCCCCGGGAGGGGCAGGGCAGCCCCCCGGGGCGGCTTGGGTCACCCGCCGGTGGCTCCGCAGGGCCTGGGCGCCCCGGCCGGCGGGGTGCTGGCTGGACGCAGGGAGTTTGTCACGGAGGCCTGGCGTGCGCGGAAGCTGCTGGGCAGGGGGCTGCGGCAGGCCGGCGTGCTGGCGGCCGCTGCCCGCCTTGGGCTGGAGCACGCGGAGGCGACGCTGCGCAGAGACCACGACAACGCCCGACGCTTTGCTGAAGGTATCTCGGGGCCTCTCGGCACGTCGGGAGGTACGGGCGCCCACAGCCTAACGCCGCTCTCTCGGCCCGGCCATGCAGGCTTCCAAGTGCTGCTGCACAGCCGGGTCCTGCCCTGCCCGTCCGCTGGCGTGGGCCCAGCCATATGCCCCCCACCCACCGGCTGGGCTCACCGCACCCAGCGCCACCTGGCACTGCCGGGGGTAACGGCAGCGAGGACACCTTCCCCAGGCAGCTGTGCTGGATCTCCAGCCAGGCAAGGATGCTGCTGGGGTTCCTGCCTGGCTGGAGTGCCAGGAAAATGCTGTGCCTATCCCCGCGGTGCCCACAGTGACCCCTCCTTCAGCTGGGACCTGGGGCAGGACTCGGGCACCACTGCAGCCTCCTCTCCCAGGAAGCCGGGCTCCAGGCTCACAGCCTCCGGCCCCTGCCTCCTGCAGGCATCCAGGAGCTGAACTCGCCCCTCTGCTCTGTCAACCTCGCTGCAGTGGAGAAAAACATCGTGATGGTGAGCATCACGGGGGGCTGGCTGTCCGCCCCAGAGCTCTGCGAGCACCTGCGGGCAGTGAGCGAGGAGGAGGTGGCTGAGACGGGCCAGGCTGTCAGCGTCCTGCTCTTCCCCTAGTCGGCACACACCGTGCGTGCCGTCTGGCACCGCCACGTCTCGGCCCATGACACCGAACTCACAAAGAACAAGCTGGAGTTTGTGGTCAGGAAGTGCCAGGAGAAGTTGGCCCTGGGACTGCGTCCGACTCCTTCGAGTGTGGGGGGAGCCTGAGCATCCTCCCAGCCCGGGGCAGCTGCCTCCCCCCCTGGCTGCTGCAGGCACGCTGGGGCGGCTGTGCCAGCCCTGTCCTGGCACCCACCAGCAAAGGGACTGGGACCAGCCCCACCGTGCTCCAGGCACGTTCCAGCCGGCTGCAGCACAACATCCACCCCAGCCAGCCGCCCTGCAAACAGCGTGAGCCCAGCCGCGGGGAGACCCCAGCCCACCCCCGGCAGAGCGCTTTCGCAGACATGCCCAGAGAGACAGGGGGGAGCCAACATCCCAGGCCACCACCTAAACCCCTCCGAGGCAGCGCCCGAGCCTCGCTAGTCATCCAGCAAATACACCCTCAGAGCGCCCTCTGGTCCCTTGCAGGGGCTCTGCCGCTGTAACTTGGGCTCTGCAGAACCCCCCCCCCGCCCCAAAGACCACCCGCCGCGCCTGGCCCATGTGCACCACACGTGTGCAAGGATGCTGTGCAGCGGCAAGACAGACCCTGAGGGGTGGTCGGCACATGAAATAAACATGTTCTGGCAGTGCTGTGGCTGTGCAGGATGTTTTCTCCCTCTCCTGACTGTGCAGCAGGGACGTCACCGCGCCCAGATGTCCCCACTGAGGGACAAGTGCTCCTGAGGACATGGGAGAGTCACAAGTTTGTATCTGGCCACGACTGTCCCAAGGGCATGAGCCCAGCCAGGCTCAGCGAGACCCCCAAAGTGCCCCTCCATCACCCCCCACCCCCAGAAGCTTGCCCCGGTCCCGCAGCCTCCTCGCAGCCACAGGCGAGCTCTCCGGGCAGCCCTGCCTGCTGGGACTGTCCCATTCTGGGTCGGCGAGTCCCCGACTTTGCCTGTGCCAAGAGCTGGGCCGGGGTCAGCGGTGCGCTCCCCGCTGCTGGCACGGAGGAGCCCAGCCGCAGGACGGGAGCTCCGTGCTGGAAGAGGAGACTCTCCAGCAGCCGCATCCAGGGTGCACCTGCCAGCTTAGCGCGGCCCCAGCTCCCCGGGAAGCGGAGTTACAGCCAGGCAGCACTGACTCCTGTTTCATTTTGTATTGGCAACAGGCAGTTTAAAGGAAACCGAGGGAACAAACTTCATCACCCAGCTGTCCAGACAGAGCCCTGCAGGCCTGCCAGCCCCGGGCGCTCCAGGCGGGCAGGAACACCCCAGCAAAGGATCGTCAGCCCGGGCGGGAATCGGTGGTAACTGGTGCTCCCCTGCTCCGAGCCTCCCCGCCGGGCTGCAGGGTGGGCAGAGTGGAGGGGGCACAGAGGGTGTCCGAAGGCAGCAGCCGCCCTGTGCTGCAGCAGACCCAGACCCTCAGTGCCTGGAGCGAGGAGGGCAGCTGGGCAGGGTGCTCGCAGGCTGCCTGCCGCCACCACGCAGGGCTGTGGTTCCCATCTCAGTTTGCTCCCGACATGCCATCAAGCTCTTGAAATCATGTTCAGAATCACCTGTGATGAGGAACTGAGCCCTGTGAGCAGTGCCTTGGCCCTGCTCCTGCAGATGACAGCCAGCCCCGAAGCCACAGCCCTGCACCCGCCCCGGTACACAGGGCAAGGTCGCCTCAGCTGCCGGTCAGCTGTGCTCACAGCACGAAGGGAGGACGGGAGCTCTTCCCCTACCTGAGTGAGGACGTAGCTCTCCTCCGACAGCTTCTCAATGATGTCAAAGTGATCCATGCCAGCAAGATCCAGCATGGAGACGGTCCAGCCGGCTGCGCGCAGGGTCTGTGGAGAGAGCGGCACTGGCAGGAGGGACCCTGACCCCCACCCACCCCGGGCAGGGCAGCAGGAATGACAGCTCGGCAAGGACTAGCGTCCTCCCCTGAGCTGCCGTCATCTTCATCAGCAGCCATGGCGCAGCAGCACAAACACTGCTCTGACACGGCACACGAGCTCTCCATCCCAGCTTAGCAGGTCCAAGCGGGCTGGAGCAGCACCCCCAAAGCTCACCTGGCTGTACTCCTGCGACTGCCTGCGGAACTCCGGGGAGTCGTGCTGGGCCACAGCCACGAGCACCTCGCAGGCCGCAGCAGCTGGCATTGCCGGGGTGATGTGCAGCATGGGGCTGTTCCTGTGGGCGACCTCCCTGGAGGAGACACGGTGGTGGCAGCTGGTGCAGCCCCTCGCTCAGAGAGGTGTCTGCAGAGCACCCGTGCCCTCGGCTGCACGCACCAGCCGGGCAGGGGGCGCAGGGGCAGCTGGTGCCCCGCAGCACAGGCAGGCTGGGCAGGCAGGGCAGGGCAGGCTGCAGATCTGCTGGCATCCTGCGCAGCCGGCCCGTACCCCTTCCCGGTCGCTCTCTCCGCGGTGTGCGGGCTCACCGGCTCATGTTCAGCACATCGTTCACATAGGTGTGCAGGATGGGCTCAAGGTCGTACACGCCGCTCACCAGCACAGCTCCTGTGGGCAGAGGTGCCGGTGGGTGAGGGACCCTGCAGCTCAAGCCCCTCTCACAGCCCTGTGCCTGGGAACTCTCCTTGCACCCACATCCCCAGGCCTCAGTGAGCGGCTGGTGGTCACAGGACATGCACACCCCCTCCTGCACCCCCAGCGCCTGTGGGCACAGTTGGCTGGGGCAATTCATCTTCCTTGGGTCTACAGCCTCTGCAGCCCCGTACGGGCAGCAAAGATGGCCTTGTCCCAGCTGCAGATGCCAGTTCTCCTGGACACGCTGGCGCTACCTTTGATATCTGGCACCACTCCATATTCCATCCAGTCCGTGGACAACACCATGGCTGCCAAGTGGGCCCCTGCCGAGTGTCCACACAGATAAACACCTCTGGGGAGAGGGAGCCATGAGCCAGCGCAGGGAACGACAGCGTGGTGCCTGCTGCCGGGGGACACCCTGCTCCGTGCAGAGGAAGCGGCACAGCCGCAAGTGCCACAGCCCCTGCATGGCAGCTCGGACACATCCATCGGCCGATGCCTCACGCAGCAACAAGGGAGCACGGCCACAGGCATTGCCCAGCACTCGGACCGAGGGATTGAAGCCCTGAAGCACAGGGCTTGTTTGCCCCCTCCTGTTGCTGCCATGGCCACCCTCACGCACCCAACCACCCAGGGAGTGACGCAGGCACGGTTTGCCTTGAAGGCCCGACCGCAGCCACAGCGGTGGGGCGGAGGGGACGCCGGGAGTGGCACGTGGCCCACCTGATCCCAGAGTACCGCTCCACCAGGAAGGCGAGGCTGCGCCGCACCTGCCGCACCATGGCGTCCATGTGGCCTGGGCAGAGTGCAGAGTCAAGAGGGCGCCGGGCCAGCGCTGACAGCCGCAGCCTCCACTGGGCAGCACCTACCTTTGGGGGCTGTGTCGTAACCCACCGCCACCACCGCCACGCCCCGCGACACCAGCGGGGGGGCTGCGAACCCCGACATGTCTTTACTGAGGGGGAGAGAGAAGCCAGCCAGGCTGTGGGGTCCAGGGTCTCCTGGGGCTGGCCAGGAGGCCGACCGGACCCAAAGCACCCAGAGCAGGTCCAGGCATCATGGAAGGAAGGTGGCAAGAGCAGTCCGGGGGGGTCCCTTCCCGAGGGATCCCCTCGCTGACAGCCCACCTCACCTCAGGCACTGCCAGTATCCGCCATGGATGTAGACCAGGACCGGGAAGGCTGCGCAGTACAGCCCGGGGTGAGCGGGGGGCACAGCCCTTGCCCACCGCCACCGCCGCCTGCCCGTCACCTACTTCCAGAAGGGTCCGGAGGAAAATAGATGTCCAGCTTCTCCCCCTCCCCGTCACCGTAGGGGACATGCAGCGAGGTCTGCGTGCTGGCCCGGGCCCGCTGGGTTCCTGTGGGAGAAGGGACAGAGCGGCTGGGGCACCACCGGTGGGGCCGGGGCCGTGGCACCCGAGCAGCTGCCCCGCTCCCGGTGCCCCGCTCCCGGCCCGGGGCTGCCCCCTCCTGACCTGCCGCCGTCGCCGCGAGGTGGGCCTGGATGATGGTGTCCCTGCCCAGGCGGGGGGACCACCGGCTGGGCGAGTACTGCTCTTCCAGCGCCTGCGGAGGAGGGACGGGGGCTGCGGCGGCCGCGGGGCATCCCGGTGCGACGGGCGCCGGGCGAGGGCCCGCGCCCCGCGGCCCGGGCGAGAGCCGCGCACTACCCGCCCCGCGGGCCCCACCTCCGCCGGCATGTCCCGCCACCCCCCCATGCCCGCTCCCGCTCCCGGTCCCGCTCCCGGTCCCGAACCCGAGTCCGCCGCAGCGGCTCCGCGACACCTGCCCGCTCGGGGGCGGGGCCAAAGCCCAGGGGCGGGGGCGGAGCCGGGGGGCGGGGCTACCCCTCCCATAACCGCGCGGGCAGAGGGCTTGGGCGGGGATACCGTGCGGGCTGACAGGGTGATGACGTAGGGGCGTCCCGGCGCGCAGGCGGGCGCGTAGTGCACGCCGAGAAGGCGGTGCGGGCCCGGGCGCCGACGGGCGGAGGGAAATAAGAATTTTCGCGCCTGTGCCTCCATTGGCCGGCGCGGCGGCTCGAGCCCTCCTCCGACTGGCTGGTGCGGCGCCACGTGGGAGTGAGGCCTCCCCTGATTGGCCGGCGTGACGCCGCAGCAGAGCGGCGCGCGCGGTCGGTCGGTCGGTCGGTCAGTCAGTCCTTCTGTCCGCACGAGCCATGAACTGCCTGACGGTGCCCGGCGTCCACCCCGGCTCTCCCAGCCGCCCGCGCGGGCAGATCCAGGTACCGGTGGGATGCCCGGCCCCGAGCGGGCAGCGGGGATGGAGGGGCCGGGCCGGTACCGGGGGGATGCCCGGGCCGTGCGGGGTGATGGAGGGGCTCCGGCCGGTACCGGAGGGATGCCCTGCCCCGAGCGGGCAGCGGGGACGGAGGGGCCGGGCCAGTACCTGGGGGATGCCCGGCCCCGAGCGGGCAGCGGGGACGGAGGGACTGGGCCGGTGCCGGGAGGATGCCCAGGCCGTGCGGGGTGATGGCGTGGCCGCGCTGGTGCGGGGCGGGCTGCCGGGGTCCGCAGCAGCTGCGGGGGGTGCCGGGGCTTCCCGAGCCGCAGCGGGGCTGGGGCAGGGCGGTGGCCGGGCCGGTGCCGGGGGCTGCCTGCGCAGTGCCCCCGCCAAGCTGTGCTCTCGCCCGGTGACCCCCCTGGTTCTGCCCCCAGGTGATTTTCGGACCCATGTTCTCCGGGAAGAGGTAGGCCCGGGGCGGCCGGCGCGGGGGGGCGGGGGGCGGCCAGGGACCTGCTGATGGCCGTCTCTTGCAGCACGGAGCTCATGCGGCGGGTGCGGCGGTTCCAGCTCGCCCAGTACCAGTGTCTGCTGGTGAAGTACGCCAAGGACACGCGCTACGGCACCTCCGGCGTCTCCACGCACGACAAGTGAGTCCCTGGGGCAGGAGCACCCACCCTGTGGGCCCAGCCCCTGGGCTGCCCAGCCCACCCGCTCGATCTCCCTTCCCACAGGAGCACCATGGCAGCCCTGCCCGCTTGCATCCTCAAGGATGTGTACCAGGAGGCACTGGGCTCTGCGGTCATCGGCATTGACGAGGGCCAGTTCGTAAGTGCACGGCCAGTTTGGTCCTGCTGGAGTATGCTTGTACCGACAAACCCTTCCCGTAGTCCCTGGGGCTGAGGACAGTGGGGCTGGAGTCAGGGATAGGCCACGTGGCTCTAGTTTTCTTCGTCCCCTGTGCTGCCGGGTCCTGAGCGCAGTGCTGCCCCTTCCTCCTGACGCTGTTTCTGTACCTGCAGTTCCCAGACATCGTGGAGTTCTGTGAGACCATGGCCAATTCTGGGAAAACCGTCATCGTTGCTGCTCTTGATGGGACTTTCCAGAGAAAGGTAAAAT
Source organism: Leptosomus discolor (assembly GCF_034619465.1). Lineage (NCBI taxonomy): Eukaryota > Metazoa > Chordata > Aves > Leptosomiformes > Leptosomidae > Leptosomus > Leptosomus discolor. The sequence goes on from NC_141405.1 coordinate 5,361,005, forward strand.
GCTTTTTTTAGTGCTGCAGCTCTTTGGGATCTTCACAGAACCCATCCAACAGAACTGCCCCTGCTGTCTTGGCACAGGCCTTCGGGAACATCCTGAACCTGGTGCCGCTGGCAGAGAGCGTGGTGAAGCTGAACGCCGTGTGCATGGAGTGCTACCGGGAAGCCTCCTACACGAAGAGGCTGGGAGCAGAGAGGGAGGTGGGTTCCCTCAGAACAGAAAGCACTGCAGTGCCTCACCCTGCCAGTCCTGCTGGCCTGGAGGCATCTGCCTGGGGAAACTGAGCTCTGTAGGGTCACTATCCTAGTCTTCTTGCCAGGTTGAAGTGATCGGAGGAGCAGACAAGTACCACTCCGTCTGCCGAGCCTGCTACTTCCGCAAGCGGCCTCAGCAGTCTGGGCTGGAAAACAAGGAGAACGTGCCCATGGGGGTGAGGCAGCTGGACGTGGCTGCCTCCCGGAAGATCTTTGCTTCTTGACTGCCGAGCTCCCGCATGGGAGAAAACGAGAGGAAGGAAGCCAAATGCTGCGGCTCCCAGACGCCAGGTCTGGCTTCCTCTGGTTTTAGCAAAACTGTTCAGTGCCTCAGCTCTGCCTGCCCAACCAGCCACTGCTCCCCTGCACCGAGCACCAGGGAAGAGGGGGATCGGCCGGACCCGACGCCGGGGGGAAGCTGAAGCGGGAGCCTGACGAAAAGTGAGTTGTTTTCTCAGAACACAGGAGAGAGACAGGCTCTCTGGGAGAACAGCCACAGCACACCAGGCTGCGGGGCTTCCGTCGCTCGCCGTGGTTCTGGCCTGTGCTCCTGGTCTGCTGTGTACGCTCAGACCGGCACCGCGGGCTGGTCGCTTGCCTGCGAGCACAACCGCTCCTTCATCTCTTGTGCGCTGTTGCAAAATTGCAGGTTTCTTAAGACAATGTCCAGTACCTTCGTGTTTTAAACTCACTTCCTTTTTTAACACTGCCTGAGGAGATAACCCATCCCTTGTCACAGAGCTGCCACACAGCGACTGACACGCGCAGCAGCAGCCTGGCCTCAGCAGCCCCTCTGAGCGACGGCGAGGCCGGGCCGTTTGCCATTACACTCGCTTGCTGTAACAGCCTCGTCAATCTTTGTTGAAACGGGAGAGGGGGAAGGAGGCCTGATGCGACGGCCGGGCAGGAGGCTCTTCCTAGCTTTGAACTCTGAAAGGGCTGGCAGTGCTCTGGTAGTCTGCGTATGAAGAGTCCTTTTGCAAGAACTAGACTGAGCTTCAGGAACGCCTCCTCTCCAAAATGAGGAGGTGTCTTTGCTCTGGTCCAAGCTTGGTGCTGCCGCTTCAGTGCTCAGGTACCTGCGAAGCGTCTGGAGGACTTGGTCTGTAAGGTTTGGGCTACTGTTTCTGTGAAGATACAGCTACTTGGGTCTCTGTTCTCTAGTCACCTATCTCGCTCCCTCCCCAGCCTTCCAAAAATTCTCAAGGCTGGTTCTTCCTCTGCTGTAAGCTGGCTGAAGGATCCTCTTCCCCCTGTGCTTGACTTCGTTTCTGGAAGGTTTTTTTCCTTACTTCTTGCAAAAGTGCTTTTCCCTGTAAGCCAGTGTCCACAAGCTCCAAGCTGGTTCTGGACAGGTCACATCTCCACATGCCGACACAGCTCTCTGTCTGCCTCCAGCTCGGAGGCACCTCCCCAGGAGGTTACAAGAGCTGTCTGAAACCCCCCTCCCTCGGCGTTATGTGATGGCAGGTGTGGCACCCCCGAGCACTTCACTGCCAAGCCTGGGCTTCCCCTTAGGGACTGGGAAGGCAGCACTGCTACCAGTTGAGGTTAATAAATAACTTAATGAAGTTGTCAGTGTGTGTTCTGTCCCAGACTGCTCCGAAAAGGCTTCCCTGCAGCAAACAGCGTGCAAGTAGGTCAGGCTGATCGCTCACAGCAGCGGCCTGTGCTGGACAGCTGGTCGCAGGGGTGGCGTCGGAGCTCTCTGCTCAAACCTTCTACCAAACAGCCACTGAGGAGCAGAAGGAGGGCTTGCCTAAAAATAGACACCAGCATGAGTGTGCTGTTTGCACGCAGCAGTTGCTGCCCTGCCTGGAACACCCCCAGCCCTCGGGGAGAGGAGGAACCCCATTTTGCCCCAGAGACGAAAGGCACATGGTGGCTAGGTGAAAAAGTTTATTCCATCTCTACAGTGACAAACAGAACTATTTGAAGGCCAGACCCAGCAGCGACAGCTTGTGTACCGCACGCTGCTGCTGGGAACAGCTTCACAACAGGCGCAGCAGCAAACACACCCTGAGACAGCCAGCCTGCGCACCCTGGGCAGGGCACGGCCTCCACAGAGGCAAGCGAGGGGGGCCAGGTGCCCAGTCAGCAGGGAGTGCTTGGGGACCTTCCTTGGACGGCTGGGACAGCCACAGCCCTGCTGAGAGATCCCAGCGCTCGCTGCTCCCACGGATCCCAAACCGCATCATCCGAGCACCGGCAGCTCTGGTGCAGGCTGGGGGAAGGCACAGCATGGAGTTGAGTCAGAAGACGGGGCTTTGGCATCAAGCTCACCCAGCAGCAGCCAAGGGGCGAAGGCACAGGGAGCTGGTGGCAGGCAGGAGCTGCACCGCCTGGCTGTGCTATGGCAGCCAGAGCTGGCGCTGGAAGGGCTGCAGCCAGCAGGGCCAGGAAGGCACTGGTGCCAGGACGGGCCAGGGCAGCAGTCACAAAGGCACAGCCAGGCCAGGGCTGGGGGCAAACCACACCCCCACCCCCCTGCTCCCCCAGGGGCAGCGCAGCGAGGGCAGGAGCTCCCGTGGCTGGCCCCACACCCCCGCCCTCCCCAGAGCCGCACTCAGCAGTTGTGAATCACCCGCTGTGCCAAACCACCCCCTGCCCAGCGGGCTCCGGCTCCCAGCGGCAGGGAGCTCAGCTCCACCACAGGACCAGGCCCCTCATGCGCCCCAGCACCGAGGCCTGGTGGCCATCACACAAAGCAGCCGCCACCCTCCCACCCCACCTTCCCCCTTCAAGTTGCAGGTCCCTCCCCTCCCACCCCGCAGAAGAGAACTGCACTGGCACAGCCATCCCTGCCGGGCCACCAGGCAGGGGCTCAGTACACCGGCGGGGGCTGGTAACCCTCCGGGGCTTCTGCCGTCTGGGTGAAGGGCGGCTGCTGGTAGCTCTCGTGGCTGATGTTGGGGTAGCTGGAGTAGGGAGTCGAAACCTCCAGGGTGGGGTCGACGTAGCTCTGAGCAAAGTCCTCCACCCCCATTTTGTACCTCTTGTAAGCGAAGGCAATCAGGAGGCCCTAGAGAGACGAGGGGGCCGGCAGCGTCAGGGCTGCCCTGGGCTGTGCAGCCCGGTGAGCCTCCACGCTCCCTCCCGAGCAGGGCAGGGCCAGGCTCCACCACAGCTTCACTCACCCAGGAGAAAATGGAGAAGAAGCTGAAGGTGATGGCGGCACGGGCAGAGTCAGCCCCGATGTGCACTTCCTCAGCCGGTGTCCAGGCCCACTGGTTAGTCAAGAAACAAAACCCAATGAACCAGAGGAACGTCCAGAGACCTGCGGGAGGGAGGCGGCGTGAGGGGCTGAGGCTGCGTCCTGCTGCTCCCAGGCACGTCCCCAGGCCAGACCCTGCTGCCACTGGGCTGCTGCTGCCACCAGCGGGTGGGGGGCAGGGGCCAGCTCAGCTCCCCATGGCTCCTCGGAGCGCTCTCAGCCGGCAGCGCGTGGCCCACGGGCAGCACGCCAGGCGGGAGTGACTCCCTTTGCCAGGCACCGGCGGCCACATCATGGGACAAGGGCAGCCATTGTAGCAGCCGCAGAAGGTGCAGCCCTGCCCCGTGGCCGCCGGTACCTGAGAAGCCGAGGTCTGCCAGGACCAGGTACTTGCGGTCGGTGGTGTTGCTGATCTGGGGGAAGTAGATGTCCACCATGAAGAAGAAGATGCAGGCGAGGAAGGCGAGGATGCCGATGCCGATGCCGTAGCGGCAGGCGTCCTCATTGCGGTTGAAGATGCAGAAGAGCTGGGGGGAGCTGGGCACGTTGGTGTAGCCCTCCCCGACCAGGCAGGCGAACACGATCAAGGCGAAGACCTGCAGAGGCGGGAGCAGGTGTCTGGCGGGCGGCACTGGGGACCCTTCCGGGGCTGCCCGCACCCAGCCAGGCCGGGGCAGGGCCCAGCGGATCGCTCAACACCGCGGCCAGGCCAGGCCGGGCCGGGGGGGCACGGAGTGATGGGACGGGAGGAAGGGAAGGGGAGGGGAGGGGAAGGCCGGGCCGGGCGGGCTCCGGGGCGCGGGGCCGGGCCGACCCGGGGCCCCTCCGCGTCCCGGCGGAGCTCTCCGGGCGGGGCGGCCCCGGCCGGGCCCGGCCCGACTCACCGCGCTGGCGATCCGCGCCAGGACCTGCGGCTGCTGCACGAAGCGGCCCAGATCGAAGGCGCCGCCGGCCTTGGCCGCCCCGTACGCGCCGCCGCCGCCGCCCTCCATCGCGCCGGAGCCGCCGCCGCGCTCCCCGCTGCTCCTGCGCGGCACCGCCCCGGGGAGGGCCGGGCCGGGCGGTCCCCCCCTGCCGCCGGGGCGGAGCGGGCCGTGCTCTGGCCGCAGGGGCCGCGTCTGCCCCGCCCGGCCGCCGAGCGCAGCGCCATCCCCGGTGCCGGGCTCGCCCCGCAGCCGCTCGGCCCTGCACGGCAGGAGGGCATCAGCCGCCCCTGGCCCGCGGCGGAGGGTCCCGCGTTCCCCCGGCGCTGCCTCCTTCCCTCTCTCCCTCCCGGTGCGGCGGCTCCGCGGCCCCCGGGGCAGCGCCGTGGGACGGGGCACCCTCGGCCGGCCACACGCCCGGCGCCTCCCAAGTTCCGTGCCGCGGGTCGGTCCCAGCGCCGCAGCCCCGTTCCCGGGGGTCGCAGCCTTACGGCCCGGCCGGCGGCGGGTGCCGGTGAGCGCGGCGGGAGGCGAAACGAGGGCTTTGCCGGGGCTGCCCCGCCGCCCCCTCGCCCAGCACCAGGGGGTGGCCGGAGGGCTGGGCTGGGGGTCAGTGCTCCCCCGCCCTCCCCGCCGGTGGACGGGGGCGGCTCCGCACCCACGCCGAGCCGCGGCGATTGCCTGGTGCCCCCCGGGACGCGTCCCCGTCGGTTCCTGGTTACTGGGGAGGGCGGGTGGCTGCCGGGGTGGCGAGGGGCTGGGTCCCAGTGTCCGGGGGCGCGGGCGGGATGACCGGGAGCCCCGACGGTGCCGCTGCCTGCCCGGAATAGCCTGAGTCCGCCCCGGGAGCGGCGGAGGGGGAAGAGGGAGGGGGGGAAGGAGAAGGCGCTGGGGCACCGGTGGGCGGTGGGAGCGGGGCGCGGGCGGCACGGCCACGGCGGAGCCGCTCTCCGGCCCCGGGACGGCGCTGGCGGGGGGGCACAGAGGTCTCCGCCCCAGGGTTTCCCCCTCCTGGGGCCAGTTCAAGCCCCGCAGGCCCGGGGCTGCCTCAGGGGCGGGAAGGGGCGTCCTCGTCCGCTCCGGGGATGCGGGTCCTGCCGTGCCCTTCCCGAGCCGGGGCCGCTCGGGGGCTCCCACCCGCGGTGCGGGCTGGCTCCGTCCTTTCCCCGGCAGAGCCCGGCCCCGGCGCCGCCTCCCCATCCGCCCGCCCGCTCTTCCTTCCTGCCGCCGCTCCCTCCCTGCAGGGCCGGCCCCGGTGTTAGTCCTGGGTTTAGACCCGGGTTTAACCCCGCGGCCGCTCGCCCTCCCGCCTGTCCCTGGCCCCCGCACGCAGCGGCAGCGGCTTCAGCCCATCCCGGCCCCGGGGGCGGGCAGCGCCCCGGGGGTGCCGGTGTGGCCGGGGGCGGCCGGCTGACGACCGTCGCTCGCCGCAACAGGGCGGCGTGTCGGAGGGAGCGCAGGGCGACGGTGCCCGCCCAGCCCCGGCGGGATGTCCCAGCCGCCCTCCATCGCCCTCTGCCTCTCTGAGGACATCGACAGCGATGGGTGAGTGTGGGCTGCCCCAGCCGTGCCCCCGCGCCTCGGCCCCCGCCATCCCGCAACCCTCGGTGAGCGGGTCCGTGTCCCTGCAGCCAGGAGCCGAGCCCGGACAACGAAGGAGCCCTGCACGCCTCCTTCCACCAGCTCATCCAGGAGCAGAGCAGCTTGGTAGAGGCGGGTCTGGAGCTGGAGATGCAGGAGAGAGGCAGAGGTAAAGCACTTCGGCTGCAGCCGGGGGGCTACGGGGACAGCATGTGTGCCCAGGGCCGGCTCTCACCCCAGACCCCGACTGGGCCAGCGAGGGCTTGTGCAGAGGCTGTGGCCAAAGCGCTCGTAGGAGCCCGCTGACGCCTTCGCCAGTGCAGGCAGTGGGTCAGACCTGCCCTTGGGGATATGGAGAGCGTCCCCAGAGAAGGGGGTGCTCCTGAGGGAGTACACGTCGGGCCAGGCGCCTGGCCTCCATGCTGAAGCAGGGCAATGAGGCTGCAGGGACTGGAGCCACGGATGCTCCGGCTCTCACTGCTCTGCGTCCTGCCCTCCCTCTCCCAGCGCACCCGGCCCGCCTGGCCCCCCCAGACACCTGTGCCACGGCCTGGCCAGAGCCCGGGCTGGGTGAGCAGCACCCCGGCTACTCCTCTGCCTCCCTGCAGATCCTTGCCAGCATGCCCAGCCGCACCATCGGTAGGTGCCACTCGCCCTCGCGCCCTTCCCCGGGCCCAGGAGCCCCTCGGGAGAGCTTTCCCATCTGCCTTGCTCTCCTGTGGCTCCCACCCCCCTGCCCTGCTCTCACTTGCAGGGCGCAGCCGTGGGGCCATTATCTCCCAGTACTACAACCGCACAGCCCGGCTGCGGCGCCAGAGCAGCCGCCCACCGCTGCACCAGCTCTGCCGCACGGCGCGGCCCAGCCTGCGGCAGTACGACCTGGAGAGCGACCCCGCCAGGGCCACGCTGGAAGGTGAGGGTCCCCTGGCAGTTGGAGCAAGCAGTGCCGGGCATTGTCCCCACGCTGGGTTCAGGATGGGGATGCCATGTCCTGGGCGGCCACGTCCTGCTGAGCCCCCTGTGCCCCCAGACAAGCGGAGCCTGCTGGCGAAGGAGCTGCTGAGCCTGTCGCCCAGCCAGCGCAGCCACCTGCTGCTCACCATGCCCCTCAGCCTGGCAGAGAAACGCACCCTCCGGTAGGTCCTCTCCTGCTGGCCCTGGCAGGGCTCCCACAGCTGGGGCTGTTCTGGGCCCCACACCACCCTCTTACACCCCTCGCTGGTGGGCAGGCAGGAGCTGAGCGGGCAGAGGGGTCCCCTGAGGCAGGATGCCCAGGCTCCCTCCTCTCCCTGCGGATGGTTCAAGGACTACATCATCCTCGTAAGTCTGGGGCATGGGTCTGCGCAGCAGCCGTCGGGAGCTCCGGCACAGGCTTTGGCCCCGGTGCTCTCCCCAGCCTCCCTCTCCCCAGGGCTGCCGGGGCCTCTGGTACAGGCTCCTCTCCCTGCTTGCCACCGCCCAGCCCTGGCACTACGCCCTGAAGCAGATCAGTGGCCGCTTTGGCTCCGGTGTCCTCTCCTACTTCCTCTTCCTCAAGACCCTCCTTATGTTCAACGCCTTCTCCTTCCTCATCCTCCTGGTCTTCGTGGTGGCCTTGCAGGCTGCGTATCCCCCTGCCTCGGCCAGCCCCCAGCCCTTCACCAGCCTCGAGCTCCTCACAGGGGCGGTAAGCACTGCCAGCACACCAGTGCCAGCGCACCCCCGGGCCAGGGGCTGCTCCAAGCCAGGGGCCCAGCCCTGCTGCATCCCCACCACAGCGATGCCCTGGTCCCTGCCCCACATCCCTGCCTCCCCGCCATGGTGGTGCCCTGGTCCCTGCCCTTGCAGAGCTGGGGCCCTGGGACCACCAGTGCTGTGGGTGCAGAAGGGGGTGCCTGGTGCTTTCCCAGCCCAAGGCTCTGTGTCCCCACGGGCTGGCACACATGTGCCAGGCTGGGCAGGGAGCTGTGGGCACCAGCGAGATCACCATGGGCCCCATCGTGTGCACTTTCCCACAGGGCCATTTCACTCACTCGCTGCTGTACTACGGCTACTACAGCAACGTCACCCTCAACGACCCCTGCGCCTCCAGCCCCAATGGCAGCGCGTGCCCCCACGCAGGCCCCCCGCTCCCATACAACATGCCACTGGTCTACATCTTCAGCGTTGGGGTCTCCTTCCTCATCACCTGCGTCCTGCTGGTGTACAGGTGGGTCGGCAGTGCCTCTGGCACCGCCAGCCTTCCTCCTGTGCCTGGCCCTGATACCCTGACGCCCTCCCTCCCCCTCACTGCAGCGTGTACCATTCTTTCGGGAAGAGCTGCCGTGTGGGCAGCTCCAGGGGGGACCTGGCTGTCAGAGTCTTCTGTGCCTGGGACTTCAAGGTGATCCAGAGGCGCACAGTGAAGCTGCAGCGCGAGAACATCTGCACCCAGCTGAAGGTGAGGAGCTGGGCTGGACCTGGCCCCTGCACGCCCTGTGCCCCGCAGTGGCGGGCGAAGGCGTTCACAGGAGCCAGTCCAGACCCCAGGGCTCAGCACCCCTCTCCTACCCGCTGTGCAGGGCAGCCCGGCAGCTGGAAATCCCCCCCTGACCCCAACCCTGTGCCAGCGCTTTGTCCGTCGGCCCTCTGGGTCCCACCTCAGTGCAGCCGGACAAACCCTCGCTCCAGACCCAGACCCGGAGCGTGTTCGGCAGCGCTGGCACTGCTCTCTTCCAGGAACTGCTGGCGGAGCAGCGGTCCCGCTCCTGCTCCCTGAGCCTCTGCCAGCGCCTGGGGCACTTCACCGTGCTTCTCCTGGCCTGGGCCCTCTCGCTGAGCTCGGTGCTGGGCTGCGTGCTGGCTGTGCTCTACCTCTCGGAGCACATGCACGTGGTGAGTGCTGCCCCTCGCCATGGGATCCCCTGCCTTGGTGGTGGGAGGCTGGGGCTGGGGTACTGGCGGGGTGAGGCTGGAGCAGCCCTGGGAGGCAGGGCAGCCCCGTTGCAGCCCCATTGCAGCTCCTTTCCTGGCGTTTGCTGCCCTCCCCGAGGGCACTGGGCTGCCACAGCCGTGTGCTCACCCTGGTCCCTGCTTGCCAGGTTCAGCAGGACCACCAAGCACGGGGCAGCGGCGAGCAGCAGCAGGAAGCCATCCTGCTGGTCCTGCCCCTCGTGGTGTCTCTCCTCAACGCGCTGATGCCGTGCCTGTACAACTTGCTGGCGATGTGGGAGAAGCAGGACTCCCCCGCGGCACAGGTCTACGTGGCGATCTGCAGGTAGCCTCGCTGGGGCCAGGGCAGAGGGATCGTCCTGTACCCCGACCTGTGGCATAGGGGGAGGCTTTGGGGCTGGGCACCGTGTTCGTGGGGCTCAGCCCCTCCATCCCCAGGGCTCAGGGGCTCCCGGCCCTGCTCCTGCTCCCCAGGAACCTCATTCTGAAGACGGTGGTCGTTGGCCTGCTCTGCTACCAGTGGCTCAGCCGGAGAGTTGTCTGCTCGACAGAGGAGGTCAGTGCCACCACCTCAGGGCCACATCATCCCTTGCCCAGAGAGTGCAGAGCAAAGCCAAGGCTGCAGTCCTGGCACCATCAGGGCTCTGCCGGACAGCACCGCAGGCACCATCCGCTCCTTTGCTGGGGAGAGGGGAGTGACAGCCAGACAGGGGCATCCCAAATGTGGGGTGTTTGGAGAAAGGGGTGCAGGGAAGGAAAAGGTCCCACAGCCCCTCACATCCTTTCAACAACACCCAAGTGGGCCTCATTGCCCACTTGATGGCAGCTTTGCTTGTCTCTCCAGTGCTGGGAGACGTGTGTGGGGCAGGAGCTGTATCGCTTTGTGGTGATGGACTTCATATTCACCCTGCTGGACACACTCTTTGGGGAGCTGGTCTGGAGGTAGGTGCCTCAGGAGGGGTCCCCCCACCAGCATGGTGTCCCTGGCATGGCCCTGGCTCTCCGCTGCCCGGGCGGAGCTGCCTTGGTGCACCCAGGCTCTGCCACCGTCTTGAGGGGGAAGATGGGGTGCGGAGCACCCCCCCCAGCAGCAGCGTGGGAGCAGAACTCTGCTCCTTCCCAGGCTGGTCTTGGAGAAGAGGCTGAAGAGGAAGCAGAGGCCCGAGTTTGACATTGCCCAAAACGTGCTGGAGCTGATCTACGGGCAGACCCTGACCTGGTGAGATGTCTCCTGCCTGCTGTGGCTCGTTCCCCTGCTGGCAAATGCCCCATGGTCCCCTGGGAGCGCTGTGGCCGGCAGGGACCAGGCACAGAGAGCTGCACTGAGAAGGTTTGTGGGAGAGCCCCCAGCCCCGCATGGGTGGGACAAGGGAGACTGGCAGCCTGGCATCACAGCGCCTGGTGCCAGCACTTACAGCCACAACCAGCACGGCCACCCGGGAGGTCTGGCTTTGGCGACGGGGTGAGAGCCACAGGGGGATCAGCAGCACAGCATCCCAGCACCGGTCCAGCGTTGTGTCCCCCCACCTCCCATCCTCATCACTTGCAGAGCTCTGGGGAAGGGGCAGGCTCCTGTGCACACACAGCCCCTCTTGTTTGTCCAGACCGTAATGGCTCTCGCTGCTCCGAGGGGAGCTGCTCCCCTCCAGCCTGTCTGCTCGGCTGCTCAGGCCCCTGCTTTGCCATCCCCCCGCTGCCTTTCTGCAGCCCCCAGCTTCCCCTTGCCCTGCCCGAGGAGGGGATCCACGCCTGGGCTGCTGCATCCCTGCTTGCACCACGCCTGGGAGCTGCAAAGGCCGCAGCCGCCCCGGGCAGGGGTTGGAGAGGTCTCGGCCACTGCCCAGCCCCAGCGCAGGCTGCGCAGCAGACCTGGCCCCGGGTGCTGTGCACTTGCTCTTCGCTTTGCCCTGCTGGTGCCCCCCTGCTCCTGCGGAGCCCAGACCCGGGACGAGCCCATCTTCCCCCCTCTCTCTCAGGCTGGGCATTCTCTTCGCACCACTCCTGCCAGCCGTGCAGATGCTGAAGCTGCTGCTGCTGTTCTACATCAAAAAGGTATGAGATGCCCACCCGCATCCCCCCCAGCTCCCCGTGCATCCTCATGATGGGCACCCCTGCCACAGGCTGCCTCTGCCATGGCAGAGGTGCTGCACCGTGCAGCCAGCAGCGCCATCCTCGAGGCGGGGAGGAGGTGTTGCTGGGGACAGGGTGTCCCCCAGCTCGCTCAGCTCCCGGCGGGTGGGGGCAGCTGTCCCGCTTGCGCTCCTGGGGCTGCAGCACGCAGGACTCTGCTCCCTGTCTGCAGACCAGTCTGATGCAGAACTGCCAGTCCCCCAGCAAGCCCTGGCAAGCATCTCACATGAGCACAGTCTTCCTCACCCTGCTGTTCTTCCCGTCCTTCCTGGGTGCAGCCACCTTCCTCTCCTACACCATCTGGTCGTGAGTACCCGCCGGACTGCGGCTCGGGGCACAGAACCGCTGGCTACCTGGCGAAGGAGAGGGACTTGGGGAGACCGTGGCTCCCTGGCCGCGATGGCACGTGGAGCGCATCGTGCCCACCACGGGGCCATGTGGTGCCACCCCAGGCAGGGAGATGCTGCCCGGCTGCTGGTCACTGTACACGGCGTAGCAGCGGTCGGCCTGTGCCCACTTCTCTCAGCTGTTCCCAGATGTTGCTGATGCAGGACAAGGGGATGAGCACCCCCTCGTCCAGCTGCAGGATGGCTGGGGCAGGCGAGGCTTGGTCCCCTGGATGTCTGAGGCCGGGCAGTGCCCTGGGCTGGGGGTAGTGGCCGGCTGGGCTGCCCATCGCTCTGACCAACCCCATCAGTCTGTCTGCTCAGGGTGCAGCCGTCAGAAACCTGTGGTCCTTTCCGGGGGCTGGAAACCATCTACAAGTCAGGGAACAACTGGGTGCAAGTGCTGAAGAAGTCCAACCCAAACATCACCTGGATCGCCTGGGTGCACCAGCACGTGGTGGAGAACACCTTCCTCTTCTTCTTCGTGTCTGGGGTCCTGCTGTGAGTATGGACCCAAGCCTGAGGCTGAACCCTGGGCCCACGCTTTGAGGGTCCTGCTGTCACGGCCCTGAGCGGGGGGCCGGGAGTCACAGTGTCACCCCAGAGCCTGTGTCCCGGCCTGGTGCCAGGAGCGCAGTGTCCCCCAGCTTCCTGCCCCGGCTGCCACCGTCCCCTCCTGCCTGTCGTTGCAGAGCCGTGATCTGCTTCAACATCCAGGTGGTGAGAGGCCAGCGGAGGATCATTCGCCTGCTGAAGGAGTGGATCGCCAACGTGCGTGAGCTCTGTGCGCTGCCGGTGCCGGCGGTCCCAGCTGCTCCATGCCCTGGTCCAGCCCTAGGACCGCCAGATTCAGGCTCTCGCCCCGACAGCGCTGCCACCTCGGACGTGCAAGAGCACGTCACATGGCTGCTCACTGCAGTGTCTCTGCTGTTGCAGGAGGGGGAAGATAAAATATTCCTCATTGAGAGGCTTCACTCCATTTACAAGAACAGAGAGAGACACGCCTGAGTCCCAGGTGAGGCTCGCACGAAGGGGAGAGGGGGCTGCCAAGGCGCTCGGAGCTCAGCTGAGCACATGGACATTCCTCTGCTGGGTACCGGAGCGGGGCTGGCCCAGCGCTGCTTGCTGGGACATGGGCAGGCGCAGAGGTGATGGGGGAGCCATCTCAGCCCCTCGCTCTGCTGGCACAGGTGGCAGCATGGCCAGCCCAGCCAGCAGCTGGGGACGCAGGGCTGGGTGTGTTGGGGAGGCGCCTGGGCTGCGGGGCTGCCCCGGTACCCAGCCCATCCCAGGGGATGCTGGATCCCTGCTGCAGCCTGGGGATGGCACCAGCTGCCAGCAGAGCCAGGACAGGGAAGGGAATGGGGCAGGACTGGGACAGGGATCAGGAGGGGGATGGGGACATTTAGAGCCTCCTTTGCTTTCAGCATGGGGCAGTGCTCTCTGCCCCCAGCAGCAGACCCTTGGGTCTCAGGGACTGTAACTGACCTCTTAGTGTCAGACTCCCCAGGAAGGAGCGGGACAGGAGAGGACTCTGCTCACAGCCAGGGACTGGATCCAGCCATATTGCTGAGCCATTGCAGCGTGGCGCTGGACGTGGCAGGACCGTGGGGTGCTGGGGAAGATCCTCCGGGTTGCAGCAGCCAAGGACCCATTGGGGCATATTGTCTGGCAGCTCCGCAGCGATGCTGCAGCACAGGGTTGCAGGTGCTCCCACTGCCCGGAGCTGCTGGAGGCACGGCCGGACCAGGGCCAGGACTGCTGCCATGTCCCAGGGCACAGCTCGCCAGCAGAGCCCTGCTCCGTGGGTGGCTATTGTTAGCAGAGAACAACTCTCCCTCCTGTGAACGCCCCAGCCAGCCCAGAGAACAGTTTGGGGCTGTTTTCAGGAGCCTTTGGGGACAGCGAAGCTTTCTGGCTGGAGAGAACCTGCAGCCCCCGTTGCGCTGCCCAGAAGCAGCAAGGCCAGAGCCGGGAAGGACAGGCTCAGAAAAACCACGGTGGTGCTGAGCGCTGGGCTGAGGAACTGGCAGCTCTCGCTGCCCCGCTGCAGGCTGCCCTGGCCCATTAAAGCGTGGCTGTGCCCACAGGGCTCCCAGCCTGTGTCTGACCTGTTGGGCTGCAAGTGGGCAAGCAGGTTTGGCACAGTTTGGGTAGGGGTGGTGACTCAGCAGCCACGGCAGGGTGTGCTTGGGCTCCTCGGCACTGCCTGCTTGCCCCTGGGGCTGCCCCGGGAAGAGCCCAGCTCAGCCCCCGCCACAGGAGCAAGGACCACTCCCGCCCGTGCCACTCGCCATCGTGGTGTGGTGTCCCCAGCACTGAGAGCCGCTTTCCACCACAGCACACCGCCAGCAGGCCTGGCCCTGGCAAGCTGTTTGCCCCTGTGGCACGGCACCAACAGACCCAGGGAGGGTTGTCTGCGGCATGTGCCAGGCCCAGGCAGCCGCACCTACCCCGTGATTTGGCACTTGTGCCGCTGGGCGAGGCAGTGCCTGCCCGGCTGGGCTGCCAGCGAGCATGGGAGGGGTTATCAGTGCGGGCCCAAGCACAGGTTATCGGTACAGGCACGGGGCGGGTCCGTCAGTGCAGGCTTGGGCTGGGTTCTCTGCACAGACCCAGACATTCTCCAAGCCCGAGCGAGTGCTGGAGAGCAGCTGCGGGCTGGCACTTACTGCAGTTCGTGAGACATCCCCGGCTGAGGATCCCTGCAGCTCAGCCCGCCCCGGCTCCCAACACGCAGGTCCACGTCCCCCAAGGTCACCTCGCTGTGCCTTGGCTGGCACGAAGCCTGCAGGGCCACAGCTGCTGGCAGGAGTCCCACACGCTCAGCCTCCAACCCAGGAGGCGTTGGCAGTCCCTGCCCTGCTTAGCCTGGCCCAGACACTGCCGCACCCCCCAGCTCCGCTGCCTGCGACCGCCCCTCCTGTCTCCAGAGGTGCCGGCGCAGCCCCATGCCAGCATGGTTTGGCCTCTGAGGCTCCTGCTCATCCCTTCCCCGAATGGCCGGGGTTTCCACCCAAGCACAGGGAAGCCGCCAGCCTGGACAGTACAGTGGAAGTTTTACTGCAGAATCCCACAGGGCTCCTGTGTGCCATCAGTCCGTGACGCCGCCTGGGCTCCACTCCCAGGCCCACGCAGGGTGGCTGCTCGCTGGCCACCTCCTTCGGTGACAGGACTCGTCTGGGCTGCTGCAGGCACCCGGGCAGGGTCAGGGTCAGCGGGAGTCTCCAAGGGTGGCCCGAAGCCACTGCAGGACGTCGGCCAGGCCAGTGCCGTTGCGGGCGCTGGTCTCCAGCATCGTGATGGGCTGTGCGGCGCAGGAGACTATGTCCTGCATACGGAACAGCGACTTCATCTCCACCAGTGACATGTAGCAGGGCAGGTCACTGCAACCAGGGGCAGGGAGGGGGCTGCGTTAGCCCTCCACGATGACTCTCCCGTCCTGCCTGGCCCCCAGCTTGGGGGTCTCCGCAGGCCCAGCCAGCCTAAGGAGTGCAGCAAAGCACGGCTGCTGCCCCCCAGGACGCGCCAGGCTTCCTTGGATGTCGCCTGATGGTAGGGATGTTGAGCCACCACAGGCCCTTTGCGTGCCCCTGCGCACCCCCACCCTCTGGGCTGACCCCCCTTCTCACATCTTATTGAAGAGGACCAGCACGGGCACGGCGGCGAGCTGTGGTGTGGAGAGGACGGACAGCAGCTGGACGCAGGACGAGGAGACCTGGGTGGGGTTGGCGGCGTCGACCACGAACTGGAGAAGGAGGAGAAGGGAAAGCGGTGGTGCGGGCATGCCCGAGGGCGGCCCCATGCCTGGCCGGGCTGGATCAGGGTGCGGAGGTGGGAAATCACCCAGCCAGGGCGAACCTGAGGGGCCCGACGCCCCGCAGCAGCGCAGGGCTCAGCGCCAACCCCCAGCCATGGGGCGCCCCTCTCCCTGCGCCCGCATCCCCCCTGCCCGCGTGCATCTCTCGGGGCCGAGGCTTGGGATGGGGTCGCCACGGCGCACCGGCAGCCACAGGGTCCCCACTCGGCTGCCACCACCGCCCCGCCGGTGTGGGTCCCCGGTGCCGCTGCCGCTCACCAGGAGAGCGCTGCACTCGCCGTAGTAGCTGGGCCAGATGGGACCCATGCAGCCGCCCAGCTCCCGCACTGTCACCCGCCGCGGCAGCCGCAGGTCCGTCAGGTTGGTGCCCACCTGCGGGACAGGCGGCTCAGTGGGTGTTGAGCCGCGCCCATGCACCGGAGCCCCTCAGCCGCACCGGGGCTACCGGCCGGCTTGCGGCCCCCGCCAGGCCCTGCCTACCGTGGGCAGCGTGGCCGGGGGCTCGCCCAGCTCCGCGGCCCCCTCCTCGGCGCTCAGCTGTGCCGCGGGTTAAGGACACGACGGCGCCTGGGAAGGGGACGGGCCCGCTACCCGCGCGGGCCCCCCGCCGCGCCCCCCCGCCGGGACCGCCCCGGCCCCCCCGGTACCGCGGTGCCCCCCGTCCTCGTCGGATATGGCGAAGCCGCCGCGCCAGCAGGCTCTTCCCGCCGCCCGCCGCCCCCAGCAGCAGGCACGTGGGCACCGGCCGCCCCGCGCCCGCCATCCCGCCCCGCCCCGCCGGAAGCGGCCCCGCCCCTGCCGGAAGCCGGAAGCGGAAGCGCCCGCGGAGGGGCGGTGGGGCAGGGCAGGGCAGGCCGGCGGCGGGGGGGACAACATGGGGCGCGGCGGCGGCACCTTCGAGCGGCTCCTCGGTACCGGCTGCGGCCTCCCCTTGGCGCGGCGGGCGGGGCGGGAGCTGGGCCGGGGGCCGCAGCGCTCGGCCTCGGGGGCCGGGCCCGGGGCTGCCGGGGCTGGGCCGCCGCCGGGCCGCCGCCGGGCCCAGCGCTGCCGGGGTCGGGGCCGAGGCTCGATGCCGGCCGAGCAGGCGGGTCCGGGGTTACCGAGCGCCCTGGGGCGCCTGAAGGGGAAGAGCTGGCGCGTTCCGGGAAAAATCGGGATTTTTATCCTCGAGTGCTCGGGCGTGGGGCATCGCCGGCGCCCGGGGGAGCTTTCCTGGCAACGCATCGGCGGTCGCGGCGCAGGGGCGGGATAGGCAGAACTGCTCAAAGAGGCCTGAGGGGGTCGTTCCTTGCAGATAAGGCTACGAGCCAGCTGCTGCTGGAGACGGACTGGGAATCCATCTTGCAGATCTGCGACATGATCCGTCAGGGAGACACCCAGTAAGTGCTGTTCGGCTTTCAGGCGTGCTGCATCGCAGCTCTCCTCGTCTTCGCCAGGTGAAGTGTGAGGGCCCCAGACCTGTCAGCCTGTGGTAGCTCACGTCTCGCTGTCCCCTTCCAGAGAAGCGTTGGAAGGGCAGTACCATGGGCCCTGGTGTGCTGAGGTACTTCCCTGACCTCAGGAGCTGCAGGCTACTGCTGGCCTGAAATCCTCAGAGAAACTCAAGCTTGAATGTCCTTTTTCCTTCTGTGTCCAGTTTGGCTTGGGGGAATCGCTCGGACCATGAGCTAACTGGACCTCGTGTTAGGGTGGGGGTTAGCGGGTCGGCAGCAGCAGGTGCGATGTCCCCTTGGGCTCTCAGTTACCTGAGGACATGCACTTTCTCTCCTTACCCAGAGCTAAATACGCCGTCAACGCGATCAAGAAGAAAGTCAATGACAAGAATCCCCACGTGGCTCTTTACGCGCTGGAGGTAACGTCAGCCCAAACCGTGAGCACTGCGGGGGCCCGGCCCCCAGGCCAGGCAACTTCCCACCCTTCATAAGCTGCCGCCTGGGCTGTGCGGCGTTCCCTGCCCGGCGCTGGGGGGTTTGCCTCCTCTTGCCTCCAGCACAGAGGTGTCGCAACTGATCAGCGGAGCATGGGTTTTGTTCTTCAATTCTGTCTCAGAGTTAGGAGCGGGCAAAGCTGGAACTGGAGACTTTGTCCCTGGGGGTCTGTCCCTACATAGCAGAGGGACAAAAGCCACCCTGCAGCTGATGGGTATCTCGCTCTCCGGCGCAGCGGTGTGGATTTCTCTGGCTGACACTGCCCTAACGTGACTCAGTGCTTGGAGTCACCTGTAACCTGTGCTGGGACTCCCCCTGGGCTGCAGAGTAGGGAGGAGGTGGCAGGTTAATGTTGTCCTTTGCCCTTGCAGGTCATGGAGTCAGTCGTTAAAAACTGTGGCCAAACAGTCCATGATGAGGTGGCCAATAAACAGACTATGGAGGAACTGAAGGAAATACTCAAGGTAAACGTATCATATTTTACTGTTGGTTTTGAACGAGCTTGTGAGAGAAGCAGCAGAAGGAGAAAATGTGTGTGTCCTCTCTTTTGTTCCCTATGTGTATGGAACAGAAGGGAAAGTGTTCAGGAACGTGTCTCAGGAAAGAGCGAGCTGCACTGCGTGATGTGAAGGGGTGAGGTGGGCATCTGGGGAGCGTGTGCCAGGGAGAGATGTCGTGAGAGCAGAGGTGATGTTTGGCTGTATTGTGACGTGGGGTGGGAGCATGCTGCGAGGCTGGACCGTTCCATGGTGAATGCTCCGGGGTACAGTGCTTGGCTTGGCTTGGGACAGCAAGGGAGGATGGAGATGATGGTCTGGCAGTTGCACCAAGGACCTGCCTGAGCAGCGGCGAGGAGAGCTCCCTCCTGTAGTACAGCATGAGGCACGGGGGAGGTAAAGCAGCAAGATGAAAACTGGCAGAAGCTTCCTCTCTAACGAGGCCATTTCGTTGGCCTGTGGAATCACTTGAGGAGCTTTGCAGGATGTTGGCCTGGCTGTTGTCGCTGACAAGCCGTGGTCCCAAGCTGCCGCTTGCTGGTTTGTTACAACGTGATGCCTGCAGGAGCTCTGTGCGTCCTCGGACTGGAGACTTCCCCAGGTGAAGTGGAAATGGGAACTCCTGTCTCCAGCTCCCAGCCCCAGAACAGCAACACCCAGACGAGAGCTTGCAGGGAGTGCTGCTGTTCCTTCCTTACAGCCTCCATCTTCTGCCAGAAAAGGACGGCCGGGTGACCTGGATATCTGGTGCATGAGCTGTGCGAGTCCCGTCACCTCACACACCGTAGCAGGGTGTCCCTCTCCTGTCACCTTCCTGCGAGGGCTGACTCAGCCTCCACCAGGATCTCCTGCTGAGATACAAACACGGCCACGGCACGATGGCCAGGCGAGTGGCACGTCCACTCCGAGCACTGAGGAGATCAGCTCAGGTCAAGAGCTGTTGTGGATCTGTCTGGTCCTTGTCTGCCTCAGTAGTTTCGTGACTGCTGCAGGCCCGTTCTCGTCCTACATGTGGAACTTTGCTGCTAGTGAGTGCTCAGTGCTGTAAAATGGTCTTAGTTGTGATGAGGTTCAGGGCCATGACATGCATGGAATGCAGGAGTTTGCCAAATCTTGTAGAAGTTTGGAGCTCCAGGAATTGTCAGTAAGTCATGCTGAGTGGGCCGAGCTCTTGGCTGAAATCGCAGCTTGACAACGCTCCTCCGCTGGCTGGGGGATTGCCGAAGCAGCCGGTCATGTGAAGGCGTGATGGCTCAGTCAGCTGATGACAGGGCTGCACCGGCGGCTGGCTGGGACAGGAACAGGCTCGCCAAGTTTCCCCCGGCTCCTTGAGCTGTGATACAACCACCCCTGCCTCCAAAGGGCAGGCTGCCCAGCTGTCCTGGCTGCATCACGGCCACGGCAGCTTTGGGTGCTCCTGGGCAGGAGGCTCAGGGCGGAGGTGCTGACAGACTGGCACTGCCGCCCTCCAGCTGGGAGCTGGTGGTGCCCCGTCAGCGCTGGGGTGAGGCGGGTCGTGCTCTGCCCTGCTGGGTGGCTGCAGGTCCGGCAGTGTTCCGAGTGCGGGAGGAGCACCCCTTGGGGGAGCGAGTGCGATGCTGGGCAGGCCGGTGCTGCTGCCGGCCCCAGGGAGCGGCTGCACGAGGCTCTGTGGGCGTCCGCTCACAGCATCGTGACCGCACCCCGTTCCAAGTTGGTCTGGGCTGCTCTGAAGGATGTTTTCTTGTTTATGCTGGAGGGGGGAAGTGGGGAAGCTGAAGCAGTACGTAGTCCTTGCTGTGAATTGTCCCTGTTGCAGCTTTCTGACAGCTCTTACCTGGCAGAAGTACCCTAGTGTCTCTCTTTCCCTGAATGGTGTTTTTGGCTTCTCTTCTGAGGGATTCACACCATCCTTTGGGTTTCAGGGCCTCTTTCTCAGGGTGTGTTGTTTTGTTTTTTTTTTTTCCTCCTCCCTTTCTGTGCAGAGGCAAGTGGAGACAAGTGTCCGCAGTAAGATCCTGTACCTTATCCAGGCCTGGGCTCATGCCTTCCGCAACGAGCCCAAGTACAAGGTGGTGCAGGACACCTACCAGATAATGAAGGTCGAAGGTGAGGACTCTGTAGGCAGAGGTGGGTGGACAGCTGGCCAAGCAGCTCTGCTCTGGAGGAGCCTTGCAGGAGAAGGAATGGGTGTCAGGACCCTGCCTGCTGTGAGCAAAATCTGGACTTGCAGTACTGAGCTTTTTCTTGGTACCTAATGAGCCTCTTGGAGCGACTGAGCCCCTCTACAGAGAGGACAGCCCTGTCGTCCCAGGACCAGGGGCTGCCTTGCTCTGGGCCTCCAGCCCAGGTAGCAGCTGAGGGTTGGCAGTGAGACCTGAAAAGCAGGAGCTGTGAATGTTCTTGGGGAAACCGGCAGCAAATCGGGGTGTCCTCTGGGATTTACAGTGGGGCGGTTCCTTCCTCCCCGGCTTTTATCAGTGCTGCCAGGATGGGGCCGCACTCCGCTTTCTGACAGAGCATCAGTGGGGCACTGTCCCTTTTGGGGGGGTGGCAGCATTCCCTGCGAGGGAAGGGACATGCTGCTGTCTCTGCCTCTCCATGCACCACAACCTCCACGGGCAGTGGCAAAGCCTGGAGTCCCGGTCCCCTGCCAAGCCAGCGTTGCCACACTCTTGCCAGTCAAGGGGTGACACTCAAAGCCCTGCCTGCCCTTGCAGTGGGCTTTTTTTCCCCCTGTGCCGAGTTCAAGGTCTTGAGGAAAGAGCCTTACTCAGAGGGCCCCCGTGTCCCTTAGAGGTGTGTGAGGGAACCCACAGGGGACGGTCCTGTGCGCTCCAGAGCATGGCTGAGAGCCCCGTGCCCTGCAGGCAGCAGCATGTGCTGTGTGAGCGTCGTGCTCGGGCCTCCTGCGGGAAGAAGGTGGCTGTTGGTTGTGTCAGGCCGAGAGGACGGCCGAGGCAGGTGCACTGAGCTGGGCCGGGCCGGACGCGTGTGCCTGGGACGCGTGGCGTGAGGCAGCACGGCCTCCCTGCGCCAGAGGAGCCCTTTCACGACGCCGTCGCTTCTCCTGCAGGTCACGTGTTCCCGGAGTTCAAGGAGAGCGATGCCATGTTCGCTGCAGAACGGGTGAGTGCTGCTGCTGGGGGGGGAGTTGGCGCTGCAGGACAGGCCTCTCCTCTCCCCTGCAGTTCTTGCATTCCTCCCTTTCCTGCAGGTCAGAGGCTGCTCCCAGCTGTCAGGCAGGCAGTCCCAGATGCTGTACAGCACTTTAACCTAAAACTACCAGGCGGAGGGGAGAATCAACCAGGACAGGGAGTTAGTCTCACCTACTCGGTGGCATCCAGCAGCACGGCGCTCTGAACGGGGCAGGAGGGCATTGCTAAAGCGATTGCTGTGCAGACACGTTCCTAGAAAATCTCCTGCTGCCTGGGAGGCATCGCAGTGTCTAGGAACACGAGAGGAGATAACTCCTGGGGATTAACGTTTCCTGTGGAGCTGCAAATGCTTCCAGTCTCCCCCATTCATGAGAGCGCCCTGGTCAGCTGTAGGAGCTCCCGAAAGGCTCAAGAAAGGCTTGGTGGGGACGCTTCCCCTCGGGCCCTCCTCCCCTCCTTATGCAATTTTCCTTAACCCTGACAGGCTCCAGACTGGGTCGATGCTGAGGAGTGTCACAGATGTCGAGTGCAGTTTGGTGTTGTGACACGGAAGGTGGGTGTCGCTCCTGCCCCTCTGGGTTCCCTGGTCCTGCACGGCCCCCTGGGACTTGCAGGACTCCCTGAGCCTGCATGGAAGCGTGTCGGGGCCAGACCACGATCCCTGGCCACTGTCAGGGAAGTGCCAGGAGTGTCTGAGTGATGTTGTCTCACGGTGGGGTGTCTTGCTACGGCACTGATGTCTCCGATCCTTTGCAGCACCATTGCAGGGCCTGCGGGCAGATCTTCTGTGGCAAATGCTCCTCCAAGTATTCCACTATCCCCAAGTTCGGGATTGAGAAGGAAGTGAGAGTCTGCGAGCCCTGCTACGAGCATCTCAACAAGTCAGTACCCTTTGTGGTGTGTTTCTTTGCCTGCAACAGCTGGGACTGTGAGGGGAGAAGCTTGGCATGGGGCCCCCTTTCTGCAGAGCGGAGCGAGGGTTTCCCAAGCTGTGCGGGCTGGGCTGGGCACGGGGTTTACAGATGTGGCGTTGGGCAGAGCTGGGGCTCCAGCACAGAGGAAGGAGCGTTCAGGCTGCGCTGTTGCCTCTTTCTGACTACAGGAAAGCTGAGGGTAAAGCTGCTGGCACCTCCGAACTGCCCCCCGAGTACCTGACCAGCCCCCTCTCCCAGCAGTCCCAGGTGAGTGGCTGCCCTGTAGGTGATCTAGTGATCCTGACCTGCTTCTTGATCCCTTTACTGATCACTTCCTCATCTTTCTGCTTGCAGCTGCCTCCAAAGCGTGACGAGACGGCCCTGCAAGAGGAGGAAGAGCTCCAGCTAGCTATTGCCTTGTCTCAGTCAGAGGCCGAGGAGAAGGAGAGGATGGTTTGTGCCCTGCCTGGCACCCGGGAGTGGTGGTGGCTGTACAGCCCAGATGTGCCCCTAGCTGGGCGGTCGCAAATCTCTAGGCACGCCCTGGCGTGAGCGAGTCGCAGGGCTGTGGAACGAGAGGCGCGTGGTGTGTGGGAAGCGGGCTGTGCCCCAGCTGCAAGCCCTGGGCACGCTGGCCTGCGGGAACCGCTCGAAGCGTGAGGCTGGGTCTGCTGGCCCCGCGTGGCCGTCGCTAAGAGGATCGCCCGCTCAGCGTGCCCAGTGTGTTGCTGACTGACTGGTTTGGAGGAGCCTGGACAGTCCCCGAGTTGACTCTTTCTTTTCTCTTTTGCAGAGGCAGAAAACAACCTACTCCATGTACCCGAAGGCTGAGCCCACCCCCGTCACGTCATCGGCTCCCCCGGTCAGCACGCTCTATTCCCCACCCGTGGTAGGTTCACGGGAGCCCCTGAACGTGACGTGGCTGGACCCAGGCCTCTTCCCTAGCTCACGCCTACCCCGCTTGGGTCAGATTCAGTCCCTGTTCTGAGAGGAGGGATTTGCCCCGTTCAGTCCCTTGCTCTTTCACAGTCCTGCTGCATTTTCAGCAAGAAGGTCTGTGCTCCGTTGGCACTTGGGTGCCTCCGCTGCTTCCCACAGCTGCAATGTGTGTCTGGCTGAAGGAGACGGGTCTTCCCTTTCAGTCTCCTGCTGGTGCTCTAGCACTGTGGCTGTGCATGGCCGGGTCCGAGCAGGGCATCTGTGTGGGGGCAGCGGGTCTCTGGTTTCTTAGAACTGCTTTTACCCTGTCTGTCTCTCTCCAGAATTCCTCTGCTCCCTTGGCTGAGGACATTGACCCAGAGGTAAGGATCCAGGCCTTGCCGCTGCACGGCGCAGGCTCGCTCCCAGCAGGGCTGCGGTGCTCACCTGCCTTCTCTTTCTGGTAGCTGGCTCGGTACCTGAACCGCAACTACTGGGAGAAGAAACAAGAGGAGGTTCGCAAGAGCCCCACCCCATCAGCTCCTTTGTCCCTCACAGAGCCCACTGCTCAGCCGGGGGAAGCCCACCCCGCCCCGCTCGGTGTTGTTGAGGTAAGAGGGGGCCCAGACCTGTGTCCGGCAGCTCCTGAGGGGTGAGAAGCACCCGACTCCTTCCTTCAGTCACGCAGCTCTGCCTGCTTGCTGCTGGCTCTCAGCACGGGAGTGTTGGGGCTGACTGGCTGCCCTCTCCTTCCAGCAGCAGTACCAGAACGGCGAGTCTGAGGAGAACCACGAGCAGTTCCTGAAAGCACTGCAGAATGCAGTCACCACGTTTGTCAACCGCATGAAGAGCAACCACATGCGGGGCCGCAGCATCACCAACGACTCCGCCGTGTTGTCCCTCTTCCAGTCCATCAACAACATGCACCCCCAGCTGCTGGAGCTGCTCAACCAGCTGGACGAGCGCAGGCGTACGTGGGAGCCGTGGGCGGGGGGCCTGAGGAGGAGCGGGCATTGCCGGGGATTCCCCCAGCGCCGGGCTCGGCATGCCCGTGGCACAGCCTCTCCCGAGAGAAGCCGGTGCAGGGTGGTGCGAGCACTCTGCCCCGAGAGGGTCCCTGAGGCCGTCTCTTCCCGCCCCAGTGTACTACGAAGGCCTGCAGGACAAACTGGCCCAGATCCGGGATGCGCGTGGGGCTCTGAACGCGCTGCGGGAGGAGCACCGGGAGAAGCTGCGCCGTGCAGCAGAGGAGGCTGAGCGCCAGCGCCAAATCCAGTTGGCTCAGAAGCTGGAGATCATGAGGCAGAAGAAGCAGGTGAGCAGGGAGGCGTTTCCAGGGGGGGCTGGGGCTGCGTCAGCCAGCAGGGCTGCCTGCACCGTGGGCCAGCCCAGGGGCAGCTGCCTAGGCAGGAGGGGATGCTGCCGTGTCCCGGCTCCCAGCCGTCACAGCCGTGTTCCCACAGGAGTACCTGGAGATGCAGCGTCAGTTGGCCATCCAGCGGCTGCAGGAGCAGGAGAAGGAGAGGCAGATGCGCCTGGAACAGCAGAAGCAGACCATCCAGATGAGAGCCCAGATGCCAGCCTTCTCGCTGCCCTATGCCCAAGTACGGCTGCTGGGCCAGAGACCCTCCTGCCAGGTCCCAGGGGACGTGGCCTAAAGCGTGTTTGTTGTTCCCTCAACAGCTCCAGGCCATGCCAACAGCCAGCGGGGTGATCTACCAGCCCTCTGGGCCCACCAGCTTCCCTGCCACCTTCAGCCCGGCCGGTTCTGTGGAGGGCTCTCCCATGCACAGCGTCTACATGAACCAGGCAGCACAAGGCGGCACGGGGCCGTACAGTGCCATGCCCGTCGCAGGGACGGGTACGTCGGCCGGCTGATCCCGCGTGGGCAGAGGCTGAGTGCCACGCAGCTGCTCCAACCTCTGCCCTCTCTGTCCCAGATCCCAGCATGGTGAACGCCTACATGTACCAGCCGGGGGCCGGCAGTGGGCAGGCGGCTCAGCAGGGGCAGGCGGTGCCCACCACCACCCCGGCGTACTCCTCTTACCAGCCCACTCCAACGCAGGGCTACCAGGCAAGTGAGGGCAGAGCCGGGGTGCGGGGCTAGTGCGACTCACCCCGTCTCGGCAACAGGATCTCCGAGCAGGAGGGAGGAAGGGCTGGTCCCAGATCTCTGATCTGCTGCTGCTTTCACTGGGAGAGGGTCGGGGTCGGAGCCGGTCTGGGCTCCCCACGGCGCAGAGGGAAGAAGACACCCTCGTTCCAGCGGAGCAGGGACAATGGTGCTGGTCCTGGGGTTGGTTTGAGATGAGCCATCGCTGCAGCGCTGCTGACCAGCCTCTCCTCCTCCGCAGAGCGCAGCCTCGCAGTCGCAGAGCATCCCGGCCATCTCCCAGGCCCCCCAGTCGGGTGCCATGGGCTACATGGGCAGCCAGTCAGTCTCCATGGGCTACCAGCCCTACGGCATGCAGGTGAGCGCTCCTGCCAGCCGGCTCCTTCCTGGGCCCTGCAGGGGTGGGCTGCAGCCTGTGCAGCCTCGGGGCTGCGCTGCCTGTGCCAGGGGAAGGGGAGGCCTCACCTCTGCCCTGCGCATCCCCCAGCCCTTCTGACAGCCACCCCCTCGCTCCCCCAGGGCCTCATGTCTGCCCTGCCGGGCCAGGAAGCCGCACTGAGCAGCTTGCCAGCCCAGCAGTCCTACCTGCCCGGGCAGCAGCCCCTCTACCAGCAGGTGAGTGCCGCTGGCCGCGGGCGGGCTGGGGTCCCGGCAGGGTGCCCTGTGCTCACGGAGCTGCCTCCTCTTGCAGATGGCACCTGCCGGAGGGCCGGGAGGGCCCCCCCAGCAGCAGCAGCAGCAGCAGCCTCCCCCGCCGGCTCCCGCCCCTGCGCAGCTGCCCCAGGGCAGCGGAGAGGCCCAGCTCATCTCGTTCGACTGACCGGGGGCGTGGGGGGTCCCCTCTAACACTACTCTTCGTCCGGAATCACCTCTGTGCTACGGCTCCTTGTTCTGACCCCACATCTGCCCTTGGCCTGGGGGACCTGGGACCGCGGGGTCCCGCCGGCGGCTCTGGAGCCCGGCAGCAGGAGAGCAGCCCCCCCGCCCCGCACCCCGGGCTGCTCTCCTGCCTCCCCCCGCCCCGCCGAGCCCCTGCTCTGACCCCGCGGCCCGAGGGTGGCCGGCCGGCAGCTCTGCCCGTGGCCCGGCCGGGCGGGGGGTGGCCGCAGCGCTCGCAGCCGGGCCCCGCCTCGCTCCCCGTCGCTGTCCGGCGTCAGCTTCGCCCCGTCCCGCCCCGGCCGAGCCCCGCTCCCCGCCAGCGCCCGCTCCCCTCCCCGCCCGGGTCCCCTCGCCGGGCCGGGCCTGTCCCCCTCCCCGCGGCACGGCCACTCGCTCCTCGCGGGGCAGACCGAGCGCGAACTGCGATAATAAAGTGTTCGGAACGAGCTGCGGCCTGGTGTGCTGGGGGCTGGGGGTGGCGCCGCGGCGGCGGCCGGGGCGTACCGGGGCCAGCGAGACGCGGCGGCTAGAGCGCCAGCGCCGCCCCACCATCGAGGCGAGGCGCCGGAGCCTAGAGCGGCAGGCGCGCGCGGCGCGGGGGCCGCCGGGACCATCGAGACCATCGAGTGCGGGGCAGAGCGCCGCCGTGTCCTCTGCGGCCGCCATGCTGCCCGCCGCCCGCGCGCTGCCGCCGCGCCTGCCCCGCCGCCCGCCGCCCGCCTGGCGCTGGGCCGCGGCCGGGCCCCCCCCCGCCGGCCTGCGGGCGCTGGGCACGGGCGGCGCCCGGCGCTCGGAGGCGCTGGCCGGGGCGCCGCTGGACACGGCCAGCAAGGAGTACTCGCCCAAGGTGCGGCAGCTGGTGCGGGACATCGCGGGGCTGACGCTGCTGGAGGTGGCCGACCTCAACGCGCTCCTCAAGGTGGGTGCCGCGGGGCGGCCCGGCCCGGCGCGGCTCATCCCGGTCCGGCCCGCGTGCGCCGCCTCACCGGCCGCCGGTGCCGCTGCTCTTCCCGCAGGAGACGCTGAAGATTCCGGACGTGGGGGTGATGCCGGCGGCGGCGGCTGCCTCCCTTCTGCCCTCCCAGGCGGCTCCGCAGGTACCGGTCCCTCCGGGGTGGGGTCGGGAGTCGGGCCCCGGGGGCTCCGTGTCGGCCTCGCGGATCCCCACGCGGGGGGTGCGGGGAGGGCGGCCGCTGGGCCTGGCCGGGTGTCTTCACCGAGCTCTGGCTGCTTCCAGGAGGAGGAGGAGAAGGAGGTGTCGCTCAAGAAAGAGAAAACACACTTTACTGTCCGGCTGACGGAGATGAAAGCTACTGACAAGGTGAAGCTGATCAAGGAGGTGAAGAACTTCGTGCCGGGAGTGAACCTCGTGCAGGTGAGGAAGGGGCTGCCCGACGCTCCAGCCGCCCCCCGTGGCGTCCCCGAGCCCAGTCGGGTTCTGAAGCACGTTGCAAGCGTCAGCTGCTGTTCTCCGTTCAGAAGGCAGCCTGGATTTCCGTGGTTAGGGGCACAGGCTGCCTGTGAGCGCGCTGCAGCGCAAAGATGTGGACGAGGTGTAGAGCAGGGGTCTGTCTGTCTGGCGTTTTTAGAGAAGGCTGTTCCCTGCTAGCTCTGCTGCGTGGCAGCGAGTGAGCCCTGAGCAGAAGCAGTGGGACAAAGAAGGAGGCTTGGAGCAAAAACCCCAAAGTCTTCTGTGCCAGGCTCAGCTGCTCCAAGTGTCAGAGCTGCTGTGGGCTTTCCTGCAGACCGTGGGCGCAGCCAGGGTTCCTCGCTGCAGCTGGCTTTGGCTCGCTTTCCCCTTGGCTTTTTCAAGGCTAATATATTTCTGAATTTAGATGAGGTTCTCTAATTCACACATCACGCAGTCTGTGCTCCCAGTGCTTTTCAGGGCTCTTCTTTTTGTAGGTGATGTCTCCTCCTTTTTCCCCCGGAGGGGACGGGCCTTTCGCAGTCCTGAGCAGGGCCTGAGTTCGTGCCCTTGAGCCGAGATGTGGGCTCAGAACAAAGAGTGGGTGATGCAGCGGCTGCTGCGGAAGCATTGAACGTGCTTGGGTTCTCCCCTGAGCGATGCTTTCATGTCTTGGGGGTGGTGGCAGCGCTCACTCTGTTTATCTGTTTGCAAGGAAGAAATGTTGAGCGTTGTAAAATGCGCTCTTGTTTGTAGCCCAGGATATCGGAAGGATTTGCAAAAAATCTTCTGACCCGTTTGTACTGGTATATTGCAAAGCAAACAATTCGGTAACAGAGAAGCCCCGGTGGCAGAGACCTGAGTTTCGTTGGCCCACTGGGCTAATTAACTGTCGGCTTGGTTAGTCTGGCGGCTGTTTACCCGTTATTGGTCCCAAGCAAACATTAAAATACCAAAACCCTGTGACAGACACGATCAGCAGATAGTTAAAAGCTGTCTGGAGAGCTAATGCTAAATCAACTTGGCTTAGCACGAGGAACCTGCTGACCAAGCTGGTTACAGTCCGATGCAGTGGCCAGGTTGGTAGATGCAGGTTTTTGCAGGTAAAACTTTGTCAGGTGTGACTGACCGGCCTGGTGTCGCAGTTAGAACACACGTGCACAAAACGAGCTGCTGCTGCAGGCTGGTGCTGCTGCAGAGGCTCTGCCCAAAGCACAGCTGATGCCTGTCTAGGGTCAATTTTATTGCCCCCTTCTGGGGCAATTTTAACGAGGTTGGCAGGGAACCTGCTCCTGGCCAGCGGGGCTGTCGGTGAGCTGGAAGGGAGCGCAGCTGGGGCTGGGGCGACCTGGACACGGCAGTGCTGCAGCTGCCGCAGTGCCGCAGCTGCCGCAGTGCCATGAGGCAGGTGCCTTGTCAGCCTGTCCTGGGCCGGTGTTCTTGTATGCTCGGCTGGCGTTGGGAATGCGTGGCCTCTGCCCCACGGCCGCCCCTCTGCAGGTCCGTCTCGGGCCGTGCTCCTCCTGCTCCTGGGAGCTCTGAACAGCCGCTGCCTTTGGCCAGGGCTGCTTCAGAGCTGAAGTGAAGCTTTGCTGAGCGAGGACCTCAAAGGAACAACCCTGATCGTGTTGCCTGGCCTCATCTCAGCTGGCCAGAACGGACTCCTTTCTGGATGCTGTCCTGGGCTCCTGCTGGCACAGCAGCACCTTCTGCTCCCTAGTGGGGAAAAAAGCACTTTCTGCCACCGCGGATACGCCGTCGCCGCGCCCAGCATGAGCTGAAGCCACAAAACCTCCTGTCACAGCGGCCGGTCTGTGGGTGCTGAGTGCCTGCGGCACCGCACGGCAGAGCTGGCAGCGGCTCTGTGCCCCAGGAGCCTCCCTGGGGAGCTGAATGGCTCCACTGCTGCCGCTCGGTGTGGGAGCAGGGGCCTGTGCTCCCGGGCTGCCGTCCCTTTCCGGGCAGCAGTGCTGCAGGCAGCCCCTTTAAACCCGTTCAGCGGCTTTGCACCTCGCCTTAAACACTGCGGTGCCCTGTAGCACCAAAAGTTTTGCGTAAAAGGTCCTGAAAATGCCAAGATTGTGTGATCGTACCGGAACTCTTTCACTAGTTCAATGGGTTTCTGCACAGCTGTGCCCAAACCCTGCGGCAGCCTCTCCTCCCCGCTGGCAGAAACACGTGAACCAGAACTTTCGCCCTGGGAAACGTCGGCCCAGCGCAGGCCGGTCGCTGCCATGGCAGGTGACGGCGCAGCGGCTCCACCTGCGTCCCAGACACTTTCCCAGACTGGGGCTGCGCCTCTGGGAGCGCCATGCCTGCGGCAGGAGGAATTTACGGGCGATTCCTCACTGGAAAAGGTCTATCCAGGGCCACAGCGGATGTGCCGTTGTGGCAGTCAGGTTTGGGTGTCTGCTGGCAGGACGGGCTGTAGTTGGGAGTGAAAGCCTTGAGTTTTAGCGCAGCCGGCAAGCTTCCCCGCGGCAGTCAGGCTCGCCGTTAATCCGGTTAGCGAGAGCCCGTTGGCGAGTCTGTGTCCTTTGTCCCTCCCGCAGGCCAAGAAGCTGGTGGAGTCCCTTCCGCAGGAGATCAAGGCGAACGCCTCCAAGGAGGAAGCAGAGAAGATCAAAGCTGCGCTGGAGGCAGCAGGAGGGACTGTGGTTCTGGAGTAGGCTGGCTCTGGTCCACGGAGGGACTGACGCAAGGGCAGCCTCCCCGGGCTGAGCCGGGGCCCGGACTTTTCCAAGTGCGAGATGTCGCCCCTGGGTGCGCGGTGGGAACACTCTTGTGAAGCGACCCCGTGCAAGAGCACTGTACGGTTTGGCAGGGGTGCTGTCTGGTTCATCGCGGTGAACTCGACCTTTGTAAACATAAAAAACCACCACCAACAACAAAATCCCTTTTTTTGGGTTCATCTCTCCAAAAAATCCTCCTTGTTCCGCCAGCAGCTCCACGTGTGTACCCGGTGCTGCCTCTCCCCGCTCCCTTCCCCCCCCAGCTGCTTTTTGACCGGCATCCTGAACGGGATGGCTCACCCCCCTCACCCCTCCGTTGATTATTCACTGCTAATTAATAACGCCTTAAGGGTTGGGGGGGTGGGAACCGGAGCCCGGAGGAGCTGCCGCGACGGCCCCGGGCTCGTAAAGGCGGCCCCGGTGTTACACACACACCCCCCCACCCCCCGCATTGCCGCGCCCCGGTACCGTGAGGAAAGGGCGTGGCTTGTTGCTGGGGGGCGTGGCTTTGCTGGTGAGGAGGGGCGTGGCTTAGCGCGGAGCGGCGCCGATGGCGGAGCGGCGCGTTTCGCGCTGGTACTTTGGCGGCCTCGCTTCGTGCGGCGCCGCCTGCTGCACCCACCCGCTGGACCTGCTCAAGGTGAGGGGGGGTGCGGGACGGGGTTGGGAGGGGTTGGGGGGCGGCTGGGAAGGGTTGGGGAGCGGCTGGGGGGGGTCGGGAACCGGCTGGGGGGCGGGGGGTGTTGTGAGGGGCCGGTTGGCGGCTGGGGGGGTCGGGGAAAGGCTCTGAGGGGCCGGAGAATGGCTGCCGCGGTTTGGGGGCGGGGGTGTGAGGGGCCGGTTGGGGGCTGTGAGGGGAGTGAGAGTGCGGGGACGCGGCCCTGGGTACCGGGCTGGGGGGGGGGGGGGGGGGCACGGCGGTGAGGGGATAGGGTCGAGGAGGGGGGCGGCTGTGGGGCACGGGGGCATGGTGGCGAGGAGGGACATGGGGGGGGGGGCGGCTGCGGGTCACGGCGGGGGGACACGGCGACACACAGCTGTGGGGCTTGGGGACGTGGCAGTGAGGGGATAGGGTCGAGGAGAGGGGTGGCTGTGGGGCACGGGGACATGGTGGTGAGGGGATAGAGCCGGGGGGGTGTGGCGGCTGTGGGGCCGGGGGGACATGGTAGTGAGGGGACGAGGTCGGAGGGGGGGGGGCGACTGCGGGGCACAGGGACATGGAGGTGAGGGGACAGGGTCACAGGGACGGCGGTGAGGGGACAGAGTCGGCTGGGTGGCTGTGGGTCACAGCGAGACGGCAGGACGCGCGCGCGCACACACACACACACACACACACACACACACACACACACGGCTGTTTGGCCTGGGGACGCAGTAGTGAGGGGACAGGGTCAGGAGGGTACAGGGACAGAGCCAAGGGGACACAGGCTTAGCTCAGGGGCAGGTGTGCGGGGGGACAGACGTGGGGCTGAGGGCTCTGGGGAGCTCAGGGTGCCAGCCCAGGGGGGCTGTGGGGTGCAGGGGCTGTGAAAGGCACCCCGGCCAGCCCTGCCCAGGCACCTGTGTGAGGCACGGCGGTGGCTCCAGGGCCCGCGGTGTTGGACACAGGCCCACTGGGCTCTGCGTCCCCGGGCCAAGATGTCACCTAGGCGCCACGGACAGCCTGGCATCCCCGCTCCCGCACAAAGAGCGCCGCGCGCAGCCCGGCGCTGCCAGCACCCATGGACGGGGCGAGTGCCAGCGCTGCCCCGAGCTTTGTGTGGCGGCCAAGCGGCAGCGAGCCTGGCAGCCGGGCGGGCTGCAGAGGGGGAGCGGGAGAGCGAGCCCAGGCTAGGGCCTGCCGTGCCCGTGGGCGAGGCTCAGGACAGGCAGCCCCTTCCCACCCCCCCTCACAGAGAGAGGGGAAGAGGTGCCGGGCACAGCCCCAGGAGAGGAGCCAGCGCTGGCAGAGGGATGTGCCTCCCCGGCGCTCGGCCTGTTGCCGTGCCCGGCTGGCCCCGTCTGCCCGGCGGAGGTGGCTGGCAGCCCGCGGGGGCTCGCATACGGTGCCCTGGCAAGGCGCTAAGAAGGGGAATTAGGCTGGCACGTGCCTCTGGGTCTGCCTCTGAGCCAGCGTGACGGGTGTGACTTTTGGGCTGCATCCCCCCACGCTGTCCCCTGCGGATGCGTAGCTCCTGCGGCCGTGAGCAGCCCGGGCTGGCCAGCTGGTCTTGCCGGAGGGTTCACACCGGAACGTTGAACACGGACCTGCCTTTGGCCCAGAGCTGCCCTGCAGCCGGGGCTGGTGCCAGGTGTGGGGAGGCTCGAGAGGCCTCAGGATGTGGCAGGGCAGGGGGCCAAGGGCGCTTTGCCGGAGCACTGGACCTTGGCCCCGGCTGGATGATGCTCCAGAACCCCCGAGCCGGCTCTGCGCAGGCACTGGCCGCCCACGGGGTGACCGCAGGGCTGGCCAGCTCCTCCCTGCCCTCCCGGTCCCTCCTGTGGCCGCTCACCCAGCTCCCCGGCACACCATGAGCTCTGGTCCCTGACGTCTGAAATCCACCCACTGGGCTTGAAGGCAGCCCCTTCCTTGCACCCCTGCCGCTGCTCTCCCAGCGTCCCGCTGCTGTCCCATGCTGTCCCACGCCCCGGCCATGCCGGGGCCGCTGTAACGGGGGCCAGACCTGGTTGTCCGCCAGCGGCCCTTTGCTCTCTTCAGTTTTATCTCCTGGGGCCTTTGACCCACACGTGGTCTTCGCAGCAGGGGCCCGGTTGGTGTGCTCAGAACATGCTCCAGCACCGGCTGACATGGCTTCTCCATCCCGGCCAGCCCCCGCAGTCCCACTGCCGCGTCCACCGGTGACGGTGGGAAGCGTTGGGCTGCTGCGGGCGGGGAGGGGAGCGATTCAGAGCTGGGGAGCGGGGCCGCGGGGATGTCTTCCTGCCTCTGCCATTCCTGTGGCTGGGGAGGAGGGGAAGTTACTCCTGGAGGCCTCGCGTGACCGGGGTGTAGGGCAGCAGGAGGTCACGAATTCACCGGCCCTGTTGCGCTGCCTCCGAGCAAACCCGTGCTGGTTGCCTGCTCACTCACGTGCTTCTGGATCCTCCCTGCCCCGACGTGGCCCAGGGCCTTTCCTGGAGGAGCAGGCACTGCCATTTTGTCTCAGGGCGTGCCGCTGAGGCCACTGAGCTGGGCAGGCGCCTGGGAGGGACTGCGGGCAGGTACCTCGGCGCTCCCCCTTCCCCTGCCAGCCTCCGCCACCCGCATGCTGGGCTGGGCCAGTTTCCAAGTACTGCCTGGGCGTGGGGAGCCCAGAGCTGTCGCTGTTTGGGCGGAAGGTCCTGTGCGAGTGCTACCGAGTCGCCCTGACGAGTGCTTGGGGTGGCCGTCCGCTGCCCTGTGCTCTGCCATTCTGCCCGGCGGTGGGCTGGCGCGGTGACGCTGATGGGCTCTGCCCCAGGTCCACCTGCAGACGCAGCAGGAGGTGAAGATGCGGATGATGGGGATGGCGATGCGTGTGATCCGCACTGACGGCTTCCTGGCTCTCTACAACGGGCTCAGCGCCTCGCTGTGCCGGCAGGTGAGTGCCACCGTCCCCTGAGGCCGGCACGGGGCTCCTGCGGCGCGGCGCTGCCATCCCGGTTGGCACCGGGGCTGGAGCTGACAGGCTGCCCAGCGCCGCGGGGCCGGGGGGACAGGCACCCAGCAGGGCACGACGGCTCGTTCTCCCCCTGCTCCAGATGACGTATTCCTTGACCCGCTTTGCCATCTACGAGACCGCGAGGGACCGCTTGGGCCAGGGCAGCCAGGGGCCTCCCCCCTTCTACCAGAAAGTGCTGCTGGGTGCAGTGGGAGGTGAGTGAGGGAGAGGGTCCCTCAGCCTCGGGCTGGAGGAGCCCCCTGACCCCAGCTCTTCTTTGGCCCCAGGTTTCACTGGTGGGTTCGTGGGGACCCCCGCAGACATGGTGAACGTCAGGTCAGTTCTGCCGGCGTCCGCGGCGTGCGGCAGCAGTCGGG
Source organism: Leptosomus discolor (assembly GCF_034619465.1). NCBI lineage: Eukaryota > Metazoa > Chordata > Aves > Leptosomiformes > Leptosomidae > Leptosomus > Leptosomus discolor. Next base: position 5,394,743 of record NC_141405.1, read on the forward strand.
GTGGTGGGGCGCTGCCCGTGCTCCTGCCCCCTCTCCTCACCAGCTGCCCTGTGGCTAGTGGCCCGGTCCCGGTGGCGAGCTCCGTGCCCCAGAACTGTTCCGTCCCGGTCGCGGCCCCCTGCTCGGCCCTCGGGGGGTGGGGGGCTGCGGTAGCTCCCTTGTCCCCTCGCAAACAGGCGGCGCGGTCCGTCTGCCGGGGCTCTGCCCGCCGCCCCGAGCAGGGCCGGGCTTGCCCCAGGCCCCCGGTGCTGGGGGGGGTGGCGGAGCCCCGGCCCCCGCCTCACCCCGCGGTGCTCCGCCTTGCAGGATGCAGAACGACATGAAGCAGCCGCCCGCCCTGCGCCGCAAGTGAGTGGGGGGCCGGGGGGGCGTCGGAGGGGGCCGGGGCAGCGGGGAGGCGGGCCGGGGCTCCGTGTGGCCGCCGGGGGGCAGCACCGCACCGGCCGTGCAGCGCCGTGCCCGGGGGCGGCGGGACTGGGACCGGGACCGTGGCCGCGGCGGCGGGAGCTGCAGCCGCCCGCTCGGGGGTGCCGGGGAGCCCTCCGACCCTGACGCCTTCCCCTCTCGCTCCTTCCAGCTATTCCCATGCCCTGGACGGCATGTACCGCGTCCTCCGGGAAGGTGAGGCCGTGCCAGCCGGGGCGGGGGGAGCCCGCCCGGGGTGTCCCGGCTGACACCTGGAAGCCGTGGCAGGAGCGGGCCCGGGGAGCTGCCGCGGTGCCCGCTCGGCCGGGGTGGGGAGAGGGGACGGAGAGTGGCCGGGGAGCAGGGGGTCCGGCAGGGCCCGGCACCTCCGCGACCTCTGGTGGGGCAGGGGCAGGGGCCGGGCAGGGCGGCAGCCTTGGCCGTGCTCCAGCGAGAAAGGGACCTGCCGGAGCAGCTGTGAAAAAGCACAAGAGGGCGAAGCAGGTGGGAAGGGGCACGAACGGCAGCGGGGAGGAGGTAGGGCTGTTTCGAAGGATTCTCCTTCCCTGCAGCGTGTTTGCTGTTGTGCGCCTTAAGCACTGCTGCAGGAGGAGTCTGGGACAGGGACCGGGCAGGGAAGGAGGCTCCGGGGGGAAGGGAGTGTGGGTGATGTCCCAGGACTGTGCTGATCCCAGTCTGTCTGCCCACAGAGGGCTTGAAGAAACTCTTCTCGGGAGCTACAATGGCATCCAGCCGAGGGGCCCTTGTCACTGTTGGACAGGTAGGACAGCTCCGCTGGGCAGTAGGTGCCCGGGGTGGGGACAGGGGTCATCCCTGGCGTGGTGACGAGGGGGGACACATCACTAATACGCTGTGTCTCTGCAGCTCTCCTGTTATGACCAGGCCAAGCAGCTGGTGCTCACGACTGGGTTGCTGTCAGACAACATCTTCACTCACTTCCTGGCCAGCTTCATCGCTGTGAGCAGGGCTGGGTGCAGGGAGGGTGCACTGGGATCTGGTTTGCCTGCAGCCGGGCTCAGGACCCCAGCCTGGGGCTGCCAGGGCTGCCTCTCGGCACTCTGACGAAGCAGGGCTGGGCACAGAGGCTCCTGTGGGGCTCCCGGCCTGGCCTTGGGCCCAGGCAGGGCTCTGGGTCTCTCCAGTGCCTGTGGCGGTTGCTGGCACCTGGGTCTCCTCCGTGAGCCGGCGCTGCTGACCCCCGCTGGCTCTCCCCAGGGAGGATGTGCCACATTCCTGTGCCAGCCCCTGGACGTGCTCAAGACCCGCCTCATGAACTCCCAGGGCGAGTACCGGGTGAGGAGCCCCTCCTGCCCACCTTGCTGCTGCTGGTCCCATGCCCTTTGCGCCGGCCTCTGCCTCCCAGTGCCACCTCATCTCTCTCCCTCTTGCTCCAGGGTGTTACCCACTGTGCCATGGAAACTGCCAAGCTCGGCCCCCTCGCCTTCTACAAGGTACCTAGCTGGGCGTGCGTGGGCTGGGCTGGTGGGGTGGAGGTGGCCAGACTAGGCCGGGCTGGGAGCAGAGGTTACGGTCCAGAACGGTCCTGGGAACGCAGGTGCGGGCAGTGGTGCTCCAGCTCTCGCTGGATGTTACTGGCCAGCTCTTGGGCCCTACGTGCCTGGGCTTGGTGCAGTCACCCATGTGTTCGGTCTCACTCCTGGGAGGGCCCCTGAAAAGGGGTTTCAAACCCAAGATCTCTTCCAGATGCTGCCAGTCAGGCATTTTCCCTGTTACAGCCTGTCTGCTCATCTTCCCCAGGCAGCATCCAGCCCCCTTCTGAGCTGGGGGCTGTGGGATCTGACCCGGGCTTCTGCCGAGATTTTGTCTATGTAGTGGTGATGCCGGCACTGATGTCTTTGGAGGCAGAGGGGCTGATGCATGCTGCCAAGATCTGTGTGCACAGGAATGGCTGCGGTGCCTCCCTCGCCGTTGTGGCAGTCTCTGCCTGCCACCGAGGCCCCAGCTCCGCGGAGCTCGTGCTGCGTGCCCAGCCAGCCGCTCCGCCCTGCTTGCCAGCTCGTGCTGCTCCCCACGCGTTGGGCGCCCGTAGCCCTGATGGGGAAGCCCAGGGCCAGGCACACGCTGACTCTCCCTGTTCTCACTGTCCCCTTCCAGGGCTTCGTTCCTGCTGCCATCCGGCTCGTTCCTCACACCGTCCTCACCTTTGTCTTCCTGGAGCAGCTACGTAAATATTTTGGGATCAAAGTGGTCACCTGAGTAGGAGGGATGGGACCCACCCTCGCCCCAGGGGGGTGAGCATGCGGGTCCCTACTGAGATCCCAGAACCCCTCTCTGCTGTCTGGGGCCAGCCCCGCTCCCCCTGCCCCTCGTCCCCACTCCTGTGCCTTGCCAGTGCCTGTGGTCAGCCAGTCCCAGACTCTCCTTTCTTCTCTCACCCCCATTCTCAGCATCTCCGTTACCTCGGGGATAGTCTTGGGCCTCTTCTCCCCTCTGCACTGTTGGTTTGGGGTTTTTTTTCCCAACTGGCCACAAGTTCTGCCCTTTCCCCCTCAGCCCTGTCCCTTAGCGCCTCCCGGAGCAGGACTGTGCTGTCCTGGGGAGGATGGGGGACCCAGCCTCCGGCTCTGTGCCTGGTCACAGAGCCTATGGGGCTGGGGGCCAGTGACCATGCTGTGGTGGGGCCTGTGGTGGGGGCAGTGGGGCTCGGGGCTGGCTCACCCCCAGCCTCTCCTGCAAGCAGCAAGGGGAAGTGCAGGTTTAGCACAGTGTGGCCCCCTCCTCCCTTAGTGCCTCTGGCCCCACGTGCTCCTCTGCTGACCCCAGTGCCACCTGGCACCCCGCTCTGCTTCCCGGCCTCCCCACACCCCCTGCTTCTGCTTGGCCAAAACTCCCCAGCGCCCAATGGCTGCTGGGCTCTTCAGGGATTGCGCCTCATACCAATGATGATGGAGAGCGGAGCCCTTGGCTGAGGGGCAGCTGCTCGGACCCCCTGCCCCACCAGCCAGGCAAGGGCTGGAGCCCTTCTCACCTGCTGTGCCCTCCCACGGTGCTTGCTCACCCTCCACCAGACCCGGCCTCGCGTGGGGGCATCCGTCCAGCACCGCTCTGTGGCCTCACGCCCTCGACCCCCTCCCCCTGCACCACCCTGCGTGCGGGGGCTGCAGGCACCAGCCCCTCTGCCGTGTGCACCCCTGCGCGTGGTGGCCCCGAGGGATCAAAGAACTGGAATATCTGTGACCTGAATATATAATAAACAGTGGAACAAGCACAGGGCCTGGTGTGGTGCTTTGGGGGGGGGATCCTGCACCCCCTCCCGCAGCGGGGGGCCTCAGGCTGGGCACTGAGCTCCCCGGGAGGAGAGCAAGGCTCAGGGCTACACCGAGCAGGGGGGGTCTTCACCTTGTTCTGTGCCCCCAGCCCGGCCCCGAGGCTGCGTGTGCCCAGCACCTGCTGGCCCCATGCAGCGGGGAGCTGCGGGCCGGGGTCCCCGGGCCAGCCCTGCGCCGAGCTGTGCCCGGTCTCAGCGGAGCGGGCAGCTGCTGGGGAGAGCCGTGCCGGGGGCGCCCGCCCGCCTCTGTGCGGGAGCTGCCTCCTGTTCGTGACACTAATTGGGCTCCAGCGGGCGGAACAGAGCCAGCCTGGGACAGCGGAGAAGTGAAGGCTCGTCACCTTAACGAAGCCTAATGATGCTGGCCGGCATCGCTGCCTTGGGCTTGTGCCCGGCCTCGCGTGAGAGCCGTGGGCAGGTGAGCGTGCGGCGAGCGGAGCCCCCTTTCCTCGGGAGGGGCTGGGGGCTGCCCGGCCCCTGGCGGGCGCTGCTCTGCGCCCACGCAAAGGCCACCGCGGAGCAGGAGAGGGACCGGCCTGCGGGGCCCTGCCCCGGCCGGCGCCCCGGCAGCCCCGAGCCCTGCTCGGCCCCGCACTCGCACCCTCCTCCCGCGCCGGCGGGAAGCGGGAGCCGAGCACGGCGCGGGGCGCCCGGCAGCGGCACGGGGCGGGAGCGCCGCCGATCTCCGAGCATCGGCGGGGCCGAGCAGGGCTGTCAACAGCCGTTCGCCAGCCGCGTTTGCGCTCGCTGAGGCTGCCCGGCCCCTCCTGGCCTCTGCCCAGACTCCCCCGCCCCGGGCGGCGCGCCGAGCCCCGGGCCCCCCCGCCTGGAAGGGGCTCCCGTCCCGGGCGGGGCTGGGGGCTGCCGGTCCTGCCCCTCCGCAGCCTCCTCCCGACCCGGAGAGGTGCGAGGGCTGTCTCCAGGGGGGCGACCGTGGGTCCGACCCGCTCCCTCGGGGATCGGTGCGGTTCATCTGCTCCCTTCGCTTCGCCGGTGCCCGGGAACGTGGCGGGGCGGAGAAGCCGGCGGCAGGGACCGGCGACGGGGACAAGCACCGGCGCCCCCGCTCCTCTCGGACGCGGCTGCCGGTGATGCGGGGCCGCGAGGGCAGCGCCGCGCCGAGCACCCGGGGGCGGTGGCGGCGTCGGGCGGGGCGGGGGGCACCGGGCTGCGCCCCCCCCGTGCCGGCGGGAGGAGCGGGGCGGCTGGACGCGGCTCCTCGCCCGCGGTCCCTCCCCCCGCTCCAGTCCCTCCTCCCGAGCCGACACAGCTGCCGCCGCCGCGGCTCCGGCAAAACTTCGCCGGAGCGGCCGAGCGCGCCGGTCCCGGTCCCCGCCAGCACCGAGATGCGCCCGGGAGCCGCCGCCAGCCCAGCCCCGACAGGTACGGGGATGGAGGGGGGGGGGGGGCGGGCAGGAGGGAGAGGAGCGCCCATCCCCGCGGCCTCGGGGCTCCCCGCCCGGTGGGATGCCGCACGCCCTGTCGCGTGGATGAGGACCCGGGTCGCGGCTGGAGCGCCTGGAGTCCGGAGCAGCGGCTCCCCGAGCCGTCCCGGTGCTGGGCGCCGGCCCCGGTGGGGCTGAGCCCCTCGGCAAGGGGTGTCCTAGGGCAGGGAGGTGCCAGCCGGGCTGCGCCCGCTCCCCGCCTGGGCTGCTGCCTCGGGCACCCCTGGGAAGGGGCTCCGCCTTTAGGTGTCTCGGCACCCCTGTGTGCTGCCATGGCCGTTGTGAGCCCCGGGCAAGCGATACCAGCCGGGCTCTGCCATGCCAGGAGCATCGCCCAGAGAAGTCCCTTGCCGGGCTGATGCCCACTGGGTCTCCCTGCCATGGGCACAGCTGTGCCTGAGGCTTTCTTGCCAAGGGGCAAAAGCAGGGGACGCTTTTCCACCCTTCCCAGAGCTCCCCAAGCTCTCCGAGTGTTGCAGGGGCCCATTGCGAGTGCCCTTTGTGACTCTGTCCCGAGCTCTGCTATGTCAACACGGTGTTGGTAAACGGCTTTGTTTAACCAGGACATGTTGGGTATGTGACCTTGCCGCCCTCGTGGTTGCAAGCGCATCTCCAAAGCAGCTGCCGAGATACCCTCTGCCCGGCCCTGCGCTTCCCAGCCCGGCCCTCCCTTTGCAAGGGAGGGCAGGACGCACCTGTGTCAGTCCGGATCCCCCCGAGCCGTGGCGGCTGGACGGGCAGAGGACGGGGCATATGCTGCTGCCCAGCCCGCATGGCCGACCCTGCGTCCACCCAGCGCCTTGCCCTGCACCCAGTAACGCAGCCACCTTGCCCCACGCAGCGCTCAGCAGCGCGTGCTGTGGATGTCCTGACCCATGCCAAATTCAGTGGTTGCCCCTGTGATTTCCTCAGCTTCATCTGTGCATCAGCAGGAAAATTTAGGGCCTGCAGGACCCCTCCTCGGCATGTTAGTGCTGCCCCAGCTGCCAGCTCCTGTCCTTCCCACCAATCCCCGCTTCTCTCCGCATGCTGCGGTGCGGATTTTTTTATGCTCTGTTGCCTGGAGAGGGGAAAAGAGAAAAGGCTGAATGGAGAAAAGGCAAAATGTGGATTAAATATAGTTAATGAAAAAATGTGACCGCAAGCCCTGATCAGCAGGGCCGGGCTGAGACCAGCCACCGAGCACAGCACTGTGCCGTGCGCCTCGCTGCGCCAGGCAGAGGCAGAGGCACAGGCAGGGTCTGGGCAAGCTGGATGCAGAGGAGATGGGGTGGCTGTTCCGCTGTCCCTTGCGTGCCTCCATTGCATCCTGCCCTGTCCTGTGTCCCCCACGGCTGGAGCCCCTGTCCTTCTCTGTCTAACCCAGCCCAGGGGGGGTCTGGGGAACTTGGGTGCGAGCAGCAGGCACCAGCGGGTGGCTGGGCACGGGTGCCACCCTGCAGCACCGCCTGCCTCCAGCATGGCTGGCACCTGACTGTGCCCAGGTGCTGTGGGTGCCTTGGGACAGGGAAGGACCCTGCCAGGACCGACTGCTGCTGTCACTTGCACATCTGCATCTCGGCAGAGCAGGGTTTGAGCTGGTTCCTCGGTGAGGTACCAGGAGGCTGTCCCCAGCTCCATGCTGACCACAGTGTTCATTTGTGACACGAACTGCTCTGGGGAGGCAGGTGCTGAGCTCTCAGTGCAAGCGTGCGTGCGCACACGCCTGTCTGCAGTGACCTTTTCCTAGGCTTTTCCTGTGCTTCCCCTGTGACACGCTAACCACATGTGTCACGCTGTACCTCTCGTGCCATCCTCTTGTGTTTCATGGGTTTTCGTACAATGTGATGAACAAGAAAAACCCATTTCCCTGGGCCAGGACCAAGGTTCCGTGTGGCTCAGCATCACCTCACCAGAGCCTGCCAGGCAGCAAGGTTATTCGAACACTGCCCAGCTGCCCGGCCATGCTTCCAGGCCACGCTCCCTCTGAGCAGCTGTGGGAGGATGCCCTGGACTGTCCCTTTTGGTGGCCGGGCAGTCGTGAAGGTGATGCACAGAACGTTCGTCCTGATGGCACGGGGGCGAGGGCCGATTGTTTGCATCCTGTGCTGCTGCTGACGAAAACGCTGTCAGGGTTGGTTTAGGTTTTTTTGGTCCAAAGTGACAGAGAATCTGACATCGTTGGTGCCTGGTGACGTCGGCTCTCTCCGTGTGCCGCTGCTCAGCGTTACCACAATCATGCAACTCTGTGCAAACAAGCTGTGGTCTTGCAGCACGAGGGCTGCTCCAGGCAGTTCAGCTGTTCCTCTGCTGCTGAAGTCCCTGGTACTCGCTTCACGGGGACAACTGGAGCAGTTGTGGGTTGCAGGTGGGGAGCGGGAGGCCTCCCGGAGCTCAGGGCGCTGGGACAGCGCAGGGTGCGGGCCAGACCTCCAGCCGCTTGTCCTGTTTGCCATGTCCTGGGCGGAAAGTGGAGCAGCATCTGCAGGGCCAGGCTGGCACTGGCGTTGCATCAGCTCTGGCCCTGCACCGTCCCCTCCCCTGCCAAGTGCCGAAGCCCCTGCCGTGCTGGCTTGTAGCTCTGAGCTCAAAGCCAAGCCAGCCGTGGAAAGCGCTGCATTAGCGCACTGGAGGCTAATCCCTGCGTCTGGAGGGCGCGCAGCCCCCGCCACCGCCTCCCGAGTGAGTGGTGCTGTGCTGGAAACACGGCTGCTCCCACCCCACCGAGGACACGAGAGCCCCATGGAGGGACCGGGCTGCAGAGGGCTGTACCAGCCTTCCAGCGCTCGTGCGGGGCCTTGGCTGTGCCAAGGTGCTCCCGGGTCACGTTGCAGATGCCCATGAACGTCCCCATGGAGGCTTCGCAGAACCGCTGATCCATGTGGCCATCGGCCGCAGCGGTCCCAGATGTGGAGCTCGTTCCCTCGCACGTGTCGTGGCAGCCAGAGCTGGGCACCAGCTGGAGGGGCTGGGGTGGCAAAATCCCCGAGGGAAGCTGGCCTGGGTGGGAGCAGGAGAGCGTCTCTCCCCCAGGCAGGGCTGGGTGCTCAGTCAGCTGGGGGGGACTGTGCTGGCTCAGCTGCTGCAGGGCAGTGCAGGGGCTGCACACCCACGGGTGGGGGGCAAAAATCCCACCACAAGCCTTTTCCCATCCACTCCCTATGGCTTGGTGCGATGCCGCAGCAGTGGCAGCAGTGCGGGGGTGCAGTGTGCCCCTGTGCTGGGCTCGCCCCATCCCCTCCCTGGACTGCCAGCACACCCTGGGGCTTTGACTGCTGGGCCATGAGCCACAGGTCTGGGGGCCACAGGGAAACTGGTCAATGGGGAGAGGGGGAGTCCTTGCTTTGCCCCCAGTGCTGCAGGGTTTGGCACCTCTGGCTCCGGAACGGCTCAGCACACAAACATATGTGCCAGCAGCCACCCCGCTCCCCCCCACCCCACGAGTGGATGATGGCTCCTGTCTCTGACGCCTCCGGCCCCCCAGTGCCAGGGCTGCCGGCACTGAGCCCTTCCCCGCATGGGCGCAGCCGTCCCGGGGCTGGTTCCTCTTCCCTCCTCTCCAGTCGAGGGCGAGATCTCCCCTTCGCAGCTGCGGCGGCAGAGCAGCACCAGCTGTTTGCAGCCCGAACTCCGCGGGGGTCAGCAGCCGCGGAGCCGTGACACGGGAACATGCTGCGTTGCCCAATGCCAGCGTGGGGCAAAAGTCCCCTGCGCACCCACTGCAGCACACCGCAGCCCCAGCAGACGCACCCACTCACATGCCGGAAGCCCTCCACCCAGTGCCATGATCCAGCATGGCAGGGGGTCCCCCAAAGCTTGGCCCTGGCTGAGGGCGAGGTGCCGGGACAGGCGAATGCGGCACCAGGAGCCGGTCGGGCACAGCTGGGTGAGGGGAGGTGGGGACGTGGAACTGGGACCCTCCTGCGGTGCTGCCTCCAGCAGCAGGGGACACGGCTGAGGGACACCTAGCACCAGCAGCCATGGCACGTCCAGCCAGCGGCGATTGCTGCTCCGAGCACTGCGGGTGCTGATGCTGGGCAGTGCCAGCTCCCAGGGGGGTGCTCGGTGCTGCTGGTGGTCCAAGTTGCATCAGACCCCATCATCCCAGCCGTGCAGGGCCACCGCTGCTTCCCTGCCAGTGGCATCTGCGCCCAACCAGGGACAACTGTTCCACGGCTACTCCTGCACACCCACGTGTCTGCTAGAAATAGCCCGTGTCTCTGAGAGCACACCGTGGGGAGGCTGAGCTGCCGGGGGTCCCTCGCACCGCGGGGAGCGGGGGGCTGGCACGGCGCTGCGGCTGCGCGGCATCACGGGCAGCTGGGGCAAAGGGCCCGGGCAGAGCCCCGCCATGAACAGGGAGCCTCGTGCCGGAGGCGAGGAGCGTGACCAGCCCCACGCGCCAGGACCCCTCACCCAGTGCAGTCTGCCCAGCTTGGCCACCGCAGGGCCCCGGGGCCAGGGGAACCGCTGCCAGCCCGGGGGGAGTCTAGGGCAGAGGCCTCCCCGCCGCTAAATCCCATTGCAGGCAGCTAAAAATAGAGACACCTCTGCCCCAAAGCTGCCTCCCCGGGCTGCGGAGAGGGGCTGGCAGCCAGTTCATTCAAGGAACCTTTCCTCCCAGTGCAGGGATGCTCAGGATGGGAGCCAGGCATTGGGACATTCCCACGGGGCCAGGCCATGGGTGTGGGTGGGACGGGGCAGGTGGGGATGCTGGGGTGACAAGGACAGGGCTGCTGGCATGGGGCTGACAGGGGGCTGAGGAGAGGGGTGCTGGCGTGGGGCTGGTGGGGTGACAAGTACAGGGATGCTGGCGTGGGCAGGTGGCCAGTGGGTGCCCACCAAAGGTCCCTGTTCCCAGAGCCCACCCAGTGAGGACTGTCTCTGGACACAGTTCCTTCTGTCCTGGGACTGTCTAAATAAGGCACGCGCTGGCAGGTCCAGCTCCCCGAGCTGCATCTGGAGCCCCACACGCTGATTAATGAGCTTCTCAGGCAGCCACTTGCGACAAGGCGAGTGGGTCTGCATGGAGGAGACGCGACTTTCCCAGGGATAAAAATAGGCACGGGCAGAGTGGCGAGCCCTGGGAGCGGTGGATGGTTGGGGAGCACGGCGCTCCGGACGGTGTCCGAGGGGGAGGCTGGGGGGGGGTGATGCTGTAGTGCCTGCGGTGGCACCGGCACTGCTGTCTGTCCTGTTCCCCCCAGCTCAGCTGCCCTCACCCCAAGCAGCCGTGCTGTGGTGTGGGGCTGCCATCAGAATGGCCCCTTGTCGAAGAGCTGAAATCCCGCTCAGGAGCCCCATAACCAGCTTAGGGGGATGGAGGGAATTAGGGCACCTCGTGAGCCAGGCTTTGTGCGGGTGCTCCTGGGCGCCGTGTCAGACAAGGCACCCTGTCACTTGCCTGAGCAGGGGGCAATGGAGCCATGACGGCACGGCCAGGCTGAGCTGGTCCTGGGGCGACGACAGCCCTGTGAGCTGGGGATCCCCGTGGGTTAACCGTTAACCCCCCCGCCCGGGGCTGGCAGCCATCCCCATCCCTGCCCACCCGGTGCTGCCATCGGCTCCCTGCCCACCTCCACCACGGGTGGGTGCTGCCACCAGGGACACCTGTGGGGCTGCGATAGGGTGCCTCAATGGCCACCCTGCAGGTCTGTCCTGGGGACCTGGCCACATCCACCACTGGAAGCAGATCTGAAATTGGTGCTGCTGCAAGCAGTGGCTGTGGGGAGGGGAGGCAGCCCGGGCGCCAGCCCTCACCCTGAGAAGATGCTCAGGTGTGAGGAGGGGTCCCAGCTGCCACAGGGGTCTTGGGCTCTCAGGGCTCAGCACCGACCTGCAGCTGGGCACCAGCACCTCTGTGGGGTGGCCCCGGCCCAGGTCTGTGCATGGGGTCACCCAGAGGCACCGTTGCCTTGGGGAAGTGTGAGGGCCCACCCTGCGCAGGGGTGATGTCCTGTGCGTGGCTGTGATCCAGCCATGCAGGGGCTGGGGGTTTTGGCTTGGTGGGCAGAGGGGTGGTGTGGCCACAGCTCCAGCGCCGTCCTGGGGAGGAACTGGCAGGTACGCAGCGGCTCTTCAGCCTTGCTGGAAAATGCACAAACAACCAGCTGAACATTAAAGCCAGGCAGGGTCGGGTGAGGATGGGGACAGGAGCATGGTGCTGTGAGCGGGCCAGCTCTGTGCCGGGGCAGACTCCCCTCCTGCCCCCGTCTGTGTGTCCCTCGGCTCTGCCCCGGGCCGGGTCCTGCTGCCTGCATCCCCCAAGCCGGTGTCTCGTGCAGGGTCACCCACGCGCCAGGGCCCTCGCCGCCAGGGCAGAGGAGCTGCCGAGGGCTGGTAGGAAGGCAGGTGCCCCACGCTGCTCCCCATGTGGCTCGTGGCCTGGCGGAGGGATGTCCCAGCCGCGTCTCCTCAGCCTTCTCCTGCTGCTGCTCTGCTGCCAGGTAAGGATGGACCATCGCACACGATGATGCCCTGCCCCGCACCCAGACCGCCGCCAAACCACCCCTGCCCCCAGCAGCCCCTCGCTACGGCGTGCTGTGCAGCGGCCGCTGCCCTCTCCTGCCTGCCCTGCCATCCGCATGGCATGGCACAGCGCGCCATGGCACGGCATGGCACTGCATGGCATGTTAGCCGGCACTCACCCATGGCCATCCCCGAGCCGGGGTCGCTGCCCTGCTGGGCACGGTGGCCCCCGCGGGCAGAGGCACGGATGACACTCCTGGTGTCCCCAGGGCCCCTCCGCCCAGATCACGGATTTCGTCTTCGAGAGCTGGAAGGCGTACAGTGAGGAGTGCCACCGCAACATGAGCCGCCTGCCCGCGCCCACAGGTGAGAGCCAGCACGGGGTCCCGGCGGGACGGGGACGGGGGAGAGGGGCCAGCATGGGGCCTGGCACCCAGCTCCCTGTGTGGGTGAGGTTGAGTGCGCCGCCACGTCCCGTCCCTCCGCAGAGCTGGTCTGTAACCGCACCTTCGACAAGTTCTCGTGCTGGCCCGACGCACTGCCCAACAGCACCGCCAGCGTCCCCTGCCCCTGGTTCCTGCCCTGGTACCAGAAAGGTAACAGCTGGCGGGGTGTGTGTGTGTGTGTGCGTATGCACATCTGCTGCGTGTGCACATGCGTGTGCACATGCTGCTCCAGGCGGTCACACCTGGGCCAGTGCACCGTAACCGCGGTGGCTCCGGGGCCCGGCACACCCCATCGCCCCCCTCCCCTCACAGTGAAGCACAGACACGTCTTCAAGACCTGCGGGCCGGACGGGCAGTGGGTGACGGGCCCCCAGGGACAGTCCCTGCGCAATGCCACGCAGTGCGAGCTCGACGCCGAGGACCTGGAGGCACAGGTGGGCAGAGCTGGGGGGCAGCCAGTGCGGGGCTCCCCCGCCCCTGCCCGCCCCTGCCCTGCCCTGTCCTGCCCTCACGTGCTCCCTCCCTCTCCAGGAGAAATTTGCCAAGACCTACGGCAGCTTCAAGGTGATGTACACCGTGGGCTACTCGGTGTCGCTGTGTGCGCTGCTCCTCGCCCTGGCCCTGCTGCTGGGCTTCAGGTAGGGGTGCGGGCATGGCCGCCCAGCTGGGGTGCAGGCAGGGGGCCGGGGCAAGGGATGGGGGCCAGGCAGCGGCTGTGCTGAAGGGTCTGGGCACAGGCACTGACGCAGCTCCCCACCTCCGCAGCAAGCTGCACTGCATGAGGAACTACATCCACATGAACCTCTTCGCCTCCTTCATCTTGAAGGGCGTCTCCGTGCTGGTCATCGACGCCCTGCTCAAGACCCACTACAGCGACAAGATCGACGACTACAACGTGCACATCTGGCTGAGCGATGAGGTGAGCGGTGGGGCCAGCGGGGATGGGGGTGCGGGCAGCGCAGAAGCCCTGACCCCTGCCCACAGGCAGCCGCGGGCTGCCGGGCGGCCACAGTCTTCATGCAGTACGGCATCGTGGCCAACTACTGCTGGCTGCTGGTGGAGGGCATCTACCTGCACAACCTCCTGGTGGTGGCCGTCTTCTCTGAGAGGAGCTACTTCACCCTCTATCTGTGCATTGGCTGGGGTGAGTACGGGCGGGCTGGCTTCCCCCCGCACCATCCCTCAACCTCATCCCCTGCCATGCCTCACCTGCCCCTGCCTGCCTCCCCTCCAGGGGCGCCCATGCTCTTCCTCATCCCCTGGGTCATTGTGAAGTTCCTCTACGAAAACATCCAGTGAGTACCGGCACCTGAGGGTGTGCAGGGCGTGGGTGGGTGTGCATGGAACACGCTGAGGGTTGGTGGGGATGGTGTGACGGTGCCAGAGAGGCTCCATGCCATTGCCTGGTGCAAGCAGCAGGGTGCCAGGTCATGGTGCTTTCTCAGCTGGGGCTGCTGACGCCACACCAGGCTCTAGCAGCCACCCAGTCGAGGGGCTGCCCAGTAGTCCCCATCCCCACCCTCTGCAGGTGCTGGACCACGAACAACAACATGGGCTTCTGGTGGATCCTTCGCTTCCCCGTGTTCCTGGCCATCCTGGTGAGCCCAGGGCTGCGGCTCTGCCCACCTCAGCCCCTCATTCGGTGTCTGTGAGGGCCCTGAGCCTGCTGCGAGAGCGGCTGCCCTGGGCAGGGGACAGAGCTGCCCTGCCTGCCCCTGCCCTGCCTGCCCCGCCCCTCACAGCTCATTCCACTCCATTGCAGATCAACTTCTTCATCTTCATCCGCATCATCCAGATCCTTGTCTCCAAGCTCCGCGCGCACCAGATGCGCTACACCGACTACAAGTTCAGGTGGGCGGTGGGCATGGCCCCGGCCCTGCCCCCGCAGGCCTGTGGTGCACACGCTGGTGTGTGCGGGCGCGCCCACCCCGTGAACCCCCATGGCTGACCAGCCCCGCTCCACGCAGGCTGGCCAAGTCCACGCTGACACTGATCCCGCTGCTGGGCATCCATGAGGTGGTCTTCGCCTTCGTCACGGACGAGCACGCGCAGGGCACCCTGCGCTACGTCAAGCTCTTCTTCGACCTCTTCCTGAGCTCCTTCCAGGTGAGCCCAGCTCCACACAGGACCGGCCCTCCATGGGAACCCTCCGTCTCAGGAGGGACCAGGCCAGGGTTGGGGTCGGGATCTGGCCATGCACCTCTCACACCTCTCTTCCCTCTGCCCAGGGGATGTTGGTGGCCATTCTCTACTGCTTCGTCAACAAGGAGGTGAGTGGGACACTGTGGGAGCGGGCGGCCAGGGGGCTCGAGCAGGCGGTGGTCACAGGGCCGTGCTGACGGCAGCTGCCTGTAGGTGCAGGCAGAGCTGCTGAAGAGGTGGCAGCGCTGGAAGCTGGGGAAGGACCTGTCAGAGGAGTACAAGCACACCTACAGCCACATGCCCAGCGCCCGCAACGGCACCGGCAGCACCTGCGAGAAGCACCAGCTGGTGAGCGGCTGCGCCAATGGGCTGGGGCGCAGCCCGGCCGCCACGCGCCCCGGCACCCACTACCTCGAGAGGACCGGCCGCAGCACCACCGAGCACCTCGCCCTGGGGGACCGGCACCACTGCTACGAGTATCCTGAGACCACGGCCGAGAGCCACCTCTGAGCCTGCGGCCGGAGCGGGAGGGCTGTGCCGGCCCCACTGCCACGGGCCGATCCGGCTGGGGCAGTCACCGCCTCCCTCTGCAGTCCCAACCTCTCCTGGGCGCTGCGCAGGCGGTGCGGGACCCTGCCCACAGACCCGACCTCTCCTGGGCGCTGCGCAGGTGGTGCGGAACCCTGCCCGCAGCCCCGACCTCCCCTGGGCGCTGCGCAGGTGGTGCGGGACCCTGCCCGCCACCCCGGTGAGGACGCTGTGCCGTGCCGGACACGCACAGGACAATGGATGCGGGTGGGCTGGTGGCGGGCGAGGCACAGCAAGTGGGACCTGGACTGCTGTGGGGAGGGGCGTCTGTGGGGAGGGGGGATCTGTGTGGGGGGTGGGGGGTTAATCCTGTGGTGCTGCCCTCGTGCGCCTTCGAGACCCTTTGCGCAGTGCTGTAATTTATCTGTCGTAACTGTAAATAGGTGTGGGCCCGTGCCGGGCTGCAGGGCCAGCTCTGCATGCGCCTCTCTGTCCGGGTATGGCTACTGGGGACACCGTGGCCCCAGACCGTGCCCTCGAGCACCCACGGGTGATGGCCGCAGCCAAGGACGGGGAGCTGGGCCACCTAGTATGGATGGGCTGCACCAGAAGACAGCCCCGCTGCCTGCCCCACAGCCCCACGCAGGTGAGCGAGGCAGACGTGAGGCTGCAGCACTGCCGGCCGGGGCTCCAGCTCCCCGCCAGCACACGCTCTTCTCCGGCTGCTAATCGGCTCTGTCCTCTCGCTGCCAGGAGCCCTTAATTAAATCATTTGGCTCTGC
This sequence comes from Leptosomus discolor, assembly GCF_034619465.1. Classification (NCBI taxonomy): domain Eukaryota; kingdom Metazoa; phylum Chordata; class Aves; order Leptosomiformes; family Leptosomidae; genus Leptosomus; species Leptosomus discolor. Next base: position 5,410,248 of record NC_141405.1, read on the forward strand.
CCGCTGGCACCCCCGCTCTCCTGGGAGCTGGCCCAGGCCACGGGCTGGGCAGCGGCTGCCGGCAGTGCCGAGCACCATCAGCAGCACTGTGGGGTGTGGGGCTGTGGGTGCCCTGTGCCGGCGGGCTGGGCTGGCTGTCCGTGGCGGGGAGGGAGCGGGGTGGGCCGGCACCCTAAGAGGCTTGTGCCGCGCACATGAGCACTAAGCCCGGATGCTGCGGCTTTGGGCACCACAATCGCCTGGTGTGCGGGGATTAAGCAGGCATACCTCCCTGGCCGGGGGCACCCTGCCCGTCGGGTGGCGACAGGACAGACAGCCACCCTGCCGTGACCCCCTGTGGCCCGTGGGCCCTGGGCGCGCGGCCCTGCCCGTCACCCGGCACAGCCTGCCCTGCCTGGCTCCGAGCAGATGATGGTTCCCGGCTGTCCGGACTCCACGCTCAGCCCGGCACAGGGGACGTGACGAGCAGGGCGAGTGCTTGGAGCCGTGCCCTGGCAGACACCAGTAGCCCCACGCAGTAAACAGCAGCGCTGGGTGGGCGGCTGCCCCCCTGCCAAATCCCACCCGGTCCCAGCATCGCCCGCATCGCCATGGCCCTGCCCGCCCACGCCAGCCAGCATGAGGGCCGGTGGGAGCCGTGCTGTCTGCCCGGGGGATGGCCGGCCCCAGACCCCTGCAAGGGCGCCAGCGGGGCTGGCCATGGCACGGGGAGGGCATGGCCGCAGCGCCGGCCCCGGCTGCGCAGCACTTGGCTCCCGGCAGCAGCGCCGTGACGAGCACGCAGTAATTTTCCTCTGTTTACTGGACAACTTGCTGTCTGCCCCGGCCGAGCGGGGACGTGGTGTCCGGGGGCCGGTGCAGCACAGGCAGCGGGGACATGAGGCGCCGGGGTGTGGGCCATGGTGCCGGGGGCCGCGAGCCTACGGCAGCAGTGCCGTGGGGCAGCGCAGAGGTGCTGTAGGGACACGTTACCCAGGGGGGAGTGGTGCTGTGGGGCTGAGCAGGCAAGGGGAGGGGAGCGCAGGGGTCAGGGTCTGCCTGGGCCCCTGGGTGCAGGGATGGGGACAGGGACGGACAGACCCTGCCCAGAGCCACGGTGCCAGAGTCGGCCAGGGCAGCCCCCGCAGAGCCACTGGCCCCCACGGCTGCTGCCGTCACTGTGGCCTCCTGACGCGGTAACGAGCCTAATTGAGGCAAATTGCTGGAGCACGAAGCGGTTTCTGGGAAGGTAAATATGGTCATTGCTCGGCGCCGGGCCCTGTGCCTGTTGCTCCAGCGTTGCCATGGCAACACCCCACTGTCTCCCCCGCCATGACACGGTGATGCCCCACCAGGGCCAGGCCGAGGGCACAGGGACCCTCAGACCTACCCAGGCTGGGTGACATGCAGCGCCGGGGCCCTACGTCTGCTACACCATGTCGGGGACCCTTTGGGGACCCTGAGCCAGCCCCAGCCCATGGGGGTCCCTGCAGCAACACTCTGTATCCCCCAGGGCCGTGGGGCACCCCCAGCACTGCCCCATGGCCCCCACACAGCCCCTTGTCACGTCCTACCATCCTGCCCGGTGGGTGGCTGGGTCAGCACCCCGAGGGGTCCATGTTGAGGGTGTTAGAGCCCCAGCCCCTGCCCTGTCCCCGCTGAGGGGGCTGGCCAGGGGTCAGAGCTGGCAGCACCAGGCACAGCCCAGGACAGTGCCTGCTGGTGGCCAGGGGCCTCGTGCAAGCACACCTGATATCTACCCACACCGGGGCCCTCTGGAGCACATCCCCGCAGCATCCACCGCCAGCCCGGCTGCCACCCCAAAGCTGGGGCACTGCCTGTGCCGCAGGGCCAAGCCTGCAGCCCCGTGCCCTGGTTACCCCCCTGTTCCCGCAGAGCCATGTGCGCCAGCCAGCAGCTCCCTGGCACACACGGACCCCCAGGACTGCTGGGCACGGCCCCTCCTCGGGAGGCAGCACAGCTCCTGGGACCCCCAGGGAGAGGCACAGGGCACCCACAGCCCCTGGGAGCAGGGCCAGCCCTGGCCCAAGGAGCCAGCTCCCACGGAACTGCCGTCAGCATCCTTTCCCATCACCACAGAGTCTCTGGAAGGGGACAGCCCGCTGACCCTCTACTGCCGTGCCCGCTGGCTGCTGGGGCTCTGGCTGTGCCCAGGGCTGAGGGCAGAGCCTCCACTCGCAGCAGGTGCCTGCGGGACATGGCACCCACCCTGCACCGGGCTGCAGGACAGGGCAGGCAAGAGGTGGGTGGCTTAGAGGAAGCTGCCCATGCCCCTCACCCCGGGGACCCTGCTGGGGCCACGGTGACAGTTGAGGGACCCCTCCCTGCCATGGCCTGGCACTGCCCACAGCGGATGCACCCCCGGGTGCACCCTGACAGCATCCCAGGGTGCACGTCTTGGCAGCACAGCCTGCACCCCCACACCCCCAGGTATAGCTCAGGCAGCGCAACCTGCACAATGCACACGCGTGTGCTTGCACTCACCAATACACACACATGGGCGCACACACACACACAGGGGCACAGACCTCGTCTGCCTGGCAGGAGCCGCCCGTTGCCAGTGACCAGTGGAACAAAGGTGCTGCCACAGCCCACCAGTCTGCACGCCCTGGGCAGAGAATCACAGCATCACAGGATGGTTTGGGCTGGAAGGGACCTTCAAAGGCCACCTAGTCCAGCCCCCTGCCACGAGCAGGGACGTCCCCAACTAGACCAGGTTGCTCAGAGCCCCTCCAACATGGCCTTGACAGTTTCCAGGGATGGGGCACCTGCACCTCCCCGGGCAGCCGGTCCCAGTGTCTCACCACCCTCAGCATAAACAGTTTGTTCCGTAGAGGTGTCTGGGGGGGCAGAGGCCAGTCTGGCCACAGCGTGAGTCCCTGGCCCTGGGGCTAACCCCAAGGTGTGGCATGGGGCCGGAGTGATGAATGGCCACCTGGTGCCTGACCTGGCCTGCCCTGGCGGCGGCACCCCCGTTGCTGCAGCCCCGCACCCCGCCACCTCGCAGTACTCCCACTTTATCAAGGGAATTGAGCACCACAAATTGGTTTTCTAAGTAGATTCTGCCCGCTGCCGTCCCCTCTTCCCACCACCTAATTCAATGATACAACACATACCTCTCTTCCTCCCACCATTTAATCTAATAAGCGCCATATCCGAGTCACAGGGAAAATAAACACTCGCCGAGTTTGATTTTTTACAGGTAAACAGCCTGATTTCTCTGCCCTGCGGCCTCACCCCTGTGCAGAGGCACCCCCGCCACCTGACTTCCACACTTCTCCTGCGCCGCCTCGCTGCCCTCACCCCCGTGGTTTGTTGTTAGTCTTTATAAAAATCACCTGTTTATAGAATGATTTTTGTACGGCATTTCATTAGAGTTCGAGTGACTGCTTCGCCTCTGGCTTTACAGCACCCAAGCCAAGAGAAAAACAAGGCCGCGGCCAGCGGGGTCAGGCTGCAGGACCCCCGTACGTGCCCTCGGGCTCGGGGACACGGTTGCAGCCCCCAGCCGGCCCCAGCCGAGGGGAGCAGTGCCAGGCTCCGCGGCAGCCGGCCGGCAGCCTGCCCGGCCTGGGGAGGAAGGGGGTGGGCAGCGCACAGAGCCCCCCGCACCGGGCCGGGAGCCTGGCCGGGAGCAAGCGGAGCCGGCTGCCCGGGGCTGGCACAGCGAGCCCGCCGGCCGCAGCTCCCCGTGCCGGAGCGCGGGGCACGACCCGCAGCCGGGGGGCGCGGGGGCAGCTCACCGCCGGTGGGCAGCCCTTGCCCGCGCACGCCGCCCCGTCCCGCTGCCCTTGCACCAGGCACCGCTCCCTCCTTCGGCACCCCCGAGGTGCGGGTGTCCCCAGCCGGCCGGCTGGGACAGGTCGCCTTCCTCCAGCGCCGCCGGCCCTAGCGGAGCCCCTTCCCGCCCCTCGGTACGGGACGCACGGACCCGGGGCTCCCGACGCCCTCAGGGCAGCGAGCCGGGGCAGCCCCGCTCGCCTGCCGGGCCCGTCCTGCAGGGACGGCCGAAGGAGAGGGGCCGTGACGGTGGTAACTGTCCCCTCTTGCCCCTGCTCCCCCCGAGCCACTCGCGGGGCCTGGCAGCATCGGGGCGAGGGAGTGGGCCCAGGGGCGGCTCCAGCAGAGGTGTCAGCGACGGGGGCCCAGGCACCGTCCCGCTGCGCCAGAACCGGGCAGCACAAGGCAGCACGGGCACACCCCGGGAATGTTGTGGCGATGGGAGGTAAACGGGGTCATGGCTGAGTGCAGAGATGCACTTGAGGAGAAATTCTAGCAATGCTAAGTATAGTTTAAATGCCATTAAAGCAGGGGAGGGAAGAGGATACGAGGGTATTAATAGTCTCAACATTTAAATCTTTGGTCCAGCGACAGCTCCTAGGATGCTGGCTCGCAGGAGGGCTGCCAGAGCCCAAGGGCATTGTGCTAGCAGCACGCAGTGCCAGGCTGCACATGCTTGCGGTGAAATTAAAAGCCCAGAGCAAGTGCAAGGGCAAGATCCCTTCTGGGAAAAAATACAAGAAATAGAAGTAAGAGGCAGCTTCTGCTCTCCGCCTTACTTCTCCGTAGGACTAGGTCAGGCCCGAAAAGGCATGGGAAGCTCTGGCCTCCATTGCCAGCACTGAAGTCTAAAATGGAAAACACAGGGCTCCAGCACCAAAATAGGAACATTTGGGAAGTCTGAAAAAGGGGAGAACAAGGGCCCTGCTGCAGCAAGGCCGCAGCACACGCAGGCCAGCAGTGGGCACACACGGCCTGCAGGCAGAGGCAGCCGAGGAACCAAGGGGGGATCGGGCAGGGGACAGCTCGCCAGGGCACCGCGGCCAAGACAACCCTCTCCCGGGCCTTGGCAGCACCAGGCTGGGCACGGCCCATCAGCACTGTCAGGAGCGGCCGGGCAGCATCCCCCATACTGCGGTGAAGAGCTGAGGGATCACCCTGCGCCCGGCTGAGGCAGCTCAACGGGGAGCAGGGGCTGCGGTGGGCAGTGTCACACAGAGGCAGACCCAAAAGGACACCAGCGTTTATTTACAACACTCCTCAAGTGACAGACAACAGAAAAAAAAGGGAACAGTATAGCTCGACGACTCAACAAAGGAAAGGTAACGGCAGCCCCAACTCCCCCCGCACCCCTCAGGAAGCCCACTGGCGCTGGGCAGTGCCCCCGGCAGCACCCTCCCTGTCGGCTCGGAGCACAGGCGGGCAGGGGGCCGCTCCCACCGCTCCCCACGGTCCTCCGCGGGCACAGAGAGGCGGCCGGCACGGCTGCTCTGCTCGGACGGGTGAGGACGGCAGAGTCGCTCTCCCTCGCTCAGAGGTGATGACGCAGAAACCACCTGGGCCTTGCCAGGAGTGAGGGTCCCAAGAAATCCCCCCCCCCCCCCCAGCACGAGTTACAGCGACCACGGCAGCTCCCCCACAGCGACACTGCTGCCAGCTGTGGAGGCCAGCTCTCTCCCAAGGGCGCACGTCTGGCAAACGATGTTAGCATGGAACAGCACGGCGCCACTCAGGCAGGGATGCCAACGAGCTGCTTTCCGCACAGTCAGCACCAGCCGCCCCCCACTGCTGCCACCTCCCATGGAGCTGCCAGAGCACTGAGGCAGGGCGGGGGGGGCTGAACGCAGCCCAGCACCCCCCTCCGGGAACCTCTCAGCCAGTGCTGCCACCCTGTCCCTCTCCACCTGCAGGCAGGGAGGAGCCGCTCCCCCTCCAGTGCCAGAGGGACCTGGCCCAATCTAAGCACAAAGAAAATCCGGCCTCGGACACTGTCCCACAAACTCTGGCAGCGCCGAGTCCCAAGCACCAACAGCCCAGGTACAAACTAAGCCTTCCCACAAGGGAGCAAGGAACAGCCAGAGCATGACCTGCCCAGCAGTCAGCTGCATGAGGGTGTTGAACTGGGGCTGCCTGTCTGTCCCGAGGCACCAGGACAGAATCAAGTCTCCTTTCTTCTCCCCTTGGCCCAGTCCAGCAGCTGTGGATCCCTGGTGCACAGGAGGGAGCAGAGAACTAGCGCTGCCTCTACCGACAACACAGCCGCCCTGCTCTGCCCTGCCGCACACCAGAGCCCAGGGAGGCCACGGACTCAGCGCACCAGGGGCAGAGATGGAAGGAGAACGGGAGATCTGTGAGCCCAACATGAAGTGGGGAAGGACAGCTTGTGGCCAGAGAAAGCTATGAGTAGGGGCCTGGAATCCTTTGCAACAGGCTCTGGGGCATCCTCAGTGAGCCCCTGAGCATCTTTGATTTCGGGTAGCTTCAGAGCCAGCCCCAAAGCTGACTGGCTCTCCGGCGGGCTTTTGGGAGTACAGACCAGAGGAGGAGATCAACACAAAATCTGAAATTAAATCTGCTTGAGGACCTTAGGAGACCAGCCGATCCGCAGGGAGGACCCGCCTTAGGACTTCTTTGCATCCTGTGTGTTCCTCCTCTTCAGATCACCCAGGTCGACAGGTTTAAACGCTGCAGGGAAGACAGGAGAAACTTTGGCGGCAGAGGCCGCATCATCGCAGCTCCCCGGGGCCGACCATCCCCTCCGGCAGGAGCCGGGGGAGAGTGTCCTCCGCCCCCCTCACCTTTGAGGCTAGGGTTCGGCATCTTCTCCACGTACTCCTCGACCAGGCCGCGCTCGGAGCCCATCTGGCTGCGCAGGTCGCGCTCCACGCACTGCCAGGCTGGGGGGACGCAGGTGAGGGGGCCGCCCGGCTCAGGCGGTGCCTGGGCACAGGCCTGGCTGCAGCCGGAGCCCCCCGGGACCCCCCCGAGCCCCGCGGCCTCCACCCCCGCTCACCCTCGTAGATGAAGCGCACGTTTTCCTCGTGGGCCGGCGTGAAGATCTCGCTGCCGGCGCCGGGGGAGCGCGGGCCGCCGCTCCGCTTGCCGTTGTAGACCACGCGGGACACGGGGGAGCTGAAAGCGAAGCGCGGGGCTGAGCCGGGCCCGGGGCCGCGGCTGGGCCCGGGTCCGGGCGGGGCTCACCTGGCCATGGCGTCGTCGGTGCGGCGGCGGCGCGGCTCGGCTCGGCGCGGCTGCGGGGAGAAAGGAGAGGGCGGCCAGGCCGGGGCTAGGCCGCGGGCCGCCCCCCGCCCGTCGCCATGGCAACGCGCGCCCCTCACCTGGGCCCTGCTCCCGCCTCCGCTCGCCCTCGGGCCGCGACGGAAGCGCCGCAGCGCGCAGGCGCAGCCCCGCCCCCGCCCGGGCTGGCCCCGCCCACCCCCGGCCCGACGTCACCCCCGCCGCGGCCCAGCCTCTGTCCCGCCCCGGCCCGACGCGGACCGCGCACGGAGCGGCGGAGGCGGTTGTCCGAGATGCTTTATTGGAAAAGTACAAAGCGGCGCCCGAGACGCGGCACCGAGCGAGCCCCCTCCCGGCCGCCGGCCCAGGCCCAGCCCAGGCCCAGCCCCAGCCCCGGCCCTCGGGCCGGCGCAGCCCCGCCGCCCCAGCCCCTGAGGCCGGCTTCTCGCCGCGCCCCGCCTCAGTCCATCGTGGTGGCCTGGAAGAGCTCCACCAGGTCCTTGTACTCGGGGTCGATGAGGTCCGAGGGCTTCTCTCCGGCGTCGGTGGTGGCCTCCAGGCTGGCCCCGAGGGAGAGGAGGTACCTGCAGGAGAAGGGGCTGAGCCGGCGGGGCCCGGGCAAACCCCGCCAGCTCGCGGGGCTGCCCCTGAGCCAATCACCGTGCCGCGGGCACAGCTGCAGGCAGCTTCAAGGCCCGGGCAGGCCCGCAGGTACCGGGCACCCTCCTAGAAGGAGGCACCCGGAGCCGACTCCAGCCCAGTACTTCTCGGGGCTCTGCCACACAGGGGTGTCCTGCCGCAGCCCGGACAAGGTGCTCCTCACCTGGCGATGTCAGCGTAGCCGTCGCTGCAGGCCATGTGCAGTGGCGTCCAGCCATTCTCGTCTTTCTGGTGGATGTCAGCGCCGTATTTCACCAGGAGCTTGACGCAGTCCAGGTTTCCAGTAAGCACAGCTTCGTGGAGGGCTGCCATGCCTAGAAGGAAAGGATTTGTCAGCCCTGGACTGGGGAAGGAGTCTTAATGCTGAGCTTACAAGTGCAGGTTATCCACAGCCCAGGAAGGAGGGGCACCAGCAAACCCTCATTATCAGGGAGATGAGTTTGGGGAAAGAAACAAAGACTGAGGAAGCAGGAGGAGCTGCCACAGGTTTCTGTTCCCCTTCTACAGCGTAACTACCCTATCTAAGATGGCGTAGCGCCCACCTCCCCACCGGGCCAGCAGAACAGGTTAAGGGAGAGGAGCCGCCCTCTCCTGCAGAGCTCCTGGCCAGCCGCCTGACCCGAGTCCTGCCCAGGACTCACCTGGGGACACGAGAAGAGTGTCTCCAGGGTCCTGCTCTGTCCAAGTTTCAGAAGCTCCTTACAGAGTGAGAAATGAAGCAATCAGTGTGGACAGGAGGAAGCCCAGGGTCATCTGAGACCCTGTCTCCGTGGCCATGTGACAGCAGAAGCTGAAGCCAAGCACAAGAAAGGGACAACTCTGGGCTCTGCACCAGCCCGTGGGGATCAAGGCATTCCATAAACAGTTGCTAGTGAGGCTGGGTGCAAACACAACACAATGCCTCCCCCACACACAGACATGCCGCAAGTCCACGGATCCAGACGTGCCAGAGAGAGCAGCGTTTGAGAGAAATGGACAGAGCCAGGAACAAAACGCGGAGCCTTGCTTCTCCCTGCTGTTTCCCCAAACCGGGGCGGGAGGCAGGAGCCCCCCTGTCCTGCCCAGAGCTCCACAGACCATCCTGTGCTCACTGTTGTGTTTCCAGGTCCCATCACACAGCAGGGGCACTGTTGTGCCTCGAAGGGGCTCGGGGGCAAGGTGCTCCCCTTCGCGCAGCGTATGCTGACCACGCTGTTGAGGGGAGATGTTGGAGTGCTGGCGCAGGGCTCTCTTGGACCCTGCTTGGCAATGCTGGGGGCACTGCTTCTCACCAGGGAAGAAAACGACTCGATTCCAAGCTGTCACCCTGCCGAAGGTGGCCCACATCCTAGCTTTGGCCGCTCGGCTCGCTCTCGTCTCCCTCGCGGCCCAGCTGAGCTGTGCCGCCATGCCGACTCCAGCTCTGCCAACCCCGGCAGCACTCACCAGAAGGGTAGATGGTGTCCAGTGTCACCTTCCTGGCACGTATGAACCTGCCCACCTGCTCCAGGTCCCCCTGCCTGATGTGGTCCTGAAAGACGACGTCATTGGGGAAGCGCACGGTGCGCGAGGCTCGCAGTCTCTGGGCATACCGACTGTACCGGGGCATTGGGGCTGGGTAATAGTCCTTCATGCTGATCGCAGCCTTCAGGGGCAGCCAAGGAAGAGGAGGAGCAGAGGCATGGGGGGCTGTAGGAGCAGCCGGAGTTGCTTAGTGCTTGGCCCTACCACTCGCTGGACTCGAAGCGCTGCTTTCTCCTCTTCTGCCCGTCAGGTCTCTCCTCGCCTCGGAGGTGCGATGGCACCCACACTGCTGCGCTCCCTCTGCACTCGTGTCCCCGTGGGTGCGAGTCCCCCGGCACTGGCAACGAAACGGCAGCCGCTGGCTCTCCCTACGCTCCCATGCTGCACGCAGGACGTGGCGCTGGGCACCCGCAGCTCGCCTGCAGGCCCTTGGCCCAGGACTGGTGGTTCTCCAGGGGTGTCGCGTTATATAGGCTCCCGTGGGCTATTTTGAGGACATGCAGCTCATGCTATTTGCCATGATACTTCGTAATCGAGCTGCCCAGGCCTGCAGCCTCCCACTTTTGGGCAGAAGTTGGTGTCTCATCTTACCACCCACCTGTTGAAGTGCCCATCTGAGGGGTCAAATCTACTCTTGCTTTTGCATGGATAGCCCTTCAGAGGAGCCCAAGGGCCTGAAAGCAGAACTTCCCAGCAGCCAGCCCTCACACACGCACGTGTCAGGGAAAAGACACACGCACGATCACCAAGTGAGGGGAACCAGCCACTGCCCTGACCAGCCAGCGCAGTGCAGACATGTCAGAGCCATGGTGCCAAATACGTTCAGAGCTCAGTCCCTCTCCTGTAGTTGCATCAGACACCCTGAAAGGAGCTGTGCTGCCTGGCATGGCTGCGATGCAGCGCACAGCTGAGCGCTGAGGACACCGCCAGCAAGCTGGGAATCGCCTGTGCCCTTGCGAGGACAGAGGTGCTGCTGGTGCTCTTGATGCAGCCACAGAGCCAGGAGCCTACAGTGCCAGTCCAGGGTGTTCAAGGTCCTACTTCAAACCTGGCACCAGCTGCAACATCAGGGCAGGCTTCTACAGAAGCACCTCAGCGCCGCTGAAGAGCAGCGCCACCACCAGACGGTTCCTGCACTCGTTACTCGCCAGCTGCAGCTGTCAAAGGCCCAAAACAGACCAGCCACCACAGAGGAGTATTTCAGGTCCAGCAAGGGTTCAAGCAACAACAGCTCCTCTGTGCTTTTTCCCCATCAGTCTGGTCATTTCAGATACACGAGCATACTGCGCTCTGTTTCATGCTGATGGGGTTTGTCCAGGCTGCTGTGTCAGGAAAAATCCCTGTCCCGCATTAGGAGTCACAGAGATTTCATTCTGGCCCTGCTGCAGCAGACCCTTGTCCTGAACCCCTGCCAGCAGCAAGGCTGACAGCTCCATCAGCCGCACACCTGAGAACCACTGCTCTTGTTTATCTTCTGGCAGATGCACCAATCTTTTTGCCGAGCACCTCTGCTCATGGTGACATCAGGCAGGACGCCATGCAATAGGAGGCTGAGCTATCTGCTGTGGAGACAACGTTTTTAGCCCGCTTGCTTGGAACAGCAATTAGCTGTGTACACAGGATGACTCTGATGGAGTCCTGCTCCGCCAAGAGGAGCCTTGGTGTAGGAGACAGGCCCCCCATCCTCTGAGCTGGTCTCAGACCATGAACAGGAGAACCCCTGCAGAGCTCAGCCTTGTTCACACTTTAACTGGCTCCACAAAATGGACCTTTCTGAGCCAAGTCCTAGCCAGCACCTTCCAGTGGAACTACTTGCTGGCAGTGCTCTCCTCCGCCCCACCCCAAACACAAGGCGCACAAGGTCACAGCCCTGGGGAGGCATCTTCAAAGATCCTTCTCAGGCAGCCGCACGTAACCGCCACAAACACGGCTGACAGGCAGCAGAGAGCACCATTTTCTGATCCCCAGACAGCGGTTGCCTGTTCAGCCCCAGCCCTGGCACCACCCTGCCAAAGGTTCCTGCACACCCGGCTGGGGCTCTGCTCCCGGGGAAGCCACAGCAGGACGCTGGCACTGCAGACAAGCGCTGTACAGCGCTCCTGTTGCACCACCCCAGTGCACCCACGTGCAGTGATGGGCAGCCATAGCCTCCCGAGCTGCCCTCTAGCTTCACCATGCCCCCCATGTGACATTTATAGCATGTTTTCTTACAAAAATACTTCCAGCAGTAAGCAACTGGTTTGGAAATAGCAATGTAGCTCACTGGGTCATGTGAGCCTGACTCGCAGAGCTACAGGCAGCCCCAGGTTTCCCGGTAGGCAAATTCCTCCGTTAACTGCTCAGGAGCACTGAGGCCCTCTCACCTCAAGCCAGCTGGCAAGCAGAGCCGCTTATTCTCAGAGCCCCATGTCCCCTCACTGCAGACAGAGCTGTGAGCGCTCTGCCCGCCCAAGCTGATTTGATCTGGACAGGACATGGTCACCTCGAAGTTCTTTTCCTCACAACACAAGTTTCTTCAGGTTAAGGTACTAGAAGCCACCTGCAAAACTGGAAGCATCCAGAGTGTAGTTTCTCTCAAAAATGTGGTATTTAGTCAAAGTTTAAGAAAGCTGACAAACGCCATTTTGACAGAGTCCCTTGAGAATCACCCTAGAACTCTGATCTTCCAGGTCAGGTTCAAATATATTCATTCTATATCCCAATCAAGACAAAAAGACAGTGTAGTATTAAAATCTCAACTTTATTTGGCCAACAAATTCAGTTCCAATGTTACTGTAGCGGAATGCTAAGGACCAGCCTGACGCAGCTCAGGCCTTTGAGGCACTCCCCTATTCAAGTTCCTCCCCAAAACCCAGTAATTGCAAGTGTCCTGTTTGATCTATTTTATCAGGCCCCCCCACACCATCCACCTGCCTGGTCAACCCATTCAAAATAATGCATGGAAAGTGATTGCAGAACAGTCCTGCACTCGATCAGAAGGATGGCAACGCAGCTAGGTCTCATCTAAGCTGGTAAGCCAGCGACCACCTCCACCCCCAGAGCCTGCCACAGCCAGTGCACACAGTATTCCACCCTTCCAGGTGTTTGGAGGAGTCATCTCCAAGTGTCTTAAAGCAGAGGGAAAGGAAACATCTGGCCCACATGAGGAGAAGCACCTTCATACACACCTTTCACCAGGATGCCATCAGCCTACTGCCTCTTCCCCTGCATATACCAAAGGCTGACTGCAGGGAAGAACAGCTGAGCCCATTAAGGACCCTGCCAGGTGCAGAAATCAACTACAGACTGTAATTTTAAAAGAAAAAAGGAAAAAAGCAGCTTTCTTGGAAGATGTTAGTGGCAAGGCTCCAGAGTGTTGGGCCACCGAACTCATGCTACTGCTCCACAATCTGCTTCTACCCAGAAGAACAGAATACTTCAAACAAAAGCTGTGTACAAAAAAAGTACATCACAATAAAAAAAGAAAAGCCCAGCTGGCTGGGCTGGCTACCTAGTGACAGATCCCTTCTCGAAAGCGGAAAGAAAGAAAAGACAGTCAAGTGTACAGACAAGTGAGGGTAAAGTGTTACTTTAAAAGCCAATCCCTGGATTTCCAGTCATTCACCTTCTGCTTTAAATCTTAATGGGTTTCTGCCTCACTGGGCTGCATAACAGCAGCCAATTTAGTGTCTGATTTTTTGGGTGACGTAGATCAGTCTTCTCTTTACAATTCATCCTTTTGGATTTTCTGCTCATCATCATCACCTTCCTCAAGGTCTGTTTCTTCATCTGTCTCCACATCCTCCAGATCCTGTAGAGGTTACAAGAGACAGCTATGGGTTTCTGGCACATGAGGCAGACCCAAAACCAAGCACAGAACAGCACCTCTGATCTGCTCACTACTCTCCATGGCCACATTATCAGAACATCAAGACTTCTACTGAGAGCTCTGAATTCAGGATATTAAGGATTAGAAACCCCCAGAAGCTGGTACCTGCACCTGTAACACACTCCCACCCCCAGCAGGTGAAGAGCTTCCAACTAGATATACTGCATGTGATGTTCATCATGCCAGTCATATTCCAGGCACTGAGCAGGAATTCTACACTAAGGACAAGCCCTCTAAGTACTCCAGCAGTTTGCACAACCACCAGAGACAGCTTGTGCTAATTGAGAGGTTATAATACCAACAGTTTCCAGGCATTTGTGTTTAAGCCTCCCAAGAACTGAGGTGTTCTCAATAAAACGAGTCCATTACAGGCCAATGGCCAGCCAGGTGCCACTGAACAGGTCGTATTTTATGATGTGGGCACTTTTGCTTACCAACTATGTCCTTTCCTGCCATGTAACAATAAATGATGGCCCACAGTACGGTATCAATATTACTCACATCATCAGCTGCTGCCCCATCCTGACCTCCGCTCTCCAAGAATTTTTTGAAGCCTTCTAGTGTCCTCTCCCCATTATAGTCAATTACCTACACAGGAAAAAACACCAAGATAATGGTTATGGGCACCTACAGAACCACGCCCCTGGAGAGGAGAATTCTTTCTGAGCAACAGTTAACATGCCAAGCAAAAGGGAATTTAAAAATTCACCTTCACCCATATGAGACGAAGGAAAACAGCTCAGCCACTAGACTTCAGAGATCACTGCGAGGAAAGAATAGCCTACAGATGAGCACACTGTCCTCCGCTATGCTCCCTCTCTCCCCATTCCCACTTCCCACCCCCACCAAACTCTTTCCTACAGCCCAGCCCCCCACACAGGGTCTCGGATGTCCTGTAGACTTGATGTGTTCATCCCTACAGAATGGAGAGCCCTCCCAAAGGCCTCGTCCAAAACGGAACCCAAGCAGGCAGCTACACATCCCAAGGGCTCCCTTGGTGAGTGATCTGTGCCATGGCCAGCTGCCCCCTTACATTTCTGCCAGAGCCTGCCGGGAAGAACTTGAGTGTGGGGAAGCTGTGGATTTTCACTGCCTCTACTTCATTGGCCGTCGAATCCATCTTGGCAATGACAATGTTCTCATGGTCCCTGTAGGTCTCTCCCAGCTTGTCCCAGATAGGAGCCAGCTGCTTACAGTGACCACACCAGGGGGCATCTGTAAGTCACAAACACAGCTAGCACCAACAGCCCAAGGAGTTACCACCACCCCCCCCAGCCCCCCTGCCAGGCCATTCACACACATCTTTTCAACCCAGGCACTCCCTTCATGGCTTGGATTCTGTAAAACACTTTCTCCCCAGTCCTGGCCTGCAGTACTTTGGCACTTCTTTCACACCAGTTACTTTGAATCAGCTGTTGAAAGACACTTACAGAACTCTACAAAGACATTCTTATTCTCATCAAAAGCAACTTCTTCAAAGTTCTTCCCAACTAGAACTTTGACAGGCTGCTTGTCCCAGTCTTCAGGAAGATCTTGACTCATCAGGTGGGGCTGGAATAAGAAGTGAAATGCAGAGAAGTTGTTTGCTGCACAGCTGCTTGGAACTGACATGCAATCACACATCCTGGAAAACCCAAGTTTAACCACCCCCCTCAGTGCCTCAGTCATAGGCTGTGAGCAATCAGATGAATCAGTCACTTCCACTTCGGCTTCCAGAAAGCCTCCCTCCCACCTTGAACGAGCAGGAATGCCAGGTGCTCTTGTGCAGAGAGCTGCAATTGAGCTCTGTAGGAAGGAAACAATACTGCTGACAGGACCATTCGCACAGGATTGAGTTTAGCTCAACAGTCACTACTGCAGGAAGCTGCACATGGCTCCCCCAGCAGATCAGAGCCAAAAGCTCTCCAAGCTGTGCCATGCACATTCCCTCCTTCCACAGACAGCTGGGTAAAGAGCAGTTACCACAAGCAGCAGGAAGAGCAGGCCCTGACTGTACTCAGGTGCCAGCACATAGCTTGCATTCCTACAGTCTTCATGCCCCAGTAGTTCTGTGCTGAGGATGAAAGGCAGAACAAAGCCTGCTAGATATTCTGTACATTAGTTGGAAGGAGTCTCTCCAGATGACTCACACAACTCCTCAGAGGGAGATCTTTTTATGCTTGCTTAGCCAGTAGGTTTACCACCAGCACCATTTATCTTCGTTACCTTGATCTTGCCCTCTAGGAACTTATTACAGAACTCTTTGATCTTGTCTGCTGTGAGGTCATCTGATTCAGGTTTGTATTTGGTCATTTCTTCCTCCAGTGTGATCAGACGTACAGCTGGACATTCTTCCTTCTTCAGGCCAAAAAACTCCAAAATCCTCTGGTTGTCGCTGTGGTCACTGTCTATGAAGATGAACAGGATCTTTGGAGGAAAAAGCCAAAGGCAGTATGGTGAAGACGAGCCCCTCTTGCTGATCGATACTTGACACACACACTGGCACGGGCAGCAGCTGAACTGGCCCCTCTTCCTTCTCCAAGCCCACTACAAGGGCACCCTGTCAGAGTGCAAACCCTGGAGCCACAACAGCTCCAGCAGCACGGACACAGACCTGGCACCCCTGCTGATTACGGCAGAGCCAGATTTACATCCACAAGAAGGAAAAGCAGGAGTTAACTGCTGCTCCTTCAGCAGGTATGCAAGCCAGTGACTCTGTCACCTGCTATCAAGAGACACAGGCAGAGAGCACACCAGCTTCAAGCCCTCCTCCACAGCTGTTAAGCAGATACAGAGCTACACTTCTCTGCAGGAGGTAGTCATTTTAACTCAACCCAAGAAATCCATCTCACCTTCCCTTTGAAGTTTCCAGCTGCACTCTTGAAGTTATCCAGTTTCTCCTGATAGTCTGAAACACTTTTTGGTAGGAACAGCAGAATATGAGTCTTTATCTCTCCTCCAAAGATTTTAGGAGCGGTCTGAGGAGCAGAAAGTAAACTTTACTTTTTGAAGTGAGGTACATCAGTGTCAAGACCAACTTGGCTCTGCTATTCTGACTCGACCACAGGAGCCCCCAACACCACAGGGCTGCGCTGAACAGCAAGCTTACGCCTCCTTTCCCTTGTGTTCTTCACAGTTCTCCACAACCCCAAACTAGCATCAGCTCCAAGATAAAACATGACCACACAACCTACGATTTAAGCTCGGCTGTATTCATACAGTAGCCACGGGAAGAGGCCTTACCAGCATCTAAAGACCCACCTGTTCAGTGAACTCTATGACCAGAGGCAACGCATTAGATTTAATGAAGTTCAGCAAATTATCTTTTGTGATATCCCCTTCATAGTTGTTACGGCCTTCATCAAACTGCAAAACCAGATATTCTTGCATTAGAACATTTCCATATCCTGTACAAATCTTTCAAGCAAGATGCATTCACACCAGAGTCACTGCCCCAAGGGATCTCAGCTGTGCTTGCTAAGAGCAGACTTCCATCTCCCAACAAGATCACCACACGCTCACACAAGATCTGGATCAAGGTGTTCATCCTCCCAGTGAGCAAAGCCTTCAGTCACCCCCGAGCAGCAGCCAGACATTCAACCTAGATCTTAGCTTCATCCTGCACAGCATGAAATGACATGTGGGGCAGGTCACCAAGAAGGGCTTTTAACAGCTGCCTCACAGAAGGCGTCAGGCAGAGCAGCAAGAAGCTCCCAGAGCACAGGCAGCCTTCTGCTCTGCTGGCACAAGCGGCATCAGAGCAGACGCCCACACCTTCACCGGGCAGCACCACAAACGGAGCCTGACGGCGGCCGCACTGCAAGGACAGAGTCACTCACTCGGCCCTGGGGGCTGTTTGTCGCTACCATTGGAGGCAACAGCACACATGGAACATGCACATCGCACTGGGGCGCCAGATGCCTTGGATATTAGGGCGTCCCCTGTATCCCTGACCAGGGTTCTCAGAGCCCTCTCTGGCAGCCTGCAGAGGGATCAGCTGGAGAGGACCATCACGGTTACAGGAAGGATGTGCAGGGTAACACAGTGGTCCCGTGGCAGGGCAATGCTCGAGTTACTGGCAGCAGCCAGAGAGTGGACTCAGATAACCTTCTGCTGGAGGAAGCATACCAGTCTCAGCTGAACAGCTGAGCAAAACACTTAACATTGGAAATTAACTTTGCACGTACTTTAAAGAGCACTGAACATCACTGAGGCACTTTCAGAACAGTCATTCGAGGGGCTTTGCAAGTCTGGAGAACTCACAAACAGCAAGATGAGAATGACTAGCCAAGCCCTCTCAGTTTAGACCCAGCTAACTGCAGGAAGCTGAGCCAAAGTCCAAAAACGTATTTGTTGGTAAAATAAACCATCTGGTTCTTATGCCCTGGTATGTGGTTACCGTTGGTGCTTATTTTCACCTTGGTTTGGGGACACACACACACACACAACACTTAAGACCTCTCATGGCACTGCCATGACATTGCACCAAAACAGGAACAAGGAGCAATGCTCACAGGCTGAGCAGAGCACTTCTGCAGCACCCCAGCCCTCCAGTGGCTCATGAACAGCCTTTCAGATCAAGGTTCCTCCTTCCCAAGACACCTGACAGAGAAGCTGCCAGATGCAGAATTGCTTTTCATTCCAGACATACCCAAGGTGATCACACTTATGGAAAACAGCCTGAAAACTCCTTTGCTGATAAAGGCTGGTCCTGACATTGCCCCAGTTCTCCAGAAGCAGAGGAAACCTTAACAGAGCTCACAGGACTTAAGGGTTAGAGGAGAGTGAGTCAGATCAAGTCCATTCTACAGAGAGCTACACGTGAGAATGCGTACCAGTAACCAACCAAGAGCCAGGGTACAACTGGTCAGTGCTGGAAGCCCTGGCTGTAACCAGCCACTTCAAGACAGTCTCGTGCGTTGCCCTGCTGGGAGCCCAATGCTGGCACCCTGCAGCCCCAAAGGGATCCTCAGTTTGAGAGGGACATTTCTATTTGGACTGCAGCATTTGCCAGAGGACACGACCAAGAGCCAAGAAAACCCTGCAAAACAGCCATGGCAGCCAGCACTGGCCACAACAGAGCACACACAGAGCTACACATGTGAGAGCAGCAAGATACAGGTAGTAAGTCAGCCAAGAACAAAATACTGTTCTCCTACCACCCACCCAACTCCTAGTTGCAAAGCATTTTGAACTCATTAGCCAGATAATTTACTTGTGCCCTCAGACATATTGATCTGATAGACCTTTGGCTGAGAATTTCAGTCTACAAGCTTCTAGCACCAAAGAAGTGACTACAGTTTCAGAGGTGTAGTGGAATAAAATATTCTATTTTAGCTGAACAAAGAATGAAATAAGAAGTCCTTCCAACTCTTTAGTCTGTCTTGGATCAAACTGGTCAGACTGATGACAGATGTAGTAAGCCTGAACCTAAAGCAGCTCTCCATCCTGCCTCACCATACCCAGGCATGCAGCACCACCAAGTCTAAGGAACCTCTACTTGACTTCTCAAACCTAGAACTTCATCCCAGTGACTTGGATTTTAATAGTACAAGGCATCAGGAGGTTTATTTCTGATGCTGCAGGTGGCCAGCATCCTTCTGCACATAACACAGCTGCCCCAGCCGCATCAGCTGAACTGCAGATCCCCTCAGGAACACCGCTGAAGCATGTTGCCGTGCGACCCGCAGTAGCGTGAGACAGAGCAGCCCTCAGATGCAGCCGTCGACCGACTGCAGCAAAGGTCGATAGCAAGTATGGCTAAAGGCAGCTCTGCTGGGCCACCAGCACAGAGCGCCATGGCAAGCCATCAAGAACAGGGCTACCCTTCTGTTTGGCACCCTCAGAGTTTGGGGAGGGGCACGGGGGGCCTCACTAGTTACAGCCATGAATATTTCAGGTTGCACTGACCATTGCTGCACTGCGGGCAGATACCTCAGCAACAGGGAAGCAAGCAAAGCAACAGCTCGGATTCAAAGCCCAGCAGCACCGGGCTGGGAGGCCAACAAGGCTGCGGACTGCGGGCCCCTCGGCTGCCGGTGGGCCCTGCAAAGCGACCCTGGGCTCTGCCACTTAGCAAAGGGGCCCTGGGCTCCGCTCTTCTCCCCCGCAGGCTCTGAGGCTTGGGAACAGCCAGACTGGCAGCACAGGATCTTTTGCTATTTCATCCAAGGCTGCCCTCACTTGAATCTGACTAATTAGAGAAAAGGTAAGAAGAGGGAGAAGACTCAAGCAGGGTGCTCATGCTTTGCACCAACCAGTACCTTCTTGAAAAGGACCACGCCGTCCTTGCTGAGCTGGTACTTGGTGAAGACATCCGCACTGGAGGAAATCCCAAAAGGAATGTCATCCACAGCTTCTGCTGCCAACAAGAACTCCTTCGCAGCCTCTGATGTCAAGTCCTGGAGAATAAAGAACGGTGTCTCACGTGGGACACGTCAAACATCCCAGGGCATACAAGCCAGAGAACCGGAAGATCAAGTAAGGCAGGACAGCGAGTGTTTCACAACTCAGGGAGAGCCTTCCCCAGCTGCCGGCTCCCCATGGGGCAGAAAGCAGGGAAGGCCCTAGACACATACAAGAGCTTCTCAAACAGAGGCACAAACTCTACCTTAAAGAAACCAATCACAACCACTTCGCTGGAGTCCACCAACGTCTCTGCTGCAGCAGCATCCGTCAGGGTGGCTGCAGCCGGGCCAGTGCGCTTCTTCAGCCAGTTGACAATATCGTCCGCTTCTCTCCCAGCTACACCAGAAAGATAAGAACACCGATTCACTTCTTCCCTTGACTAAGTTTAAGAACACAAACCCCCAAAACTGAGATAAGACCGTTTAGCAGCTGGCTGAGAGGTCAGGAAGAACTACGTTACTGTTTACGCAACTCTTCCTTTCACTCCTAGTGTAATTAAGCTAATCCCTAATTGTTACGTCAAGGTACAAGGGGCTCCCAGGGATCCATTCTCCTCTTGCTTCTAGCCCAAGCACATCCTTAAACTTTGACCAGCAATACAACACTTCTCTAAGATACTAGTATTTCTCACATAAATGTATCACTTTGAGAGGAAAAAATTCATGTTCCAGACATTACGCTCAGCATCCAGCACAATGTGGCTTTGTTTAGCCAAACTGCTTGTCTTGGTCTTCCTTGCACCTCTGTCTTACATCTTGTGCACCCAACTGGCCAAGGTTGGTTTTTTCCAGTTCTGGGTACTACATTGCTCAAGTAAAGTCAAGCTGAGCAACAAATCCAGCTTGGATTGCTTTGCTTTCCTACACCAAATCAATCCCACCTGCTTTAGCTCACATCAGGGATTTCCCCAGCTGGAGGTGAGAAAGCCTGTGAGAGGCAGGCTCACTCCTTGCCACCCCAAGCACAACACCTACCGCCACGGGGCCGCTCCCTGGGCCACTGTCACGGTGGACCTTGTCCAGCCACACCGGCACGTACAGGAGCACAGGGCCACGGGTGAGGACCTGCCGCCACGTCGCTGCCCTCTGCACCCAGGCAGCAGGGCCCAGCGCCCCGGCTCACCTGTGTACTCCTTGGGAGCAGCCTTGTCACCATTCCTGAAGAACTTGATGGTGGGGTAGCCGCGCACACCGAACTGCTGCGCCAGCTCCGACTCCTCCGTGGCGTCCACCTTGGCCAGCCGGATCTCTGAGCCCTCCGCCTTCAGCTTCGCCGCCGCCTTGGCGTACTCGGGTGCCAGCGCTTTGCAGTGCCCGCACCACGGGGCGTCTGCGGGACAGGCCGTCAGCTCCGGCCGCAGCCCCCGCTCCCGCCCACGACGCCCCCACGGCCCGCCCAGGCTCAGGGAGCCTCGCGAGCGGCCACGGGGCTGGGCCAAGGGCGGCGCAGAACCCGCACCCCGGTTCCGGCGGCCTCCCCGGCCAGGCCCGGCCCCACACGGCCGCCGGCAGCGGCCCTCCCCGCGGCCCCGGGAGAGCCCGGTCCCTCAGCACCCCCTCCCCGGCTCCTCGGTCGCGCCCTCGGCCCCGGGCCGTCGCCCGCCCCCTCCTCCCGGCCCGGCGCTCCCCGCCCCGGCCCCGCCGCGCTCACAGAACTCGACGAGCAGGTAGCGGTGCGCCGCCAGCGCCTGCTCGAAAGAGGCGGCGCGCAGCACCAGGACGCCATCCTCCTCCTCCTCCTCTGGGGCCGCGGCGGAGGCGCCAGGGCGGGCGGGCGGCGGCAGGAGGAGGCAGAGCAGCGCCACGATCGCACGGAGCCCCGCCATGGCGCTGATGGCGGCGGATCGGGACGGGACGGGCGTGCGGCAGCGGCGCCGCCTCCGCTTATAAACCCGCCTCCCCCGGTCGCCGCCGCGCCCCATTGGCCGTGCCGCGCTGCGCTGCCGCCGCCCGCCATTGGCTCGGCCCGCCGCCCGGGCGGCCGCGCGTCTCCTATTCGCCGACGGGCCGGGCACGCCTCCCGCCCGCCGCCGCGGGTTGGCCGCTGGCCTCGCTTCCCTCCTGCCAGCCGCCATTGGGCCCTGTCCCCGCTGCGTCGCTCGCGATTGGTCAGCGCCACCCCGCCTCGCGCGGCCGCCTGCCCTCGAACGTGGCACTCGGGCGGCCCCGGCGGGTGGGCACTGCGCCTGCGCGCGGCGGGGCGCGCGTGGTGGCTTCTGACTGGGCCGCGTCCACCGCTCCTTGACCCGGCCCGGAAGGGAAAGGGGCTCTTCCGGCGGCCGCGGAGGGAAAGTCAGCGGCGCACGTGACGCTGCGGGACACGTCAGGGCGCGCGAGGCCGCCGGTCAGGGCGAGGCGCGAGAGAGCCGGCCCCGGCGCCGCCCCCGCGGGCACCGGCCAGCGCTCAGGGCCGGCCCCGGCCCGCTCCGCGGGGGCCTCCAGCCACTCGGTGTCATGGCAGCAGCGCAGCCCCACTGCCCCCCCCCCCCCCCCCCCCCCCCCGCTCTCGGCTGCCCTCCCCCCCAGCCCTCAGCTCCCTCCGGGCCAGGCCCGTGGCTGGCACTGGGCACTGCTGCGGCTTGGGACCCCATTCCATTTGACTGCAACCTCGGCGGCCCCGGGGACAGACAGATGGCGGGGGCGGGGGAGCTCAGCGCAGCCTTTAGGTCCCACCGAACGCGCTTTCCCATGCAGAGAGCGGCACGATGGCGTGCTCAGGGCGGGGCGAGGGGGAGGCTCCTCGTCTCCCCATGCGCTGTGCGCCGTGTCTGCTAAGGGACCCCTGAGAAGCCAGTCTCAGGACCGCAGCAGGGGAACATCCCGTTGCGCCACTCCCTGCTCTGCTCAGTCACCTCCTGCTGTGGCGCAAGAATCGGTCACCGGGTCCCGGTCGCTCCCAGGGCTGGGCTAGGGGAGGGGAGTCCCGGGCAGGCAGCGGCTGGCCTTTGCTGGCGGTGTTTGCCCTGCCCGCCCCGGGCTGCGCAGGGATGCTGCGGGCCCTGCTGCACCCACCAGCTGCCCAGCCGGGGACAGGCTCTGTCCAGGCTCCCCAGCTGCACCCTGTGGATCTGCCAGCTCAGTGGCCACCAGCAAAGCAGAGCTGCTGCTCTTTGCTCCCCTCCCACTTCCCCTGGGAGGGGCTGGGCTTGGTGCCTGCCAGTTCTCCATAGATAACCTGGTCCTGTGAGTGCTGCCGTTGAGCTTTGGCCAGGGGCAGAACTGGATGCCTCTCTCGGGCCTGGATCGCGTCCAGCGAGATTTCAGGTGGCAAAGCTGCAGCAACCAAAGCAGTGAGTGCACAGTGGCCACTGCTTGGGGCTATGCGGGCACCGGCGTGTCGGGCTGCCAGAGCGGGGAATCAGCTGCTGCCAGAATGAGATCCTGCCTTAATGCTTGGACGCCTTGGAGCCCATCTGGTTCCACGGGCAAGGGAGCACTTGGGAGCCATTGCCCTGAGTGACCCAGCTTGCTGCCCTGCCGGAGGGCTCTGCAGCAATGCTCCCTGCTGAAGGGGCCGGGCTCCACATCGGTGCAGTCTGTGCCAGCAGACCCTCACCTGTCACCTGGCAGAGGCAGGCTGAGCCATCAGCCGAGGGCACGCGGCTTGTCCTGCTGCTGGGAGGTTTCTGGGGCTCGTAGCCATGAGACGTCTTCCCACGTGGGTGGAGGCAGTGGGGCCCGGCACGGCACTGGCCACCGGTGCGTGTGCCTGGCAGCTCTGGCGAGGCCAGTGGTGCTCGCCAGCACCTTGCGGGTGCTGCAACGCTCTTGTTCTCATTTTTGGTGCTGGCCAGGGACAACAGTGTCCTCATACCTGCCTTCCAGTGCCCCGCGAACAGAGCACAGTTCACGTGTTTTCGTTAAATCCCTTGAAATATCCCCGCGCTGCAGCGTCTGCCGAAGGAGACCTGCGCAGGCCGGGCACCACCTGCCCTCCGTGGCGGCAGCCCGTCTGCTCTGCGGTCTTACTCCCTTCTGGGACCGTGGGCTGGGGCAGTGGGTCACTCGACTTCCATACCTGCCGCCACCGGCACGGCAGGTCCAGGCCCGCGGCCGGGGCTCTCCGGCAGAGACCGACTCACAAGTTCTCCCCACCCCCCGGCTCACCCCAGCTGCCTGTAGCAGACATGGGTGAGAGGTGCCGCGCCTGGAGCTGCGGTTCTGCCGCTGTGACGGAGCTGCTGCAGCGGGAGCAGCTGGTGGACTGGAACAGCCACCCGCACCGCTCCCACGCCAGCTCCCGCCCGAGCTCTGCAAGTTCAGCTCCAGGCCAGGGCTGAGGCTTTCGCTTGGAAGCCACAAGTAGTGAAAACCATCCGGCTGCTGTGTCCTGCACAGCCTGTGGCTGTAGCCGTGCGTCCCTCAGGCTCCTCGTGCCCATGTGCACCCGCGGGCTCGGCTCCGGGCGGGAGCGCCCAGCCCGTTACCCCGCAGCAGGGACCGTGTTCCGGAGAAAACACAGGCAGCAAATCACCTCTGCAGCCCCTCAGTCCCCAGAGCTGCAGCGTGTCACAGCCACCCCATGCCCCTCCCCAGGCATCCCACCATCACACGAACAATCTAACAGAAGTGCCAACGTCCAATGTGTGGAAAGACTTGCCAAAGAGCTGGAGGTTACGTCACACAGGATCTCACCCTGACACCAGCTGCCCACAGAGCGGCTGTTGGGGGCCAGCACAAGGAGGGCCTTTGTTCACGTTATCAGCACATCTGGGCTCGCTCTAACCGACAGAGAGGGCCGACACCTGCTCCGAGCCGCTCTTGCGCTGCCCTTCAGTCCCCACGCCGCAGGGAGGGCCACGGGTGCACAGCCGGGCACAGCTCACGGCCGGGGGCAGCACCAGCGACACGCCAGCCACACGCCAGCTCCAGCTCCTCACCGGGGCGGGCAGGCATCTCCTACCGGCTGAGGCTGCTTCATTTCAGCCCTTGCACTTTCTCCCAGTTTCCGAGTCACGTCATTTCCTTTAGCAGCAGCTTTCCCGGGACCACGAGGAAGGGGCCTGTGCTGCGAGCTCAGCGGGTTCCCTCCTGCATTCAGAGCTCTCGTTTACCGCCGCGAGTCTTGGAGCAGGGCTGAGCCGCTGCCTCTACAGCTTCTCCAGCACCATGGAGTCTGTAAAGAGCTTTTCCTGGCTATGCTTTTCTTATCCTTAGCACAAACATGCCACGGGCTCTGCAAACATCCGCAGGCTCTTATCGCACATCACCTCTCCTGGATTCTGCTCTCCCTCCCATCGCCTCCCTCGTTCTGACTGGCAGGAATCTCACTTCGTGTTGGCAGCCGGCGCGGGCGCACCGCAGGCAGGCCAAGGCTCAGAACCCCCTGGCTCCTCAGCCAGCAGGAGACCCCCCAGTTTTTGCCTCCCCAGCCCCTCCTCGTCCCTCATGCTGCAGGCCACGCAGAACAGCGAGCAGCAGGGGACAGATCCCAGTAACAAACACTGCCGCGGGGGCCTCTGGCCTCGTCTCCTCTGGTTAGGACTGTCCCAGGTCCCCTGTTTCACAACCCAGCAAACTCAGGGACTCAGGTCTTCTCCCACCCCAGGTGTTTGCAGAAATCCCCTGTGGAACCAAAGTTCTGCCATGTCCTGCCAAAGACCCAGCAGCTCCAGGACAGAATCAGAGAGGACAGCAGACGGTCAGTTCAAAGATTTTATTTAACTGTCATAAAAGGAGAAGCAGACGATGATTCCAACCTGTTAACCTGGGCCTAGGATTTACAGACAATACGCACCAAATCAAATTAACAAAAATCTCTCTAGGGGCAGGGCAAGGGAGAGTTAGAGGCAAAGACGTAGCTATGAGAAAGCCACATGTACTTGGTCCCAGTTCTAATACAACCTCAACGTGGCAGGATCCGAATAAGAGGGCTGCGGAGCTGGAGTGTGCCTGCCCAGCCCTCGGGGGTTCCTGGGCCCCAGAGGGCTCCTTCGCCGTGTCAGCGCAGCGCGGGTGCAGGCTGGCGTGCTGCGGGTCTGCTGCGGCACGGCGGGAGCCGAGTGTCAAGGCAATAAATACTGACAGGCCAGGCACGGATTTTAAAGGCAGAACAGATACATAAGGCATTAACCGCTTCTGAACGCTTGTCCGTGGCAAGCTCTTTGTTGATCGCATCAGGAGAGCAGCTGCAGAAACAGACTGGTCCGTCCTCAGCCCAAAACAGCCAGGAGGGCAGGTGCTGTCCTGGAATTTCAGTGCTTTGCAGCAACCTCGGCTGCAATAAGTGTGAGGTGACGGCAACACTGGTGACTCCCGCACCCGCCTGCTTTGCGACCCTCTCCATGCCTCAGAGGCGCTGAGGCCGCCAGAGAGTTCGGAGCTGTGCCGACAGGGCAGCTCTCTGGACACCGGGAGGGGCTGCCAGGCGTTGCCCAGGATGTCACACCACCCTCCCCTCTGGAGACGTTCTGCCTCGGGTGAAGAACGGACCAGCAGCAAAGCGGGAAGTTGTGAATCTTTCCTAATAACCCATGAGGGGCGTGACCACGATGAGTGCCGTGCCAACGAACAGGGGGAGGGTGGGTGGCATTTAAAAAGTGTAACGAGGGCAGGGCCCCCTCCCTAGAGGATACGTGTTACACATTAAGGCATCATGGTTACAGGGAACATCCACAAATGAAGCTGCCAGCGTTCCCAGGACGCTGATGGGGTGGAAGGGGCAGGCTGGACACGATTTTAGCCAACAAACAGATTCAATAGCTGCCTGGCATCAAAGTTCTTCAGCTACTGGGAGGCAGTAGCTACCCTGAGCTGTGCACAGGAAAGCCAAGCACAGGATCCTACACAGAACATAGGAGTCTCTCCCCTTCAGCACCCACCCAAACGAAGGAAGGTGAGAAGCACCAAAGGGCCCGGTGAGGGAGCAAGTGCCCCCACCTCTGCGCTGGGACAGCACAGCCCGGGGATGGGCAGCTGAAGACCAGATGCAGACAGCACGGTTCGGTCAATGCACTCAGTGATTCTCTGGGGAGGGGGCACGTTACAAAACTGAGCTCTCTGGTCAAATTATAACAGGGGGCGAAAGGTAAGAGGGTTCCAATGTCAGCACTTTGGTACAGGGGGGGATTTCTACGGTAGCCACTGTCTGATTCACGCTCTCTGGGGTTTGGCCTTGGGAAGGGCTAGTCCTTCCAATCCTTCTTGATGGTCAGGTTCCACTCCCAGGACAGGTGGTCAGTCTTATCATCATCTGTGAACTTGGATTTGATGTTGTAGCTGCCCCGGGCCAGCATGCCCTTAGGGGCTTCTTCCATGGGGGTCAGAAACTCGTACTCCTCTGCTCGGGGGCCGTAGCTCCCAACCATGTATTCGGTCTTGTCAACTAGAAGGAGAGAGAGAGGTGTACGGAGGCTGCTGAAGAGCCTCCCCTGGATTTGGGGCAAGGCTAAAGCAAATGAAAGGTCTGTTACTGCTGCAACAATCCACCGAGGAGCTGTGAGAAAGAGAACGTCACCCACTGTAACAGCTCTGTTCACTCCAGGGGCGGCTCCGGGCAGGGAGCAGTCCCCCCGCACCGGCACCGCTGTCAGCAGGGATCTGTGCACCGCCACGCTCCGGCAGGGATTACATGCCAAGCCCAGGGGTGCTGGCGCAGCCAGGACCGCAGGTGGCCACCCTGCAGCCTTCATGTGTCGCCACGGGCGCAGCGGCACAGACACAACTGAGGACTGTCTCCCCGCGCTGAGCCGTGGGGGGCAGCGGGCGAGCCCCCACCCCCACAGTGGAAGGAGCAGAAGCCCTCGCACAACGCAGCGCCCGAGTCACAAAGAAGCACTTACTTTTCACGCCTTTCCGGAACGTGTGCTGAATGTACTTCAACCCTGACACGATCTCCCTGTTAACCTGCAGAGAGACAAGCAAGGACTGTAGAAGCCATCTCCCAGCCACCCTGCCCAGCCCACCCACAGCAGGAGACAACTTCCTCCCCGACACGGCTTTTCAGGGCTCGGGCACCTCCTGTGCCGCTGTTCCACTCATGCTTCAGTTTTCAGATCTCAGTTCTTACCCTAAAGGAGATTTTTATCCGGTATTCCACACCCTCCTTCAGCACAAACGCTTGCTTCTTGTAGCTCTCCAGGTCACCTACAGAGAAGGGAGAGGGCTGCTCAGAGTCCCTTTGTGTTGTGCTCTGGGCCAAAGTCAAGTTGCAAGAGGAGACCAGGACAGTGTCTGCAGTAGCAGGGGATGACCCCGACTGCCTGGACAGCACGCAGGTCCTACTTTCGGTTGTGCACAACAGGACCCTCTGGGCTGCGCTGCCCAGGCCACCCGAGGCAGGCAAGCGATGCCCTGCGAGAGGACGCAGCAGCAGCAACGCTGTTGACTCAAGAACGTTCCTTCGCAGACTCTTGCTCCGAGGCCGCCACCATCTCGAAGCTGCTGTCAGCGCCACCACGCAGCCGGAGGACAGCTGGCTCCCCCGCCCGGCAGCTCGCCCCGCTGGGAGCTGGAGCAGAAAGGCCGGCTGCTGCGCCGGGGCACACAGCCGTGGGGCTTGGGGCGCAGGGCCCAGGCAGCTGATGCCAGCCTCAGCATGGGGGCACTCCTGAGGCAGGAGCCTTGCCCACCAGGCCAGCCGTGCTCCTGCGGGGCCCCCTGCCCAGCTCCGGGCCAAGGCAGCTTTGCCCGGCAAGAGGGGCTGACCCCTGCCCTCACTCACCTGTCAGGTCCAGCTCCAGAGGGCCAGGAGCAGTGGCGCAGACCAGGGTCAGTTTGGTCACCACCACATTTGGAGCATTGGGATCTAAAAGAGAAGCGGAAAGGCTGCTCAACACCCGTCCCTAACACCAACCAGCACAACTCCTTTTCCTTCCAGGGCACCTCTTGAGAGAGCAAGAAAACCGGTGAGAACACCCGCCTGGGTGAAGGTCAGGGCTCCCCGCTGCGTTAGGCCCAGCCCACATTCTCCCCACGAGCATCCCCCTCCAAAGGCCGCCCCCCAGCCCCCATGCCTCGTGCCAAGGGCCAGAGATCAGCACAGGGGAGCGCAGACACGTGCCTTTATGCTCCTGGCTGTGCTCCTGCCGAAGTGCAAAGAGCTGGGAGGAGAAGAGCTCCCGGAGGGAGCAGGGATGAGACCAGAGGTGACCGACGGAGCCCTGGCTTGAGCAAGGCACAGCCACGTCCTGGGGCTCACCTGCAGTCACAGTGACGGCACCAAGCAGCGCCTCCTTGTACTTGCGCAGGCTCTCATCATCCTTGTCCAGCTCCTGGATCTCCTGGATGCTCTTCTGGGCAGGTGGCTTATAGTTGACAGAGTGCTCATCCTCCTCGTTTTCAGCCGCGATCTGGGCCAGCTGCTCCGCCGTCGGCTCCTGCTCTGCCATCCTCCCGCACGCACGTCACACTGCAGTGGGAGGGGAAGTGTCACTGCACCTACCCACCCCCGCAGCGCAGGCTCCTTCCCAGCAGCACCAACCAGGCTTCCCCGGGATGGGCAGCTTCCCTGGAGAGACTGGCATGGCTCTCAGGGTGTCCTGGAGGTACGGAGGCAACTGGTGTTTCTTGGTATTAAAGCTTGACTCAGATTTAACACCAGGTGAAGGTGGGGGGACGATGTGACACTTTGGGGTTATCACCAGGGCTTTGGCCCTGGGTGGCACCAGCGTGTCTGTGTAGGGGAGCTTTTCCGCTGGACCTTCACACTCACAGCTCCCACCCACCGCCATGCTGACCCCTACACTTCACAGCTGGCCCTTCTCCATGGCATTCCCCAGTACCCTGGCACTGAACATTGTGGAAACTGGTATTCAAAAGGCCATTTAATCTCATGTGACACATGAACAACCCATCAGATTTCACCCTGGAATCTGTGTATCAAACTCAACCACTTCCTTTGTGCTCCTGTCCAAAAAACTCTCCAGCCTTGAGGACTCCCAGAAGCCCTGAGCAAACACTCAAGCATCTACCGCTTGATCCCCTTATCGCAGTCCTTAATCTCGCCCCCAGGCTACATTCCACCTCCCAAGCACTACAGGTCCTTCTCTCCATAGGCTGCAGAACTGCTGGACGTTCCTTCTAAGACACCAGCAGCTGTCAGGAAGCGAGGAACTCTCAGTGAGAGGTTTAAAGAACTGAATTCCCACGTCACCGACTTCTGTTGACTCCCAAACTCTCTGTGATGGAGCCCTCTTTGAAAGCGTGAATACAACAGGCAGACGTGCCCACAGCAGACCAACAGCGCCCACAGGCACATCCCCGACAGTAACGGGTCCCCTTCCATGGCGTCACCATCCACTGGCATGTGCCGCCGTCCGATGCTTGGACCAAGCAGACAGAACTTCTGACAAATGGCCCGATTGGGCCCTGCAAGCGACAGGCTGCAGGGGCCGCCAGGCGGCCTCTCCCCGAGCACCACGGCTGGCCACAGCCCATGCTGTGGACCCTGCACACCGCAGCTCCCGACAGCAGGGCCAGGCCTGACGATCGCTGTGCTCTGTGCAGGAACGGCCCGGCGCTCGTTCAGCAGCGCTGACTCCCAGCAGTTGAAATGGCGGCAGCCGACCTCCTGTCCTGAGCAGGTCAGAACCACCTTCGTTTGGTCTCGCCCAAGCATGGAGCTACCATGCACTGATCACCGCCCTCCAGATGTAACAGGCAGGGCCACGCTTCCCTCCCACACATCACCAGCACCCAACCTTCATCAGCACCGTTAGAGCAACCCCTCCTACAAACAGACATTCAGCAATAACCATGCCGAGGGCACGGGAAAAAAAAAACCAAACAAACAAACCCCAACCAAAAAACCAAATCCCCAGCTCTTCAGCTGTGTTCCTGGGCCTCTGGCCTCAATCCTGCCACCCAGAGCTAAAGAAACAACCACGCACCCACATGGGTTAACAAAAGACCAGCCCGTTCTCACGGGGTCCCTAAACCGATGGAAGTCACCGGAGAGCGAAAACGGCTCTTCAGGCCCACACCAAGCACCGTTCCCAGCAGCAGCTCAGGCCAGGCCGGGGTCCAGCTCTCTGAGGAAGCCCTGGAGAAACACTTCACCCCTCCCAAGAGGCCTCCCCAGGAGCGGCAGCCAGAACGACTCCTCTGACCAGGCTGTGCCAAAGCCGCTGCTGCAGCACTCCCGAGAGGAGCAGACTCACGGCCCCAGCCGGAGACGAGGGTCGACAGGCACCCTGCGACAGAGCCGGCGGGGCCGGGCTGCAGCTGGCCACTCCTCCCGCACTGAGGGCTCCATTTCGTCACCACGGGTCACGGTGCCTCGGCTACTTCTGCAAACACGCAGCCAGAGAGGAAGGAGACTCCTAATCACTTTGAAACTTTTATGAGGGCCTCGCCCTCGCCCTTCAGACTTCTCAGACAAAGCGTTTGCTACAGCTCAGGACTAGTAAACCAGGGCTCGCCCGGGTGTAGAAAGACCAGCCGTGACGATCGCACGTGCACTGCCAGGGGAGGAGGGAGCCGCACCGGCGTACCCTGCCTGCGCTGGGCCGAGACCTCCAGCCAGCAGGCGCCAACACGCAGAGGAGAGGGGACCCACGGCGTCATCCTTCCAAGGGCTCAGCGCCCGACAGAAGCCCTCCCACTCCGCTGCTGACCTGCGGCCGGGCATGGGCGCCCAACAGAAGCCCTCCCACTCCGCTGCTGACCTGCAGCCAGGCGTGGGTGCCTTCGGGAGCGCCTCACCTCGCGCCTCGGGCCTGGCTCTGAGGCACCTGGAAGGACATTCCTCTTGGGCACCTTTTGGCGCTCAGAAGGTACTTGGGTGCCCAGCTCGGCACCTCTGCATGGCAGCTCTCCGGCTGTCAAGGCTCAGCTGAGTCACAGGACGCTGGAGCTGGTGCCTCCGTGGCTCCTGGGCAGCCGGCTGCTCCGCCAGACAGCAGGACCTGCTGTGAACCGCCTGGCAGGGACAGGGAACCCAGCGGGCAAGCAAACCATGGGAGGCGGGCTCCTCGGCCACGGAGAGGCATCCAGGGGAACGGCCCCGGGCTCTTCTCAGATCCTTGTGGATCGCAGAAGCCTGCACTTGGGCGCATCGCCTCCCACCTGGGAAGTCGCACTCGGCCGCCTCCACCGTCTCCTCCAGTCCGCAGCTCCTCCCGAACTCCCTCAGCTTTAAGTGCAGGACCGAGGAGCTGGCGGCAGCGAAGGCAAGAGCCCCACCTTCTGCCAGGCAGAAAAACCGCCGGGAACATCACCCGGTTCGTTTTCAGGCAGACGGCGGTAAACAGCGACTTCTTCACACCTCAGGGACCCCAGGGCACTGGCGAAAGCAGAGCTAGGCAGAGTCTCCCTGGACGAGCTAACTGCCTTCGGATGTCCGTCAGGCCACGGCGTGGCCGCGGACACGCAGCGGTGCCAATTCCAGCCGTCCCCACCCTTCCTCCTTCCCCTGCGGCGCACGGGAAGCTTGTGCAGCCACAGGCAAACCCGGCTGGAGTGGGATCCGCTCAACCATTTCTGCAGGCTCTTTTCCAGCCAGACCAGTTCGCTGACCCAGTTCACACGCTGCAGGGACGGAGCCAGGACTGCTCAAACCAGCGCCAATGCACCGTTGCTCCGCTGCTGCAACGGCAGCTCGGGAGGCGGGATCGAGAACGACCCGGGCTGGGACGGTTCCTAGGGCAGGGGCAGGGAAGGGGAGGAGGAACTGATGGCTCAGGGAGACCTCCCGAGGCCGAGCGCTGCCCTCGGACACCACCTGGGGATTCAGAGGGAAGGGGACGAGCAGGTAACGCCGCTGCACCTATTGCTCTGTGAGAGCACCCCTGGGAGCTCTCATCTTGCCTGATCCCCACCACCAGCTCAGCACTCTGGGGGCAAAGGACCCTGGAAACAGCCTGCTGCCATTCAGGGGCTCAGCAGCTCGGAGATGGAGTGTTTCATTGGGTTTTTTTTTGCTCGTGACATCACCCTGGACAGCAGTTCACCTATGAGGCGTTCGCTGTCAAGAGCAAACCCAAAGGTGTGAGCAGTTCCATACGCTCACAGCTTCAGGAGTTTAAAAATTCTCGCAGTCCCGCACCCAGGATGCAAAGAAGCTACGTGGGCAAACAGGCTGCAGCCACCTTCCACACGGTGACACGGACACTGCCGAGAGCATGACCCATCCGCCTGCATCGCTGCTCGTCCCGTGGTGGAATGTGACGATGAAACCTCTGCGCAGCAGCTGCGGGACAAGAACACCCGCACTGGAAGAACACTGGGACAAACCAGGGCAACAAGATCCCAACCCCCCAAGGCCACAATTCAGCTGCTTGGCGCAACTGGGAGCTCTTGGCTTAAGAAAAGGAAGTTCTGACTTTGGGACTTGCTGCCAAGGGCCTGTGGAGCCAGGGCAGGCGTCCGGGAAGGGATGGGGAGAACCCGCAGCTCCCGCGGAGCCAGGCTGCCGGCCCGCACGCTGCCCCAGCGGCTTTAAGGCGCACCCTGCCTTCGGCGAAGTGAGGGGGGGTGAAACGGGCTCTTCAATTACTGTGATGCGGAAGGACACCGACCCTAAGGAAGCTGCTCCCGAGCTCCCCGGTTCGCAGATATAAACCACTTACGGGAAGCCCGTTCGGGTCGAACGGGAACGCTCGCACCTCCCAACGCCCCGCAGCCCAGGCAAGGACAGAACCCGAGGAGAGGCCTCGGAGCGGCCCCGGCTCCTCCGGGGAGCAGGAGCGGGCCAGAACCGCCCGCGTTCCGCCCTAACCGGGGGCCTCGTGCCCCGGGAGCTCCGCTCCGCGACGGCGGCTCTCCCCGGCCCCTGGAAGGCCGTGCAAGGGCACTCGGGGCCCCGCTCCCGCGCCTCGGCCCTTCCCGCGGCCCGTCCAGGCGCCGGCGGGGCGGAGGCGCGGCTCCGCCGCCCGCCCGGAGCCCCCCCCCCCGCCCCAGTCCCTGGGCCTCGCCGCCCCCGGGCAGCCGCCCGCCGCCGCGGCCCGGCCCCGCCGCTCCCCCGCCCCGCCGCGGCCCGGCCCCGCCCTACCGGCCCTGCTCGCTCTCCGCGCTGCGGTGACAACGCCGCCGGGATCCGCCCAGCCGCCCGCGCGCCCCCGCACTTCCGGGACACGCCCGTCACTTCCCGTTATACAAGGCTGAGCCCCCCGCGCCTCACTTCCGGCCGCGGCTCGGCGCGCTGATTGGCCCAGGGGATAAGCGCGCGCGACGGCGCGACGGACGATAGAGTCGGGGCGGCGGGGCAGAGCGCCGCGGGGCGGGGCCGGGGGCGGGGCCGGAGCAGGGTCCACAGCTCTAGACACGGTTCTATTTTATTACGGCGAAGGTGAAAAAGCCACCTCGGCCCAACAGGCAACCAGTAAAATTTATCCCAAAAATAACTCGGTACAAAACAGGTCTGCTTCGGAATTAAAAAAAACCTTTACAGGAGTTAAAACCTATCCCGGAACGAAAAGTAAAACAAATCCCATCCACGGTGTCCGTCGCCGCAGCCGCAGCCCCGCCGGGGAGCGGGGGCCAAATCGGAGTCCTTCCCTGCGCCCGCCGCCACTTTAGCTGGTGTCCATCTGCAAGAGAGGGAGAGGAGCCGTCACCCCGCGGCACCCCCCGGCCCCGCCGAACCACCGCGACGCCCCGGGTTCAAGCCCCAGCCCAGGAGCACCCGGCAGTGCCGGGGCGCGGCCAACCCCCCCTGCACCCCAGCCGTCTCTGCAAGGCAACGCCTCACCAGCCCCAGTGCCACGGGCTGCTCCCAAACACCGGAGGGTCCCATGCACGTTTCCTCCAGAATCCCGCCCACCCCACGCCTGCCGCACTCCCGCCGGCCCCACTCCGACGACGGGGACTCCACTGTCACCATGCACACGGGACCTTGGCTCCCTGTCGAGGTTCCAACCTGTCTGCGGCAGAGACGTGAGCCTGCTCCGAGGGCGGCCAACAATGCACATGGCTTCCGCCCTCGGCACCACTGACCTGTCCCCCATCACCACTCCATGGGGCTATTTGGGGGGTTTTCTTTTTGGTTTTGCACTCACCAGCCCTCTGTCCCTGTGGGTTTGTTACACTCCCCACAGCTGCTACAGCTGCCCAAAGGGCCGTTTCCCGGCTGCCAGCAACAGCAGCCGACAGGGCGCCCCACACCAGGGCAGCGCTCAGCCTCAGCGCAAGGCGGCTTTACCCGGCACCCCGCTGACAATACGGTGCGGGGGAGCTGCGGGCAGCGCCCCCAGCACTTACCCTGGCATTGTAAGCATCCAGCTGTGCATCTAGTTCCTCTGCGGAGAGCTGCTGTTTGGAAGTTCTTCCAGCTCCTCTGCCTCTCCCTCTGTTCCCACCGCGAGTACCTCGCCTGTTGCCTCCTCCACCACCGAACCCTCCCGAACCGCCACGGTTCCTGGTCATGCCACCTCTGTTTACACTGCGATTTTGAAAGAGCAACGGGCTTAGTGAGCTCCGGTTCCCCGGGGCAGGCACCAGACGTCTGCTGACCGGGACGTGGATCCACACTTCCCACGTGGAGGGGCCAGGCACGCCCCCGCCCCCCGGCATCTCACCTCTGTGCTGGTCTCCTCTGTGTGTCAATCTGTGACGTGACCAGCTGGATGTTCATGGGGCGCCCTGGAGGGAGAGCAGCCCGTGAGCCTGCCGCCGGGACACGGACTCCCTGGCCGGCAACAGGCGCCAGGAGGCGGCCGCACGGACTCACCATCCAGGGGGACCCCGTTGTACTGCTTCATGGCCTTCAGGGCGTCTGCCTTCCTCTCAAAGTGCACGTCCGCCGTCCCCAGGCTGCGGCCGGACCTGTCGTAGTGCACGGCTGCCTTCTTCAGGGTCCCGAACTCGGCGAAGAGCTCCTGCAGGGGGAAGCGCGCATCCACCTGTCAGCGCCACCAACGCCGCGTGGCCAAGGGGCGGCACGGGCGGCCCCCGCACCACCGCAGGCGCTTCTGGAAACGTCATCGACACCCAGAATAAGCACCGACAAGAGGGGGTAGCACGAGCCCGCAGCAGGGTTTCAGGGAGCCGGCGCAGCCAAGTACGATTTCACATCCACCACTCACAGGGCGCACGTTTACGGCCAGCAAAGCGCTCAGGGGACCCTGTGGGTCTCTTTGTGGTGGCCCAGTCAATGGGGCAACTATGTAAAGGTGACCCAGACCCTGATCCACTTCACAGAGGAAGGGGGAGCTGTACCAACGTGGCGATTCATGACATCATCACAGTTTCATTGTGCCGGACTTTTTTTTTTTTTTCCTTTTTCTTAAACCTTTACTAAACCAAGTGCAATTTAAAACCACAGCCCCAAAAACAGCGATCAGGGAAGTTCTCTGCTGAAGCACGTCATTTGCTGTCATGAAGGATGGAAGCGAAGGAGCCACCCATTGTGTTTCACAGGCGCTGGCTTTAAGAAGCCAACACGGACACCTCACCTCCACGGGGTTCGGCTCCACCCTGCGCCTCAAAAGCTCGACACCGACTGCGGGGCTGCCCGGCACTGAAGGGACAGGCCGCCCCCGGCAGCATCCGCTGCAGAGCCTGAGCACCAGGCAGCTGCCCGCTGCGGGACTGCCCCGGCGCCCGGCGGAGCGTCCTGCCTGCGCCCCCACACCTGAGCAGGCGGCACCTCCGGAGGGCTGTGGGCCAGCTCCTGCCCTCATTCGTCCACCGGAGGTGAACGGTCCACGGCGCTCGGAGAAGCTTTCTGGAACAGAGACCACCACTGGTAAGCAGTGCTCAGCCCCTCCCCCAGGCCACCTTCTCCATGCACTGCTGCAGAGAACACAGGTCCCTCCCGGGTGACACTGCGAGCTCCTAACAGCCCTTCGCGGTGCGCTGGTTCCTGCGGCCCCGCTGGCTCCCGCTGCCCCGCACCCCGTTAACGAGCCCATTAGCATCGGAACAAAGAGAGCAGCCGCCACACCCGAGGCAGCGCTGAACAGGGCGGGTAGGGAGGAACTTGTGCGGGGCCACCGAGTCAGCTTTGCTGCTGAATGAACCGCGAACAGCAGCTTGTCCAGCCTCAGCCCGAGCCAGCGGCGGAAAAGGCGACTCTCAAGTGCCCCAGAGAGCGCGGGAGCTGGCAGGACCGAGTGACTTCCCGGAGCCATGTTTGACACATCAAGCCCTGACTACAACAAAGAAACTTATTTAAACTAAATCTGAATTTAGGTGAGGAAAAGAGGCGGTTTGAAGCCAGTTACCCAGTAATGGTGACCTGAAAAAGCTCCCTGCCAGCTCCCCAGGCACAGCCCGACCAGCACGTGGAGTGACCGGCATGAATGAACTGAGGCCGAAGCACAGCGCAGTTGTTGGGGGTTCCCTGGCGATGAGGCGAGCACCAGGAGCCAGTTGAAAAGGAAGAGGCCCCTGGTGGGGCCGCGCCCGGTGCCTGCAAACGTTATATCTGCCCAACTCACCACCCACTCGTGCCTGTGCCCCCACGGCCCGGTGGGCTCCTACCCAAGGCACGGCTGGAACAGGGGCACAACCTGACAGAGAACTGGGCTACAAGACTCCGCACAGCAGGTGTCACCGGCGCTGCGGCACAGGACAGCGTGCTCCCCCCCGGAGACGCGCTCCCGGTCACCCCGACCGAGGCGCCCGCAGGAACACCACGCTGCCCGGCAGAACGCAACTCCAACGAACTGCCCCAACGGGCCCCCCAAAACAGAGCACGCAGGCGCACACGCAGCGCCTTACAGAACGCCTGCAGCTGTGCACACCTCGAGTTTACAGCGTCCACAGCAAATCCTGCAGCCGCAGCCGGGCCCAGCCCCGCAGCAGCGTTTCCCCACGCACGACGGGATCCGCCACTGCACCGCTGGAGGCGGTGGCTTTCCCGAGCGGCCCCCGCCCCTCGGGCGCAACAGAACCGCTGCAAAACGGGCACTCCCGGCACAAACCCCGTCCCCAGCGCCCAGCTAAGTCACCGGGGGGGGGGGGGGGGGCGCGGGGGCAGCAGGACTTGCGGAGCTCCTGCGGGCGCCCAGCGCGCCCGATCCCGACGCGATGAATGAAACCCCCCGCGAACGCCCCCCGCGCACCCGGCGGGGCCGCCCCCGAGCCCCTACCTGGATGTCCGCATCCGAGACGCCGAAGTCCAGGTTCGAGACGAGCAGCTTCCCGCCGGTCTCCACGCCGGCCCCCGCCCCGAAGCCGCTGTCGAACAGGTCGTGCTGCCACTTCTCGGGGAGCTGCTTCGGCTGCAACGAGACCGGGACCTCACTGACCGGCGCACGGGCACCGCCGGCCACAGGCCGCCTCCAGCCACGCTGCCCGCCCCACCGGGAGCGGACAAAGGGCCGCCAAGCCGGCCCGCCCCCCGCGCGGCCCCGCCGCCCCATCCCGCCGCCGCCTCATCCCGCCGCGCCGAAGGGCCGGCCCAGCCCCAGCCCCGGCCCCGGTCCCGGTCCCGGTCCCGGTCCCCCGCGCGGCCGAGCCCCGCGGGCGGCCGCGCTCCCCGCCCGCCCCCGCCGCGCTCCGTACCCGGCTGTAGGGCGCGGGCCGGTTCCTGCCGCCGCCCCGGGCCATCACCGGCCTGTTCCGCACGGGGCCGCCGCCTCCCGCCCGCCCGGCTCCCACGCCGCCCCGACCGGGCCCGCCCCCGCGGGTGGCGCCGCCGCGGCCCCGGCCGCCCCGGCCGCCGCCTCGGCCGGCCCCCCGCTGGCTCCGGTTGAGCTTAATGATATCGTCCAGGGACATGTCCATCTTGTCGGCCATGATGGCGGCTCCACTCCGGGGCCTGCACTTCCGGCCGCGCTGCGCCGACGCCGGAAGCGGAAGAGGCGTGGCCGGCGGTGAAGGCGCGGCGGCCGCGCGCGCTTGTGCGCGGGGCCTTGTGGGGCGGGGCGGGACTTCCGGCGGGACGGGGCGATGCGGGTGCGGGTGCGGAGCTGGCACGGCGTCGCCTCGTGGCTGTGGGTGGCCAACGACGAGAACTGCGGGATCTGCCGGATGGCCTTCAACGGCTGCTGCCCCGACTGTGAGTGCGCCGGGCGGCGGGCGGGCGGCCCCGCAGGGCTGGGCCGGGCCGGGCCGGGCCGGGCCTGATGGGATGTCCGTGCCGCAGGCAAGGTGCCCGGCGACGACTGCCCGCTGGTGTGGGGGCAGTGCTCGCACTGCTTCCACATGCACTGCATCCTCAAGTGGCTGAACTCGCAGCAGGTCCAGCAGCACTGCCCCATGTGCCGCCAGGAGTGGAAGTTCAAGGAGTGACCCCGGCGGCGGGGGGGGCCGGGGCCGCTCCCCGCTTCCCGCCGCCGCCGGCCGGGCCGCCCTCAATAAACGTGCGGCCGCCCCTCGGCCCTCTGGTGTCCTTCTGCGCTCGGGGTCGGTGCTCGGGGCGGGGGGGGAGGGGAGGGCGGGGGGACCGGGAAACGGCTCCGCCGGGCGCGGGAGGGTCGGTGATGGGATGCGCCCCGAGCAGCTCCTTCCCCGCGGGCTCCACCGCCGCGGGAGGGCGGGGCAGGGGCGGGCGAGGCGGGCCCCCCGCCCGGCTATAAAGAAGGCGGCGGCCCCGGAGCGCTGCGTCCCGCCGGCACCATGCGCGCTGCCCGCTGGCTGGCGCTGGAGATGCTCTGCCTCTGCCGCCCCGCCGAGCCCTGGTACTAGCAGGCGGCCGGGCCCTGCCACTACTCGGTGGGCAGAGCCTCGGGGCTGCTCTCCGGTCTCCGCCACTCGCCCGCCGCTCCGACACCGACAGCACCGCCGAGTCCGGCCCCGGCGTGCTGCTGCCCGGCTCGGCTCTCCCACCCACCCGGCTCCGTGCCGCGGTGAGTACCGGGGCCGCTCCGGGCTCTCGGGGCACGGCGGGCGCTGGGCACGGTTTGTGCTGGGACCGGGCTCCCAGCCGCGGGTACCACCCCACCCCACCCCCCCCCGCGGTGCTCTGTCCGCCGGGCGCGGGGGTGCGGCGGGGGCGCCCCAGTCCCCGTTGATGGTCTCCCCGCAGGCGCTGTGCGTGACGGATGTGGCCCCCGAGCCGCGGAGCTGTCGGGTGCTGCCCAGAGCCCCCAGCGCTCTCCAGTGCAAGGCCGACGTGACCCTATCCTTGGACCCCGTGGAGTGTGCAGATGCCTGAGCCGGCAGCAGTGGCTCCGTGGCGACAATAAATGTGCTCGGGCTGGCTGCATCGCGTCTGTCCGTGCAGGGGAGGGAGGTGCTGGGGGACAGGGGGAGCCCACCCGGGACTGGGGAGCACCCCCCGCCTCCCTGAGCCCTGCAGGGCCTTGTCTGGGTCTGCCCAGGGGATGGGCTGTGCCCTGGGCAGGGAGCAGGACATTGTGCTCGGGGCTTCAGAGACATTCCGGGGGAGGGGACCGCGACAGCCTGGCTGGGAGCACCTGGGGGCAGCTGGGAGCAGGACTGGGGCCGGAGCTGAGCACGGTCCCCAGCCTGTGGCTGAGTGGGGGCCCCTGGGTCCCCAGGGAGATGGGCAGCCCCCTCCCCTGCCTCCTCATGGCTGTTGCAGCGGGGGGCCTGGTCAGCCAACCGAGCACCCGCTGCCTGCTTCCGCTCGACCTCGGCTTGGGGATCCACGGCAGCGCCGGCGTGGCTCTGACCTCGGGCCCCTGTGAGCGGCTGTTCTGCCCCTGGGGTGCTGAGGGTGCTCAGACCTCAGATGGGTACCCGGTGGAAAAAAATCACTTGCTGATCATGACGGGCAAATTGCCACCCCAAGAGCCAGCCTGACACCTGCAGTGGCTGCGGGACACGGTGTGGGGAGCCCGGCTAAGCCGCAGGAACCAATGGGGCTCTGCTGGGCGGCGAACGACCACAGCAGGGTGCTCCTGTCTGTGCATCATCCCAGCCAGGAGGGGCCCAGCTCAACCCCTGCACGGTGGGAGACCCAGGCGCAGGCACCAGGGCACCAAGGCCATGCTCTGGAAGCAGGACATGGGCTCAGTGATGAGAGTGGGGCAGCAGCAGGCCCCTAACGCCATCTGCTCCCTGACAAGCGCACCCTCCCTGCCACCGGGCATCCGGGGGGGCACCTCCTGCCCAGGGTCCAGCCCAGGAGTGCAGCACCCAGCCCCGTTGCAGTCCCAGTCCCCATGAGGGTCGCCATGCCCCTGCCTCGCCTGGCAAGAGGCTCTTGCCCTCGATGGATGCCGCGCTCTTTACGAAAGGAGACGTACTCTGCCAAGCGCTCCCAGCTGCAGCCCAGCCCCACCATGGTCCCAATGCACCGTGGCATGCCACGGCACATCGCACCACACCGGCCTTGGCAAGGCCCTTGCCGGCCCCAGGGCACAGCATGGCCCACCACACCTTGCTGGTGCCAGGGTCTTCCCAGGAAATGCACCAGGGTGGGCACCAGGGCCGCCGACCCGCAGGGGGACGCAGCCCAGCATCCCTGCCGTGGCGGGGGTCAGCACAGCACCACAGGTGCCCACCACCAAGCTCAGTCCCGTCTGCAATCCCACGGGCACCACCAGCACTCTGGCGGCTCAGGCCTGGCCAGGCAGCAGCATGGCCACGCAGGTGTCCTGGGTGAAGCCCTCCAGCCCGCAGGGGTAACGTGCCGATTCAGCACCAGCCGCGGTCCCGGTGCTGAGCTCCTGCCTGGAGCCACCGTGCGTGGGAAGTGGCTGCGGGGCCCCAGCCCTGCCCTGCGAGTGGGACCGAGGTGCTGCGAGGGGCTTGGTCCGGGCTTTGGCGAGGGCAGCAGTGGCCTATGGTGACCTGCTGGGCGGGGGGGGGTGGGGTGGGTGGGTGGAGTGTCCGCTTGCCCCCTCACCCCTTTCTGTGAAAGACTAACGGGGCCCTGAGGGACGAGCCCCAGTCCTGCTCGGGGGGGGGTGGGGGGTGGGTTCTGCACCGCAGCAGGGTCTGGGCCAAGGCTGCCAGCTCCCCTCAGCAGGGTCACGGCTGCTCTTACACGATTAAAGCACCTGCCGCAGCTGTTCAGCACATTAGTTCCCATCAGAGAACCGTCGGGCACTTGCTGCAACCTGCATTGTGACGGGGGAGCCCTCCTTGGGATAGGTGGAGGAAGCAGAGTTTTGCTCTTCTGCGCTTGGGGAGGAAAAAAAAAAAACCACACACACGCACACACACACAAAAAAAAAACAAACCACAGAAAACAAAGTCACAAATTTGAAATTCATGCCATTCCCCCCCCCCCCCGTTTTAACGCCACACTCATTTTCGCCCCCAGGACTCACGGGTTGTCAGTAAACAGACGCTTAGAAGAAGGGGCCAGAGGCACTTGGAGAAAGGAACATTATATGCAAAAGTTTTCAGAGTAAACTCAGAAATAGCTCTCAGAGGCCCCAGGGAACAGCAGCTCCACCATGCTCCAGCTGAGCAAACGAAGCTGACGTTTCCACACAAGTGAGTTACACCAGCAGGCAAGCACTCGTGCATGGTGGGTCCCGGAGGCAGCTCATCTACATACAAATACTCAGCCTGGGGTAGATGCGTCACCATGGCTGTTTGCTTTTAATGACAAACTCTTCTGCTTGTGAGCTCTGCAGCCAGTGGATCCAGGGAAGGGGCTAACAGCTTGGTGTCACGGCTGCTTTGGGGTCGAGGAGCAACTTTGCCAGCTCCAGGCAGCAGAGCTGATGTGCACCAAAGCGGCAGGGTTTTGGCAGGAGCACGCATGGGTCAGCTGAGGGCTGTGATGCAGACTAGAGCAGAGCACAGGCTCTGCCCCAGCACGATGGGGTCCCAGCGCATGTCTCCTATGCCCGATGGCTGCTCTGCCCATACCCCACAGCAGGCACAGTGCTGGCCCAAACCGCTCTCCCAGCCAGGACTCGCCTGGTTCCTCAGCCCACTCCTGCACCCCGACCACGGCCAGGACAAGGACAGGCTCAGCCCAACCTCACAGACCCTCACGGCAGCTGAGACCCCCAGCCAGCCAGCAAGGACCTCAGCTCTGTTTTCCGCTGGGGTGTAGCTGAACCAGGGCACAGCCTGCAGCATGGCTGGTTCAGTTTGGGGTGAACCCCTGACCTGCCCAACAGCAGCAGCAGCTGGTGCCTCCAGTCGGGAAGGGAAAAGCCCTGATCCTGCCTGGAGAGCTGCAGCGGAGCAGCCTCTGCACAGCAGCAGATGAGCAGCAGCAGCAAGGGCTTGCCTGGACCTGCTGGGAGGGAGGTGTCCGTTCCCCACACCCTGGGCAGTGTCTCCAGCCAGGCAGGGCTCACAGCAACAGGCTTTTCACCACAGCCACCATCCTGCTGCCACCGGCAAGGCAAGGCAGGCATTACCTGCCTAGAGAAGAAACATCTTTCTTCTCACCAAAAAAGGGCAGCAGAAGTTTGGGATCACTCCCACATGGCCCAGGGCTGCCCTTTTCTCTCCCTCAGCTGCAGAACTGCCTGCGG
Source organism: Leptosomus discolor (assembly GCF_034619465.1). Taxonomy (NCBI): domain Eukaryota; kingdom Metazoa; phylum Chordata; class Aves; order Leptosomiformes; family Leptosomidae; genus Leptosomus; species Leptosomus discolor. The sequence goes on from NC_141405.1 coordinate 5,452,919, forward strand.
AGCACAGCCCCACTGCTGGAGAAGAGCCCTTTCACAGAGCACCAGCAGCCCAGGAAGGCAGAGATTGGAGCACAATGGCTGGGAGCAGCAAGGACCAGCCAGCCCTTCCTCATCCTCCTGAGCAGGAGCATCTGGGTCTCAGCAGCAGCCTTGTGGCTGCAAGGGACAGCAGGGAGGAGCCCAGGACGAGTGGACACGTCAGGGCATTGCCTGTGCTCGATGCGGCGCAGGGATGGGACTAGCATTCCTGCCGCAGGCACCCAAGGGGCTTCAGCTACATCAGAAGAGGAGGCTCCAAGTGCTCCGGTACCTTCGGCCCGGTGCTCAGCAGGGAGCATTCCCACACAGGCAGGCGTCTTGGCTGTCACAGATGACACATTCATTACTGAAATGCCAATACATGAACACAGGCTCTGGGATGAACAGCTACGCAAATGTGACACCTGGGCTCCACGGCCAATCTGTCCCCACCGCAGCCCCTCCAGGCAGCAAGACAGACCCACCGCAGCTGCTCACAGACGTTGCTGCAGCATCACGATACACCCAGCCATCAGCAGAACCCAGGTCACCTCCTCCCTTCATACCCACCATGGTTACGCGTCCACTGAACTGCTGAGACACTCACCTTTCCAGTACAAATTCTGCTGCAATTTTAAAGTCCAGAAAGCATAAAAACCCAGAACGCAGCAGACACCCCCTTCACACAGCAGACACCCCCTTCACATAGCCTAGTCCAATTTTCTAGCAAATTCAGCCAAAACCTTCTTCCGTAGTGAGAACAAACAGCTTCTAGCCAGTGATCCCCAAACCCTGCGCCGGACAAACCCGCTGTGCCCCAGAGCTCAGGCTGGGCTGCCCACGTTCTCAAGGGCTACAGCGGCCTTGCCGCGGCTCCCATCAGAGCCCAGGGAAAAGCTGCTGTAGAAGACAGTCTCTGGCCAGGGGCCTGGCCCCTTTCTGCTGCCTGGGCTCAAGCCTCAAAGAGACCAACACACAACTCTTCAACATTTTATTAATGATCAGCAACAAAAGTTTACAACAGAGAGGACAACAGAACTGGCGTGGAAGGACCGTCCAGCACAGTGCAGGGAGCGGCCCAGGACACCCACCCAAGCACCCTGGAATGTAAGAGGCAGAAAGGGGCTCGGCCCAGCACCTGTCCTCCTCAGGCCCTGCACCTCCCCGCAGGGGCACACGTGCTGCACGTCAGCCCTCAGAAAACAGACGTGAAATTTCAGCTGATGAGGTCACTCCCTTCAGTAACGCATCAGGCACAAGGTGGACTCCGGCAGCAGCAGCAAGCAGGGCCCCAGCATGGTCTACACACAGCACCGGGTCCTGCTGCCTGGGGAGAGCCTTTGGCGAAAGCCCCCAGGGTTCCCACACCTCAAATGCCTCAACCTGCCAGGGAAACGGCAGAGCCGAGGGTCCCTGTGCAACCAGCCACATGCCCCTCTCAGCAGCTGCTGCGCCGCTGCCTGTCAGTGGGACAGAGAACACCTCGCTGGCACCAGGCGCAGCCAAGAGAGGCTTCGTCCAACTCAACCCGAAGTGGCTTTGGGTCTGGTATCAGTGCAGAGGCAGCAGCTGAGAAGAGGCAGCACGGTGAATCCCGGGGCACAGGGCCCGTCGGCACCTCCAGCAGCCAGCACACCGATGGCCCAGCATCCCTCACCGAAAGCTGCGGGTGTCCGTTCCTAGGGAGGCCGCTCTCACCAGTCTGTCCAGCCGCCCCCATTGCCGCCCAAAGGGCAGCTCTGGCACGCAGGCGCTGGTCAGGACAGCTGAACCTGGAGGGGCAGAGGGGGCCTGGGCAGCTGCTCTGTTTCCCTCCTGCTAAAAGCCAGGAATGGCAGAAGGTAAAAGCACATCAACATGTTAAAACATTAGTTATAATTAAAACTGTTGGGTTTTTTCTTTTGTCAAATCTCCTCCTGGGAAAGGGGACGGGGGCTGATTAACAGAGGAAGAACTAGGCAGCAGGATCCCGACTCATTATGTCTGCAATTAGTGCAGGAGGAGCTAAGACAGAGGAGGGTAGGACAGCACATCCTGCATGCCAGCAGCGGTGTCCCTGTTCAGGGGTCTCCTCTCCAAGAGCTGTCTGCTCCTCAAGAGGGTGAGGCTGCGGCGCTCTGCGACCCAGGCATCGGCTCTCTGCTGGCCTAGTGCTTCTCCTCTTCCAGTCTCTTCATGGCCTCCAACACAGCCAGCTCTTTTGCTTCCTTCTTCTGGTTCCTAGCTTCAAACTCCAGCCTGCACAACCACAAAATGCCATTAAATTCTCATCCACCCATATCTCTAGGTAGACTAAAAACACCCAGCGCAGGGGAGCACTGACTCCTCTTACGCTGCTTTGTTCTGAGAGCCCCTCAGAAACCCCACCGGTAACCCCCGGGCTCCTCTTCAAGAGCTTCCTGTGGCTGTTGCCATTGCTCCGAAGCCCTAGGCTCCCACACTGCTCAAATACCACCCATTTCTCCCTCTGCGGAAGACGCTGCTGTCCCATGCTTGGTCCATCCTGGGACAAACCACTTAGTGCCATAACACCAAAAGCAAAGTTAGTGCTGACCTGAGCCAAGGTCTCCAAAGGTGAAGGGCTCAGGCCTAAAAGAGTCTGCTCTGAAAGAAGCAACGTGCCTCCTTCCCCAAAGATACAGAAAGAAAATTTTATCATTAACAGAGGAGGAGGAAAAATAATAGAATGTGCTGTGAAGCACGTTCTGACACACTGGAGTTTAGCTGTTCCTTTTTCAGTACAGTCCAGCACACGCATGTGTAAGCAGCCTGCCCAGGCTATGGAAGATCAAGGACAAATTCACTGACTCTGTGCCTTTAGATGACCCCTTCTCTTCCTGTTTGATCCCATTAATTAGTCTTCAGACAAGCTGGACAGAACAGTATGTGACAGAGCTGGGAGATGAAGAAAGCCAACCTGTTCTTGATGATTCTTTGCACGATTAAATCTGTGGTGAGATTGCTGCCACTGTCCACCAGCTGGAAAATGCCACGTCTCTTCGGTTCCTGTGAACAGACACAGCAGACTCAGCTGTGAAAAACAGGCAGGACCTCTGGGTTTACAGCTCAGCAGTGAAAGCTGAGCAGAAGTCATGGCAGATCCTGTGGGCACCCGGCCAGGTATGACGCAAAATGAGCTCCTAGGAGGCAGAAAAAATAACTGCTGAAAGCAAAGCTTCACGTATACAGGAGCTGAGCAAGGCTGCCCAGGACTGGCACAGAGCAAAGATTACAGGATTTCTCACTCTGCCTTGAAGGCATCAGAAACAGGCAAAATGAAATGGTGACTAAAAGAACAGAGCTGCTGTGGATGATTTACAGGCTCCGCTCCAAGCAGCTGCCCTCAGAGGTGGATGAAAAACAGCATCACCTGCCAAGGACCTGCTTGGGCAGCACCCTCTGCAGTGCAAACTCTCAGCACAGGAACATCGACAAAGCCACGCTACACCTACCAAATGCTGACAAAGCACAGACAGCAGCAGCCAGCGGCTTACCTTGTATGGATCAGAACCATCCTTGTCTGGCACCACCTCAGTCATCCCATGACACACAAGTGTTACCTGAAGAAGGACACAAAGTCACTGACAAGGGACTTTCCCTGTCACCACACTCACTGCAGCACAGCCCGGAGATCAGCAAAGCCACCCCACCGCTCCCAGGCCTGGCAGTGCATCTAGAGCTCCCTGTAATCCTGCTGAGCACGACTGTCTCTCTTCTACAACCCTGTGTTTTCCTGCACCACTTTAGCTCCCCAAGCACATCACGCCCCAACTTCCTCATGTCCCTCTGTATGCAAAGACTCTCACCCTGAAGTGATCCAGCAGATCGGCAGTGACAGCATAGGGGGCTCCAATCACCACTTCTGACACATACTAGAAAAGAAACCAGGTAAAGAATCCAGATTTGGGGGGAAGAAAAAAAAAAAGCCACAAAAAACCCCACGCAAACCAGAGGCCAGCCTGCTTCCTAAGCAGACTTGAGCAGGTCACCTGGTTATAGAGTCAGGAACTCAAATGAGGAAACGGAAAAGCGGGTTTAGCAGCCACTGCTTGTCACAAAGCATCTTTTTGTTCCACTGAAGAATATGGTTTCTGGTAGCGTGTATATAGCAAACCCAAAAGTTAATTGTCCAAGGCACACATTTCTGGGCCTCCCTAGATTTCTCTCCCAGGAATTTCCTCCCCTGCTGCAGGGAGCAGAGTGTTTTCTACAAGAACACGGCTTTGCACAGAGCAGCATCCTGGAAGGCACCTGCCTTTTCGCTGCTGGTGGAGACGAGGCGGACGAGTTCAACAGCTCAGGTTAGCCAGGACGACAGAGGAGCCTAGTGATTCCCCGCAAGAGCACCCCAGCACCCCCAGCAGCCTGAGTGATCAGGCTTGTCTTTGCCTTCCCAGTGCACACCAAAGAACTCATGCAAGGCTGTGGGCTACGGGTGAACACCAGCCAGCTCCAGGCAATTCCTGGAGCAGCACAGAGGCACCTACCCAACAGGCACTTACCCTACAGGCCAAGACACTGAGTGTCCTTTCATGGATGTTCATGATGGGATAGTTCTTCCCTTTGTAGCGATTTACTTCCTAAGGCAAAGCACCAGGCACAATTACAAGACACACAAAGCAACCCCCTTCCCTCCCACTTTCTCCCAACATGAAAATCCCATTTTGGCCGATACCTCCCTTTCCCGTCTCCCAGAGCACAGCCCGCTTGTTTCAGAAAGAACAGGGGCCCAGTTGCTCTGTCTTTGGACAACGTCATACACAGACCTGATCGAAATGCAGCCCAGCAATGATGTAGGGTTTCTCTGCCAGCTGGTGAACCTTCTCCAGGAAATCTACATGCCCAATATCTGTAGACTCATTTAAGAAATTGAAACTAACATGGAAAATGGGGAAAGGAAGACAGAAACGGATGCGCTGAAAAATCACAGCAGGAGACAGGAGTCCCAGGGATTTTATTTCTGCATTATTCATTGCCTGTGTCCTAAGAACAGTTGCCTCCTCCCTCCTCAGGCTCCACAGGTACTGGGTAAAAGCCAGACATCTTTTCAGGTCCACCTTACATGGACTCAACTTTGCCTCAGTCCAGAATTCCTACCTGTTTCAGGTGTTCTGGCACAACGCCTCAAAGACTGTCCCAGGGATGAAGTGCCTGCTCCAGATGCCCTGGGCAGTCACTTGGTCTATGACAGCCAGTCCTCAGGAAGGACTAGAGCGCGGTCACTAGAGTGCAGAGAGCACCCAGCTGTCTCCCTGAAATCCTCCAACAGCCACAAATCTCTAAAGAGGAGCCACAGCTCCTTTCTCAGTGACCTGTGACTAAGAACTCCTGCCTCCTCCCTCACAGGCACAACTACAGAAAAGGAAAAAAAAAAAAAGGAAAAATAAATAGAGGCAAATACCGTAGTCTGGTGTCTCCAAACTGAAAACATCAAACAAAAAGACCAACGCTACTTTCTGGACAAAACAGTCAAGGATACGGAACAGGTCGAAGGCTCCGGCCACGTAGATGATGGTGTCTCCTGGCTGCGGTTCCTTCCCCGATGCAAACTGGATGATCTTCTGAGACGTCTGCAGGAACTGCGAGACGCCAGTCCAGGGACTGTGGCCTTTTGGGCCCTGGGAAAACACACACCATACGTGTCCTTGCCAGGCTCCAGGAGGGGGCTTGGACATCACACAGAACTCAGCGGCAGGCACTCTGCCAGCCCTCATTTGCTAGCAAGGATCACAACTCAGCACCTTAGACTTTCTACATTCCTGGCACCAAGTATTTACGCCACCTCACAAAAGGCCTTTTTGCTCTGTCAAACACCGTCTACACCATCCCCTCGACAGCCAGCTAAGGAGATGCCCAGAAGCAGCCCAGGGAGGGGGACGGCAACAGGGCAGTCTCGGATTTCCAGAGGCCAGGCTGCCTAAGGGAGACCACGCACAAGGGACCCGCACTCTGCTCAAGCCCTAAGGCAGCCCACCCCTTCACCACGCCAAGCGGGGCGGGGAGCACCCCTAGCTCAGCAAGGGCCGGTGAAACCAGAGTCAGACCTTTATCCCCGCCGTGTGGCAGTTTTGGAAACAGGCACGGAGCTGCCCGCACTGCTCCAACAGACTTGAAAGGACGAAGCCAACTCAGCGAGACTGGGACAAGCCGTACATGGGACAGCATGCAGAGGGGGCTCAGCTGACAGGGGCCATGCAGGGTACCTGGTGCCCAGGTATTGTCCCCAGAGCCAAGCCCCAGGAGACAGCCATGCTGGAGCAATGGGCTCCATAAAGCCTGCTCAAAAAACCCAACACGGTGCGAAACGAAGAAGATGACTCAGCCCAGCCAGCAAGCCCCCTGTGAGTAAGAGAGCTTTAATCAAGCTGTAGGTCCACATGCTCATCAATCAGGGACAATCCAACACCCAGGGAAGACAAAGGGGCTGACAGCTCTTTAGAGGTAACCCAAGACGCGAGCTGGACACGACGGCAGAGAACCCCAGGACTGCTCTGCTACCTGAAGACCAGGCATAGAAATTCCGCAGTACAACATGCCAGCTACGTGCCTGCTACATAAACGCTTCCCAGACCTAACGCAACACCTTTAAAAACATGAGCACTAAGAGAAGCATCTGCAGAGGCTGTCCCAGGCCGGAACGGCGGGCACTGGGGTCCCAAAGGAAGCAGCAACAGCGAATTTACAAGCAAGCCAGAAAAACAGCAAAGGCTCGATGGGTGCCGCAGCTCTACAGCACCACTGAAAGACAGTTCGCTCGCTGGCCTGCGCGGCCACATCTGCCCGTTTCACTGACTGGCAGCTACTTTATGGGGCAGCAGACATTTACTGAGGTTACCACTAAATGTCGGGGAAAAAAACAATCCTGCAGCACAGGCCAGAAAGCACATTTGGAATCCTTCTCAGGCAGGACAACAACCAGACGTCCACAACCAGAACTCACATTACCTTCCCAAAGTTGTCAGTGTGCTTCCGATAGTCTAGGTCCTCATCCTGAAGGGAGATAAGAGTCAAGATGTTTAAGCACTCACATAGCTCATCCAACCAAGAACATGCTTGTGTGTGGCAGAAGGGCTGGGAAGTCCAGGCTCCAACTGCACACCGTTGATCCCTGCACTGACTGCTGACAAACTCGTTAATATCTAAATCCGAGTCGTGTCCCAGCACGAGTCAGATGAAACGTGTCCTTATCTGATCCCAGCCTGGCACCACACAGTCACGGTGGTTCTTGCCCAACCTGAAGACCTGACAGCACTGCACACCTACGTCCTGCCTCAACTACACAAGCCCCTGACAGGATGGCATCTGTCCTTCCAAAGACGCTCCGCTAGAGACAGGCTCAGATCCCTGCAGACAGCTAGGAGCACTGTGCCAGATCTTGGCATGAACTTACATATTACAGCTAAACCAATCTAACAGCTCAGCACACAAAGATCTCCCTCTGCCCCTGAACTCCTGTGGGTCCTTTGTCTTGTCCCTGCTGTTATCTGGGTGATTCTGTTCACTGGATTGCTTGTTTACCAACTCAATTCAACGCACTAACCAACAGAAAACTACTTCCTTTACTTCCCTTTGGTTAGGTTAGCTATCTACCAGGTAGCGAGCTGAGGAGACTTAAGAAAGGTCTAGTAAGAGTAGAGACAGCAGAAGGCAGAAGCATGCAGCTCAGTGGGAAGGAAGAGGACTCTCCAATCCTGGCAGCGCTCAGCTGACAGATCAATGTGGCTGCGCTATGTAGTTCCACCCCTGGAGAAAGCCGTAGGCTAGTCTGCAGCTCCTGTAACGTTCCTGAAGCCCACACCAATCACGAGGGACCAAAGCTTTTACCCGCCCCCCACCTTTCTGAAGCAGCATGGGCTGAGATCACACTGATCTCAGACAGGCTTAACCAAACATATGCAGGTTGTTTTGCCACCACCGCTCATCATCAGCTTGCCAGTTCTCCGTGCGCTTTGGAGCCAGACCCAGGAGCTCCACTGCCATTTGGGACAGCACAAGGAAAGAGATGCCACATGCCCTGGACTTCAAACTCCCACCCAAAGCCCTCTGACTCACTATGTTGCTATGGTGAGCCTTAGTCATGAGCAGCATGCGGCCAACGAGGTCAGTAGTGGATACACCTTGGGTGCGTTTGCATTCCCTGCAAGGAGACAAGCACAGGATAAAGCAGAAGCCACAGGGGCATACAACTCTCTCTTCCCACCATGACCAGAGGAACACCTGTGACACTTGACAAATCCGAACCAGGGGCCATCCTGACAAAGCCTTCCTTCTACCTCTCTTGACGTAAAGTACAGCATTCACCTGCTGAGCCTCTGCACCTTTTTCACTCCACAGCAACTGCTCGTATGTGGAAAACTTACCTCACACAGACCTCCCGATGGGGCTGACTCCCCGTGAGGCTTCAAGGCCAGAACTAGCATCTGCCAGGAACAGGAAGGCCCCGCCAGCCAGCTGCTAGCCTGCGACACTTCCCAGAAGCCAAAATGGTGACAGCAACTGAAGCTCTGACACACGTTACAGCAAAATCAAAGTGTGACCTGGAGATAGCTGCGTTTCACCTGACTTCCTTCAGAGCATGAACTCCTAGAAACTCTGCCCAAAGCAGGAGAACGTAAGCAGCAATGGGTTACCTGTATCGCCCTGCTGTCTTCACTTCCTCATAGGTATCCTTGCCATCTATCGTTAAAGTGATGTCATCTGCAGAGAGAGAAAAGCCTCAGAACTGCGCCCCGAGCCTTCCTGCACAAAAGCTGGTTCAGACGACAGCAGCTGCAGCTGAACAGGTCCAGCCCATACACCAGGCTGGAACTCCTGCCATCTGAATCCCTGTGCACCACGGGGGGCACATCCCGCATCCCATGGAAACGCCAGGGGTTTGCAAGACTACCCCATCTGTGGAGACAAGTGTATTCCTGGAAGCCAAATGCCATTAACCACCTGCTTCACTGTTTTTTAGATAGTCCAGAAAATCTGAGCCAGTTGCCCTCGCACTGAATCCAACAGCAGGCACGACCGAGTTATTGTCCAAATACCATCAGTCTCAGTGTTAAAAGCACCTTAACCTCAACTTCTCTAGGACTAGTTTTAGCTGTTGGTTCATGTTACAGCTTTTTCAGTCAATGCAACAGTCCTCCAACAGCCAGTTTGTCCCCTCGGTGATGGCACTTCTATAAGTGACATCAGGCTACCCTTCAACAGAGTTAATGCCAGTTCGTCTTTGCCACGGTTCCCAACTCACTCTACAAAACCACCTCTCACCCACTTTTAGCGATGGTATAAAACCTTCACAAGTGAAAACCTGAGCGGCTTTCATCGGGCGGAACAGCCCGTTTGCAGTGCCGGCACTGGCAGCTCCCGGGCGCGCTCTCGCACGGTGGGTGCAGGCTCGGGGAGCTGAGGAGTTCTCAAACCCCACACCCCCACTTCAGGGCGCAGGGACAGGAGGAGGGAACACGCTGCAAGCACAGCTCTGCGTGCCAGGAGAGAGGCAGAAACAATGGGTTTCCTGTCTGTCACCTTCCCGGTTAAGCTCAGCTATTTCAAAACTCACCTTTTGCTTAAACACAGCCTGGCCAAACGGCAGCACGCAGGGGCGTTGTTCAGGGAGCTCTGGATGTTGGCAGAGGGGACAAACGCAGGGAAACCGGAGCAAAGGCCATGAGCGCTCCTCTGTTGCTGTAATCCCTCACCAAGTCTAGTAAGGGGTCACGTACCCCAGACATGTTCAGGGCAGTCAATTAAGTTTACGAGGAATTTGATAATCACTCTGTCCACATGAAAAAGCGCATCTATCTTATAGAAGATTAATGGTTTGTTTACATTTAATGAAATACTTGGGCTATCGATAGCAGGTGGCTGGGATCAGATGAGGAAGAATACGTGAAATGAGTGCAAAGACCACTGCTGATTAAACTAATAAAATACCCTCCCTCTGAAGGTAGGTAGGAGGGGCTGAGGCTGAATGAACAGGAAAGCAGTCCCAGGAAGGGACAGAGTACAAAAGCAAGAATGTTTCCTCTGAACACTGGTTCTCTTCAGCAACTGCAAACTGGAAAGCGCTCATAATAAGAACTAGGTCTCTGACCACACGGTCAGCTAAGCCCTTGAACAGCTTATCAGCTTGGATAAAGAGAGTGCTTTTCAGATCTGATCTCATCCCAGGATAAGTAGATATAAACACGATTGTATTTCTGCTCACTTACCTTTCTAACAGTGTTTTTCATGTTTAAGTTTTGTGAATTATGTTCCCCTATGAACAAATTTCTGCTGATGATAAGGGCAACCTCAGGATAATTGTCAGACAAAGCGTTTCACCTTTGTAAGTGAAAGTGATAGTTAAAATCAAGGGATCTGGCCACTCTTGGGTGCCCAGCACACAGGCGTATTTCTCCAGAACATCAGACCAGGAGTGGCCATGCTGCCCAGCGCAGGCGTTGGTAAGGCTGAGCTCCACACACGAGGTATCCCCTGATGGCCAGCACCAGCCAGAACATTCCTCGGCTTGCAGCAGAGAAACCAAGAGCATGCGAGCCCCGGAGGGCCTGTGTTAACACAACTGTCGCCTCAGAAGACCACTCACCACCGTGCACACAGAAGTCACAGTTATATTTGTCCAGGGTTTCCAGTGTGGTGACATAGGGAGCTCCTGGAGCAATCTCATCCACCCACTTGATGGCTTGCACCATTTTATACCTCTCCTCCTGTGTAAAGACAGGGGGCCCCTTGTGCTTGGCAATCTCCTCTGGGCGAGAAACAGAAAAACCCAGTTAGAAGCATGTACTACAGCTACTAAGACTCACCTACAGGAGCCTCCCCCATTTCACGGGCAGGTGAACTTCACTGCAGGCCTAAACTCAGCTTGGAATCGGTTTGTGGTAGAGGAGGAAGCCCCAGCTGGATCAAAAAAGATTTTATTTCAGTTGCATTTCCTAAGGTGTAACAAGGGCCCTGGAGCTCACTCGGAAGGCCAAATGTCTCAGGGCCTCCCTGCACCCAGATACCTCTTACTGGGACTACCTGGGCCTCCAGGCAGCCCCCAAGGGGAAACTCCCCATTTAGGCAACAGCTTCACACTACACTCGGTTCATACTAGAAAATACGCATCCATAAACCAATCTAAAATCCATCGTCACCAACAAGAACTAGTTCTTAGCGCTTAACTTTCAGAGGGGCTTGAAACAAGTTATCTCCACATAGTAGTTTGGTTTGGAATATCAGTTCTACAGCTTGCACCAGCAAAACCAGACTGACTCTCAACTCGCTCAATTGATTTTACAGCACAGAACATAGATCACCCCTCAGACGAAGCCTGTAAGCTCTGAACTACCTAACCCTCGCTCTGGAAAGCGCAGAAGGGGTAACTCCACTCCCTTACCCAGGGAAGATACTTTTCTCTTGGAAGCTGCTGCTCCTCGAGGAGACGCAGGAAGAAGGCTGCTTTGTGTCACGATATCCCTATTCTCTCAGGGCTAACATGCTGAGCGATTCTAGAGGCAGCATGAGGTGAAAAGCTGAGAAAACCTCTTACCGTCTGTGTGGACTCCAACAATCAGATAATCTCCCATGGCCCGAGCCTGGCGTAGCTGGTTCGAGTGGCCATAGTGCACCATGTCGTAGCTAGAAAGACAACGGCCCCGGTTCAGCCTGGGGGCACGGGGATGCCCTTTGCCGGGAAGCCGGAGAGGTGACCTTCCCCAAAGGTTTAAAGTCCCTTCGCTCTCGGTCACCGCGCAGGACTGCGCGTTTACAGCCCGTTCACCGGTGGCAGCGCTCCCTCGCACCGCAGCAAACCTGCCCGGTCCGCGGCCGGCGCCGGCCTCCCCCACCCCGGGGCCGGGCGGCAGCGCTGTCCCCGCGCCCGGCCCGGCCCGACCGGTGCCGTTGTCCGCCCTCGGCACTCGGGGCGGCCCCACCGGCAGCGCAGGCCAGCACCGGCCCGGCCCGGCGGCTTCGCCGAGGCCCGTGCGGCGGCGGAGCCCGAGCGCGCTGCCGCCGGCGGAGCGGTCGCGTCCTGCTGCCGCCCGCCCCGGGGCCCCGCCGGGAAGGACGCGCTGTCCCGCCCGCCCCGGCCGGCCGCCGCCACCGTCACAGAGAGCCGGAGGCACCAGCGCTGCCAACACAGTTTATTTCTCCGGGCGACGCGCCGCCACAGCCCGCCCGGCCCCGCCGCTCGCCCCACTCACCAGCCGTCGCACCAGACGCGCACGGGCCGCTGCGCCACCGCGCCGCCCGCCGCGGGCCCGCCGCCCGCCGCCGCCCCGTTGCGCAGCATGGCCGCGCTGCCACCGGCGGCGCCGCCCGCCCGCAGCCGAGCGAACGGGGCCGCCGCCCCCCGCCCCGCCCCCGCCGCCATCTTGGGGCGCCTCCCCGCCCGCCCTCAGTTGCTCTTCCGCCGCCGGGCGCCCTTGGCGCAGCCGCGGCCCAACCAGCCGCCGGGGCGGGCGGGCGTCTCCTCCTCCCGCGGCGCCTCCTCCCGCGGCGGCTCCGCGCCGGGCGGCGGGGCCACCGGCTTCCGCGAGTGCGTGCCTTCCTCCCCGGGGCGCAGCGGTTCGGCCAGCGCGAAGATGGGGTCCCGCGCCCTGCGGAGACGGGACGAGCGTGGGGGCGCTGCCGGGCGGCCCCGGGGCGGGCGGGCGGCCCCTGGGGGCGGGCGCTGGGCAGGGCCCTAGGCCGCTCACCGGTCGTAGCGCGGGATCTCCAGCCCCAGCTCTGCCATCAGCAGCCGCATCACGTCGTCGCAGCGGCCGTGCAGCTTCAGGGCGGCCAGGTCATCCTTCGGGGTCCACTGCCGGAGCAACACCAGATGCGGGGCTGCGGTGTCTCCCCGCGGGCAGGAGGAGGCCAGGCCCAGCCCGGCCCGGTGGGGCCCCCGCAGCCACTTGGCCCAAACCCCTCAGCCCCAGCGCTAAAGGCTCTCACCTGCAGGTTCACGATGTACAGCTTCGGACGACGAGGGGGCGGCTTGCTCATGCACCAAAGACATGGGTACTTCTTCAAAACCTGCCACAGAACAGAGGCCGTCAGTGCAGCCAAAGGCACGCGCAGCTGTGAACCGTTTCAGCGAGAGGAAAAGGAATGTATTACCAGGAGGGGAAAGAGGGAGGAAGAGAGACTATCACAGATGGTGGGCGAATCCTGACACCAGAGTTTACAGTTGTCTGTTTGGGAGGAGACTGCTCAGCACCAAGGTGTATCACCAAGAGGGAATGCTGCTAACAATCTTCACCGAGTCTCTAAAGTTACCTTTAAGCTGGAACCCAGACAAAGAATCACATCTGCTTTGCTTGCAGCTTCTGTTGCTGCTTCCCAGTTCAGGGGCTGTCTCAACGTCCCCTTCTCCCCAAAGTGGACGATTGTATCTCTCAACTGTGCCCCACACTTGTGGCACATCCTGCCAGTGTGATGCCTGTGCAGGGCTGTGCGCTCTGTCACATCAAATACTCGCACGTACTCTCTGTTGGGTGTACAGGAAGTGCAGACCTGGTGCAGGACGAAAGCAAAAACCCGTTACATCGTTAGCATCTATCCTGTAAAAGGCCAGGAGGCAGCCACTTCTCTCAGAAGAACAGCACTTTCTGGGGACAATAAATTGGCAACAGTAGAAGGGATCATCCGGGATCAGATGCTAACTCGCTAACGTTTGGAAAACCTCAACTAGTAAGTGGAGTTATGGGGAGCCTGTTCACTATGCGATAGGAGGGATTTCCGAGAAGGCCAGAGGCAGAGTAGTCAGAAGCAGAAGGCTCTGGCAGGTACGGGCAAAAAGCCAAGAGTTGTACGGAATGCTTTGTTTTGGCGCTCACTAACTAGTTCACCCCAAACCTGATGGCCTGAAGATACGAACTAAGCAGAGGCTAGCCCTTGTACTAACTCTTCTTCAGCTAGTGACAGATAAATAGTTTATCATCTCCTGAGGCCACTAGGCAGTAACTTGACCCTGTTCTGGCCACCCACCTCTATGTACATGTTTCCATGAAGCTCAGAGATCGCTGCTCGGGGTAACCCGCTCCGCAGGTGCAGCCCATCACAGTTTTGAGACACCACATGCTGCACCTTCGAGAGAACAAAACGCCGAGCTCGCATGCGCAGAAGGCTCTGGAAGTATGACTCTAAGGTGACGTGTATGTCTCTGTAGGCACCAGACAGCCCCGTCCATCAGAGCAGAGCCAACAGCAGAAAAGCGCAGAGAACAGACCGTTACGAGAGCTAAATGAAAAGACTCTTCCTGCTGAACAGAGCTTTACTAGGTCTGGCTGACTCTGTGGCCAGGTCCCCAGACCAGCCTCGCCAGCAGGCAAATACAAGGCATTGAAAAAGCACCGGGGAGAATCTGCCAGAGCTGCAGCCTGGAGCTGGCCTAACGAGGGCTCAGCTGTACGTGGGCACAGATGCTTTTTCCTACATGGATGTGAAGCCACCTGAGTAAAACCAGTCATTAGGCAACCTCACAAAAAGCTTTTTTCCCCTGTTGGGTTTTATTTATCACACTTAGACAAAGGAACACAAGCGAGGTGTGGAAACAATATCTTACCAGGTTGTGCTTGTGTAGGCAGGCAATGCTCATATGGGTGAGTGTGGGCTCTGCCTCGCTCAGATCTGTAGCCCTGATGAGAAGCAAGAAAAAAAAAAGCTGGAATTGCCGTTCATCTCTCTTTCAGTACCAGCCTTCTGCTGCACAGCTCAGAATTTGCCTCCTTACCTGATGCTCCTGCCCTTCTGCAGCAATGTCCATATGCCATTAGGGCCTCTGTAGTCAGGGATTGAAGCTGCCTGTGTTACCGGGAGAGAAAAAACGAGGCCTGATGGGAAGATTCATACCTCTTGTCCACGAGCACATCAACCCCGTCTCACCCAGGACACACAGATACACCTCCTTCGTGGTGCTTTTTCATTCACTCCAAGTTTTCTAGCACAGTGGTTCCCCAGTCGCAGGAAAAGAAGGAATTGCACCTTCTCTTCATGTGTTTTCTCTCTCTCTCTCTAGCATCTCTTCCCCTACCTTACAGCGCTCATTTTCACCTCCAGTATTTATTTTTCTCCCATTTTACCATTAGGGAATCCCTCCAGAACTCTTTGACTCCTGGTACTTCCCATTTCTCTACACAGAACTTAGTTCTTGAACCTTTCCTTATTTTCACTGGACTCCTGATTTCTGGTACCTTGCACTCAGCGTTCTTTAGCAAAAATACTTGTGACAGTAGCACTCATACACCCTGCCCAGAATCACGCTCCTAACAGCGGAGACTGCAGAAAAGGGAAAGAAAACAAGGTTCCCATCTCAGAATTCCAAGGTGATATAGGACACGTTAGAAGAGGCAGAACGAGGTCTCCACTCTCCTAGCAGAGGCCACTGAATCCAACCATTTCTCAAACCGTCCTTTGTAAGGTCTGATAACCGCCAGCCATTCCTGCTTGTCCATCAACACAGACAATGTTAATTAGCTAACTTGTTTTTAAGTTTTACACCATAAGTAGTTGAAGAGACTTCAATGAAGTCAGACTAGTGATCTTCGCGTTTAAGTGGCACGTTCTTCCCATGGTCACAGTGGTGATGCAGCCTCGGGCGCTCAGCCCCGAGGTGCCAACAGGCAAATGCCCTGGTCAGGGTTCACAACGCAGCAGCGTTAACGCAGCGTCCCAGGCTCGCAACACACACCGCGTCGCCATTCAGGAACCACAAAACCAGTCCAAACAACACTGCAACACTCCTGAAGGAGCCCCCGCAGCTCCAGCCACTCACCCTCAAAGAATCTTACCGTACTGATCCCGGCTCCTGTGTAGATGACAAGGTGCTTGGCACTCCGGACAGCAGCCGCCAGCTCAGTAGCCTTCCTCTTTAACTCTTCTGGTTCATCACATACCTAGAAATACAACTGAGCACGTTCATGTGTTTCCGAGATACAGGGCATCGCTGAATCGGAAGGAACAGGGAGCTCCCCGGATGTTTGAATATGGCCCTGGCCTGGCCTGAGAAACCAACGCAACCATTATCAGAAGTGGTCTCTAAATGAAAGAACATGGGCCTTGTCCAGGGAAGATCACAGGAAAAAGCTTCCCGGAGAGCAGCGCATTCGGATTCATCCTCCCACGAGACGCGCCCACACAACACACGCAGAAAACCGTGTGCGTTTGGAAAACGCGAATCTGGCAGCTGCTGAGAGCAAGACTGATGCGGAGACAAACCAAGGGCAGGCACGGGAAGCCACAATCCCGGGGGCCAGAGGCGTTCCCGGTAACACGCCGCGGCTCAAGAGCTCCTCCCGCACCAGCTCGGTAACCCTGCCCCCCCGCGGAGCGAGGGGCTCCTCTCCCCGGCCGCGGCCTCTTCCCCACAACACCCAGCAGCGGCTCGGGGCGGCGCCGCCCGCCCGCCCGCAGGCCCGGGCCGAGCCCGCCGGTCGCCGCCCGCCCGCCCGCAGGCCCGGGCCGAGCCCGCCGGTCGCCGCCCGCCCACCTCCTCCTGCCGCCGGCGCAGCCGCTCGCGCCGCTTGCGGCGCCGCTCCAGCTCCCGGACGATGTCCTCGCTCTCGCTCAGCACCTGGCACTCCTCAGGGCTCCGCTCCGCCGGCGGCTTCCTCCAGATGCGGGACACCTGCCCGGTACACACGGGGTGTCACGGCGGCCCACGGCGGCGGGGTGGGCCGGGCCGGGGCGGGCCGTACCTGTCTCCGCCGGTCCCGCTGCTCCTCCTGCTGAAGGATCTCGGCGCGCGCCGCCGCCTTCCGCTCCGAGCGGCTGAGGCTGCCGCCGGCCGCCATCGCCCCGGAAGCGGCCCACTTCCGCTGCCGGGCGCGCCGCCGGAGCGCCGCTTCCGCCGGGCGGCGAGAGCGGCTCAGCGCCACTTCCGGCGCTGCCGCCCCGGGTGCGGCAGCGCCCCCCGCGCCGCGGCGGACCGCGCCCCAAGGAAGCGCCAGGCGGCGGCTGTTTGAAAGCGGTTTATTGTCACGTACAAAACAGCGGCGGCCGCGGCCGCGGACGGACACTATGTACAGCAATAAATAACGCCCGCCCGGCCCGCCGCCCCGGGCAATAACTTAGCAATAAATACCGCCGCCCGCCCCGCCCAGCCCCGGGCCCCGCAGCGCGGCAGCCTCGGCCCTCGCCGCAGCCACCGGCCGCCTCGCCGGGCCGGGCCCGGGGCTGAGCCCGCCGGGAAACCTCCCCTGGGGCAGTCGCCCGGACCCCCCCCCCGCCGCGGGCGGGCGGGAGGTCCGGGCAGGCAGGGCCGGAGGGCCGGGACAGGACGAGGCCCCCATCCAGCCGCCAGCCCGGCCCTCGCTCCCTCCGGAGAGCAGCGCCCCCCCCGGGCTGCGCGAGGAGGGAATAACTTTACACAATTCACCACAAGATACACAAACCCCCGGCGGCGGCGCGGGGGTACACTCCACGGGTCGCTTCGCGGGCAGGCCGGGGCAGGGCCCCCCCTCCCCAACCACCGCGGAAACGGCACCAGGAAAAGGAGAAAGAAAACACGACACCCTTCACAGCAGGAAACCAAACGAACGAGCACCTCAGGAACAAGAACTGTCACACTCCAGAACGCTATATACGAGAGAAAAAGGTCAGCGTGACGGCTCGGGGCAGGGGTTGCCTTGCACGGGCACGGGAAGCCAGCTGGCAGGGGACCGGCTCCCCCGGAGCAGGACGGGAGAGACTCCTTGGACACTGCAGAAATACATCACTCGGGGTCCAACACTTCACTGAGAACAAAACCAAAACCAACACGCTAGCATGGGAAAGCAGTGCTCACGAGGGGACCACATCCCTGCTGCCATCCAGCTCAGCACCCGCAGAGCTTGTTCACCACACAGGCACCCTTCAGCCGTGGCTTTGCACCTGCTCCCCTCTACTCAACATGTCCTCATCGAACACACTCGGCCACTCGGGGTAGGCTGGGGCCACAAACTAGCAAGCACAGCACAGGGGAGGAGAAACGACAGTGTTAACATCTGCTGGAGTCGGTACTGCCGCCTGCTCTGTCCTCCTGACTGACAGCCTCCCTCCAAACCAATGCAGTCTCTTACCAGCAACAGCATGGCTGCCACCCAGCTGCAGTCCTTGCTGCAGAGTACAACAGAAGCAAGTTCACCACGGCTGCAGGACTGCCCGTCATCACCTGCTCTGTTGATGGGGCCCTCCTCACACCACAGCCTCCAGCCCCTGGAGCTCAGTTCTGAGCCAGCCCCATACACACCACCTTGGCTGCTCACCCTGCTGAGGTCAGGCCTCCAGCTGGGTTCACAACGGCGCTCTAGCCAGGTTTGATCTCAGGCTGGTGCCAGGAAGGACAGGGTTGGGACTGACACCCCAGGCCAACTGGAGGTCTCTGTGTTTTGGAACATCTCACCTCTTCCAGGCACCACATCACCAGTTGGAAGACAAAGGTTAGAGCCCAGAGCTCTGCGCTGAGTGCTGCTCAATGCATAGCCCATCTGGTGAATGGCTGGGAAGCGGCATGTCAGACACTTCAGCCCAGAGAAGAGAAATTCCAGGGCTGGGAAGGGGAAGCCTGGGGGCAATGTTCTAACCCGCTCCTTGTTCAGGAAGTTCACTGGGAAAAGCACCCCAAACAGCTTCTCCCTAAGCTCCCAATCAATCAGAGCAAAACTGATGTCCCCCTCCAGCAGAAAATCCCCACCATCTGCTCCTCTCCTGCCACACTGCAGCTTTCATCATGTTTACCTGCTTCTCAGCCGAGAGGACAGCAGTATCAATTCAGCTATGTGAGAAACACATCACCAAAAACCACCCAGTATTGTGAACCACGCCTCCCCGCAAGACTGTGGTTTCACTTGAGCCATCCTGGTCTGTCCCCTCCGCTCAGGAGACTTCCAGCAGCCAGGAGTTCATGTAGACTTCACCCCCATGTCCTGCTTCTCTAAAACAACTCAGTAATCACCTCAAATCTTTGGGGAGGGGAGAGGGGGATCAAAGTGTTTGTGGAAATGGAGCCTGGCCACAAATAGCTTCTCAGCTGTGTCGCACAGCTCTAAGTCTAAGCACTCTTCCAACGCTCACGGACAGGAGCTGCACCAGGAAAGACAGCAACCATGCCACAGCTTAATTTTCGGCAATGTGCGGACACTCAGGACTGGCGCTGGTCCCGCACTGCCCAGAAGGCAGGCAGACTCGCCCCTCTTGTCAGATGAGCCACAAGAGCAGCACAAGTTCTGACCACAGGATCCAATTCCAGAGTTAAATCCCATCAGTCTCCTCCTAAACTCGGCCAAGTCTCCCTTGTATTACTTCTCTACCAGCTTTGCTGGAGGAAGGAAAGCGCAACGTTTTCCCCATCCAGGTAACTGAGTTACCCGGCGTCAGCTGCTCAGCGGGAGGCCCACGCTGCTGTGCTCCTGCAGCACACCTCTGCAGAGAAGCGTTTTCTGGGCAGGCAGCACTACTCAGTTGCACCAGCCATTCATTCTTGCCTTCAAGAACAGCAGCACCTTTGCCTGCGTGCCAGAATTCTCCTGGAGAATTCGGAGAGACTCCAACTCAATCTCTCGGTCCAGCTTAGGGGAAATGACGGCAGCATGAAACGACAGCACGTGGCGAAGGCAGCCACTGGCACCACCACACCACAGCGCCACGCGAGAGCTCAGAGCGCACAACACAAGGGGACACAACAGAAGCCAGCAAGGTCAAGAATAAGTCACTTTTGGTACAATTGCAAAAAGATATCAAACAGGACTTGCCTCTTTTTTTGTCTTTTTCTACGTTTTATAAATAAAGTCTGATAACTCTTTATAAAAACTAACCTCAGAGCCACAAACAGTTTGCAGGAGGTTCATGAGAAACTTTAAAATTATTTATTTATTAACTTTTAACTAGCAAAGTCTCCGAGAATATTTCCTCATTCATATGGCCAAATATTCTCGCCCTCTCAGATAAAAAAGCTGACTATAAATACGCTCTCTCTTCTGTCTGATTTTAATTTTAAACTTAGATAATTTAATAACTCTTAAAATGATGTTTCTCTCTTTAAATAAAGGGCTATTTAACCACATAAACTGGTTGTGTAAACCATCACACTAGAGACACTTGATACCCTCAAAACACGGTAACAACTAGTGATTTTGGTCTTGTTCAGTGCAACCCATTAGGCACAAAACCGGCCTGCAGTCAACACGGTACCTTCCCTCCTGCCCCTGGGGCGTGGGGCGCCTGCATGGGCCCTGTCCCAACCCCTTCCCCGACGCTGGGGCAGAGGCAGCCGGGCACGACAGCATCTTCCTTTCCACCACTGCTAGTTTACACAGCTAACGCAACGGACGTCTGAAGGAAACCCACTGCTGGGGCACAGAGGCACACCTAGAAAGGAATAAAAACCTATTACACGGAACAGCCCAACTGCAACTACAGGTACCAAAGGAGACAAAAGCAGCAGGTTCAGGCGCCTGGCAGTCAGGCACCGAGATGCACCACCTGGAAGAGTAATGAAATAAAGCCTTTGGAAGTGACCGAAAATTAGGGTTCCCGGCCCCCAGGAAGAAAGCCTCCCTCCAGACCCTCCCCAAAGCCCTGCCGTCGGCCACACTGCACAGACTTTCTTTGGCTGGAAAACCAAGATCTCGCAGTCTGTCCCAAGGGCGCCTGAGGGCTACAGACCGCTGGGTGGGAGGCTCTGTCTGCACAGGGAAAGGGATGCATCACCACTGCTCATACCAATCTGGACACAACAAAACAAAACTGGAGTGATCAGCAGGCCAGTCCTGGGCCAAGTAGAAGGAACCCAGACCCATGTGGGGAGCATTTGTGCTTTGGGGATTCCAGGCTGGTTTTGTGCCTAATTGCCCTGCACAGACAAGCTCAGGCAACACTCGCTTCACTAAGACCGGGCGTCCGTTTTGGATTTCACTATTGTGATGACACTAGTGGTAGCCACCTTGCCAGGGACAAGGGGCCCCATAGTGGCGGTGAGAGGCCCCCGCGCAGGGGTCACTGGGCTCCGGGCCACGGTTCTGGCGAAGTTCTGGAGAGCCTCGTATTTGGAGCGGAGAGCATCGAGTTCCATTTTCATGCTGGCGTTCTCAGAGGCCAGCTTCTCCACTTCTTGCTGCAGCTCAGCCTTCTGCTTCTCCAGTTCCTCCTTCTGGGTAACACGCTTGACTCTGCAGCTGGCCGCGTAGCCCCGGTTCTTCAGCGTGCGCCGACGCTGCTTCAGCTGGATGATCTCCTCCTTTGACAGGCCCCGTAGATGCTGGTTCAGCTCCCGCACAGACATGGTCACCAGCTCCTCATCTGTCAAGCTGGTCCCATTCTCACCTGGCTCCCGCTTCACCTGGAAGAGAAGGCAGCACACACTTGTGAGACCGGGCGCAGATGCCTGCACCCGCCACCCGCACCCCTTTCCTCCACCTGCCGCTTTACCTTCAAGGCCTTGTTTCCTTTGTTGGGGGTCGTCATAACACGACAGCCTTGTCAATCAGGTTCTGGAAGGGAAGGAAGGTCAGGTTAGCCCCCAGGACGCTGCAGAGCCACAGCAGGGTCCAGCAGCAGTGCCTCGTGGTCCCCTCTCCCCAGATGACGCTCGACAAGCACTCGACTGAGCTGGACTCACAAGCAGCAGACTCTGTCCCTGAGCAGAAACTGCTGCCCTTCCACACCTCTACTCCCACAGAGACGTTTTGGCAATGCTGTTTGCTTTTTTTTTTCCTGCTTGGGGTGGAGGAAATTAAAAAACTAGGAGGAGTCAGAATACACAGAAGCCACATTTTTAAAAATAGCCTGGCAGGCAGCAGGCTGGGTCCAGAGCACGGCTGCTCCGGGCCAGTCATGCTGACTCAGCACGCTGGCACTCTGCGCCTCTTGCTCCCAGCCTGATCCTTGTCACTCCCAAGCAGAGCAAGGCAGCCAGTGGCTCTGACACGCCCTTCCAACAGGTGCCCAAGCACGGCCCAAACTCCCCAGGACAAGAGTCCTACCAGATTCTAGGTGCTGCCAAGGACCCAAACCAGTGCTGTTCAAGAACACGTGACCCTGGGCAAGGAGCGCAGGGGAAGCCTTTGCCTCCACAGCACACCTCACCGGTCATCCAGCAGGATGGGAGAACACGACTGCTGCGCTGACTTCTCTCCAAAAATTTTCTGCTTCTCAGGAAAGCCAGCTTATCCAGGTTCAAGCCAAAGTTCTGTACCCAGCCTTTCCCAAGGAAGAGAAGGACAACCTGATACTGCAGCACAAGGAAGCATTTGGGCACACTGGAATCCCATCACAAATTCAGGCCGATGCCTCAGCAGACTTCACCTCTCCTAGTCATGCAAAGCTGTAGGTCCTTTTTGTGAGAAAGTCCTTCTCAGTCCCTGAGAACCCAGAACCACTTTCTCCCTCCTTATCTTCAGAGCCAAGGCATGCTTACAAGAAAACAAAGATTACAGGGCAGCCAAACTCAGAGGAGGGCAGACTCCTTCACTGACACTGAAGACAGGACTGGTAAGAGCAATTCACAGGCCTGCTTTTACAGCAACTCATATCCAAGCTCCTGTTTCTGTCCCTACACACCTCTTGCCCTCAAGCTGGAGTTCAGAGTGCTACTGCACTGCCCAATGAATTAATCCGCTCAGCTGCTGCTCGACAGACATAGCTGTGCCTTCAACAGCCAGGAGCCGCACACTTCCCTGAGCAGGACACACGCTCCTGTGCAAGCGCAGTCTACAAACACCTCTGGACCTTTTATCTCTTCGGTGCCCAACAGTCAACAACATTTTTGTTTGCTATCGCTTTGCTAACTGCAAAAGGCACTGATGTACAGTTATAGCCAAGAACCAGATGCACGAGTCAGCAAATACAAATTTATGCTCTTCCAGCAGCTGTGGCGCAGGCTCCCCGCAATGCATCCACCACCTATTGGAGGTGAACAGGGTCAGCATTCCCCAGGACACGGGAAGAGACGTTCCCAAAGCCTCCAGCCTGCCAGGAGGCAGGCTATTTATACCCAGAGGACAATGCTCCTTCCAATGACATGTCGGCCACAGCCCGACAATGCTGCTGTAAAAGGGTCACTTTGCAGCCCAAGGAAGGCAGCTGCAGTGAAGCAGCCTGACACCAGACAGACAGCACGCAAGCAACTGCTTCACAAAAATCAATCCTTCGCTCTTTCCCACACGGTTTTACGTCTTTCCTCTGCTCCTAGTTGGCAAATGACATGGCTGCTGGGAGATGGGGAGAAGGAAGGGGATAGCTGGGGAGACCGATGATGTCACCAACCCTGCAGCACCTCTGCACTGTCCTCCAGTGAGCCTGAGAGCCAAGGGCAGGTGTGGCCAGTGGGACCACAGCAATTTGCCTTGTGGCGCTGAAGAATTTCCAGCTGCCTGGCAAGCACTCAAGCTTCCCTCATTAGCACAGAGCAGAAACAAAGCAAACAAGGCAACAAACGTGCTGCATCAGGCAGGGTACTGGGAAGAGCTGCTTGGGACAGGCTGGGGAATCGGAAGGGGTGCTCACACAGCCCAGACACTGCAGAGGCAGCGACTTGTAGAAACAAGCCTTTCCATCACGACTTCTGCTAACGCTGAGACGGGGGAGAGAGCTATCAGCAGACAAGAGAAGAGGCTGGGCCCTGACAACGGCCATTTAACTTTCCTTGAACTTTTAAGAGTCAGGCGTTTTTACCTGGAGGAATCCAGCCTCCTCAGGCAGAAGCCTCCCACAACAGCTGTCAAAGCTGTAACAGGACCACCCCTAAAAGCAGCTGGTGGTCCCACCTCTCCTCATTCCCCTTCCCAAAGGGATCAAAATGAGACACAGCAACACACAAGTCAGTCAGTAGAACGGGAAGAACAACCAAAGACTGGCTGTTGGCTATTTTCTGGGTCCTATTTGAAAGCCCACAGGCAGGGCTATTTGGCAGCTCACAGAGAGGACACCCAGAGAACTGGCACCAAGACAGAGACCAAACTTGGCCTAACTCTCCAGACTGCTGATCACTCAGCTTTTGACAGCTTCCTGAAGAAAGATCACACTGAAAAGTGCCAAACGCGATGACTGCAATGAAGAAAATGCAGCCTCAACACATTTCCCCGGAGCTCAAAAGGCCTGAACTCAGCACAAGCACAGCCAATTCTCTCCTCAGCTCAAAGGCAGCACAAGGGAGCTGACAGCACCGCGCATGATTCAACGCGGGCCCCATTCTCCACATTCCTGATCGCGGAACCGTGCCACGAGCCCCGTGTAAACACACTGACGTCACCATTCCAGCACAGGCTGGCCCGGAGAAGGCGCCGGGAGGGAAGGAGGCCTATCTGCAGGGACAGGGAGGCAGAGGAAGGGGCTGTGCTCCATAGCGGGCCCCGCAGCACCAGGCGGGCAGAGGAGCGTGGTTTGGTGGCAGCGGTCGGGCACTCCGCACCAGAACTCTCTCCTGCAGCATGGGTTTCAGACCCTGTTGATTTGCTGCCTGGTGAATCAGCTCACACAGCCCTCCCAGGAGTCCAAAGAAACTGGACAGCTCCCCCAATTACACGTGGAGACAGGACAGCAACTCTCCTGTGCCCCCCTGCCCCTGGGAGTCCCTGGTGAGCTGTGTCCAGCCCAGGGCACTTTGATAGCAGTTCTGCCCTCAGGGACTCTACCCACCCAGACAGCTGTGACCCTGCACAGGGAAAGGAAAGAGCTGGCGCTCAGAGAGCCCTGCCAGCCTCCCGGCCATGCCTTCCTCTAACCGTGCAGCTCAAATGTCACACACCCTGGGCAGAGGGAGACGTCCCCAGCCCTGGACAGCAAGACCCCCCATGCACACGCACAGACGCCCTGCGTCGGTCAGGCGTTGCAGCCTGCCCCACAGTCCCGCTGGAGCAGCTTGCTTCCCACCGCTGAGGGAACCCACTGCGGCACTCAGCACCGAGCAGACCCCCAGCCCTCAGCCCGCTCCACTTGCCCACCAAGCATTGGGGGCTCCAGCGGGGCGGGAAGTCCGCAGGCCCCTATGAACAGAGGCGAGAACCTCGCAGCCATGTCCCCTCAGCCACCAGCTCTCCTAGGGGGTCTGGCCAGGCCGAGGCGAGGGCAGCGGGGAAGCGTGGCTGCCCCGAGGGGGCAAGGACACCAGCGAGACCCCTTGGTGGCTCCTCACCCCCTCCAGACCTTCGCCCCCTCTCCTTGGGAGGGAAACCACCCGACAAGAAGAAAGCCCGCGGCATGAGCCGGTGGCCGAGGAAGCCTCCTAGGGGGCCGCCGCCCGGCAGGGCCCGCACCTCCGCCCCTCTCGGGAGCCGAGGCCCGAGGACCCCCGGCGGGCGGGCCAGGCCGCGGCCGCACCGGGCTCCGGGGGTGCGGCGGGGCTGAGCGCCCGGGGGCGCAGCGGGGACGGGGCGACGGGCCTGGCCCGGGGGCAGCCGGTCCGCGGGCCGACCGGGGCCGGCAGCAGCCGCGGGAAGGAGGGGCGGGACGCGCCCGTGGTGCGCACCGGCGGCCCCGCGAGGCGGCGGGCGGGGCCGGGCCCGAGGCCGGCGGCCCCGCGCACCTGTTGCTCGGCCGCGGGGCGGGGGACCGGGCGGGGCGGAGGGCAGGGGCGGGCGGCGCGACGGGCGGCGCCAGGGCGGCCCCGGCCCCGGAACCCCCGCCGTGAGTCAGCGACGGCGGCCCCGCGCTGCACCCGCCGACCCGCGGCGGCAGCGGCCCCGGCCGCCATCCCGGGCTCGCCGCGCCCGCCCCGCCCCGGCCCGCCCCCGGGGACCGGCCCGCCGCCCCGCCCCGCCCGGTGCCAGGGCCGCGCCCGCCGCCCGGGCCGCGCCCGCCGCCGCAGCCGGCGCCGGTGGCGCTCACCTCCTCACGGGGCCGCCGGGGCTGGGCCGGGCGGGGAGGCCGCGCTGGGAGGGACCGGGACGCCGCGAGCCGCCGCCGCCGCCGCTCACGGACGCGTCACGTGATGTTTGGGTCACGTGGCTCCATTCATGAAGCGCCCGGCGCAACCGCCCCGACCCTTAAGGGGGACGCGCGCTCCTGGCGGGGGCGGCGCCGTGGAGGGGCGGTGGCGGGGCCGGGGCGCGCCCGTCGCCTCCCGCGCTCCGCCCCGGGGTGCAGGGCCAGCCCAGGGGCCGCGGGGTTCCCCGGCCCCGGGGCCGTCTTCTCTCTGTCGGTGCAGGGCAGCTCCCGGTCCGGGGCGAGCCCTGCCGCCGTCGCAGCCGTGCCCGTTGCACCCAGTGGATCGGCAACGGGGGGGGTGTCTCCCGGCACCCCTGACCCCGGAATCGGCGGCCGCCTCCCTTGGGCTTCCACGCGTGTTAGCAGCGCGCAGCAGGAGCAGCGGGTGCCGCTCCCCCCGGGCTGCCCCCGGTTCCAGGTCCTCCGTTTTAACTTGGCTCCCGTGCAGAGGGGAGCACAGCTGCCTGCTGCAGGCGTCCTCTCCTCCGGGAGCCCCCGCGCTCCCGTTCAGCGGCTCTTTGCTGCAGGCGTCCTCTCCTCCGGGAGGCCCCGCGCTCCCGTTCAGCGGCTCTTTGCTGCATCCGCGGTTTCTTCGAGCTGCTGAAACTGCGCGGAGGAGCAGCGAGGTCTCCGCCGACCACGCTGACCTCAAGAGAGGCCTTTGCAGCAGCTCTCCTAGGCACCGGTGACAGTGCTGGAGCCAGCCCTGGCTAGAAAGCGTTCAGCTGCGAGACGCTGCCCCCCCGGACCGTGCCAGGCTCGCCCCAGGGGTGCTTACACCCGCTCTGCTCTAGCTGCCGTCCGTAGCACGGGAACGCTGCTGCCCACCACGTTTACTGCTGTGCTGCAAGCAGAGCACAAAGCAAGGCTGCCGAGTGCACACCAGAGAAGGATGAGGATGCAGGCCAAGTGGAAGGTGCGGCAATGAATCTGGGCATACTGATGCAACATCAAGCAGCAAGCTGTCTCCTCAGGAGGAAGCAGCCTGGGCCCTGGGCATTCGGCAGCAGCACCTCCGCTCCCTGCTGGGCACACGGGACTCGAGTCCTGTAGGGCTCTTTTGCAGCCCTTGACAGGCTGGGCTTTCCATCTGCTGTGGTGACCAGCTCGGTTACAGGTCTACAAGCATCCGGGAAGCTCATCTATAGCTCTGCCTCTCTGCAGGTACACTGGGGCAGCCCGTCAAGTCTCCCTGCAGAGGGGCTCAAGCTCAGCCATCCTACCTTTTATTCTGCATTACACTTTACCAGCCAAGTTGAAACTCTCTGCAACATTCCCTTTCATTTTGCATCAGCCAGACTTCCAGCCTGGCCTGTCTGCATCGGGTATTCACAGCTTCTGAGCAGGGAAACGGATGAACGTGCAACACCCCCCCACCTCCCATGGAATGTTGTATGCAGTGGCAGAACTGCTAGAAAGCCTAAAGGGTCAGGATGCTCTGAGAAGGACTAACGCTCCAAGTCCTTCATGTCAGATTTCAGCAAGGTTTTCCTCCTTCCATTCTCTTTAAATCTCCAAAAACTAGTAGCACAGGGCCCTAGAGGAACTTCTGTGTTGCTGCTCAGGAACCATTGGTGATGAGAAACAGGCTGATACAATTCCCAGTCCCACGCCCAGACAAACTAGCCTCAGAGACAGGTTTGCAGCACACCCTGAGCACACTCACTGTGGGCAGTAAGGACCCAGTGGCTGCTGCCAGAGGCGAGAGATATACCCAGACCAAGCAGCTGGGACCAGCCACAGCTCTGTTGGAAAAGAGTTTATTATATAAAGAGGGAAGAGGGGTAACCATCTGTCATGCCTATAGGGTCATACCCGGCCTACCAGCTGAAAGCCTAACACTAAAACTACTTCAACGTTACTAGCACCTTTGGCAGCCTCTGCATCAATACAGAAATGCTTTTCCTGCCTTGCCTGCATTTCCAGGATTCCTCAGAAGACAATAAGCCCATCTTAAATGCCCTCCTTTTACCAGCACTCCTCTGGTATAGCCAAAGGTGGAATATAATACAAGTTATCCAGTCCACCACCCCAGCATGTTGCTCCTACTGCAGCCCCATAAAAGTGGTAGGGACAGCTGGCATGTTCTGTGCAGTTTTCTGGCTTGGGACAGGACTTGGGCTCTGGCAGAAAAGCAGAGAGGCAAGGAACCACGCAGGGACACTGGCGATAAAGAAATCACAGAAAGCAGTAGATGCAGTCTCCTCTTTGCTGCTGTTCTGGGGCTGGCTCCCAAGACTGTGCCTGAAGGAAAGGTTAACCATCTTTCTAGATGACAGGCTGTAGTTCACCTTCTGTCCGATCAGAGCATTGGTCCCTTCTGTCCTTTGACTTCATCCCTTTCCCCAACAGGCCCAGGGAAGAGAGGTGCTGCACTGCCCTCGACACAGCACAGTGCCTGCTCACGCCTGGCCTGGTGCTCGGCACTGTGCCAGCAGCAGGAAGGGTCGAGCAGAGCCACCCTCCGCTTGCTGCTCCCACAACCCTGGCCAGATTCCTCCCTCAAATACTGCGGTTTCAGGGGCAGAAGGGACCACTGCTCCTAGGCCCCAGACTTCACTGCTGTTTCTTGCTTGTAAATTTGAGTCAGACCTGGGAAATTCTCCAGACCAGAACAGCAAGGGTAGCAGTCATCTGGATGTGTTTCACCAAGCAAGTTCTCATTGTCAGACAGGCATCAGGTATTCTCAAGTCCTCCCTGAAACTTCTTTTGTGTCAAGCAAGGACTGACTTTCCTCCTGGGTCTCATGCAGGACAAGCTAGTCGAGACGGGACAAGATGTGAGCCAGCCACAAGCCAGACCAGATGATTCCCTTTAGTCTTGTATTCCAAAGAACTAGGAATGCAACTGCGTGAAGCAGCCCCAAACTTTTTTCTAGCCGTTTTCCCCTTCCAGCTGTTAGCAGTGCAACACCTTCAGAGAAACAGGAAGAAAAGAGAAACAGTCTAGAAAATACCAGAGACATGTTAACTGTGCCAAGATAAGGTGACACAGGGCTGTTGTGCTGGATTTCACCAGCCCAGGGGCTCTGCTGGGAGAAACGCTGTCTGGAAGCGACAACCAGCCCACCACAACACAGCCAGAGTGCACAAGCTGAAGCAGAGCAGCCCCTGTCAACAGGCAACACTGCAGTCCAAGGAGGTACAGCCTGATGCAAGGAAAGGTGCTGAGAAGTCCTGCTGCCATGCAGCAGCTCAGCACCTGGGTTCGAACCCCTGCTTGAGTCTAAAGGAATGGTACAGAAGGCGGCTTTCTCTGGAGGAGGTTGGCCTTGACTTCAGCTCGCCTCCCAGCTGCCCCAGGAGCAGTGCAAAGCACAAGGGGAGCATCAGGGAGTACAGTGACACTGAAACACATCCATGGGCGCATGGGAGCAGATTCTGCCCACAGAGAGCATGAAGAGGTGTCAGAGGGAAAAGGGAGCACTCACGATCTCTCCACCTGCCCAACCACCCAAGCTAGGCTAGCGGCAAAAGAGGGACAGCGAGAGCAGTTCATGGTTCCCCAAACCAGCAAGAGCAGAGAAAAGGGGTGGCTGCCAAAGAGAGAAGCGGAGTGTGGTCCAGAGGTTCACACAATCTGTCTCAAAGTCGAGGCGGATGGGAGATGGGGCAGAGGCACTTTGGTCCCTTCCGAGAGAAGCTTTAGGGCTCAGCCCCCAACGTAGTGCGCAGCACTGCGTCTGTGTGGCAGCACCTGCTCTAGCTAATGAGGACAGCAACAAGAGACAAGCTCCGACAGCAGATGCAAGATGGGGCAAGAGGAATCCAGGCCTGGCTCAAACCTTTGAAACCAAAAGACACTCTGAAATCTTTCAATAAATCCTATTAGAAACCATTTCTGCATGGGACACCACAAACACTGCCAGAGTCCTAGAGGTAACCAAGGCTTCTGGACAGTGCCCTTGATGAAGCTCTGATGATGGCGTCACCCCTGCCCAACAGAACGGCAATGCCAGGGACCTGTTTGCACCAACCCCACTACAGGTTAAAGACCCTCTTCTACAGCGTTGCACTGTCCCACAGCTGCTGCAAGCAAAGAGCTGGGTATGGGGGACACCAACACTCAGAGTGAGCGTTTTTCCTTAGAGAAAAAAGAAAGGGCATGGAAGAGACTGTTCAGCACCGTAAGACTACAGCAGTCTGGTCAGTTCTTCTTGCTGCTGGGGCTCGTAGTGTTGAACAGGCTGACTTTGCTGGCAGATGCCACAGACAGAGAAGAAGATTCCAGCTTCACCTTATCCAACAAAGTCTTCTTTATGGCTGCTGGGGAGATCTTCTCTTGGTCTGCCAAATGCTGCAGCTCCCTGCATTGGGGTGGTGAGAGAGAAAGACACAGCAAAAGGAAAAGATGGAGAGGCTGGGCAGCATTTTGCAGGCTCTTTAGGACATCCTAGGTGCCCACCTTGTCCGGATGCAGGAAGCCTCCACAGCATTGATTAGGAGGGAGCGAAAGCCACCACTCTCCAGGAAGTGCAGGGCATGGATGGTGGCTCCTCCGGGCGAGCAGACATTGTCCTTCAGCTGACCGGGATGCTGCTCAGATTCTAACAGC
Organism: Leptosomus discolor; assembly: GCF_034619465.1. NCBI lineage: Eukaryota > Metazoa > Chordata > Aves > Leptosomiformes > Leptosomidae > Leptosomus > Leptosomus discolor. The sequence goes on from NC_141405.1 coordinate 5,483,355, forward strand.
ATTTTGGCAGCACCCTATAGCAAGGAAGAGAAAATAGCTGCCAGAGCCCTGGCTGAGGAAGTGACTGTCAAATACTCCTGCTCTCTGCTGCACAGAGCAGCACCCAACACTCACAGTGGGCCAAACGGGGCTCCTGCCCGAGAGCCATTAGCAGGCTGCCAAAACACTTTTCAGAGCTGAAAAAGCCTGCAGAGGAGTCACGGTTCCCCAGGCCCCAGCTCTCACACCACCATCAGCGCCAGCAGATTGCTGCGGACACTTCCTATGTCCCCTCACCGGGAACCTGTGTGCAGTCAAACCAAACGTTTTTTAAAGCAGATTCAGGAAGAGGACTGAGATAATTTCAAAACGTGATGTGCAGAACACTCTGCACAGAGCAGGCACAAACTCAAATGTGTTCTGGAGGAGGAAATACTGACCAGCAAAGCCTGTGCTCCAAGTCGAACAGCCAGCCTGCGGGGAAGTCCCATTTTCACTCCCCCATCCGCTAGAGCATCCAGGGCAGTGAACGCCTGAGACCAGACAGAAGAAGAAGGTGACTGAAAGTCTCTACTCCAAGACTGATAAGTCTCAGGGAGGAGAGAATCCAGGGCTCCAGAATCACACCGTGATTCCTGTCGCTTACAGACTTGACAAAAGCCTCCCCCTCTCCTCCATGGGTGCCATGCCAGGCCTCCCTCCCACTAATTCCAGCTCAGGAGTGGGGGGAATGGGCGAAATTCAGCTTCTGTGTCATTACTAACGACAGGCCCATGTTTTGCAACATGGACACGTGGACACCACATGCTGGCTATGGACTTCAGACTCATCCGACTGGTAATGGACTTTTGTTGTTGACCCAAACTGGTTATAAACTGGATACCTGGATTACCTGTCCCATCACAAATGTAAACGATGAGAAAAACAAGAAACGACAAACTGAAGTTGCACAGACTTTCACCACATGCAAAGCCTACTGCTCTCCCCACGACCATGACAATTGAGGAAGCAGCACATACATACGCAGGGCCACTGCCACTAAGCCCCGTCACAGCATCTATCAGGTCCTCTTCCACCTCGGTGCAGAAGCCTACACTGGCCATCAGTTGTTCCAAGAGCTTCCCATCCTCCACATCCGCGTGAGTCCCAGTGGCATAGACTGTAGCGCCTTCCCGGACAATCACAGGGGTGTTGGTCATGCACCTGATCACTTTTGGTGTGGGGCAGAAGGTAGAGAGTTTCTTAGGGCAGAAAATTATTGGAGACAGAAAGAAACAAAGAAAGAAAAAAGAAAAATGAGCTTTCGTGGGCATTCGGCATACCAAATAGGCTGTCTTGGAAGAGACTCCCCAGTGGCAAGAACAAAACAAGCAGAGGGAAAAGAGAGACTCCTGTATTCTAAACTCCCCGCCCTGAGCCAAAGCGGCCAGAACTTAAAGGTGAAGTGTTTAGCAGTGCCCGCAGACAGGAAGCCGGGCAGAGCTGCTGTTGGAAACGATACTCTGAGCGGCTCGTTCCCACATCAACTAACAAGTCTCTAAAACAGCTCATGCAGACACTGAGCACAAAGCCTGCAGAAATTCAGGGGAGATGACCCACCTCTGTTGAGAGAAAAAAGATCTGACAGCACCTCATGAAACAGAGGAGCTGGCATAAAGGCTCTTACAGCACTTTCTGATGCAGACAGGCAAAGGCAACCCAAAGCAGCCAGCTGGCTGCAGCGTGAACCCTGTCCCGGGGAGCACAGGTAACGCCTGTCCCCTGCATCAGCTCCGGGGGCCCGGAGGAGCAGGACCAGCTCCTGCACGGTCCTGCCCTGCGGCGGGCGCCTCCCAGGCACCGAGTGTCCACTACAGCGCGGCTCTGCGGGGCTGTGGGACCCAGCCCGGCCCCCCTCACCTTCTCGATGGAGCTAATGGTGACGCCGGCCGCGCAGGAGACCACGATGTGGCGGGCCTCGATGTCAGGGCCCACCTCCTCCAGGATGAAGGGGATGATGGGGGGCTTCACGGCCAGGAAGAGGACATCGCTGCTCTTCACCGTCTCCTTGTTGCTCACCGTGAAGTTCACGCCTATTTTCTGCAGCGGGGGGGGGAGAAACGGGACCGCTGTCGCTCGGGGAGACCCGTTCGGGGAGCACCGCCGCCCACCCGCCTCCCGCCCACACTCACCCGCAGTCCGCTCACGGTGGGCAGGTCGGTGTCCGGGGAACTCGCCGTGATCTTGTGCGCGGCCAGAACCCCTGCGAACGGCACCGCGCGTCAGCCCCGGCAGCCCCGGCACCGCCCGCCGCCCCCTGCGCCCCGCACCCACCTGCCGCCGTGAAGCCCCTGGCCAGGGCGAAGGCGAGCTGCCCGGCGCCGATGAACCCCACGCTCATGGTGCGGTGCGGTGGGGAGCGGAGCGGAGCTGGGGCTGGGGCTGTGCTCGGTCCCGCCGGAGCCCACCTGCAGCCGTGCCGCCGTCCACGTGGCCGCGCACCGCGCAGGGAGGCGGTGACGCGCGGCAGCGGGGCGAGGCGTCGGCGCGCAGCGAATCGGCGGGCGGCAGGGTGGGGCCCTGCCGGCCCTCCGCCACTCAGAGATGAGGGGCGGTGCCACCGGCGCAGCCCTCGCTAGCTATTGGGGCAACCGGCGTCGGGTGTTGCATCATTCACCGCCTACGGCGGCCGCTGGGGGCCAGTCGTCACACTGTGCCGCAAGGTGGCGCTGTCCTCCCGCCGCAGGCGCGGGCCGGCGGCGCGCGCCCTTCTGGAAGCTTCGGGCGCCGCCGCGTGCCCCGAGGGGCCGCCCCCGCCACGCTGAGGGGCTCCGGGCGGGGTGGGGGGCACCGGGCCGGGGCCTCCCGGGGCCGCCGTGCCTGCAGGCCGGGGGGGCGGCGGAGAGGGCGGGTCCCGGTCCCGGTCCCGGCCCTCCCCAGCTGCCGGCCCGGACATTCCGAGGATGCTCCTGCCCACGCCTCACGGCGCGGGGCCGAGCGCGGCCCCGGCGGAATGCGTGGCCGGTGCCGGGCTGGCCGAGCCCCCCGCCGGGCCGGGGTCCCGGTGCCCGCGGGGCCAGGCGCTCTCCGCTCCGCACTCGGGTCCCCTCCTCCGCTGGCCCTCCCGCCGGTGCGCCCTCCTCGGCCGCAGGCGGCGCCCGGTGCTGCCCCCGCGGCGCTGCCCGTGTCCGGCCCGGGCGGGTTCGCGTTTCGCCGGAGCGGCTCGGGCCGCGGCGGCCCCGGGGCGGTGGCTCGGTGCTGGGCTCGGCGTTACCCGCAGGCCTCCCGAACGGGGGGTTCCGAGCCTTGGGCCAGGATGGAAGCGTCGCGTCCCCGTAACCGGCACCACCGCGGCGAGATCGGTCCCAGCCGAGGCTTCACTTGGAGCCCGCAGCAACGGGCTGTCGAGAGAGCCGGGCGCTGTGAAATGCCTCACTATAAAAACCGGGCACCAGGCGGTGCTTTGCGTTCCTAAGTGTAATCTTGCCGCGCTATTTTTTTTTTCCCTCTCCTTTGGCTTTTTAATTACTCCTTTATTGACAGAAATAAATCTCAGTGTGTGTCCTGTGGATGAATGTTCCTAAACGTGATGTTTTGGGGTTACTGAATCCACCTTCAGAAAGAGAAAGGGAAAAAAAACCCCAAACAACAAAACCCAAACCCAACCCATTAAAGATTCAGATTTTATATATCTGTATTTCAGGTTGGAACCCTCTAGGAGCTGTCTAGATTGGCTGCAAACACAAATCTGTGATGCTAAATTAATGCCTGTCCATTCTGACCTTGGTTTACCGATAAGGTTGAGAATGATTGGTGTCTTAAGACTGTTTTATGGCAAGTTATTTGATTGTAATTAATTAAGAGGAAAGACGAGCTCTGGAAATAAAGGGGTTTTTTAATTAACTGAATCCTGACAGGGTTGGTTGTCAAAGTCACGTTAAGCAGATATCGGATGTTCTCCGTCCTAGACTGGGTAATCTCATAGTTTCCAATGGTTAGTGAGTGTTTCAACCACTGGAGCATGAGGTTTTGATTTTTATTTTTTTTTTCTTCCTACAACAGTGGATTGTTGTCCACACAATCTTTTTTTTTTGCCATGTTGACCATGCTAACATTTTTTCTCAGTCTTTGGCTGGCAGATGAGAAAGCTAAATCTGAACACGCTGTTCTTGGCAGTGACTTGTCTTTCCACTCCTCCAGTCAGTGGTATCATGATTTCCATGTTAAATTCTGTTTCCTCCCTATTGTGAAGGCACTGGATTTTACCCACATAGTTTCCCAGTTACCTGTTTCTCCTGGGCCTGTTGTTGTGTCCCTGGCGCTGGTTAAGCTGCATCGACTTGTCGTTAGCAGCTTTTACCAGGTTCCTGCTAGTCGCTCCTGCTTGGTGCAAAGGCTTCATAGCAAACAGCAAGCAAAGGCACAGCTGGAAAAAGCCTTAACCAGCTGAGGAGCTTTCTGACAGACTTGACTGCCCGAAGGACGTGCAGTGTCATCCATGCCTACGGGGCACCTCCCCTCCACATCCCTCTCCCTGGCTGCCACCAGCCCCACAGAGCCGCTCCGGGTCCACAGGAAGGTGCTCGCAAGGCACTGTTTCTGGTTTCGCAGGTTTGCGTTTTGTAACAGAAGCCACCATGGTTCGCAGTCACCCGTGTGATTTTTAGTGCTCTGTAATAACAAAAAATGAGTAATTTCTAAGTGTGACAGCTTAATTTGTCCAGGTTGATGGGTTTAAAAATACATCATAAATGCTCAAGGTTCCTTTTGTGTGCACTGCCTCCTCCAACATCAACGGATTTCTTTAACCTAGTTAGCATTTCCTATTTGTACAACCCCTTAATCTGTTTGGGTGGCAAGACCTGCAGCTCTCTGATACCCTGGTTTATATCCAGAGCCGTCAGTCTTGGGCCTTGCCCTCGAACAAGCTGGCAGCCTCTTGCAGGACAATTATCTTCCAGACTTCCCACCCTTGATGGGGATGCACGGGAGAGAGGGCTGCCTGGGAAGGCTGGTCAGTGCATTCCCGTCGTGCTGGGTACTGACTCTTGACCTGTGTCACGGGCTATACGATAACATATAGAATATATAGAATAATTCCCACTACTAGAGGCTGGTTCTTACTTGGTAGCAGAACTGATCAACGCAAGATGTCCTGACAACTTTTCCCTTTGCTTTTCAAACCCCATACAAAGCACTGATGAAAAGTTTCCTTCCTTCTTCCCGAGTGACACTGCTACAAAGAATGTCAGGCAGAGGTCTTGCGACTACACCTCTTTGGGGCTGCGTTCGGGCTTCATACGTCAGAATGAATTGAGCTGTGCTTTCCGGCAGAAAGCAGAAGGGCCATGTCTGGTGAAATAAGAGCTGCGTGGAGAGCAAGATGAAAGTATATGAGTCTCTGGAGATGTAGTGTGCAAGTCTGCCATTCAGCTTTATTTTTATTTGGCTAAAAAATAAATCTTGCTTCTGACAGCTACTTTAGATTTTAATCAAACCAATCTAGGCTGCATACTTTCTGCACAAGTACTCAGCTTTGGTTTCTCCCTGGATCAGAAATGAAGAACATTTCTTCCTATTAAGCTTGAAATCTGAGCTATGCGATGTGGGACTTCAAAGTGGGCGTTCTGTCAGGGGTGGGTCAGAGAAATGCAGCTCACTGGTGACGCAGGGATCTTGGGAATCCTAGTGCCTGATCTGGTCGGAGGCAGCGCTCCCAGTCCGTTACCATTGTATGAGAGTTTTGCAGTGTCCCATCCCGTCTGTCACCCCCCAGGTTTGGTCTTTTATGCAGCACACCTCTGCATCCCCCCCACTCCCCCCCACCCCCCCAAATTTATCTTTAAGCTTCCAGAAAAAACAAATCTTGACATCAGTATAGAGAAACAGTAGCATATGAACTGAGACAAAGCACGTGCCAAAATACCTTCTGGTCCTGCTCAAGCGAGAATGTCAAGTTACACACGGTTATTCTGCAGTTCAGCTCTGTTCTGCACCCTGTTTCTTGGCAGTAGAGCCCAAATTTCACAAATTTTCATTTCTGTAATGACTCAGTGTTTGCTAAGTAGGAATATCCCATGCTTCCCCCCAAGGTGCGTGCTTGAGGGCATTCTTTTTATGTGCTAAACAGCAAAGGAGAGGAGAGGAAGGGAAAGGACTGGTAATCTTCAAAATAGTGTTACAGCTATGATGTTCTCAGAAACGTCCTAACTGGAATTTCCCACACTTGCAAGCATTTCATGCCTCACCACACAGCCCAAACTAACCCAAACTCTGAGGGATTGTTATTCATCTCCAGAACTGGTGTTCCTTGATGCAGCTTTTAACTTTCCCACTTCCTGGGTAGTCACTTGGTTGTAGTTAAGTGTCAGTAACAGTTTCAAAGTCCTTGGTGTCTTTCCTAATATTCAGCTCAGTAATCCAGTAGCCTGCAGACCCGCTGTTGCAGTAGCGTTTCTGCCGCCTGGAGATGGAGGCCATTTTGCATCCTTTGAGCGGCATCGTTTCTGCGCATGGGTGCCAGGCGGCTGAGGCAGATGGTGAACGCTGGGGGCAGCGCGCTTTTCCCAGCATCAGCTGCAGCCCACCCACTACCGGTCATGAATTTGCTGGGCCAGTCAGTCTGGACCTTGGAGTTTGGTTGATGGTTCTTGCGCGCATGCCTGATCAGCGCCTCCCTTCCCCACATCCCGTCTCCTGCTGCTTTCGGCACTGGGATGGCTTTGCAGCAGCAGACCCGCGTCTCAGAGGTGTGAGACAAAGCGGATGCGCTGGGAGTACGCCAGGTCCATGACGTAGAGCAGCAGGTTCACGTAGGTGAAGATAGCAATCACCAGCTGGCTGTCCCAGGGGCACCGGCCCTTGGCGCAGAGGCCAGGGCGCCGCGGGGAGCCGTACTTGCTGTCGAAGCAGAACACCGGCCAGATGACGGCTGCGCTCACGTATAGCAGCACGGCCCCCACGGTGTAGATGACCACAGAGCGCTCGAAGGGGAACCAAAGCAAGGCGGTCTTACCTGTGACACTGAAGGCCACCACCACCACTGTCACCACAAAGCAGAAGCTGTAGACAGCCACACACCACTGCGTCGCCACGTATTTGCCATACTGGCTGTCGTTCACCAGCGCCCCAAAGATGATGCAGGCCACAAAGGCCTGCACGATTTTCACGAGCCCGGAGACGGTGGCCATGTAGCTGGTGACTTGTCCTGGTTTTGCCCTGGTTAAGAAGACCTCAGCGGCGTACGCAAGGAACAGGAGGCCTGCGAAGACACTGGCTGCGATGCGGAAGTCTCTCACCTCGCAGCCGATGGGGTAACAGCCAAGCTGGACAAAGTAGAGCGGGTAGATCACCGCTGCCGTGACGGACATGAGTGTGGCAAGCATGGCAAAAGCAGCAGTGAAGTTTCCCCAGGAGATGCTCAGGCAGCTGTGCAGGTGCGTGAATTCACAGGTGATGATGAAGACAGTGATGGCGAAACAGAAGGTCCAGACAAACATGCAGAAAGTGCCGTACGCTGCGCTGAATCCCCCCTGGTGTGCTACAAGGCTGAACGTGGTGCATCCAAACGTCATCTGCAGCAAACGAGCTATTCCCACAGGGGATGTCACAGCAGCCGTGTTCAGATATAGCCCTCCTGTGCTCTCCATCATCTTTCCGGTCTGGCAGACAATGCACTTAAAGCCCCCCAAATGTCCTTTCAGGCTTTTGCTGCTTTGTCCTGAGTCACACCTGGTACTGGATCAGAGAGCGGCAGCTCAGATCCCCGCCTTGTCTCTGCCAACATCGGTAGGTGCTGCGTGTGACGCTGAGTGTGCGCTTCTGGCAGCCTCTCAGCACAGACTTGCTGGCTGCAGGGAGGTTACCGGCTGGCTCTGCGCACCAGCTGCAATCTCAGGGTGCCGCAATCAGCTCGCTCCGCTTTCTCAGGTCTGAAACCTGCCCCCTGTTCTGTTCTTTCACCGTCTCCTTTCCCATATGGGGGCTGAAGGGATCGCTTTCTCCCTGGAGGCTGACATTTATTCCATTTTAGCTCTGCAGCTGCGGCTCTCTGCTGTGCCGTTCGCAGCAACCCAGGGGTATAAATAGGGGCTATATTAATAGTTCTGGAATGCATCCCACCCTCCTCAACTGCCATGAGCGTGTGTTATTTAACACTGAAACTGCGAGCTCTGTCAGAGGCTCTTGATTATCCTTCTGCTATTCCTCTGAGAACGTCCGGGTCACTGGAACACTGCTGTTCTCCAGCAGCCACCCCACACCGTGGGGGCTGTCGTGGAAGTCGGCTGTGATCCAGCCACCCTGCAGAAACAGGAGCTCAGTCCTGCAGACCCAAGGCCCTATGTGAGGAGGGGCACAAGCCCAAAGGCATCACAAGCCCTATGAAAGGATTTAGGCCAGAGGCTACAATAAAAGCTGACTCACTTTGCTCCATTTGTTCTGGAGCAGTATATATTTACCTGCTGCGAAAGGCCCTGCTGTGCTTGGAGCACTAGTGAGAGCACATGGCTGTGAAGGTTTTGAGCACCAGTCCTCACTATCTCCTTAAACTCTTCCTTGTCTCTCTGTTGTACTTAGATGGGAACCAGTTATTCTTGTATCTCTGAATGACAAAACCAAATACAATTGTGAAAAAAAAAATTGCTTTGATATTCTTATCTGTGTCTTGGAACACAGATTTCAATATATAGCCTCAAACCCTCCCTCCCGTTGGATCAACGCTTTCCCCAGTAGCCATTTTTGGTACACATTTCCCCAGACTCTGTCTCTACCCAAAAGTCTCTTAATTCTAACTAAAAAGCCCCCAAGAAAATTTCTGGTGTAGTTTCAGGGTGGCAAAAATGAAAAACACAACATAGTGGGAAAATGCCTCAATTACCTCATGGCAGCATTGCTGACTCCTCACCTGCAGACCAGCTCTCACTGTGCTGGTCCCAGTATGGAAGCAGGATCATCCCAGGAGCTCTGCACAGGTGCAGGGAGTCAGCGTGACCAAGGGCCAGCCTGGCCCAGAGCCTTAAAACCGCTCTGAATGGCTCAAGGTAGCCATCAGCTGTGCTGATAAAGTCTGTAACTTAACTGGGAATTATAATCGACCCTCATGCTTAGTAACAATAATAATTGCTTAATATCATTGTTTCTTATTAGTATGTTAATGTAACGATGTGGCACCCATCAATGAACAGCCACACTCAGTGCTAGGTACTGTAAAGAACAGCTGACGAAAGAGAGTGTCTGCTCCAATTTATGATCTTAGCATGCAGTTCTAGGGCAGCATGGGCTTGTCCAGGCAAAGGCGCTGCTGCCCCTTCTTCCGTGGCCCTCCCTTGTGCTGTGACTGGGGACGTGGGGCTCGGTTTGGAGAGCTCAGAGAGCTGAAAGCTCCCAGATCCCCTGGAACAATACCCGTTCTCAGCGATTTGGGGCCTGCAAGGTCTGCTGGCACCACCGCTGTGGCAGGCGGGACCACCACCTGGGACGTGCGGCGGCGGCAGCCCACGCTGCCGGGAAGCGTGCCTTTACAGGAGTCCCTGCATGGACAAAATGGCCTTTGGAGTTGATGCAGCAAGTCCAGTTTCTGGGTGCTTGTTCCCAGCCCTCCACCCTCCCCTCCCTTGGTCTCAACGCATCTTGCCTGCACAACTGCTCTGTGGGCTGGATCAGGATACGAGTCTCAGATTTAAAAAAGAACAGCAGAACACTTGCACCTGACAGGGGTTATTTTTAACCTGGAGCCATCACTGGTCTGATTTGCACTGTAGATGTGCATGGTTGGATCCACACAGCAGTGGCATCGACAGAGCAGCCAGGAGCAGGGAATTGGACAGGAACTATTTAAGCCAGTATTGCTGCTGCAAGTCACTTGCAATCCAGCTGTGGCGTAAGACAAGAGACAAATGGAGACCAACATAGGTTACAGCAGGACTGCTTACAGCAAAAAGCAGTGGCTACAGTACTCCAGCAGCTCACAGTCGGCATTTTGTAGGCCAGGGATAATTTTACAGGATGATTTGCATGAGAACAGTACAATTAAGATATTAAGATATAATGTACCTACCTTCAGCTTTGTCACCCTCTGGTAAGCTCAGTGAAAAAAATCCCTCCCATTTTCCTTAAGACTGCTGGTGCTATGCCTAGAAAACCTGCATTCATTTGGGGTGGAAGTTGCACAATTAACATCACAACAACCAGGAAATGCAGCAAGAGAAGCAAGGAGCTCCAGGTGAACATGCTCTCGCCCTGAGGTCTTGCCCTTCCTGACTCTCTGTGATGTTAATCCTTCACCTCCAGCAAAGTTTCCCAGACTTCACCGGCAGTGTGTTACTGTTGGTATTGTGGCATGTCTTGTAAAAGAGAGGGGCTGTGTTACAAGGCAAAGCTATTGCTGCTGTTGGACTCTCACCCATCCTGTCTGGGGATGCTGCTTCATGGTCCCTGTGCAGTCTCAGCACTCCATCAGCGATGCTCTGTTGCCCCTAAACACAGCTGAAATCACACTCGTCATTTTCCTCCTTAAGCCCTGGCAGGAGCCCCTCTAGATCCCCCCACCCCAACACTCCCCATTGTAGCATTTGGCTGGCTATGTGAGGTCAGTGAGGAAAAGTTTATTCGATACTTATTATATGACAGTCAAGCTGCTGTACTGAACTCCAGCCACAGGAGAAGAGCGATTGTACAGTTTAAAGCCCACGGCGTTACTGCTCACACTGTAACTTGCTGCATCACCTCCCATCTGACCAAGAGACCAACACTTTCACGAGTAGAGAGCAAGGGAACACTCCATGTCAAGGCACACTCGAGGGCAACTGCTTGCAAGGCTCTGATACCACAAGCCGATCGTCCCCCCACAGCTGCCCTGTGCCCTGTGCCCCACCGGTGATGCCTGGGCTCAGTGCAGAGCTGGTCCTGCTGCTGGGCTGCTTCTTCCCACGAGAAATGATGCCACTCCGGAGAGACCCCGCACCGGGAGGCAGTGCTGGCAGAGGGCAACGGTCCCCAAAATGAGCAGCCAGCAGGAGCAGTGCACCAGATGGACCACTGCCTTCTGCCGAGGTGTCGGGTTTGAATGCGCAGATCTCCAGCTTCTGTGGGTCCCCAGAGCCTCTGGGTGCTACCCGCACTCTCTTTTCCCAGCATCATACAGGTGCACTGCTGAAGCACTTACATTTTTTCACTTTAAAAACATGTAAGCAGACATCAGATAGGAGGTCATTAATTAGAAACCCACTGCTTCTTGCACCCCATCACCTCAGCTTGTTGTGCTGCTTCCTTGAGACCCTCTTCTGCTGAACAGGGAAGGCTCCACCTGCACAGTCTAAGGTTTGTTCTGAAAGGAGATTCAGAGCCACAGACATTTGCTGGTGAATGGCACGGCAGCTTTGCAATTAAAATGACTGTCGAGAAGCCCACATACCCATGCATCAGACCAGTGGCTCCTAAACGGTAAGTCACAGCATCTTACAAAGTGAGACGCCGATCAGCACAGAAGAGACCATGGCTACTAAACTGTCCAGATTTTTTAGCCTGGGTTCCACGTGAAGTGTGCTGTCAGGAGGACCGAGTAGCAAGGGCTAGCGTGGGGGGCAAAAGCTCGATCAGCTGCTCCATGGCTGCAGCAGACGCTGTGGAACCGAGGAAGCAGCAGCAGCAGTAGCAGCAAGGCTGTCCCACTGCTGCTACCACTCTCTTGCAGTGCTTTCGCAGTAATGACGCTGCCTCTGTGTGGCTTGCCCAAGGAACAGGGCACCTTTCCCCAGAGCAGCCCCCCTGCGCTTCTCCTCACTCCTATGCGGCGCTTCCCCCCGGCAGCTGCCCCTTGTCCAGCACGAGCTCCGGCCGCTAAGACTGGCAGAACAGCATTGTCCGTGGTCTTCACTGTACAGTGGCTGGGGTTGGTGTGCATTGCTTGGTCAGATCTGCCATCCTCCTCCATGAGGGCTAAAGGGTGGGTTGTCTGGGTAATGCTTTCTTTCAGGCCCTGTGTATTAGCAGCGATTCCTGTAGTGGACAGAGGCGTGGGGTCCACCCTCCAGCTCATGACTGAAACCGCTTATGTCCCCAATGCCCCAGCCTGGACCTGTAGTCATGCAAATGCACACACTCTGCTATCAGCTTTTGACTTCTTGGTCGCCTTTTAATTCTGGCTCAATCATGTGATGCTTTTGGAGACAATTTTTCCCTCTCAGAGGGAAAGCATCTCACATCTAGTCATAAGATCTGGGAGTACAAACACATGGTACTGAATTCTTCCAGTCTTGCCCTTTTTGCCACTGGCTTCCACAGACCAGATGTCACTGGGGATGAACTTAGAAGTGCCAGCTTTACAGAGGCTTGGGAAAATTACATTTATTGCACAAGTACAAGAAGTACAGGGCTGGAAATGACTTCCTGGGTTACAGATGCCAGTTTCCAGCTTCAACTGGCAACCACATTGTATCATTTTGTTCATCAATTAGCCAAGTTCCCCTTTAGAAATATTTGAGACTTCTCCCTGTTACACATTTTAAAAGACTGTTGCAGAGACAAAAGCTAAAAGACTGATTTCTGACTCCTAGGGATTTTTTTCCTGTGCTTGCAAGGAAAATACTCCCTCCAAACATTCTTTGCCCTTTAGAAATGATCCTTTGAATTAATATTTTAGATATACAGGTAACCAGCTCTGCACAAAGTGTCCCAAACTTCAACAGTGGTATTTATACTTTACTGTTTCCCAGTAGAAATACATTGCTGGACACAGCCTAGGGCACATGCCCCATCTACAGCTTATAGTCATCCTGCGAACAACAATACGCACCGCAGCTTCCCTTGGCACTCCCAACTGATGAACCAGCGCACAGGAGAAACTCTGGCTGCTGCTCAGGTACCAGCACTCTGCTTGACTCCAGCCCTCAGAGGAATCTCATCTTCCTCTGTGCTTTTCCAAATGGTGTCTGTTCCAAAAAAAGCCTCTCAACTTAGTGGCATGAAAAATGTAACCAGAATGATTCTACTTTTATACCCAAGTCCTTCAAACATAAGGGTATCAGTAATCCCTACGGTGATCATAGGGAAACTCCGATAGTTTTCCTGCATTTCAGATCTGCTGGAAGCACCACCCATCTTCTCTTTGGCTACTTTTTTATCTTTGTACTAAACCCATCTTGCACAGCAGGACGGCCAATTTCCTCTGTGTGCTGCCCGACTGTTTGCTGAAGTCCATGAAAAGTAAACAAATGGCTGCAGATTCATTCGATTTTCGGTTCACTCACCTAAGACAACAGATCTTACAAACAGCACTACCCTTTTAACCTGGCAAGACCTATCTTGAAAGTGCATGGAATTTTTCTGAAATTAGGCCCCAGTTTTCTGTGGCCTACACATTGTGTAACCACCTACACAAGTGCAACCGAATGCAAAGTCGGCATCACAAACTTCTGCAGAATGGATGTGAATTATGCTCCTTGGGCAGGTTTGTCTACACCAGCTGCAGTACGCTCAGTACAAAGCTTTTCTGCAGCTGCCGGTGCGCTTTCCCCCACAAGGAATGGTCTCCTGCTCTCTCCAGCTTCAGCCACACATTCCGGATCCCTCCCTTGCTCTCCTCCCTTTACCATGAAAGGGGATTCTCCATGCTCCAAGGTGGGTGTGTTCACAAATGACTAGAAGAACAGAAATATGTTGGTGCTTGCCTTGCATTCACTGCCTTTTATGTTCCAAATGCTCCCCATTTTAAGAGAGGCCAGACGGTCTGATCAAACATTTCTCTCACTAGAACAGAGGCTTTTGCTGCAAAACCAGATCTCCCTGCATCTTAAAATGCAGTGCCCTGGAATACCTGGCAAATTGGTCAAGCTGAATACACTGTGCAAGTATGCAAACATCAGACGCTGGGTGAAAATCTCTGTACTTGGACCTCATGTTACAACCCCTTCATCAGAGAAACAATGACAGAGCATACAGCAAGGGGAAGACGGAAGTCTAATTAATACAGAATGTCAGTACCACCCTCAGCCCTCTCCCAGGCACAAGTGATCGTAACGATAACCCATCCAAACGAGCAGCATATACAACTTTACAAAGACATATGTATGGTTCTCTGGTCAGCCCTTATAAATAGCGTTTTACATATTAAAATAAATATGTCCACATTGCCAAAGTAGCAAGAGGTTTCTTCGTTATTTAAAAAAAATATGTTACAAAACAATATCATTTCTATTTCTTGCTTAGTTTAAAAAAAGGTGATAAAAAAGTCATTTTATAAAATAATATGTAAGTAAATTGAATACAAGAGTGTCCATCCCTAGCATGTGTCCTGGGTTTGTATGTTATGACTCATCATGAGATGCTGACCTCCAGGAAGTCATGTAGTCATTCCTTCACTTCTAGTTGGACAAAAGAAATCCAGTGCTTGCTTTTTTCACCACTTGTATCAAGTCTATCATGTAGAATTCATGGCAAGGGAAGAAGTCCTCAATCTGGGGAAGGTTCTCATTGCTGCTGTTTACGGCTTTGCTACTCCCTGTATCAGATTGCCTTGTGTGACACGGGAAGATGATGTGAACGGCCAAAACCGAGCCCTGGAGTTTGGAGGTAACGAGTTCCAGTCAAATAGTGTAAGCAAGAAATTGCCTTTTTTTTTTTTTTCTCTTGACACATTCTAAGCGTGCAAGAGTGCGGGAGCACGTGGGCGTGCACAGGTTTGCGCATGCATGGGTGTGAGCGTGCATCTGCCTGCATGAACGTAAGGATCAGAAAGTGTGGGAGAAGGGCTTAGTCTCCTCCTGATCTAATCTCTCTGCCCCTCTGATGCTCCCTTCCTAGTTACCACTGCTGAGCATCCCCAGAAGTTTACTGGGCTCCAGGCCCTGTTGCTGTGCCATTTTCTGAACATCAAAACCCATGTGCATGAGGAACTGGATCACATTCATCTCCTGCCCTGTGAACTGGTCCCTGATAGTGGGGCACGAGGGGTTGCAGTGAGGCCATGGACAGCTGTCAATCAGATGAATTGGGCAGCCTTTCAGAGGGGCCTTCCCATTTTTGTTGCTCTCATGTAGGCTCCGATCCCAGCAGTGCAGGGCACGGGGTAACGATGTCCCCTTCACCTGGATGTCTGTCCAGTGACTGAAACGACAAACCGTACAGACTGTATCAGAGGGGTCGGGCTGCCAGACCTGGATAATTCCCTTACCGTTGCCCTGTTGACCCTTCACAGAATCTGCAAAAGCACTCACTTGCGTGTAATGATTTCATGAGACAAACAGGCAGGAGCAAAGCTGGCGCTAAAGGAAAAAAGGAAACATGGATCAGGACTCGGAAGGACAAAGTAACTCCTGCTAAAGAGAACCTTCCGGACTAGGTAGAGGGTGGAATTTTTGCTGCCCCTGGCAAGGTTTTTAGAAACAGCAGTGACTATCATGATACAAAACCTGGACTGGACTGGAAAGTATCCAGAAGAAAAGGGGTTCTGTCCTGCCTAACAGTGCATATTTGCAACAAGAGACTCCTGAATACCTGCTCTCATATGAAGCAAGTAAGGCACATTAACGGTTCCTTCTCTGCTGTCTCATCAACCCTCTGGATGTTTTATGATCAGCACTTTTCAAAACATCCCTGTGAGCTTAATGGCAAGGAATCTCTGACCTCACCTTGGAGGTAGGAAGGAAAAAACCCACATTCCTGTTGATAACAAAGGACAACTGACAATTGCAAAGCTGGAAATTACTTTGCACTTATCTAGAAATGAAGAAGGCAGGATTCTCGATGTGGATGAACTAATAGTTACCAAATTTACGGCACACTTTCTGCAGAGATCTGAGAAACGCTGCTAGGATACTGGATAAGAATGTGTCTTAGAAATAAATATGCCAGGTTTTCCTCAATTAAATACTTACGTCACATCCTTCAAGGTGTTTCTCAGCTCCCTACCCAGATTCTGGATGTAGAGCCACTGCCCTTCCTGAACAGGCTGGCCAGTGAGGTGTACGTTGTCTACAGTAAGCTGGGCCTCATCGAAGAGCCACTGGACAACAAAGACTGGACCTAGGACCACAAAAAATTCAGAAAAGGGGTTGCTCTAAGTTAGCTGTGGATAGAGAGGAAACCCTAGAGTCCATTTTATAGCTCTCCTCTGATACTTACATCGAAGTGTGGGGTAAATCTTATATCCGAAAAAGCAATTCCATTCCTCTCCCTCTTTAAACTGCAGCTTACAGCGTTCAGGAACAATACCATTCCAATACCTAGAAGACAAAGCAACAACAGAATGAAAGGCACATTGCAATCTGAACGGCCTTTACGTATCTCAGTCTATTTCTGTTTTGATTATAGTTCCAGCTTATTGACACCAGAGTTCTTTCTTGGCTACATTGTCCCATCAACACGTTTTAGGGCATCTACATTTGCACATATTCTTTTGCATGTCTAGATTTTAAATTATTGTCTTTTCCAATAAAATAATGGAAAAACCTACTCTTCAAGTACCAAAATGAAGGAAGACAGAGAAGGAGGACATCTCCACACTCCAACCTCTTACAAAAGCGTACTGTAGAGCATCTGACTGTACCTTATTCCCCTTCTGATGGCTTCTGTTGGAGCACATGTTATGGTATCAATACAGTCCGTTCTGCGATACTGTTTATTATCCAGGAACCATCCAGAGTCTGCCAAACCTCGAACCTGAATCCCTTGATAACCCATCTCCTCCAGCTGCTCTGCCACTCGATCCACATTCAGGAGCACTCCAGTCCCTCCAGCACTGCAACAGCAATGTTATACTTCAGTCATGAAGCACACACAGCTATTACATGGCTGGCTAGCACACATACCCTCTCATAGCAGTGACACGCTATCAACAACCTCCCCTATCCATGGGACAATCCACTACGACCATGGTAGTCACCAAGTTATTTCCCTGCTTTGCAAAACACTCGAAAACAAAGCCGGTGCTGAGTAACAATGTGATACCTCAGAAACCAAATCCCGTTCTTATTCTTTCTTCTGGGAGATCTACCTGCTTTCTGTCCTTCGAGGGGCTGGCCTGCTCCAAAACTGAAACTCTGAAGTGACACAAATTTACCCTTTGCAACTTCTATAGCCCACCCCTGCATAACATATGCCGAGCGCACCACAGCTTTGCACAACTTCGCGTGATTCAGAGCACCTGCGTCAGGCAAGTCTGGTTTTTTAATCCCCATGTCCCGAA
The DNA here is from genome assembly GCF_034619465.1 of Leptosomus discolor. NCBI lineage: Eukaryota > Metazoa > Chordata > Aves > Leptosomiformes > Leptosomidae > Leptosomus > Leptosomus discolor. The sequence goes on from NC_141405.1 coordinate 5,500,495, forward strand.
TCTATTCACGAGAGGCATGTCTCACGGTGCGGGCCAACAGGAGCCAGTATTCTTGACGCAGGGGAGAACCAACACACTTCCTCCCTCTTGCAAAGCTTTTACCTTATTGTTATTTTCTCATAAGCATACCCGGACCAAAAGCTGAGGAAATGATATTATATCATCTCCTGTTGTACCACTTCAAGGAGAAAACTGGGAAGACATACACCATTTGCTGTCTTAGTGTTACTGTGCTCCTAGAAGAAATTTTTCAAGAGCTGCTGAGACCTCTACCCTAACAGTCTCCTGCTGTGGAAATCTCCTGTGTTCACCACAGGAAATCTTATAGGTACCTACCTGCTCCCTGCTAGCAGCAACACCTTTGCAGTGCTGAGGCCTTTTCCCACCAGCTCCTTTATAACCTCCTGAATGATTAGTGCTCCCATGAAGGCATATTCATCTGGAAGAGACAGCTCGGTGTCAACAAAACTGTTTCCTGTCGACGCTAAGACTTTTGCTTCCTCTCCACAAATGCTTAAGAACCTTATGAAGGGGTTATGAACCTAAAACCAGGCCCATTTTCTCCACCTGTATCAAGCACATCTAACGAGATACTCCCCCCTGTGCAAAACCCGCTTCCCTGAAAGCAAGCGAATAGAGAGTGAACAGAGTACACAACACCAGCACACCTTCCTACACCAGTGCTTAAGAACTGGTGAACTTAGAGAAGGAAAACAAGGCGTCGGGTGCCACGACCTGTCTTTATACGTGAGGAATACGCACACCTCCCCACCACCTGAAATCTCAGTTCCAAATTACTGCATCCCTTTATTCCCAATTCATAAAGCCAATTCAAACAAGCAATCTCACACAAGATGTTGCACCTACACAGACTGCTGCTTCCTTGGCACCACCAAAAGGTAGCCATGTTTGCTGAAGTGTAACTGCTGGACAGGAACCGTCACAAGCAGCTAGGATGAAGTGACTACTGTGACAAAAAGTGTATCTGTGGTATCCACGACTGGTCAGTTTCTCAATGTAAGAGTTAGGAAAAAAGAGACATCGAATGACACAATGTCTGGTTTAAGGACATAACTCACAGATCAACTTAAAGAAAAGCATTAACCTTCTCCCTTTTCGGTGCCACATCACACAGCATCTTAGACTAAATTCTTTTGTTCACAGCAGCGTGTATCAACAGTTCCACTCAAGTCAAAGACAACTCTTCATGAACAAACAAGATGAGAACTGAGACCCTGGGTGCACAACTACTGCACCCAGACACCAATCCTGCATAAACTGGAAGTACATGACGTAGAACAATTCATTCCCATGAAATCCAGCTTAATCTGGAAGAGGACTCCTTTAAGCAGACTCCCAGAGTTCCATCATCATCAAAATGGCAATGCATGCATTAGGATGAACTATTCTTCATTTCCCAAAGAAACCTGCAGACAGCTTTAGCCTGACACATGCCGGCTCCTTTCAGAGGACAAATATCCTCATGACAGAAATGTGAAATGAAATTTACTGCACTTGACTCTCAGATCAGCAAAGTCAAAGTCGCATGCAACAAACCATGGTTCCTCAGCTACACTATTTAATTTGCTGTGTGCTGGAACCTGGAGATTCATCTAAAAGGAATTTTGTTCCTCTAACCCTTGCCTACTGCATCAGTGTAACATCTCTGCAAGCAGTGGCTCTGAACTATGTCAAAACAGCCTGCGCTAAAGAGATCAGGATGTTTTATCTGGAAGTGGGTTGATATTCTTTCCTGCCCTTCAGCAAGAGCAAGCCTGTTCTTCATTCACGCAATTTCACAGAAGTCTGGCCATATCCTTTAATGTGTGATGTCTGGGGCAGCAACAGCCCATCAGCAACACTCACTTTTCTCAGACTTGGAAGAGGCACCACTCCAAACATCACTTGAGCAATACGGGATGAATCTGTAAGAGAGAGCTGTGTGAGTACTGATGTTCCTTTGACATGCAAGGAGGGGTGAGGATGGGGTCAAGTAGCTGGAAGAAAACTAGGCCCTGGGGAGGGGAAAAGGGGAGTTTCTTGTCCGGTTGGACAACTTACCTCCTCGCACACCAAGTGACAATTACAACTGTCCTGAATTTTCTCCTGAACACTGGTGGTTAACTGAGTTAAATCAATAAATAACATGTCCTTTATCAATCTAATTGAAGCACTGAGCTCAGGGGATAGAATGAGAAGCCAAGATTTTGCTCTTAGCTGTCCCAATGATACGGCGGATGGCCTGCCACAGGGCAAATCTGTGCTTCAGTTTTTCACATGGAAAATGAGAAGACCTTGTCAATGCAGTGTAAATGCTGACTGCAGCCACTGGAGGTTTTTGCAGGAGTGAAGTTATCTTTCCATTTTTGTCTCCGGCTTGCAGAATGCAAATTAACATCCCTCTCTTCTGTTTTTCCCTCCTATATAGATGCATATATAAACTTGTCTCTCGTTTCTCTTCTTTGAACTAGAAGAGCTGCTCCACATTCCTCCCAAATTGGCAAATGCGTAACGTACTATCAGCCCATCACTCACAACAGTATTTGCCACTTTGGTTACATGAGACGGCTCTCCAAGCTATCCCCAGTTTTTCTTCATTAGATCACCACACAGCTCCAAGGAGACCAGACCCAAGTTTCTCCAGACCTTGCCAGCGCTATTTGTTAGAGTGCTGCGCTAGAACAAATGAGGAAACATACAATTTCCTCTCACAAGTGTTAGTCTTAATCTGTCTTTGTAGCATTCTTGCTAGCCTAAAAGGCAGGAGATGTTTAAGTATAAACCTATTTCCCTTCGTTGTCCCTCCTTACACCATGTTTGCATTCCACCAGTGGGGATTTTCTTCTGGCTGTGATGACAGGATCCCAGTTCCTGCAGATGGGCACAAAGAAACAAGACACATACAGATGACAATCTATGACTTCAGAGAAGCAGTATGGGTCTCGAGCAGGATCTCTGACCACACAAAAAACAAACACCCATGGTGAAAAACATCGGTAAGGGAAATGGAAGGAACATTTCTAAATTTGCCCTTAGGCAGATGTGACTTTCAGAACTTGATTCAAGCTAGAGACGAAGCCTGTCTAGAAGCCTGTTGTAGCACAGAAAAGAGCCTGTGACACATACTTAAAATGAAGCACTTCCCCAAAAAAACAAATCCTAGCAGGTCAACTCCAATATATGCAATTATAAGGTCTGTGCGGGTGACAGAGGTTTAGGTATTCAGAAAGCCAGAGCAAAAGCAGCGTGAATGAAGAGAGAAGCTCAGCGTTTCTGTGCTGACTCAAGAGCCCTGTGGTCCAGAGCATGTGTATCCGGGGGGCTAATCCCACCTCATGCAGACACTACAAATACTTTACGTATGCACCAAACACACACTTTCACGCAGAGAACCACTTATGTGACTCTACGCAATTGAAAATGGGGAAAAGGTGGAATCACACAGCTCCAGGTAAAAGCCCTGACAGTTAATCTGATTTCTCCGTATGCACATCGTAGGGCCAGTCCTACGACAGACGCACACGTCCCTCCAGTGCAGTGTGCAAGAAAGCGCATCTGTCCTGACAAACTGGCAAAGAGGCCCAAGAACAGTTCTTCTGACAGGATTAAGAGAAATGCAAACTCTCTAAAAAATCACCAAAAACTTAAAGCACTATTCTGAAAATCCTGGCAGGTTTGTGAGTACACCCACACATCTAAAATGGAGAAAGCATTGTGTACAGAGTTCAAAACACCGGTCTGTCCACCAGTGACCTGCACATCCGAATGCACAGGGACATCTGTGCTTTTGTGATTTGCTTGGGGAGTCGGTTCGGGGAGAGGGGAGCATGCTTCTCCGGGTGCCCTCCCGCAGGAGAGCCCGTCCGTGCCCACGACGCCGCAAAGCGCCGAGCGGAGCCGTCGCACGGCAGCGACGCAGGCCTGCGAAGGTGCCGAGGGCCGGTCCACGCGGCCGGGGGCTGTCCCCACAGGGCGGAGGGGACACTCACCCACGCGGGTCGCGGGCCACTCCCTGGAGCTCATGAGCCTCCGCATGGTGTCGTAGCGGGTGTCGCAGTTCTCCCTGTTGAAGCAGTACCACCCTCCTGGTGAGGGGGAGAGAGCGGTCAGCCGCCCCGCCGCCCCCCCCGCCCGCCGGCAGCCGGGCCCGCGGGGCCGCTGGAGGGGGCAGCGGGAGCGGAGCGGGGAGGGCCGAAGGAGGGTGGCCGGGGGCAGAGGCGGGCCGCGCCCCCCCTCCCGGCCCCCGCCCGGCGCGGGGGGGCCGAGGCGCCGGCGCTCACCTTCCAGGAAGAGCAGCCACCGCCGGCTGCCCTTGGACTCCTTGAGGTAGTAGCTGCGGACAAACAAACAGGAGGCGGCGCGGCCTAAGCGGGAGCCGGGCCCGACCGCAGCGCTTTGATCCCGGCGGGCCGGGGCGCCGGGGGTTTGGGCAGAGCGCAGGGGCGGCGGCGGCGGCGGAACGGGCGGCGGCGCTCGCGCCCGCCAAGACAAGCGCCGCCGCCGCCGCCCGGGAGGCGCTCGCTGCACCTGTCGCCGCCGCGCCGCGCGCCGCCGCGCGGTGGCGCCACAGCCCTCGGGGCCGGAGCTCGGGGAGCGCGCGGCGGCCGGGGCCGGGGCCGGGGCGGCGGGGAGCGCCGGGGGCCGCGGCGAGGCGCCGGCGGGCGGCGTGGGGCAGTCCCGGGGCGGGCCGGCGGGGCGCGGCGCGGCGCGGGGACTCACCCGGCCGGGCTGCCGTCGTTGCAGGTGACCGAGGCGTTGTGCAGGAGGTGCAGGCGCAGGTCGTGCGGCAGCGCCTGGGCCGAGCAGGGGTACAGCGACTGCGCCAGGCTCTTGACCTGCGCCATGAAGCTGTCCATGTTGCCCTCCACGGCGGTGAAGTCCAGCGGGAAGCTCTCGGACGCCGCCGCCGCCTCGCCGCGCTCTCGGGCCGCCGGGCCCCGCCGCCGCCAGCCCTTCCTGCCCTCGCCGCCGGGCCCGGCGTGCAGCAGCCCCAGCAGCAGCAGGAGGTGCACGGCCGCCGTGCCCATCGCCGCCCGCCGCCACCCGCCGCACGGCGCGGCGGCAGCCAGCCCCCGGCAGTGGGCAGCGCCGCCCGCGCTCCGCCGCGCCCCGCCGCGCCGCCCGCGGGGACGGGGGTCGGCGGCAGGCGGCGAGGGCGGCGGGGACAGCGCCGGCGGCGCGGGCTCGGCGGCGCGGCTGCCGGCGCAGGAGCCCGCCGCCCGCTCCCAGGCGGCGAGCATGACAGAGGGGCACGGAGTGCGCGGGGAGCGCGCCGGGGGCGCCGCCAGCCCGGGCGCCGCGTGGGGCAGCAGCCGGCCAGCCCCCGCCCTGCCCTGCCCTCCGCCCCCTCGGAGCGAGGCGGAGGGAGCGGGGGGTCTGCGCCGCGCCACACCGGCACGGCGGGACGCTCCGTCGGGGCGCGCCCCGCGCCCCCCGCCGCCGGCGCCGCCATCACCGCCCCTGCCGGCGCCGGGGCCGCGGCCGGCGGCGCCCGCCAGCTTCGCCCGCAGGGCGGCGGGGGCGCGGGGCGGCCTCTCGCCGGCACCGGGGCCGCCCGAGGCAGGGGGTGGAGGGGTGTCGGGCCGCGCGGGCCCGCACGTGGCAGCCCCCGCGGTGGCGCCCCCGGCCCGCGCCACCCCCCCGCTTCCCCACCCCCGCGGCCCCGACGGCGGCTCCTCCCCGGCTCCGCGTGGGCGGCGCTGCCCGCCCCACCCCGCGGGATTCCGCCCCCGCTCCTCCTCGGCGGCCTCGAGCGGTGGCGGGGGGGGGGGGGGGGTGCCCCGCCGCGACGGCTCCGGCCCGCCCCCGGCCCGCAGGGAGCAGCGGAAAGCCGGGAGGCGGCCATTTGGCCCCCGCCATCGGTGTGCGGTCCGCGTGGGTGCCCGGTGAACGGGGCGGGCAGCGCGTCGCTGCCGGCCGGGTGATGCTGCTGGCGTGCCGCAAGACGGGCCGCGGCGACCCCGGCCGCGTTCGGGGGACCTGCGAGAGGGCTTTGCCGCAGCGAGGGGAAGCCCGCGGGCGGCCGGGCGGGGCCGGAGGCGCTGCGGGCCAGAGGCGTCGGCCGCGGCCCCTAGCTCGGTCCGTGTCCGCAGCGGCGGACCCTCGGTCCCCCGCAGCCCCCGGCTCCCGGGCGCGGCTCTCCGCGGCGGGCGGGCGGACGGGCCGGAGCCTCCGCGCCGCGGGGGTACTTGGCTTCGGCAGCTCACGGGGTCTGCCCGGCAGCAGCTCTCCCCGGCTGTTCCCCGGGGCTGGGACATTTCCAGCGAGGGCAAGAAGAACCCTGGAGAAGCCGCCGTGTCAAGTCCCATTTACCAGCGTGCCCGTCATCTATGAGAGCGAGGAGTATCACAGAAATGCTGTCCTTGTCACAGACCTCGGTATTAAAAAGGGGAAAGCCAGAGAAAATGCTGCACTTTGAGTAATTCCATCTTCATTTCGATACCAAAACAGATAGCTCATGCCCCTCGACAGCCCTCCAGAGCAGGGAAACACTCTGTCTTTACCGGGAAATACAATCTATCTGGGATCAGAAAAGGTGAAAATAGTATAACCTTAAAATAGTGAGTGGAGAGGCTTTTTGTAGAGCAAGAGTTAAGGCTATCCAGCTGCAGCAGCTACATTTTTTACCTTGGCATGTTTGGACTTTCTAAGTGTATCCCCAACTCTGAATTTCCTATGTGCATAGCATGGTTTTACAATTTGCTTGCCGTGTTGGTGGGTTTTTTTGGTTTTTAATCTTTCAGTTACGAAGTCTTGGTCTTACCTCTGTCCTCAGTGAGATTTTTACCTCCAAATTTTTCTTTTACGTAAGTGTCGATAGTACCAACAGTATCTTTAATCCAGGAAAAGCCACTAAATTGAACATACCCCTCCACACATGCACTACATTCACCCCTGATATATTTTTGGTCCCAACACAATTCTGCATCATCATATTTTTTTCTACACTGGCCTTAACATCCCTTCCTTGCTGGCCATGACGGGTATGAGGAATTGATCACTAGGACTAGGTACAGCAAGTTAGAGAGCCTGTCCAGCTGCCTGAGCAGGGGTGCAGGTAGAAACTGGTTAGTTTGTGCAACATCTGAACAGATGGATCGGTAAGTCCTGAAGAGTGCTTCAGGATCACTGGACCAGTTGGCATAAACAACTCCAGGACCTCATATTCCACTAGCTGCAGCAAGAAAACAGGATGGATGAGATTGCCGAACTCCATCCTTCTTTAAAGAAAAGGCTGCTGTTTGTCTCACTGATAGGCTTGTGTTCTCCCTGGTTTTCATGCTCCTTCTCTTTGGGGAAGTCTGGAGGTACTGGACTCTGTAACGTGTTGTGCCAGCTGGTGCATTAAGGGATGACTGAATGTGACATATGAAAAACCTTAGGGCAAAGAGGAATGCATGTTAAAGTTGCAGATCTCTGGGCCTATCTCCAAAGAGGTGAAGCAAAGAAATTTAAATTTTGCCTGTCTTGGCTTTACTGAGCCCCCTCCAGCTTTCTTACTTCTCCTGGTTCAGGTACCTCTGGAGGGTTTCTTTCAGAGCACTGTTACTTGTCATCCTTCCAAAGCCCAGTAAAATGTTCCTGCTGCCTCTGTCATGAAGGGACAAGGGGGCTGTTAAGAGCGTAAGGCTGTGTGAGGTTATGGCATGACAGGCTGCTTTCTCACTTCTAGACCTTTAAATCTGGTACAGTTCAACTCTTTGACATGCTGAACTTGGGAGAACATCAAAGTGCACACAGATTTTAGAGAACTTTGTAATACTGTCCTTCAGCATGAGAGGTTCACTAAGTTTTAATCTTTTGATAAGAGCCACCCTACATGGAATAGATTGGTCTCAGAACAGAAAGAAGCTCAGAGAAAGCTGTGAAAGTCCTGCTGCAGGGACTGAAGATTGGACATCTTTGTTGGTAGGAGTAAGGCATGTAGGAGGCCAGCAAGAGATTTTTAATGATTTGAAATAATGTTAAGGGAGATGCTGTTTTCATTTAATACCTTTCAATATGAAATATCCTGCATAATATGTTTCAGTATGTCCTAATGTAGTTCTGTTTGCTGAAGTATATCGGACTATGCTATACAACAGCAAACAAGGCAGTTCTGAAATTCCCTGGTACTCTGCCAGGACCAAGGCAGCTCCAGGACTTGCCCTTTTGATGTTTCGCTATCAGAAACCAAGAGGATTACTCCTGGAGTTCTGGGCAAGGACTTGTGCCACAGGTATGTTTCCCCTTCATAGCCAGCTCTGTTCCCTGGCTTGTTTCTTGGGTCTTGTGTGGCTCAAAAGTGTCCGTGGTGTAAGAATACCACCCATAGAAGACCACTCACCAACAGATAAATTCTGACTTTCACATACTCACACTTCCGCCACCTCTTCTAACATCAGCGGTGGGTGGGGGTAAAGGAACTCTGACAGGGCAACAGAGTTCATTTATACCCTTCATACAAACATAATGTGCTGGGTGATGCTCTGGTAGGAACCACCTTCTTGAACGTCCCCAGGACTCTGCATGATCAGCAGCATGTACTGTTGGTAGAGACAGAAAGAAATCCTTTTCAGAATCATCATTACTGTGATAACTAACTACTGTTCTGTATCATGTTTTGGAAGTGAAGCGTATTTCTAGATGTTCACAGTTAATTTCCTATCCATTTGAAAGAAAAAAAGAAAAAGGGGGTGGGCTTCCATGCTTTACTGAGAAGCAAATGTATGCAGCATTCTCTGTGTGGGTGTGTGACAGACTGCAAACGTGGGATGCTGGCATACGTATCTCATGCAAAGCACGAGCTGCCTAAAAGGTGATCTTAGGGAAAGGTCATTCTACAGTTTGTTCACTGTAATTGCTAATGAAATGCAAGTTCTGAAAAGCTTTTAGCGTGGTGGATGTTGTTTTGCTGAGACTCACCTGACAGATTTGCAGGCGTCTCTTGATCCTGACAGTGGCAGAAATCTGACTTGTTAAGGGTGTTTTCGGCTATTCCCTAATGAGTTCCTCTTTCTTTGTAGCACTTTAATGAACTCCAGGTTGTAGTTAACTCTCCCTTCTTTCTCTCCTGATGCTTCTAATTTCAGATAAATATTTGAGATTAGAAGTGGCTCTGGGTATGAAATGTGACCTTAACCTCCATGCAACTTTCTGATTATGACATGCCATTAAAAACTAGATTCATCTTTCTAATTCTGCAACTTGGAAATGTTCAGCTCGAATTACATCGGTGTCTTTTTAACAGGAGCAACATTTCTTTAAGGGATGTGTCACTTTCAAATGCAAAATAGGAAACAGCTGCCTGCTTCAGACATCAGATAGGAGCTACCCCCATCCAGTAGCAAGACCAGATTTTTGGGCTCCGTGAAACCCAAAATGTGTCTTTTAAAATTGAATGGCTGCACCACCTCAGCAGCTGAATAATCACTGGTGTTAACATAGCCATTTTAATTGTTTTTTCTTCTTCATACCTCCTGTGAAGGTATTGATTAGTGGAAGGACAGGATATCTTCATTCTGTGTTAAGGTACTTGCAGAGCTTTGCATCTCTACCCTGTTTTAGAGACTAAGAACTGGCACGCCATAGATATTTGTTGCAACCTTTGTGGGCAAAAGTGTGAAAACTTTCAGAACAACCATGCTCTTAAGTCCTCACGTCTGTTCACGTATTTTGCAGCAACAGGCAATCAAAAAGGTAGCGAAGTATAAGAGATATGTCTTTAGACTTATGAATGTTACAGACGTGGTAACGGATAACGATTAGTGATTGTTTCTTAGTAAGAGTTGGGGAACACCAAGAAAGAAGTTCTAAAATGAACAAAATTAAGTGCTTCTGTCATACAACACAATTTAACTGTGGCATTCATTGCCCCATGATCCAGTGGCTGCCAAAAGCTCAGATGGGCTCAAAACATGGTTGGGCAAATTCATGTAAGAAAATTCCATCAGATATGATTAGAGGTAAAGACACAACCTCTGACTCAGGAAGTCTAGAAGATGCAGATTGCTGAAAACTGGAAACTGAAAACTGGAAGCGGAAAATACGATTGCAGCGTCTCCTGCTCTGCTGCTGTTCCCAGTTGCCGTCAGAGGTAGTGTTCTGATTACCCTGGTATGAGCCAGTATAGCCGTTCTTACGAAGAAACTCTTCTAAGATGTGGGTCCCTCTCCTAGAAAAGAGCATCCTTGAGAGGACGGTAATTCATAAACTCCTTATGCAATGCTGAATTTCAGAGTATGAACAAAGTTCTTTGCTACATAAGCTGAGAACTGACAAGTAGAAGGAGGATGGTGATAGTACCTCCATATATAGCTATCATGGTTATGTTGAGAAAGTTCCACGGCTGCTTAGCTGAAATAGTTAAAAAAAAAAAAGTGTACACAGACACTTTGCAGGGTATTGACATATGACCAAAAGTCATTCAGCTGATGGGGACTGACAAGTTACTAATCAGCTATTCTGTGGTAACTGGCCATACAGGTACTCCTTGTCCATCCTAGCTCTGAAAGTAAAATACATCGACTTAAACCATTTTAATGCGTTTAGGAATTACGGAGATAGACTGGGATGCCAATATCCTGAACGCTGTAGCTGTGTAAGTGATATGACAATGATACTTCCAATAGAATGGAAAGAACAAATATAAAGACATTTTTCAGCGTTATTTTTAAACAACGCATTATATGCCAGGACATACTTTATTGCCACATCTTATTGAGCAGTTATGGTGTTGGATGGACTTAGAAATTGAGGTGCATAAGCAAGGGAATGTCTCTCCATCATTACAATTCCCATCCTCACTTTTTCTCCCTTCTCTCCCGCTGCTGATATGGTAAAAATGAGCAAGTGTTATCTTCTACAAAAGTGTCTTTCCTTAAAAGGATCTTTTTCCTTTATAAGCCAAGCAAAGCAGACATTTTTGTGGGCGCTGGGGGTGGCAGTGGGGACTTAAGCTTAACATATATGATAAATATAGAAGTAGAGAAAGTATTTGGCATGTGGTAACAACTTAGGCTAAATACATTCCAGCGGTTACCCAAACTGGAAGGTTTTTTATGATAGCAAACAAACTAGACTGTAGTTGAATCTCTGAGAGTGCCTTCAATGCTGAAAGGGCAGTGCTGAGAGTGAAGGGGAAGCTCATAAATGAAATAAAGCCTCGTGTTATAAAATGTAAGATAATCTCCGTTTCCTAGCTGCACTCATCTCATCTGAATGGTTGAGCTTGCAACACTAATCATGAGATGCCGAACCAGGTTTTGTGTTGTTTTTTTTTTTTTCTTCTTTTTTTTTTTTTTTTTTTTTTTTTTTTCCCCAGAAGAAATGGCTTTTGAAGGCAGCGGGGTGCTGTAATTTGTCTTACCACCGGTGTCCTGATTGTGACACTGTCCAGACATTTATCTGGCAATGGGAACGCAGTACTCCCCTCTCCTCTCTGAAACGCGGTTGTTGCAATAGCGTTTGTACTTTGCCAACGAGTACCCTTCCTGTACAGGTAGATGTTTTCGGAGTTGTTAGTCACTGCCATCACTGCTTGGGAAAGAGGCAGGGGATTAAACCTGCGGAAGGTTTTTCAGCCTCCGAGCGCCCAGCCCCAGAGCCCCGGGACCCGGGGTGACGGGCGGCTGGCGCCCGCGGGCCCGGTGCGCTCAGACCTGGGGGTCGCTGCGGGCGTTGCCGGACAGCCCCAGCACAACGCAGAAATCGTTTTTATTTCCTCAGAGGGCAGGAGACTGACCGTCACACTGGGAGCCCAGCGGGAAATGCGAGGCGCTCTCAAGAGCCGCTGGGAATGGCGGCGGCTCGCCCCGCCGGCTCTGCGCGGAGCTGCGGCACGGCCCCGGTAGGGGAACGGCCCCGGCCCCGGCAGGGGAACGGCCCCGCCCGCCGCCCCGCTCCCTCGGCCGGGCCGGCAGCTTCTGGTCGGAGGGCACACCCGCTGTCCGCCCGCTGCCCGCCCGCCGGCCTCCGCTCGGCCTCCCCGCCCGTGCTCCAGGTGCCGGTGCTACCGCAAGCCCCGTTCGTACCCGGGGAAAAGGAAATGCCGCTGCGCCGGGCTGCTGCGGGCAGCCGGCCCCGGCCCCGTACAGCCACCTGCCCGTCTCGCCTCGGGCCGGGACTCGCCTCCGCAGCGCGGACCCCAGCGGCCCGGCGGGTGCGCTCCGCTCCGCTCGGTTCCGCGGCGGGGCGGGGCGGGGCGGGGCCGGAGGGCAGGGCCGGCCCAGGGCCCAGCTCCGCCCCAGCCGCGCGAGGGCCGGCGCCGCGGCGGGCGGGAAGATGGCGGCAGCGGCGGGCGGGGGGGGCGCCGTGGTGTCGGTGCTGGCCCCCAGCGGGCGGCGGGTCACGGTGCGGGTGGGGCCCGGCACGGTGTTGCTCCAGGTGGGTCCGGGGCGGGGGCGGGGGCGGCCGGCGGCGCGGCCGTAGTGCCGCGGGCCGGCCCATAACGCCTCTGTTCTCTCCGCAGATCCTCGAGGAGGTCTGCAGGAAGCAGGGCGGCAGCCCCGGAGAGTACGGCCTGAAGTGAGTCTCACCGCGGGGCCGCCTCCTCCTTGCTGGGCCGGCGGACGGGCCCGGCCCGGCGCGGGCCGGGCCCGGCTGCAGGCCGCGCCGCGCCGGCGGTGGGAGAGGCCCTGCCTGGCCGCCCGCGGCCGCTCTCCCGGGCCGGGTGGGGCCCGGCGCCGCCGAGCTGCCCGCCGCGTGGTTGGTGAGGCGCGCGCCCGGTGCCCGCGGCCTGCCCGTGGCGCCGAGGCGCTGCCGAGGGGAGTCCCGTAAGGCCTGCTCGGCGGGAGCGTGCCTGGCTGGCGGGCGGGCGGCCGGGAGGGGTCCCAGGGTCCTGGTGCTGCCGCCGCGGTCGGTCGCCTTTCCAGCCCCTGCCGCAGCTGTGTGGATCTGGCGTGGTAACGCCGGAGGAAGTGGTTGACAGTCACCCCTGGGGAGAGAGGGGTCCCCGGCTGTGCCTCAGGTGGTTCTCTAGCAGAGCTGTTGTGTTAAAACTGACCTCTCCCCATTTCACCGTACCAAATTCCCTTCGCTCTTGGGGTCTACACTGAGATCCTTGTGCAACTTCCACGAAGGTGCCCCTCCCCACACGCGCACTTGTGATGGCTCAGACACTGGTAGGACCCTTCTCCTCTTACCTGGTGGTCTGACCGTGTCCTTGTACAGTGTCACGACCAAGAGGTAATTTGTCTGAGCGGTGGTAAAAAAAAGTACCTTTTTATTAAACAGCGAACACTAGGCTTGAATATTTACTCAGTTGCTGTTTATCTCTTAAAGCCCGAGGAAGAACATATATTTGGGTATTTTGTCTGTGACCTCTACAAACTGCAGCTTTTTCAGTGTGCGGGATAATTTTTGTTGGTGACTCTTTTCTGAATTGCCAGTTGTGCATTGTGAGTCGTGCTCTATGGCTTCTGGCTGGCCTGCGGGGAATTCTCTTGCTCAGTACCTGGACTTCTCGTTGTTGCCAGTTCATGAAGTGATCTGAAGGTGGCATAGGATGGTTCCTGGTGTCTTCATGGGCTGTGTTCTTCTTTAGGTTCCAGAGGAGCGTGTTGGATCTCTCTTTGCCATGGAGATTTGCCAGGCTGCCCAACAATGCCAAGCTGGAGATGGTGCCAGTCTCTAATAGAGTGGGAACTGGAAACACGGTACGGTCATCTCAGTGTGACCCAGTTTGTTCAGCTATCAGTTGTGCTGGACACGATCTCATCAGATGTAATAAGGAAGAGCATGGTTAGGCTTGGCCAACGCTGGAGTGGAAGACCACCCAAAGACTGATTGAGGTGTGGTGGAAAATGGTAATTTAGTAGCTGGAAGTCTTTGCTTAGGTATGATAGTGGAGTTTGAGCTGTATGCTGGAGGATAGGGAGATCTTTTGGGGAGCTGAGAAACTAGTAGTCATGAATGTATAAGTTAAACATCACTAATGACTTTGCGCAGCGGTTGAGCTGCTCACTGGGTTCCCTTTCCTAATTTCTATTTCAGTTGCTGTTGTTTGCCGCTAGATTTTAACTAAATCTCACATTCTTACAGGACCAGTGTTGCTGTTCACAGTGTGTTCACACAGCTTTAGAATTTTTTGTGACATGTGCTGTGTTTCACAGTTGCTGAATGTCCCTACTTAGTATAATTTGCAAAGGGCTTATGGATGTCGTATTCTGTAGGAATTATTGTCACGTTTCGGAGATTTAAAAATCTTTTATGCGTGTCATTATAACAGCTGGAGGCATAATTTTTAAAACGATACATAGGTGTTAGTGAGCATAAACATTTGATGTCATAAAAATGATGTATGATCTTAAGTAGCCTGGGAATGAAATTCTTCTATCGCTAACAGTCATCTGTCTTCTTACTGACTTCCTCATAGGGAGTTTCTTAATTTTTGTGTTTCAGGTGTATTAGTGGTGATCTCTTAATGTCTGTCTGCCAAATTATGTTAGTGGTATTTTGCTACAGGCAGTTGCTTTAGCTGTCACAAAGATGAGCTGATGCATACGTTGAAAAGTGAATTTTGTAGTGTGAGAACGTTTTGAAATCTCTGCTCTAGTTCACTGTGGGTGTGCAATGTAGTTTTGGGGGTCACTGTTGTCCGTGTTGTTCTCTGTAGGACCTCCATGTGCTTTGTTTTGGCACTAATATTTTCTTTGACTGCGGCAGAAAGAAGTTTTGTGCTCCAAATGATGTACGTACTTAAAAAAATGCCACAAGCTGGTAGCATCTGCTTAAAATTTTCAGTTAAAAAAAAGTTGTGATGGCATGGAGTTTGTCTTCCAGAGGGAAGTGTTTCTGTTAAAATGGTATAGTGATGACTTTATCTGACATTTGCATCCAATTTGGGAGGTATTGTACTGAAGGAAAAAAGTGACTTTTGTTTTTTTTTCCCATGAAGATATATTCAGTTTATCAGAAAGGGTGGGAAGGACCATGCACTGTAGGAGAGGAGTTGTAATGTGGAATCACTACTTTAGATCACAAAAGAGAAGAGCTAATGAAAGTTTAAGTTGTTTCTGTTTAGTTGTATTTCAGCAGAAGAACCTACAGGTGTGAGGCTTCCCTTGGAGTGCTCGTTGCTATTTTACGGAGTTGAGAAGATACAGCAGATACGCTTGTGAAGGATGAACAGATGATGTTCAGAGTTCTGTCCCGTAAACTAAGAGCAGAGATTTCACTTGGAAGAGTTTTACAGGCAGTATAAGAAAATACTTTGTACAGAACAATTGACCGAAAGAATTCCCTGCCACAGGGAACTAGGGTCAGATACTGTAGAAAGTTTTAAAACAGCCGGATAACTGACTAGAACTGGCACTACTATTATGCCCTAATATAGTGTCATTGGGATGCAGACTCAGACATGCAGGCCGGCTGCAGTAATGTTGGAATGAACTTGGTTCTGTGCCTTTTGTTATTGTCTCTCTTTATTGAGATAATGTGCATGGAAGTAGGTGTGCTTTCCTGTGGCGTGTTGGCGGCAGTTACCCCTAGAGACAGAATACAGGTTTAGATAAATCATGAGTTTGTTCAACAAATCTGATATTTTTAAAATAGAATGCTTTTGGATTTGCCTTCGCATGTAAAAATCATTGATTACTGCAAGATGGGTCTTTAGTGAAAAAGTGAACAAATTCCCTTTGTGATGGCTGGGGATCTATGGGTACGAGCAGTACAGTTGTAGTGTTAGGGTTGTTAGCCTTTTGTTTATATGTTTGTAAACTTGGAGGATAATTGGCACTGGTGTCTCTATTATTTTATATAGAGCCTGGGATTTTTTAAAAGACTTTTCTAATTGACTGAATAGGACTTTCGTGACATGCTTAGCTTTGAACTGTTGCCCAAAACCTGATGCAACTGGTAGTCTGAATTTCTGGGCTGGATTCTTGTAGAACGGTGATGTCAGCTGTCATCACTCTGCTGTAGCTGAGAATAATCTAAGGCTTGTCTCCAGCATAGGAGGAACCAGGAGGTTGTGTTAGTGGTGGGATGAAATGACTTAGTTCTGTTGGCTCGTTGTTGATGATGCCACTGTTTCCTTTGTGTAGAAAAATTCCTATCTCCAGCAGACCACAATTTGCAGTCCTGCAAGGACTGGTAGGAGTCAAGGCAGATGACAAACATATTCCTCCAAGGAAATCACAGTTGATTGCCAGAGTGTGGTGTCTATTTTATCCCATCCTTCTCTCCCCTGCCGCCCCCATGCTCTCGCACCCCCCTCACACTCACAGAGAGAGAGAGGATGCACTGAGATTGTCGGTAGGGACACATGAAAACACAGAGTGAAAGCAAGCTGCTGTCGATGTCCTAGGCTTATGTCCTTCTCAGACTTTTGAATAAGGCCAATTTCTGCCAGCTTCAGGAAAACATAGTTGACTAGTGATACTAGGTGCTCTCCAATAGGGATTTTTTTTTTTTACGCTTTTCTTTACGATGGGTGAGCTAATTGGGAAAATTTAGTTAGGCATTTTGAAAAAGAAGGCTGAATATTCTCTAAAAGGTAAAGAGAAGACCTGAAGTGCTCTGCCATCTCTTGGCCAGCTGCTGGATTTTTCCCTTGGGACCATCAGGAGTTTGATGTTCTTTGGGACTGTCCTCCGCGTGTGTTCATTTTAGAAATGCCTTGGATTCTTTTAGGGGGAGGGGAGCTGTTCTCTGAAGAATATGTAGCATCTGCGCTAACGAATGTGAGTGTTCACATTGCAGGTTGGAAAAGGCCTGTTAGAATAGGCAGCTAGCTGTCCTTTGTCTTTTTCTGCAGGTGTTCGAGAATGTCCAGAATTATTTTTGAGATTTTTGATTAATTCACTCTTAAATTGTATGTCAGAATTTGGTGGTTAGGAAGCATTAGTGGATTGCAAGTTACACATGTAGTCTCTTTGAGCTGGTAACAGTTGGTTAGGTCTTCAAAGATAAATTTGGACTGTATTCGTTGTTTCTCTGTGTGGATGTGCAGGTACGCTGTTTGTTCTGCCCCAGGGAATTTGTTCTGCGAATTGATGCTTAAGTTGGCAGACCTCTGTGTTGGTGTTTTAGTTTGTGCAGCTGCACGTCAATCCTGTCTGGGTTATTTGAACTGATTTTGTGTAGCTGCAAAGACCCTTGCTGTAAAGTTTCAGCTAGTGTGAACCAGAACATCTCAGTTGCCTGTGATGATGCATTTGTAACACCTGCATTGGCTTTTCTCTGAATATGTTTCAGTTCATGATATGGGAGGGGAGAGGAGCACAAGAAAGCTGGTTAATATTCCAGGATTGCCTCCTCCATGCTCAAGAGCGGTCCATTCCAATGAATAGGAAGTTGGGCAAAAATGCCATAATGCCTGCATGGCTGAACAAAGTGCTCCTGGCCAAACTCAAACACAAAAGGGAAGCGTACAGAGACTGAAAGCAAGGATGGGTAACGTGGGAGGAATAGAGAAGCCTTGTCCAGGCATCCAGGGATGAAGTTAGGAAAGCTTAAACCCAATTGGAATTTAATCTGGCCAGGGACGTCAAAGACAACAAGAAGGGCTTCTTTAAGTACATAGGTGATGAAGGCTAGGGAAAATGGCGCCCATTGTTCAACAAGGCAGGGGGCTTGGTTACACAGGACATGGAAGGGGTAAATGCCTCCTTTGCCTCAGTCTTTGTTAGCAAAGCCGGGCTTCAGGAATCTCAAGTCCCAGAGACCATGGGGAGAGGCTGGAGCAGGGAAGACATACCCTTGGTGGAAGAAGATCAGGTCAGGGAATACTTGAGCAAACTGGACATATGTAAGTCCACGGGCCCTGATGGGATGCACTCGTGAGTGATGAGGGAGCTGGCACACGTCACTGCAAGGCCACTCTTGATCATGGAGGAAGGCAAGCGTCACTCCTGTCTTCCAAGAAGGGCAAGAAGGAGGACACAGGGAGGACCCAGCCTCACCTCGATCCCTGGGAAGGTAATGGAGCAGCTAATCCTGGAAACCATTTCCAGGCCCACGGATGACAGGAAAATCATCAGGAGTAGCCAGCATGGATTCACCAAGGCAAAGTCACGCTTGACCAACTTGATAAGCTTCTGTGATAAAATGACTGACCTGGTAGGTGAGGGGAGAGCAGTGGATATTTTCTCCCTGGACTTCAGTAAGGCCTTTGACTCTCGCATAAGATCCACATGTAAAATACTCATATTCATAGCAGAATGGAACTATTCTAGGTATTAACTTCTAAAATAATCTTTTGAATGCGCCTCTGCATTTTTAATCAATGTAATCCTTTGCAGTGAGTGTTTAGAAGGAAGTCATGGTTTTTTGGATAGCAGGTTTCAGAGATCACTGAAATATTAAAAGAAGTTCTGAAGAAAAAAAGGTTTTCATTCACTTTTCAGTGTGTTTTTCCTATAGGTTCGGATTGCATTACAGTTAGATGATGGCTCCCGTTTACAAGACACCTTTCTCTGTCAACAGACTTTGTGGGAACTTCTCAACCATTTTGGGAAGATCAGGTGAGCAATGCAGTGAGAAAATCTTGTTTGGGTGGATCTCTGCATGACAGTAGCAGATGTTGTTACGGTGATCCAGCCAGATCCTGCAGGTTTGTGGAATTTGTGTTTGACTGTGGTTTTTCCTTTACAACACAGATATTTGCCTTTTCCTTGCTCTTTCAGATTTGAGACTCCATAGTTCTGTTACTATGTTTTAGTCCTGGAGTACCATTCCTGGTTCAGGGCATAAACTGGTAACAAACTGCTAAGGCTGGGAAGAAGCTGTACTTGGATATATTGCCGCACCTGTCTTTTACACAAACTTCTGTGAAGTCAAGTTGCTGCCGGAGTTGAGATGGTAGCCTAGATTATCCTGGTCACCAGTATTTCTGTGCTGTGGTTTCATGTGGTGGAGGGGGTTCATTCTTAAGCGAGTTGCTATTGCTTTTGAGGCTTGCTGTTGCACAGGTTCTTCGAGGCAATCTAGAGCTCTCAGCAGGCTGATGCAGATTTTTCAAAAGACTGATTAGATCCTGTTTAAATGGAATAATTTCTGGTTCTACATTTATTGAATATATACATGGGTTAGAAATCTTAATCTGAGTTCAGTCTACATTCAGTGCTTTCTTTTGTCTTTAGTTCTGACTTAAAAATACTGTATTGTTTTGAAATGTCAAGCTAATAAACTTTTCTTCGAAGGCTGTTCTTTTATTTTTGTCATGGCTTGGAAGATGAAGCCTGGAAGCTGTGACAGCCATTCTATTCTGAAAAAGAATTTCCAAATTTCTTTTTGTTTGTTTGTTTGGTTGGTTTGGGTTTGGTTTTTTTGGTAGTTGGCTTTACCTTTCTCTTGATAAAATGCTTGAGTTTTTTCAGATCCTGTATTTCTATCTTGTTCTTTCTCTGACATTCCTCACCTTCTGCTAGTTGCTGTACTGCATTTGGATCTCTTGCTCATCTCTACAGATGCTGTGCTATGGTATTGTGCAGATAGGAGCTATTTTTGTTAATTCTTCAAACCAACGTCTAAAGAGGCAGTAGCTTTCTATGTCAAAACTTTTGAAGTCTCCAAGACCGTGGTGCTAGAAAAGCTATGAAACAGGTAGTCGGTAGTAAGGCTGATGGTGCAGTAGCACTCAGATAAGCTCAACCTTTTAGGGTAGTTACAGGATGCAAGATGATGGATTGTCACCTGTTAGCTGAGCCATAGTAACTGAGTGGTTACGGGTATGTGTCAGGACTAGACTAACATGTACTAGCATAAATTAACAAAACTTTAAGGTTGCTTGTTGTACACTGCAACTGAAATAGCCTAAGCAGCATGGTTTGGGGGTGAGTTGGCTGACATTACCTCATTAGTTGCACAGATGAACCGTGTGACTGGAGTTGCTCTGGAGCTGTTTCCAGAGTGAAGGAACTAATTTTTCCAGCCTCCCAGTGATGTGCTGTTAGTTTTCTGCTAGCTTGGCTCTCTGACTGGCCCATACAAGATCAAAAGGGGTGACTAGTGCTGGCCCAAGGGAGGGAGTTTGGACTGGGGGCATCTTCTGTGCAGCAGGAGGGGGTTGAACAGTTACTGCTCACTTCCTGCCCTCCTGTCTAACTCCCCTCATACTATTTTTGCAGCTTTGTGGGGAATTGGCTTAAGTAGCTGATTCAGCTGAAAACCAGTATTTTCCCCTATGTTTTCCTTCAAGTAGATAAGTTTTCCTAACCCACTTAAGGGTTGTCTTTCATAGGCAGTTTGGACAAGAAGTGTCACATGTCTGGAAACAAGGATCCAAAAGGAGGAATGGCATATGTCAGTTTTTCTACTCTGCATGTGTCATCAAACCATAGCTTGAGGAAATGCCTTGAGGTATAAACTTCACAGTGACTGTAAAGTGATATAAATGAGTCTTACTTACCATTCTCTCTCTTTTTTTTTTTTTTTTTTTTTTTTGTCCTTAACGGTCAGGGACCAGGTCTACACTGTGGCATTTACTCTTAAGTCAAAAGGGACAGTCTTCATGTAAATGCTAGAGAGAAAAGAATTATCTTTCTTTTGATTGAGGAAAGAGGTAGGCAAGAAAAGCCAGGTATAATTTTCCTGGGTGTTTTGAGGCCCTCTTGTATCTTACTACATACCTTGCACCCTCTGGGAGGGGTGCCTGTTGCAGTTTGGAAACTGCTGGACTGGTGGGGGTGGTAATTATGGACAGTGACAGATAGCCTTTGTGTGGCTTTCTTGCATGTTAGTTGGTTGTTTCTTTGGTTTAAATTTTGAGCTTTTTATATGATTTTGTTCCTTTGGGGTAGTTTTATTTGTTACAGGTTACTGTAATACTAATAGTGTACATGCTGCTCTTTTCAAGCTTGTAACTGCTACAGTGTGCGAAATGTTACTAACTTCAGCTCATAAGACACAGCTGTTCCTTTCTGCCCTTTGGAAGCTGAACTCAGATGTTTGGATGGGCTCTGCAAACTTTTGATTAAGTTCAACAAGCAGCAAAGATGCTGTGTGTGACTTAGTCATAAACCAGGCCGGATCTATAGCCACCCATATAGATTTCTTGGGCTGTGCAGCTTTTCAGTGTGTATTGACTCAGTTGACTAACTAGTCAGCTAGTTGTTGACTTCTGCTGAATCCTTCCTTTGACTTTCCAACTGGAGATGTTTTCCTGGAATGCTCAGCCGCTCTAAGTGCGTGAGGGGAAGTATTCTAAATCCACTGGAATTTCCCCCAGGTTTCCAGCGTCCATCTTGGCTAATGGGGTCTGAAGAGGGTCTGGAAGCTATTGTAAGGCTGCTCCTCCTCTCAGCATGCGGCAGTCCTTGCACAAGATGTTTACAGGCCCTGTCAGATCACTACATGAAGGAATCTAATCTGCTTGCCGTTCCCCTTCTGAAGAACAGCACATCAAAGAAATGACAGTGTGTTTGATGTGTGTGCTTGCCTCAGTGAATGCATGTAACGGATTAACAGCAGCTGGAGGAGGAGTATGCTGGCTTCCAAGAGTTACACAAAAATAAGTCTCTGGGGGATCTTTGCTTGGAGTCTGTTCTGCAGAGACTGGTTGAGGGCACAACCATTGTATACCCTTTTAGCATGGGGCCTGGGAGAACTGGTGCTTTTCTGTCTCCCGCCCTTGCTTGTCTGGCAACTTCAGCAGCTTTGTAGACTGTTTTGCATAGAAGTGATTGCAGTCTGAACACTTGAAGACAGTTTTGACAATGACTGTGGCTCTTTGCTACTTTTGTGGTATCATTCATTAAGTTCAGATGTTTTCTGTACATTTTTAGAACACTCTTCAATCGGAAGAGTTGCTTGGATTGAAGTGGGAAGTAGTTTTGGAAAGGTGAATGAAACTAGGTTGTGTGAGTGAAATTGGCTTTCTTTCTTAAGTGTCTATGTGGTGAGGTCTTTGTGGTGTTCCATTGTGCCTTGGCTTCTCTTCTAAGTGGTGATCAGCCACCTTTTGTGACAGACAGGCAACTTGAGGTTCAAGCTTTTCTTCCGCTGGGCTGTTTTGTCTGCCTTTTCTGTGATTCTGTACTGTTTCCTCCATGTCTCAGCAGTCCTTTTTCTTTTGTGCGCTTTTATCGAGGATTTTGAATATCTCCAGAGAAGGAGACTTTACAATCTCTCTGTGCAACGTCAGTGTTTTCCTAGAACTTAATGGCTATTTCCCTTAATTTTCTACTCTGTAGGCTGATTGACTCCTTCCCTGTTCAGTTTATTTTGTCACTTTGTGCTGGGCTAAATAGATTAATGTTAAAATATTATGTAAGACATTGATTGTTTATATATTCTTCTAAGCTGCTCATGTGTGACTTATTTTGGACCTAATAGAAAGACAGCATAAGATAATATTGGCAAAGCTATTTTTGTTAAGTAACTTTGAACATTATGATGATAGTTACAATTACTGGAACTTCTGCATTGAAAGTGGTAAGAGGCATTTGGGTATGCAGACTCTTGTCTTCTGCTGTGCAAGCAGATTGGTAAAGTGCTAAGGGTTATTTTCTTTCTTACTTGAACAGAAAATGTTATCCCTGTCTTAAGGTGGTCTTTCCGTGATGGTTGTGTTTATTGCCTGCCTATCTGCGGACTATGAAGCAGAAGCTTTTCTAACGGCAGTAAGTCAGTGTGGCCACAGCACAGACGTGCTCTATAATGTACATAGTCACTTCAGAATTAGACGCTCCGTTGACTGAATGGATTTTGACTATTACTAAGAGATTTTTTCCTACCTAAACCCTGGAGATAACTTTGTGTCTGGTAGTATTACATCCCAAAATACATATGTGTAAATTACATGATGCTGAAGGCACAATGTTTTAAGTAGTGGAACTGTGTTCATTAAACTCCTTTTCAGGAAAAGTCAGAATGAACCCAGCCTTGATCACTGACATCCTTTTCATATAGTCATTCCCTGTTCCATCCCACAGGTATGAGGCTCACAAATTAAAGCACAAGATCAAGAATGAGTCCCTGAAGGTGCAAATGATAGGTGTGATACAGTAGATGTAAGCAGTCTGAGATCCTGCTTGAATTTTGTGACAGTTGGACACCAAGTTGATGAATGTTTTGCAAATATATTTAGGAGAATGTGTGACTGCTGCTGCAGAATTACAAACAATGCAGAGAAATGATTGAAGTTGAAATATCTTTCTGAAACTTCTAATTTCCAGTGAAAAATACTGGATTTTTTTTTTTTTTTCCAGGCTGGCAGGGTCCTGCAGGTTTTGTTTTTTCCTTCGAAATTCACTGCAGAGACTAGAACCTGGTGACTTAAGAGGCAGTTAAGTGCAAGTGTTCGCATAACCCTGTAAGTCAGTCATTTGCAAAGCTCCTCCTGAGTTTGGTAGTCAACAGCAGTGTTAATAGGGCATAAAATGACAAGCTGGCTTCAGCCTCTTTTGTCAGAGGCCTCAGGAGATGAGCAAGGATGTGTCGCTTTACTGGGCTGTCGGGTAGGTTTCATTAGCTGATTTGCAGAGAGGTGGTTTCTCTTCAAGTCACCCAAGGTGATGGGTGATTGTTTCCTGGTGGGGTGAGGCACAGGGGAAAGCCTTTTTTTTTTTTTTTTTTTCCTCGCTGGAGACTGGACTCCAGACAGCGCTAAGATCAAGGGAGTTTACTATGAGGAAGAATTTCAACTGTTTTGCTTTTGACGATAAAACAGCTGTTGCAGTGCAGATGGTATATACAGCTCCTTAACAAGGGGTGTCCTGCTGCAACTGCAGTGACAGAGAGCCCAGGACAGAATGATCCGTCCCCGCAAGACTCCAGTAGCTCTTGTTAGCACAATCTTGTCAGTTCTCATTGTGTTGATGGGGCAACTTCCTCACCTTCTGCTTTGTCATTTCCCCTGCTAAGTTAGGCTGAAATTTTTGAATCTAAAACTTTTGGAAAAAAAAAAAAAGCTTGTGAGAATTCAGCCAGTTATCTTTTTGAACCACTGCTGTCTCAGGATGGACAGTGTTCTCCTGGTCACCTTTTGCCATTGGTGTACTTGGAGAAGAGAAGCAAACTATTCTTCTCCTTAATTTCATGTTTTACCATGTTCTCAGCTGATTTCGGTTTGAGTTTCACTTTGCTGAAGAGGAGAACAACATGAGAGAGAGTTTCTTCTGCTGTTGATTCTAATTCTCTCACTGATTTCAGTGCTTCAGTGTAATGCTCTGGTTAATTCTTTAAGGCTTTTTACTTTTCTACAGACATCTGAGGTTTCCTTGCTAAGCGTGTTAGTCCTTTTTTTTTTTTTTTTTTTTTCCCATTAAGAACACCCTGTTGTAGAGTTTTCCACATGTGCTGTCTTTTGAAATTGCATCATATTGGATGGATGAGAACTGAGACTTGCTGTGAAAGGCAGTGATTGTCTTTTCCCTGTCCTTCTTGTGTTTGATCAAGTGAATATGTAATAAAGCTTCTCTTCTACTTGAATGCCTCAGAATTGCTTGTCTAGAGGAAAATGGGAAGAGTAGCATCTTACTGTTTTTTTTTCCCCTTCACTTATGTTTTCCTCTGCAGATGGCTTGTCAGCAGTTTGCGTCATTGCTGATATGTGTCCTGCCTCACTGAAATGCTTAAATCTGGATTAATCTTCACACTGTCTACTGTGGCAGCCTTTTCTTTGGCTTTGTTTTGTCCCTGGTCTCCAGAACCTGAAAACTTCTGATATTTCTTTTCTTCTTTTTTTTCTCTTTTTAATCTGTCTGATACTAAGACAGGCAAATTGTTTTTTCTCAGATTATTTGCTTTAAAGCAGTATTTAATTCTGTTTGTTGCTGTGCATATGTGGACTTGTCCCCCAGGAAAGTACAGTCTGAAGTGTAATAAACTATTTAACTTAGATAAGGGATTAAAAAGAGTATTATTAAGCCATGTTCCGGATCAGGTACTGAGGCAAATGAAGAATGATGTGCTCAAATTTATCTAGTAAGGTTAACTAACTTCAGAATTAACTTTAATTGTTTGTTTTTAAACTTTCAGGGCCGTGTTTAAGCAACAGAGAATGCACTGGAGCAAATTCTTTACCTATTGTCTAATACTGACTTTGTAAACTGTGTAATGGCTGTTGCTGGAGGAACGTGGAGGAGAGTGTTGCTAGCTAATTTCACTTCTTACTGGTGCTTTACATGGGTTTTGGAGGGGGTAGACTGTTCCACAGATGCTGCAGTATTTTGCTCTTTATTGCAGGGAGTTTGTAGAAGAGCATGGTGAATTCTCTCCAGTCTGCATTTACATGCGAGATGAGGTAAGTCAGCAAAGTTTTCTTAACTGTCTCTTCTCTTTCTGTCCCTAAAAAAGAAGAAAAACTCAGCTCTGCTTTCCGAACTGGAAAGTGTTTCTTTTGAACTTTCTTGAGAGGGTAAGTAGAAAAATGTTGGTCTTTTCAAAGCATGACTTGTCTGTATGGAAAAAAGCTCTCTTGGAACGTAACCCTGGGCCGTTTTAGACCTCTGAGCCCATAAAATGAGCTCAATGACCTGTTTGTGTTTTTCTTTCCAACTTCTTTTAAAGCTCGAGTCAAAACAGTGGTTTCACTTTAATAAATATTTGCTTTTCTCTGTGTTTTGATCTTTTGCTGTTAATGTTTTGTTTAATATTTTGTATGTGCGTATTATGGAATTTGCTCTCCCTAGCTGTTCCCTTCACTTCCCACTGACCTCTGTGGACAGATCATCTTTATTCGGGAACAGGTCATTACAAGCAGATGGGAGGTGTATGTAATGAAATCAGCTGTCTTTCAGCTCTGGGATGTTGCCTGTGATTTAACTTCTGACATAAAAATAATGCTTTGCTGAGGTCGGATCCGATTTGGATGTATGTGTGGGATGGAAATATAGGTATGTCATCTTCCCTTGAGGTCATTTAATAAGCTGTGAATTTGGTAAAGCAGTACAGGTGAATACAGATGGATTCAGGTCTTGTTTCCAACTGCAGAAAGACTGTTTTGAGCTGTTTCTGGTGCTGTGTGGTGTTTGTTTTGATACAGGATTCTTTCTAGAAAGAGCACTTTAAATGTTCTCCCAGGTAGGCAGTTGCCATGATTACTTTCCTCTATTTTGTTGTAGGTATCAGGAAAAGATGCCCTAGAGAAGACAACACTGAAGTCACTTGGCCTGACTGGAGGCAGTGCCATCATCAGGTTGGGAGGAGCAAAGTTGGGATTTGTTTTTCCTTTCCACTCTGGTGGTGGATTTGTTTTGTTTCAAATACTAAAAAAAAAAAAGACACGGGAAAAGTTCAAAAAGACAAACATCGTGGCACTCTAATTATTTCATCTGCCTGTTTATCTGAAACTGCTGCCCAGATGTGCTTTGTACAGCTGCAGATGCTGGCACTGACCAGTCATGTGCAGATTAAAGGGGCTTGTTTGCTTCTTTCTTTTTTTTCTTTTTCTTTTCTTTTTTTTTTTTTCTTATTTCCCCTGTGAGCGAAACAGACAATTCAAAGTTAAAAGCCTCTCTGAGAGGACAGTCAGCTGCCACTTCATTCTTCCCTGCTTTGGATTTCAGACATTAAAACTCCCAATCCCTGCAGTGCCTCCTACTGACTGTTTGGGAGGGTGAGGTGGGGGACTGTGACAGCCTTCCTGTGATCTTCTAGCGAGTTCTTTGCAGTATGTACAGAAGGCAGGAGTGATTAGAAGCTGTGCTTTACAACTGACTGCTGCTTTTTCCTGGAAGGAAATTTTCTCCCTGTGGAGTGGGTAGTTCCTGTTCTGTTTTTTTTGCACAAACCCCTGACCCCCCGCCCCTAACTTCAGAGCTGTGGAAGCTTGTTCTTTGTGAGTATCTGGAAGAAGCAGATCATTAAATTAGGGGTACATTTGAGTCTAGCTGTCTTTTTTGTGTCGTGGTCGTGTTGAGAATGGTGAGAGCACTGCGGTTAGAATAAATGATTTTGGTTTTATTCCTTTTGGTGTCTTCTTTAAGAGTTGTCATGAAGACATGCAGTTCATCTGGTCGGGAGGAAGCTGTGGGTGCCATGGTGCAGTGTAATGAGCTGACATCGAGTCCAGGCTCTATTGAAGGAGCAGTGGATGTGCCCCTACCTCAAGCAAACACATTCTCAAAGGACTTGGACCACAAGGATGTGGCCATGTCTTTAAACATCTGCACAGACAAGCAAGACTCAATCCAAGAATCTCATACCAGCTTGGAGGAGCTGTGGCCTTCCTCAGAGCCCGAGTCTACCCCATTTGTCCCTTTTTCTGGAGATGGACAGCGTCTGGGGGACTCTCCTGTAGCTGCACCATCTCTTGGGTTAGATATGCCATCTTCAAGGCTGCCAACAACTTTTTCCAGCCCTGGAGGCCCTTCTAAGCCAAAGAAGTCTAAGGACAGCCAAGAACTGCAAAAGGAGCAAGAACAGGTAAGGGAAAATTTGTTTGCAATGAGGGCTTTTTTTATCCTGCCTTGCCCAAGGCTGAGCTCCTACAAGGAAAAAGATGCTTCCATATTTAAGACTTTGTCCCCGTAATGTAGGGTTAGGTGCCTTGGTGACGTACAGTTCTGCCAAGAATTTCAGTAAGAGAATGCTGCATTTTGGACGGTTTACTACAGGAAATATGAAGGATGTGAATTTAAGGATTTGCTATCCAGAGGCAAGCAAAGCTTTGAACCTTGAGGTATCCTTGATGAATGGTTCTAGTGGAGGCATCACAACTCTGTTAAAAGCACAGTTCAGAAGAGCCTCAATCTCTGTGCAAATTTCATTAACAAATTTCCACTTTGTCACCTGACCCCTGTGTGCTTGTCCTTCTTTTAAAAATCGCTGTCTGCTGTGTAGGTTTGCTAAAGATGAGCAATTATGGTCAGACTTGTGTTTTATAATACTCTGAAGATGCTTACTGCTTGTTGTGACTGACTTCTCTCCCAGATCATGCAAAATGTATAAGCTTGATAGAATTTTACATATGGAAAGGGGTAACTTTTCTAGCTTGTTGTAGGGTTGTCCTAGGAGTGAAAGTGATTTTAGTAGGTTTGTTGCAACTTGATCCCATGACTTCAAAGATCTGAGAAGATGGTCAGAGTTTCAAACTCTTAGGTTGTAAGGTGTGCTCAGGTTTCTCATCTGAGCCTTTCTGTGGAACATGGAACTCCACAGTAAAACTATTGTAAAAGCAATATCCCATGCTGGTAGTTGTTAACATCTGCTTCCTCAGGGTTCCTTCTGCCAGTGGTCACTCTGATTACAGTTTAACTCTTTCGGTGACGTGTGTGGTAGAATGTGAGGAGTATAGATCTAGGAAATGAATTTTTCAGCTACAGTTGCGTCTTACTTGCTAGGAGTTTGATATTTGAAAATACCATGTCTGGACGTCTTCATTTCAGTCTATGGCATCCCTTCTGTGAGTCTTGAATTTCTTAGTATTGCAGATGAAGCAGAAACCTTCCATCTTTTTCCTTCTCTATTTCTGCTTGCATATAAAAGTGTTTTCTGTCTTGCTCTAAAATATCCTGCTGCTTAAATAAAGTCTACCTCTCTAACCCTTTTCCCAGAAAGACAAATTGCACATCAGTCATCATGGTGGGTGTCTCTGAAGTAAAACTGAATTGGTTAAAATTAAAAATGCTTTAGCCTGTGTAGAGATACCAGAACTGACGGCTCAAGAGTGCTGTGGTGCCATCGCAGGATGGTCTTTGCATGATGTTAAGTTGCTTCTTGTAGGGCAGCTGTATGGAATTGAATGCCTTCAGCAAGGTTGGATATGTCTGGCAAGTAGCATAAAATGAAGTACAGGAGGCATTAAATTCGTAACTTACTCTATGTTTTTGTGCATTAGGAGTTTCAGATCCTGGATTCTCTGTGACTGGCTCTTTCCCTTGCACCTTCACTGCATGCGTCATCACTAGGGCTGGCTTTAGTGTTCAGAGATCCTCTTCATTGTTTCTCACTCTTTAATACTGCCTGGAGTTGGACTTTTCTGTTTATCTTTGGTTCTGATCCAGCCACGGGATTAAACAGTGGAAAGCCTTAAGTAGAAATAAAGGGTGCCTGAGGAGGTTCAAAGGGAGCTCGATCCAGGAGGAATTTATCAAGACTGTGTGTACACTCTCACATTCATTCTACCTGGGTTGACCTCTTTGTGGTTGCAGTCCGTTCTCGATGAGTTTCTGAATTGTTTAGGAGCAGAAGCCAGACCCTGGAAGGACTTTGGAGCAGTTACAAATGTACCAGAAGGAGGCCTTGCCAACCCAGTGGTGAATATTTCAGTGCATTAGAGAGATGTTTGGGTTCATCTAATGAGTATCATTTAACCTTTTGGAACAGACCCCGAGCATGGAGAACTAAGCAGTAGGCTGGGTGATTTGTCCAGTCTAATGTGTTGCTTGCTTCTATCACACTCTCACCTGTGAGGGATTTGGAAAGGAGGAGTTTCAATTGTGTCTGAAAAGGAAGGAAGGAAGAAGTGTGAGAGTTTGTGGTGGTATTCTTCACCAGCGCCGTTGTCAGCACTTCTCTGTATGCTGGCTGGAGAGACAGAACTTATTTTATCATTTTACTGGCTACAGCTTAATGGGAAGTTGCACTGTTGGGAACGAAGCTGAAGAGCGGTGGTGGTGTAAGGACACTCGTGATCCGGCATCTTTCTCAGAATTGCAGTCCGGTTTAAACTACTCGCAGGCACTTCTGGAGCCAGCTTCCCTTCCAGTTTGAGAGCAGCTTTGGAAGCAGCTGCAGATTTTGTTGGGGGGGTTCTGCCCTTGTGTTAAACAGCATGTGATTTTGACTGCTGCTTTCAAGCCCTTTGATCTCTGGTGCTTTTGCTGCTGATTGATTGCATTTTGTTCCCTCCTCCATTCCTGCCATCCTCCGCTCTCCTTGCTCTCAGCAGCAACAGCAGAGCAGGGCTAGCCACATGGCATCTGCTTTTTGTCCCTTTTCAGTCCTGAGGAAAAAACCCAAAACAAAACAAATTATTTTTAAACATCAAAGGTCCGGTTTTGTAAAAGAATCTTCCCATTAATGCTTTGACTGTGTGTGGTTTTTGAAGCTGAAGAGAGAGGCTGGATAAAATCTGTGCCGGCGTCCCTTCGTTTCTTGGGCTAAAGATGGTTTACAGACAGCTGCATGCTGACTTTGATGTCAGAACATTAATTATTAGAAGGTAACTTTACACCAGATTGCCCATGAGATTAGAGCTCCCTGAGGTGGTGGGGAGGAGGTAGGTCTCCAGGGAGAGCTTGTTGCTGTGGAAGGCACAATAGCCACTACTTCACTTAAAATGAAATAAAAGTTTTCCTCGGCTTACCTGATTACTTGGATCTGGGGTGGTGACCGTAGAGAGAACTGCACTCTTCCTGACACCTGGCTTTATAGTGTAGACTGCCTAGTAGACACTGCTGTGAATAGATGGCTCCAGCCTGCTGGTGAAAAGTGCCTAATATCTCAACTTTGGTAGCAGAAGTAGACTTGAAGAATGGAGGTGACAAACTGTAACACAGCACCTTTGGCTCCTGAGAGGTATCGCTGACAGAAATATGGCAGTGAAATGCACAGTTTTCTTTCCTCCAGAGTTAGGTAGTGGAAGGTAGAAACTGCCCTATGGTGGTCACTTGTTACAGGAGATGGTTACCTTTTGTCATGGTTGTGGAAAACACTAGATGTGTACTGGACTGGGAAGCAAGTTGGTGTAGTCTCTTTTTCTGTAAATTGCCACAGGAAGGTAGTTTTTGGATTCTGTCCGTGCTTTAGGATTGTTGGTGACACATTAAAATCAGGCTATATTAAGAGTTCTTAGATTGAGAGATGCCTAATTGGAATACCTAAGTGAGCAGTGGTAATGGATGAAGAAAGAGGAACAGCATGATGGCTGGGGAAAGAGAGAACTGGTAGAGCAATTCCTTCTCTCTGAAGAGTGTTTCTTATGTCTGTAAGGAGGAGAGATGTGTGTTTGATTCCACGGGATGTTAAATACATGGCAGAAGAGATATGGAGGATAATATTATTATATTATCATGTGGCAGTCTTTGCATCCTCAGAGGCAAAATGATGATGCCTTTTAGGTGCTAAGCAGTGCTTAGTAGGTACCTTGTGCTGCCCTTCTCCGATCAGACCCTGTTGTGCAATTCCAGAGTGGAGTTGAGTTGCAGGAACTCGTAAGTCAAGCCACCTGAATTATGTTTCACAAAAACTTGCCCATTACAGCTCTCTCCAGGGGTCTCACTCTATTATTGGGGGTTAGCTGAAAATTTAATGTTAGGGAATTCTTACTCTGTGCATTTTTGCAATCTTGTTAGACATGCACAGATCTGCTCCTTCTGTACAGAAAAGTATGTTTCTTCATGTTAGGTAGTAGCTAAGTAATGTGTCTTGGTTTGGCAGTTAAGACATTCAGCATTCAGTGTTAGCTGAGGAAACAGATAAAATTACAGACTTAGAAGCTAAAAGGTACCTGTGGGTCAGTGGGGCCAGTACAGGTATCCCGCAGAGCATTAAACGGAGACATCTTGGCTGGATGTAACTTGGAGGTCAAGAATAGGGCGTTCATGTCTGGGAAGCTGTGGATTTTGTATCACAGCACGTAGATAGTTCTGGTAGGCAGCCTACCAGGGGAGTGGCTCTAGAGGGGAGGTTCCTGACTGCCCATTTGCAGTACCTTGTTGGCAATGGAGACCCATTTGTTTGAACAGAGATGTGTGGAAAGCGACGTGTGAATGACAGTTCTGACGTACAGTGGCCTGGAGCAATGAACACACGGGTGAGGAAGAGGGGTGGATGCTTAAGACTGGGATATGTATGTCTGCTTTCTGCTGTCTCGTGATTTATGATGTCTGAGCTGAAGTCTTTAGCTACTACCATGTTTTGGGCAGTGACTGATGCTTTCCCTGTGGAATCCTGCTACTGTTAGGGTTAGCTAAAGTGCTTGCTAGGCCAACGCTAAATGGTAAGTTTAGGGTTTGCTAATGCAGACATAGGAGTTCTCTCCATTGTATCCCAGCACCGTTCACAACATGCTATAGGATATGCCTGCTCAGTCTTTTTTTTTTTTTTTTTTGAGAAGGCTATTTTCAGTCTGTTTAGTATTTCTGTATGTTTAGAATGAAATGAAACTTAAGCCTGTTTGAGGAGATTGAGGTATACCTGATTATTGGGGAGGCCTGTTTGATTCTGCTCTGGCCTCTGACATGGATCTGCCCTGGCCAGACCAGCCCCAGGCAGCAGTTCGTCCCGCTGTGCCAGAGGCCCTTTCCCAGAGGGTGGCTCTGCACGCTCAGGATCGCTCCTGCGGTGCTGGGCATTCCTCCCCTGAGCCCCAGGAAAGCTGCAATCAGGCTTCTTCACCCACTAGTTAGAGCTGACCCTGCTCAGCTTTCCAAAAGTAGCCAAGGGTCCCACCCACACAACCTCGCTCTTTTAATTTCTCAAATTACCCTTTAGTGCCCACAAGCAGAGTGAACATTGCCTTGTAATTTGTGTTGTCGCTTTTGACAATTGAGGGAGACTCCTTCTGTTCCCAAGGGGCCTGTGCCTGGGGGAAGGGAGGACAGATGGAACAGATGGAGGGAGGACATTCAGGCATTAATTAGGATTGGAAAAGAGTACATGAGGGAATAAGGAGAGAAGAAATGGGCATCGGGTTTGTTCATAGAGCCTAGAGCTGCATTAGGCTGGCAGCTGACTGAAAAGAAATGCTGTACTATCAAACTTTTTGTTCTCATGGGGCTCTTGTCATAGACTGCTTCCCCCCCTGCATCTCCTGTAGCCTGCAGTACAGTATTCTGTTTGTTTCCAATTTTGTGTGTTTAAACATTTCTGTGATTTAAAAAGTTTGAATTGTTCAAGAGCCAATAGGTGTAACTGCCTCTTCTGTGTTTGACCCTGGTAGTGGTTTATATTCACATACTGACACAGCTGCTGCTTTTGAGGTAAGGGAAAGCAGCCAGTATCTAACCTTTTCTAAACTGGGGGGGGATACATAATGTCATTCTCCTTTCAGAGACAGCAAATGCTGTTTGCCCTATAGGTTGGGGTGTTAGGTTTTGGTGTTGGTTTTTGTTTGTTTGTGTGTTTTTTATTCGTGGGGTTTTTTTGTTTGATTGATTTTTTTTTTTTTTTTTTTAATACTGCAACCACAGCTATAGGCCAGGGCACAATTGTGCTGAAAGGTTTGTCATTGTGGTATCTGACTCCCAGTTCTGGGCTCTGGAGGCAGGGGGAGCAGAGCGGCCGGGCTGCCTGTGCCCTGCTGTGCAGGTGAGAGGCGCATCTTGGCTGTTTGAGGTCTGTGTGCTGCTTGAATGGCCTATCCCCAGCATCTGGAGTGTAGGGAAAGTTGCCAATAAATGTATTAAGGTCCTTTATTGCAGCTAATTTGTACAGTGAACTGCTCCCCTCACATCTGTCTGCTTTGCCTGCAACAAAGGCTGATTTCAGCGCTAAGTACTTCATAAGTGCAAAACAAAAGGATTTTTACTGTCTAAGGAATCTTTCTGCACGCCAGAAGCCAGGTTAAAACTCTGAAATGCATACAATGAGACCCTGCAGTGGCTCAGTTCAGAGAACTCAACAGGTCAAAAACTAGCTTACCAAAGCAAAGAATTGCTCTCTAGAGTAAGAAAAAACTGGAAAGAGCCCTGATTGGGAACTAGTGGCATCGGTTCTGTGGCAAGAGAATGTGAAGCGAAGAGAACAGAAGATAGAGTGCAAGCCAGGAGTGCATGGCAGATGAAAAACTTAAAAGGGCAGTTTATAGTCTGTAGTACGAAGAATAGCACCTATGTATGTATGCTGCCTGTAGGATGGTAAGGAAGTGATTACATACTGAGAGAGGTTTGGACTAGAGCAGAGAGAGGTAGGTTATGGTTTTGGGATAGGAGTAATTTCTGAGTGCTTCTAACAAGCTTGTAACTAGCTGGAAGTATATGGTTCAGCTGCAAAATGTTATTGTATTGTAAATGAAGATTCCACAGGCACTCCCTGGAAAGGAGTAATCTGACTGCTGAGGTTATTACCCTGGGCTCCCTATGCAGACAGTGGAAAGCAGCTAACTGCTAGGGTGTGACTCATCTGACCATGTAGGTATCCTGCTGCTTATTGGGAGGAATTGTGCCCCAAGCTCTGTCAACTATAAAGAATGACAACACTGACAACCTCTATATTGTTTAGTCTGATGTTAGTGACCTGAATTCCACAGTACTGATTGTGTTTCAGTCTGCAAGTACGGTCGTCTTACTTTTTTCAGGAACCTTATAGCATAAGCAATGTATTTAAGACTAATTAAAGTTTATTTTTATTCTGTAGCTCGTAGAACGAGAACCACTTGTATGTCACCTAGACCTACTGGAACCACTTCCTGCTGCCCCAGAAGAGCTTCCTGATGAGTTTTTTGAAATCACAGTGGATGATGTACGGAAACGTTTGGCACAGCTGCAGAGTGAGAGGCAAGTTACTTTCTGCTGGCGACTGAGATTGCTCCATATCCTTTTGTGGAGCAGAGTGACACCATGCACCTATAGCTGGTTGTGATCTCTGGATAAAGAGAAGAGTAACTGGTTGTGGAATTAATGAATTAATGATCAGCACTGGAAATCTCTACCTTTTATGCCATTTGAGTTCAAGGGCTGTGTCTGGTTTCTGTGACAGAATCTATGTTTTTGTGTGAATCGGTTGAGCATTTGTGCATGGGATAATGGTTTCGTGTGGATGTTGAAAATTTCATGGTGAAGTGTCCGTGATGCCTATGTGGTGATAAGTTTATCTGAGAACCTCAAGCTATTCAGGGATGGGCCCTCACTGAGAAAGGATTAAGAGAAAGATTCCTTCCTGAGTTCTGCATTTCAGGGAGTTACTCAAAGCCACTTAACACCCTAACCTACCTCTTTTTCTTTCTTTCCTTCTCCCTTCTTCTGAGAGAGAAACCACTGCCTTTGTAATTAGATGTGCTCTTATTTGCTGGAGGCCCAAAGCAGTGGTGAGCTCCTGCTGTCTGTTTTGATCTGACTTCATGTTAGCTATTAGGAATTAAATGCATGGAATTTGTAACTTCTGATGGACAAATACATGAACACAGTGATCCAATTTCATAAAAATAGCTCCCACTGACTTCAGTAGTAGCTAGTAGCATTTTCAGCCAGTAAGAAAGACCTTGTATTTTAAGCACAAGAATTAACCTTTTATTAGACCTCATCAGAAAAGATCAACTTTGAGACATTACCCAAATGGAAATAAAGCAAAATCAAACTTGGCCACAAATCAACACGTGAGAATGTTTGGAACACGCACAAAGATGGAGAAGAAGTATAGGAAGCTGAACTAACTGTGCATCTCACTGTTCAAGTGGCTTGCTGTCAAATATTCATGATTTACTGTACTCTTACTCCAGTTCCGAACTAAAAACTTAGATTAAGATAAACTAGCCTCCCTATCACACCAGCATTTTGCTGTCGTCATGTTTCTTAAAGAAATTAATTTCATGAATATATTTAGTTTCAAGTGGATCATAACATTCCTTTAAACATTGCAAGCATTCTCTGAGTCTGTGGGACAGCCTACTTTACACTCTAACCAAGTCTGAGTTGAACTTTTTATTTAGAGCTGATTGTTTTCCCCACAGGCCATTGAAATCCACAAGTACAGAGATTGGCCTGAAAATGGCTCTGCTGCTTGTGGGTCTGGCGTATTTAGTGGTACAAATGTAGGATCATTTGATTGGGGCTTACTGGAATACAGCCCCCTCAAAAAAAGACCTAATTTCCAAATTTGCTCATACTTATAATCCCTTTTCCCCTCACAGCCAGGGATAAAAGTAAAGGCAAGTTACACATGAAAGTGATACCGGTTGATTTCTGATCTTAGCTGGTGAATCTTAACAAAAACTAGCTGCATACAATGCAATATTTTAAATGCAATTAGAATTTAATTCTGACTTCATGAAGAGCTGAGAATTGGTATGAATCAGCAATTGGTATGCAAGGAAGCAATGGAGTGGTTAGTTCCGTGTTTGCTTTTCAGATTGTGAGTTGGCACTTGCAGAGCATCTTGCAATGTGGTGTACCAGCTGATGGTTGGGGTATGGTTGGTGAAGTAAGCCTGTAGTTGTTTGGTTCAGGAGCTGTTCCTGAGAAACTCTCTTAAAAAGAGGTCCTTCAAACTGCATAGGTGTAAGAGATTAACTTGCAAATAGTTGTGCAGAATTACATGACCAAATGTTTCACCAAAATCTAGCCTAGTAAATCGATTATTCAGAATTAAGTGCAAACAAGGAAAAGGGACTAAATCTGAACGTGGGATCTGTTGAATCTGAGCTTATTTCTTTACTTACAGGAAAATATATAATTGTTTTCTTGAGTTTATTGTTTTCATCTTAAGTACAGGTAAATTTTTTTTTTTTGCACCCACTACTCCTTTTAAAACAGAAGTTGACAATGCTAGTTCTTGAATGATCTGAAACTTCTCATTTTTGTTTTGTTTCCCTGTTGCTAATTAATACCCATTAATTTCTTGTGCCAGCATTGTTTTTCAGCTTCAGTAGCTCTTCAGTAGCTCTCTGGAAGCATTACATTCAACTTTAGTCTCTGTTTTATTGGATTAATCAAGTCCATCTCTTCTTGAGTAGTCCAAGCAAACATTCCCCTGTTCTTCTTAGTATCTTTTCTGGCAACTGCTGTAGAGAACGTATTTTTAAACTTGCAATTTTATACAGTGTTATTGCTGAGTCTTAATAGTTCCATATATGAGGTTTTTGGGTAGGAACCACAGAGGGTGGGGAAAATGCTGTGAGGGATACATGGAACAGTTGAGCAGTTCTCATCAGCCCTGTTGGGCCTTTCTCTTTCTTCATAAAATAAAAATATATCTTAAAATTACAGAAATGACAGCTTGTCTTCTTCCCGTGTTTCTAGGAAACGCCTGGAAGAAGCTCCACTGATGACAAAATCTTTGAGAGAGGCTCAGCTGAAGGAAAAGTTAGAGCGTTACCCGAAGGTAGCCTTTGTTCTTTTTCCAGTCCCTCTGGCTAGTCCAGACTTGAGAGTTGAGCAACTTTGGAAATCAGTTGTAATCAACAGGATCCTGAGCTACCTATAGGAAGACTTTTCAAATTCCTGTTCCTGTTAATTGTTTGTGAAGCTTGCAT
Source organism: Leptosomus discolor (assembly GCF_034619465.1). Taxonomy (NCBI): domain Eukaryota; kingdom Metazoa; phylum Chordata; class Aves; order Leptosomiformes; family Leptosomidae; genus Leptosomus; species Leptosomus discolor. The sequence goes on from NC_141405.1 coordinate 5,537,492, forward strand.
AACAGTTGTACCATGTAAAATCATCTGTCCTGCAGTGATGTGGTTGAGTGGCAGGCAGCATAGCTCCTTTTATTTTGTTCCAGATGTTTCAAAACCCTTACGTTGTACGCACATGAGTTTATATGACCAAGCTTTCCTAATCTGCCTCTCCTCTGTAGACACATTTTGATAGTATCTCATTACCAGTTAAATGATAAGAAGTTACAGATTGGAGATACTCTATAAATATGATCCTAGTGCAGTTTTTGTGTTTTGTGACTTACTGCAAAAAGACGAAAGATGTTAAGTTCCTAAGGTAAGTGCTTCCAGACCAATGCTGGAAATAGAGTGGTATGAGGTATACTTCAGATGTATGGCAGGAGGGTTCCTGCTGCTATGGACGCTTCAGGATACTGATACACTGTCTGTACCGGTCAATGGGTGACTTTCTACTTTCTTCGTGCATCACTTAGCATAGGGAGATCCTGCTCAGAATAAGTGCTGCTGCATTGTATGTTGTACTGTTTCTATAGATCAGCTCTTTTACAGCCTTTGAAAGCCAGATAGACCATGTTGTTTGAGAACCTACACAGTAACTGTTAGCCAGTATGCTATTCTACCCCTGTAGAGTAAATATCTCAAATCTCCTCATTAAGAAATCCAAACACAACACTTGTTCGCAAATTCCAAGCCAAGGGCAGGTGTTACAGTACAGCCATAAACAGTTGACATAATGTGCTTTGCCTCTGACTTAGGTGGTGTTGAGAGTGCATTTTCCAGACCGTCATGTTCTACAGGGGTTCTTCCATCCTAGTGAAACTGGTAAGAGCAATCTGCACTTCAGTCTGCGTAGCGGCAGCTAACCTCTGTCATCGTTGATTAGTTGCATGACAAAAGAGAGTGGCTCTGGACAGATCTTTCTGCTGTCCCAGGAAGTAATACTGCTCTGAAAAAGCAGCAGTAGCTAGTTACACTGTTCTTATAGGGCCCCTAAATGGGATGAGAAAAGAGTCTGGGGAAATTAACTTAGTTAAGGGGAGTTTACTTCTAGGACCATTTGATGGAGACTGTCAGGCTACTTGATGGCAAAATATTTGTGCTCAGGAAATTGTCCCACTTGATATTCCATTGTTTGTGTCCAAATGGTATGTTACTGAGATGAGTTTGGGCACTTCCTCTATGTTAAGGCTTAAAAAGTTTTGGGGAGAAAACAATGACAACACCCTCTCCCCCAGTCCAAAACAGAATCAAAAGACCAGGAAGAAGAAAAAGAAGCTTTACCTACTCTAATAAGGATAACAGGGGATGAAGGTTTCTGCATCTGTCAGTTCACAGAAGGCAGTCAGACCACACACAAAGTAGCTCTTACTGTTGTTAATGGAGATCCTCTTGTTCTCAGCTGGCAGTGATGGTTACCCACACAATGTTTTTCCTACTTTTGTATGGAACAAGAACTAATAACTATAGATACCAGAATCTCACCTGGCTGGTCTCTGCAAACCTTGCAGCTGCTATTGGATCCTTAGCTTTTGCTAAGGGGCCGGCATGTCTAAGTGGTTTTGCTTGTTTGTTTTCTCCAAGATACTTGTAATAGTAACAGTGCTCTTTTGGGGAAAATGCAATCTGCAAACACTGTAGAGGGCAGTTCTGCTGTTACAGGTTAGCCTTTTGCCCAGCATCTGAAGAAACAAATGTAATTCAGCAAACCTTTCTCTCCTTTTTTTCACAGTTGGCATTTTGAGAGACTTTGTGAGAAGCCACCTTGCAGATGCAGACTTGCCATTCTACTTGTGTGAGTGTGCTGTTGGTAATATTTGGCCTTACTTTACAAAGCCTATTGCTGTGGTGCATATGGAATCTTGTGATGCCATGAGGTATGACCTGGGGAGGAATTCCTTCCCTAAATAAAGCCTCAGAGTGCAAACAAGGTGTAACCTGCTCGCTTAGTCGCATTATATTTCTGCCTAATAAGAAGCCTATGTGGGCTGTGTGAATGTGTCACTCCTTTAAAGAGCAGTATTCCCTCCCATACTTGCTGTATTTGTTGTTTTGGTTGCTGGGTGGTCCTGTTTTGTAACTTGTTTTTTAACTTCAGTTATTGCACCTCCCAGAATCATCTTGAATGATGAAAGTTTGACACTCTTTGAGGTAAGGACTCAATGTGTGTGCTCTGTGATTCTCTCTGACTTGCTGCTCTCCTTCACCCTGCCATATGCTTTAGTTACTTTTAAAAGAAGCTGTATAATGTTATGTCCCTGCAGGCTTCTGCTTAGCCAAGGCTAATGGAACCAGGTGTTTTGGAGCACAAGCTCCTCACCAGAAGAGGTCCACCTTGTGCAACAGTATGCACTGGCATATTGTGGCAGGGTTGGGGGGTTTGCATTGTTCCATACATACATTCAATACCTTATGGAGTCTGAACTGTATTTAACCTTGAAACATGATGACAAGAGCTGAGCTAATGTGAGTTTGCTATATCTGTGGTTGGACTAGTATAGTAGGAGATGTGACTGGATGTGGGTAGGTAACTGTTTTCAGTTTCTACAGCAGGAGCTAGAGGCCATATTAGACAAAAATTTGACCTTCCTTGATAATTACTGCGTGAGGGGTTTTTTTTAAGTCAGTTTGTACATTGAGGAATATGCACTCTGTATGTGTAACTGAAATTTAGTTTTTCAAATCCAGATTTGTGAAGTTTTTTTGCAAATGTCAAATAAGGTGGTCTTGAAGTCTCTGGCCAGAGACTCTTGGCTGTATAAATCACACACGTGTTGAGACTGAGTGATTTTGCCAGTGACTTTGCCCCAAACTCATCCTGTTTAAAATGTGCTGTCATTCAGAAATGCTTGGACATTTGTGGAGTGATGCACTGAAGACCACTTGTAGGGTAAAGGGTCAGGCAGACTGCAGTGAGAGTTTTTGTTTGATGTCCCTGAGAGAGCAGAAGGGGTGGGACAGGGAGAGGGTTAGAGAAAGGGACTTTTCAGGCAGCATAGTGAATTAGGTAGGGATTAGCATGCCTCTGAAGTTGTTTGTAATGGAGCTTTCCAAATTCCACCACTTCCTGACCAGGCCATGTGGAAGAGAAACATGTGCAGCTGCTTTTAGACTATTGAATGTTCAGGGAAGCAAAGTGTGGATCTCTGTGTTCACAGTGGGACATCTCTCCCCTTCCTAATACCCCGTTAAGAATTCTTTGCTGAAATTTGAAGTTTTGGGAGTGGTTTTGTTGATGTTGGAGTTCCTTGTATTGTCACCATGCCCGTGACAGTTTAACTTCCTAGGGAGTCCTGAGCCTCTTGGGGATCACAGCCCTATTTGGTTCTGTGGTTCAGGAATTGCGATGCAGTAGTTCTTGGCCTCCACCCAGCTTCTGCCTGAGGACTGCTCTGTTCCTATCAGCATTCCTACTCTGTACTTGACCATGGCCTCTCTTCGAATGTGCAGTGTGTGTGGCTGTGCTTCTCCCACCGACAGGAATGGGACAGTGTGTCTGTTCGTAAGATGTAATATCGTCATGGGTGGGGATAACAATGATTTTATTTCTTTTCAAAGCCATTTTGTATATTTTAATTAATAATGAAAATACCAGTGGAAAGCACTTTGTGTCTTTGAGCCAGGAGATTTTGCTGTTTGAGCATGAAGGCAGTCCTTCTAGCTTCCTCTGACTTGTGCCATCTCGCCCACATCTGCCACCCAAAACACTGTTTCAAGGCACAAATGGTAACCATGATGGGAAATGCAAAGGACAAATCTTGTCTTCGCGTTTCTGAGAAATCCCACAAAGGGGAAACCGGCTATGGTTGCATTGCTAATGATGTATTTTGAAAACATTCAGAGGAACAGCAGATAATAAAAAATGTTCTGCACTTTTTAGCAGTTCTGAGGCAAGGGAAGCAGCCGAGGAGCTGTGACTAGTACAGACTGGTCTGACATGGCACATGCATGCTACTCTCAGCCTTTCTCTGTCTTTTTTCCCCCCCCCGCCTTTTTTTTTTTTTGGTCCTAAATTGTCATGTCTGAGCACATCCCTCACCTAGAGTACCTTTCTAACATGGTTTTTGGAAAGCTTTCTTCATCGTTCCAAAGCATGGTCTCTCTGCAGTTCTCACCAACAGGGGTCTCCTGCATAAAATGGGTGTGTTCCTACTTTTTTCTAAGATTCGGGCTGGGATGTGTTTCCAGATTTCCTGTCTCAGCCTACAGACTTGTGTCCCTACAAAATATACTGCTTTCTTTTCAGTGTATCTGTAGGAAGTGATATTCTTCCCTTCCACATTTTCCCTAGAATCTCATGGACTTTACTTTAAGATGGGCTTTTTTGGTTTGTTTTGCTAAGTACATCCTAGATGGTTGAAGACTCAAAATTTGTCTCTATAATGAACCTTTTTACTATTCTCGGTTCATCTTCTATTGGATGTTTTGCTGCTCCTTCGAATTCAGGATACTTACCTTTCTGACACTGTTTTCTTCCATTGTCTTCTGTCACTCTTGGAAAATACCCTGTCTGCTTACATGCCTGTCCTTATCACCTTGAAATCTCATGTGACCATTCTCTTCCTCTTTTTTAGTTGGCTTCTAAATCCTTTGCATAACATACTGATTCCACAAAGAAAAGGAGGTTTCTTTGACTTTTCAGGAAACTTGAATGCGGCACCCTCTTTGCTGACCTATATCTGCTTCCTATTCATCCAGCCTCTGATGCTGTCTCCAGTCTCCCATTGTTAGCTTTGATTTGTCTTCTAAGTAAAGTTCAAAATCCTCTGCTTACCCATATTTACCCGTTGCACACCCCCTTCCCCAGTACTGTTCGTTTGTCTTCTCTTTTTTCAGCATACATCTAATGTTCTCTGGATGTCTTCTGAAACATAACTCGTTCAGTGAGACACCACAGAAATAATTACGTCTCCCTGTCTTTGAATCAGGAACTTGATCGCAGGAATTCTGTTCAATTTGCTGTGTTAAAGTCTTTGTTCCGTACCTGGCACCGTTACTTGTGCTTGTTACATATGCGGCAATTTCCTAGTTTCCTGGTTGTGACATTTACTGTGGAATTCATTCCTTGTGGCAGCTCCCTGAAACATAAAAAAGTGTTAAATTAGTGCTCTGTAAAGACTTTGAGGTGCCTTGTAGCCCAGTCTTTTAGACTCCTTTAGAAATCACAACTCGATGAAGAACCTGGTCAATTTTAGTGTCAAGCATGTTCAATTTGTAGTGGCTTGCTGTGTCCCCTGGCGAAGGTACAAAGCCTTGACATTAGTACAAAGCTGTGGGTGTTCACAGAATCATATCATAGAACCATAGAATGGTTTGGGTTGGATGGGATCTGAAAGAATCTAGTTCGAGCCTCCCCTGCCAACTAGGCCAGGTCACTCCCAGCCCCATCCAGCCTGGCCTTGAGCACTGCCAGGGAGGGGGCAGCCGCAGCTGCTCTGGGCAGCCTGTGCCAGTGCCTCACCACCCTCACAGGGAAGAATTTCTTCCTAATATCCAATGTAAATCTCCGCTCTTTCAGTTTGAAACTATTACCCCTTTTCCTACCACTGCCCTCCCTGATCCAGAGTCCCTCCCCACCTTTCCTGCAGCCACCTTTCAGCACTGGCAGGCCGCTGTAAGGTCTCCCCGGAGCCTTCTCCTCTCCGGGCTGAACAACCCCAGCTCTCTCAGCCTGTCCTCATAGGAGATGTTCAAGATACGGTGCTCAAAAGCTGAAAACTCTCCTGCAATTTGACTGTTTTAAGGAATGATTTTTCTCATTTCTCACTTCCTCTGTGTCAACACAAAAGAACAGTAACATCCAGTTAAGATAAAGGGTGGCAAATCCAAAGTTGATTTAACAAATCTTTTTTTTTTTTTTTTTTTTTCATGCAACATGTAATCACAGTGTAGTCTAATTAAACTGTATTGAGAATTTGGGCATAATTAAAGAATGGATTTTTTTTTAAGCATAATCTAAGTATACAGAATCGCAATTATTTGCAAAATGTGGAAAGCAAGTAAAGTCTCATGCTTAAAATATTTCGAGGCATTGTAACATAATGTTATGTAGTGATTAATATTACATTACTTAACAGTTGCGTGACTTGGCGTTTTCTTCTTAACCAGCTGGCTCAGTGTAGGTAAATGTAGTAATGCATGTGCAGGGAAAAGTAATTTGAACTTCATATGCACCTAGGTGAGCTCTTGGGTTGATTGTTACTGCTCTGGAGCAAAGTCTTACAGTGATGAAATCATCAGCTCATTACTGAATAGTAGTCAAAACCAAAATGACCTCCTTCCCAAAACCCAAAGTATTCAGAATGAAATAGAAAACAAAGTAAAGAACATCGCCATGTTATTGTATAAAACCAGGGTTTGCTCACATCTTGAATAATGTGTGCAGATCTGGTCTGTCATCTTAAAAAGGAACTGGTAAAGGTGCAGAGAAGAGGAGTGAAGATCATCAGAGGTCTAGAATGGCTCCTGCATAAGAAAAGACAAAGTAGGCTAGAACTTGTCAGTCTGCAAAAGATGTGACTGGGAAAGAAATAAAATACCAAGGAGAAGCTGGAAGGGGTTGATTTCTTACTCTCTCCAGTACAAGAGTGAGTGGCATCAAGGGAGGCAAGCAGGAGCTAGAATAGATGGAAGACGGTAGTTGTTCATGCAATAGAAATTTTTTCTTAAAAAAAAAAGTAAAATTTTTTAAAATCAAATTATATTCAGGGAGGCTTTAGCCTTGACTGCAGGGTCCTAGGGCATTAGAAATGAGTGCATGCTTTGACCCAGATGCTTGAGGCTAGCAACGCTACTCTGAGGTGAGCAGAGTAGAGGGAAGACACTGGATGTGTCACTGGATTGGCAAGAAACGGCAAGGGAGTTGATTTGTTTGAGGAGAAAAGAAGTTCATGTATGTCCAGGGTGAGGTGTGAGAAGGGAGAAGGCTGCAAGGGGCTGAGGTGACTTGGAAGGATAAAACGGGGTGATGAGAGGGGGCAGAAAGAAATGTGTGCCTGAATGGGGTTGGGTTCCACTGCCTATTTCGAGTTTTAGATTTTTGGAGCAATGGCTTCTGCACTGCCAGGAATATGTGCTGAGGGAAGGGCACGCAAGCATGTACATTAAAGCCTTGAAGTTGTTTGCAGCTGGATGTAAAATGGCCATTGTATAAAATGGGTTTGCAGACTGGAAGAGCTGTGTTTTAATGCCAGTGGCCGTGTAGCCTGTATCCCTTGCCTGTGGGCCTTCAGCCCTTTCAAGTCATGGTCTGTTAAGGCAGGAATGATTCTGTGTGTTTATAAACATTTTATTTGGATGAAGCATCAAACAGGAAAAAAACAATTCCTACCGAGAACTTGTCGTGCCATTCTGGTTACCCGTACTGCGCGTCAGAGACCACAGTGCTCGAACTTACTAGGATAGTGACTTATCCCCGTTTAGGTCAGCTGATTCTGGGTGACACTCTGCTCCCTGTAACCTGTATAAGTCCTTTTCATCTTTAACTTTCGCCTTCAGTCAGTGAAGGCCCCATGCCTTAATGTCTTCTGCTTGGATAGGCTTTCCCTTCTGCTGCAGATCTGAGTGCTTGGCAGGGGCTGAAGGGGGCTTTCTTCTCCGGGAAGAAATGGGTGCGGAAGTTGCTCTGACTTTCATGTCCCTGGCAACTGTGTTGTTGTTGGATGCCCTTTTTACAGGCAGCTGTTACTAATTGGGCTGCTTTGCCTGAGCCTCAGTGTTCTCAGTAAAAATGACACTGGCCCAAACCAGAAGCAGGAGAGGTGACATTTCTGGTATTGGGCCAGGTGGGGCAGCACTGGGGACAGGACTTGCTCTCTAGTGTTGCCTTCCAAACTGTGAAGTCTTCATCCTGGGAAGAAGTTTGTGGGGGTCAGTATTGGCGCTTGCTGCAGGGCTGAGGACTGCAGAGCAGGCTGTGGTGCCTAGTCCTGCACTGGGTGGGGTTAGGCTCTGTATGGGTGGGTTAGCTGAAGACTTTGCCCCTTTCAGGCATCGCGTGGTCTGTGCAAGGGAAACATTTTTGTACTTTAGTCAGAGCTCCCCTTCTGTTCCCGTTATCTGGAAGGAAAGAGATTAAACACAGAGTCGCTCTGTAAAGAGAGAAGGGGTATGGTTAAGGTATTTTGTAAAATGTGTGGCCTTTGGGCTGGGGGAAGAGGAGCTTTCTTTTATGCTAAGGTGACCTTGCAGTACTCAGCATCTCTGTAGCATGAGAGCTTGTTCTGGAATAGTGCTGTGTTTTGGTACACAGGATGCAAACATGAGTAAAGTGCTGTGGAGCATGCGGTTCTGGATGTCGTAGCAAAAAGGGAGCATGGGTAAAGTAACGGAACAGCTAATCTCTCAAGCTTCTTTGAGATATCTTTTTATTTTTTTTTTTGGAGGATGTGTGAAATGTTGAGGAGGGAGGTTGTCTATCAGTAGCACAGCTCTTTAAGGTTGTTAGGTTGTGTCGTGTAACTGCCAAAATTCACAGCTTTTGCTCCAGGTGCTCTGTAGTGTCAGTAGTGTTAGCAGTAGCCTCCTGGAATGCTTTGCACCTGATGTGGTTCCCTTGCAAAGATACCTGCACATAACCTGACACATGATTTTAATAGGATATTTCTCAGATGACTAGAAGCCTATGTTTCTGTTCAAAACACATCTTCCAAAACAGGTAATTACCATGTTGTATCTAGCCATTCTGGATTTTTTCAACATTTAACTTTCCTATTATCGGGCTGTTCACTCTTTCATATGTATCTTACCTGAGCAGAAGATAACATGCCAAAGCAGAGTTAGACCATAGGTGCTTCGTAGAACACCTCTGGAGCATATATTCATTACTCAGGAATAAAGTGACTTTTCAGAAGAAGCGAAGGCAATCATAAGGAAGATTACACTGAAATCTAATTATCTCAGTGATAACTGTGAGCTATAATTGAAATTATATAAGCCTTAGGATTCCTAACTTTCAAACGTGAGATTTTGTCTGATTACCCTGTTACATAAATATTTTTACCATTTTTTTAATGTGGTTTATTCTCCTTTTTCTCTCAGGGACTTCTTAGATTCTTATTCCCCAAATACAGTGTTTAAACTCATGAGAAACAGAAAATAAGAAATAGTTAAGAAACCCAAAGACTAAAGGAATAGAGGTTGACTTATGGTTTCTGCAAAGTCCGTTCTTGTTTCTCTAGGTTGCCTCATGTCTTCTCAAATACATGGTGCTGTCATGTCTAAATGTAAGTGGGCTGTTGTTATTACTTTTAAGTAGGACTGTGGCAGAAAAGCATCCGATTATTTGTGCCCTTCAGTTTGGTCATAGGCTACTTAATTGCTTTGCATTTTCTGCTTTTCTTTGAGAAATGCCTTGGTACATAGGGAATTCTATCAGCATCCTCCAAGAATATGGACATTCTCTTGATGAACTTCAAAACAATTTCCTAGAAACTTACGGTCTTTGCTGAGACTGTCAGAGGCTTGAGCCCAAGAGCAGTGTGTTCTGGACATTGACCACTGCCAGCCTGGATATTTTAGGAATTTACTGTCATGGAGACTGCATGATTTCTGATGGTATCGCATCCCCACCCTCTGCTAGGGTAGAGGATAGAGTTGCTGCTTCTGTGGTATGACTGAAGGTTGGTTGTTTGGTATTACTTGTCTGATATCAGACATGTATCATGGAGTTGCACCTAGCTTTCCAAGGTCTTAAGTTGACAGTAGGCTATCCTCCACTCTTACAGACTGCCTTGGGGCTGTCTGTAGAAAAAGTGGATGGTGTCTGAGGCAGTAATGCCAGCACATTTGAGCATACAATAGTTGTAAATGACTGAAATTTGTGCTGAAGCCAATAACAGCAGTCATTGCAGATGGTGAAGTACCATATTATCAACACTTCTGTTCTCTCTCCACACTCTCACTCCCTTCAAGATGATAAGATTGGAAACATGTTCATTAAATGTGGTCACTTACACTGAAGGGAGAACCTTTACACTGCAAGCAAAACTGGGAAAAAGGACAAATATTGTCAACTTGTTTGCCAAGATACTTGGGCTGAAAGAACTGTCTGAAGTGAATTCTCCCAAAATATGTGTGTATTTACAGTTACAGTGAGCATACAGATTGGAAGCAGCATGGAGTTTTTTGAACCCGTAAAGACTTCAAGGCATTGCTTTGATTTTGTTGTTATTGCTGTTTTTGCTGGCTGCCTTATCCTCATGTCCCTTGAACTGTTTTACAATGTTCAGCTCTCCAGAACTGATCAACTGCAGGCTTCCCTGTTGTAGCACTTGGCTTTGGGTTCCTTATAGCTCTAGTTGCTTGTTTGTGTTTTTCTAGGCTAGCTGAGCTTTTCGGAGTTGCTTCTTAGGTTCTTTCTCCTCTCAGAAACAAGCACTTGTATAGTGCATGTCCGAGATCTGGGGTGCATTAGTGGAAAAAATAATTTATTGCTGAGTTAATAATAAGAGTTATTAGAAGGTAAGAATACCAGCCACTGGAAAAGTCAAGTCAGCAAAGAGGGCAGGAGGCCATCATCAGTCTTCAGAGTAGCTAAAGGAATCCACAGGCTTCCACATAAATATTTTAGATCTTCTATCAGATCTTAGAGTGCACCAAGTGTTGCCTCTGGCAGGTACGGTGGGGCCAAAATCCAGGGGAGCTGTTTGTTCCTTTCTTTGCCTTTGGTTCTGTTTCCATATCCTATTTGTTAGTGACAGTTTGGGCAATGCATCTGGCATACTTATTCAGTGGAGCTGACTATGAATTGAGCAGCATGAAGCCTTCTCTGCTTTTGGCAAAAGTCTAAATGCAATTTTAAAAAAAATTACTTCATCAGAGTCAGTCCGTCGGAGGCATTTCCAGTGGCAGCCCTTGTGGTTATTCCACTCAGTAGCAAAGAAAATTGCAATTAATAGTGAAATTCATCTAGCCCAGAGGATGGCATTCACCTTGATGTGTGAAATCTTAGCCCTTTACTTCTCTGTTCAGGATTTTCTCATCTGTCTAGATTTTGGGAGCAATCTTGCCTCCTGTTTGTCTTGTGATGTCTGTTCACTGTACTCACAAGGACTGTCCATACTTGCTTCTCGTGATGACTTTGAGTACGGCCAGGCACTCCAGTCTGGATGAGGGCCTTCCTTGCATGACTGAGTTTGGAGGGGAAATTCTGCCCGAAATGTTCTCTCTTCTGCTGTCATTTTCGGAGGCCACATCTTTCTGATCTCAGCTCAAGGGCTCAATGAATGCTCTTTATACCTGGATTCCTTCTTAAGTAGCCTTCTCATTTTTTATTCCAAAAAAAATCTTACCTTTGCATTATGAATTTTAAAGGTCCTCTGCTCTAGATGGATCAGACCTCCTCTATATTGGGTGCAGAATATCCATCATCTTTGACAGTTGCAGTCCACATTGAGCAGCTTTGTTCTCAGGTTATAAACACAAACCACTTAGTTTGCCCCTTTCACCATGGCTGTAGTGTTTATTTCTGTTTCAGCGATGCTTTGCAGTCTTGCTGGAGAAGCTTTTGATCCATCGGCTTTCCGGTTGAATTTTCCAAGAGCTAGTTTATGTGTTTGGGTTGTGTGTACTATGCAGTATTTCATGTTGGTAGCTTGGGTTTCTCCTTCCATGTGCGTGTTCCTTTGAAGTGCTTGTTTTCTTATTCATCTTTTAACATCAAACTAACAGCAGACCTGTGGCACTCTAATCTTTTCAGATCATGTAACGGAAAGAATGCTTCTCATTCTGGCAGCTGCACGTTCCCCTTAGACAGCAGTCTCTGCCTGGTCTGAAGGCATCACTCTGTCAGTGAACAGAGTAACTACATGGTAATAATGTATGTATTTTGCAGTACTCTGTTCCAGGATTTTTTGAATGTGTATGTCTGGAGATACCTACTGAAGGAGGAAGTACTGAGATGTTATTTGGGGAGGGTTCTGCCTGAAATCTTTTCTGTGCTCTAGAGAATAAGTTACGGAAACACACAGTAAACCAAAGCAGAAATGTTTCTCTTCTGTATCGCATCTGTATTCACAGGGGAATGTTGTTCTAGTATAGATATTTTTATCATGGAATGTAAGGCGCAGTAGCCCCAGTATACCACTCTGCAGCCAGGATGCCCTGCTGTCGTAAACCACGCTCACCACTATGGTGTCTGAGTAACTGCACTCTGCCTGTCTGAAATAAAACTTGAGTTACTTAGCTACTGAGTTTCAGACTCAATGTGGCTTTATGAGTAGCAGGCTGGTCTTTAGATTTCAGAAATGGAAAGCGTTCATTTAAACTTCTGCAACTGTAACTAAGTAAATTGATGAAGCTGTGTTATTTAGATCTTTTTAAAGAGGAGTTGGTTGTTTGGAATGATACTCCTTAAACGGGGAGGACAGTAAGCAGGACGTTGGCTTCCTTCACTTTGTGTTTCACCAGTGACTTTCTTCAGAAGAAAGCTGTCCTGTGATAAAGGCCTTGGATGGGACTCTGGAGACTTACATACTTAGTTCTCATTTCTGCTACTGCCATCCTGTGTGACCTTGAATAAATTACTTAATCTCTTTAGGTCTCTTTTTCATGTGTATCAAAAAAAAACTTAAACAAAAAACCCCAAAACCTCATACTTACATTTTTATTTATAATGCCTGTTACTGCTCATTACATATATATAATTGCACAATGGAACACCATTTTCAATTGGATTCCTAGCTGCTGTTGCAATAAAAATAATGATAATCTGACTGTATCTTGTAAACATGCCTTGCACAGTGTGATTTGAACATTGTAATTTGATAAATTAATAGCATCTATTTTCCTAGTCAGAATGGCATTGTATCTTTGTCTGGAAATCAAAGCAGCAAGAGAGAGAGATGCTGGATATTTGAGTACAGTAACTAGCTGTTGACTCATATTGTAGTAATTCTTCGCATATAACTGAAAGGAGTTTTTTGAATATTTGTTTCAAACAGCCTATGATTCTTTTGGTCAGTCTGACAGGCTCAGTGTGACTCTAGGAGGTTTCTAAATCTGTGTTGTTTCACAGATACTCTTAAAAGGATCCTGCGCAGTGAGGTTAAGAACTGCAGGGTTGTTCTTCTAGGGATGTTGATATCTGCATTGGAACAGCTGCAAATGAGGAAATAGCAGCTGACTTGAGAATATAGTTTTCAGGTAATGCCCAGTGGCTGATCCTTGCATTCTTAGCAGTGTTAGAGAATACTAAAGGCTCCAACTTCGGGTTTGTATGTTTTCCTGGACTGCAGCTACTAAAGCCTTCTCATCTTTATGCCAAGACATTCTTTGGCCAGTGGGATCATTCCACTGGCTTTTTTTTTTTTTTTATGTGAAATTGGTGCTGGTTTAAATACTTTTGTGTTACAAAAAAAATCTCAGACAGTGTTATGTCCTGCCAGTGACTGGCTGGAGAATCCCTGTGGTGATCAGCAAGATGTAGCTAGCTGCCTTCTGTACTGAACCCTCAGTAAGTGCTGAAATTGGGATGGTACATGAGAATTCTGCACAAAGAAACCTAGGCAAAGGGTTGTGTGAATGAGCCAATAGGCTATTGGAATTGAAGAAAAAGAACTTACTGGGTGTAAATTTGGCAAGAGGGGACTCTGTATTGGATGACCTCTAGGAAAGGATAGGGATGCAGGGAAATGAGCCATGGGAAGGAGGTTGCATTCTGTATACTTGCAAGCTGCTGCCTAGTTCCTTTAAGTTTCTTTAAAAGATTTTGAACTCAAACGTTTGGATTGATGTTTTGCCAGCAGTGAGAAATGATTGTGGACGTGGATGCTGGAGCTTAGAACTATGGTTGTTTGTCAACCTGTGAGTAAATAGGGTAGAGGTTTATATTGGGGCACGTTTTGTCTGTGAGTTTGTGTGGTTGAGTGTGTCTGCCTAGCTCTTGGTCTGTATTTCTCACTCTCTTTTTCTCTTTGTGCCTCACGCAGGCCCTGCCATGAATTTTCTCTGACCCCTTGGGGCCATTCCCACATGAAGCTTTGATGTGTGTGCCCAGAGCTTGATTGACAAGGAAGTTTTGGTGGCTGCAGCAGGGAAACGAAGAGAAAAGGGCAGGGCTTTGAACTAAACGGCTTTGAGCTCTGAGATGCTGTGCTTACTTATCTCCTTCAGAATGTTAATTATTTACCAAGATAATTGGTTGGGAGGGGAAAAAAAGAGAGGGGAGGTTATTAAAAAATTCCAACACTAACACGCTACAAAAACCTCATTTTCCAACTTGCAGCTGGCATGAAAAGGATGTTGTGTGTAAAAGGGCTTGAGTGTATGTGTGTTGGGGGGGGGGCCCTGCTTTTTAAGGCACCCGTTTCCTAAATAGTGGGATCTCTTCAGACGAATGCAGCGGAAACATCAAAGCTCTTGCAAGAGTTTTCTCTGAGGTTTCTAAACCGTGTCTGGTACTTTTTAATTAAAAAAGTTTATGGAGAGCTGTCTTTGTGACTGGAGCAGGCAACCTTAGTCCCCATTGATTGAGGAATGAAATGTTAAAAGACCTAATAAATAATGATTTCTGCTAAAATGTCGGTTCAAGGATGTGAAGATGCCTGGCTACTTTAGCAGGAGCTGAGACTTGGAGTGGACTGATAAATGTCTCCTGCTTCAATCTAACACGATGTAGGCCATACTGTACATGAAAGTCTTCCACAGCCTTTGGATTAATGTCAAAAAACTTGCAATACTACATATTTGAAGTTTGTAGTCAGGAAGATAGGTGAAGCTGTTTCATTTTGCTTCCATTAATACAGTTTTATTAGTTTCTGTATTAGGTAGCGATCCACAGACTTCTCTGTGAAGATCAGGGTTCCTTTGGGTTCTGGTAATTGCTGTGCTGGATCAGGTCCAAGGACTGTCATTCCAGGATCCTGACTGTGCTGGTGGTGGCAACAGAGGTTCAAGAAAACTCAAGAGCAGGCAGCCTGCCCTGCACGATTCCTAAGTATGCATTAATGATACGAAGAGGGGCAGTTGCTTGCTTTTATTTTGTATTGGATCAAGAGGAGAAATTTAGTGTTAGTGTTTTGCCGGGGTAAATGTAGGCCATTAATGAACATTTTCTGTACAGTTTCTGGCTATGACAGTACTTACCTCTTTTACACTATGATAATTTGGTTTCTTTACCTGTCTTGTAGTACAAGGCCTTCTGAAAGTGTGAAATAATTGTTTCAGCTAGTTTTTCTTTATGTAGTATTACACTGACTTGTTAATTCTGGTAGTAAGTATATTTTTCTTTCAGAATCCTTCCTGGTACAGCTAGTTACACCATATCATACTAATCTTCTGTGTATCACCTTGAAACCCTTTTAAAAATACAAGCCTGTGCTTGCAGCAGTGTCTGTTTTTAGTGCAAAGCTTAGTAATTTTACATCTCTTACTCTGCGGTCCCTTGAGAACACTTGGATGTACCATCTGCACGTAGTGATGTAGTGCTTTTTAATGTATCACTTTGTTCCAGCACCAGTTTTTCAACTGCTTCAGTTTCTTTCAAGGTGTGGTGTCATACTATAATCACTGTAAGTGGCACAGGTACCTGTACTCCTCTCTTGCCTGCAGTTGCTTTTGTGATCCCTCAGTTGCACCAGTGGGACTGTGAGTCCAGTTTTACTGTTTCTCTGGTCCCCAGCAAAGAACGAAGAGATAATTAAGGGACTGATGCATCTGACATATAGGGAGAGGCAGAGAGTTGGGCTTGTTAAGCCTGGAAAAGAGAAGCCTCTTGGGGGGTCCTGTCAATGTGTGTAATAAACAGCAAGGGAGAGGGGCCAGACTTTTCTCAGTGGTGCTCAATAAAAGAACGATAAAACATGAATTACAGGAACTTCCATTGAAATAAAAGGGAAAAAAACCCAAACAACAGAAAAACAAGCCCACTGAAAGGGTGATCTAACACTGGAACAGGTTGCCTGGGCAGGTTGCAGAGTCTCCATCCTTGTTGGTATTCAGAAACCAACTGGCCATGATGGTCCTGAGAAACCTACTCTAGCTGACCCTGCTCAGAGCAGGGGGATTTGGACTGGGCAATCTTCAGATGCCCTTGCCAGCCTCAGCCGTTCAGTATTCTGTGGTGGCAATGACATTGCAGGATATTTCTGCCCTTTTAGCTGCTTGGTCTCGAGAACAGAGTTACTCTTCTCCAAAGTTACTCATCTCCCTGATGATGAAACTGATCCAAAGAAGTAATTGAAATTATCTTCTTTAATTGGACTCCTTAATCTTAATAATTGATGTCACAACCAATTATGTTAGTGACTTCCTTTATTTGAACTTCTTACTGTAATTTTTTGTTGTTTTAATCCTTGAATGGTATTTTAGCTCTCTGAATTTCGTTCCCTACACCCTTTCCGCTGCTTCATTCCTTATTATTGACCTCAGAAGTATGAGCTACCAAAGTTGAAATGTCTTTGTTATTTTTTTAAATTATGCGTAAATTACAACATCTGCTAGTTTGCTTTAATGCTTGCTTCCCTGCTTGCTTATTTTAGTTAGGGCTGCACGGCGTTTCTAGGACTCCATTTTTCAAAGTAATGTTTATTCAACAGCTAAGGATTTTACTTCCATTTCCTCTGACTTCCAGGTCTTTAATCGGCATGATTAATTTTGTTAACTCTTTCTAAAATATGGTATTCATGTTAATTGTTCATACGTTTTCATTTCTTACGGTGTTGAATTTTATTACATTGTGATCACTGTTTCTTATTGGCTTGAATCTGATCCTGTGTATTACTTGGGACTAGTTGAAAATAATCAGTTTTCTTTTATGTTTACAATTTGTTCAATAGGTCATCATTTGAGTTACTGACAAATTACTTCTCAACTTCTCAATGTCATTTAATGTGTTAATATGTTGAACGTAATTAATATTTTGTATTTAATTTTATATAGTATATATTTATGCAGAGGTAGTCGAATAAAGCTGTTTAGCCATGATGTAAGAGACCGAGTGTAAAGCAATGAAAGGAGAAGATTGAGAATGGCTGATGTCAACATAAGTTGTCAGAAGCTTCGTCATTTTGATTTGTTGCTATTTAAAACTGGAGAAAAACAAGTGAACTGCATCAAGCCAGATACGATCTGGTGCATTACATTTGAGTAACTCGAGAGATGTCAGTTGCCATCTCATTCTTCTGATGTGATGGGTATACACCTTAAAATGGGGGAAACTGAACTATAAAGCAGGGTATGTAGGTAATTTATGAACAGGTTAAATTAGGAACTAGGCCTACTGACCAGAATTGTAGAGATTTCCACTTTACTTTTTTTTTTTTTTTTTTTTTTTTTTTTTTAAACCCTTCCCTGCAGAGAGTGCCTTTTCTCTGTGGAGTGGTAGTTAATGGTAGAGTGGCAAAAGCTGACTCTGGCTTTATTGGACTTCTGGATTGTAGAAGGAAGAGTTTGTTCTCTTTAATTATGAGCTAATGGGAACTCTGTTTAATGTGCTTTTTGGGTATGCATTTGACCAGCAGTTGATTCTTGTTGTGGAACGCTGAAGAGGTAGTGAAAAGATAGGATTCAAGGTAATGTGGTGCGTGGCTTTCTGGGGCTGTTGCCAGTGAGACAGGCAGTGTCTCCCACCTTTCCACTGATGTAGTCAGCCAGGGTGCTGTGGCATTATCCTTTTTTCATAGGTCTTTCTATATGGAGACAGTATGTACAAGATCACAGGCTCAGTAAATTTACGGACTTTAACTTACTCTCTTGGTTCAGTACTTCATGATCTATATGTGGTGGTTTTTCAGGTGTGCCACGCAGTGTAATTAAAGCACACACTAAATTAATTATGATTTGGCTGACTGACATCTCAAACAATAGTCAGAGAGGGATTGTTGAAAAACAGAGATCACTTACGCTGGTGTTTTGCTGAAATTAGTTCTGACCACACTGTTCATTATTTTTATCTGATTTGGAGGTAGATATATAAATACAAAATAATCATTAATAGCATTTGCAGTGAAATAAAGGTCATCAGACTGATAAATGCAGACATGAAAAAGGCAGTTCTACAGTTATCTAGGTCACATAACGAGCTAAATGGATGAAAAAAAATGTTCAAATATGGCAGTTATTCTGACAAGTAGGAACTAGGAGTTCAGGCTGGCTTTATAAAAGGATAGACTGCATCCTGGAAAGCTGTTGAAACTAGACAAATTCCAACTATAGACAGGGTATAAATGTAATAGAAGAATCTAGAATAGATTTCTGAGGACATAGCTGGATTTTCCTTCTCTTACTATCAGCCACTCAGGTCTTGGAAGATTCTTAATCATACTCATGTTATCTGCTCAGCAGTGGAGAATGTGCGTGAAATATAATGGCCTGAGATACGGTGACAGAGGAAAACAAATGGCAGGTCATCTGCGCAACGAGCACTTGCTGTACAGGTCTCATCATCTGTGTGTAGTAGAATAGATAATAGAATTTTTGCTTCATGTCCCATGCTCTACACAAGTTTAGCCTTTTCTGAATTATAGATGGTTCAGTGACCTCAGCTTGAACTCTGTGAATTTGTCTGTAGCTGTCTAACCTGTCTCTAATATTCACAGAGAACTGTGAAAGCATCTACAATCAGCGATCTCTTCTTTTCCCTGTTTGCTGCAGGCTAAACTCTTTCCAGCTGCTGTCATTCATTTTGGATCTGAGGAGCGCAGGGGTGAGTGAATTTCCTCTCTTCTTCAGCTGACTATATAGGTCCTGTAGTAGACTCAAAAGAATTCCATCCTTATGTTCAGAGTTCTTCCAAGAAAAGATAGCACAGTCCTTGAGAATGCTGGTAAATGTTCCTATTCCGAATGGCTGAAGCTCTTCAGAGATAGCTTGGTCAGTTATCTTGAACACAAAAGTAAACATAATACTTTTCGTATGGGATTTGTTAGGCAATGTCTACTGTGGGGACAGCAGTGCTAGAAGAACGACTCTGTAGAAGGAAATTCCATGGTTCGAAATGTTAACTAGACAAATGACTATGAAACACTTTTACAGACCTCCTATTGTAGCGGACTGGCTGGAGGTGGGAAAACAGATCTGAGTCTTTGATTCTTTGACACCTCTGGTTTGTCCTTAGAATCTCAGTTTCTCCCAGAGATTAAAGCATGCTCTGGCTTCACAGAAAAGTTTCTGAGATGCAGTGAGCACTGAAAGAAAGTGTCAAGATCTTGAGGTTTGAATGATGAAATAGGGTACCTTGAATTGTAAAAGAAACTGTTAGTTTAAAAGTGTTCTGTGTCAGCTGGGGGCAGGTGATGGGAGATTTGCTATAGCATACAGCAGGTGTTTGCTGAGCTGAGAGCTATGTGATTCTGTGGTGACTGATGTCTCTATGTTACCAAACAAATGTTTGGTTTTTTTAAAACAGATTGTTACCTGAAATCAGACCTGCTGAGCTCTGCAGTTTCCCCTTCTGCAGCTGATTTGTTAGTAGCCAGGTACGTTGGGACTGAATAGAGTTGCAAATGGATATTTCGGGGACGGGAAGCATGAAATGAGCCCATTTTACTACTAAGAAATGTGTTCTGAAGAAACCAGGGCTTAATTTTGTCCTGAAACAGTCATACTGTAATACTTGACTTCATAGCTTTGTGAGTCCTTTGCAAAGTGGGATTTCAGTGACTAAAGTAAATCCTAGAGCTTTTATAATGAAAAATAAGAGCCTTTTCAATCTGACTTTAAAAGTTTAAAGATGGTGGTGGTACAAGGGGCTATTATAAAAAAGTAAAGCTTAATTCTACTTGCTTATTTTCTTCCTCAGATGTTTGTCCAAATCATTAGTTCCTTCTGCCTCATCATCTTTAGAATCAACAGTTTCATCCCTATCTGAACCAGAAGTGGGAAGTGACAGAAAGATCAATGAGCAGCCAGAGCCAGCAAGCGTGCATGAAGCTCCACAGGTGCTGAGAAGAGCCCCTGGGAAAATACCCAAATGGCTGAAGCTGCCAGGTATCATGAAATCAGAGGAGAGCTCTTCGCATTCTGAACTCCCCAGAAAGGCAGGCTCCTCTGTGCCAAACACATTGGATGTTGACAATATTCTTGAAGACGTCAACATAAGGCTTGCAGGACGGTTGGTTCAGTGCTTTGTCAATCACTAATCAGTTTGTGTCTTAAACCTCAGCCTTCACTGAGAAGTATCTGAATGCAGTCTCTGGGCATTGTTGTCTGGTGTCTAATCCATATGCTTGCAGCATTCTTAACTACGTTCTGGGCTTAGTGTGTTAAATTCTTAACTATGCTAGTGTAGATCAAATATTAGTAGGCGTGATATTCTACCCGCCAAGGGCCCACGTCATCTGTTAAACCTCTGTCGTTATTTTTCCTTTGCTGGTATAGTCTGGTTTAATACTTTCCTTTATCTTGATTTTTTTTTTTTTTTGGAGTCAGTTTTTCTGGTTTTAATCTTCACTGCAAAACAGTAGTGGCTTTGCATAGTTAAGATTTCAACCAAGTTTCCATTATGAATTTTTTCTTGGTTTATCCTGATCAGAAAACTGCAGCCTTGTTCTTAGTCCCAGAACCAATAGCTTATGTGTGGGTTTATATGAGAATTTATACAAAATATAAAGTAACTAGAAGAAGGATTCCTGAATTAAACAATTAGCAATATTCATTTTTTGATGCAGTGGCAAAGAGGAGGAAAAACGAGAAGAAAAAAAAAAGAAAGCTGACATTCAATCAGCCCCCTTAATGGCAATAACATCAGGAAGAATTATATGGAATTGCCTGGTTAATAATGCGAAACGTTAACTTCCTGAATGAGAATTTTAGTACTTGATTCTGGAAGATACTGTGGGGCCATCAACTCCAGCAAGCACAGGATAAGATGTGAAATGATTGCTGGAGGGCTGCAAACAGTGGGTTGATGCGTTTCCCCACTGTGGCTGGTCTGTTTTAGACTGGTACTGGGATACTGATGCAGATAGTGTGGGAAATGGTATCTTTACTGTTTCCCATTTCCAGTATGCTTGAAGCATTCGACTTAAGAGCAGAACTAACTTTCCCAAGTAAAGATTATCTGGATAAAGTACAAAATAACATGTCACCTACCTCTGCAGGTTACTCATTAGCAGCTGGTATGAAAGGTTAATAACATGCTCTAACATGCATGTTAATAACACAGGATGAAGTTCCCCACTCTGAAAGTTATGATGTATTCACCATTCCATCTCCCTAAGAAGCGCTGCTACGTGTTCCCTAGCTGTTGGCTGAGCACAGTGGTATATAGAGCCTTCAGCAACCTGATCATGTTATTGAGAAATGATACATTGCAAATTATGTAGTTAAGTGTTTTAATGCTCTTATGTTTATTTTGTAGGTGGGAAGAAATGAAACGTTCTGGGCTGCTGAGTCAGTGAGCAGTCAGCTGTGCCCCTTTCCCGATGAACTTACTCGCAATGTGTAAGAAATTGTTGACAGCCCTGGAGAGATCTAATCTGTATGAACATTAGTTAGAAAACAGCTATTTCAGATGCCAGTTTCACCTTTTGGAGGAGTGGAAGGCCTGTTTGTGATCTTTGTGACTGCAGAAGCAAGGTTAGAGGTTAAACTTAAGGTTTCTTGCACGCAAATAATATGAATAGGGAATTAAGGGGGAAATAATTCCAATATACTTTCTGTGAAGGACTTTGTTTCTATCCATATTTTTGAATTAAAATCTTCCCAGTTCTACCTTCAGAGTAACATGAGTCTAGCTGCCTGAATTCTAGCAGCAAGATTACAATCTGATTCAGTTTTGCCTATAATTATGTGCTGCCTAGAACAAGACTTCTCTCTGCTTCTTGCTGGCTGGGGTTAGTGCTGCTGATAATTCTAGGCATAGATGGCTGGAAAGTGAGTGAAGAGGAAGCGATTGGGTCACTTAAAACTGTTCAAATGGGCTTTTCCTGTGAACCTCTTGGTCTGCTGCACTTCTGTTGTTTTCAGTTGCCAGAATCTTGTCAACAGAGAACACAGGTGTCTGTCAATGGAATATGGAGTTTTTCTGCCCCAAGTTCTGTGTTTTATTTTCACTGCATATAGTTAACATCAGTAATTACAGTTACAGTGAGGAAAAAAAACCCATCCAGTAGAAGGGTCTCTTCACGTGACCTTCGGTCTATGGACTGCTGTGGTGCGAATGTTTCCAAGCAGAGTAGCTGTTCTCTGCAGTACAGTTCGTGTACAGGGGGAGGCACTGGTCCAGGTCTTTGCCTCCTGCAGATGTTGTACGGGGATGAATATTGTTGGTTACAATGGTGCATCATGGAGATGAGCTCTACAGTGCCACAGCAGCCACGGTGCTGTATTTTATTTGAAGTCTTCTCCATGGATCAGTGACTCATTGGGCAGATGGGGTTCCATGTTACGGTAATAACGTGTTTTCCATTTTCCTTGTATAGACAATTGTTCCCTGAACTACATGTGCATCTGCACAATTTGTAGATGTAATAAAGCAGAGTGGCCATGGGAGGCCTTTTTGTCGGTCTCTTTGATAATATGTTTCTTCCCCCAGTACTCAGTTTCTCGGTCAGTTCACAGGAACCTGCTCCCTTTTCAATGGGCCTGTCATGCCTCATTCCCTTCCTCCCATTTTTTTTCAACAAAGCAAAACGGAGCTTTGTACCATCTGAATGAACTTCAAAGTGGCTAGAAAGGGCACCCAGGGTTCCTGGCACTTGTCATTGTCTCCCAGCCTGGCCAACATTTCCCTTCAGGTCTAATTACTTCCAAATGCTCCCACATGCTTTGAAGAAACTCAGAGGGAGGGGGAGGCATGAAAGAAAGGTGGAAGAGGAAGAAGGAGACTCAAAGTGGAGGGAGCGGAATGCTTTAGCAAAAATGTTGATTGATTTCTTCTATGTCACCCACGCATGAACAGGGAATATGTGCAGCCAGTAGCAATGGGGAATGCAAGAGCACTCTGTGCAGATGCTGCTCTAATTCTGGCGTTTGACAGGCTGTAGAACAGCAAAACAAAAATTAAAATTATGTTTAAAGTTTATTACTTTAGTGGATTAAGTGGGGGCTATGCCTACACGCCATAGGACTACCTGTATCTTGGTTCAGGTGCTATGGCAGGAGTATTCATTTCACAGAAGTCGGAGGCAGAAGAGCTAGTAGAGGTGCTTTGCTGAATTTATGCAGGATATATCAGAGGGCAACTAATAGCCACAGCTAATGATAGGTGATGGTATACTTGTGCTGGTGGTTTTGATTCACAGGGTTAGAATAAACAGAAGTAGTCTGGTTGGTAGGAAGTTGTAGTGTGCTTTCAGATGTGCTAGTCTTACTTTTTGAAGAGCACAGGCAAGGTCAAATAGTACTGATGTGCTTGGCTGTTTTCATTACAGCAGTTTTGACAAAGTGTTAGCACCGTAACTATCACCTGCAAGGACTTGATAGAGGAAAACAGAAGGAAAAGTTTAGGGACACAAGCAACAATATCATTATTACTGGAGCAGTTTCATGGGTTAAGTACAGGGATGAGGATTCAGACTTCATATTGCTAATGGTGTCCATTACCTCAGTCAGTTCTGCCCATGCTTGTCCCTTGTGTAACGCAGCCATGCATCAAATGCAACTTAACCTACTTCTCTTTCAGGAGAATGAAAAATTGGTATCTTCAACAGCTAGACCAGGGGTCTTACTCCCCTTTCCCTATGCAAAGAAGAGTTAGTTTTAGCTGCTGCTGCTATTAAAATATTGGTTTACTACTAACATTTATGTCAGCAATGCTCTTCAGTCAAGAATAGACCTGTATGGACCAGGTACATCAGGGAAGTGAATTTGAGCCTTTTTAGGGCAGCAGCTTTGAGACCTGTATCGGTAGGTGTCAGAAGTGGGGGAAGGTGAGGATTTAAAATCTGGAAAAGGCAAGAACATAGGAGTGAATTCTTTTAAGAGGGACAAGATGCCCCCATATTTAAAACTGCAGGCTCTTCACTAAGGTAGTTGCCTCAAGGATTCCTACTCTGCCACAGAACAATACATGGAGATGCCTGATGAGCTATAGTAGCTGAACTCATCCCTGGGGTTTTGGGGGATTCCAAGGTAGTATTACTTGCATTTTTTTGCTATTGCCTTTTTTTACCATATGGTTGTGGGGCTAAAGGCTGAACTAGGTCAGTTCCTTCATTGGTTTCGTCGTACAGCTGCACAAACAGTTGTCTTGGCAAAGAGGCTGCAGTGCAGAGGGATGGGGCACTGCCTAAGCTGGTACTGTCATCAGAAAGAATGTGTATTAAGTTGTGGTTCTAGTTGGAAGTTTTGAAGTGGCTGGTGTCCTGAGTGATGACCTTGATGGCTCTTGGCTGAGAGTACAGTAACCTACTGAGGCTCCACCTGTCAATGGGGAAAAATGGCTCGCTATGACTAATCGCGAAGTCTACAGATAGCCAACAACAGTGTGTGCAATCCTTAAGACACGCTGGTGTCAGCTGCTTTTCATGCAGCTGGCTGTGTATTTCCCAACAAAGCCAGTTCAGTTGTGTGGGTCCTGCCTACATGTGTAAGGTTTCTTATTTCACAGCTTCCCCCTGTGGCCCCCCTGCTGGCTGAGGGGCCAGGATGTCCCATGATGTGGGATTTTCACACATGCTGTTTGTTATTCTGTCCTTTTTCCTTTCGTCCTACAAAGATTTAGAGAAGAGGGTGGGTGAGGGGGAAACTTTGCAAGTCTTTGAAGCAACTTGACTTTCGATGATTAATTGCAGCAAAGAGCTACACAAGGGAGGGAGACTCGGTTTTAATTTATTGATGTTTCTTTGTGAGAACAAATTTATAGCAGGGGGGAAGCAGCTTCTGAGGAGAATATCAAATGGTTAAAAGGTTCCAAGCATTCTTTGATGTCACAGCCCTCGAGAAATACTGGAAGGTAGTGAGGGACAGACACTGTTTATTTATAAAATAAAGATCAGTTACCTGCTTTTGGCAAGAGTCTGCAACTGAGCTCCTGTTAACAACCTATTCATTAGGCTTGGAGCTGGACCCAAAGTTTCTGCCACAGCTGCCTGCCAAGGTGATGAGAGGCTGAGGTTTGGACATTTCCAGCTCTTAAGTCTTTCCATGCATCTCTCTGAAGCAGCACCCATTTCTCACATTAGCTGAGAAGGCAACAGCGTCTTCCCGTGCTGTGAAGTACAGGCTACTGTTAAAGGAGTAAGGCAGCAAGATGGAAACCAGTTACACGCTTGGCCAACCAAAACAAGCCCGTGGCAGCCTCTTTTCAAAAACAGCATCTGACGGCACACAGTTGCCTAGGGCTTTGTCATGCTTAGTCAAGGAGAGAGGGAACGGAAGCAAAATGGCAGAGAAAGAAGTTGAGACTGTTCTTCCTGGAGCTAGATGCTGAGGAGGAGCCAGATGTTCGGTGTCAGGTCAGGATCTTCTGCTGGCAAGCCCCGCGTGCTTCATGAGACTTCTAGAAGTCTAGAAGCTGTAAGGAGAGAGCACCAAGCCAGTCAGCCCATATCCAAACCATCTCCCCCCAGGATGAGGACTAAGCTCCTTCAGCCCCCATCTTTGTCTTCCCCGAGTGCAGTTCAGCTGCTGCAGCTACGCACCAGCTGCGGCAGCACCTTCTCCACGTGCTCGAGCTCCACTTCCCCCAGCTCCTCCGCCTGGGCCTGCCGCGCCGCCCGCGCCGCCGCTTCTGCGGGGCGAGCGCAAGAGAAGGGCTGTCAGAGGGGCCCGGCGGGGCCGCGGGCTGGCTTTCGGGGGCAGGGCCCAGCCCCCCAGAACGCAGGCCTAGCTCCCCGGAGGCGCCGGCAGCGAGAGCTGCAGGGCTGGAGCTCGGCGGGGTGCGCGGGGAGGAGAGGGGGCTGCCCTGCGGCCGTGGGGCGGGCCTCGAGCCGGCAACGGGCTCCCGTCACGGTGCAGGCTGGCCCTGAGCCCGACACCGGGAGCGGGTGCTGCGCGCTCACCTCGGACGAAGACCCTCAGCATCTCCGCCATGAGCAGCTGCGCGTCGCCGCTAACTGCAACGACAAAGCGCTTAGGGAAGGCGCGGGCCGGGCCCGGCCCGCCCCGTCCGCCGCCCCTGCCCCGGTACCTCGGGTCCTGCCGTCCCGGAAATGGAGGCGGAGCAGCCGGTCCACGGTTTCCTGCGCGGAGAGGAGCGCGGATGAGCGGGGCCGGGCGGGGGCAGCCCGGGAATGAGACCCCCGCCCGGGCCCGGGCCGGCCGCACCTTCCTGAAGCCGCCGGCGCGGCTCTCCCGCTCTTCCATGGCGCCGCGCGCTGCCGGCCCCGCCTCCCGGAAGCGCGCGCGCGGCGTGGGGGCGGGGCGGCGGCGCCTTCGCCGTCCCGCTGGCGTCAGCGCCACGCCCGGCCGCGGCGTTGGCCATGGAGGAGTTCCGGCGGGCCTACGCGCGGCTGTGCGCGGCGGGCGGCGCGGTACCGCAGGAGGCCGTGCTGCGGCGGCTGCGGGAGCGCGGCGGGGCGGCAGGCGGCGGCTGCCTGGACCTGGCGGCGCAGAGCCTCTCGCTGGAGACGTGCGGCGCGCTGGGCCGGCTGCTGCCCGGCGCCGCGCCCTTCGCCGAGGTGGCGCTCGGCGACTGCAGCCTGAGCGAGGAAGGTGGGCGCCGGGCCCGCGGCGGCGGCTGCCCTGGGCGGGGGCCGGTCCGGCCCGGGCGGCGGCGAGGCGGAACGGCGCGGGCCCTCCGGGGGCGCGCGGGCCCTCCGGGGGCCGCGGCGGCACTGCTGCGGCGGGGCTGGGCCGCGGCCTGCGAGCGAGTGGGGACGGCAGCGGTGGCGGCGTCGCGGCGGATCGGGAGCCGCCGGCGGGCGGGCAGGGGAGGGAGCGGCGCTTCGGGCGGAGGCGCCGGCCTGGCCTGCGAGCGGGCGGGGAGGCGGCGGGGGCCGGAGCCGGCACTGAGCCCCCCGGCTGCCGCGGGTGTTTCCCTGCGTGTCGTTGAACAGGCGGGAGTGGCGGCGGCTGCTGGCAGGGCAGGATTCGGTGACGATCCGGTAGATGTAATACCAGGTCGTTACACCGAGCGCTGGGTGGGGCGTCTGTAGGAGGCAGGGCGAGTGTCTCCTGGGTTCAGGGAGCCAGCGAGCGTCTCGTGGGGGCAGCCTGTCTGACCACGGGCTGTCCCCGTCGCTGCCTTGGCAAGGCACGTAGGGTGACATGCAGTTCTCCACCCAGGCACCTCTTTCTCTGAGAATATATAGAAAAATCTCCTGTCCTGAAAGTTCAGACTGAACTTTCCAGCAGTAGTGGCCATTTACAAGGTCATGTGTTTTATCATAGCCACATCTTCTGAGCTAGCTGTTTGAAAGGGTGCTTTCTCTTCAAGCTTAGGCAGAAGGTTACATGTAAAAAGGTTATGCATAAAATAAATAACTGTCTGGTTTTGGTTTTGTTTTCTACTCAGGTGTAAAACTTCTATTGCATGGTCTTTGCTCCAACACCACAGTCAAATCTTTGGATTTGAAGGTGAGTCTGATCAAATAAAGACGAAGAGGTGGGGAAGGAGATAAGAGCGCAAGCTTAATCAGAGTTACAAATAGTCCGGGGTTGTTCTACAACACGTGTACTGTAAAGTTCTTATTCTCAGGCGACTCACTCCTGGCATCCTTAACACCACGTCACAACTTTCCAAAGTTACTTCACAGCTCATCTTTGTCTCTTTTTATTCAATCCCTCAGTTTCGATAGGAAGTTGTCGCTGTATATCTTTTGTCAGTTGCTGCTTGGACAGATGAAGCGTGTTGTAGGCTTTTCTTCGGGTCTCTGTATTTGTCAGTGAGTTACTGGTTGTTCGACTTGCACTTCTGTAGGGTTTATCCAGCTTCCCAGTGTCTTTCAGCTAGCCTGGGGCTTGGAGCTAAGCATCCACTTTCAGATGTGATGATCTGTGAGAGTGACTTTCTGTCTGTATTGCTCTGGTAAACAGCTATTGACTTGAATCTACAGTCCTAAGCTGCATCACACCTTTCCTTCTCGTTTGTGCTGGTGCTAGCTGAGTCCTTTCTAATGAAGCATGTTGAAATGATTCTGCTTATCTAGAATCAGTATTTTCTATCCCATCGTGGCCCATGCTGATCCTGTGCTGTCCTGTGATTTTTGTGAGCTCTCAGTCACAGTGCCTCACAAGACTAGTGGTGTATGTATCCACCGTTCCTGCTGGGGTCTGTCATTTTGTGGAAAGCCGACTGATATGTGAAACAAATGTTGCTGAGACTGTCTTTGATGGACCGAAATCAGCATTACAGCTGGGATGCACCTGATAGTGTTTGATGGGATAGCTGGATTGGGACAGGGCATGGCCTACTGATCACCTGGGCCTTTTGTTTCAGGGGAATAACCTCCGAACCGTGGGAGCTGAGGCTTTGGGAAAACTTCTTAGGCAGAACAAATCCATCAGGAGGTAAAAAATTGTATCTACCTCTCTTTCTGTTATTCCTGACAGATGGACCACAACACTAGGAAAGGGTTGAGGGTGTTTTTTGTTGGGGTAGGAGGAATGTCAAGTGGTGAAGTTTCTTGTGAGGGATGGGACAGGTGAAGGAGTGAGGACCAGAGGTGGTCTTTTGGCAGATGCAGGGCCCTGGCAGCATCCTGCTCTCTGAAACCGAGTGTATTAGCAGAGCTGGGTGTTTGAATGGGCACTGTGATCCAGCTGTCATGCGACTGTCTTTTTACTCCATGAACTCCAATCCTGTCTGATTTTCCCTAGCCTTATCTTGGAATGGAACAGCCTTGGTGTGTGGGAGGAGGGCTTCTCCTTTTTCTGCCAAGGCCTGGGAGCGAACAGCTTTCTCCAGCGGCTAGATCTGCGCAATAACCAGATCAACCATCAAGGGGCCGGAGAGCTGGCTGTGGCACTGAAACAAAATGCCAGCCTTCAGGAGCTGGGTAAGAGTGACTAGTTCTTTGCCCACCTACATACGTGCCTGCACAAATGCTTGTATCTGGGCCGTTGCAGCCGCCCTGATCTTCGCCGGCTGGTCAGTGTCATTCCCAATTCCTGTCAGTCTGCAGTGCTGTGCAGGGACTAGAGGTCACAGAACATGGCTTTTGGAGAGTGGGAACTGTAACTGGACTCTGGAACCAAAGCTGCAGATGAAGGTTGCATGCTTGGAGCAGAACAGTTCTTAGTGGAGGAGGGAATGGGTTCATTCCCATTTGTGGATGCGGTTGGCGTGCCTCATGCCAGACTCTTAAGACTTAGGTCACACTTGCTTTGTCCTTAGCGAGGAATTCTGCTAGATTTTCCTTCAGGAAAACGTGGCTCTTGATGCCAGTTCTTTCACTCCCTCAGGTTGTGGTTGTGGAAGGAAGGCTCATGAGATGAAAATGTGAGGGGCAGACTTGTGTACCTTTGGAACTGTAATGGTTTCCTGCACTTAAGATTCATCTGTGCCTTTCCTGCTTTGTCCCATCATTTTCCCTCCCTCTCATTCATCTCGAAATGGGAGTCAGTATTCACCTGTGTTTGTGCTGAGACCCTTTGGCATTAGGTAGCCTTGCTTGTAGATGTATAAGGAGCATAGTTTCTCTTGAGCCCTGTGTTTTCCAGCAGATGTGTGACTACCAGGGTGACAGTTTGCTTTCTGTTGTAGATTTGCGCTGGAATAATATTGGGCTTCTGGGTGGCCGAGCTTTGCTGAACTGCCTGCACAGCAACAAGACCCTGAAGAAGCTGGAGCTGGCTGGGAACAACGTTCCTAGTGACATCCTGAAAGCTGTGGGTAAGTATTACATGTTGCACGGGAAATAATCTGTTACTCCTTTCCCAGTTCAGCACTTGAAAGATACAGGGTACTGTCTGTTCCAGAAGAGAGCTGTCCTTCTTCCTCTCCTTTTCTCAGCAACGTTTACACAGTACCCTACATGGCTTCTTCTTGACCTTTAGTGAGGGCTGGTCAGGTTGAAAGCATCAGTTTTACCAAAAAGAGGAAAAAATAATTTGGCTTGGATTAGAGATTACTGTGTCATGTGAATGTGGGAGAACTTGGGGCTCTAGTTTGCCGCTGAGTAGCCAAGTTTGGAAATGGCTAATGCAGCATGTCTTTTGTCATTGTTGTATCCACAGTGGAGCTGAAGGGCTCTCCCGTGTCTGGGGTGTCGATTACCCCATATACCCTGCTCTCTTCAATTCTGCCCCACCTTTTGTCTGTAAGGTGAGAGCAGTCTCTCTTTGTGGGCCAGCCTGAGAAGGGCTACTGTCGTGGTGCTTCTGAGAGCCAGGTGTCCTTCTGAGTGCTATCTCTTCCAGCAGTGCTTGCTATTCCGTTGCTTTAGAAACACATGCGTGCTCTCCTGCTTTTTCTGCATCAGAACAAGCCATGGATCACAACCAAGACCGTCAGACTATCCTAAGTGAGAGCCAGAACCGAACATACATACTCGGCAAGGAGGTTTTGAGTCTGAAGGATGAGAAGACCAAGCAGGTCAGCAATCTTAACATGTTGGCAGTTCAAGTGGGGCAGCTGGAATCCTATGCTTTTCCTCGGTGTCCCCGTGAAAGAGTGACGGGATTATTGTGCACCTAAAGTTGCATGTGCATCTTTATGGGCGGACATGCAGCATGTTTTAGTAATTTGGGTCCTTCCTCTGAGCTGAGTTGCCCAGGAATCAAATCCATGGCAGTATGGGCATGTACATATGCCTCACTGAACATACTCACTCTGGATTCTGGAGTAGTTTTGGTGATTTTTTTTTTTCACCCATATTCGTGCTTTCGGTTCTTCTTTTGCAACTGGTTTGATATTTTCCAGGTGGTGAAAACCTAGAAATGTGGGTCTGTTTGCCTTCTGACACCTAATGGTGCAGAGTCCATGTAGCTGATGGCCTCAGTCAGATGTGCTAATGAACCGATCAAGCCTCCAGTTTGTTTGCTTTCAGTAGAGTGGCTTGACCTGTCTTTAGCTCTCACTAAATGACAAATGTAAATGCTTCGGGTTGATGCAGTTTATTTTCTCACTGACGTTTGCTTTGTTCACAGTTCTTGGATTTGATGGACACTATAGACAAGCAGAGAGAAGAAATAGCCAGGAGTGACAGGTGAGTTCAATTTCTGAGTGCTTTCTGCTCTTCGATAGCAGAATTGGGCCCTCTCTCTTTCCTTGCAGAAATTACCCACTTTTTTTTTCTTTTTTTTTTTTTTTTTTTCCCCCAAATGCAGGATGTCAGCAGCACGAGTCAGCCAGCTGCAGGAAGCATTGGATGAGCAGCAGTCTATTATGAATTCGCTGAAAGCCAAGTATGGAGGAGGAAAACCTTAGCCTTCCCACTGTTCTGTGCTGTACAGGCAGTGCTGAGCAGAGCAGAGGGATGATCTTGTAGAGTGGCTAGCTTACTGTTTTGCTTAGTTCTGCAGTAATATCCAGAAATTGCAGATCAGACCTTTGGGCTTGCCATGCTAGCTCTCTAGCCTGTTTTTAAGTAAAATTATAGTGCATTGGTGTAAGAGCAAGTGAATTACAGAGGGTGAAAAGGGGGAAAAAAAGGATTGTGGGGATGGGATGGGGGCATGTTCCTTGCAGTTTACAGTCTGGCAAGAGTCTGTACCTGCTTCCCCTGGCAGTTGGCAGCATCCTCTGAGAACCACTGCAGATACGGAGGAACCTGACCAGCAAGATTGTATGATAGCAACAGTGAGGCAGAGCTGCCAAAAGCAGCCTTAGATTGTGTAGAGCCATGTGCACATGACAGTTGTTAGACTTCAAACGCTGATGAGCCTGGCTCGTTTAGTTCTGTCAGGTAAAGGTAGTTTCATTATGCCATGCCTCAGTATGGACTTGTCCCTCTTGTACAGAGTAAGCAAATCACTTTGCTACCTGTATTTAGCGTTCTATCCCTAATTTTCAGCAACTTTGCAGTGGTATAAAATAGCCAGCTTTGTTCTGCTGTGAGGTTGGGCAAATCCTGGAGGGGTCCAGGCAGGGGAAACAGCTCACAGGAGACAACACAGGGAAGGCGCAGTGGGGCACTAGAACACCAGGCTCTGAGAAGTTCCGGGTCACTCACTGTTTGCAGAGGCTGTTGGGCACAGATAAGTGGTATCCTTTTCCCAGGGGCAAAGCCCGCCTCATTTAGCAAGCCTGATTTCATCCGCTGCCAACTCTGTGTTAACATCTTGTACCATGTGGCATAGAGAGCTCACTGGAAGTGTCTCCCTTAGAAGAGACTCTGTAAACTGTTTTTCTGTGTAGGCTGCAGATGGCTGAAGCTGCCCTGGCTCTGTCTGAGCAGAAGGTGCACAATTTTGGGGAGCTACTGAATGCCACAAAACAGGAGCAAATCAGCATGGCTGAGCACCACTTTACAGAGCTCCAGCAGCAAAAGCAGGTGAGCTGCTTAAGTCCGAGTTAGGTTTGAGAGCAGGGTTCCAGGTATACCAGGTTTGTGTGGATTTAGGGGATGCTGGACGGGATAGGCAAGTGTGATTTTTAGTGAGTTAACCACAGCTGCCATGCAAAAATTCTTGTGTAAATTAGATAGGTGGGTGCTAGGTGCGGAGAGGAGCCATGGTGTTTGAGGTGGGTTGGATTTAGTTGGGTGTGGTGTTGGTTGGAGTAGGTTGGCAATGCAAGAACTAAGGTGAGTACAGGTTCTTAAATTTGATTCTGTTTGCAGGAAGGTGCTGATCGGGAAGGCAAGCTTTTGCGTGACTTGTCTGTTGCCAATGAGAAAAATCTGCTTCTAAGAAGCCAGGTAGGAAAGCAAGTCGAAGGCTGAGAAGCGGAACTTGGACTTTATTCGCCTCTGCTCTGTATATATGTCCTCTGCTTTGATCCTTGTTTGTGTCTCTGCTGATTGTTCTGTACAGCCAAATTTCTCTGCTAATAGGAGAAGAAAATCCTTTGTGGTGGTCATTTCCTTGTAGGTAGATGAGTTGGAGAAGAAGTGCAAAGTTCAGCAGGATCAGCTATTCCAGGTAAAGCAAGACTTGACCAACACAACAGCAGAGCTGAAGCTGCGGGTCGTGCAGGCTGAGGGTGAGTGGAGGAGCAGAAAGAGCTCATGAACACCTATGGGTTGGGATTACTGTCTGTGAGTCAACGGTGCAAGGCAGCCAAGGAGAAAGAGTGGAAGTTTGTGATAGAGTGTGAATACAGCCTGTGTAGCAGGAATACCGTAATTGTGATATGCTTGCTTTTAATTTGCAGAACGCCTGGAAATGGAAAAGAGAAGATTTAAACAAAGCCTCGAAGACATGGAATCCCTTCGGGTAAAAGAGGTAAGAGCTTGCTAGTTCCATCTCTGTTATGTTCCAGGGGATTCTGTCTGAGTGTAGACAGGACAAGAGGCTATGGTCAGCTCTGTTTGGAGTGTTTGTTGAGGTGTGAAATATCTCAAAAATAAAATTATACCAATAGATTTCTTTGAAGATTTTGAAATCTTATGAGAAAAGACATAGGCCAGGAAGATTTTAGCCACATTACAACTAGCAAACGAATCTCTGGTGTTCTGTACCACTTGAAGATGAGAGCTCAAACTCTGTATCTTTCATCTTGGCCTGGAATGGATCTCTGTCTAAAGTTCCTAGTTTCTAGAGGGCAGATTCTATCTATATTACAGTTTCCTAGTGGAGCTCTTGAGGGAGCTAAGAATTTTTCTTTGGTGGTAGGTGGGTCAACGAGAGGATGCTCTTTCTCATGCCGAATGGCCATGCTGCTATGCCTGGAGATAGGAGTGGTTTGCTGGCACTTGCTTAAATGGTTTCTGCTGCTTTGCAGGTGGATCATATGACACAGCATATTGAGGCCAGTGAACGTTCGATGCAGGACAGGATCCAGAGGCTGGAGGCAATCAGGATAGCTCTGGAAGAGGTAAGAATGGATGTTCCAAGTGCGTTGGAATGCTCAGGTAGCAATGGCAGGAGAAGGCTGCCAGGGGAGCTTTATGGAGTATTCCGTTGCTGACCTATGTAAAGATTGTCATGTGCTGTAGGGAGGAACAGAAAACAGCATATTAACAGCTAAAATTATTTTTAGCGCTTTGGACTAAGGAAGGAGAAGGTTCCAAGGAGAAACTTGTAGATTCTGATTGAACAAAAATAAAGATTCCATTGAACGTGATTAGATTCTTACCAGGATTTGACTTCACAGGTTTCCCATGTGGTCCCAAGTAGTGTAGCCTATTTCTCCTTATCTGTTCCCCCAGCTAGATCCAGCGCTGCCCTCTCCTATTCTCCTGTCTTTGGAAAGCTTCACCCATTACTTGCCCTCATATAACTGAAATTCTCATTGAATTTAGATGACAGTCTTGGGGTGAGAAAAGGTATGTAATCTGGGTTTGTTTTCCCTGCCCCTGAGCGAGAGAGCGCTGTGTCACATTGTAGCCTGCGACTGGAAGCTGCTGATGTTTTCTGGTCAGCATTGCAGTGATGCAGTTTCTCTGCCTGGAATGATCTTTCATGTTTCTGTGGCAGGAGCTGAGCCGAGTCAAAGCAGCTGCACTTGCTGAGCGAGGCCAGGCAGAGGAGGAGTTAATGAAAGTCCGGAATCAGGCACGGTTGGAGGAGGTAAGGACAAGACCTGTCTGTGGGCCCTGCCTCTGTGGGAAGGGGAGGGTATTTGGCTTCTTAGCCTATGTTTTTCTCTCGAGGAACTGCTGAGTAAGTCCCCGCTCTTGAGTTTCACTGGCCTGCAAATAGTGTGATTTCTGAGGAAGGAGTCCTGAAAAGTCTGCTCTGAATTGTCTCTACAATATAACCTCTATCCTCACCTGCTCTGTGCTTTCCATTGGTAACAGAATTGATGTGGATATTGTCCTAGCAGATTTCACTTGAGTTGCCAACTTTTGAAGCTAACAGCCAGATGTCGGTCCTTCTGTTTTAAGAGCGACTTTCATGGGCTGTTCGGTTTCTCTGGGCTCAGGGGGATTTCCGCAGGTGGCTATTGCTGCTGGATAAAAAAAGTCACTGTAGAATTGAACTTTGCAAAAATAGCAGTGAAGTCAACACCCTGAGAAAGAGAACAGGGGATGAGGAAAACAAATGTATAAAAGCTGCCACATGTGTCTGTGGTGGGACACAGCAGTTGCTTTGCTACATACAGCAGTGTTTCAGAGCCATTTGGGATACAGAGGAAGTGGAGACGGAGCATTAGTTGTAAACGCTGGTGGTGGCATTGGTGCTTCTTACCAAGGACATGCCTGTTTCGCAGCAAGTGCGCTGGGTGTTGCGGTGTCTCCATCCGAATGTTCTCCCTGGCAGTAGAAAGCAGCTTAGATTGCCCCCTGAATGCAAGGGAGAAGCGCTGTATCTATTGTGTGCTTGTTCTTCAGTGCCTGTTGACTCAACCAAGGGTTCATCGTGTTGGGAACAAAATGGGGAGAATCCCTTCACAAGAATGGAGTGGGACTGATGTATTTTCATTTTCCTTTGTGTGTCTTACAGCAGCAACGACTAGAACACCTAGAAGAGAAGCTGCGGCTGATGACTGAGTCACGGGATGAAGCTCAGAACTGCTGCCTTAAGCAAAAACAAATGGTTGCTGAGGCCCAAGCCAAAGCCAGTCAGCTGAGCCTGCACGCTGAGGGACTCAGAAGGCGGCTAGAGGAACTTCAGCAGGTAACTTGGGCTGGAGTAGAGATATGGCTACCACAGGGTCAGAACAAGTTGCTGAAGTTGTTTGGTTATTCTTGGCTTTGTCTTTGTGTGCCAGGACCTGAACAGTAAGGAAGAGGAGAAAGTGACAGAGGTGAATAAAGTGAAAGTGGAATTACAGGAGCAGATTGGACATCTGCAGGCTGAACGCACAGCACAGGACGGGCTGAGGGAGAAGATTGCAGCCCTGGAGAGGCAGCTGAAAGGTGATGGGTCCCTTCATGCTTCTGAAATGGTAGTTTTGAGTTACCCTACAGTGGAGCTGGAACTGAGCGACGCTTACAATGCGTCCTGCCTGTGCGCACAACCATGAATCGTACCCTCCATCCTGATGTATTTGCAGGAGTTCTTGTCATTTTATAGAGACCAGGACTCGGATAACTACCTGAAGTTGCACAGCAAGCAAAATGCTTGGATTTCCTACACAGTGGAGTGTAACATCTTGTCTGTGCAAAACCTCTCACATTGTCTCGTGCAGTTTCTCTCATGTGCCTGTTGATCATCCTGCTTCCATTGCCTTTGGCTGTGCCTATAACGTGTTGTTGCTGTTTATTCTAGGGACACGCTAATTTTCTTTACTAATGCTGCTGCTCTTTCACAGCCCTATTGAGTAGTCACCGTGAGGCACTGCTGGACAAAGAAGGTGAAATCTCTATGCTGCTGGAGAAGCTGAGAATGAAAGAGGCTGACATCTCCAGGATGAGGGAAGAAGAGGCCCAGCGAGCAAGTTTCTTGCAGAACGCCATCATGGCATATGTGCAGGGCTCCCCCTTGGGAACCCACAGTTCTAGGAAATGAGGGCGTGGCGTAAAGAATCCAGATACCTGCTGTCAGGAGGAGGATGAGCAACTCAGGTACAGCCCCTTCTTTCTAAGTGGGACAGTTTTGTCAGATGTGATTGTCAGGGGTGACACAAAGGCTTGCAGACACAGAAGATCACTCTTGCTCTTCAGAAATCTTGCTCCTGACAGCTTAAAGAAGAGGAGGAAACAACAGTCCAGGGCTGGGATAGGGGCTCATGGGTCTGAGTTCATGGTGTGGAGGCCTTCCCTGCACTGCTATGGCATTTGGAGTAGTTTCTGTGTCCTTTTATAAGCACTGGTCTGTTGGCACGCCCTGTTGTTACCAGGCTGTTGTGTGTTCCCTGGGCAGCAGTCCTTCTGAAGCCTTTGTTTGGATGCCAGGGCCGTTAACAGTGAAACCTGATAAATGACAGGCAGCAGTGTTTACAGTTCCCCGTAGGTGGGAGCAATTTACTTTGCTCATGGGGTCCCGAAGCTGCTGGACACACCAGGTCACACCCACCTGTGCTTTTATACGAAGTGCTTACAGATGGAAGCGGTGGCTGACAGGGCTCACTTAGGCTCTTTCACCCTGCCCCTCCGTGGCTCTGGCTGTAGTGATGGGCAGTAGATATGCATTCATTATATCTAGAAACAGCTCTGCAGAGAGGAGACTGTTGTGCAGTATCTGTCCATATCCTCATTGGACAGCTGGGCATTGGCCATGGTTCAAGCCTCTATAACGCTGACACGGAAAGGGTGGGATGGGGTGTTGGGGGTCAGTGTCTGTGCTTCCTCACTGTGAACTGCAGCCTTTGGCTGGAGTTCTTGTCAGCAAAATGCAACAGGATTTCGTTCTACTGTGACAAATGGCAAAATGTCCTGCTGGCTTCTCAGGATCCTGGAGCTGAGTGCTGTTTTCTGGGCCTTACCCTGGCAAGGAGCAATGCTTCTGACTCGCCATTGGGGAGCTGCTTCTCAGAGCACAAATGGGAGAAGGTGCTTCCTTTGCTGGTGACACAAGTCCTCACGTGGCATGGAGGAAGGGAAGGGATATGAGGGTCTGAATCGGAGAAAGTGGAGATCTCTGTCAGGGCAGCAGTATGAGAACTTCCTGTTAGCTTCTCCTGAGTCTGTGGTGGGAGAAAGGAAATTGTGGTACATATTTTAAGAGGCAATTGGAAAAAGAAACTTTCTGTGTGCATCAGTTGGTCTGTGCTTGTGCTTTTTCATATTGAGTTTTTCTGTGCTTTTTTAATAAAGAGTTTTTGCATTTTGCCGTAACACTGGGCAGCGACAAGCTGGATGTTTGGCTGATGTGGAGGGCGGGGCCTTCTGTGTTACTCTCACGAAGATCCTTCTGGTCTGTCCTGGAACTGAAAGGCTGTTATAGGTGGATAAGTTGTGTCTACAGCTTTTGGTTCTGAACTAAGGTAAAAAGCAAAGAAGGTGGGAACCGATGGCCTATGACAAGGAGTGGAGGGAGCCTGGGTTGAGAGCGAGATAGTCCGTGGGTGCTGTGCAGGCCAGCAGGTCAGGGAAAAGCAAAGCCTGCTGTGCTGAGACTGTATCACTACATGGGTTCTCTCCGTTCTTGGCAGAGTACTGGGAGAGGTGGAGGAATCCAAAAGCCCTCTTTACGCAGGACTTTTGCTGTTACATCTCTGTTCCTCAGCGCCTTGGCGCAGATGACAGCAGAATCTGCAGCTGGGCAATGCGACCGATTTTTAAAGCTCCAGCCTTGAGCAGCCAGCCTTGCACTCTGGAAACCGTCCTCGGCAAGCTTCCGAGCGGCAGCGCCGTGCGGGGTGAAGGGGCAGCCTGCGAGTCGCCCGCCCGCCGGCGGTGGGGTGCGCCGGCAGGCGGCTGGGGCTGCCCGGAAGAGGGAAGGCGCGGGGGGGGTGGGATCCCGCGGCGGGGCAGGGCGGTGCCACCCGCGCGCTCCGCCGTTCCCTTCTACCGCCGCCTGCAGAGCGCCCCGGCTGGGCCTCCGGAGCCTCCGGGCGGCCCGGGAGAGCGGGCCCGGCCTCGGCCGCGCGGCAGCGGAGCGGCGCCGCGGGGGACCCGCGCCCCGGCGGGGCGGGCCCGTCGCGGCGGCCGCCCCGCCCCCGCCGCGGGGCTCGGCTGGGCTCGGCCGCGCTCGGCTCGGCTCGGCTCGGCTCGGCCCCGCCCCGCCCGCGCGGGCTGTCACTGCGGCGGAGTCGCGGCGCCGCCATCGCGGGCAGATGCAGGCGATCAAGTGTGTGGTGGTGGGCGACGGGTGAGTGCGCGGCGGGCGCGGGTGGCGGCGGGGCCGCGCCGGCCGCGCCTCGGCCTTCCGCAGCGCCGCACAATGCGGGCCCGGGCCCGGCGGCGCCGAGGGATGGGAAGGAGGGCCTGGCGCGGCGCGGCCCCGCCCCGCCCCGCGGCCGGCGGGAGGCGCCCGGCGGCGAGGCCAGACCCGGCCCGGCCCGGTCCGGTCCGGAGCGCCGCGGGGCCCGGGCGGGGTGGGGCGGGCACTCGGCGGGGCTGCGCCCGCCTGGCCGCCGTACCTGGGCCGGCAGCGGCCTCTCACCGGCGGGGCCGCCGCGGTGCTGGAGAGAGACACGCCAAGCGGCGGCTGCGGCCGCCGGGTGAGGAGACGGGGCGCCCGGGTCCTGCCCTGCCCCCCGGGTCCTGCCCTGCCCCCCGGGCCCTGCCCTGCCCCCCGGGCCCTGCCCTACCCCAAGGGCCCTGCCCCGCGCCCGCTAGCATGGGCGTCAGGGCGGCGAGCCGAGGCCGAGCGGGCGCCGCCGCCGTCTCCCAGCGGGAGAGTGGGGCCTGGCTGCTGTGGCGGCCGTTACGGTCCTGCCGAGCGCACCCCGCTCCCTCCTCAGTTCGTGAACTTGGGTCTTCGTCCCTTAGTACCTCTCAGGTTCCCATCGGCTGGTATACCGCCTGGAAAACAAGTACCTTCTTTTCTTGGGTTTTAAACCTGCCTCCCCATTGGTTTATTAAGTACCTGTATTTCGCTATTTTTTGTCATGCACGTGCAATTCATCATGGTCCTGCCTAAAAATCTTCCAGTTCTTACGCTTCTTTCATATCTCCTTTTGTTGTTTGTGTTCCAAGGTGAAGTGCAGCATGTCGCAGTTTCTGATTTCACTATGTGCCTATTGTCATCCTTCTTGCCCTTTTCTTCAGGCTTTTCCTACATGCCTTTTTCTGAGAACACATCTGTATGCAAGATGCAGGCTGCAGTAGATTTATGGTGCTTTGTAACTTTCCCTAGCTTGTCTTGTGTATTTTTCCTCGGAATTCCTGTTTGGTTTTCTGATCACCACAGCAAGTGCAGAGCTGAGATACTGAGAACTAAGTGTGGACCGGTCTTGGGCAGGAACTTGTCCTTCCACCTTCTGACATGTGCCACCCCCTCAGATACACATTTGGAGTGAAGCCTTCCAGGTTCTAGCCTTTGGGGTCTAAAGAGGGGAGCAGGAGAAAGAGCCAGCCACCACACAGTAGAGCCGTATTGTGAAGGGGAGAGCCCAGCATGTTGGAAGTGGACTTCAGATGAAGGTTTGCAGTCTGGTGTGTTGCTTGAAGACCAAATTGACAGCATGGAGACTAAATGAACTTGGATACCAAAACGCTGCAATCATAGATAGGTGTCTGTTTTGTGAATTACGTGACTTCCCTGTTTGATGGGAGAGAGGTCACAGTTCAGGATGAAAGTCAAGCTGGTCAGTGTAGTGTTTCCTTACACCACCTCCTTGTTCTCCAAGAGAGGGTACCTGATCCAGGGGAAAAGCTGTAGTGGTTCTCGCTGTGCTTTGTGTCATCCTGGTGCAGAACCGGGGAGTCCTCTGGGATCTCTCGCTTACTCTTGAAGTCTTTCCTTAAGTCACTTCAGTTACAGAATTGGGTAGAGGATCCCCAAAGGATCTCTGTTGGCTATTCGGCTTCACTCAGGCACTTAGCAGACAGCTTTCCCTGTCATTGGCACTTGCGATAGGTTTCTCTGGAAGGTTCTCTGCAGTTCACAACTTTCATAGTGATAAATAGGCTGTTTACGCTCCTAGTACTCGTCTGTTCTTATGACTGAGCTTTTCCCTTACGCTACAGGGCTGACTGAAGTTCATACGCTTACGCTGTTGCCAACCACCCCCTGCCAGCTGCCGCTGCTGGGTTGACAATCCCACCTGCCTTCAGCAAAGCCCTGAGCTGATATTTTCGGTGATCTACACTGATGCCAAAATATCTTTCCAAACTGACAGTAGTCAATTTTAAAGTTCATTTTTGTTACAGATACTTATTTTTTCCTCTTTGTATTTATTGACATTGAATTCTTGTATCTGAGGAGCTTGAATAATTCTGTATTGTTGCACGTTTTTTTACCTCACTGTTTACCCATTTTGCTAGATTATTACAGATGTGTTGAGCCCAGCACAGAACCCTAATTTATTCCCTCTCTTTTGGTTCCTGGAACAACCAGGATGTCTGATGTTTTGCTGAAGCTGAATGGGTGGGGAAAAGGAGTTGGGAGAAAGCAGTGTCAGGTAAGTGCTCAGGCAAGGTGCACGTTGTGAGTTCAGGCCTGGTCCCTGTCAGAGAATTCCAGCCTGTAACAGGTTTTTCTCATGTGATAACTTTTTACTTAACCTCTTTTTTTTGGGGGGGGGGGGGGGAAGAGTGACTTTTACCGTGCTTCCTGCTATACCCTTTTTTTATGCTTGTCACTCTTACCCTCTGCAGAGCTGTAGGGAAGACTTGCTTGCTGATCAGTTACACCACGAATGCCTTTCCTGGAGAATATATACCCACCGTGTGAGTAATGGCCTTGGGCTTCAGTTGCTTTTTGCTCTACATGCGTCTGTAAAAGTTGGTTTTGTAGATGAGGAGAAGGATGCCCCAAATCAGACTGTGAACCTCACACACGAGGATGATGTGGGTGGGACAGCTGTGTGTGAGGAGGGCTGACTATCCCCTCTAGAGCTGTGTTGCAGTGTCCTCTCCTGGTTCACTGCCCCCCTTAGATTTTGTTATAGAGAGATGTGTGGGTCACAACGAGATTGTCGTTGATGGGGACTCTTCCTTGGCAGGTTTGATAACTATTCTGCCAATGTCATGGTAGATGGAAAGCCAGTGAACCTAGGCCTCTGGGATACAGCAGGGCAAGAGGACTATGACCGACTGCGGCCTCTTTCCTACCCACAGACGGTGAGTGCTGGACTTGGACTGGCTTCTAACTGCTCCCTCTTGGGGACAGGGAGGCTCCCAGGGACAGCCAGGCTTCTTTCCTTTGAGGAAGGCCCAAGTTCCTGCATCTGTAACCCTAATTCTGGTCGTTTAAGTAGTGTCACAGCTGAATTCCTCCTAAGAGATGGTCCTGTTGTAGTCCCTGCTTCGTAATGGTGGTTGCACAGTTATGCGTGCCGTGGGGAGGCTCAAGCGAAAGGAGTGATGTGGGGCTGCTGTGCAGCTGAGCCACGTT
This sequence comes from Leptosomus discolor, assembly GCF_034619465.1. Taxonomy (NCBI): domain Eukaryota; kingdom Metazoa; phylum Chordata; class Aves; order Leptosomiformes; family Leptosomidae; genus Leptosomus; species Leptosomus discolor. The sequence continues at coordinate 5,579,225 of NC_141405.1, forward strand.
CCATATTCCCGCTCTCTCTCAGCGGCACAGCTCACCGTTGGGCGGCACTGGTAGCGTTTCCCTGGCTGTAGCAATTCCTACATGGCCCCCCTACCAGGGGTGAAGACCATAGCCCCGTTAAAGGTATATGTGGCCGCAGGCTCTTAACATGCAGAGCCCAATATTGTAAAAGAAGATGAAGTCATATACTCAAAGTCCATTCCTTCCCTCTCTGAAATAGTTTAGCACCCTCAATGGAGAAGAGTTTCTTACAGCCACAGTCCTTGCTTGAGGGAGGAGGTTGTCCTCTATAGGGCTCCCTCTCCGTCCTCCCTCCATTATCTGTAGCTGTTTCTTTCTACATGGCTGACCCTCTTGTTTCCGCACAGGATGTTTTCTTGATCTGCTTCTCCCTTGTGAGTCCAGCCTCCTTTGAGAATGTCAGAGCCAAGGTAAAGTATTCTCCTTCTGGGTGAAATAGTGGAAGGGAGGAACCAGTGAAGTCCCCTGCCCCACCCAGCACCACACCTACAAGCCCAAAGTTTGTAGCAGTCATGTTTTGATAATAGAAGGTCATAGTCTGCAGGTTTTAAGAGGGGCCCACTCTTTATTCATTACTTCTTTGGTGAAGTTTTTGCCTTTTTGAATCTGTGTCTCTAAAGATAAGGGATGTCCTAGAAGCTAAAATGCAGTTAAGGGCAGCACTGTGTGCAGAGTTGGCTGGCACTGTCTGTCACAATTCCATGTCTCAATGCCCTCGTTATTACATCTGCACCAATCTCTTTCTGCAGAGCATACTCAGAACTGTAGGCACAAGTAGCCTGGTTGCGTGTTGTCACCATGTCAGATAGTAGTAAAAGCCTTATTCCTAATAGTAAATACATCCTTGTGGTTGCTTCTACTGCAACAGCGACTTTCCTTATTGTGCTTCTCTGTTTCAGTGGTACCCTGAGGTCCGACACCATTGCCCAAATACACCTATCATCCTGGTGGGCACCAAGCTGGACTTGAGGGATGATAAGGACACCATTGAAAGGTTACGTGACAAGAAACTGGCCCCCATCACCTACCCCCAAGGTCTGGCCATGGCTCGGGAGATTGGTGAGTCTAATGTGCTGGCAGATCTCCATGGCATTGAGCTTTTATTTTGGAGTGGGTGAGGGACAGTATGTCCTGGTAGGACTGGAGTGGTTGAGCTGGAGCTCTCTTTCCCCTAGGGTCGGTAAAGTACCTTGAGTGCTCCGCTCTGACGCAGCGGGGCTTGAAGACGGTGTTTGATGAAGCCATCCGGGCTGTGCTCTGCCCACCGCCCGTGAAGAAGCCTGGCAAAAAGTGTACCGTGTTTTGAGGGCTGTGGCCTAGGTGCTGGCTCAGCATGTTGTCCTCTGACAGATTGCATATTAGCTGGGTGTTTCTGGAGGGGGCTGGGACGTGTAGGGCCCTTCATCATGTACGAAGTCAGTGTTTTTTAAATGTCTCTTTGATTTAACGTCAGTGTTGATGTGAAGGGGCAGTGGGGGCAGGAGACTAGCTGGGGGCTGTATGGCCCCCAGGGGAGGTACAATGGGGAAGGCAAGATAGCCCCTTGGGGCAACAGGCTGTTTCGGCTCTCCTGAACTCCAAGCTGAAAGGGCCGAGACATCCATCCTGTCCTGGAGACACCTGGTTTCAACCTGCAGGTGAAATGGCTGGTGAAGATCTTTGTGGGAGTGGGGAGGGAGCGGATATGAATGGTGCTGAAGGACAAGAGCAGCTGGGAGAGCGGCCAAGTCTCCTTGCCCAGCCTCCTGCGGCCAATAGTTAACAAATCGGTGCTCTAGCTGATACGTGCCTGAGACTGTTAAAGAAATCATAACCAGCCCCAGAAGGGGGCGAAGTAAATGAGAAGCTGAAGAACTAATCATCAGGTGCTTTATTGGGTACTAGCCAAACTCAGTGATTAAACAGCTCTGTGCAGTGGATGTATTTGCCTTTTCATGTGTGCACACCCTAGGACAATGTGGTGCTGCTCCCCCCCATCAGTCTTTAGCAGGGCCTCCCCCCCCCCCAAATCCAGTCTCTGCAGAGCAGGGCTGTGGTTGTTGCCTCTGTTTTGTTCTTTTTTTCTACTAAAGACAGCAAAGGAAGCAATGAGGAGTCTGCTAACTTCTTCTTTCCCTTCCCACTGAAAGTGCAGGTGGGCTCTATGGATTCAGATGGAACAGGGAGAGCTTCTGAAGGGTTGGGGCGGGGGATAGGGTTGGAAGAAAGACAGGTCCAATTTCTAATCATCATGTAGAGTGACAAGATAAAACCTTATTTGGTGCAATAAACATTCTCCATGACGGCGTATGTGAGCTTTATTGTATAGTAGCCCTCTAAAGGTAACTTTCTGCCTCACATCTCATGCAGATTACAGCCCTGCTGCCCCTCTTCTCCAGCAAGACTGGGTCCGTGTCCTTGTTTTCTATCCAGTTTACATCTATGCAGTACTAGTATGAAAATTAAGGCCAGGTGTGAAAGGCAGGCGTCATCTTAGGAGACAAGAAATCCCCCATCGACCATCAGTGAGCTGCCAGTTGTCATAGCGCTCTTATCGCTCAGCAGGAAGAGAACGCCATTCACCACATCATCCACCTCTGGAATCAAACACAGAGAACATCTCAAATTGCACTAGAAAAACAAGGTATGCCTTTGACCTCTACACGTAATCAGAGAAAGGAAACATCTCGACCCGTGAACTGTGCTTGATGCAGTACACAGGACAGCATGGCTGAGAGCTGGACATCAGAAAGCCCTTGTTGCAATCAAATGATACTTAGTTCACAGCAAGACCCATGCTGCCCTCCCAGTCCTATTTATGAACAACAAAGTGCATTTCACTTGTCCTAGGATGCCAAGGCTGTAGAAGAGGGAAGACGAGGTTGATTCTCACCCTGTCCTCATCAAATGCTTCAGGAATTCAGCCACAGCCATTCAGCAGTCGTGGCTTTGCCCACAAAAGCAGCAAGGTACCTGTGGCTGTGATGGCAGTCAGAGGGGAGGCCTGGATACAGCGAAAGAGCCCAGCCTCGCACAAACCTACACTACTGACCTGCAAACTTTCCCAGCGGAATCCGATTAATCATGGCAGCAGATTTCTGAGGGTCACTCCAATTAAGTCTCCCCATGTCAGTCATAACCACTGTGGGGTTCACAGTGTTCACCCTGATCTGGGACCAAGAGCAACAAACAATCTAACCAGACGGCTCGGAGAGGAAATGCTCAGGTTCAGCTTTCACACTTTTCTTTCTCTCGGGAAGAATCCTACCTTGTGGGGTCCCAGTTCCATTGCCATTACCTTGCTCAGCATATCCAAAGCGCTTTTTGTGGAACCTTCAAGAGAAGGGAAGAACAGGAGGCATTTAAGTGCATAGCACTTGGTCTGCAACACACAGAAGTACTTCACTGCCCAGAACTGGCAGCCAGCAGCTTGGTGGCTGCGGGTCTCCAGCTAGTCAAAAATTAAAGGGGCACTGCTAAAGCTACACATGCTTACAGTAAACAGCGTGATCCCGCAGAGCACGCTGAGATGCCTGGCTAGAGACGTTCACAATAGCACCCGGCGTTCCCTGGGCAATCATCTGCCGAGCAACAATCTGGGAGTGGGAGGGAGAAAAAAAGGGAAGCCAGAATCGTAACAGGAGAAATCATTATTTCATTCAGCAGGAATCTTGCTGGGCTATTACGGTAGCCAAAAGAGCAAAAACATCCGGAGGAAGTAAGTCCTCACTGCCTCCAACTTATGAGAGAGTGTCAAAGCAATAGATTGAGGGGGCTGTACGCACACGTCAGGATAACTTTGGATTACAGTCCCTTTAGCGGACATGTCTCTCCGCTGTGTAGAACAACTTAGTCACCACACGGAGACAACTGCAGTGACAATTCTTCCTCACCTGGGATACATGAAGCACAGCCGCAAGATTCACATCAAGAGACCTACAAATAAATCAAATTTGAAAGTTATAATGGTTGCAGCCCAGGCCAGAGAGTTGTTGTTCTGGGAGACAGCAGAGGACAAGTGCTGCCGGTATCTTGGAAACACTGGCGATACTCCAGAACATGGACAGAAATGCCAAGCTGACTGGCTAGCAGGAATGATGAGTCTTTCAGCAATAAACCATTCACTGGATGTAAGCTATTTAGGGGGGGGCGGGGGAGGTGCACTTCTGCATCAACACATGTTGAGCAGGACTCTGTTCTTTAGCAGACTAATGTAGTTCCTCTATTAAAGTTTAAATAGGGGACCCTGGACCTCAGCCAGTGACTCTTCTCAAGTCAGTCGAGCCCTTCACATGGTTTTAAAATAGCAAATCTGCTATAAGGTGGGTAGAAGCAGCTTTTCTTCTATTTGCCACATAGTTCTTCCTTGGTCAGGGTTTTACCTGCTAGTTCTGCAGAACGGTCTTGGTAGAATCCACACATTTTATGTTCTAGTCACAAATGAATCCGTTATTGTAGCCCCTTCTTAACGTAGAGACAAAGCATGACCCATCTTCTCAGAAGGAAGTAGACTCACCATATCCTGTATCCTAAAGCTTACCCCCCCCCCCCTCAGCTGAACTATGGATCTTTTCAGAGAAAAATATGGTTTTGCAGTATGCAAATTTAATTTCCCACCATGCTGGTTTTATACCACCTTACCTGGCTTTGTCTTCTCGCTATCTGTATTATCAACAACTGCCTTTCAAGTTAACAGAGACAGAGTGGGAGCTGGACTGGAAGCTCTGAGCTTGGTGAACAGCAGAAGGCACTCTTCTCTCCCTGCAGGCTGGATGGTGCGTGCAACACCACCACCATCCAGGAGAGGAAATGGCAGGTTCTGGCTACTCGGTGTGGAATAGCGTCAGTGCTTTTTTTTTTACTGGGTTTCCTTCTGATGTTTAAGGGGCGAAAGGTGATTATGTAAAGGATGAGAGCACAGTAAAGAAAAGAAAGCAGATATAAGCAGTAACACTCAACAAACCATGGAGAAAGTGAACGTTCGGCATTTCTAAAAGCACGTGTGTCCGTCTGGTGCCTCTGCACCAGCTGCTCCCTTCGCAAGAGGCACCCGTTTCTGGAGAGCCTTGACACCATTTTTGTCGTTTGCAGCCCCGCCAAGGCTCGGCGGGCAGCGCCGCTCCTCCGCGGGCCCAGGGCGCGGCCGGGAGCGGCGGGCCGGGGCCGGGGTCCCGGTCGGGTCACTCACCGCTCCAGGGCCTCCCGCGTCACCTGCAGGAAGGGCTGCAGCACCGCCACGGCCGCGTTGTTCACCAGCAACTCGAAGGGCCCCGCCGCGCCCACCGCCGCCTCCGTGGCGTCCCAGTCGGCCAGGTCCAGGCACAGGGGCTCGATGCCAGGGCACTGCGGCGAGGGCGGCCTCCGTGGGTCGGGGGTCGCGGGGGAGCCGGCAGGCCCGGCCCAGGACGATCCCAGGCGCGGCCGTCCCCAGGCAGGGCCGGGCCGGGCCGTTCCCGGGGGTGGGGGGGTTCCGGTACCTCTCGCGCGAGGCTCTCCAGGTCCGCCGCGGTGCGGCTCAGCGCGGTCACGCGGGCCCCGGCCTTGCTCAGCGCCACGGCCACGGCGCGCCCGATCCCTGCGGGGAGACGGCGTCAGCCCCGGGCCCGGCCCCCGCCCCGGCCCCGACCGCCGCCCAGCCACCTTTGCCAGCTCCAGTCACCAGGGCCCGGCGGCCGCGGAAGCCGAGATGCGGTTCCATGCTGTGGGCGGACTGCGGCCGGGGCCGGCCTGCCGGGCCGGGGCCGGGGCCGAGGCCGGGCGGGGCCCGGGAGCGGGGCGGCCTGATAGGGTCGGGGCGGGCAGCGGGATCTGCCCCGCGCTGGCGCCGCACGGCTCCGCGTCCCCGGCCGGGGGCTGGAGGCCGGGCCGCCTCGTAGCCACGGCAGCTGCAAGCAGGTCGGAACGCAGGGCCACCCTGCTGCAGCCCCTCGTTCCCCCGAGATGACGCAGCAAGAAGCCATTTCCGGGCTCACACAGCAGGAGACGGGCAGAGATTAATTGTCTTGGCTCCGATTCTCACTGAGTATCATAGTAAGAGACCACAGAAAACCAGGCTTTTTACCAGATGAAAAGACCTGCCTTCTCTGCCCCCTTGGAGTTGCTGATGAAGACTCTCGACAGCTTTAGTCTAACAGTCATTGCCTAGAAAAACGGCTGCGAGTACATGGGCTCTGCTTCTCTGAGGACCTAGGCATGCAGGATCTCTCACACAGCACCTGTGTGACAACAGCAGTATGCTGGAAGGGACAACAGAAAAACAGGCTAGAGATAAAGTTAAGAGGTCATAGATAAGCTACTGCACCACCGTTTACTTCCAGTGACCGTCAGCATTTGCAGAGCTGGCATCGTGTAACAGCAGAGGAGCACAAACCATTATGAATGGGTCTGTTTGCAATACCACCAAATTCAGGTGTTGCTTCCTTAGGACTCTTAAATTCAAGAGCTCCTGAGGCCTATTTAGTAAGTGCAGAAACAGAACAGCAAAGTGTTGAGACAAGTTTACAACAATTAACTTATTCCTTATTTGAATTCTTTTATTATGTTAATCACCATCTGCAAGGATTCTTCTCATCCATATTTGTTCATCTGCACAGCCAAGTCATCTAGCTCACATGCTTTTTGGCCTTTTGGCATCACAAGAGCCTGACAGGAGGCTGTAGTTTCCTGGATTACAGGGTTTATGGTCCATTTTTGTAGAGAACATAGCAGGAAACACAACAAAACACACGCTTTGACATTTAAATATTTATTTTGTAGAAGAATCACTGTATGTGTGAGCCAGTAGTTTGATTAAAAAGCTGCATTTTGATCCAGCCACACAGCCTACTGCATTGTCAACACAAGAAACCTTAAAAGCAGCTTGAACATGTTGAGCAGTTCTGTACTGCCAGGCATGCGAATGTGGTCCTTTTTCAGTTTAATAAACACCCTGCCAGCTTAGAGTATACTGCCTCTTTGGCACACCTAGTTGAGGGTGACCAGTGACTACAGTGTGCCACTAGTCAGTTTTGCTGCCATCCATATTAAGTGCTGTCATTTTTGAACTGCAGTTTGCCACAAAATCACTACCCAGCCCATGCTGTCTGTAGCATCTTTACAAGAGGCTGCTACCAGTGGAAGAGGAAGAAAAGCTCCAACAGAAGAGTTCAGAATCAGTGTTTGAAGACAAAATCTCATCAAAAGCTCATGAAGTTTCACAGCTTACTGCTACAGGGGGTTGAAAACGAGAACCTAACAAGTGTTTAAAAAAAAAAAAGTATTTATATAGACACCAGGAATCTCCAGATCTATTAAAGACAAATCATTACACCACAGGACGCCTCAGTTCTAGTAAGCAGACCTAATAAAGAGGTACAGCATACCGTAACCTACTATTCCACAAGTCCTCCTCTGTTTTCTCTAACAGGCTGACATGCTACAAGTGTACCTGTTGTGGAACAGCCACTGTGCTAGCTGGACTTTGATTCAATTCCCTGCAGCATTCTTACTCCCCTACCTCAAGGTCATCTTAGTAGACATAAAGGAAAGCAGAAATTTAAGAATGAGCTGCAGGACTGTAGCAAGTAGCAGTCAGCTTGTTTGCTCCTCAGTGGAATTAACTGAAGTCATGCACAGAGGACAACCTACCTAGGTAAATGCTGAAAGGTTTGTCTTAAAAAAAAAAAGAGTGCAGGGAAAAGGGTATTTCAGGAGGCTGACACCTCTGCTAAGTTTCATACTTGAATACACTGCAGGCATTTGTCTACATTATACCACTTTTCAAATGGCAGGAAGCTAAGCAATAAGCTGAAGTCCACAGTTACAGCTCAGCACAGCTTGTTAGAAATCTGAAGCTTTTGCTAGGTCCACGTTCTAGCTGTTAATCATAGTTCCAGGTTATACAATGTCATTCTCTTCTTCTCCCCTTAATTCAGCCTCAAACGCTAGCGCTAAACCACAAAGTATTTTCTGAAGAGTTTCTGAGAGCGAACAGTGGTTTTGCAGTCACTTTTAGGCTGTTCTTCATGTCAGGTAGGGATTGCACATGGCCAAGGTTTGGGCTAACAGAAAAATAAACACATGGAGCCCTATTTCTTCCACTTTCAAAACTTAGCTTACATTATTTAAAAAGCAGCAGCAGGTGATACTGCTACAGCATTGAACTTCTGCCTTTGTGTGAGCGTGCAGTCTCCTTTCAGTCATCACATAGACTATTTATTGAAACATTAGGAAGCAGAGTAAAAATAAACACTGATCTAGACCTTAAGGTAATCAAAAGATTATCTGAAGAAGCTGAAGTGGAATAACCAGAGTCATACAATTAAAAGGTCCTCAAATGATACCATCAAAAACTTCCTCAGGGCATTACAGCTATCTAGCATTCCTCCTCCCTCACAGACAGCAAAAGATACAGCACAACTTCAGAAACGGCATGTTTCATCAGCTAGCAAGCATGCTCTAGCTCATACAACCTGCTATGGGCAAAACAGGAGAAATGATTACTATCTAGTCTGGCAAATATTTCTTCAGTATCAAATATCAAGGGAATAGTCTTGGACCTGGCAGACCACCATCATAATCAACAACCACTGCAATTCAGCTGGTAAGAGAGCCAAGTCTGACAATCACCTCCATGGGAGGTACACATGGACTACAGGGGAGAATGTGCACTGTAAGCAACTCTTATCCTCAGTAAGCTTACCCTTACACAGGGTTTTCCCATGACCAAGGCTTTCAGCCTTCTTTACCCTGGTGATTATAGGATTTATGGTGTTTACAAACAGACCCTGTTCCAGCCCAGACGTGGAGTTTTAACATGGCAAGCCACAGAAGCTCTTAAATAATTCTGTTCAAGAAAGACGAATGAAAACTTCCCCTCTCTTGTCACCATGGGGACTACAGTCTGCTATAGCACTCCAGCTTCAAGACAATGGCCTCTAAAAGCCCCCAACAGTAGTAAGAATGCTATCATTCCAAGTACTGTGTTTGCCAAAAAGCATAAAGTGACTCATATGCATATGACTGTAGTCATAGGAAGAGCCACTGGACAAAAGAACAAGGATTCTTCTTGAAATGTCCCAGGCTGCAGCTGAACAAACCACACCTTCTTGCTTTTGTAAATGAGAGTCTGTTTACCTCCTTTGTAGGTACCTCTGGTTGTCTCCCAGAAGAAGAAAGAACCCACCAAAAGTGTCCACCTCAACTCCTGTCTTATGCAAACTAGGTAAGGTACAGGTATCACAGAAGGGTGGGTCAAGAATTATGACATCTTCTTAGCAGGGCACCAAATCGTGTCAGGATAGAGCAGACAATGGACAGATTTAAATCTATGAAGAAAAAAAAAAGGAAAATATTAGATTGGAATTCTCCATACAAAGAATGTACTATCATTGAATACACAGCAGTCTAATAGAGCAGAGAGGGTGGGTCTACCTGCCTTGGGCACAGCAACAAGAGCTGACATGAGAAAACAGCCCTGTTAGTGGGTCTGATCATCTTACAGTTGATAAACATGAACAAGGCAGGGAGATCTTGTTTTGGAACTGGACACTCACCGGGTTGGATCTTGTTGGAGGCCAAACACTCCTCCCACGCTCACAACATTGTGTTTGTTCTCAGGGTCCCCGTAACTTAGGGTTACCTGTAAAAGCAAATAAATATTCAGAAATTGTAACACTAATGCAGAAAAACAAGAGTGGGGATAGCAGGATTATTAATGAGGTATGAAGAAAGGCTCCAAGGATCCTGTCTAATCTGAATGGTGGATTACATTTGAAAAATAGTGGTTAGTTTTGACATAAGCAATTATTGGGACTGGATGGTAGCTAGCAAATGGACCACTGCTCACCTAAAGGCCATGTGGGAGAGTAAGCAAAGGAGCCAAAAGTTCCATTGCCCTGAAGGACAATTTTAAGCTTTGTAAGGGCGTTAAGCCTGCTAATGTCCGTACCTTCACTAAATAGTCTATGCTCATCCTCAGCAGACGCTGCCTGAAGTCTGCAATACTAGTGTCTTAGCACAGAGGGAAAACAGAAACATTTGGATGTTAAACGGCATGCAAAGGACTTCCATGTGACATTTGGCAACAAAATTTACATCTCTGGAACTCCAATTCAGTGTGATTCTTCCACACAAGCACTGTTTTAAGAACTTTCCAGGTGCCAGGTACAAGACATATTTTCTTTCTAACTGCAGATTTCCTGGATTTGGGGTTAGCTGTTAGAGTCTCAGGGAAACGATTGCCAATGAAAGGCTGTATTCAGCCTACAGCTAAATTCACTAACATGAAGGAGTTTACATCATGCTGGAATTTGCCCCCAAGTGTACATTTCTGCTGCCTAATACAATTGCCAGGAAAATATAACCAAGCAGTTTGTAGGGGCAAAACCACACGCTCATTTTTTTCCATGGTGACAAACAATAAGAGGCAGACAAAGCTTCTGGATAGCCTTACAGCTCCATCTACTGCCCATGAGTAAAAACGTATTCCAGCAATTAAAAAACTACTTGATTTTTTCCTAAGAAACATTAAGTTTTTTGAGATTCAGACAAGTTATTCTTAAAAGTGATCATTTATTTAACTGTGTCTTAGTTATTGAAGAAGCACTTGCTATAGCTGCAACACTAGTCTTCTCAAACAGCATGAATTAAGACTGAGACTTTATTGGGCAAAGACAGAAATACCTTTTTCATGTGGCAGGCAAACTAAATATTGCCACCTCCTACACTTGCTGCTGCTGTGGCTCATGGAAAGTCAGAGTTTAGAAGGAGATGGGGAACACCGTATTTAGGCTTAAGGTAGCAGAATATGTCCCCAAAGGAGGGCACAGCTATATGACCTAATTGGCTAGGGTGAAAGTATGCTTTTTACCTAAATGAAGGTATTGTACAGGACACAGCTCAGCAAGTCTGCAGACATCCTTCTTTGCTGAAGAGTGCTAAGTCTATGGAGAGTATTCTTTCTGATCAGATTGAGGTGTAATTACAAGAACAGGACACAAGGCTTCACCCTACCTGCTGCAGCACAGACTCGCCTTGTAGTCGCTGCAGATTTTCCAGATGGGAATGGAACAGCGGGCTGTGCAGCAGCTTTACCTCCAGCAGCCCTTCAATGATGTAGCCAATAGTGCAGTCGTCAGGAAGACGCACTCTTTCTGCAGTACTGATGAAATTACCCAGGCTGTAAGACAAAGCATAGAAGACAAGATGAAATACGCTTCAAAGCCTACCAAACATATACTGATGGAGCTCAGCTAGGAACAGTGTTTACCTGGCCCAGGGACTCATCTTCAGGGCAAGACCTCTGCTGATACAGAACCCTGCTCCACCTGTGGCAAACCAGAATTTCACGGTTGTCTTCTGAAGAGCAACAAGAAAAACACACAGTAGTTACTGATAATCAGCTTTTTCCATTTGGCTGGGCAGGGCAGGGAACTCGAGGTTCTACTGGATATCACATACTGCACTTGAGTCAGAATAAAACTATAGGTTAATTCCTATTTCTTTAGGCTGCTGAAAGCCCAGGTAGCTGTTCTCTCAAATTAAACTCTATCCTGGAACTGACAGAACCATCGAGTTAGCATAACTGAGGTAGCACACATGAAATGGGAAACTACAGACCCACTCCTACCCAATTCCATCCGTTCCCTGTCATTCTAGCCAAGGGTCACAGCCAGCTCAGCGTTCCCAAGGAAATCAAAGGTGGTCCATTAGTCACTTGGTTCCCTGTCCAAGGAGACTATTTTGTTGTGCAGAGTCTTCCCTAACAAGCTGCTTTGTAACTGACTTTCTGGCCAGCAGATTGATTTATCTTTAGGCCTGTCAGTATAGGCAACCTGGTGAGGACTTGTCCTTTAGCACATGTATCTTGTGACTGAGACATGTTTGCTCCGACTTCTTGGACACCTACTAACCATTCAGCTGTTGGAAACACCTTATATACCCAGAGAGCATTTGTCACCCATCTGAGGTTGGTTCAAGATGATGACAATGTGATACTGGTCTCAGAACAAGCAAGCAAAAAACCCCAAACCCCAAAACACTGCTCCCAAAAACATGAAGGGAAAAGACAAGAGCCAAGGTGGGGAGGCCCTACTCACCTCAGTGTGAGGGAGATCACCAATGTATGAGTAAAGGAAGAGAAACATGCATATGAGGTCAGATCGAAAGTTCGTTTAACCCAGCACCCTGTCTCTGAAAGTGACCAGTGCCAGGTTCATTGTTTGCAGATGAAATCGCTTGTTTTTATGGGGGAATCCTATGAACTTTCAAGGTTTTAAAAGCTTAGAAGCTCAGGATGTCTCTCGGACTAACTGCAATGCTTGCTTACTGATCCATCACTTTGGACATGGTCAGCTGCTTCGATGGGATGGTCCAGACTTGGTCGCCCCACATAGACATCCTGGCTGTGTGAGAAGGCAGATAGGAGCCGCAGGAGAGTCCGAGGGTTCACATAGTTGTCATCGTCCACATGGCAAAACCATCTTCAAACAAAACAAAACAAGAAAGTTACTGCACAGCAGTGAAAAAGAAATGAGTTATAGGTTTACAGCTGAGTCTTAGTCTTTCAGGCTTGGAGCAGAAAGTATTTCCCGTTGTCCTGAATTACAGAATTTGGAAGCTGAAAGTACCCACAGATCCTAATTCTGGAAAAAGGCTGAAATTAATAACCCCCTTCAAATTATCATCCTTTTCACCTTTCGGATGATGCTTGTTTATAAACATGGCCTCATGCTGTGCTCCCTTCCCTATGCTCATCACCACATTTTAGCTAATGCCGCATTCCTTACTTGAGCAGAGAAGGTTACTCAAGTTTCCTGTGAGCACAGAACTGGAAGAAACAAAGTCAATCAGAACAACGTGTTTCACCTACTTTTGCCCAGATTCCAGGAATTTATCATATTCCACAGACATCTTGCAGCAGAGAGCTTGCCGGGTATGGACAGCAGAACAGTTGGTGTTGATCATGTGATCCCCTAGAAAAATAAAGATCAGCCCTCTCAGGTTTTAGAAGCATGTGTAGTCCAAAAAAAGACTACAAAAGAAGTGCACATTTGGCTCTAATACTGTACATCTGAAGTGCATATGGTGCACACATGGAGAGTAAAGTGCAGGACAGGCAGGGCTCATGGGTTATGCATATGGCATGCAAGCTGTAGAGCACATAGAACGTGTGAGCACAGGGTATATAAATACTGCCACAAGACTGTATGCAAAGGAAATACCTAATATAACTTGGGACCACGTAGACTTAAGCTTACTAACAGGAAGGAAGTGGGTGCAAAGGTGAACCCAGTATTCAGGAAGTTCCAAGCATCTTGTCAAGGTGGTAAGTAGGAACGGCGTATTCTCCTGTGAAAGGAGAACTTTTCTCCCTTTTCTCCTTAACTTCCCCGATTGCTTGTACAGCATGAAATAAGGACTTCCAGGGAAAGCACGACAGAAACAAAACTCAGTTATTAGACAGCATGCACCTCTGCTCACCTGCTTTCAGGCGTAGCTCCCGATCCTCCCAGTCTGTGAATATAAATGTCTGTAGAGGACAAAAATGGTGTGTCCACATTTGAGAATTTCAGAAACTAATTTCAACCTTGCTCAATCGCAGTCACAATTCGGAATGTTTTGTCTTTTAGTTTATCTCACAGCAGCCATTGGGAGTGGGGTGGGGAGCAGTGGTGGAGAGAACCCCAGCAACTTCAGCCCTTGCCTTATTTGAGAAGTTTTTGCATTGCAAGCCACAGGAGTCTCATTTCAGTAAAGCATCCAAGATTTTACTCTCCTCATATCTTGGTACAGACAACCAATTTCCACATAGGAATGACTGTCTTTTTCGGTGGTACCACCCTCTGCAACTTCACCTCCTCTCTCTGACTAGGAGTCATGCGCAGCTGCTACGCAAGCTAAAAGCAAAGGTGGAAAGTGCCAGGTGGTAACACTGTCTTGTCCCAAATGCGGGACAAAATTGTGTTAGTGTGCTCAAATGGACTGAAACTCCCAAACAAGGCAACAAATTCTCCATTGCTCTGCGGAAAAACCTAAGTCGCTGAACTACTTAGACCAAAGTATCAGCTTAGATGCATCAGCACTAGGAATCTTTCGCTATCATGTAGCATATTCCACAGGCACACAAAAGCCAGCCAACTGTTTCTGTCGACGACCTTCCTCAGCCTTGTAACGCCCGCAAGGGAAAACTCGGTGACAAAACGCAGCGGCTGCCCGGAAAAGCAGAGGGACGAGGCTCCCGGCCGCCCGCCCAGCCCACGGGCCAAGCCTCACCTGTCCCCTCGCCTGGGAGATCCAGGTTTGCAGGAGCAAGTCCAGCCGGCTCCTGTGGTACTTCCTCGTGGTCTTCACCGCGATGAAGATGTCCTTCAGCTCCAGGCTCTCCCTGGCCGAGCCCCCGGCAGACCCAAGGCGGCCCTGCCGTGCAGTCTGCGGGCTGCCGGCGAGGCCTCCGCCCCGGCCGCCCGCCCTGGCCCCGGCCCCCGGCCCGCCGCCCGGCTCCCCGCGAGAGCCCGCCCGCGCGCCGAGCGCGCCGCTCCCCCCGGGGTCCGCCCGCTGCGGCGGGGGCCCGCTAGGCCCAGCGGCGGGCGGTGGGCGGCGGCGGGGCGCGGCGGGGAGTTGCCCCCGCGGCAGCAGGAGGAGGAGGAGGGCAGCGGCGCTGACGGACAGCAGGAAGCAGGCCTTGCGCAGCCCCAGGCAGGAGCCGCTCATGCTGCAGGCCCGCGGGCCCCGGGCGAGCTGCGCGGCCACCTCATGGCCCCGTGGGCGGGCGGCGGCTCCGGGCGGGCCGGTACCAGGACCCTGACGGCCGGCCGGCTCCCCCCCGCCCCCCGGGAGGCGGCAGCGGCAGCAGCCCCCGCGGCCGGAGGAAGGGAGCGCCCGGGCACTCCAGGCCGCGCTGACTCGCGGGGGAGGCCGCCCAGGCGGCGCGACCCGGCTAGCGCGGGCACGCGCCGAGAGCCCCGTGCAGCCCCGCCCCGCCCGCGCCGCCGCCCTGTGCGCCGGCGGGAGAGGCGAGACGGGCCGCGGCCCCTTTAAGGGCTTCACCTGTCGGATGCGGTCTAGCGGCGCCCCGCGACCCGGAAGTGGAAGCGAAGCCAGCCGGAGAGGTGGGGAGGTCAGCCGGAAGTGGCGGCCGCGAGGGGGAGGATGCCGCTGCCCGTCCAGGTCTTTAACTTGCAGGTACGGGACAGCTGCCGCCCACCACCCCATCCCGTCGCCGCCGCGCTCGGTGTCCCTCCCGGGCGGCCCCCGACAGCGCGGCCCAGCCCTGCCACGGCCCGGCCCCGCCGCGGCCTCCGGGTGGCGTGGTGCGGCCTTCCCCTGCGGCTTCGCGCCCGCGGGTTCCTCGCGGGAAGGGGAGCCGCCCCCGGCCGCCCCCGGGCCCTCGCTCGCTCGCCCTTCCGCCGGGTCCGTCTGTGTCGCTTCCGCCGCCGCTCGCGAGGAGCAGCGCCCAGCCGAGAGTCCGCCGACACCCGCGGCGCCCCCCGCCGCTGTAGCGGCCCCCGTGCTCGATTTTCGCGTTGTACGTGGTGTAGGTAGGGCTTGGGTAGGAGAGGAGGGCGTAGGGAGGAGGCGGATGAAGAGGAGCTGAGAGTCTGCGGTACAGGGGAAAGCCGCAGGAGCCCAGAGCGGGTCGGTGTACCGAACCTGGACCTTCGGTGACCGCGCAGGTGCGACCCCTTTGCTAGTTAATGATTTTCTTCCCTTTAGCAGCCGGCAGGTTCCTTGTCAGTGTCAGGGGTGTGGAAAGTCAGTACAGGGTCAGGGGTAGTTCATCATCCAGCTCAGCTTTATCAGTGGGAGATCTGTACTGCACCCCCTCCAGCAGCAGGGCGCACTCTTCCTCCCGAGTACAGCAGGAGACTTCAGCTTGAGTGCCAGCTGATCAGCGTGTACGAGGCCTTGTGAGGTACCTTCCAACACGGTACCCTCTGGGGCTCAGAAAATTTTGGGGAGCGAGCGTTATTTTATTTGCTTTGTGAGTAGTTCTTGAATAAACTTTGCATCTTCCTTCCAAAATAAAGAGTTAGCTTGAAAATATCTGAGTTTGTGTGTCCTAGTGGGACTTCCAGCCCACTTGTGGTTTTTTGTTTTCTGGGAATTGAGAGAAATGCAGAGTACAGCCTACCGGCATAGCAGGACACAAATCATTCTGTTCCACCATTGGGAGTTACTGTTAGTTTCTGTAATGCTGATTTCTAAGGAGTTGATATCAGGTTTTTACTATGGTAGGCAAACAGCCTAAAAAAAGCAACCCTGACACTTAGTGTTTGTGATATAAGAAAAGAGATAAGGTAGATAAAAATGAAAAAGTAACGATCTCAATATATGGTGATTTAAATGTTTTTATGCCCAGTTTTCCTCAGTGGTGATCTGGACACTCAAACTCCCTCCCTTTCCTTCATGCAGAGAATGACAAACTAGAAAACAAACTTTTTTATGCTTTACTTGCTTTTACTTCAGATTTTGGGAGATTTCACATCAGTGTCGAGATACGTGCATATTTGGTACATACCAGTCTGTGGAAGAATAAACTGGCTCTGGGTGAATACAAGATTCATCAGTTTTTAGAGTTGAGCAACATAGATCTGCCCTATTCCTCCTCACAAAAAAAAACCTCCCCAAAACCACCAACCCAACCCCAAAACCCCTCTATCTTTGATTTGTTAACAGACAGCAAAATCAACAAAAACATGGAATTACTTCAGTGTTGGTGGGGGCAAGGTAGTTGGCATTCTTGTCCTTTCTAAGGTCCACTCATGTGATTTACCCCAAATCGGGTATTGCTTGTGGTAGTATCTGTGTGCATTCAGCATTTTATAAGGAGACATTCAGCTTGGTTTTCCTGAGTTTAAGTCAGTAATACCTAGGGGGAATGTTCAGCACACTTTTGACTTAGAGGAGGAAAAGAATTTTGTGTTAACGTACCAGTTTTGTTTGTGGGACTGCATAGTAAATTGGTCTTAAATGGGAACTTGCACGGGTATTGTATTGATGCAGTTATACTGAGGTCACTGTGCTCGTTCAAAGCAGTGCAGGATATACCGGGAGAATAAAATTCTGTTGTTCCTGCAAGAGAGAATCTACCTTGGATAACTAGAGTAGGATAGTTCAACTGATGGTAAATTTTTGCAGTGCAGGTAAATTTTTCCCTCAGTATTTGTTAGAAACCGTGGAATTGCCATTCTGCATTCTGTACTTTGGAGTTCTTAATACTTTTAAAAATATAACAGTTGTCATCTTCCTCCCCCCCCCCAAAAAAAAAAAAAGTTGCTTTTAAGCAGCTTTGAAAGGTTCTGGTGAGTTTTTTGGGTACTTCTTGGCTTTTGGAGCTTCTTGAGCTGAGTGTTAATGCCTGCTCTTGCCCAAGGAAGAGAAGTGGAATGTCATTTGGAATTTAGCATGCATGCCTGGGATACTTTGTAGAATCAGATTTATTGACCCCTTCGCTTTCTTGCTTGGTAATCTACCAAACAAAATAAAACACCCTGTGCGAAGTGTGAGCTGAGCTTTAGTGCTGCTTGTTTTAGACAAAGCGTTGTGCTGAATAGTGGTGTCACTAGAGAAAACTCCTGAACATGTCTAAAGACTGAGGAGTGTTTTTTCATTTTTAAAATTTAATGTATATTTAAGTAAGTCCTTAATAGTTTGAATCACATAGTTGTTTCCTGCTCAGATGAAATAAACTACTTCTGCCTCATTTTGCTGTTCTAGGGTGCAGTAGAGCCCATGCAGATTGACGTAGATCCACAAGAAGATCAGCAAAATGCACCTGATATCAACTATGTGGTGGAGAACCCGACTCTGGTATGTGCCGATTGAGGGTCAGTGGGTTACATTTCTTTAAAGTTTTTGAAAAACTGCCTCATTTTCTTCTTGTCAAATTGTTACTTAGAGATTAATAGATTCTCCTCAAAGCAAGGTGGGGTAAGAATAGCAGTGACCTCCTCTGTAGCTGCTTGTCACATACTGACCTCTGCTGCACTTTCTGAGTTGAAGGAGGAATTGCTGTTTTGTGACGTGCTGCCTGTTTGACACAGTTTCCATTCTGAAATGGTTTAGTACATATCTGATTACTTACAGAGACATCATTCCTTTACTTGGAGGCTTGTTCTTTGAGGAGCAAGGCTCAGGTGCTTCAAGTATGTAATAAGGATAGAATTATTTCATTGTTTGATCCTTTGGAAACTGGCTAAAGGCCACAGAGCTGTAGAGTTATGAAAGGCTGTATTTGCTTATATCAATTTTTTCAATTTTTAGTTAGTAGTTTGAGATTTTGGCCAATTTTTATGTATCAGCTCTAACAGTGAGAGATGAGTGTTGCAGAAGAGAACAAAAATGCTAATTGAAAGAAGTTAAAGCAACATTAAAATTGCAAATGAAAACATTCAGTTAGGAAGCTTTGGATCTCACTTAACCTCTGAAGCTTTAATTTGTTCCTCTTGTCCCCGTGCCTTATAAAAATTGTCACATCGTTATTCACTGTTCACTGCACAGCCCTCTTTTTGTTGGTTTTTTTTTGGTTGGTTTTGGGTTTTTTTCAGTGTATGACCTTGTTTTCGTTGCATTTTGTTCTGTTCTAAAGCTAGAGTGATGAAGCAATTACGTTGTGATCTTTATGCCTTTGTTATTACTATGGCATCTAAGTGTTCCACAAAAATTTGAGATTTTCTTTTCACTGTAAGTGATGTGAAGGACCATAATTCCCCTTGGACATTGAAAGAGCTGAGGAGTAAAGTGAAGTTACTCAGTGATTTCAGGAGTATTGTGCACCATCTGGCATGAAACTGTGGAAGAAAGAACGCTCTTGCCTTTTTATTTTTCAAGTTCTGTAGCAAATAAAGCAGGAGTCCTAAATACAGATTTTCAGTGCACACAGTCCTATTTCAGTCTCAGAGCAAGATCGTTCTTGCACCAAATCAGGCAAGAATCATGTTAGAAAATGCTACCGTGACATCTATAGCGGTATCTTAATTTAGACACGCAGTGGTGAGCGAGTCAGGCATGACACAGGGTGCGTATTGAAAGTGGACAGGCAGCCTGAACCTAGTGTTTCCTGCTGCCTGAGTGCTTGACTGCTCTGAACATTGTACTGTGGTTGTTCGCACGTATACTTCTGTCTTCAGGAAATCTCCCTGCAATGCTGTATCACATCTTTACTAGCCATTGTGTGCTCATCTTCTACCCCTCCACCCCAGGGCTTAAAATCTGTTAAGTGTTCAGAATTTAAACCTCAGATCCTTCCTCAAGAATAAGAGACCCTTTTTGTTCTCAAGGGAGATGTTTTAAGAAGTCAGTATGAGCAAAAGAATGCAGATTGTCATACGGAAAGTATTTTTCAAGGAAAAACTACATCTGGTTTAGAAAATCTGATTCAGTGTTGCTGTCTTCGCCTTCTAAGACCAAGTTTTGTTTGCAGGATTTGGAGCAGTATGCGTCCAGCTACAGTGGTCTGATGCGAATTGAGCGGCTGCAGTTTATTGCTGATCACTGCCCACAGCTGCGGGTGGAAGCTCTCAAGATGGCACTGTCATTTGTCCAGAGAACTTTCAATGTTGATGTGTACGAAGAAATCCACAGAAAGTTGTCTGAGGCCACCAGGTACTAAGAGATCATGGGAACCTCAGGAGCTTTTTTGACTTAAGACCGATATGCCACAATGGGGGACCTTGCATGTAGTACTAGCATGTTCCTTATGCAAAATGTGCATGCCCTTAGAATTTGATAGCAGTGAAATGTGTGTGTTCAGGCATAAGATCTCATGCTTTTTTAAAAAGGTTAAACACAGAAGACTTTATCTCATTCTGAAGTCTTAGTGCTTTAAAAGGCTACAGGTGTAGGAATATTAAGGAAAGTTTAGTCCTTGCAACTGCTTCAAATATTAATGAACACAGTTGTCTTTCCTTAGGTACATTATGGAGATGAAACCTCTTCTAGATGCTCTTAATTAAATAAATTGAAAACCTTATCAAACTGCTTGCCTTGTTTTGGTTCGGTTTTTATCCTTCCCCCAACCACAGGTTTGCTGTTAGGGGTAGCATTTGATACTCCACTTAGCCATCCACGCTCCCTGTCTTCCCATTATTTTTGTTGATATGAATGTCTGTTGATTTCTTGTCTGTTTTGCCCTGGGAGTTTTTACTGCGTACTGTGACAGTATGTCCATTGCTTTCTTATAGGTGACAAGCCCTGTTGGTAAAACAAAACCAGAAACCTAAAAACCCCAGAATGTGTTTTTCTGTTTAGAGTATTGGAAAGTGAGTTCAGTGCAAGTAGATATGTTGATCTAAGCTGGATGGAAAAAGAAGCTGGATAGTATCAGTACAGTGTAGCTTTGCTACCGAGCCATTGCAGTGTAGCTGGAGAGAGAGCTCATAATCACGTGCACCCTGTGGCCCATACAGAGATGTTTGATTGGATCCAATGACTCTTTAGAGTCATTAAATACTTTCATAGAATGTAATAATTCATTGCGGCACTGTTACTAACCTGCTTTCATTTGATTTATAGAGCAAGTTGTTTCTTTAAAATTAGCAATGACTTCCTTGTTCATAAATAGCTGCAAAAGATCATTAGGATAATTTTGAGAAGAATTTGTAAACTTCTGTGATGCTTATGTTACTGTTTTCATGGGAAATCTTAGCAGTCTTTTTTTTTTTTTTCCCCACCATCCTTGTTTTCTCTTTGGTCTATTTTGTGTATGCAGTACTGTTTGTTAGGGTAACAGTGCCAGGTACTTAGCAGACCTCTGTTTTGAAAGGTTTGCAGCGTAATAGCCCCATTCAAACTCTTTCCTCTCAGAGAGCTGCAGAATACGCCTGATGCTGTCCCTGATAGTGGAATTGAACCCCCACCTCTTGACACAGCTTGGGTCGAAGCTACACGCAAAAAAGCTCTTCTTAAACTGGAGAAACTCGACACAGATCTGAAAAATTACAAAGGGAACTCCATCAAGGAGAGTATCAGGTGAGATGCAGAAGGCTCTGCTGGAGCAAGGAAGAGCATTTTGCTCCTCCAGGCACCTAACACAGGATGTCAGCTGCATTCAGTGCCTTAGGTCAGTGTGTCGAGTTACTTGTTCGGAACAAACTGACTATGTCCCTTTTGGAGCACACGGTTCATTGGTATTTTAATTCCTGTGCTCCAGGAGAGGCCATGATGACTTAGGTGATCATTACCTTGACTGTGGGGACCTCAGCAACGCTCTCAAGTGTTACTCGCGAGCCCGTGATTACTGCACCAGTGCTAAACATGTTATCAACATGTGTCTCAATGTCATCAAGGTAGGAAGGTTTGCTGGAAATGGTACTTGGTGTCTTTCTGATATCTGCTGTAAAGTCCACCTGTACTTTGCTCTGGTTACATCTCTTGTGCCTGCAATGATGCTGCTTGTCTAAGTAACACCGTTTATCCATGCCTGTTCTACACTGTTTCTGGCTCTCTACAGGTCAGTGTCTACCTCCAGAATTGGTCTCATGTTCTGAGCTATGTAAGCAAGGCTGAGTCTACACCAGAAATTGCAGAAGTAAGGTCCTGCTTTTTAACTTGCATGAGTTTTCCCTTTGTCTTCTATCTCCAAAACTTGTAAAATAATTTCTTCTTTTCCCCTTTTACGACTTGCTCTCTCTAAGACTCCCTTCATCTTACAGTCAACTTGTTCTTCCTCTAATCCAGCCTCCTTGGCTGCTATACTGTTTCTTTTGGGATTCATTGTTGCTTTTGTTCCATGATATGTGTGTAGGAAGACTGACTGATGATAAAAACAGAGACTTCCCATCCTCAGTTCTTGCCATATTTCCCAAGACAAATAAGATGAAGTTATCTTGCTGTTGAGATTTGGAAGTTAATTATTAGGATGAAATATCCCAAGGACAGTTGTAAGCAAAAAGGTTTTCATACTGCTCGCTCACTACTGCTTTTTCTTATCCTTTAGCAAAGAGGAGAAAGAGACAGCCAGACACAAGCAATTCTCACCAAACTGAAATGTGCAGCAGGTGAGTGAATCCTTCAGCTTCCTGTATTGTCTGCCCATCTTTCTGCCTGTTAGCTGTCCATAGGGCTCTTTGACAACACTGGGCTTGGTTTATTTTTTCTCTCAGATTTGACAGACTTTGTATTTTCTCACCAGAAATACAAAATTTAATAAAGCTGATGAGATGGAACTGCTGACTTGTTTTTGCTGTTTCTTTCTTCTCCCAAAGTTTCTTCAGAAAGGATGCCAGTGTGAGTCAACATAGTTCAAAGGATGCTAGATACTGTCTGAGAGTCTCATTTCACTTCGATAGTGAAGGCACTAGCAACCCTGGGGGGGCCTATCCTACTCCCCGGATTTTGCAATTTCTCCTAATTTGTGTGCTGTCATAAACAAAGGACTAACTTTTTCTGGTTCCTAGGCTTGGCTGAACTAGCTGCTCGGAAGTACAAACAGGCAGCAAAGTGCTTCTTGTTGGCATCATTTGATCACTGTGATTTTCCTGAGGTGAGGACCAAGAGGGAGCTGTGTGTAGGTCTTGGAGGGCATGTAATTCTTCTAAGTATTAGGTTGTAAAATTTGGATATTGTAGTTATTCTCACAGCACTGCTGTGTAGTTTGGTGGTGCTGTGAACTGGCCGGCGGAGGTAGGGCGTGGGTGTTTGTTTTTTTTAAAAAAAGTCTCTGTTCTTGGGGTCTCTAATGATCTACTCTAGATCACATAGGAATTACCTGTGAAATTTGCGTATCTGTGTAGCTCAGTCAAAAGACCAGCTGTTGGAATTCGTTTCTGCTCTCTCAGCAGTGGGCAATTGCTCTTCAGGATGAATGCCTGAGAGTATGCTGAGTGGTTCCACTGCCTTTGACAAGGACTAATCTTGTGACTGTGTGAAGGGAAGGCCTGGGGTAGAATACTTAATTCCAGCCTTCTGACATTTTAGTAGTCAGTGAGAGCTCTTTCTCTCTCTAGCTGTTATCTCCCAGCAATGTGGCTGTGTATGGTGGTCTCTGTGCCCTTGCTACTTTTGACCGTCAGGAACTGCAACGAAATGTTATCTCCAGCAGGTAAGTGATGCCTTGAGAGGAGTGTGTACGTATGTATGGACATCTGTTGGGACATGGGCTTTGGTTGAGGGTGGATTCTGGCAGGAGTAATAGCTTTCTCATACAGGAGAGAAAGAATCACTGAGCCTTGGTTTGACTTTAGCATTAAGTGATGTTTCACTGTCTAAAACACAGTGGTTAATCACAGCGGAAGTATTCATGGTGTAATGTAAGTTTCCAACCCAGGTCAAATCCAATAGCTACACAACCCAATTTTCTCTCTCCGTCAGTGGTCCCTATCAGATATGAAATCAGAGGGGTAGAGCCCTACAGAAGGCAGCTGTAAGATAATTTGCCTTCATGTTACCACTTGCTCTGGTGTATGTTAAATCATATTAATAAAATTTAATAATTGTTAATACAACTTGCAGCATAATCTAAGTATGACAAATACAAGGTTAAGAGAGTTATAGTCTTTGGAAGAAAATGGATGTCTGTGTGTCATAGATTAAATTCAAAGGGTTCTGAATTCCTGTCAGCTAAGTGTATGGAAGCACTAATTTTAAATTGATGTGGAAAAAGGGTTGTTACCCTGACCTTTTTATTGACTGATTCATAGGGTGAGATCCCAAGGTTCGGAAATCCATAATGGAGCATTGGGAGAGCGCTGAGAAAGAGTGTGCATCCCAAAGGTCTCCCACACTTATGATAGGTTATTTTCCTGAGATAGTTGCGTGCTTAACCTGCCTGTGGCATGCTGTAGTTAGTGAAGGCTGTGCTTTGAAAGGGAACACAAAGCTGGTGAGCACAGACTACAGTGCATGCACAGGTGTGGTCTGTGTTTTCTGGTGGTGTATCCTGATTTTGACCTATTCCCACTCATTACTTTTGTTTTGTTCAGATAAACACTTCTGCTGCTTGGTTTGCCAAAAGTCTTGCCTGCCTTCACCACAGCTCTGATGCTGTGTGCATCTCTCTGTTTCCCAGGCTCCCAGCCCTGCTGAAAATGGGCTGTCTGGTCTGTTAGAGAGTAAATTCTTGGAATCTTCAAATGATAGTGACGGTTTGTAACCGTGCAACTTGGTGGGGTGGGGTTGTGGGGTATTTAAGTGGTGGGTTCCAATGTCTGATCACTGCCATCTTTTATCTGTAGCTCTTTCAAATTGTTCTTGGAGCTGGAGCCACAGGTTCGTGACATCATCTTCAAGTTTTATGAATCTAAATATGCTTCATGTCTGAAGATGCTGGATGAGATGAAGGTGAGTTGCAGGGGAGCAGTGCAGAACAGACCCTAAAAGTTGCCTTTGCCTAGCCTTTTGTGAGAAGCAGGGACTGATAAAAGTAGCTACTAAAAGTAGCTCTTCTGTGTCTTCTGTCTCTTGAGATGCTGAATGGAAACTGGGAGAAGTTTAGCCGTAGAGGGTGAGGAGAAATGATAAACTTTTTAAATATATTGCTAGTTCTTTTATTCATTCTTGTTTTATGGTATTGTCTTGCTGTAGTGTAAATTTCTTAAGGTTTAAGTATATACACATATATGTTTCACAACGTAGGAATAGTATATTTTTCCAGGCTGCTTCTCAGCTTCTGGTGTGGTTTTTTTTGCACAGGACAACCTGCTGCTGGATATGTACCTTGCACCTCATGTCAGAACACTTTATACCCAGATTCGAAATCGTGCCCTTATCCAGGTAATAGTTCCTGTAATCTGGAGGGGTGGATGAACAGTGAGATAGGCCATCTTTTTGTGATTGCTTTTCCCATGATTTTTCAGAGGGCAGGGAGTACACTTGGCAACTGAGTATTTTCTTCTTCCTAGTACTTCAGCCCCTATGTGTCGGCAGATATGCGCAAGATGGCCACTGCTTTCAATACCACAGTGGCTGCTCTGGAAGATGAACTTACTCAGCTGATCCTGGAGGGACTGATCAATGCCAGAATAGACTCGCACAGTAAGGTGAGTGCATCTGAGCCACAGATTGTAGACTGGACAGCTGTACTAAGACTAGAAACTCTCCACTTCTGGGACACTTTGAAGTTGCATTCAGCTGTTGTGACTGGTATTTTCAGTAGGGCTGGTCCGTGTGTAAACTCAGACTCCATGATACCTCAGCTTTGTTCTCCTGCGCAGAAAGGGCTTCCTGCTGTGGAACCCTGTCATAGCTCCTGTGTACAGTTCTCTGTATTGGTTACAGATTCTTTATGCTCGAGATGTAGATCAGCGCAGCACAACTTTTGAGAAGTCTTTACTAATGGGCAAAGAGTTTCAGCGACGTGCCAAAGCTATGATCCTGCGAGCTGCCGTCCTGCGCAACCAGATACATGTGAAGGTATGGGCATGTTAAGTGTGGACTTTGAGACAGTGCTGAGATGTTTAATTTTTTTAAAACTGAAACTATAAAAGTTGGTGAATTGAAGATTGTGGAGGAGAATGGATTTATTGTGCTCATGATTGGACGAATCTTACAATAGTAAATCCTAAATATATAAGGAACAAGTGTTCGTAGCCAATGCATTGTCCTGCTTGCACAACACAGAATGTCCTTTGAAGTTTATATGCTTGAGGTGATTCCAACTAATTAATTCTGACTAAATCTTCATACACATATCTTCTATCTTATCAAAACAAAGATTGTTTGAAGTAATGTTTTTTAGTAGGTGAACTAAAAAATGCATTAATTGCTTGGAGTATTCTTTCCAGGATGCAAAAGTATTCCTTCCATTCCAAAAGAATGCCCTTAGGGAGGATAGGCCATCTGCCACAGAATGTGTTAAATTCTGTAGTATATTAATTTCTGTGATAACTAAATGCCAGATAGGATTCAACTTCTGGGGCCAACAGCACCTTGTACATAGTAAATAAGAGTGGCTTTTCAGTTCTCGTTTGACTTTTTTAGTGACAGTTCTTGTGAACTGTAACTATAGAGGTTGTAAACACAAAGCAGTCATTATTTATGAGTTGGGGATATGCTCTCCCCCCGCTGTTATCCTGCTGTGCTTCACCTATGCTTCATTTGGTCTCTCAGGAAGCACTCTGCAGGATATTTACACATCACTAACTGGGATGTGTTTTGGTCTTGTTGCAGTCTCCTCCGAGAGAAGGTAGCCAAGGGGAGCTTACTCCAGCTAACAGCCAGTCCAGGATGAGCACCAACATGTGAAAAGCTTCGTGCACTACCAAAAGAAATGGTCCCTCCAGGACTGTACCCAGTGTCTCACCCACTAACTGCTGAGCTTCACAAACTGTCCCTGTCTCCCTCACTTCTTGCTCAGATTGAGAGGGTCAGGGCTGTTGGTGGATAATACAAATATTCCAATAACTTCAATTCTCCTTGAAAAGAAATTCTTTCTAAAAACAGCATCCCTGCAATGGGTCATCATTTCGGTTTTGGTAGAACATCTTCCTCCATTCTCCTTCTTCCACCACTCCATAAAGAGCTGTCAGGCTATTCATACAGACGCCGATTTGAGAGTTTTTCAGCTGCTATTAGTTTTCTTGTTTCAAAGCTGCAAAAATAGTTAGTGTTAAGTTGAATGGACAGGCATGGTCTAAGATGAATTTTGCTGGCCTGAAAGTATTGCCTTGATTCTGAGCAATGCTGAGCTTTCTGTTTATTCCAGATAAACTTGTAAGTGCATTGCTCTCAATTATGGAGCTAAGAGACCTGATGGGAGAGGAGATTTCCTCTAAGAAACTCCTAATGGTTTTTCACATACACCAGAAAACATGGCACCGCTTCCATGCATTCAGCCACAGGCCTTTATTTTAGGATGTTATGTTTACCTGGATCCAGGTTCTTTCTCTCTGGTCTCTGTTTTCAAAGACCTGTTTCCTGACGTGTTTCCCACTTGCGCATGACCTGGCTTTGGGGTCCAGTATTATCATGGCAGTAAATCTCTTCATGCAAATATTGCCGCTTGTCCAGTCTTACTGCCATCATGTGTGATGGTTTCCCAACGTGTGCAACTGTTGCTTCTAGTAGCATGGATAAATGCAATAAAATACCACTCAAGTCCTGTTGTGGAAGAGCTGAAAGCAGCCAATCTAGGTGCCTGCTCTCCAAGTGCATTTATTCTGCTTTTCCTTTTATAAAGGGATTAAAGGTGGCAGCCCAGGTGTGTATGTGTTCTGTGTTAATGAAAGGAGATATGCACTGAATTTTCTGAAGTCACTGCAGCCTTGCATTCATCTAATCCATAAGGCAAGCTAAGAATTTTGATCCAGCCCTGACTGGTCTGGCAACTGACTACAGATATTACTGTTAATGTGTTAATGCTTTTTTTTTTTTTAAATAAGTTGTTCTATCTAGTGCATTAAACAGCAGGATTAAAAAGCTTCTGAGTATTTGGAGTTTTGTGTTAAAGTTGGGGTTTAGGTATTTTGATCTCAAGCCATTGATTCTTTGCTAAGTTTTATGATGTTTTGTAAGCCATTGTATTTTGCTTTCTGATCTGGTTGGAGATGTAGCTTGGATGAACTGTGAAGAAATCACAACTCGAGGAAATGTTCTAGCACCAAAATTCCTGGTCTGCATTTGCACAGCTGCTAAATTGCAGCATGCTCTCTCCCTCTGGCTTTCTGTGCTTTTTAGGACTTAGGTACTGAAAATGGAAGCAATAGTTCCTGTGAGGTCTTTGATTAAATGGCTTCCATTTGGCTTGGAAAAAGTCTCCATTTTAGAGGGGAGAAAGGAGAGAGCTCGTTAATCAAGAACATTGAGTCAGGCATCACCAACGGCCAGTTGAGTCCTCAGGTAATTTGCTGTACATCCTTGTGGAAATGGTGGGAAAGTCATTCTAATGCCTTCTGCTCATGCTGAAGGAAAGGCTTTCAGTCCTATAATGCTACTTGAACGTTCTTGCTTTCTTCCTACAATGGGCCACTGATACCATTCCTAAGGAAAAGATTTTATGCTCTGCTCTTGTAAAGTTGGCTTTGCAACCGCATCAGGTGCATCCTGTCAGCTTATGCACAGCTTCCACTCTCTTGATTTTATTAGGTTACTTCTGTTCCTTCCTGGAAGCTTTCGGCTGCAGGAATCCTCAGTTGTAAATGGACGTCTTCAGCACGCTGACTTGAGAGTCTCTGCTCCTCCATACACCAGCGCTTGTCCGCTCTCGAGAAGCAGCTGGAAGCACATACCCTTTGGCAGTCAGCACGGAGCCCATGAGGTGGCAACAGCAGTTTCCAGCTCTTGCTGTGGTCTGAGGCAGTTCCATAGCTGGGGCAGAGGTGGTCAGTTTCTTCTCCCCAGACAAAAACGCTTACAACCTCTTTGGGACAGACAGAGCATTTTTCTTCTATTACTTCGTTCATTGGTACTGTTCAAGCACAGTGTATGCTTTTGTTTAGAATTACTGGCATGTAACTCTTCCCTTTAGCCTGTGAAAGAAGCTGCTGTTGCTTTAGGATCTTGTCGATGCAAGTCAGGGCTGTCCGGGTGTATTTCTTCTAGACATTGCTCCACACCTGCTTCAGTCCTAACTACCTGACAGTCCTAAAGTCAGGAAATATAACACAGCACAGATATAGTTCCGTTTAACTTGCATTCATAAGCAGTTTCCCCCCAATGAAAGTTTCTTCTTACCTTAAATGTCTAAGTAATTTCCCAAATAATAAATGGGAAAATAGTGACTCACAGAATGAATTTCCAGTGATTCCCTGTTATCACCAAGGTAATTCAGTGGATGAAGTTTTGTGGGATCTGTAGCACGTTGGTATGTCTAGGGTGTGTTCAGAGGAACTTAAGTAGATTTCATGAACTTGTGCAGCACCTTTTTGTTGTTGAGGAAGGACGTGCCAGTGGTAGGCTATAATGGATGGGTGTCCTCATGCAGTGTAAATCCTGCTTTCTTTACCTGACCTAGCTAGGGATAGAGGAAGAACAGTTGGAAAGAACCTGGTTCTTTTGGCAAAGGCAGTTTTAATTAGCACAACTGATTTTAGTGGTAATGTAGAAACTGCTGTTGTGAGCTTTGTGTTGGAGTAGTTGGTAATTATCTGGCCAGAACTTGTCCAGCATAGTGGTCTGTGTTGCTAAGGTTTGTAGAGGGAGGTCTGTAAGAGGGGGAGATTATATTACCACTTGGGCTGTGGCTGGGTGCAGCATCATCTGTAAACTATTGTCACCTCTTCACAGACAGTGAGAGACTTCAGTGGATGAGGGAGAAAGTAACTGAGGTCTGGTTTTGCACCAAGCCATGCACGTGTGGTCTTACACTGGTTTCTGGGACTTTGCCATAACAGCCTCAGCGTTACTTCCTAACTTAGTTGAAATTTTAGCATTGTTCCATCCTCTGGAGAGCTCCCAAAACTGCTGCTGAATAATGCGTTATTTCTGATACATGCAGTGTAATATGCATTTTTGGAAAAACAAATGAGGAAACTTTAATTATAGCAACAGTGCTTCTGACAAAAACCCATCAGGGGAGGTTCAGGCTGGATATTAGGAAGAATTTCTTTACTGTAAGGGTTGTCAGGCATTGGAATAGGCTGCCCAGGGAAGGGGTGGAGTCACCATCCCTGGAGGTGTTTAAGAGACAGGTAGATGTTGTACTTGGGGACATGGTTCAGTGGTGTTGGTAGAGCCAGGACGAAGGTTGGACTCGATGATCTTGAAGGTCTCTTCCAACCGAAACTGTTCTGTCATTCTATGGGCAGAAAGTGCTGGTCAAGCATTGATTTTTTTTTTTTTAAAGTAACGTCTCAGCCAACTTAATCTGCCTGTTCCAGGTTCTTATGCCATCTCCTTATTACTTCTTACATGAAGCAGATGACAATGAGAGATCAGTGTGCTCCACAGGACAGTGCTCGTAGTATTTTCTTGTGCCACCCCCTTGTGAGAGCTGAGACTAGTATGAGTCAGCATTTCATTTGTTCAGTAGGCCGTCCACTGAATTTGCACGAGTGAAAAACGCCAGACTGGTATGGAACTGACTTCCGTTTATCTCTGGTGCTGTTAGGGAATGGGGGATAAATCACTCTCTGCTTGCAATTGAGCTTTGTATTTCAACTGATGCTGTTTTGGCTTCTGCATTCCTATTGATCTGTGAATTCCATTCCTGGCAAATTTTCGTTTCACAGGGTCTCATAGAAAAACCAAGCTTTAGATTTATCTCATAGGATGACTTGATGAGGCTAAATTAATTAGGTCGGGAACAGAAACTGGCTGATGGGGTATGTCAACCTCTAAGAGAAAAGTATGAGATTCAGTAGTTAGAAGTTCGGTGAATTCATAATGCAAGTAGGACAGTTTCTTGACAGCAAAGAAATTCAAGCTTAGGCTTCAGTAAACTCATTAAAAGCTAGACTGAAGGGTAGCTGCATTAGCAATGGTCTTATTCAAACAAGAATTAAAGTGGCAAGACCTGAAATCCTGATCCTGTGGTAGATCAGGATAGGTAATGTTGTTGTCCTTGATCGCACGGATACCGCTGTTTCAGTTCTCTAATACTTCTGCAGCTGTAGCTTTATTATGCTCCATGTGCCTGTAGTTTATGTAACTGTGAAGTCTGTGTGTACATAAAGTTTGTACCCTGTAAATACATGCTGAGATTCAGGGGGTTCAATCTTTGTTTTGATACACTTCAGTCTTTTTTTTTTTTTTTTTTTAATTCTCTAATATCTCATCTCACAAGCTGTTTGCCAAATAAAGGCAGTTGGCTTTCTTTTTGTCAGGTGAACTATTACTACTTTTTCTTGTGTGCCTCTGAAAATGGATTTAGATACAAAAATCCAACTCTACATCATTCAGTCATTCTACGTACAGAGCACTGCCTTTTCCTTGCCCTACTCCCATTAAAATTAAATAGTGTTTATTTTCTTGAGGGCCTGTGAAACAGGAACAAAATAGGACGTTACCTTGCCGAGTTGTCAGGCTGCGATTTTTTGATTAGAGATAAACAGGATAATTGGTATATTGCCTAGCCTGAAAGTAATCCTGAGTTAGTGTAGGTGCAGGTGTTGCCAGCATGAATGGTAAATGGCTTGGCTTTACTCTACTCAGGTTGTAATAGTGCCTCCTAATTCACAAGCATTGTTTATTAAGAAATTGATACACTGGTCATCTTTACCTTATTAATTGCAAGGTTATCGTCCTCTAGAATGTCTGTTGAAAGTTCAGGTTGCAACTTTTTTTTTCCATTAGCCTGGTTTTTCGTAGTTTGATGCACAAAGGGAGTTTTGTGTTGCAGTGCCTGACTGAGCAGTATGCCTGTCCTGTTAGGAGCAATGCAGTCTTCCCTGCCGTGTCATGGGACAGAAGCCAACAAGATAAGCGTGCATCTATCTGCATTGCCTATCAAGAAATGTCTTGGAAGAGGGGTGGGGACGAATATGCCTTAAATACTAATTCTGTACCGAAATGTGTCCAATTAGGATTCTCAAGTAAAAGGCCTGTCCTGAATTTAGAAGCCTAAAGGCAGCTTGGTCCTTTCTTCAGACTGGATGAGACTGCACCAGTGAGAGATGGGTTCTAAAATCGCACTGTGTGGTTAAGAATATAACCCAAATCTCTCACACACAACACAGTACTGGACTGGTGCTAACTGGATTTTTCTCAGGCAAATGCCTTTTCTGACTTTGTAAATTTTCTGTGGGACAGTGAGAGGAGACTGACTGAGCTTTCTGATGGTTTTGGGAAACTCTGAATGGGAAGGGATCAGATAAGCAGTTTGAAATTCCATTATAATGAACATTTAGCTTTTTATTAGAAGAAGTTCTTTTCAAACAGACCAGAGGACTCGGAATACTTGACAGCTTTGAAGTGTATGCCTGTGCAAGGGAAGAAGTGGACTGTTTCTACAAGAGGTGGGAGAGGTGGTTTCGAGTTCCCATCTTTAAATAAGGCAGAGGAACATTTTTAAACTTGGTTCTCCCACGCTAATCACTGGGCTATTTGGTAAATGCCACACCCTTTCCCTCCCCCTCAGTTTCTGTGCTAGTTCCAATTTAAAACGCAAGCTGGAGTTAACACCGACCAGCTTAGTGTCTAAACTTTATTTCAATACAGGGGTAGTCAGAAATTATGAAAGCTGCTGAAAGTCTTGGTTAACAAGCTGCTTAAGGTTGGAAGATGCTATTCCCAGAACATCATGGAAAATATTTTGTTCAAGTAACAAGCAAATGAAGTGGGAAGACAATATGAGAGTTCGAACCGCTTTTATTATCATCAGTAGAAAGCCACAACTAAATGTTAGGCAGCATTTAAGTCCAGCCTCCAAATGGATACGAAGTTATTACTTCTTGTGGTCCCTCTAGAGGACTTAGTGTCAATGAATGGGAACAGCTAGTTCAGAGCTAGCTAGAGGTAGACAAATGTCCAAAGACATTCAGGTGCACATGACCATGTGAAAGGGAAGGTGCCTGAAGAAACAGCATGGAAAATTTGAACAGAGAATAGAAGAAAGTGAGCACAAGGGTGCCTGACATAAGGGTAGGCCAAGGCCTCTGCTTCATGTACAGTGCTCTGCTTAGTGAGCTGTTACCTTGCTTGTGGGCTCCCTTGTTGTTAATGCTTTGAATGAGAATGTTTCTCCATAGGTTGGGTAAGTCTACAGCTACTAGTAATTTAGGGTGTGGGTTTTTTTTTTTCCCAGCCTACTGTTCCAGTCCACGTATGAACTCATGACTGTAACTATAACATAGTTTGTAATGCAGGTTAGGAAATACAAACTGATCTTGCCAGGGCTTGGGGTGGGGGTGGGGTGCGTGTGTACATGTGCGTGCATGAACACACACGCACAAGCAGGGAATGGTTGTTGAGACGTCAAAAAAAAAAAAAGTGTTAAAATTGGTTTATAAAATAATCAGGGTATGCTGTTACCTCCTGATTCCTGAAAGTGCTGTGTTTCTGTCATTAAAAAAAAAAAAAAAAAAAAAAAAGTCTTGAACCCCTCTTTTGATTGGGTGTAGGCAGGGAAGGGTCTTCCCTGTTTTCAGAAACGTGTGGTGCTGCATTTGTTTTCTGACCTTGAGGCACTTTTGATTTTTGGTTTATTACTGTTCAGTAACCTTTCTTTTCCAAGGCAAGGTCTCTTCGGCGCTAAGAAGACACTTCAACAGTGGTTTATGCAGAACTGGTATTCTGGATGCTGGGTTTCCTGTTCATTTCCTTTCAGACCCAGCATAACGTCCAAAAGGGCCTATCTGACAGAGTCTGACAGGCAGAGGAAGAATCTCTGCAATTGGGATTCTAGAAAAATAGTCGGACAGATGAAGCATCAAGGAAAGAAACCATAGAAGTCTTCCTCCTGGCTCCTGTCCTCCTAGTTGTATTCAAAACAGCTCTACCAGCATCGATGCTAAATGAACTATTTTATTCTAAATTTGTGTAAGGTACACACCTAAGCCAGCTCCAAGCTGGAGGTTCTGTTGCACAGTCTGAATGTATGAACACAGCGCACCAGCTGAAACAGAATACGCTGTTTTGATTTTGTTGGCCACCCAGGCAAACCCTCAACTGTTCAGAACTATACACCAGAAAGTGGTAACACAGAGTATCCACGCAGTGTACATTACTACATACTGTAAGATGGTCCACTTGCTAGATGTTGTGTTGGCAATATGCTTGCTTTAATTGCTTACAAAACCGACAGCTTGACCACAACGTAATTTCTTGTTACTGGCCAGTATGGTGCTGTAGTAGGCTGTTAGAGAAATGTTAGATTACACACCAGCCTAGAATAAATCAAAACAAAACAAAAATTAAGGCCAGTTATAACTAAAACCTGCCTCCATGGAGGTAAACTTACTGGCTTAAAACAGGCATACTTCATCTAGCAAGCAGGGCATGCTTGTAAATGTACGCCAAATCTCTTGATGGTCTGGCCATGTGAAGCAGAGGTTTGGCTTGCTGGAAGCAGGTCCTTGACATGCTCTCAGTTGCAGGCAAGCCATTTTAGATGGGCAGGAACAGTTGCTCAGGACCCTAGCCAGGCACATAAAACTGATCTTTTGAGGTCCCTTCCAACCCCTACCATTCTGTGATTTCCCCCCCGCCCCACTCCACTTCCTTCTTTCTTGTATCCATCCCCCTACATACGCCCCCCCACCTTCTTCTTTCTGCCCCCCCCCCCCCATTTCTCCACTTCCCTGGGAGAAACAGTAAAGACCTGCTAATTTTACAATTAAAGGCTCTAGTGCCTACAGGGCTTGTTCATTACATGCCAGCTTTGCCAGACCAAGCATGGCCAGACTGCGTGTTTTACAGCCTCAACAATGCATCGTTGCCTTTGTTCCCTTCAGTAGCCAACATGTGACAAGAAAGCAGGCACGGACAGGCCTGCTGCTTTTAGTACGCTAAGAAGGTGCCAGCAGCTCTGCAGTAAGATGCTCAGTCTGCAGCTGCAGGAAATGGCGACATACGCTGGAGTGAGGTCACTAAGCGTGCAGTGTGAAGTAAACTGCATTCAGAAAACAGACCACAGGGAAATACATTTTCAAAGCTGAGCTAAGCTTCATTTATTTAGTCTAGCTTCAGAGGGGACGGCTTGCCTTCCGTTTCTTCAGTCTATTAAACAGCTGCGTACCCTTGCTGATTTTTTTTTGGCTGCTCACATTCTTTATAGCATACTGAACATGGGAAGGCTACACTGCCTGAGTGCCTCAGAGACACACAGAGTCCACAGGAAAAAGGGTGAAAACCAGGCAGGGTCTGGCATGTGTAGACCTGCATCTGGTTTTGACACATTTCTCTCAGAATTTATCAGGTGGGAAGGAGAAAGAATGATCATGTAATTAAGTGTGAGACTTTGAGCAGGGAAAGGTTCAGGGACTTGGTTCTAACTTAGCACATAATTTCAGACAACCTCTCTATTAAAAATACTTAATTTTCCCACAACCTTTGGCTCATGGGAGACTGGTAAGCTTTATCATACTGTATAAAACTAACAAGTGGTAATACACAATGTGGTCATAGCAACATCTTACAGTTTTACATTCATATTTTCTATTGGTGAAGAAGTCCTTAACATTGCTATTTTTAGCACACGAGAAGGCTGTTCTAATACAAGACATTTATTCCCCAATATTAAAAAGAGGATGCGAACAGTTAATGAACATATCAGAGGCAGATTGTGAGGGTAGCTTATATAGGTTGCCCCCGCCCAAAAAAATGCAGCATTTTCAGTCTTTGAAACACAGCATGAGCAATTTAATTGCATCCTTTTTATTTCAAATGCAGGATAATTCCCTGAGTAAGCAGCTTTTTACTTAAATAAAACTTTTCCGGAACTTAAAATAAACCTGTGGAACAAGTTCATACAGCTGACGGTGAGCTGGAGATGGCATGTTCTTTGGCCCAGGGAAGCAGAGGCCTGGCAGGAGCTCTTTTAACTATTCATTTCCAAAGCTTCACACTGCACTGTCACCAGCCTCCTTCAGTACAGCAGTCTCCCCCACAGCTACATCTCTCCGACTGAGCTCTGGGGTTTGAATTACTCTTTGACTACTCTGCCATGAAAGGGATTTTTCATATTTGGTCTTAAAAAGTAATCCATGACCTGAAGAAACAAGGATGGGGGAAAAAAAAGAAAAGAAAGAAACCAAAACAAACACAACCTGAAATGAGATGACTGCACTGGTAAACAGAACAGCTCATTCTTTATAAAGAATGGGGCCCCATAGTCTGGAAACCATGCATCCCAGGGCTTTGGAAGCAGAAGAAATACTATACATAGAAGGAAGAGCAGGCTTTTAAAACTGTATGGTAAAATTTTAGATGGCTATGTATGTAGAGTTTAGCCCACACCCCATAAACCAAAGATTAACCTAATGAATATACATGGCAGACAAGACATTTGCTCACCAGCTTGTATGGACAGCTGCGCTTACCTGGACAGTCTGCTGTCTCTTTGAACGCTCTTTTCTTACAGCATCCTCGGCACATGTTGAACACGCATTTATTGCCCTGGGTTGGGATGGGGGGGGGGGGGGGGGGGGGGGGCGGGGGCGGTGGTGTGTAAACAAGTGTGTATCAGTGGAAATAAAATTATTATTGTTTACTATAATAAGCAGTAACAATACAGCTCTGCACATTCAGACCTTTGGAAAACAATGTGAGCTCATACATTAGGTAGTCACACCTCAGTCTAATGAAGAGGACAGAGTTGCTGTCATATGGGGGGGGGGGGGCAGAGCTAGCAACTGTTCATACATAGAGAACAACAACAACAAAAAAAAACAAAACAAAAAACAACAAAAAAAGTTCCACATTCAAATTCTGCAACATCAGTAACCTGTGGGGTTACACAACAGAAGCAGGCAAGCGCCCTAAGTGCTTTGGAACAAACATTATGACATTTGTTGCAGGTGAGCTTGCTGTAGTTCTCTGCAAAAGTAGTATGTGAAACATAGTGCCTGACATGCTTGCCACCATCTGTAGCTACTCCTAAAATAAATGTTACCACAGCAATTACTTCCCTACTTGCAGTTTAAAATATACCTGAGCATATAGTAAAATAAGTCTGACCCTTAGGGGACAGCAGCAGTTGAGGCTGGGATAGCTGAACGCTTGCCTATACTTGCCTGGGTGTCTGTGGTGCTTTGGCTCACACATGCTCAGTGATCATTTAGGAAAGTGGGGTTGTGTGGTTTGGTGTCTCCCTCCACCCCATTCCTTCATGTTTAGAAAGCCCTTGGTTGAATTTTTTTGTTGGTGTTCTTGCTCTCTCCCTGCGCACCATCTGTCCCATTCCCCCCCCCCGCCCCCGATCTAGGGAAAAAAAACAAACAAACACACACAAAACCCACTACCAGGGCTAGCCGCAAGATTTCAAGGGCTGCCTGCAACATTAAGAGCAAACAAAAAATGAGACTAAGCCCAGCTTCAGACAATCATGGTTGACACACCACGCTGTCGTGTGGATTAGCTATGGAACAGGATGGTTTTGAAAGCAGGCCAGATGAATGCTCAATGTTTTCCCAATAATGAACATAGCAAAAAAACCATTTTATTCTGTAGCTGCCGCTCCAACCTCAGCCCCAGCTGGCGGCTATTTCCAAGGTGCTCCAATAGTGTTACAAATGAGAGCAAAGCCACATGCGTGTGTGTCCCTGTCTTCCCAGCCCCATAGCTGTAATGCTATTTTTTCAGCTAGAACACAAAATTACTCTTTGCGCCTTATTCTGCTTGTATGTCTCGATACACAGGTATATTAGCAGCAATAAATACAGTCTGCTCACTCAGCAACAGCTCCCTGTCAAGGAAACAGCTATGTTCCCCAAGGGAAAACAAACAAAAAACCCCAATGAACTCTTTTCAAATACAAAATATTTGACATTTCAAATATATATGCTACACACAACCTGGAAAACTGCTGGCTTGTTTAACATTGCTAATGGTGAAAGCTGATGTTAATGTGCTAGCAAAAACAGAGCAGAGAATGACCAAGTGCTCATTCTCATTCTGATTAAGAGCATACAGCCAAAAGCCAACAAAAACAGACCCGCAGATTCCTGCCTGACGCTCACTAAAGACTATACTGTGATGATGTTTAAAGTACTTGTACTAGTACACCAATAATGTTTTACAAGGGGATGTAGTGATAGGACAAGGAGTAATGGCTTCAAACTGAAAGAGGGTGGATTTAGATTAGCTGTAAGGAACATCTTCACTGTGAGGGTGGCGAGTTAGATGAACTTCCCAAGATGTCTTGGAAACAAATCTCCAAAATTCCAGTAATTACACATGTATATTCTACTGTGAAAGTAAAAACAAAACCCCTCTTACTAGGGTTAGTGGTGGGTGGTGTTCTTCTGCAAGGACTGAGAATTTGAGTAATTGGTGCGGTTATTCATAGAATCATAGAATAGTCTGGGCTGGAAGGGACCCCCCCCAAAGGCCATCCAGTCCAATCCCCTGCCACGAGCAGGGACATCTTTAGCCAGAGCAGGTTGCTCAGAGCCCCATCCAACCTGCCCTGGAATGTTTCCAGGGATGGGGCTTCTACCACCTCTCTGGGCAGCCTGTGCCAGTGTTTCAGTACCCTCATTGTAAAAAATGTCTTCCTTATATCTAGTCTGAATCTACCCTCTTTTAGTTTAACAACATTATTCCTTGTCCTATTGCAACAGGCCGTACTAACAAGCCTGTAGCCATCTTTCTTATAGGCCCCCTGTCAGCACTGGAAGGCCGCTAGAAGGTCTCCCCAGAACCTTCTCTTCTCCTGGCTGAACAGCCCCAGCTCTCTCAGCCTGTCCTCACAGGGGAGGTGCTCCAGCCCCCTGAGCATTTTCGTGGCCACCTCTGGACCCGCTCGAGCAGGTCCGTGTCTTTCCTGTGCTGAGGACCACAGAGCTGGACGCAGCACTGCAGGGGGGGTCTGACCAGAGCAGATGGGAAGAATCACCTCCCTCGACCTGCTGGCCACGCAACGCTGCTTTCGATGCAGCCCAGGATACGGCTGGCCTCAGAAGGCCGGCTCAGGTCCAGCTTTTCATCCACCAGTACCCCCAAGTCCTCGGGAGGGCTGCTCTCAAACCCTTCATCCCCCAGCCTGTATTGATACTGGAGGTTGCCCCAACCCAGGTGCAGGACCTCGCACTAGGTCTTGTTGAACCTCATGAGGTTCATACGGGCCCACCTCTCAAGCTTGTCCAGGTCCCTCTGGATGGCCTCCCATCCCTCAGGTGTGTAAACTGCACCACTTAGCTTGGTGTTGTCAGCAAACTTCCCGAGTGTGCATTCGATCCCACCGTCTACGTCACTAATGAAGATACTAAACAGCAGTGGTCCCTCCTCTGAGGGACACCAGTCATCACTGATCTCCCTCTGGACATTGAGCCATGGACCACTACATGGTCCTTTAATTTCCATCTAATGGAAATGCTGTAATGGACACTGGCAGTGACTTACCTTAGGGTTTCCACATTGATCACATTTTGCATATTTGGCTGGAAAAGAGAGAGAAAGAGAAAGAGAGAGAGAGAGAGAGAGAGAGAGAGAGAGAGAGAGAGAGAACTGATTTCAGCAACGGTATTTTAATGTGAGAGAATTAAAAAAAAAAAAAAAAATCAGAATCAGACAAAGCTTGGCACTTTTCTAGCCAGAGACTCTTTTCGAAATAAAAGTACAGTACCTCAGTGCAAAGGTAAAGACACTTTGACTTTTTTTAGTACCTCTAAGCTAAACCCAAACACAGAAAACTTTAATCCTCAAGTCAAGTGTAAAAGAGGACATCTACTTGAAATGCATACGAAACTTCAATTTCAAATACTAGTGACAGCTACAATTTAGTTTGTAAAGCATTTTGATCTTAAAAAGATGCTTATAGTGGATCAGTGACCCACTTCTTTGATCCTTATTTTCTTTACTAATGAACATAATTTAAATCGCATTGCCTACTACCGAAATTTCCCGACAATCCCCCCCCTTTTTAAAGTTTCTACAACTACATAAACAAGGAAAATAAATAGTGGCAATTTATGTCAAATGTGATATCAACAACTTTCTATGCATGTATGCCAATAAACAGAACTTACGTTTTAAAGATGGATCAAAGCTTTTATTTGGATTTCTTAACTTTTTTTTTTGTTTATTCTTTGACAGAAGCTCAGAATTTCCATCTTCCTCCTCTTCCAGAGCACGTTTCCCTCGCACACCTTTTTCAGTCCCACTGGCTCCATTCTCCTTGCATCTCTCCTTTGGCCTGAAACAGTGAACATCATCACAAGTTGGCTGAAGGGAAGAAGTAGGTGTTCTCTGGTCACTATTCTGGTTTACAGAAATCTGGGTAAACTGTAAACCTTTCTATCATGGCTAAATTACAAGGAAGCGTCATTGAAGCCTTAGAAGTGGAATAGAAAAACCTCACTTTTTTGTTAACATTGGCTGTTAACAGACACACTGTCAGATATATTGGTTGGAAAGTCATTGAAAATTGTCCAGTTCAATTAGGCACCTCTTAACCTGTTATTCCCAGGTTTTACTTAATCTGCTTAAGTATTTACTGAAATATTAATCTTGACACACCCATTCTCCTCTTCAACCCAATTTTCACAACAGGAAGAGAATAAGCTATCTGAAAAGCTAGTCCATACAACAGAAGCATCCTTTATAGAATACAATTTAGTCCCAGTCTTTGCTACCCTGGCAGCTACCAGCAATATTCATGTTACATATAGCAATAAGGTACTGTCAGGTAGCGTATTTGCTGCTCATCAGATTCTCCTTCTGAGTTCCAGTGGAATTCTTGGTTTTTACTTTCCAGAGAGAGAGCAATCTGATGAGGAACTAAAGAAGATGCATACAATGAGCAACATCCTCACGAACAAAGCAATAACCAGGAAAAAACCAAACCAGAATAAAAATAATCCAAAGTCTTCACTTATTTTCAAATGAATATAAGCTCCTAGAACAGAAGTTGATGGCTCTATACTGATGGGGTGGGAAAGGCCTATTGACACCTGTCCATGTTAGAACAGATAACTCACCCTGGCCTGATGTATGGCTGACAGATCCAGTGGAAAAAAGGCAACCCTTCTTTTGGCTTTTCTCCTTCCTTCTGATTAGCTATTTCTTCCTGCAGCATAGAGTAACAGTCAGTTTTCCTGGAGTTCTCAGGAAATACTCTAAATAATACTTCAAACTCCAGGAAACCACAAATTGGAATTTAAACTAACAGTTACTGACAGTTAAATATAGGCAAAACCCCTCTACTATGACAGATTAATTGAAGCAGATTTGTAACTCCTAAATCAACTTTATCCCGTGTAAAGCTGTTCAGGCTTAAGGGGTTGCCACTGTAGTAAACTACCAATATCAAGGCTGGTAAGCCACAAAGTTCCAATGAAATGACTAACGGACACTAACTGCATGACATACACGGTAAGTTCCCACCAAGTGTGGACAGTGATGTTCTGGGAGATTAGGGCCCATCTTGGTACCTGGCATCGTAGTTTCAGCTCCCTGTTGACGTCTACAATGCCCTCTAGAGTCTTCACTTTTGCTAGTTCTTCACGCAGCTGCTGGTAAACTTGAAGCCTGAGGCAAATCCCAAACATCAAGTCGTATTTATTCATTATTGCTAGACTGAGGAGACAACTAAAAATGTCTTTATAAAAGCTTTTTATAGATTTTTTTCTTGCTGCACTTGTTTTTGGTAGAAGCTTATTTTCTTTCTTGTAATCCCACAGAAAAGCACACATACCTGCTCCTCTTTGCCAACTAAATACTTGGCAAACAACCAAGGTACTTTGAGATAAGGTAATATGAACGCACTGTACATCAGCTGCTCCTCAGTAACTGCCCATGGCCATGCTGTTACTCCACAATAAATGCAAGACAGCTTGCCTCACACTGAACAAGGAGTTAGTTAACTCATGTTTGCCATAAAGTGGATGTGGGCATACGGGCAATTACCACATGGTAGCTGATGTGCTGTGAGCTCATGCCCTAGCTTAGCTTGTGGTAACTTGTTCATTCCCCATGCCCTGTTTCCCAGATACACAGTGAAGGGTAAAAGGCTTCAGCCCACCTTCTCTCCAGCCAGGTAAGAAAGGAAAGAAAACCTTGCAGCATACTAATTCTGGCCAAACAAATCCTTGTTCAGAAAAGCTAGACACTTGCTAAGCAGGAGGAGCCCTGAAAACATTAAGAGTTCTCTGGAGATACTCACGTGTGATGCCAGAGCTTGAAGAGATGAGCCCTAACATAAGACAATGGACAAGGGTACTTCTGCACTATCTCCAGATACTCCTCAGCCATCTCCCACACCAATGGGTTTCGGCCCTCAAACAAAGCTGGGTTATGAAGATTACCTTCTAGGGAATGAAAAGAAATACTCAAACTTTCATTTCAGGATTGAAACAGAAAACAAAATGTAGGCTCTGGAGCTTGATCAGCTCTGTTGTGATTCTACCAGCCAGTCACAGACACATCACCCATGTACTCACAAAGAGGAACATGGGGTCCATAAAACTCCAGCCTGACCTCAGGATATTGTATTTCATTACACAATTTTTAATTGCGCCAAATAGCTCATATCTAATGAATGCACATTTTCCAGAAAGGCATCCAATCTTGACACAGAGATAGAAAAAAAAAATTTAACAAATAGAGAAATCACTGCTTTTCTTGCCCAGTGGTTAAATACTTGGACAATGAGTGTCTTACTTTATGTCTGTATTCATATTTGTCTGGCCTAAGTTTACAGATACTGCTTTTCACTATGCGCTTCTCTATTAGCTTCACAAACCTTTTGTTAACCAGTATTTTCTAAAAATAAGATCCTACAACCCCCCTGAAAATGTTTCATTGCTTTAACTGTGTGAGTGATGGAAAGCTTTTTCTGATGTCTATCCTAGCTCTTCTTGTAGGAAGTTATGCCAGTTCTTTCTTGTCCCAGCCCAACATGGACTATCTGCAGGAATACTAATCAGCAGACACACTTACTGCACCAGTCTAAGAGCAGAGAGAATGGCCGCTTAGCTTTCAATCAAAGCTGTTCACTGAGTCAGTCTGACGTAAGCTTTTAATAAATGTATATGGGGCTGCTAAGAGAGTCAGAAACAGTTCATATTCTCTTCTGTTATGAGTGAAAGTTCATTTTCTTTACCTGCACTCATGACACCATGCACTCCTGTCTTACGGATACATTCTTCCACATCACTGAGACACTGGATGTTTCCATTTGCAAACACAGGAATGCTTACAGCTTTTCTATACCAGTGAATAAAACAGATGCATAAAACGGAGAATTAGAGTTAACTCAGAAATTCTACTCCTGTCACAGATTTGTTTGCTCTTCAATGCCACTGCACACTTTGCTTAAAATCTACCCTCATAGCGTGTTAGCAGAAATCCACTAAGATCGGTACTGCTCACTAACCTGACAGCTTGAATGTGCTCCCAAGACGCCACGCCAGCAAGTGGTCCTTTCTGTTCTTTAGTACGGCCGTGCACAGTCAGCAGCTAGAACACAAAGCTACATTTACTCTTCATGTGCATGAAGCCTTTGCACAAACCCACCGACAAAAATTTCCTTTCACCCCATACACTTCACGGATGCCACTGAATTCCCACTGCTATTTCAACAGTGCAGGGACTTTGGTACCACAGAAAGGTATCAGCAGCTCACCTACCATGGCATGCTTTTGGGCTTCTTTCAGCTTGCTATTCCACAGCATGACAAGATCATATCTTGGGAGAACCTACAGACAGATTTCCTACCGCATCGGCTGCCATTTGTGATACATTGAACTGGCTTGCTCCTCAGCAGAAGGCCTGAATACCCTCAGTGCTGGCTCTAACCACAGACCATCTCTTCCAAATTAACTGGACTTAAATCCTAGAAGGCTGCCTGTTTCTTCACTAGTGGTGGTCACCTTCCATACTGTTTTATTCTATAGCCCTGTGGATTTCATGCATTCACACTGCCTCCTGCAGCACTATGATAGACTGAGATGCTCAGCCACTGTGAAGGATGCAGTGATCACAAGACAGACTCTGAAAACATGATGTCTTCCGTCTCATACTATTGACCTGCTGCCTGTGACTGCAAATTCATACAATCTCTCTGCATCCCGTTTTCTCCGTCTGTAAAATAATGTAGCCTATTCATCTCCACAGTACACCAAGATCTGGTCATCAGATGCTTTACACATTGTGTCCAATGCAACAGTACAGGGAGCAGCTGCCTCCTTACCTGGCAGCCAGCTTTCTCCAGCATCTGTGCATACTTCACTGTCTTGTCAATGTCTGGGAAAACGCGGATTTTGCATGTGATGGGAACAGAGAGCTTCTCGTTAGCCAGTAAAACTGGGAAAGATTGAAAAGACAGGTAAGTGGGCTGCACAATGCTATGAAAAGTGCCTACTCTCTTCATGATCTGATAGTGGGTGTGGTATGGAAAAAGCCTGAAAAGTTAATGCTACGCAGTTCTCACAGCTTAAACAATCAGCAATGTCCTCTGTAATCCTTATTGCATAGGTTAATCAAGTAATACTAAAACATGAAGCACGAAATCTGCATTCTAACAAGAAGGAATAAAACAGTCACCATTTAATAGCCCTAACATTTTCAGTTTCACAACCTTCACCTTCAAGGACCACTCCCCTCAAATCTTAATCATTGATACAGGTTCGCTATCATCACAGGCTATTGTACTCCTCCTACTCTGCCAACAACATTAACACTTGTTTGTCCACTTTTCCTACAAGAGACACTTTGCTTCTTTCCAAATTTCACCCAAATAACCGCGACAAGTAGAGTCTTGTCCAAGGCAAGCAGAGGCTTATCCACTGAGGTAGGCTGTGGATCCAAATAAGTAGTAAATGTAGGTTACAGAGTCAGGGTAAAATCTAGAACAACATGTTAAACTCCTATAGTCTTTACACAGTGCACAGAATCGG
Organism: Leptosomus discolor; assembly: GCF_034619465.1. Lineage (NCBI taxonomy): Eukaryota > Metazoa > Chordata > Aves > Leptosomiformes > Leptosomidae > Leptosomus > Leptosomus discolor. The sequence continues at coordinate 5,623,573 of NC_141405.1, forward strand.
AAAACTACTAAAAAGAGAGCTAATGAAGACAGCCAACAGGAAAACACTGAGCAATGGCATGCCTGAAACTCTCTTCCAGAACTTGGATGTATAATGCAGGAAGTCACCTCCTGTCTTCTAATCCCAGGAGCTCTAATGATAGGTACTTCCTATCACCCTTTCAAAGGAGCAAGTAAAGTGTATACAGGTGCAAGCAGAAAATAGTATTCCACCATTTTAAAGAAGGCTGGGGAGAAGGAGGAAGATGAAGCTTTGCCCACCTTTTACACAATAGCCTAATACGACAACTCGCTCACTAGCCAGCCTGGGTTCTCACCCAACTAGATGACCTGGGTTCTCTTCTCACCTTGAGGCTGTTCTGATTTGCATCTTTCACTCCTAAGAAAAGTGCCCTAACAACAATATTACATGCTGGCCAGGGAAGCACTGCCTATCTTTCCAAGTTCTCCGCAGTGTCTTTGTGCCGAACATCATTCAAGATTCCCCGGACCACAGGGAATGCAAACAGAAGTAAGGCTCTTTAACTTAACAGTTCAGACACTTGCTTGGAAGCTGAGTGAAGGGACATTTTCAGCTCTACACAATGACCCAAACCTTGCTTTTTAAATCAGTTCTGAACGTATTTCTTAAAATAATACCATACTGTTCACAACTGCTACCGAGAGTCTGAAAACATCCTTGACAAATTAGAAGAGACGCACAACTTGCTATGGTGCGGACAGTTAAGAGTACGCTGAGTTGAACGTGAAACATGCTGTGCCTCCTTTCCCCTCAAATCCCTAAACCTTCTCTCAATGACGAGTTCATCCCATTCCCTCTCAAAGTGAAGCCTCTCTAAAGACTTACTCATTCTCTGAAGAAGATCCCACTCCTCTTGCAGAAATGCTCCGTAGTGACCTATAATAAAATAGCGTATTAGTGTCTTGTACAGAAGAGAAACATTCTGAAGCACATGGCTTCCGTAAACATTCACATACAAAGATCCAGACACTCATATGCCTTACTGGCAGAAACACAGTTGCTCTGTCCTGCCCAAACTGTAAGAGTTGGATCATTCTGTTCCCCATGCCACCCCAGAGTTACAGGATAAACAATGAATCCCCACACCCTACTTTCACTGCTGCTCCCTAAGGCTGGTGTGTTGACACTGGCAGCTCAAAGTCCAACTTTCAGGTGTTTATGTCAGGTGTTCAAAAATTCCTTTCAGGATAAACCCTGATCAGATTGACAGATCTATTTGCCCTGTACACCACTGATCACCTCCTATTAGTCTTTGAAAGATATTTTAGAAGAGGAATGGGCAGTTACTGAACAAATGTTTCCTCAACATCCTAACTGATCCAAAATTTTCAAACACTGGTTCTGGTTTTGATTTTGAAACATAGCTATCTTTGCAGTATCTTGAAGGGAGTCAGCAGGTGCTAGCCTCTTATACACTAACGTAAATAAATCTGGTGCAAGTACCAAGGAAATAGGAGGTGCCGAGTGCCTGCATGACATAATTTTAAATTCAGTTTTGCAAAATTAGGCTGTTCGAGCAACTGAAATCAGCAAGGAAATCAAGTTCTTGCTAAAAGTACTTTTTCTGAAGGACATTCTAGACACAAGAGCTGTCACTCAAGAGAAGTTGGAATTAATTCTTAGTATATCTAATTTTTGCTTCAGGTACTACAAAAGTATTACCTGTGAAAGCGGGTGTAACTAAGCCTGACTTCAGCAGTACTGCAGCCACGCGCCCCAACACAACACCCCCCCCAAGGCTTAATTTGGTCCTTTTGATGTTTTACTGCCTTTCAATCACATTTGAAATACGTCATTTCTCTGTTCATCCAGGGTTCAGATTTGCACATACCCCTCTTTGCAATCATTTGGGGGCAACCCAAATTTAGGTCTATGGCATCACAATAATCCTGAGCCAACAGTGCTGCCTGGACAAACACTTCAGGGTCATTGGCACAGAACTGAGAAAGACAAAGAAAAGTGGAATGATCAGGCAATAGCTTTCTTCAAGTATGGACAACACATTGGGATGTAGTTACAAAGCAACTACTTGCTAAGAAAACAGGCATAATATGCACAGTTAATAATAGCAAACACCATTTCTCAAAAAAACCCCAACAAAAACTGTGACACTTACCATCTAAAGATCCTCAACCTTCAAATGACAAAATGAGAAACATGAGCATTCAAGAGGCAAAGAAATATTTGTAGAATATTTTACATGTAGTACCCAAGAATAGGAGGGAACAACTCTTAAAATCCTCTGTAGAACAAACAGCTGTACCATTTAAAACATAAAGGTGGTGCAGAAGAAAAGTTACCTGTCGTGTCTCTAGGTCTTGAGACAATTCAAACTTTGCAGATACCAAGAAGCACCACTGCCTCTAAAATGAATTCACATTAGAGTGGAGTGTGAAACAGACACATAGGGCTGTTAGTCAAATGTCCAGTCTTAAACATAATTAATATAACATTTAAAGAACAGTGAAAAAATCAATTTATTAAGAAAAATTAGGTTAATTTTAAGCTGCTTTCTTGAAGAGGACAGAGCCAGATTATTCTTCTCATTTATGCTTTTCAACAGACTTTTCTAAAATTCATTATTAACAAAACCCAAGGCAATCAAATCTTTAAATAATAGGGATTTAAATTCAAATACATGTGAGCAGAAGGTGTTACTTAAACCCTTCAGCACTATATAAATTATGGCTGACACCAATTAAACCCAGAGTCTGTGACCAAAACCCAAGCCTGCCCAGAAATACTGCAGAACTCAGTAAGGATTGCTGTACTGGGGCAATCCAAAGATTAATCTGGTTAGTTCTGTGCCTTATGTCCAATAGTGGCCAGTGGGAGGACAGGTAATACATCAAACTCACAGTAACTCACACTCTTTGGGCAGGCTCGCCCAGCACACACAGCTTACTGAGCTACAGACCTGTGTTCAAAAGACTTACAGCTTTCCACAACTACTTTAGTTTCTACCACCTGTATTCTTCTGTGGCAAAAGAAACTACCTCCCATGAAAGAAAGGAGAATATACAAAGCTGTACTGAGACAGACCAAAGGTCCACCTCATCCTTCTCTGACAATGGTCAACAACACGTCTAGGGAACAGCAGAAGCTGGAAAGCATCTTCAAGGACTTTGGAAGCAGAGGTGGTGTTTCCTGCACCTAATAACCCTCAGTAGAGTTTTCCTTCATTTGCTTTCTAAACCCACACAATCTTTCAGCACCCAGCATATCCCATGGTAATGAACTTTGCAGTTTATAACTATCACTACCCATACTTAACATGCGTTTCCCATTTGTTCTTTTCAAGCCAGTCATACTTTCACAGACTTATCTCTCCCCTCAGTCAGGGGAGACACTTCTCTTCCAGGGTGAAGAGTCCTCATCCATTTAACTACTCCACATGTGTAAATCACGCCATTCCTCTGCTCATGCCGACTGTCTTTCCCTGCATTATTCTCCAGCTCTGCAGGCCCCTCTCTCTCTTTGGGATGGAGTGGAGGGAAGTACCTGAACCTCACTCAGTACTCAAGAAGCAGAAGCGACACAAGTTTAGAACTGTGTCCTATCTTCCTTGCATCCTTTTCCTGTAGCTAAGCACCGAGCTCATGGTTTCAGAGAACTACTCTAAAAACTGTGATCCTCCTCGGGTGGTATCAGATCTGGAACGACCCCTGACTCTAGAAGACCAGCTCTAAGGACAAGGTGAGAAGTACTGAAACCCTGCAAGATGACTACTGCTCCAGGCCCCTGTGGTTAAGACACCAAATCTTCTTTGCTAGACAAGGGATAAACAGAAAACCCCACTTATCTTCATGAGCTAAGCACTGTTAGCGGCATTTAGGTGAAGAAAATGAGATTTCTGCCATCCTGTATAACCACTTTAGAATCTGGGTGAGATTGACTATCTTGAACTCACGCGCATTTGGAGAACATCTGGATTTGTTAACACGAATGGGGTGGATGATGAAGGCAAGGGTCCATTTGGCAATGCCCACTTGTTGACAGAAGATCGCAATCATGACAAACTTACCTACACAGTTGTAGATAAGCCGGCACTTCTGTATTGCAGTGCTGGGAAGCACAGGGGATAGCTCCACCTGACGTGCTTCAAAGTTAAATTAAAATTTCAGCATTTTATATTCTTCTTCTGCAAAGTCATGATCTTTAACATATTTTAACATAAGCGTGCATGTTATGTCCGCTAATAATTTTGACATTTACAATGATTGGTCCACCCTATTAAATATCTTCATTAATATTCCTATACTAATATAATCATTGGTTATCTTACTGATCAAAATCTGATATACAAATTAGGATGGGGAGGATGTGAGGGTCTTCACGTTAACATTCCTTTGTTTCTATGGTTTCATCACATAAGATAAGAAAACATGCTAAGAATGTGCACTTTCACTCCCTGTACCTGTCTCCCTGTTCTGTGTTCTGGACAATTTCACAATCCACAGCAGCTTTAGCTTTGACCTTCTTCGTAAGGCCTGCATCTGCTGTCTCTTAGCATAAGTGAGGTTTTGTATATTTCTTACTATAATGTAAACTGATCAAATCAGGAAATCAATACAAAACGTTAGCTATTCATTAAAGCAATTAAGGTGTTCATTAAAAGCAATTAGTTATCAATGAAAAGTAATTATCTATTCAAAATTCAGACCTGATTATAACACACTTGTGAAGAGAAGAGAACCATTAAGGTTAGAAAAGACCTCTAAGATCATCAAGTCCAACTGTCAACCCAACACCACCATACCCACTAAACCATGCCCTGAAGTGCCACATCTATGTGTTTTTTGAACACCTCCAGGGATGGCGAGTCCATCATTTCCCTGGGCAGCCTGTTCCAGTGCTTGACCACTCTTTCAGTAAAGAAATCTTTCCTAATGTCCAACTAAACCTCTCCTGGTGCAACTTGAGGCCACTTCCTCTCGTCCTATCTCTTGTTACTTGGGAGAAGAGACCAACACCCGCCTCGCTACAGCCTCCTCTCAGGCAGTTGTAGAGAGTGATAAGGTCTCCTCTCAGCCGCCTCTTCTCCAGGCTGAACAACCCCAGTTCCCTCAGCCGCTCCTCCTAAGACTTGTTCTCCAGACCCTTCACCAGCTTCCTTGCCCTTCTCTGGACACGCTCCACCGTTACCCACGAGCGCGCCACAAGGCTAACCCCGGGGAAGCTCTTCCCGGCAGTCCCTGCCGCCGCTCCCGGTGCCAGGGCCGACGGGGCGCAGCGGGCGGGCCGGGGCGGGCGCCGCTGGCCTTTCCTGGGCGCCCGGGGCGGTCGCGGCGCTCACCTGCACGATGAGCGGGCGGTCCTCGGGACAGGCCTCGCCGTAGAGGTTCTCGCGGCGGTAGTTGGCGTCCCTGAGGAAGACCTGGGCGTGCAGCATCGGCGTGTAGCAGAGCTGGGCGCCGTGGCGGCGGCTCAGCAGCCTCCAGGCCAGCTCGCTCTGGTCCACCATGGGCGCCACGACGTAGTGAGCGCTCCGCAGCGTCTCCCTCCAGAAGGCCTCCCCGCGCAGCTTCGGCATCTCCCGCCTGCCCGCCCGTGCAGCGCTGCGGCAGCTACCGCCCCGCGCCACCGTACCGGGGCTCGCAGCCGCTGCCTGAGGCTCGGAGGCGGGCGCGAACGCTGGGCCCTCGCAGGGCACCGAGGCGGCCGGACGGTGCCACCGCCATCTCGCTCCGGCCGGCTCAGCCGTGCAGTTGCGCCCCGTCCCCTCCGGAAACCGCGGCGCTGCCAGCAGGGGCCGCGTGCGGAACCGTCCGGGCAAACGGGGGTCAGGCGAGTAGAGGCCGCGCTCCCCCGGTTTTCTGTCGCGGTGGCGGTCACTGGCTGGGCCGCTCCAGGCCCTTCCCGGCGCTCGGACCCCCCCGCACCGGCCTCGCTACACACGAGGCCGTATGTAGCCACGCGCACGGGACCCGGACGGCGCCCCGGCCTGAGGGCGGCGGCCATGACGACGGGCACGGGCGATCACCCCGCCGGCGAACGGGCGCGGCGCCGTGGTGCGGGAAGCCCCAGCCGCCGGCCTTGTCCGTCCCTGAGCCCGCCCTGCGGCCCGCTGGGACTGGCGGCACAGCCGCCCTCCCCCGCCTGAGCGCGCGAGTCCCGAAAAGCGGTTTTGGTTTTGCAATTTGGCCTCTGTCCCTGCCAGATGCCAAGGTGACACGGCTATGGAGTGTTACAAGAATTCGGAGTAAGCAAGAGGGTCTCACCAGTCCTTGGTGTCGGATGGTCAGGGCAGAGAGGTGGAAATGATCCATTTGGCTGAACCAAAAATAACATACAAATGTGTTCATTCTGCAGTATTTTATAAAGTTACTGACCACCGTAGGGATGAGCACAGTGGAGGATTTGCCAGTACCTTCCAGAACATCAAAATGCTGCATCTCTACTTGTCAAACATCAATGTAACTTTAGTCATAGGGCTTTAGACATTGTTTCTGCAAAAGAGGAAAACTCAAACAAAACCATTATGTACAATGAGAAAGCACCGGCACCTAAGGAGGGTTCCATGTATAGTCCAATTGTTCCCCAAGTCTGTTAAAGCCTGTGCATTGACAGCCTTCTCAGATCAAGTTCATTGTCAAAGCCTGTAATTCTTTCACCCTCCCTAACTTTCTATTATTCATGGCTGTGATGAACCCTGCCACAAGAAATAGCTAAACTTGAAACTCTTCTGCTTCTACCATCTTCTACTACCTTCCAGAAACCTGAACAGCCAGTTCTCCTATTTTTAAATAAGCAGCTGTTACAACACTCCCATTTCCTCTTAGGCATCTGCTCCAGGATTATTTTCTTTCTTTTGGCCCTGATTTGCTTGCAAGGTGTCACAGAATCATAGATTCTATGTCTGATTTTCAGTTACAGTAACTTAACTAACCGCCAGAGAAACAAACATCTGCTTCCTTAATCACTATTCTATCTTAAATCTTGACCCGAAAAGCTTCTCTACCTCTGCTGTCTAGTATTGATGTTTAAAGTCACCAGTTCTATTACACTATGACCTTTCCTGCATTTTTTTTTTAGCTATTGTCTTTGGCAAGAGAGGAAAATTTCTTTCCCCTGAGGAAGGTGACAGAATAGAAAAGGAAAATACTAGCTTTAATGCTGATGACACGTGTTGTGTGCCGTACATTCTTATTTCTTCCTATCAAGGCCAGATTACAGGTTTAAGTTATACCACCTCTAGCTTCAGAACAGCAATGTGAGTTTGTGAACCTAAACAAGTTTATAGGGCTCACAGGGGACTGTGTTTTTCAGTCTCAAGATTAAGACCAGCATGGTGTAAAGACAGGAAGAAGCTAGCTGAAAAGGAGGATGGAAAGCAAGCAACAGTTGAGAAGAGACTCCCACTTCAGTTTTACAGAGAAGGGTAGATGTGAAGGACACTGCTTCTGCCCTTGTCTTCTCAAAACAAACAACTGCAGTATTTGATTTTACATTACGATGTTATTGTTCTACCTGTGTCTATCTGATAGACTACTGAGAAAAAAAACAAGCAATAGCAGCCCTAGTAATGTTTTTATTTTTGGCACACTATATTCAGCAGCCAGTTACAGAATTGGTTATAGGGCAGCAACTCATAATTAGACAATTATGGAGGGGAAAACCCCCCAAACCACCTTCTGCTTTTCAAATAACAACCACAAGAACACTGAGAGCGTATAGGCTGCAAGTATTTTTTGAGGAACTTCTATTACTAAATCAGTATCTTCAAGCTTTGCTTAGATGACACCATGTGCATATATGTTTATACAGAGAACTTGGCCAACTCCTGCTTTGACAGCTAGAACAGCCTTAGTCCTTGCTCTCTCTACATAGCCCATTCAGACTTGTTAAACACTTTAGCACAGAACTATTGTACCTGTTCACTTGAAGTTTAATCACTCTTTTCTTTTTCCTTTTAGGTTTTAAATACAATCAAGGCAAGGATTCTTTTAACTTTTTTTTTTTCAGGCTCACTACAACTCCCAGTGGTTAAATTTAAAAGAAGCAAACAAACCAGTCCTTTGCTTTATGTAGCAGCCTGTGCTAGGAGGTGCATGGATAGTATGCAGTAGATCTAGTGAAGTTCCATAGTATGGGACATGCCCAGTTCACATAGCCACTCTTCAGTATCAGATTCTTTGCACAGCAAGGTACCTCACCCTCACACAGTACCTGCTTCCCTCCTTCCATTAACACCTAAAATCTAGTCATGATACCGAACAGCACTCTCATTGACCTTGAGGTAGATGCTATTAGTCCCATTTTACAGATAGGGAAATTGAGGTAATCGCAGTAATGGCTTGTCCAAAACTGCAACAATAGAGCCAGAATTAGAATTGGAGAATTTCTACTTCAGTCTTGTGTGTGTGGTAACAAAATCATAGCAACAAGAAGCCATGCTCCATAATAGCAAGTCTTCTTTATTATTATTATTTCTACAGACTCCAAATCAGATATGCCAGCAGCAGTTTTTGCTTTATACCAAGAAATGTGAGATTCTAGATGAAATACAGGATGAAGAAATGGTGGTAGAGAGTAAGACAAAAAGCCAACCAGTGATCAATTCTGTTTAATACTAGGAAAGCCAAAGATAAAGAGACACTCTTCAGACCAAAAAAAGTATTAAAAAAAGAAAAAGAAAAAAGAACAAGACTTATTTTGGAAATACTTTTAAGCTGACATTATGTTGGTTTTATTTCAGATTTCACAAAAGAAATACATTATAAAACTAAAACCAGTTAACCCAGCCACTATCAACAGAGGATGGTACAAGCAAAAGACACTAGGTCAGAACCTGCAGTGGAAAGCCACCCATTCTTGTCACTGGAATGCTCCTGTACTACCAGGATACTTCATTGCAGGATGAGGATGGAGAGAACTGGGGTTTTACAGCAGTTCCAAGAGGCACAATAGCTCCTCCTAGTTGGTGCTTTGTTGCTACCCAGGTCTCCTCTGTATCATAAGTGTAGCAAGGATTTACTGATTTTGGAAAGGACAGATCCAGCATAACAAAGGCAAGAAATTTAATTGAATTTTATGCAAGTTTCCTTTAAAAAGGTACTGTATCTTAAAATCATACCATCAAATAGATTACTTAGCTAACTTATGTGGGATCTCCAGTCTCATTACTGAGAAGAAAATGAATACACAAGGCTTAAGGCAAGCCCTGTGCTAAATAAAATATAGAGGGGCTTTGGGTAGATGCTTGTATGTTTGCCTGAGTTTCGGTTATTGGAGAGCAGGGGTAGGAGGATTTGTTCAGTTATGGTTGAAAAATTCTATTTCCCCCACCCCATTCCAAATGTCTGGTCAGGTGGTGAGACTGGAGGTGGGAGGGAATAAAGGTAAAGCAATAGGCTTAACGTTTTACTAAGGTTCTGATACAGCAGAGCACAGAACCTTGCACAAATATAAACAAAGTACCTGCCTAGGGACACAGCTTTGCCTGTTTTTAATCACACCCAAATTAAGGCTGTTCAATACAGTAGCATCTGTCAAACCATCCACTCTTCTCCCTGCCTGCCCCCTCCTTCCCCCAAGAGTGGACAATGGCAAGAACCCTCCCTTCTACCTTCTCCTTTCTAAACAGGGCAGGGCAGTGGGAGAAAAAGAAAGAAAGAAAAAACAACAACAACAAAAACGCAACAAAACCCCCCAGACTGTTCCAAAGATGCACTTTGGTTTAAAAAAAAAAATAAAAATGGGCAGCTTCCCCTTGTAGAATAAACTTTCCCCTCCAAAAAGGGATGTTTCTTTTCTCCTGTAACCCACGATAAATTAAAACCAAGTAAGAAGTCTCTGGTTTGACACAATAAATACTTAGAATATATCAAATTAAAAAAATATAGTTACAAAAGCCTCAACGGAATTCTCTTTCTGACCTAACTACAGACAGATTCTTCACAGACAAAAAGCTATCTCCGAAATCAGCTGCAGCTTCTCTCCCTGCTCACTGGGCTTGGTCAACAAGTGCCATCACATACCCTTTGGAATACTGTTAAGACAAAACAATATAGAGCACAAGAAATCTACTCCCTAAATTTGTTTTTCATACTGCCAAGGGTGTAGGAAGCAACCATCGGTGGGGGAACCCTCATATCAGTGCACAGTGACAGAGTCACAGCACTAGAGTAACATGGACAGGGATACTAGGGGAAAACAAAGCATAGGAAGGGAAGGAGAGAGAGAGCGTGTGCCCCTAAGAGCTGGGAAAGGAAGAGATAAGCAAGAAAGAAAGACAATCAAGTTCAGCTGGACTGCCCAGTTCTGACAGCAGAGCATGAGACATTGAACAACAGGAGGAGTTCCTTGGGGTCTGTTGTAACAAGGAATGTTCTTGGCATTTTCTTCACCATTGACAGTAAGTAGGCAGAAGTTAACCCTCTCTGACACTGACACGAGGCTCTGCCAGTGAGCTGTGGATGATCCCAATAATTGATTCAACACCATCTCCCTCCAATAAGGTGCGGTGATCCCCTTCAATAATATGGACAGATACTTTCCCATCGCATACCTGCATAAATACAGAAAAGAAAAACTTTACATTCACAATTTACAACCAGCTGTCATCTAACTGTTTTGGGTTTGTCAGCCTTCTGAGTTACTCACAGTAATGCCACTATCTCTTATCAAACTCCCTGGAAAACAGCACCAGTTTTACTTGGACACGTTTTCATAGATCAGCTGCAGGGCATTGTTTGGAACCACTGTTTCAAAGCATGATAGTCTGACAGCCTAGCAGGTGATCCACTCAAATATAAGCTGGGCAGGAAGCCAACCAACCTAACAGAATAATTCACCTTCAATATCAAAGAATGATAAGTAGCTACCTTCCAAGCCCTTAGGAAAACCAAATAACCCTTCCCTCCACCCAGTCTTTCTCCCACCACCATGAATCTTCCTTGAACATCATTATGTAATTTTAATAATATACAAGTTAGCTTGGAATCAATAACAAATGTAAGTTCAAAGTCTGAAGGGATAGGAGATGCCAGAAGCAGGAAGGTAACTCTGAAAAATCACTTCCTTTTCCCTGGTATCTGTACCATAATGTAAGACACTTAACCCTTTTACATGAACAGGGGCTAAGGACCTTATCTAGACTACAGGCCAAAACCCTAAGTTTTTTAGGCCCACAAGAAACCCACATAGTAACTTACACGTGGTCCACAAAAAGTAACTAAGAAAAAGCTGCCTCTATTGTCAGAAGGCTGACACTTGCTCTTCCAAAGTCTGCCCTCATGCAGTGGACAAACTTTAGGGGTCTACAGTGAAAAGAGGAGAGTAGAAGTTACTTCTGTCAAGTTACTCTCTTAACATCTTTATTATCTAAGTCTAAGTATTTAGAGAGCTGCAAGAATCAGCCACAGAAAACACTTATCCAATACAGAGGCTAGACCATCCCTGGGCCCTCACTACTCTGAGAAAACGCCTGGAACCAATCAACTAACTTGGTTTTGGGGACTTTTAACTCTTGTTAGAGCATGATGGCTGAATGATCATTTCTTTCAGGTTGGTTTTGTCTCTTCTCTCAGTAAGGATGATTTTCCATGCTTTTCTTTTGTTCTCCCACATCTCAGGAGAACCTCAGTCACCACTGGGCCTCAGACTGACCTCTGAGAGTCTGTAGTCTCCACCCAGACCTTCTCCATATTCATTGTGAGACTTTGCCCGCATTAGTGTCACATTCCCATGATACTTGGACTCTGGTATATACTTGTCAGCAGCCTTCAGTTTGTGGTAAAAGGAAGCAGCAGCAAAGCTGAGTGCTTCACGATTGATGTTGGTATGAATCCGAGTTATCAGGTCTGCAGCAGCATTCACACGAGCCTCCAGATCTTTCAGGGGCAGAAGAACATCTAGCAGCTGGAAATATTAACAATTTTTTTCCTGCATTAGTCTCAATATCTGAAAAATCCATCTCCATTAAACCACACCTCTTGTGCAACATCAAGAGATACTAAAAAAACAAACCCAAATATTACCTTATTGTATTCAATGCCTGTAAATTGTTGAACAAAGGCACACAATGCTTCAGTCTCCAGTGCAGCCTCATTTCCTTGGGTCAGTTTAGCTCTGTAGCTCTGGAAAAAGAGAAGAATAAAATGCAAACATGAGAGGGACATGCCTGATCTTGAATGTTTGATAAAACAATTACAGAACAAAGGTGTCCTGGGTTACAGTGTAAAATGTGCCAAAAGGAAAAAAAAAATATTCTATTACCATCTTCAGGAGCTGTTGAGACCAGGTGGGGCGGTGCTCCCTGCCTCCCCCCTCTGGACTATCTCCTGTTAATGGCCACAACAATGCCTTATCGCCTGACCCATCGATAACTCGCTCCTGGGCTATCTCCTGTTAATGGCCCATCAAGGAACTGCCTCACGACTCCCCATCCCATTGTGAGATGCTCCGCCCGGGGAGGGGGGGGAAGGAGCCAAGCAGTCCATGCCAAATAAAAACGGAGATTTTGAACACCCTAGCAGCCTTTCTTCCACTGGATTCCCAGAGGAGCTTTTCCCCCCACTGGAGTTCCAGAGGACAAGAGCTACCTACCTACCACTGGACCTTCGGAGGAAGACCAGACTCTTTTACCTGATTGCTGCTTCCACAGAACTGCATCCATCGCTTCAGGAGGACTGCAGCCAGCATCTTATCGGACTGCTACTGCCACCCTAACAGGGTGTCAGGTTGTATTTCTGACTCTGTCAGTGTAAACCAGTGGGTTGTTTGTTTTTTTCCCTGCCTTGTGTTATATATATATATATATATATTAGTAAAGAACTGTTATTCCTATTCCCCATATCTTTGCCTGAAGGCCCGTTAATTTCAAAATTATAATAATTTGGAGGGAAGGGGGTTGCACTCTCCATTTCAAGGGAGGCTCCTGCCTTCCTCCACAGACACCTGTCTTTTCAAACCAAGACAAAAGGGCTTCGAATTGGAAGAGAAAAAGAAAGAAAAGATAGACTGAAGCTTTGGGTGGGGTGGAGGAGGAAGATTCCTTGAGGACAGATTAGAAGGCAATTGCTGCCTGTGGATTTGCCAAGAGCCTAGTATCCTCTAGAAAGTACAGTAAAATGGAAAGGAAGGCTTAAGCAAGGTTTCCTAGCACCCCTGCATAAGGATTTTGTCTTGCAGGCTCCAGGATCTTCCAGCAGAAATACTAATATTATGATTTGTCATAGCAAGAGCAACATTTGTGTCCTAGCCCTCACAAATTAATGAGGACCACGCCCCCATAAGCTTCCACCCTTCAGCCATCTCTAAGCATCCATGTCTACAGCTGTCTCCCAACTCCCCTGTTGAGAAAAGTCTGTCAGCTTTTCAGATGGCTCATTATCTAGAATAGTAAGCTGCCAGAACATGAGCCCTGATGACACAGGCTGGTCCCCTGACAGAAGATCATCTTTGTATCTCTTACCTGAGTGTATGCTGCCACAAAGGAATGAGACCCATCAAAGAGGAATAGACTGTTGAGCACATGGGGAGCATTCTGTTGTGCTTGCAGTTGGGAGCACATTTCAAAGGCTACACAGGCACCGAAAGAATATCCAGCAATGCGGTAAGGTCCTTCAGGCTGTATCTGCTTCACACAGTCAATATAATAGGCTGCCAGGCTCTGTATGCTGTCCAAGGGAGCAGCTAGAACATGGAAGTGAGTTAGAAACACTGTTGAAAAAACACTGGCAGAGACAATTCATATTTCCATGAGCTCAGAAACAACCCTGTTGGAAACATCCAGCTTATTGTGAAGGTAAGTTTCTAAGTTATGGTTAGCAGCTTACATTTTGGACAGGGAATAGTAGTGTTTCTGCTTTCCAAAGACAGGTTGATGTGGAGAAATGCTAGGCTTGGAAGGTCATTATGCCCTGGACAGAGCAAGGACAAGAGCTGAGCAACTTGTTCATCTGGCAAAAACCAGCAAAAGGATAAGATTGCTGGTATCTGCTTCTCCTTTCTACAAACCTTGTGAGGGGAGATAACAGCTGAAAGAGGGAGCCTTGCAGCAGCAAGACAGCTCTGTTTGGGCTAGAGAGTGCAGAAAAACTGTTTCAGCACAAAACTCTGAAGGCTATGATGCCCTGGAGTCAAACTTTTGCTTAATTATCTAGAAAATTAATATTACAGTTAACACCTCTGCTTAATTCTATACATATATGACCATGTCACTCAACTCTCCGCCTAAACCATGCTATACATAACTCGTGGGAGGGGAAACAGAATAAAAAGAGGAGAGTAAGGGGTAAAAATTAGAGAGGGACTGAAGATACAGAAGAGATGGTTGATGGGCTGGGCTCCTCCTCTTCCACCCAAGACAGGGACGCCTTCTTGGCAAGCACTGCACCTTCGCCCCTGGCGAAGAATACCCAGGAAAAACTTGGCTAGCATTATTATAGTATATTAGCACTATTGCAATACGTAAATTTAGCAATGGCAATTCTGCACCTGTTGTAACTGTCACCTTAATAAATGACCTGTATTTGCAACTTTGCGAAACTGCTTCAGTGAAAGACCAGTGAGAGGACTCTGACAGGCAAACGTCACATCCTTACTCTTAACGCGGCCTTGTTTTTCTCCTGCATGCTTATCTGCTGGCAGGGACTTAATGTAACATCCAATTGTTCCATTTCGCCATACATAAGCTCTTCAACCTAACCTAGTACTTCTCTTATTACCTGGGGATGTTCGCATGACAATAGGCGCTACGCAGACAATAGGCGCTGACTATAGGTACTGAGTTTAAGAGTCTACAAAGCTCTCTCTATAAGAGAGCTAGAATTCAGGATGTTATATTTACAATTTCAAGATGCTGAAGAACTAAGATACCTTTTGTGCACTGGAGCCCATAGCAGGGCATATGAAGTCTGGAGGCGAGAGTGTAGAAAACTGCAACGGATCCTTCAATGGGGTGAACAAGGAAAAGAGGGCGCTCTGTGCTCTGAACATCATTGAGAGGGGTGATTGTTGGCCCTTCCGGGTTCACCAACAAGTTGTTCAAATCAAGCTTTGGAGGTTCACCCACGCCCGTCTTCATCAGCTGGGATGGCTTCAGCTCTTTGAAGGGAAGCACACCAAACAAACATAATTAGATTCAGGATCAGTCTTGGTCACGTAGCTAATCCTAAAGGAGAATCTCAGGGCTGCTTTAGATTAGCCCATTGGCTCACTAAATCAGCAGGGCACAGACACAGGGATCTCTGTGTCATAGATACCCAAGTGAGGAAAAAAACCAGCACGCTAACAACAGGCCAATTTCTTTTCAGCTCTAGGCCTCTCTAGCAGTCTTCTCAGCTTCCTTCTTTCTCCTAATACCCGAATATACTGCAGCTACAAGAGAATTACTTTTCAGGATCATCTAATGCTTTCACAAGTCACCTCTTCTACATCTCACATCTGGTTCTATGGGATCTAGTCTTTAGAGTACACGTTAAGCGTGCACAGCTTTATGACAGGGGATACATCAGTCCCAGATAAATAGCTATGAACATTGTCACTTGCTCTGCAGCAACTGCATATGCTTTTAGCTTACAGTAAACAAGACATTACATTGTTTATTCCTCAGATATTAAAAAGGTCTCAAATCACATCCTTCACACAGCTACATAGGAGTACTCGTGCCAGCAGATACTAACCAGGCAAGAAAGCAGCTTTCACACTTTCTTACACCCTGCCCCCAGAACTGATGGGCCTGACCCAATTGTCAATGCACTTCAGCGACATGTCTGTCACTTAAAAGCCTTTCAGCTATTATTTGTTTCATGATTATTTATTTCATGATCTTATTTCATTATTTGATAGAGGCTTATGTCACTAGAGATGAAAGCAATGGACTGAAAGCTTAATTGTTTGGACTCAGGTGACTGGTAGCAACCCTAATCCAGATGCTGTACCCTCTGCTGTCCCGGACTTGGAAGAAAGTTCACGCAGTTTGTTGATTGTAAGGAGTCGAATTTCTCTCATGGTCATAATGATGTCATAGTCTCTCTCCAGGGTCTGGCGCACCTCCACACCCATCAAGGAATCCAAGCCCAAGTCTGCCAAGGAACTCTCAGCATTCAGACTATTCACATCACGGACACCTGAGAAAAAACAGCATGCTAACAACAGGCCAATTTCTTTTCAGCTCTAGGCCTCTCTAGCAGTATTCTCAGCTTCCTTCTTTTTCCCAATACCTGAATAAACTGCAGCTACAGAGAATTACCTTTCAGGATCATGAATGCTTTCATGCTTTCACAAGTCACCTCTTCTACAACCCACATCTGGTCCTATGGGATCTAGTCTTTAGAGTACACATTAAACATGCACTGCTTTATAACAGGGGATACATCAGTCCCAGCTAAATAGCTGTGAACATTGTCACTTCAGCTCTAGACCAAGTTCAGAACAGTCAGATAGAGGATTTTACATACTGAATGCTCTAACTGAAACTGCAGTCCTAGGCCTAACACAAAACTAATCCTCAGATACAACATGAGATGAAAGTTATCAGTGTCAATGATGGTTGATTGCAACACTATGTCTGTCACACTGGAAGAGGAGACTATTCCTCTAGTCTTCATCTCTTCCCCTTCAATTTTCACACTGTTCAAGTCTCTCAGCCTTTCCTTACCTGTAAAAGGCTTCTCACAATAACACTTGTATCTACAGCTCTTCTCATCTCCCTTGTGTTGCCCCAATGTTGCCAACCTTCCCACCATCAGGCTTCTTACTAGCTTCTGCCTTTGTCTTTACACACTCTCTCCTTCCAAACTAACCCTACAGCTGGTACAATCTCCTAGACACTTTCCTGTGACTTCTAAAAGCTGTATTTGTTCTCTGCAATCAGATTTGCTGTGAGTTACTGCACGCAATTCCTTAAGTAATACTCAGGAGACTGTCTTCAATTTATCAGAGCCTCTTTTGGTAGAAAACAAAGGATCAGTACACACTTCCGTCTGCAAAAGAGACAACTGAAGTAGGACATAGTAGAGTTGACAGATTATTCACTTTCAACACAATAACAGGGGACACAGTGGTAAAAGGATGCAGGTTCAGAACAGACAGGAGGACATGGCACTTGTAACATGAAGTTAAGCTATGGTTACTAGATGTTCACGTGGGATGACAGACAGAGTTGATAAAATACACTACCAGTTAGTCACTAAGTACATTAAAGCTACTTTTTGCAGCGTGGAGATATCCCAAGGTGAGCATTTGAAAGCTGGAATAGCACTCAGAACATTAGTCATATATTTGCCCTATTATGTGCTGTCCCAGAATTTTGCTCTTGGAGGCTCTTCCTGTTGATTCTTCATTTGGAGAAAGGCACTGGTCCATTCTAAACAAAATCCAAGACACTCAAGTATGTGTGAGCATATATGTAAACACAACAAGGAAGAAATGCCCCCACCAAAGAAACAAATTGATTATTTGAGAGAAGGAGCAGTGTAAAGAAAAAAAACCCCAAACAGTCCCACACCACCACCAGAGGAAATCAAGAGGAGATGCTGAACAGAGCTCCTATGGCAGCACCACTGCTTTCCAAAAGCATTGAGATGGTAGATAGTGCCCAGCAGTGCTTGTCTGAGAGCACTTACCCAGGATGTGAGCAACAGCTTCCACAAGATCCCGTTGACTGCCTCCTTCAGTTTTTACAGAGACCTTTTCTGCTAGCACAAAACTGGACATGACAGGATGAGGTTGATTCAGGAAGATATCGAGCACCTCCAGGCATGAGCTGATTTGCTGGGGAATGGTTCCCCCAACGACAACCTCTCTGTTTCCCATTGTCTTCAGAAGGATACCCACATCACCAATGGCTCCCCATTGGATTGCCAGGCCTGGAAGAGAGATCAGAAAAAAGAACACACTAGGCAACTAAAACACAGAGCAGCAACAAAAGGGAGTTGAACAGCTAAGCAAAAGCCTGCATTTCCTTTGTACTGTTAAATGGTCAGTGTTAATTCACACATGAATGACTCAGCATAACAGCTAGGAGAGGAAACAGTCTTCAACGTTCATTATTGTTCCAGACAGGTGCACAAGTTTCTGGGAGTTGGTTCTCAGATGTTTGGCAAGATAGATTGTTCTGCACAATGAGTAAAGTCATCTTACCTGGGAGTCTATCATGATGTCGCTGCTCACAGATACGTTCCATGGTAGAATTGGCAAAGCCGTAATTACTTTGTCCAGCATTTCCTCTCCCACAGCTTACAGAGGAGAACACAACAAAATAGTCCAGATCTGGACACTTCTTACGAGTCACCCTTGGAGTAGAGCAGAAGAGAGAAACCCCATCAGAAAAACCTGCCAACTACGTGCTACCACAAAAAGCTAACGCAAGACTCAAATGTCTACATTTTATCAGCTCTGTGACCATAAAAGCAGTTTGTATTTGTCCCTTCTACAGACACTCACCAATCCAAATGAAGGGTGCCTGAATACTTGGGCTTGTTGACCTCCCAGAAGAATTCCGGGGTCTGATTTTCAATCATGCCATCTCTAAGAACCTATGGGGGTGGGTGGGTGGGGGGAAAAAGAGCGCAGTTTCAGGATCTCCAGTTTCTCCATTAAAATTTGCCATGTGGTTTGAGATATGACAAGCTATTATTACACAATGCATTTTTGTAACTTTACAATATACAAACATATCCTCAATGTCCTGAAGTCCAACAAGGACAATGTGGCTTTTGGTAAGTCTGCTTTTTTCAGTACTGCCACTGCAGCCTTCAACTGTCAAGTTCTGTATGGGATTTTTCTTTTTCACAGAGATCTTATCCTAGAACTGAGCTTACTGGGCAAATACGGTTGCTTCCCAGGTCAAGGGGCCAGACCCATAAGCCTTTAGTCAGCAGGTAAGGCCAAAGCAAAGTGTCCTTTGGACCAGAAAGAGGCAGTCTAAAACTATATGAAGCCTGACTACCCTCAGTAGAAAAGCAACTTGAATGGCTGCAGTCTCTTACAAGTCCTAAGTATTTTTGTCACTTACCACAGCCAAATTAAAGATGCCTCCAACTGGGCCAAGCTGCAAAGCTTCTTCTATCAATAGCTGTGCTCCTTCTAGTGTTCCAATATCATTGGTAGATACCAACACTTTGATTCCCAGTGCCTTCCACTCTCTAACACGTTTAGCCTGGTAGCCTACAAAAAAATAAAGGCGAACAGTGCCTGGGATGAAGCATTCAAACCATAAGGCTTTGGTTAACACTCCTTATGCTTTTCTGACTAGACAGGGAACTGAATAGCTAAATAACTCCCAGTTGAGCTACAAGAGGAAAGTTAGACAAAACTTCAATAGCAGATAGAAATCTCTTGAGTTTCAGAAATACTCTACATAGATCTAAGCGGAGAACAGAGTTGCGAGAGATGGGGGGAAAAAAGGAAGAAAAAAGTACATCAGTGAAGGGAAGTTAACAAGAATTTGTGTACTAAAACAGGAAGAATGGCTAGATTAGGGCAAGGCAACAGATTACAGTAGCACAATCAGAACTTGAGAAGTGTAAGTATTTGGTCTATGTGTGTTTGCACAAGTGGTGCAATTGTGAATTTGACAATAGGAAGAAGAAATCTGTAGAGGCAGAGAGAAGTTTTGTTATGACTGAATTTGTACGAGGAAACACTGAAGACTACCACTGATAAGAAACCTCGATGCCACAATCAAACCAATGGCTTAAAAACTGAGTAAAACTGCTTACTGACGTTATCAGATAGTACGGCACACCTTTACATATGAGCTATCTGAAGGAGCAAGAGCAAGCATCCACACATATAACCTGAGGGACAGAGTATCTTCAGTAAGGAGTTTATAGGCCTTTCCTTGTGGCATGTGATCCAGCATGCCACAGCCACTAGACAAGTCAGTGAGGTAGCCCAACACAGACTTTAGAGGGGATAAAGGTAAAAGTAAGGCTGCAGAAAAAATCCTGGGCAAGGGAGAAAATGGGTTGACAGAATTAGGAAGCATAAAAAAAGGAAAAAAGTAGTTGGAAGAGACATCACATTAAAAGATACTTTGTCATTCAGAATAAAGGGGACAACAGTTTGAAGTGAAAGATACATGAGAGGAAAGAAAAGAGATCAATACATTATTGTTTAAAGATAGGACACTTAAAAATTGAGAGAAACTACAGATTGCGATCTGTTGAAAGGGAGTCATGTTCCCTGTTCCTTAACGATTTTTGCTTACCAGTTCGTATGCCAGAACGGGATGTCAGTATAAGCTTCTGGGCTCCTCTCTCAACTAGCCACTGTGCCAACTCAAGCCCAAATCCTCCTAGGCCCCCTGTAATGATGTAAGACTTGGTAGGTGGACAGGAGGTTCGGGAGATTGCAGAGATTTTAACTGGTTCAGACCTTCTTAAAGGATATTCCTTTTCCTCTTCTTGGACCTTCCCACCCCCCCCAAAAAAAAAAGAAAAAAAGAAAAAAGTAGTTAATATCAGATATAAGAAATGCATTTCTTATATTTCCATACTATGCTCCTCCAGTCAATGGGTATAAACCTTGCAGAATTAGAATGACAGACTTGACAGTTACAACTGTGTCAGCAGTTAAGAACTATAATCCTGTGCTGTTCTAGTTCTACAACTTCAGCTTGAACTGGATCAAAATATCCAATATAGTCACCTACTGAGGATGACAGATGCATCAGAAAATCAAAGTCATTATCTCATTACCTTGATCATAACTTTGCCAATATGTTTCCCTTGTGCCATGAACCTGAAGGCAGCTTCTACCTCTTCTTTGTTGAAGACTGTACTCCTCAGGGGCTTTACTACACCATCTTTTATGCCTTTCTTCAACAACTCTGACACTACTTCCCACTCTTGGTTTCCATCCTCAAAGACTGCATCTAGTAGGATCCCATGAAATGCCACATTCTTGAGGAAGAGAGCCATTCCTAGAAAAGGCAACTTGGTTATGACCTGATGCTGCTGATATTTCAAAACAGTCTGTCTTCTGCTTCAGAAGCATTTCTGTGTAGGTCTAGTGTAAGACTGAGGAGTAAAGCAGTCGTTAGTTGCTAGAATTCTACATTTTCCAAACTCATTCTTGTGTACACTCTCTAAATGCTATGTTAATTAGGTTGTTCTGTTACAAGCAGACCATTTTAACAGAAACTCCACTCACAAAAGCCGTGTCAAGAGGACAAGCTACAACATGGTCAGTCTGATATTAAAAAGGACATTTTGTGTCTAGTGACAGGTGAGTTACAGAAGATCTAGAAGCCCATGTACATCCTGTCCATCTCCACAGGAAACTCTTGCTCATAGGAAGTCTTCCATGACGCTAGGATCTTTTGAAGCTTAATTAGAACAAGAAAGGAGACTGTCAACACTTGCTATATGCAATCATTCTACAACAGGAGAACATCCTTGTCATTTTTCACTAACACATCACACTAACATTCAAACTTGTTTTCCCATCCAAGAGAAATCAGGTTAATCTTGTCCCTGTGCCATCAAAAACTGGGAGGTGCTGTCGACTCTTGAGGGACATGAGGCCTTGCAGAGGGGTCTGGAGAGACTGGAACATTGGACAATAATGAATGACATGAAAATTAGCAAGAACAAACGCCAGATTCTGCAACTGAGACCAAGTAATGCCAGACAAGTACAAACTGGGAGAGAAGTGACTGGGGAGCAGCCCTGCAGAAAGGGGACCTGGGAGTACTGATCATCATCAGCTCAATGGGAGGCAGCAGTATGCCCCAGCAGCCAAGAGGGCAAAGCACATCCTGAGGTGCATCAAACACAGCACAAACAGCTGATCAAGAGGTGACTATCCCACTGTATTTAACATTGATGTGGCCTCACCCTCACCAGTACTGTGTGCAGCTCTGGGCCCCTCAATTTAAAAAGGATGTGAAGGTACTCAAATGCCTCCAGGAGGGCAACAAAGCTGCTGAAGCAGCTGGAAGGCATGTCCTATGAGGAGCAGCTAAGGACTATGAGTTTGTCTAGCTGAGAAAAGGAGGCTGAGGGGTGACCTCAGTGCTCTCTACAGCTTCCTGAAGGGATGTGGAAAGGGAGGTGCTTATCTCTTCTGCCTGGGATCCAGTGAGGATGTGCAGAAATGGCTCAAAGCTGTGTCAGAGGAGATTCAGTCTAGATATTAGGAAATGTTTTTTTGCCAAAAGGGTGGTCAGACACTGGTACAGACTTCCTAGAGAGGTGGTCGGTGCACCATGCCTGTCAGTATTTAAAAGGCATTTGGAAAACACCCTTAAATAATACGCTTTAATTTTCAGTCAGCCTTGAGGCAGTCAGACAGTTGGACTAGATGATCATTGCAGGTCCCTTCCAACTGGAACTATCATATTCTATTCTGAATGGCACAGATATTTGGTCAAACAACAAGTTACAGTTCTCTCAAGATCAGGTTCTCTGTAGGTATCTGAAAAATTCTACTTACTTTCACTCTACAAACGATCAAGTTTACCCAGAACAGAGGGCAAAATTGCAGCTTCTATAGCTATAAACTTAATTTGCTAGGTTTAACAGTGCACTCATCTATTACAAATGGGTATGTTACATCCTAAAAATTTTGTAAGTCAGGTCCAACAGATCTATGAAATCTACAAGCTAACAGACACAATGGTACACATTGCTAAGCGAAAAGAATGCTGCTTCATACCGCCTTCCTATCCAAACACTTTGTGGGCAACATATCCTATACTGGTTCTAAAGAAAGACTTTGAGGAAGATAAGTTAATTATTTTGCACGTTTTATGCAAGCTTCCAGAAAAATACCGAGCGTCACACTTTTCCAAGAAGGTATTTGTTGAAAACACCACACAAATTATTAGTGATAAAACTGAAACAAGTATTCCAGCTAAAAGCTTTTCTACATTTGAAGATCAGGCTGTGTTAAGATAGTATATAGGTTGTGTTGTCGTGCTTGCTTAAACCTAATGAGATGTATTTCCCAACGCCCCATCTTACCAAGCTGACTGTTGTTAGACAGATCAAATTTGCCTATTTCCAAAAAGCGCCCATGTCGAGCAAGACAACGCAAACTGGCTTGGAGTTTCTCTTCTGCCAAGGAATTTAACACAAGGTTGACACCTGCAACAAAAGGACAGCAACTGTTTAATAAACTCAGCTCTGCTAAGAGCCTAACCCTGTTTTCTAGTGACTCATTTTGTCTTTAGAAAGTGCAACTGCATATCATGGCATAGCTGACAACAGAAAGGAAAAGTATTCCTTGAACTTACCTTTTCCATTGGTAACTCGCAGTATATGTTGCTCAAAGGTAGTATTCCGAGAGCTGGCAAAGCTATTAGCATCCAGCTGTGGGAATCTTGCTTGGAGATACTCACGTTTCTCAGTGGAACCTAGAAGTAGAAGGCAGGTTGAATGATGCCAGCACTCATTCAATTTGTGATGAAACAGCACGTTTTCATCTGCATATCTTTTCCCAAGGACTGTAAGTCTGAGCAGCCATCAAGCCCTTGCTTCAAAGCTCGCAGGCTCTCAAAGTGTCAAACCTTAGGACAAAGGCTGTCTAGTTGTTACTGCTCATTTATAAGCTAGAACAAGGACCAGAAACAGACCAAGCCTTACAATGGCTAGACATTCTTTTATCACATTACTGAATTTAAAGTGAAGAAGCCTTGATCTTCTACTGTACTTTTGGTTATATACTGTACAGAGATAAATTCGTCTGTGCTGTGAAAGTTTCAAGCGCATACTCAGTAGCCATATTTACTATGTATCCTGTTCTCAGTCTGGAGACTAGATAAAAGTTAAAGGAGATCATATTGCGGGGGAAAGAGTATATACATGAACATATACATGAACATATATATAAATGCATGCACACTCACATTTCTTCTATTTATTATATATAAAAATATTATATATATATATGTATAATTTTTTTCCTCCCATAACACTGGGCCCTCAGTACTCACCCACAGTAGCAAACACACGGCAGCCCATGCTCAGGGCAATGGCAATGGCTGCTTGTCCGACACCTCCTGAGCCAGAGTGAATAAGGATACTCTCACCCTTCTTCATACCACCTCGAACCACTAAAGCATAATAAGCAGTGGCATAAACCACAGGCACTGAAGCTGCTTCTTCCAGAGTCCTAAGAAGCAAAGTGAAAGACAGAAGATATCTTCAGCCTTGGAAAAAAAGACTCCTAGATTCTCCTGATGAAATCTGCTTTTCTGCAATGGAAAGGTTAAACTGCTGAGATAGATCAAAAAGTATAAATGGTTCTCAATCATACAGCAGACTATCACAGCTACCAAGCACAGTCAAGTTTCATCCTTCTGCAAAAATATTTCAGTAACTAACTAGTAACATAACCAACACCAAAATCCCAGTATATGCTGAAACACATGGGGCTAAGAACCCAAGAAAGAGATGAAAGCATTGTGCAAGCCACTGTACAAAAACTATCACTCAACTCCTGCAGTGAATCTAAGCCAAACCCTGCAGCTGCTCAGGAGACCACAGCTCTGTTATCGTTTCCAAGGGGAATCTACCTATCATGCAGTACTCTGGTCTGATCAGGGCTGTCATCAGCCTCAAGCAGGAAGACAAATTTTGGCCACACACACACAAATCAGAACACAGTTGACCCACCAGTTTTTAGGCACCTCCCACAGAAACCTCTTGTCACAGTCCACCACTGTAGCCAGCCCTTTTGCTGGCAGCAATCCCATCACTCTTCTTCCAGCCAGGTCTCGTCCTGAGAACTCCATGCCCAGCATGCACTGCTGCAAAGCCCAGTTACCTGAAAAGAATCATAGTATGGTTTGGGTTGGAAGGGACATTAAAGATCGCCTTAGTTCCAACCCCCTTGCCATAGGCAGGGACACCTTCCACTAGACCAGGTTGCTCAAAGCCCCATCCACTTGAACACTGCCAGTGATGGGGTATCCACAGCTTTGAGCAACCTGTTTTAGTGTCTCGCCACTCTCACAGTGAAGAATTTCTGGCTAATATTCAATTTAAATCTACCATCTTTCAGTTTGAAACCATTACCCCACCCCCCACCCCCCCATCCTGTCACTACACTCCCTGATAAAGAGTGCCTCCATCTTTCTTGCAGGCCACTGTAGAATTTTAGCATTTTTTACAAATGAAATTTCTCTTCTAAAATCCCTCAGTCAAGAATTTACTGCAACAGTAGTCCCTGAAAGTTAGGACCCCAGAGACAGAAGAAGTGCTGGGATTTATCTACTATGTACACAGTTCATAAGTCAGTTAGTTTATCGCTACAGAAGTAGTGGAAGAGAACTTGGTCTCATTAAATCTCGCTCTTGATGACATTGTTTTAGTTTCCAGCTTTCATCCAAGAAATTTCATAGAAACATCTTGTTTCAGAGACAATTTTGTTCCTCTGAAGACTGATACATAAACTAGAAAGCATGATCACAGCAAAAATATACTGTGAAACTGTAATTTTTGCAAACACTCATTTTAGACAGAGACTAATCTCAGTCACGAAGGGAAGCCCTAGTCAAGTCACCCATAAGAACTCCCAAACGAATTTTTTTTTTTTTTTTTTTTTTTTTACAAGTTCCGCCCCCTCCTCCTTTAAATAGAACTTTAAAACCATTTAATAGACATCACATTAATTCTTAACTCACTATGAGGCAAGATATTATCACCTCCATTTTGTGGACGGAAGATTACTTCACCTTGTGTTTTTCTTCCACAAAAGTAATGCATGTCCAGTAGCACGGCAGCACGGAACCGCAACATTCTCACCTTGGTATGTACCCCAAGGTACATCTCTGGAACCTCCATTAAGTTGTTTCACCTCATGCTCAATATCTACGCAATGGGGCTACTGATGTTTTCTCACAGCAAGGCTTATTAATTTTGCCATACGAAAAATGCAACTGGAAGTAGGAGTTTTGGTGCACAGTCCTGCAGCAGGGCTATACTTCCTTTTCAAAGAGTACACTTTCTTGCTAAACAGATATACGCTTTAGCCACTGCGTAACTAATGTTCAAGAGATTATGTGAATAAATTCTAGAACAGTAATATATAAATACATTTTCTTCTAGCTCACCAGGGATGGCATCTGGAGAAAGCTTTCCTGTTGCCAGCATTATGTCCCGGAAGTTGAGAGACGCATAATAGACTTTGTAGAGTTGAACGTCGGGATTAGTTGTGTGGAAGTGTCGAAGTGGAGAGACAATCCAACGAAGAGATGAGAGGTCTCCACGAGTTAACACATTTACATAGGCACATTCTGTCAACTCCTCAGGTTGTGCTGCAGAAGGAGGAACAATAAGAACTTTACATACATTAACACAGGCACACACTTTCCAGAATGAGTAAATCCCTTGTACAATTGCTACCTTCTCCTCCATTTCCCCTCCAGAAAGCCCCTTCTTACCCTGCAATACTACCCATACCCTAAATAGCTCATCCCTCCTCCTGGCACCAGAGCATGCTACTGTTGACTGAGCTGGAGCAGAATTTCTAATTATCCCACTAGAAAATAACAATAAAAAAATAATTGTAGGAACAATAGCTCGTCATTTTCTACTCAAAGCCGATTCAGACTCAAGGCCCTGCAAGTGATCCTCAGGCATTAAAGGAGTTACCTTGCTGCAACGGGAGATGCCTGAAGGAGCCCCACTTTCCATCACGATACACATTCATCACCAGGTCCCTCTGAACAATCTTCTGCATCTCCAGGGAAGAAAGACTCATGGGTGGGACAGCTGATGAAGGGTTCAAGTTGGAAACGAACACACACCTAAGCAGCCAAGAGTTATTTTGTTTTGCTACTGGCCTGACAAGAAGGTAACAAAAAAAAAAATCTTATCTCCAACTGACTCAAGGGCATGCTTACATACCTGATTCTATGGCCTTCTGCTTCAAGGCGGAGGCAGTTCACCATGCCCAAAATTCCCGAGTTCCCACAACTGGTGGCAGTCAACCACACAGGCTGCTCCGATGGGTCAGTCAAGACCTCCTAAAGGAAAAACGCCAAACTGTTTTACTAGGAACCAGAGAAAGGAAATAGCCCTCATATCCTCAAGGCAGATAGGAGTAACTTCTATTTTAAGAAAAGTTACACACACTTCTTTTAACACTGCTAAATGTATCACTTAGAAAGTATAACTTTGGAAATTCAGATATCCAGAACACAGGAATCCTCACCTTTAAGGATTCAACCCACTTATAATGGGTCTCATCTATTGGCAGAAAAATGGGTGTTTTCGCAGGGGCTTGCCGGCGACATAGGAAAATAACTGAGCCAAAAAATGACTTCTTCATGGCAACGAGATTCAGTGAGGCTTTGCTGAATAAGCTCTCCCACTGTGCCTGTCAAATCAGGTAAAACAACAATTAACAGGAAAGTCAAAGCCAATTAAAAATACAAGTCACATCTATACTTCATGTTGAGTCTCCTCAAAGACAGCTTCACTAGGCACAACAGGCACTGTCCACCTCTTTCTTGCTTTTTCTTGAAATCTTAGCATCTGTTCTATATCATCTCAGTACAAATATATATTTGATTAACATAACAGTATTTTATCCTTGTCTAGACTATTCCTTCTCTCCTAGATGAAAAAAAAAAAGCAGTAGTAGAAGTATCTCGAAGCCCTGGTTAGGGAACTAGTCTTACCACACTACCAGGTGCACAAAAAACCATGAGCAACAACCATGCTGTCAAATCCCATAGGTATTTGAATGTGTCTAGAATTTAATTCCAGCAGTAAGGCATACTTCCACAGACAAACACTATATCAGATTCCAACACAGAAAATAACATCTAAACTCAATGTTCCACTTCTGTTATCAGTCTATGTTACATAAGCCCTGTCTGCAATAGAAAAAGTAAAGTGGGATAGAGGAAACATGACAGACCAAGCCACACAAATCCTTCAGCTGCAGTGGAGTGGGGAGAAGGAAGAAACCACTAGCAGGGAAGAAGCACCTATAGAAATACATTACATTGAAACAGCATTTCAGAAAAACAAGAGAATGAAAATGCATGTAAGGCATATCCAGAAACACTGAGGCTCTACTATCTGAATGAAATAAAGATGACTGCAGGCTGTTAGAACAGCATCCATTTGCTTTTTGTATGCCAGGCACAAAACAGCAGAAGGTTTTTCAGAATGATCCCTTATAGCAAGGGCTAGGGACAGTGTCCCTGTCTATAAAACTCCAAGAACTGTATTAAGTCCTGCACACTCATCTGCATCGTATCGTATAATTTTCTTTAGAGAAGGTACATTTGACTCACATGTATCTTATCCAAGCAATTTGCTAATACCAGGCTACTGATACTTATGGTAGATCTAGATTTTAAAGTTATCGGCTTCTGTAGCATCTCACAGTCTTCTTTTTATCCTCCTCTTTACTGGGTAAGATGAAAACCCAAAGAACTCACCCTTTATTCTCAATTCTCCTTGAAAAGTCTTTGCAGGAAGTGAAGGGCTAGAATTCATGTCATTGCAAAATTCAAAATCCAACGACCAAACCACCAGAATTATAAACAAAAAAGTTAACCTATTAGAAGTGCTACTCTCTTCTTATTCTAAAAGAAGAGCCGAGAGGCTACAGCCCCTCAAATCAGGAAGAATGCATATGTTGTGTAGAGGGGCAGTTTCCCATTACTGCTTAGTCTAACAGCTGCTAAGAGAAGGTGATGTTCCAGCTCCCACCCTTGCCCTAGCCATTCACTCTCCTCTTCTTCTGCCAGCATTGGCATTCGTTCAGCTGCATGACATACTGGTTTGCAGATATAAAATGGACACCCTGCCCTGCTCTCCCTCATTTCCAAGAGCTTATTTTGCTGTATCTTGTTATGGGATCAGGTAAAGTGGGGAGGAAGGGAAGGAAGGAGGAAGAAAAAAAAATAAAAATAAAAGTACCAGAGAATAGCCTTCCTTTCTTGGAACACTTCAGTGTTAGAAGAACTTAACTAGTTTGTAAACTCTCACTCCCAGCAGTGATATCAAAAGCAAGACAGATATTCTTATACTGAAGCATATTGGGATTCAACAGTGATAAAGCTGTACCCCACCCAATAATGCAGCACATTATTTTAGCTATAAAGGAATTGTCTTGGCCAGCATTTTCATGCAATTACATAGATACACAAGCAACAATTAATAATTTTCAACGCATTAAGAAAGGTTTTCCTGACTTAATTCAGTTTACTCTCCCAACCAAATATTGCAAATTCACAACTCCTCTTCTGAAGTGTTTATTACATATTCCTGCAGAGGCCCTCAATAGCAAGTGATGTAAGTGATGCCTACTCAACGTTCATCACAAAAGCATCTGCAAGCAGCAGACTCCAGACTACCCACTGAGAAAGTTATTTGTCCTTCCAGGAGGCTTACCTCACTCAGAAAGCTGTGTTTCTGCTGTGGATCCGGACTTGTGAGAAAACTGACAATTTCTCCAAGAGTTTCTCCTTTAAGAAGGGTGTGCAGCAAAACAAACCCTCCTTCTTTTGCTGCAGCTGCCAAATTAGAAAGAAGTTCAGCTGTGTTCCCTAGAGCACTTGTTGAACAGTTGTATACCACCAGGTCTGCATTGGTCAGATTTCCAGAGGGAAGGCTAGATGGATCCCACTGGCTAAACAAAACTCCAGCATCTTGTAGCTCTGTTTCACTAGATGAAAGAGTTTCCAGGATGTAGTCAGTGGCAATGTAGTCCACCTGCAACAGGGGCTGAGTATTCAGAATACTTTTGACACGAGAGAACAGACGTCCACTTCCTGCAAAAGCCTGTGAGAAAACAGGAAGAAGGAAAAGGGGAAACGAAGTTGAAACATGACTGATATCCAAAATTGTAAGTGGAACAATAGAAGTATGCGATCAGGTTACTGGAAGGCCTAGAAACACTAGCTATGGTCCCATCCTGGGCTTCCAGCTAACCTCTACTATCTTCATCCTGTGACTGGTCATGTTCTCCAATGCCACATCCAGGCAAGTCTTTAACTCTGAAGAATCTAGCAATCCATTGAGAAGGGGGTCATCCTGGAAGTGCATTTTCTCTTGAGTCACGATCTGTTCCAGCTCAGAATGGAGGTTTCCATTCAGTTCCAGATGGCAGATTTCAGCAAGGATATGCTGAAGGCCCTTCTGCACAGGTGAGGACTCCGCAGCAACCACTGCAGTTTCTAGTCCAGGGATGACTAATTTGACCCCATGCACCGACACCTTAGCCTGTAGGTTCTGGATTAGATCTATGGAATAGAAGGAAAAATGAAAGGAAGAGTCAGACTTTCCAAAGATTTTTTCTTTTCCCCTTTGCCTACATTTGCTATACCAGCTGATCACCACCACAAATTACAGCACCTTATACCATTAGCCTAGCCACAAAGATATAGTACATGCTCCTGTACATTCACACAATTACGTATTGTGCAGTAGTTGCAGCTCCCAATCAAGCAGGCTTTGTAGGAAGACAGTCTGAAAACCCAAAATTGCCTATGGTAAGACACTGACTGAAGAGAGGGCAACTAACAGAAAACTTCTGATTTCGAGAGTTTTGGAGGGAAATTGTAAGCTTCTGCAGATACAAAAATATTAAAATGCTTTTTTGCTTTATAACCAGATGGAAAAGAGCTCATCCTGACCAAGATCAGAAACAGCATTTTGAAAAATAAAAATCCCACTATAGCATATGTAAAAACTTTGGGTACAGTATTCAGGCACTGCAGGAAAAAAAACCAAAACAAGCCTTTAAAATCTATTACCAAATCAAAGGATAAGTGTGAAGACACTTTACCAATACAGAATGACAAAATTGCTGTCTCAAGGTACAGCAAGATTCATCACTAGAGTAAAAACTTAAAAAGAGAAATATTGTAATTTTTTCCCCTTTGATGAAAAGGCACTTAAAAGCGATGAGCTGAGTGGATGCCACCCCATCCAAAGAGCACCATACTAGGCTACCAGTTTCACAGTAGACTAAAGCTGCTCCTATTCTATTCCTGCAGCAAACACAAACTTCTTTTTGTTGTGCCTCACTAAACCACTTTCCTTCCTTGGATATGATCTTGTGCCCACAACCTAATGGGAAAAGACTTGTCAGCTTACCCATCCTAGCAGTTCACAGGGAAAAACAAAACAAGAAAGCTAAAGACTTGAGGAAGTAGGCCCTCCTGTCAAGTGTTTGAAGCAACTAGGCTGGATTTCTCCTTATAGGAGATGATTTGTGCCTCTCTGTTTGCAGAGGGGGCGTGCTGGTTTTGGCTGGGATAGAGTTACTAGTTTTCTTCATAGCAGCTCGTGTGGGGCTACATTTTGGATTTGTGTTGAAAACAGTATTGACACTACAGAGGTGTTTTCATTACTGCTGAGCAGGGCTTACACAGAGTCAAGGCCTGTTCTGCTTCTCACACCACCCCAACCAGCAAGTAGGCTGGGGTTACACACACAAGCAGCTGGGAGGGGATACAGCTGGGACAGCTGATCTTAACTGACCAAAGGGATATTCCATACCATATGACATCATGCTCAGCATATAAGATTGGGGAAGAAGAATGAAGGGGGGGGACATTCAGAGTTACAGCATTTCTCTTCAGAAGAAACCATTATGTGTGATGGAGCCCTGCTTTCCAGGGGATGGCTGAACACCTGCCTACTGATGGGAAGGAGTGAATGAATTCCTTGTTTTGCTTTGCTTGTGCACACAGCTTTTGGTTTACCTATTAAACTGTCTTTACCTCAATGCAGGAGTCTTCTCACTTTTACCCTTCCGATTCAATTCCTCATCCCACTTGAGGGAGTAAGTAAGCAGCTGTGTGGGGCTTAGTTGCTGACTGGGGTTAAACCACAACAGGGGGTTGTGCTATCTGACGCTGCATTGACTGTCATAGAAAGGTAGATGTCCCTCCCCATGGCTTTACTCCTACCCACAATTCTAGAGATACCTCAGGCAGAAGTAGCTTTTAGCTTCTTCTAGCAAGCATACAAACATAGGACTCCTGCTTCTACAGAGATCAATACTTTATTTCTTGGATGTTCCAAAGTAGTAGGAACAGCTTCTCTCAGGTATCTTGGTCACACTGGAAGATTCTCCTAGCGTAACAAGAAACCAAATCCCATTCTACCTTTGCAGTGCTCCAGATAGGCATGAAGATGAACACTGGAAGACAAACAGTTCCTCTCAGTATAGGGCACAAAGCAAAATTTTTCCAGGGTGGGAGGGATCCGTTCCTGTTGTCGTCGTGGTGCCACAGAAGCATGAAGACCATTGATCTGAACACCTCCTGCTTTAACACTATTAAGACAATGGTCCACAACAACATCAAAAGCTGAAAGACAGGAAAGAAACATAAGAAATGTAAGTTTGCATCCAACACTACAAGTATTTTATTCAAAGTGAACATGTGAACGGTGCTACGTCAGACTGGTACAGACAGTGCAGAATGGCAGCATCTGTTACAGACCTGCAGAATAGCTTGGAGACTAAGAGGGACTCCTAAAGTTCATCCTACTTCTTAGGAAGCCATACATCCAGCCACACAACAGTCAAAGCAACTAGTAAAAGCCCAAGCACAAGAGAAATTACCTTCTACGTTGTCTTGGTATTGGCACACCTGTTCTTGATGCAGCACTGGGTCAATACACACTGAGCGAATCCTGGTGGGTAATCGTAGACTGCGCCCAGTCTCAGCTAAGATTATCACGTGTAGCAGGGTGTCAAGGAAGGTTACCCAGTTCCCATTCCACACAACCTTCCCTGTGCTTGCTGCAGAAAAAGGGGAAGCCTCGCTGTGATTTTGTCATTCAGCAGATGCCAGAAGTCACCACTTACTAAACACGAAGTCCACTGCATGTACCCAGCTTCCCCTGTAAACTCCAACAGCCAGTTTTACATCGGAGATAACAGCTTTCCCAATGCTCTGTCAGAGCTCTTAGTTGTTCTCCATTATCACACAAATTATAATTACCATACAAAGCACAGCCAGGTGGACTGTTAATACAAATGGAATTAAAAGATCAAATATTCATCATTACAATAACCATACTCATCATTCTCCTATAAAAAGTAAATTCACCTTCACTGTTGCATTCCAGAACACCCTGGAAAGTTGGTCCATAATTATATCCACGCAGATGCAGCTCTTGATAAATGTCTTCTTTCAAGAGGCAAGACTTCGAGCTTATGTCTACTTGAGTCTGAAAGTCAACTGGCTGATTATGGAAGTTCTTCAGAGCAGTGTTTTCTAAGAGGGAAATCTTCCCTGATGGGCACAGTGGCAAGAATAAGAATCAGTGTCCATAAACAATGGATTTTAGTAGGATACACTTACACGTCCTTCACTTACCACTCACAGCCAGATTCCCATTCCCTGACACCTCAAACCAGTGGGAAGCAGGCATGAGTCTTACTTCCAGCTGTACGGATCCTGCAAGAAACATTGAGGAAGACAGGACTGTGAGGTCATTCACTGTTACCATCCTCAAGCAGAGCTTTCTCTTTCACTATCTCCAGACTCACTGTGCACAACACGTAACAAAGACTGCCATTACATGTGCTTACTTAACTGTATGAATTCACTTTATTCAGTCACGTTGTACTCTTCGTAGCCTCTCCTGTATTCCGTCTCACTTTCCCCTTGTGTTTCTCTCCTCCCACTCCCTTCATCTCCATTTACACAGTTTTGCAGTCATACCAGCACTCCTCACTCACCCTTTTTGGGAAGGATAGTTGCCTGATGAATTGTGACTTCTTCAAACGTAACAGCCATTTGCTCCATGGCCATGCCAAGAGACCGTGCCAGAGTTTGCCAAGCCAGTACTAGGTACCCAGTTGCTGGGTACAGGACTCTGCCATCAATGCAGTGACCAACTAAGTAGTGGTCAGGAGAGTCAGGACTCACATCTGTCAAAGAGCAGAATAAATAATAAAGAGGTCTTCTCCTCTCAATGTCTAGAAGAGGTTCTAGTGGTTTCCCCAGCTATCCTGCCTGACAACATGCAGCTCTTAAAACTACTGTAGAATGAATCAAGGCAGTTTCCTGCTCTGTTCATATTTTTTCATCCTATTTCAGAAGCTGATCTAGTCTTTTTCAACCCAAACCAAACCAAACATTAAGCTTCAGAAGACGGCTTCAAGGATGCTGCTTTGAGTATCCTTTTCCTAGTTTTACAAGAGAAATGCAGAGGTAAAGCAGGAAAGAAAGAAAGAAACAAACAAAAAAGACAAGCCAGCAAACACACCAATATTGTAGACTGAAGCAGATGCAGAGCCTCTGGAACCTGCTGGAAAGTCTTCAGCTTTTGGAACATCCCAGTCCTGGCTGTGGTCCCATTTGATGTATGGGGAAATAAGGGGTGTTCCCACTGGGACAGGGTATTCCACCAGTGGGAACAAGTTGTTTCCAAGAACATTTATCCTAGGAAGACAAAGGATCAACACAATGTTGAGGGGTGGGAATTGACCATAATACTTAGGGGTCAGACAGTAATTGGTCTTGGGCTCCATGTCTGAGATTTCTCCAGAGTACTGTGAACACTTACTATAGACAAATTTTTAATTCTAACAGTCTACAAGATGCAAAGTTTATTTCCAAGAGCTAGTTCCAGGTTACTAGGCCTCTAAAATGCGACTGCTCTTTAAAAGGCACCCTCCCAGCCCATGCAGTCTAACGCAAGGCAACATTTCATAAGTGAACATGTTAAATACGTAAAGTGCAGATGTAAACCTCATTTTTTTCCAGCTTTGTTGAAGGAGTATTTCAATCCTTGTGAAGACATGCATGCTAGAGAAGAAACTTGAATTCTTTCCTAACCAATACCCCACTCACCCTCTTCCCTTAGTCACCTTACCCAGTTAAATGAATCTTTCCAATCTGTGTTAGGAAGAAGTCCAAATTATTTTTCTGCTCTTTCTTCATCAAAGGTAGAATGGTGCAAGTTGGTTTCAATGTTCTCCTCAAGATAGCCTGTCAAGTAGAGTCCATAAATCACTGGCGGAAGGCATTATTTACTACTTTGTCTCTGAATTTTTCTCTATAGATCTCAAATCACTCTTGTTTCTGTGCCAAGAGTTCCATGCTAGGTGCTGAAACGTACACCGTTTTAACAGTGAAGAGGAAGAGCAGCACAATACCCTTCCAGCAATCCAACAAGTTGCACATCTGGTAAAGCAGAACCTATGTAATTTTAACTAAATTCTGCCAAAAGACAAGTCTCCCTTTCCCAAGCAGACTGTTAAGTAGAATCAAAAGCTGCACTTCAAGACCAGCAAGATCACCCTCTCAAGCCTCCCACTCTCACACCCCCCACCCCGCCATGCAGCTTAGGCCCTTACTCCCAGGAGCAGCCCTTTTTAGTCTGAAGCATTCTACAGCTTTTTCCAAGCAACAGCTATTAAATCAAAAAACACAGCCTTGAACTTCTGACCCAACTTGTATCTTCTCTTCAATCTGATCCCACAATTTTTAAATGGGAGAAGAGGAGGGAAGAAAAAAACCAGAACACTCTCAAACCCAGCTGATAAAGTCTTTAGTCACTTGCATTAGAATCCAGAATTATACAATGATTTTAACATGAAGTGTATAATCTTTTTACAGAGAAAAATATCTGCCTAATTTAAAAGCTCTGGTCCGATTCTCCCTTCAAGTCAGTCACTTTCAAAGCATAAATAAGACTAATATGATGTAGTAAATACATACTGGATTGGAACTCAGCAGCACTGTATAACTACTAAACTTTATTCACAAGCAGCTATGATTCTTCTTAAGACTTTTTACCTCTTGCATGCCACCAACTAAAGAAAAAAAACCAGTCCTTGAGATTTAAAGGACAGACAAAAGACCATAGCACTGATCTTATGGAGCAAGTGCATCCTAATGTACCTCATGTTCTTCATCACTTACTATGGAGCTAGTTCCATAAAGATCAATTCTTACAGGGTGGGGAGAAAGGAATAATGATATGATCATTAAGGGAAAGGAGTTTACGAAGAAAGCAAGCTCCTGTGGTCTCAGACTACTTGGTCTAGGAGAAGAGGGGAAAACACCCCTACCAGCCACCATCTTCTAAGACAAGAACCTCAAACCAAGTTCAGTGTACAGATAGTGGTAACAGATTTTTCATAGAGAAGGCCTGCTCATCTTTATTTTCTCCCCCCACTCCAATTTTTGCATTACATCTAAACAATACAATGCTTTTCTTACTCATTGCACAGTTCAGAGAGCTGACTATCAGATATCTGAACTGCATGGCAATAAATAAAGGCAAGAATACGAATGTCTGGATCAGGAAGCAGTAGTGTGTTTTGGTGTGGGTTTGGTTTTTTTTTTTTTTTTTTTTTTTTAATAATTATTAACATACACCACCCCACAAAAAACCCACATCAAATAAAAACCACACCAAAAATCACACCAAAACCCCCACAAAAAAACCCATCAAGAAAATGTTAAAAAACAGAGACTCAGAAGTACTGGAGGGAGAAAGTGTTCTCAGAACAAGGAGAGGGGTGGGGGGGAACCCAACCTAAAAACCAGTATTCCCTAGAACTCAGACCCTCAACCTCCTTCCTGCAGCAGCATATCAATATAGTATCATAATGACACAATCAAATACAATACCTGTAAAAGAGCATGCGGAGCAATCTCTACTACAACAGCATTCTCTGGAACATGCTTCAGACCTTCGTGGAACAGCACTGGATTCACTAGGTTGTTCACATGATACTCTGCAGAGGAATACCTAGCCAGATCACTCTGCCACTGAGATTCAGGGATAGATGTACTGATCCATCGTGCTGAACGAGGTTTAGGATATGGAATGACCTACAGAGAAGAGCGAGGGACGTGAGGAAGAGTTACATATCATAGATGATAAGACAGGCAAAAGCAAGCAGGCCCTCCTTTTCACAGGCCATTTTTCTCAGCTTGATTGCTCACGACATCCTTCTGCTTGAGGCCATAGGACTTCAAACCTTAGGTCTCAGAGGTCTACATGCTCTTCAAGAGATTTCCTTCTCCTAAACAAAGGAACCCCATTAAGCTCAACATCACCTATACTCAAATCCAGGTGCCCGAGCGTAAGCCATGTGAGCCATAGTTTAGCATTACCTTTTTCAGGGCACTGAGCAGCACTGGTGCAATAGATGCCATGTAATAGGAATGAAATGCAACTCCAGCACTGCGCACCTCCTTTGCGAACACACCATCCTTTTTCAGTTTGGCTACAAACTCATTCACAGTGTCCTAAGAAGAGGAATAAAGTGAACTCAAAATAAAAAGCTCACAATGCATTTGGGATCTGTATGAGTCGCTATATTTCTGCCATACCCTTCATCACTTGCCACTTAAGTGCACACATCTGGGATGAGGTTATTGCCCTTCTCAGTCTTACAATTTATCACTTGTTATGCCCATGGTTATAAGACTACTCAGTATAAGAGGTCTTTCGTCACTAGCTTACTGAGGCACTAACACCTCCTACAGAACATTTGAGTGTTTAAGTTTATAGAAAGCATCACGTTCCCTCCCACCAGCTCCCCTTGGCTGAGCTTTAATTCAGCTTCACACTTTCTTCAAACTAGAACTTCACAGGTCCCAATCACAACTCTGGTATGCACCATATCAGTTCCTTGCTCACCAGAGGCCCCGAAACAGTGACAGTATCTTCAGAATTGTGACAGGCTGGTACCACATTTGGAGGGCAGCATTGCTTACATTCCTCCCATGTCAGACCTGCAGAAAGAAGATCTCAGGACAACACAAGTGTTTCTAGCAGTAAGCCTCATAAGGGGAAGCAATATTAACTGCACAATCACTGCACTTAATTCAGCATTTTGCAGAACTGGGAAGGATTCTTGAGACAGACATCCCCACTTTCCCCAAAAGTGATTCTGCAAAAGTTAAGGATATTTAACTCAAGGCTTTAACGTGATATTTATCATTGATATTGAGCACAAGAACAGAGGACTGAATCTTTATACCTGCCCATTAAGGAATAGGGTTGGGGAGGAACGCACACACTTTCCAAGAAGCTACAGAATTGGTTGTTTTGTCTCAACTTGCCCTTAGCAATCTGAACTACAACAGGAGGAAGAACATGTGAGCTTGCCTCACAAGCTGACAGGCCACAAAATATCCATTACATGGATACAAGTCACAGGAAGAACCTGAACTTAACATCAGGTTATGAAAAACATTATATGCAGCACTCTGATGTAAGGTCTGTGACAAGAGTATCATGTATTCAATATCAAAGAAAAAAGCTAAATTAGGTAGGCAGTCCTTTGTAGCATTAGTTAAAGTAAAGACGACTAGGATTATAACATGGGATCTAGTCAAACATACCACATTAGATCTGCAACAGTTTTTCTCTTAAGTGTTTCAGTTTTGTAATGGACCACTATGTCCAATAATGAGAAACAGAACAACAATGCTACCAATAACAATTTTATTTTTAAACATAAAGTCACCATGAAGCAAAACTGTTGGGTACAAATCTCAAAATTTCACTCCACAGCAGGCAGAACTATGTGACTTACAGAAACACTGACCAAATCTTGTTCAGGAGAAAGCTTCTTCCTGAGTGCTATTAGGCCCAACTAAGTTCTAATGGCATTAAGCTCCACTAGCCTGTTGTCCACTACCTAATAGTGGCTTACTGGTTTCACATCTCACTACCCTTGCAAAAAAAATCAGAACTCTCTCCCTTTTTTTCTTGTAATGATTTAAATGTACATATATGTGTGTGTATATACATACGCGCACACACACACATCAAAAGCCAAAATCCCCAGTGCCTTACATTTTCACCTCTCTAAGATTATTGATCAGGCTTCTGTCA
This sequence comes from Leptosomus discolor, assembly GCF_034619465.1. Taxonomy (NCBI): domain Eukaryota; kingdom Metazoa; phylum Chordata; class Aves; order Leptosomiformes; family Leptosomidae; genus Leptosomus; species Leptosomus discolor. The sequence continues at coordinate 5,662,341 of NC_141405.1, forward strand.
TTGGTCATCTGTCAGTGTATCCCTCCATTTCCACTTAGTTTTGGAAGGATTACCAAAATTCTGCTGTATTCCAGGTCAGAGATTACTACCATTATATCAACTTCAATATTCCATAACCTGTTCTACATCAGAAGAAAAGGAAGAGGCAAGAGTAGCCAAAAAAACCCAGACATGATTGTCTCCACCAACACATTTCAGAGCTCAAATTTTATCCCAGTGCCATACAACAGAGATCAGATGTACTTTCCTGTATTACTCTTTTGGTAAGGGTATACCTACCAACAGCAGCCATTCCTCCTGGGGGCAATTTGGCCTCTTTAACGCATCGTCCCCGCCAATAAGCAGCGAGAATGGCTTCTTCGTGACTTAAGGAGTTATCTGCATAGCCACAAGCTAGTTCTCCCACTGAGTGGCCCAAAATCCCATCAGGCTGCAGACCTGCAGCCTTCAACATATCAATCTGAGCAATCTGCAAGGAAAAGCAGGATTAGCGATTCCATGCCAGAGTAACCAGATGTCAGGCCTCAAAGGCATACAGCAGTAGTGAGTACATTACAAAATGGCTTTTTGGTACAGACATTCTTCTTGGCCTCACTGCTTTTCTTTCCCTCAACTGCAGCTCCAGCCTCATTTCAAAGCAATCCCAAGAATCATTACATGACTCCAGCATTGTTTGGGCCTCTCCATTATCCAGCTTTTCACTAAGAAGCTATTTCCAACAACAGGAGGTTGCCAAAAGCATGCCTGCATGAAGTAAGAGGCAAGACCAGCTTTCCACTTTCAAAGCTCTACCTCTAGTCTACTAAGAAACAATGAATCCCACACTGACACTCAGAATTAAAAGAGACTTCATTTAGCACAATTTAGTTCATCTGCAGAACAGATTTTAGAAGATATTCAGTGGAACCTTGTTTCTTGGCACAAACATTTACAAAAAACGTAAATATATTCCTTAGTCTCTTAAAAGGAGAAACTGCCCCACATTCACAAACAAATCAGTTTAGATCAATATTTGTCCAAGCATCTTGCAAATGGCAGAGCCCAAAACTGTCAAGGGTACAACACATTCCCTCCTATCAGAGAGATATTTCTGACATCTGCCATTTGCTGATTACACAAAACAAGCTTCCATTCATCTGTATAAAGTGTTACCAGCCAAACAGACACAGTAGCAGAGCATTCTTATGTAGATTGAGTCCATAACGTCCTCCACCAGTCATTTGAGTCTTACCTGAATAGCAGCTAGTCCAACAAATGCATGGACAGTGTCATCAAAAGTATTCTCATCCGCTTGCAGAAGCAGGTCTGAGACCTTTAGGCCTGTGTTCTTCAAAGCTTCATCCGAGCGCAATATAGACTGGCGAAACAAATCCAACTTCATAAGGCTCAGGCCCATACCTTTCCACTGTGTTCCCATGCCTGCAGAACAGGCAAGGAGAAAGTGAGCTTTAGTAACGCTCCATAAAAGAAGACATTACACACTTGCTCTGGCAGTGAAAGAATTCTATCTAAGAGCAAAACATTGTACATTTCTGACAGCCTCTAAATTAGGCACAGCTTTTTATTTTTGTAGACTTTGCTATTATCAGAAGATAGAAAAGTCAGGATTAGATAAGACACAGGAAACATGAGTCTCCTAGACATATCACAGAGCTGCAAGATATTTCCTCATGCTAGGAAAACAACATTAGAGCATAGAATCCCATTGCTTAAGCCCCAGATGTACAGAGGAATGCAGAAGCCCAGCCCCACTGCTGCACACCTACCTGAGCAGATGTACCAGAGTGGTCTACCAGATGCTTGAACCTGCTGGACCTCTTTTATGTCACTCTCAGCACCAACTAGTGTGTAGCCCCTGTAGGGCATGGAAGACACAGGAACTGCAGAGATATCACTGAGCAGGCTTACAAAGGGGCTGCATCCTCCATGCTTTCTGCTCTCTTGTATTAGTATTTCCACAGCTTCCTGGGTTCTGCCACATATTTGAACCAGTCTTGGCGTGTTACAAGTCTCCAGAGGCTGGTGTTTGTTCTTATTTGGCCTCAGAATGACATGAGCATTAGCACCTCCAAAGCCAAAAGAGTTGATGCTGACAAGGCCACCTTTCACTGGTGTTGGTTTACAAACTACCTCCAAAGAGCCATCTTTTAAGGCAGGAATATCTGGATTTGGGGTAGTGAAATGAAGATTTGGAGCCCACAGCCCATGTTCCAGAGAGAGAATGACCTGGAAGGAAAAAAAAAAAAGTGTTCTGTGCTCCACATTTCCTTGTAACAAACATTCTTTTGTTGTTATTCTTTTACTGTAAATGACCATGTAGCATCGACTAAAGCAGCAATTTATGTTCGGATTCAGAGAATAGCGTTAGTGACATTACTGAGGTAGTACCTACTTCACCTAGGCAAATTTTAAGCCCATGCAGGAAGTCAGCAGTGAAGGTGAGGGTGGTAGCTTTAAGTTTAGCTTCCAGACCCTTTCTAACCGGAAAGCCATGCAACCCTGCTGGAAAAGCAGCCTGACTACTAAGAATATCACATCTTCTTCCTCCCCTTTCAGATCCTGTCCCTTCCATCACACTCCATCTCTCCCTAGTCACACACCACCACACATGCTCTTCCTTATCACAATGAATGCTTCTATTTCTGCCTTTGCTGCAAAAGAATCAAGCTGAAGCACTAGTAAAGGAGTTTGCTTGCTGCTTTGCACCCATTTCCTGTCTTCTTGATTCAAAAATAGCAGGAATAGCAGACTGGTCAGAACAGCCAGAGCAAAACAGAAGTACAGAAACATTGTGGGAGTTAGAATAGGTGTGCCAAAAAAGCAAGAGCTCCTTTCTCTCAGTAGCATCTCTACAAACAGCCCACAACACCAAGCCCATACTCCTCTGTGGCACAAGTCCAGCAAATCACAGACTACAACGTCAGTTGCAAACACTCTGTGCTCTGTATGTTTGGCAGCTCCTTCATCACCACAAAATGGTCAGAGAAACATACTGGTTTGGGAACTGTCGCTGCAAGTTGATCATCAGACATGGCAGCCCACCTGGGAGAACAACCAGCACAAATGCATGACTCCAACTCCAGTCAGCATGCTTACAGTTGCAGTCTACGTATTTATTTTCATGCACACTGTCCTACACCTACAATACTATGCACCATGAACTTGCTGTGGCTTTACACAACATACATGCTTGTACTTTTAAGTCTGCCACAGTTTCTACAGAAGTTTGAGAGTACAGTACAGTTAGTGTACACCAGAGCCAACAAGAAGCTTTGTCTTTGCTGCAAGTAATTAGACAGGCTGAGTAGTTCAGAGGTGCAGACGAGTTTTCCCTCCCTTACCAGAATTTAACTAAAGTGGCCTTGACCAGCCCTAGTTTCTTTCCTACCTATCTACATAATTTTTTATCCAATTCTGAAGACAGATACTTTCAAGATTGAATTTTCCTAACTGACATGTTACATATAAGAGCATTTTATGGAATTCCAAAAGAAAACATTTATGGAAACTGCAGATGGCAAACCAGTTACTGTTTAAGAGACATGGGGCTTAGACAGTTTCTGGCTTGACCTCAAGGATGCCTGAGCTGCCATTCTGATTAACTTCCAAATCTTAAAATATCAAGTGCTGCCCAACTTTCAAAGAATCAAGAACAGAGATAGAGCTTCCAATACCCTTACAAACCCTCAGGTGCTTTCAAGATGCCAGATTTGGAACACAACTTAATAAAAGCATAGCAAAAAGATATTCTAGCAGGCATGATGGGCGCCATGGGCTCTTGCCTGCAGCTGCAAGTTCAAATACAAAGTTAAGTAAGAAAACTGGCAAAAAAAAAAGTGAGAAAACAGTGCCAGAGAAGTCTTCAGAAAGAAATTGTGGCCCTTGTCTTTGCAGTTCTGCATCCTTTAAGAAACAGACAGGGAAACAGATCAAAGTTATGATCCTGTCCTGACATATGACAGCAGAACTGCACTTAAAGTGTTTGTAATGTACACCACAGCATAGATGGAGAGGCTTATTTTACAACTCAGTTACCATTCCTTCTATGAAGGAGTCAAAGACAGAGGTGCTAAAAAAAGTAAACTTTCCCCTAGAGAGACTGATACTGCTGTCCCCATGATTTATTTGCAGATGAGGCTATTCATAGCAAGCTGTATGTACTCAGGTGACAATAACTACTTTAAAGTAGAGTGACGGTGTACGTGACTTCAGTTTGCATGGCTCTAAGGCTATCAGTAATAGGCTTACAACCAAGTGCAAACATTAGCTAGCTCTCTGCTAAGCAGTTTAGCAGCAAGAACCAATAGATGACTGTCTGCCTACAGCAGTAGTTAGCAGGCCAGTTGCTAAGACAACCAGTTATTCAAGCTGGTAGCCTCATCCAAAGATCTCATCTGCTTTTATGCCAACATAAGAGAGTAGAGGAAGAGATGATATATCCCTGACAAACAGCCAGAAGGATCAGATACTGTTTTGGCACTGAAAGCCCACACTGCCTTCTTTGGTCATTGCCAACTACTCCAAACATTTAAATCCCTCTACTTGTACACCCATCAAACCCAAATGACTTACAGCAGAGTTCTGTTGGAAAGTCCAGTATAAGGACAATCAATAAAGTCATCCCAAAGCCTTTATTCTGAGCAGAGTTATGCTCTTGTATTTCAGTAGGAAGGGGAAACTAAAGCATGCGTGCGTGCATGTGCACACTTGTGTGTGCACACAGCAGAGGGCCACCTGGGCATTCGTGTCCAGCTCGCAGAATATCCGCCTGAGCTTTTCAAAGTATTTGCAGCTGAAGCAAGAAGTAGATAATTAACAAGAATCACCCGAGGAGTTCTCATTACCACTTAGCATGCTATCCTGGATCAATACAAGTTTTCCTTAACACAAACAAACATTGAGAAAACCCCACACCGTTGTGTTGCCCCCCTGCCCAGTTTTCCTCCTCAAGCCACCTGTTACCTTGGCCAACGCAGCAAGCCCAGAGGCAGGCTCTGGATGGCCCATGTTTGACTTGGTTGATCCAATCAACAGTGGCGCTCTCTCACATTGACAGAAGACATTTACAATGCCATTTACTTCCTGCGGATCTCCAACCTAATAGGAAGAGAATCAGACTGACTATTAGCAGGCACTTCCAAAACACACCACAAAACAAATCTGAAACATTAAAAAGTTTCAGCAAAATCCAACAGTAGTGAAGCAGTACATATTCTAGTAACTGGTAGATGGGAAAAATACAGTTCATTCTGGAAAAACAAAGAATAATTTGATGGAAAAGCATAGTAAGTTATGCAAGGGAAGAAAATAAGGAAGGAAATATTCCAAACCCAAAGGAGCCCTACTGACCTTGGTGCCTGTCCCATGAGCTTCAACATACTCCACTTCTCCAGGATTGATACCACATTCTCTGTACAAAGAGCTGACCAACTCCTGCTGCATCTCTCCAGATGGGAATGTCACACCTAGGACCAAAGTTGCCATCAATTCCTCTCTCCTGTCCTGTTCCTATTTTAGCACCCTTTCAAATCTTGGGGCTACTAGGTCCAAAAAAGCCAGAGACTTTTTCAGGACTTACATCAATGTCCTTAGCACCAAACATAAGCAGCCTGTCAAGCACTTTGTAAGGAGAGCAGAGGAACCAGAAGTGGACCTAAAGCAACAAGTTAGACTAGCATGGAAAGATACCTACAATACTATGCACTATGAACTTGCTGTGGCTTTATACAGCGTACATACTTGTACTTTTAAGTCTGCCACAGTTTCTATAGAAGTTTGAGAGTAGGTTAACAGAATACTAGGAGATGTCTATATGAAGCAGAACACGTGAAACTTGATGTCTCCATAACTGGAGAGTGGGAGAATGGGATAGCAGTAGCGAAAGAGCCTTGCAGTCATAACATCACCTACATTTCTACCATCAGTGCAGAAGTTACTGTAGAGATGTCCTGAGGAAGGCTAAACTAGCAACAGGACATTCCTGTTACTTTGTACAGTAGAAACTACCACTTGCCTCCTTCAACTTCTTTATAAAACAGGATCCTGAACTTTGTCTTACCAGAACAGAAAAAGAAAAACCCCAACAATAAAAAAACCTTCACACATCTAAAGAACCCCAAACCAGCCCGTTTTTGATGACAAAGACTCTAGACTGAACAGTTGTGTAGTATGTCACTTTTCAGAGGCTCAAGGCCTACCTTGCTCCTTAAAGCCATCGGTGTTACTTCCAGCATTGACTATTGTGGCATAAATCCTCTTAGCCATAGATCTCTTGGTCAAGAGAACGACAACAACAGCTTCAGACCGACAATATCCATTTCCTAAGAGCAGAGAGAGAACGAGTCACGAGTTCCACTCTGCTTTGAAAAAAAGTTGCAAAACACCATGCAGTAAGGTTCTCCCATTCCTGAGCTACCTCTTGGAACAGACTGCTTTGAGGGTATGACACATCTGTTTCTTTAAAAAAAAATCCTAGAAAGGCTTGGTGCTTATCACAAATTATGACAGAAAGTTTCCATCAAGAGGCAGCTATTTCCTCTCCCCAGCAGCTGAGGAATGAACCATACAGCTCCTTCCCCAAAGTTAGTTTTCCAGGTTCAATAGAGCATGCAACACAGATCAGGACCAGGATATTCCAAACAGTCTATCTAGGAACAACTAAGGGGCCAGCTCTTTGCTGTATTACAAGAGTATCTGGCCACAGACTCCACCACAAGTTCCTCTCATACAACACGACAATCTTTTGTATTACTGCCTTACCTGAAATATCAAAAGCCTTGCAGGCACCATCAGGACTAAGCATACCCAGTTTCATGAACTGCACAGAAGTGTTGGGTTTCAACAAAATGTTGACCCCTCCTACTAGGGCTGCACTGCACTGCCCATGACGAATTGCCTTATAAGCATTTTCCAGAGCGATGAGACTAGAGGAGCAGGCTGTGTCAATAGTTATGCTTGGTCCTTAGGGAACAAAGGGAAAACAAACAAAAAAAAGCTGTTTTTTACTGTTTATTTCCTAGTGTTGCTCTCCAAAGACCACAGGATGGGATTATAACATATGAAAAAAAAAATTGCTTCAGAATATAACAGGTAAACCTGATACAATGGAAACAAGAATTAGCACCTCTGCTCACCAGGTAACAAGGTATGAGAAAGGTGGGAAAAAAATTGCAAACAGCTTGGCTTTAACAGTATTTTCTAAAATTCCACCTACCCCCATCAGAAAGAGATATTATAGCTTCACAAGCAGGTCTCACCTATTTCCCTGTTCTTAACAATAAAAATCCCTCTCCCTTCCTGGTGCCACCCTTGCCATTTCCTCTGCTCTCTGCTGCTTTTCAGAGCAATTCCCATCCCTCCACTCTCTTCAATGCCACACATGGTCCAAGTCATGTCTGTCTTCAATCACATCATTTTGTTAGCTCTCCCACTTCTTACACTTTGCTCAAAAATAGCCAACTGTTCAGCCCGTTTGTCTCTGGGCTAGCTGACTTCTATAGCGTGATACTAAACAGCAGTCTAAAGGCCAGAAAGGACCTAGGCCTTTTTATGAAGGTCTCCTGATAGCATTATCTGCCAGATGACTGCCAGATATGCCCATCAGCAGCAACTCAGTTACAAAGCTTTATAATGAGTCTTATCACACAGCTACATTTTCTGCTTCTCACACGCCTTCTTATAATAGTTGCATGCTACCTTCTCATCCCAAAAAGGGGTCTACGTCGTCATATCCACCCCCCTCCTCTACAGAAACTGTGGTACAGTCACGCTCAAATTGCAATTGCTGATCAGCATCGACAGGTTTGGGGGCACTTACCTGTTAAGTCATAAAAGTAGGAAATCCTATTGGCAAGCATAGCACGCTGGCAGCCAGTCATACTGTATCCCAAAAGCTCTTCTGGATCTTGGCTAAGGGCTTCAGCAGCTTCTGACCCACTGGCACCAATCCATACACCTGTGTCTGTGCCACGGAGGGTGGCTGGACTAATACCTATGGGGATATCGGAAGGCAGATTACAGTAGACAAACTTACAACAAGGGGCAAACTGGGGAGATACCAGGTTCACTGGCACCAGTTCAGGAAATACTACTTGCTGTCCCTTTCTGGCAGGCCTGCAGCATTGTTCCCTTACCTATAGTTACCTTTTATCTGTTTCAGTTGCAGACCTTACAAGTCTTACTGCAGAGTCCATCAGAACTTTGGTATTAGCTTTTGGCCAGAACATACTCTTCTGCTTTTCAGCTTAGCTGAGCATTGCTAGAGTACTATGTAAAAAAAAAAAAGTGTACGGACTACAAAAATGACAGAAATGCTGATCAGATAAGCTAACAGCTGACTTCCAGTGCCGGGAAAAGGAGCAGACTGAAGGGGAGGAAAAAAAAAAGCAAAAAAAAAAAGCAGTGCTTGGAATGTCACGTGAGCATACAAATATCTATCTCTAGCCATACACAAAGCCCAGATCTGGAGTACAAGACAGAAAGGAAAATTCTAAGCACAAAAGCCAACAACCAGAACAACCAACAACTCTACTCTAAAAAACTGCATAGCAAGCTCAACTCGCAGCAATCTCTGCTCTTTCTTCTCTGTGCTTCAGGAGTCCTGGAGACAAGCAGAACATTCAAGCCCCTAGACTGAGGCTTGGCAGCAGAGGAGCAAGTGTTAATTTTAGTCAGTCAGTTCTAGCAAGGTGGTTCCAACTTTTTCTCCCATGTGCTTATGCTTAGACATGAAACCAATTAACATGAAGAAAACTTTTTTGCTCTGTGGGTAACTAACTCAAAAGCTTAAGACACTGGCAATGATGGAGGAGAGGCTCCTGTTTCTGAAAGTACACTTCATGGGCCAACCTTCTATAGAAACATATCAAACGCCACAAATTTCTCATATACCCATCCAACAGACAGGAATGTATCAGGCCATCTGCCTTTCTTTTAGGCCATGGATGAGAGTTCTCCAAGTCCCCTTCCTTTTGCACTACAAATATGCTTTTAACAAAGGGATCTATTACGGAATATTAGGGTAAAGCAGAACACACAAAAGCTCTAGAACTGTTGACTGTTTGTGTCATACTGGTTGTAGCATATGATGCAAGTAGGTATTCGCTGGCAGTCAGCATAGACTTCCTAGTTTGAGTTCTAGAGAAAACAGCTTTGTTCTAATCCCCATACCAGTTCTTCAGTCTCCTCCCTAGTGTGATGGCTTTCTCTTGTTAGAAATCTCATCACACAGCTGCATGTCTGCACCTGCTGCACAGAGACAATACAGCACAATTCTCCCTCTTCGGTTATTCAACTGCTTACCTCCATCCAAAATAGCTTCATAAGACACTTCCAACAGCAAGCGAAGCTGAGGATCCATTGTATGAGCTTGTTTGGGGTGAACCCCAAAAAAGGATGCATCAAATTTGCTTATGTCCTTGAGCTTTCCATTTCTCTTGGGCAGTCCATAAATTCCTGAGAAGAAAAATTCAGAGTCACATCACAGAATGTATCAGTTTTGAAGCGGCTACCAGCTGAAACAAAGTACAGAATGACCACAGCCAATTCTCAATTACACATGAAACCTCACTTCCCTGTTGATCACCTAGAGTGCTCCATGAATATCTACTTACCCACCTCTCAATCTCATTTCAAATGAGAACACCACATTAATGAAAGCAATTATCACTTTTAATACTCTTCCAGATATGACAGCAAAAGACATCTATCTAGTCTAAGCATTTTTGCTTTGGCAAATGGCAAATTGTACCAAGCACATAAACAGAGTCCAAATCAGTGGCTCCAGACAATCACCAGTTAGAAGAAAAACAAAAGCTACTTTTCACTTCTGCAAATCACTAGCTTGAATTGGATAGACACATGCAAAACACTTCAGAAAGACAATCAGACAGAAAAGAACATTGTAAAAAGCCATAAATCACAGGACCAGAGTCCCCATGCTACTTCTGAACCCAGAAAAATGTCAGTCTTCTTACTGCCACAGCTATCAACAGCAGGTACAGGATTCACGTTGCTTAGCTGCTCTGCCAGTGTTCTTTTATTTGGAAGTAAGCTACGCATTATTTATAAGCTACTACTGCATGGGACGTGATTATAAAAGATCTTGCACGAGACCTTCATAAAAGCGTTCTGTTCCTGAATTTTCAATGATATACCACAAGCGAATTCAGAAGCTCTGGCAGGGTTTCACATCATATAAATCCTTCCCTTTCATAGGATAATTCCTCTAAAACACTCAGAACTCAGGACTCCGGAAGGAGAGACAATAAAAGCTCACCTGGTTTCCACCTCCGATCATCCTCTGTGACCATATCAACTCCATTAAGCAGATTCTCCCAAAACTCTTGCAAGTTCTCCGATTCTGGCAGCTTTCCTGCTATGCCTGCAATCACCACATCCTCCATCTCTTAACTTCTCCCTGTTGCAGAGATACACAAAGCAGTAAGACTAGTAAGATTTCACACAGAGAAGGAGAGTATATATGCCTCTTGTCTTCCCAACATGTTGTGACAAACAAGCATATTTGCAGGAGAAACACCCACACAGGAACAGCCCATGGAGTCTCTTTACTAAAAAGAAAACAAAAAGACATCCTAACTAATCAAATGGCCAAATGGACCATAAGATCCATGGGGTCAATGAGGATGAGAAAACTGATCCTTAAGGAGCATTGAGCTCCAAGAACCACCAGTTTCTGCATGACAGCTAGCAAATGAACAAGACTAGCTCTACTAAATGCAGAGCCTCTGAAGTCAGCAGAGAAGAAAGATTAACATGCTGGAGCAGAGGTGGGTGGAGATATTATGAAATACATATAGTAAAATAGATAATTAGAAGGCAAACCTAGCAGGTAGCAAAACAAGTTCTACGATCATTCCAAAGTTAAATGCTAACTTAAGAATCAATAACCAGAACGTTTGTCGGAGGGGAAAAAGCCAACTACAAAACCCCACAAAACACAAACCACACCAACCAAACATCCCCACCCCCCAAAAAAACCCCAACAAACCCAAATCACACACAGAGGAGAAAACCCACACAAAAGCACAAAGATTGCAATACAACTTAGCATCATTTTAAATACGTGAAACAAGTAGCAAGTTTTACACATTACGCAGCATGGCAGGCCATCTATCACAACACCAAGTGATAGTTCATGTATTACCATCACCACACTAATTTATTTTCCATTACACTAAAAATATTAACAACTAAGCAGAGAGAAGGCAAGTTAACCTGACGTTTCAGTTTAGTTCAAATTATAGTTTGTAGATCCTAATTAGTCAAGCTAAAGGAGGGGGGAAAAAACCCATATATATGGGCTATTTTTATATACATATAAAAATAAAAGTGTGGTTGCATGAACAAAAGAGGTAGTAAGCATTCACAGTACTTCCCTAAATAATTGTTCTGGTAAGTAAAGGCAAAAAATTCTTTAGAGTTAATGCGTGGGATTTCAACTAGTAGAGAAACACAAAGAAAAATGAGTATTCAAATAGCTAAGAGTCTGCCTTAGTAACTTTGAAGGAAAGACTTTGCTATGGAAGACCTAAAGTTTGACTTCCATCACAGACTATTCTCCCCACTACCATGCAGGCACTTTGCTTAGGTACTGCTGGTGCTTAATCATCTCCTCCACAAAACAGCTCTAATGACTCCATTGCTGTTTTTCCAACCTAAGACATTTCATTTAGGTGTGGTTTTGCAGCCTCTTTCAGGAGTTCCTGATGCTTCTGAGCAAGAAACGGCCTCTCTTCCATCCACGCATCGCTCGGGTGTTAACGCCTTCCTGCAGCTGAAAGAGGTTGGGGTGCACAGAGGGAAAGCAAAGGCCTCTAGTTAGCTGGAGGTGCAGTCCAGCCAGAACACACCACCACAGAGATTGCCCGATTTCTTTTACCCTTCTTTCCTTCAGCAGTTATCTTGCTTCAGATCTGTGGAGTAACTGTGGAATTGTGCAACATGCAACACCGAAGCAGAAGATATGATTACCTCATCCAGTCCATCCCTTCTGGGAGCAAAACCAGAAGTGCTCCCAAAAGGACATCTTTGATTTCTCAGGCTTACGCTAAACACAACAGAAGTTCCATTCCACTCTTGTTACTCATTTTAAAAGGGAAACACTAAGGGGCAAATGTGCAAGTGCCTTACTGAGAAACTATTCCCAAAACCTGGTAGTAACAGGCCCAGTCCACTCTGCTCTGAAGAGAAGCCTCTCAGTTTTTCCACTCACATCTAGTAAATCACTTTTATTACTGGCATCACCACTGTACCCAGAAAACCTGATCAAGGGCCACAACTCTGCTATACTCACACAGATCTCTGGTAGGGGCAGAGAAAGAATGGATCTCGGGCACTAAGCTTACAATCTAGGCACAAGACAAGAGACATACAAGATGATAATGCGATTATGATTCAATGTTATGCCTCAGCTCTTTGAGCAATGACCTTTAGGGAAAGAAATATAATTTGTATTTCAGGGGACTGAAAACATGACATCTGGCATTGTTCCTTCCCATTGCACATCTTTTTTCCTGGTGTATCGTAAAAATTCCATCCAGGCATGGCCAATCTTGACAAAATGTTCTTCTGAGCCTACAAGGTAAAGGAATTTATCAGCAAATCAATTTTTGCCAACATGTTACAAATGTAGTTGAGCAAGACTGTGTCAAAGGTGGAGAAAAAGATGCTGCAGTAATCAAAATGTAGAACAAGAGCCAAGAAGTTAATTTTAGCTGGGTGAATGGGTAAAAAGAGCTACAACTTAAGGATTTTTGTACACAAAGAACCAGAAAGATTTGGCTTGACACAAAGAGCTCCAAATTCCTACATCTAAGATAACACACAAATTACAGACTTAGGAGCAGACAGTAGAGATGATTTGCTGTGAAAAACAAGAGTAGGAAATGGAAAAAAAAAAATCACAAATATTAATAAGTCATCCCTGATTAAACAGTGATTAATGTAGATGTTACAATACCAACCATGTCTTTGGCCTTCCTTGACAGATAAGCAGGCAGACCATTTTAAAGTTGGCTGACTTTACCCCTAAATGGTGTATTGTATTATTTTACTATATTAGAGACTCTCTTTGTTTTCTGTAGAGCACTTTTAGACCATACACAAGACATTGAGAGATAGGGCATAGGACAGATCAAGAAAGAAAATTATTTCTACAATTGTTTTAAAGGAGACTGGACTACAGCAACTATACAGAAGAGATTGTTCCTACTACATTTGATGAACAAGGTGATCAAAAGCAAGACGTCAAAAAAGGAGACAAAGAAGACAGAAGGACAAACAGGATTCGCTGATTTCTTAAGGCTATATTTTGCTGGATCCAACCAGACATCTGCGATCCTTTTTCCTCTGTTTACCCCATGTTTTTGCTTGAATTGAATTCCTCCCAGACAGCTTGCATTTTTAACTGAGGGGAGAGAAGTACACCCCCCCCCCCCCCCCCATATCAGTCTAATAGACACCTCAGTTAAGCATAAACTACCACCTCACTCTATTTACACGATGTTTTTTTGGCAATAGTATTGTATTGCTGACTCATTCAGTTTGTGACTGGTAATAACTAACAATCCTTTCTGGTATTATTGACTAGTAACAACTTTTCATCACTATACCTGTGCTCTGGTTATCTACCTCTCACATCAGCCATTTGACAAGGTTGGTTTGTCTATTGATGCCAGTTCCTTTCTCCAATCATGTTCTATCTTCTTCACCTTGTTCTCTATGCTTTGGATACCTATTGGTATCATGTTAGCTTAATGCTATTATTAAGTTACTCTTCAGTTGAAATATTGTTCTCCATTGCATTTAAAACATTTGTTTTTCAGTACCTCACTAATTCAGCACCAGAATTAATCAAGAAGTATTAATCATCATTTTCCACCATCTCTGGCAGCTGTACAATTTTTTTCTTTCTTTTTACAATATTTTTATCTACTGTTTCCCTACAAAAACACCTCTGTGCCCATTAAGCTTGTAAGCTTTTAGAGGGGGAAAGAAAAAGGCAGACACGAAAAATAAAAAAGCGAAGGTAAATTTTATTTTCTTCTCTCTCTCATACCCGACTTGCTAACTGCTGAAGAAAACACTTTTCTTACCATGTCCACCTAGTTCAGTGAGGAAAGGAGGGGAAGAGAGAGGAAAGAAGAAATTGTTTGCAAAGAAACAATAAAACCTAAATCTTGTTTTGTCTGATGCACAGTTCTCTTTCCTAGACAGGAGCACAACATTTATTTCACTGTTATTTTGATGGCTGTCATCACAGTGGGGCAGAATCCTCAAAACTAGCTCTGCTACTGTTTCTATGCAGTCCAAATCTTGATTTTTTTTTTGAAGCCCCCATTACTGTAAAATAAAACATCCATGACTCCTCCATAGCTTCTCCATACCTTCCTTCAGCACAGATATTGACAACAGGTCTGCTTTCTTTTCAGTATGACATCATAATCCAGGTTTCCTAATTCTGACTATTGTTTCTAAAATTTGCAATTAAACCTGTTGTTACATAGGAACTTGTAAGGAGCTATGATGCCCGTCTCCAAAAAAACCTTTACAAAATAGAGGCAAACACAGGCTGCTTTTCATTTTTTGAAAGCATTTGGCTACCATCAATCTGCATGCTATAGCTTCAATTTAACAAAGACCTTTTAACTGTCTCTTTCTGTTTCAAGGCTGGATTTGTCCCACTGACCATAAGACAAATGGAAAATGGTAGCGTGTTTTCATATTTAAAATGCACTACTTAGCAGGAAACACAAGCTGGTTCAGAGCTGTTACTTGAGAAAACTAGATTAGATTTTGCTCATGGAATCAACACAACTCTGTTGATTCCCAAATGGTCAGAATGGATGTTAGATACAAAAATTTAAGTCCCCAATATCACTATACCATGTTTGTAAAATATCTGTTCATACCTGCCCTACACGTAGGGCCCTTATCCTCTGAATTCCTCCACTAAATGTAGCCTTTCACAACGTACTATTATTTTCAGTTTGTTTCAAGAAGCGTAGAGGCTGCAGGAAAACATGAACCCTTTGCTCGTGTGGCTTGAGGCTTTTCCTTCCTTTTGTTTTTAAGGCAAGACACACTCCAAAGCCCCTAACACTGCTCTCTGAAGGAGCATGCAAGTTAACATACACGGCTGTTTCAATTTAAGCACTCGAATAAAGCTTTTAGCTACGAAAACACGCATTCAGTATCTCAAAGGGCCTTCCCACAGGGAAGGCATGTGGAATAAAAACCAAACAGCAGCAAAAACAGACGAGAGATGATGACCATCACGTTCCTAACAGAATCACATCTTCAAAACGGGACTGGTGTACGATCAATGCGTTGTTTCACATGGACGGTTGGTTTATATCGAGGTGAGAAAAAAAAAGTTTAGTAGTATATGCGGCACCTTTTTTGAGACGTTTTCCTAGCACCTGCCCACAAGTCACCTTTCGCAATAGCGAACGCTGAATCTCCTCCCCTCCAACCTTCCTCGGCCTGCCGCGTTAGTGCTTTCACACCGACCCACGACGCTGCGGGAGAGCGCAGCGCCGCCAGCCCGCGGCCAGGAGAGCGCGGCCCGTTCAGCCCCGGCGGCCCCCCGCCGTCCCCTCGGCGCCCCAACTGCGGCAGCGCGGGGCCGCCGAGGCCGCCCAGCCCCGCGGCGGGCGCCGCTCATTCCGCGCCGGGCGCGGCCCCTCGACACCCGCAGAGCCTTGCCGCCGCCGCTGGGGAACGGTAGAGGGGCTCCCGCCCTGCAGGCAGCCCTGCCCCTGGCTGTGTCCCCGAGCTCGCCCCTACAACCCCCGAGCCCGCCCGGCGCGGCAGCGAGGGGTCGCGGCGGCCGCGCTGTCCCCGCCCGCCGCCAAGATGGCCGAGCGCCAGCACCACAATGCAGCCGCTCAGCCTCCCTCCGCGTTGCCTCGCCTGGCGGGCGGAGCGAGAGGCTGCGGCTCGGTAACTATTCGCCGATCTGGCGGGGCCTCTCTGCCCGGGCACGGCCGCGCGGGGCTACGGGAGAGCGGCCCGCGGCGACCACGGCGCGGAAAGCTTCTGGTCATGCGGGTCGAGCCCGCGGACTCCCCGCCACCCGCACGGCGAGGTGCGGACTCAGTCCCGCACGGCGTAGAGGGCAAGATGGAGCCTCCCCGGCGCGCCCCTCGGGCGCAGCGGCCCGCGGAGCGGGAGCGGAGGCTGCCGCTCTCTCGGCCGCGCCGCATCCGCTGTCCCGCCGGTACCTGCACAGGGGCGGAAGGCTTCGTGCCGGGAAGACTCTGGCGTCAGCTCAGGGCCGGACTGCTGCGGGGCGGGCTCTGCGAGTGGACGCGGGCGCTGCGGCGGCCGGTACCGAGCTGCGCGCTGCCGGTGGTCGGCGCTCTCCTCACTGTCTCCCTCTAGCTCCCACCGCTATTTAAGCAGTCGCCACCTCCGGCGGCCACGCCACATGGGCTGACAGTTTACTCCTCGCCGCAGTCCAATGAGAGCCGGGGCAGGGCCGCCCCGAGCCGGCCCCGGGGTGATGCCAATCCCTGCCCGCCGGAGCCTCTCCGCGGGAGGAGGGGGCCCTGATCAGGCCGGGGCGGACCCAGACGGGCCCCCATGTCTGCGGCACCGGGCCAAGCTCTCGCGCCCCGCCCCTTGCTGGAGGCCGCGGAAGGCCGGGCGCTGCGGGGGGCGCCCGGCTTCGGGCCGGCCTGGCCGGGGGCGAAGCAGCGCCTACCCTCCGCGGGCGCGGACCTCTTCGTGTCCCTCTCCCACCTCCCCGCAGCTCCGCACACTGGAGGGCTACTGCCGCGCCGCGCCGGCACCACGGCTCGGCGGGAGACGCGAGGGACCCCCAGGCGCCGGACCAGGCGAGGCCAGCCTGCGGAGCGCCCGCGCCGCACAAAGAGAAGGGACGCTGGGCTGGACGCGCAGTCCCGGGCCGGCACCCAATCCGGAGGCGGGAGCGTGTGGGCGAGGGCGCTGCCCTGCCAATCGCGGGGCCCGTGGGGTGTTGCTAGGCGATAGGGCGATGTGGTGACGGCTGAGGGGCCGGCCGGGGCTGCCGGCGGAGCGAGCAGCACAAGCTGCTCTCCGGCGGCAGCGGCGGCGGTCGTTCACCCTGGCCGAGCGCGGTCCCGGGGTTACCACAGGGCAGCGGGCACGCCGGCCAGGGGTGCGCTGCCCCGGGCCCGGGCCCGTCGCGCCGCCATGACTGGCGGCAGTGGAACGGCGCCGGAGGCGGGAGCGGGCCGCCGCGCTCCCGCGGGTGCCAGGGGCTCGCTCCCCGGCGTGCACCCGGTACGCCCACCGTTCCGACGGGCGGCGGAGGGGGAGATCGCTCTGCGTGCGGGCATCTTTTACCCGCTTTCTCTGTAACTTAGACTCCTTCAAATAAAGCAAAATAGTAAACGAATTCGAATGTTGTTCCGTGTTACCTGCGACTGCCACTCCAACACAAAGAAGCCACCCTGCCTCTCGCCCGGCAGACGCGGGCCCGAACGCCGGGACGCGGAACGGACCCGCCTCGTCCGCGGGCAGGAAACGCTCCGGTCAGAGGCGCCACTTCCACCGGTGCTTCTCGCTGCTGCCAGAGCCGCGCCAAGCACTGCTGCTACGCAATACAGCTCGACTGTGACCTTCTCTGGCCAGAACTTCTGCCTTTATCCATGTTTTCCTCAACTCTATAATGCTTTTTTAACCCTTTGATAACGACAACGATCAGCAATTTACTCTTAGCTTTTCAGTACTCGGTGATCGTCTGGAACTCTTTTTTACAGGCTCGCCTTTCTTTGTACAACAGCATCCACAGTACTACCTTGTCACCACTCTTTCTCATCTGGCTTTTAAGAAACAATGCCCAACTTGTTAAATATTTTGGTCCTAAGAAAAATATATGAGAATTTTCCCCCTATATTTAGCACATACTTAGCACAACCTCCCCACACAGAATCCAGGCAATGTGTCCATGTTATTGTTATCATGGATACTTTGTTAATTTTCAGCATATTTGTATGCTATGTTCTTATAGTTAGTCTGAAACAAATGTACAATGATCAAACTATTTTTCCATCACAAATAAAACAAAATGAAACAATTGCCTTGGGAAACCTGTTTCTCAGGGAAACTGAATAAATTAAAGTTGTGTTCCTGGCAAGAGGTCTGCATGACCAGGCATGCCGGGTGACATACTGCGGCGGGGGGAAACAACACCCCCCCACACCCCCCCGAAACCCCTCAAAGAAGCCAACAAAACCCCTAAAAACCTGCAAAGAAACCTACATAAAGGCATTTCTGAAGCCTGCAGCTGATGGGTTTATATCTGTGATGTAAGATGTAAAGAACAAAGAGCAATGCCGTTCAGGCTCAGATGCAGTGTTACAAGGATTATGGAACAAACTGCTCTTTTGCTCAGGGCACACTGCTTTTAACACCTGTAAATGCACAGAATCTCACAGCAGATATACTGCACATCTCCACTGTTCAATATTAACCATGGGACTGGAAATGCAAAAAGCTTTCAGGATAATCTACAGCCATTAAAAACTTCGGAATTTACACATTGCGTTCTAGAAATAACCAGCGAGAGCTGTAACTGGTGTGATCGGGGCCAAAATTCCTGTATTTGTTAGAAACCACTATGCTTTGAGCTACAGAAAGAGCTCATTCAGGGCCTGGTTCAAGGGAATGTATCATGTTGTTCCAGCTCATGGACAATGTTAAATGTTGAATGCAATCACAGGATTTTCAAGTAATTAAATGATTTAGAAAGAAGTTCACAAGCTCTCTCAGGCCTTCTATTGGCTTGGTAACATCCCAATGAAATTTATTGCAGATTTAGCATCTGATTATAGTATCACAGCACCTTTGCACTAAAGCAAAACATAGAATAGAAAAATAATTATTCAAATTCTCAAAATGATTACTACCACACTGTCAGATGCCAAAGAGAGAAGCTGTTTGCAAAGAGTACCAGGAAAGCATTTCTAAAAAGAAAAGTGCTAAAGAAAATAAGCACTTATGAGTAAGTAGCTCTCTCCCTTCATTAATCATGTTTAGATTTCATATGTTTTTAGCAGCAACTGAGAAGTATTATTCACTTCAGTGATACCACTCACAGAATTGCTTAGGTTGGAAGGGACCTCTTGAGATCACCTAGTACAATCCTTCTATTCAAGGAGGGTTAGCTGGAACAGGTTGCCCGGGACTAGTTGGGTTTTGAGTATCTCCACAGATGGAGGCTCCATAACTTCTCTGGGCAATCTGTTCCGGTGCTTGACCATCCTCACAGTAAAAGAGGTTTATCTTGCATTTTTCACGTGTGTTCCCTTTACTTGTAGTAAAGTTCACCACTGTAATATCCCAAGACAGCTCAGCATTGCTGGAAATGTTACAAAAATACACTGATTACTTGTTTCAATGTCCTGGCGTGTTCATAAGTATACAGATATTCCTTATTATGTCACAACTCATTCAAGTTGTCTTTTATTTTGATCTGTTGTAAGACTTATTTCTTAAAATGATCCTGTATGATTCTAATAAGCACGTTTTTCACTGCTTTAAACACTACACAATCTCTTGTTAAAGAAAAAGATCATTACTGGTGTGACAATAGAAGTTTAATTTTATACTCTTTCAGGCTGTGTGAACAAGTGGAAAGAGCTACAGAACACGAGAAACACCACAGATTCAGCTGTAATCTTTTCAAAACCCTTTCTTTTAAGTAGAAAGATAGCTGCACAGGATTAACGGTTGCATTGCTAAATGTAATAAAACAAGTAGGTTGAGGCATCCCACTTCTAAGCTTAAATCACATATACAGTTTCTCAACAAAATATTTGCTTAAAGACCTGCAAGCCCTGCCTAAAGGCACAAGGCTTTACGTATGTCTTAACTGGGCATTTCTAAATCCATGATGCAAGCAATACTTAAAATACATAATTAAAATAAATCTCAGAGTGTAATGTACATAGATTAACCCTTTATTTTAGGGTTGACAGTATGAAACAGGGAATTTATTCTCTTTCTGCCTGCAAACATCCCAACTCGACACACAAAAATGAAGCCAATATTTAGATCCAATTTATAGATTTCAAACTAAGTTACTAGCAAGTGTGGATCTGAAACTTGCTGCCAAGAAAGAAATTAGTCTTTAATATTATAGTTGCGGATTTTTGCCTTGTTAGAAGAGATTTTTGGTTTTATGGGATGAGCACAAGATAAATTCCTGGATTTCAGCTTCTGCTGCACTTCCAACCTGGTTCCTCTGACTGTCAAATCTGCAGCTGGCATTTCAAGTTTATCCTTGGCGTTGATATTTTGCTGAGATGCTTCAGGTTGCTCAGTTGAATGTATAACTTCAAACTCCACTGCTCAAAAAAGAATGAAAAACTTTGTAGTTACGTTTAATTATGAGACTAGATAGTTGAAGAGAACTGGTTTACTCTTTTTCTCTAAGTATATTGCTGCCATAGTGCCACATTGTTGAAGTTTTACACCGAGTGAGTAACAGAATCACTTCTGCACATAGCAGGCACAGAACTGCCCATAAAGGCTCGCAATGCTGATGGTATAATACAGCATCTCCTGCTCAATCCTCATTTCATCTGTACCTGTTCATTCTTCATGAGCATCAGACTGCTTGAGAGGAGAAAGACAGACAGCCGGAAGGTTGGTATAACTGTTTGAGTCAAGCACTACCTATCTGTTCAGCTGTTTTTAAAGATCACATTTTACAAGCCTACCCTTCTCTCCATTGTGAAGGAACATCCATATCAATCACGGCAATACCAACACACTGGACAACACGATACAAAGTTAGACCTACCTGTTCCCGTATTGTGAAATGGTGATAAAGTAGTTGGCTGCAACAGTTTGATCTGTTTCAAGAAATCACCAGCAGGCATAAAACCTGCAGCAAAACATGTTTGGATATGCATGATCCAAAGGGCTCGAAGGCAATTCTGTGGGATTGACAAAGCTGCACTACTACCATTATCTTCTGTGTGGAAATCTTCTTTTTTGTTGCCTAGAGTATCTGTGTGCACTAGAGAGGACTAACTCAAAAAGTAACATATTTGGTTGGGAAGCAGGGAGACTGGTCTTAATACCAATCGGAAACCGTTCTGCAGCCTCTCGCATAATTCTCTGAAAACCACTATCTCCAACTAACTGAACGTTAGTCTTATCATAGGTTTCATTAGGCAAGATAAGTGGAATTGGTCAATCACTGTATTCATTGTAAGCTATAGATAATATTTACAGGCGCTTGGCTCCAGCCACTTAATGCTTATTTTTCAAGGCACTGAGATTTTAACTTTAGATTTTCTATGGAGAGCCAAAGCATACAGCAGTAGTCATAAAATATGTGTGATAACACACACTACAGCATTCTGTACTAGCGAAATTTTTTGAGCACGACAGGCTTCAGTCCCAGGTACTATTCAGTCACAGAGCAAGAATAAGAGGTGCACAAATTGACAAAGATAAATTATTCATAGGACAAGGTAAATTTTCATAGTTAACACAGCAACGTAGAAATTCCAAACAAAATGCTACAGGGAAGGAAATAAAAAATATTCCTGAATTATTGAATGAATTAATCTATTGAGGGTTTATAGCTCTATGCAAAGCACGACACTGTGGCTAGTGTCAAAACACGACGCTTTTCAAAATCATTTTTACGTTCAGGCTTAGCTTGAACCAGTTGTTCACTCGTGTGTGTGCAATCGCTGCACTGTCACGTTGGTGGCATTTGTTATTACAGGCAGGGGAAGCTCAGTGGACTCTTGCGCTATTGATGCGAAATCACGCTGTTCAGCTTGCCACCTAGTGGTTACTGAGAGATGTAGAAGGTATGAAAGAGGATACTCGAGCCCATGGACGAACTTTGGGTGTATTCTCCTGCCTGGAAAAAGGACTTTAATCATTATAGTGCATTACACTAGACCTCTACCACATCTGGCAGATAATAAAGCAGAATTTCACAACATCGACAGTGCAGGCAGCAGTGTCTGAAAGATACTGGACACAGCTGCAAAGACTATTTTGCTTGAACAGGAATCACAGCAGAATGAAATTACCTCTTGTTTGTGGTCTAAGTAACAGCAATAAGGAGACCCATAAATAGCACACAGTCAACACTGCTTTACAGACAGTCTGTTTTTTAATTACTCCCTCAGTTTTGAAGGATATTCAACCAAGGGGATTACTTTCAGAAATGGCATCGGAGGCCCTAATCCCATAGATCCAAAGGCAAAGTACCCAAGCACCAATGCATCTCACACATCCCTTCCTCTGAAGTCTTCTGTATGCTTGTCTCTTGACATTAGTAGAGACGCTACCATAACAACTAGTAAAGGCTACCTATTTATGTTTGGAACAACAACACAGAACACAAGCATTCTATATGGCTATTGTAAAGTTTTGGACTGTCAAAAATACACATTAACACAGAAATTCAAACCCATGAAATGGCAAACCCGTAAGGTTAGTTCTACAAAACAGAACAAGACAAAGAACCAACACCCCAGAATTAGACATGCTGTTTAAAGTGAAATATCCTAAGACAACACTGAATAAGGACCTTCATGTTACTGGTTCTGCTTGGGGCTGTTCATATGTGTGAAGGACCTTGAATAAAATCAGCATGAATGTGCACTGTGCAGGAAAACTTAAATGCAGCAGCTTGGGTTCTGCAAACAAACAGTGAAAAAGCACACCTAATTTACAAGCCTGTAACTTACCTTCAGAAGTGACCTTGGCAACAAGAGCTAGTAAGACCATAGTTAAGAGCCAAAGCTAATTTTGAAAATGGACCTACATGTTTAGTGTATTGAAATGCTTAACATAGCTTCTATTTGAGGCATGTTAACTTCTGTCAGAAATGAACATTCACAGACTTTTTTCCATAACTACAGAGATACAGGTAAACACATTGTATGAGTAAACTGAAATTTCCCCAGATGGAAAATTTCATTTAAGAACCTTGTCGCTAGATATTTGCTTATGGCTAACAGTGCTTCTGAAGGAACATAGATTCAAACA
Source organism: Leptosomus discolor (assembly GCF_034619465.1). Taxonomy (NCBI): domain Eukaryota; kingdom Metazoa; phylum Chordata; class Aves; order Leptosomiformes; family Leptosomidae; genus Leptosomus; species Leptosomus discolor. Next base: position 5,685,375 of record NC_141405.1, read on the forward strand.
AGTTCCTATTCAGGAGAACATTTAAGCGAAGAAAATGTAACTGGAGGATTAGTTAATATTTGTGAAACACTCCAAAGATGAAGTTTTATGTAACGCAGAAAAGAAATCATGAGTCTTTCTCTGATTGGAGCCGGAATGAAGCCAGAGACAGAGCACTCTTTCTGTTTGTTAATATTTTACCAGATTCTTTCTCTGGCCAGCTTTTTACCCACATGGATTGCTCTTGGAACTGTCAGTGATGTCAAAGCTGTTGAAATTCTGTCTAGTGTGGAAACACTTAAGATAACTTTTGATCCAAAAAGTGTAGAATTTCAGACCACAGAGCTTTGCAAGTAACAATAACAATGAGAATTAGAGTAAAGAAACTCCCCTATCTAAGTTCAAGTAGTAAACCAGAAAAGTTACTTTACTTCAAAGCAGCTCAATCTCCTTCTTTGTCAGGGTACAATGTAAACTGAAGCTAACATGCCCAGGACACAGTTCTGGGCACCTGTGAGGTGGGATTTCTCAAAATGCACAGCGGGACCACCCACCACAACGGGAGCCCTCCTGCCACATGGAAAATACAAAGTTTGATCTTCCCCAAAAGTGTATAAAACAAGCGACTAGTGGGGACATCCTAAGTGCAGATACCGCTTGCCCGATGCTCTTACTGCGTCTGCACTGACCCCAGCCTCTGTTGACGCAAGGAGATACAGCTGATCAGGAACTTTTCACATGGTAGCACAGCGCACCCGTCACCATATTGGCTTCATTCTAAATGCAGTCTTACAGTCAAACTTTAATAGCTGATGTTTGCCTTTCTTTCCAGAAAAACTAGTAAGTGTCTCCAATAGCAAGCAAAAACTTTATTAAGATAAATTATTTGAAGAAAAATAAATTCCAGTTTCCTAAATGTTTTACCAAGGTTCCTCTCTTCCTGCCTGACGTTTATTCTAAAATCAAAAAAGGCCCTACAGCCCACAGGTGAATAGAGAAACCTTGCAGCATATATAGAAGCTAATCACACGGTCATACACGTGTCACGATTTTCAGAGGAAAGCATACAACTCTTCTGACAAGCAACTTTCATTTGAGAACGCCCATCAGCATTCAAGATGCAGATGATACGGATCACCAGCCAAAGCCTCCCACCTGCTCTTAACCTGAGGGACAGGGCGTATAAAAAGAAATACAATACAGGAGTGTATTTCTTACTAGTACAGTCTATGTATGTAACACTGATGCTTTTAACATCATCTTGACTTGTACATGTCTACCTCTGCAGCAGGATCTTTTTCTTTCAACAATACACAACAATAAAAACAACCTGAACAAGGAACCTGTTCCTTCTAAACCCTTTCTTTCTACTTATCTGCAGAATTAACATACAAATTAAGTCTACCGCATTCCTACAGTACAAACTAAAAAGCAGCAGGTAGAGTAAGAAGAGACAAAATTAAAATATCTCATAGCCTTCTGACTTGCTTGGAAGCTTCCACAAGTCCTGAATTTGATGGTGAAATAAATAAAGTATGTAACAGTCCACTTCGGTAATTCAGCATTAACATGCAGTCATAAACACTGCAAAACACATTGAGTCATTGGGTTGTCCCATATGCTGGGAATACAGCAAATTGCAGGGCTTACTTGACATGCCAACCATTTTAAGTCCCAATAGGCTGATTTGTACAAGAAAAAAAATGAAGCTGTTCAACAGGTTGGGGCGGGGGGTGGGGGGTGGGATGGAATCATTCTCACGCTGCAATTGTTTCACCAGAAATGCCCACAAAACACAGCTACTGGTGTGACAGATTTGTGCAGAGTTGAACTTGTACAAGAAATGTTTGAATAAGCAAACTAACTTGCTTGTTTGCTTGCAAATAATTTTTGTTACTGAGCTTTCAAGTCTGTATGCACATCACTTATATCTGAAAGCCCAGTACAGAGTCACTCCATCTTAATGACGGTTCTATCCACTGTAACCATGAGGTTGCTGAATGTATTGAATTCAAGCGAGTAGTTTTAAACAAGAAAGACTGAATTAATTTTCCATAGCTCAGGCATGAAAAATAATGCAAGCCTCTGCTAAAAATCAGAAGCAGAACTCCTTGAAAATTTTGTATATTCTGCTCTGAGGCGACATTCTTTCAAAAAAGAAAGATTTTGCTTTCATAATCTTGTTTTCTGAAATGCAGAATTCAACCTAGTAGAATTAAGGATACCATTTGGATGGTTTCCTGGAGAACAAACCTAAGCAACATAAAAAGAGTTTTCAGAAGTCCTGTTCTTTCAATGCAGTATTTCAGGGCCTGCGTGTTTGAGTAAGAAGCTCCAATCCAACGTTCCTAGGGTAAATCTGGATGCAGAGATCAAATTCATGTGTTTTCAGGAAAATATAATCTCTTATTGATGTTTCACTTGTTTCCTGCTGACAGTATCATCCTTCCCTTTTGCTATTCTCTAGATCCCCAAAAATCTACAGTAAGTTTTGCAACGGTGGCTGGAAATTTCTAGACATTAAGAAACTGATGTCCTTGTAAGGCTGCCAGTGGTGTTGCATCATGCATACAGCAGCATGAAACTGCATGGCACTGTTAGTAATGTTTCAAAGACATCCTTTTGCTTATCCTGTCAATATAGGCCTGACCTGAAATAATCTTCCTATTTCAGTCCCAGTCCCACAAAAAAAGCATGTGAATCATGACTGTCAGCACTACATCCATTCCAGTCCTACAGGTCTGTCTATTACACATTACTTTGTCCCTGCAATGCACTGCTGCTGTGAATAAACACGCTTATAATCCATTCCTCATGGTGAAAGCCCTTTCAAATATTTTTTTTTTCTTTTGCGCTGCTGAAGATGGTTCACTGCATCTATACACTGTTTTAAAAACAGATGTAATGTAGGCTGGAAAGGACCTCTGGGTGAAATGTCACAGTGCTTATCACTCTCTGCTGAGTCTATCTTGACACAACTTGTGTCCATTGCCTCTCTTCTCTTCACTGTGCACCTCTAAGACTCTGGCTCTGTCTTCTCTAAAATCCCTCACCAAGTAGTTAAAAAGCAGCAGTCAGACCACACATTGACTCTTTCTTTTCCACACTGAACAACCCAGCTCTCTAAACTCCTTCTCGTGCGACATGTTCCAATGCCCTAGCCATCTTAGCGGCTCTCCGTTGGACTCCTTTGTACCAGAGGGTCCAAAACTGGACACAGTACTCCAGATGTGGCCTTATGAGTACCAAATAGAGGGGAACAAATCACTTCCCTTAACCCACTGGTTGCATTCTTGTTCCTGCAGTCTGGTATGTGGTTAATGGCACACGAGTATCTATGTGATGGTAACGGGTCATTATTACTACAAAGCCCATGTGAAATGGCTAAGTGGCTGCTGTATTACGCCACAGTTGCCATCAGATCTCAGAAATAATGATGATGATAAAAATAATAATATCAAACCCAAAAACCCAAACAATGCACACAAGCTGCACAAGCCGCACAGCATCGTAAGAAATAATTTATTGAATACTATTCCTCTTATTAAAAAATAAAACCCAACTTTACTTGGAACATTCTGGAGAAATGCTTGTTTGTCTGTTTATAAAGACCTTTAATAAAGAAGAGTCTTCAATCCTTCTAGGGAACATACTCCATTATCAGCCATCCTTAAAGTTTTTCCAGTATTATAATTTAAGGCTATTACTTTTTATTCCATCCACAGCAGGTGTTAGAACAGTTATCCAAAATTTTGCTGACAAAGAGTTACTTCATGAACAGGCCAACGGTTTGGGAGACATAACATTCATCTGCAATACACTGCTCAACATAATGGCTACCATTAAAAAATTTATTTACAATTTGCTTGTGAAGAGGCTACACTTTACTGCACATACCTTACAAATGGCACTCCTGCTAACATTTCCAAGAACATGTGGTGTTTTTTGTAGAAGTGTAACATTGATTGATGTTCAGTCTATGACCTAGGTTTTCCCTTCTCATCTCATTCTAACCCTGATGCCGTCTGACATGTAAGGTTAGGGTGCTGTCTCACATGTAAGAATTTGTGTCTGTGTTTATTTTTTTTATGTTCTAACTTGTTGCACTGGACTATAAAATGTCAGTGAATAACAAGACCTAGTTCACTGTGTGCCCATAGCATATATCACATTATGGCCTTGAGCTCACTTCTGGCCTTTAGGTCTTAGCACACTAAGGAGTATTGTAGCTATTAACATGCCACAAAAATGATGATTAAGCAAGGATGTGCCAAGTTACAATTTGATCTAACAGTCACTTGGCAACACATGAAGCATGCAATTCTCAGACACTTCCGTATCTGCCCCAGACAAGGTTTAGACTATGTCAAACCAGAAGGGTATTTGCATTTTCCAAGAGTATTTAATAAAAGGGGAGAAGTATCTGCAACAATGGCATTAAACCCAGAGAGCTATGTAGGCATTCTTACTTCTGGCAACAGTGAAATTCCCTTCAAGTAACTCATTAGATCTTCAGATTCTGATTATAGGACTGTAACAACAGTAGCAGTCACGTAAAAAAATTTAGTGGAAGGGGGCAGAATCGACTACTGTATTTCCATTCTTCTAGAAGAGTTAAATACTGTGACTACTTTACAAAGCATTCTTACCTTGGCCAGTGTTCTTCTGAGGACTGAGAACAGAAGGGCTTGATCCCATTTCTAAAGTTTGCCAAATACCTTGGCAGAAAATACGTGCTCTAGATGAAGAAAGCTGGACCTGCTGAGTTCGACTAGGACTCTGCCCGAGTGGCTGACTTTGAATGATCTTTGAGGATTTATCTGCCTTTCGTTGCTCTGGCCCATGATTTTCAACAGAGAAATCGAGCTGAACCTGTCCAAATTCAAACCCAGTCTTACAGAGATACATATTTTTCACATCAAAGACATCTGAAAACTGGTTAAATCTCACAGTGGCATCTTGGTCTTGGAAAGACAGAAGGTTTCAACAAGATGCAAGACAAAAGAAAATTAGTATTTTTAATTTTGAAAGGGTGTACAAGAAGATTGATTACAACATCATGAAAGTGATTGAGAAATCCTAGTTTATTATGTGTTAACAAATACTATTTAGTTCAGGAACAATGCATAACTTTAAAAAATACACATATTTTTCAAGTCTTCCAGGAAATGAGTGTTGAGCAACTGCAACTGAAAAATCCAACTGAAGGCAAAATACATTGACGATAAAACAGCACTGTACCTCAGCAGATGGTAATTCTGTTTCTTCCCCAGAGCTGCTTGGAGCTTCTTCTTCCTTTAAGCTAGGGCAGTCAATCAGAGAAGAGATCCTTGAGGGATGGTGTTTCTTTGCATACTGCAGCTGCTAATGTGAAATATTACATTAACACGAATAACTCACGGTCTCTAAAAATAATACCTTTATAGCTCAGTCTGCTGTTACACTGCTAGATTGAAAATAAACAGTTATAAATAATATTAAACAAAGTTACACCCCCTTTAGATCAAGAGGGCCAAACTACCCTCCTAACAAACCTCTTACTAAATCTGTTCAAAATCTTGCTGCTGTTACTATGATCTTGCTTGTTACTCAAGTTTATGTTGTCAGGGTCATTCTTCACTTTTGTCTTTTCCCATGACTAAATTAAAGAAGAAAAACTCTCAAAGAAGTCCTAAAGAACTAATTAAAATAAAGCTGCTATGGAAAAGTAATTTGTCAATGACTAAAAAACCCCCCATCATTACCCCATAAAGTTTCATCAACTTTCAACACGCAGCAATTAAAGTGAGATTTGATGAAAAAACAACTGCTTCAGCCCTGTCAAAGCAGGTTAAAATAAACATCAAAATATTTTGCTATATATTTAAGACTAAAGAAAAAAACCATGAGCTTATAAAGTAACTAACACTGAAATTCCTGTAGGTATGATAGTAACAAATTCTCTCAGTTTTTGGCAAGGACAATGATCTTGAACACAACAGCAAATGTAGCCTGGCTAGTAAGAGTGATTACCTAGAAGAAAAACACAGTGCTGCTGTGACAGCTCTTGATCAGGTCCTAGGACTGTCAATGAAGAGTTGCAAAACAGTGCTGCATTCCCAGACCTGGTCTCACAGAGCCTAAATAATTTGAGCCTTCCCAGTCTTGGAACACTGATGGCTTTCACTATGCTATGTCCTAACTAGTATTTTTGATGCCCTCACTAATTCTATTGATCAAAAGAACTTGATTAGATATATTTGGTAAAATATACCAGATTCCATAGCTCACATTGCACTTACCTGACCAACCTGTTAACAGTTCTCTAATTCTGTTATCTTAGACCGTCTGCTCTATCTAAGGAAGAATAAATCTCCATTAGCTCTGTAAAGGTACATCAGATGGGATTCTCAGTTTCTCACTGTCTGATGGATGGTTTACACTGTTTGCTCACATTGCAACTTTTACAACTTCATTGACCAATGAGCAGTGAAGAAGAACAGGGGCTTATTTTCACGCAAGCAATCCCTCACTAAGGTGCAGATGACACTAAATTGGTGGGAGTGTTGACCTGCCAGAGGGTAGGAAGGCTCTGCAGAGTGACCTGGATAGGCTGGACTGATGGGCCAAGGCCAACTGCATGAGGTTTAACAAGGCCAAGTGCTGGGTCCTGCACTTGTCACAACTCCATGCAACACTACAGGCTGGGGATAGGCGGCTTGAAAGCTGCCCAGCAGAAAAGGATCTTGGGGTGCTGGTTGGCAGCTGATTGAACATGAGCCAGCAGTGTGCCCAGGTGGCCAAGGCAGCCAACAGCACCCTGGCCTGTGTCAGAAATAGCGTGGCCAGCAGCGATCGTCTTCCTGTACTTGGCACTGGTGAGGCCACACCTCAAATACTGTGTGCAGTTTTGGGCCCCTCACTACAAGAAGGACATTGAGTTGATGGAGCACATCCAGAGAAGGGCCATGAAGCTGGAGAACAGGTCTTATGAGGAGTAGCTGAGGGAACTGGGATTGTTTAGCCTGGAAAAGAGGAGGCTGAGGGGAGACCTTATTGCTCTCTACAACTACCTGAAAGGAGGCTGTAGCGAGGTGCGGGTCCATCTCTTCTCCAAAGTAACAAGCAATAGGACAAGAGGAAATGGCCTCAAGTTGTGCCAGGGGAGGTTTAGATTGGATATTAGGAAAAATTTCTTTAGTGAAAAAGTGGTCAAGCATTGGAACAGGCTGCCCAGGGAAATGGTGGAGTCACCATCCCTGGAGGTGTTCAAAAACCATGTAGATGTGGCACTTCGGGGCATGGTTTAGTGGGCATGGTGGTGTTGGGTTGACGGTTGGACTCAATGATCTTAGAGGTCTTTTCCAACCTTAATGATTCTATGATTCTATGTTCAAATTTGGTTCTAATTGACTCTAACAGCATAGCCTTTTGGACTTCAGGCAACCTTTCTCTATCAAACAGGAGTGACCCTCCTGTTGGATATCATCTGCTAGGAAGAAGCTAAGAAAAAATTCAAGCACCTGTGATAGGACGTCCAGACGGAGTTCTTTCCTGCCAGGTTCCCTTAGAACACATTCCAAAATGTTGCCATAGATTCAATCTGATAGATCACCTTAGCCAAGATACACATGTACCCATTTTCTTCCCCAAATACACTCCTTTCACGGCTGAAATACTGCTGCATACTCTGGATGCCTGGAGAGCCTTCTTTCATATTCAAATGCCTGAGCCCTCCAACAAATACTACCTGTTCTTATTACTATTCTTTATCCAAAGTAATAGAAATCTTATGCAGAAGCTGGATAACTATCTGGCTGAAGACCTGATAGCAGAATACTGAACTTGGCCCTGTTAACACTTGTTCTCAAATTTAATTGTTAGATGGTCTTTGCACTTGACAACTTTTTACACTATTTCCTTAAATCTACTGACCCAGTTTTCATTACTAATTAGTCTGGCTAACATCCCTCATGGGTATAATTATTACATGGTTAATCGGCAGCACTGTTGCACCTCACAGGAAAAAAAGTAAGTGTTTTTGTCAGAACTAAAGAGCAAATTGAAAGTGCATCATCCCCAGACATACAACTGGTTAAATTAATACCAGCTAAGTCACTTAACCTTCATTTACCTAATTTGTAGCCCCTATTCTAAGAAACTACTACTAGAAGAAACTACTTACTCTAAGAGGTTACTACTTTTTTTTTTTTTTCTTTAACACTGTTCTTAACTGTAAGAAAAATCACATATTCATTAGAATTTCCTTCCACCCGCTCTTTTAAGAAACTCACCTTTGTCATTCAAACCATCTGGACAGATGGTTCATATACTTTGTATTACACCTAGGCCAACCAGATAACATCTGAAGAAATTAGCAGTAACTTCAGGCTCAAAAAAATACAGGATAACATGCTCAAAACAAATATGTGGTTATTCTGACTTATCTTTTTAGAATGTGCATAGATATAAAAACGTTTAAAATGTTTTCGGAACGTGTTCAGATGGTAAAATTTTCAAGTAAATGACTGACAGCTGTGATTTCTTAGTGCAATCTGACTACATGATAAGATTACCTCCTGTGTAGTTTCATATTATCACAGAGATCTTAGTATGTAAAAAGAGAAACATATTCCAACATATTCCTGGATGAACCTTAGTAATCCACAAAAAGGCTCTCAATCTGTTCTTGAGTTCAGTTAAGAGAAATAAGAATGCATAAAGAGAGAATTAAAAATAAAAGGGATCCTCTACAGGAGATGAGCTTTAATTCAGTTGATTTTTCCCTAAAAGTAGAGGTGATTGCAGTTTTAATCTAATATGCTGGAGGCTCACTGCTTGGAAAAGCAGCTTAGCACAAAAGAAACAGGAAACCAGGTGTAGTACAAGTTGAACATGAGGCAGCAATGTGTTCTTGAGACCTTTGGCCAACAGCATCCTGGACTGCATCAGGAAAAGCACTGCCAGCTGGTCAAGGGAGGTGATTATTTCCCTCTACCACGCACTGGTGCAACCACATTTAGAGTATTGTGTCCACTTTTGGGCTCCCCAGTACAAGACAAGACATAGACATAGTGGAGCAAGTCCAGCAAATAACCACAAAACGATCAACAAATTAGAGTACCTGACATACAAGGAGAGGTTGGGAAAGCTGGCTTGTTTTGCCTCCAGAAGAGATAGGTCAGGAGTGATCTTTCCAACATGTATAGGCACCTGATGGAGATGGCAGTAAAGATGACTGAGCCAGACTTCCCGGTGGTATACAGTGGAAGAACAAGAGGCAATGGGCAGAAAGTGAAGCACAGGACACTCCGCTTAAGGGGGGAAAAACCCCTGAACCCCAACCTTCTTTACTGGGAGGGTGATCAAACACTGTAACAAGTTGCCTGGAGAGGTTCCCAGAGGAAGTATTTCCCCAAGTGAACTTGGTTAATAATTCTACTGGAGTTTTATACCTTGGAGCAACAACCTCCCGCTTTCTGAAAGAATATTGTTTACTGCCCTCAAAACTACAACGACAATCTGCTGCTCTGACTCAATCCTCACAGGAACAAATCTGCTAATCAATTAAGTAAAGTACATAGTGAAATCCTGACTATCGAAGTCACTGGGAGTCTGCCACTAACTACTAGGGGAGCCAGGATTTATCCATTTGTCTCCCTGATGAAAGCTGCAATTTAACTATTAAAAGTTGTATTTTAATTACAAAAGAGACAGATTTATTATATAACCTGCTTTCATATATGGAAAATGTGCTATTACAATAATTTGACAAGACGGCTTTAAAATCCTACCACTGTGCATATTTGGAAATACGGTCATTGATCAATCATTTTCAAGTTTATCTTAGAAAATACTGCAAATCCTTCAAATGGCCGATCTTACTTATTTAAAACTAAGCTTTATGAAACTCATAATTCAGGATTGCATTCATGCTGCATTAACAGAAGTTTTTCTGAAATTCCTTGGATGAAAATCATGCTTAAAAAAGCTAATTTTGAAGTCCCAAATATAACCCTTTAAGTAAATGGGGTAACATCTGGCTGTCAGTCAGTCACCAGTGATGTACCTCAGGGCTCAATTTTAGGGCCAGTTCTCGTCAATGTTTGTATCGATGACTCAGACACAGCAGTTCAGTGCACACTAAGTCAGTCTGCTAATGATACTAAATTAGGAGGACTCGTTGATTCCCTTATTCCCTTGAGGCTAGGGAGACCTTACAGAGAGATCACGATAGATTGGAGTCCTTGGCAATCACCAATCGTATGAAATTTAACAAGAGCAAATGCTGGATTCTGCACCTGGGACAGTGTAATCCTGGATGTCCATACAGATTAGTGGACAAGAGGCTGGAGAGTAGTCCTGCAGAAAGGGATCTGGGGCTTTTGGTTGATGGTAAGCTAAATACAAGGCAACAACGTGCCCTGGTGGCCAAAAGGGCCAGATGTATCCTGGGGTGCATTAGGCACAGTGTAGCTAACCAGTAGAAAGGAGTGATTGTCCCCTATACTTTGCACTGGTGTGGCCTCACCTTGAGCACTGTGTGCAATTTTGGGTTCCACAATATGAGGATATACAAATATTAGAATATGTCCAAAGGAGGGCAACAAAGATGGTGAGAAGACTAGAGGGCAAGACTTAAGAGGAGCAGCTGAGGATACTTGGTATGTTCAGCCTCGAAAAAGAGAAGACTGAGGGATGATCTCACTGCTATCTACAACTTCCTCCCAAGGACGAGCAGAGAGGGAGGTGCTGATCTCTCCTTTTTGGTGTCTGGTGACAGGATGGTGAGGGAATGGCTTAAAGCTGCATCAGGGGAAGTTCAGACTGGAAATTAGGAAGATGTTCTTCCCTAAGAGGGCAGGCAAGCACTGGAACAAGCTTCCTGGGGAGCAGTCATGGCCCTAAGCCTGTCAGTATTCAACAAGCATTTGGATAATGCTCTTAGATACATGGTTTAACTTCTAGGTTGCCCTGTGTGGAGTCAGGCCTCGAAGATCCTCATGGGTCCTTGCCAGCTCAGGATATTCTATGGTTCTATGAAATCTTCCAAGGTACCAAAGAAAGATTTGAGCTAAAGTGTAAAAGACACTTAAATGCAGAATTTTAAGGGAAGTTACATTCATGGAATTAGAACTGGCTTAACTAATCACTAGATTTCAGAGAGCATACAAATTACCTGTGTTGTAAGCCTGTGTTGTAGATGCTGTAAAGCTGATAGCTGGCACTGTGTTCTTTTGACAAGCTCTCCAGGAAAAAGACTACCAGAGGCGATACAAACTGTGCAGCGCTTAGAGTTAACAGGATGCCAAAGTCCTATAAAGGAGAGGAAATACTGAGGAAGGCATTGTTATTTTGTCATCAATATTACATTCCCAGCATGTCTTTATAGTGGATATAAATGAACCACAGAACACAGACATTCTCATTGCAGACGGATTCAATGCCATGCAGAAATGGGCCTTGTGTTTTTTTCCTTTGCTTCACTGCCAGAGTAATTGTTGCATGGAACTTAAACGTCCACTGTGAAATCTTCTTACATTATATGTCCTCTTGATTCTACAGTGAGCTTATTCTGCTTTCTCTTCCACTTTCATAAAGCATTAGTTTTTATTCCAAGAGATAAACTACTTCTTTTCTGCTGTTAGAAGAAGTCTTAGTTCAACTTCCAGTTCCCACACATGTGACATCTAAGCACCACGGAGTCCTTCATCTAAGATGTTCATCGACTAAAAGTTACTGCCTACAGACTGCCATTGTTCTACGTTAGCACCTGCTATCACAGGATAATCTTATTTGCAACAACTAGCACCGCAGTCTCACACAAACGATGCAGATCAAGAATCAGCAAGGTCCAGCACTTTGTTTTCATATTAAAGTCTAGCTCTCGCCAGCTCAAAGGATGAACTGATTCCCAGGTTTTATTCTAAATATATAAGCTAGCACTCTTCTATAGAATAAATTTACCTTCCTTTAATACCATTCCAAGTTCTGCCCTGAGTCTGTTTCCTATTTCAATGAGCTGCTGCTTCTCTTGACTCAGAACTGAGATTTTTCTTGATGCTTCCTTCAGTTTATTTTGCATTCTTTGCAGAGTGCAGCTGACACGACATTGAAGACCAACACCAGGAACTTTGTCAGGTAACTGTTGTCCAAGATCTACCATCTTTTCTTCAAGAATCTTGGGTTTTGGTCCCTGAAAAAAACAGTGCTTATAATTAATATTTTGAAAGGGTGGTCTACGGGTTTAGAAATCTGTACAAACACACGTTAGAAGCCAGTTGAAGAAAAAGTGTAAAGTTGAAGTCTACAGCTTATTTTTGAAGGTCCATTTTCAAGATTTTGTTAGCAATATAGGGCAACTTAAGCCATATAGCAAAACACTATAACAGCCTGGGACCTTCCCACAAATATTTCTAACTGTAAGTGTAAAACGATACATACAGGATAAATACATACACGTTTACATACATACAAGTGTAAACTAGAGAGCAGTGAATTTTAAGATAAAATGTGAAAAAAAAAAAACCACTTTACAGCAGATAGCAAGCATCCTTCTTTGTGTAATCATCGTGTGCATACACACATATGGGGTAGATAGGTCTTAAAACATTCTTTTTAAGAGAAAGGCTGCAGTAAAGATTCTATGGTTGGTTTTGTTTCTGCAAACCTAATTGAGTCCACTTGCACATACACATTATGATAAAGTATTTACCCAAAAGGTCGCACCCTTGCTTTTCAAGAGCTATATACTGTCCTCTTTCAGCCCCCTTACTACAAAGACTTTTCAACATCCATCCAAATACTAATAATTCACTGAACAAATCATCTCCCTATAGACTTTTTACTACCACACATTGAAACAAGTGCCTAAATGTCACATACGTGAAAATCATTTAACAAAACTGTTGCTCATCTGTATGTTTACTTTTCTATATATAAGCTAGTTAGAAGTGTACTACACCGAAGTTGTGCAATCCCAATCAGTTCACAACTAAATCACTCTGAACACTGCAATTCAAGGAGTCTACATTGAAAGGTGTTATCCATACTGACAAGAAAAACCAACCACCGTTGCCTTAGTGTGTGTCTTGGTTTGAAAGACAGGTGTCTGGGGAGGAAGGCAGAAGCCTCCCTTGAAATGGAAAGTGCAACCCCCTTCCCTCCAAATTATTATAATTTTGAAATTAACAGGCCTTCAGGCAAAGATATGGGGAATAGGAATAACAGTTCTTTACTAATATATGTATATATATATATATAACACAAGGCAGGGAAAAACAAACAACCCACTGGTTTACACTGACAGAGTCAGGAATACAACCTGACACCCTGTTAGGGTGGCAGTAGCAGTCCGATAAGATGCTGGCTGCAGTCCTCCTGAAGCGATGGGTGTAGTTCTGTGGAAGCAGCGATCAGGTAAAAGAGTCTGGTCTTCCTCCGAAGGTCCAGTGGTAGGCAGGTAGCTCTTGTCTTCTGGAACTCCAGGGGGGGGAAAAGCTCCTCTGGGAATCCAGTGGAAGAAGGCTGCTAGGGTGTTCAAAATCTCCGTTTTTATTTGGCATGGACTGCTTGGCTCCTTCCCCCCGGGCGGAGCATCTCACAATGGGATGGGGAGTCGTGAGGCAGTTCCTTGATGGGCCATTAACAGGAGATAGTCCAGGAGCGAGTTATCGATAGGTCAGGCGATAAGGCATTGTTGTGGCCATTAACAGGAGATAGTCCAGAGGGGGGAGGCAGGGAGCACCGCCCCACCTGGTCTCAACAGCTCCTGAAGATGGTAATAGAACATTTTTTTTTTTTTTCCTTTTGGCACATTTTACACTGTAACCCAGGACAGTGTGTCATGCACCTCCCAGTTTCTCATTTCTTTGGATAGTTTTACCATAAAAGAGGAGGCCCTTGAGAACATACATGAAAACCATACAGGTCCGCAAATACTATGAGGGAGAAAGGTGGAGAAATTAGTGCAGGACTAGAACCTAACAATATGAAGACAGATATCAAAGTGAAACAAAAAAGAAACACCACTTCGGCATACAGATAGCAATTTATATCAACGCAATTAATATAAGCAGCCACAAATTATTTCATTCTACCCTCATCATATGAGAAGTGAAATTAACAGACTGAGGCTTAACAGAAAGAGAGGTCAGGCAACGACCAATTACGGTACCACTGGTTGTCACACTATACACCACTTTCATCGTACCAAAAAAGCACATCACATGGCTGAGGGCAGGAAAACTATTTATTTGCTTAAAATTCTATTTTTCCTGAACTTTTAAAAAAATACTTTCAACAGCATTACACAGAAGATTTTTTTGTTTTTCAGGTGACAGACTGTAAGCTGTAGAGTTAGGAGTGGAACTCAGAAATCTTTTTACCTTTAGATCCATGTCCAGAGTAAAACTCTATAATACAAGAGAGAGAAAACCTGGGTACTAAAAAAAGGTGGGAGGAAACACTCCTCAGATTTGATACACAGAGGAAAGAAGAAAAATATACATGCATGCAAAAGTCTACATGCCTATTTTGCTAGTTTCCACAATAAACTTTCCTCTTTTTCTTTAGCTATATTTTAGCTCTGGAGTCTATCATTCTGAGATTATGGTCCCGGAACCTCTGTTATATTAAATGGAAGAAAAGAAAACTATCACTATGACGCTCTGTATCGACTTCACATCTGCACCCCCATGTTCAGTTACCATTATTATTCAACAGATTCTACACTCCCTGAGGTAGAAATATTTTTGCCTGTAATTCACCTGTCTCAAGTACATCCTTAGCATGCAATTAATAAATGTAAGAAGCACAGACACAGCGTAGGAGACTGTTAAAAGATAAGCACTTCTAAAATCCAAGAATTCTAATGAATTTTCACCCACTGATTGCAAGACCATTTCCAGCTGCCAGTCTATGCCTAAGAAGGCTTTTTATGCACCAAGGAAGAAGAAATAAAGGAGACAGCAGAAAGAGACAGGAAATGATAGTTCAGCATCAGTGAAGACAGCATTAACTACAATTCCAGCACTTTGATCACTTAAAGTTTCGGCCTGCACTTCTGCTATTTACTACGCACCTATACATATAAAGCATAAGTAATTCAGCATTTCACACTGAAAACGCACATTGCTGCCTGAAAAACGTTCTTGTTCTCATATACACACCTGAACATTCAATTAAAGTTTAGCATCATGAAGCAAAGGATTAAGCTCTGGCACAGAGAATGTTCAGTTCCCATCTTACTGTCTCCAAGGCAAAGCCATTATTGACTTTTCTTTTAAGACTCTACCCCCACTTAAAGAAATGTAAAGAAAATGAGAATGCATCTTGGACAGCAAAACATTTGTAAACCATTTTCTGCAAAGAACAGGTGGTATAAAATTCAGTTTTCACCTAATTCTGGAAGCGGCGAAAGAGAAAAAAAATAAACCCATGTTATTTATGAGACACAATGAATTCCTAAATAATTAGACAGCAGGAACAAACAGTTCTCCTTCTATATTCAGCAAAAAGATACAAGTGAGATTAAACATGATCTGCGCCTGGTGGGTCATGCACGTTTTCACACAAGGTTCCCAAGGCTCCAAAGTTCTATTTAAACATTGATATTGTTTCAGTTCTTAAAGCGCTTAACTTTTAATGTAATTAGCACCTCTTATCCTTATTTGTTACTTAGCTGTTATTTCCATTTTCTTGAATTTAGATGGTTACAGGTGAGTAATCTAACAGTAAGATTAAAACATGACACAAATACCGGTAGATTTTACAGATTACTTGAAAATTAGTAAACGCCTTATGTTTTATTTGTATTTTGACCTATCTTACTTTAGACTCTGTGGCCTACACCATGAAATCGTTGAGACACAGGAAGGGGAGATCATATAGTGACTTACTCCTTACATAGTACTAGACATTTGTCCCAGTTTTCAACTCCTTTATTATTTTTCCAAGAGATGCTTCTGTCGCACTTTAATGCCAATATTGTTCCTACTCTTTAAAATAACACAGTGGGAATTACATTTGTAAACCCTAGAATCAAGTAAAAATGCTCCCAGAGGAGCCCAGGCCTGGCAGAAGTGAGCCCCATGAGCCAGCAGCTACGAGGTTCTCTAGGAAAAGCCACCCACCCCCTAACCAAGCATACAATCCCACCTGCATATCTATCTCCAACCAAGGCTTCACAGGACCTTCTCATCAGAGTCCAGTAGTGACACAGTAACTACAGTTCCATCTCCAGCCACCTTATTACAAGGCATATTGAAAGATTTCTGGTATTTAAAAAAAAGGCTAAAATTTGGATTCACAATGGAAAACTCAAAGAGGTGGTACGCAGTAGTTTAAGAATTTGCAAGTGTTAAAAAAAAAAAATCAAGAAGGCCTTTAAAGATCAGGAGTGACTAGTGCCAGGGAATGACTAATCAAAATTTATTCCCTAGAAAGAATAAGCATAAGTTTGGCTGAAAAAATCATTGCTGACTCTCATCTAACTTACACTTATTACTAACTGACCACAGAAGCGTATATTGCTTCAGTTCTTAATATTTATTCAAACAAAAATAATATGCTACATATTTAGTTACACACACACATGCATACAGATATTTTAAACCTCTTCATACCTCTTCTGCGTCTGTGTTTACTGTACAATCCCAGTTAGCCGAGCTGACTTTAGTATTGCTCAAAGTGGTTGCACTTGAAATTATGTTTGTGCACAATGAACCTTAAAGAGAAGAGGGGTGTAATATGAATGTTTATGTATTTATACAGAGTTTAGGCTTTCATAGCAATAGCTGCTTCAGAACTCTGTGTCGGTAATATACATGTACAGCACTTCAGTAGATATATTGTAAACAGAGCTGAAGAAAGACAAAAAAATAGTACAGTCTCACAATATGCAAACACCAGCCAGCTACAAAATACAGAAGTGACTAGAGAAGATACGATAGAAAGGTCAATTTGCTGGTAAGGAGCACACAGAAGTTTTTATTTCTTCCAGTATTGCATTATATAATCATTCTCAGGAAACTGGTAATACTGAGTATAACAAGAATAACTAAGACACAGTAGCTTCTTTCAATCACAGTTGAAAAAAAACCAAACCCACTAATAAATGGAAGCGAATCCCAAAAAAATCCTCTTTTAGTTCAGTAAAAATGTGAGTCTGAACATATTGATGTAAATGGACAAGTCAGGGGACAGAACAGATAACTTTTTGGAAACCAGAAGGGCCCCTCCAAGTTACTTTCCCATTGTCTTAAAATTTTGAGATTTAATATTATTATCTCTTTTAGTGATTGAATATAATCTCCATATGTTTTTGAAAGGGTTATAAGCAAGATTATTTTAGTTGAACAAAATATTTCAGTCATAAAGAAAAGGAATAACACGTTTCTGATAACGTACATTTATCAGCTGACAAAGATTATTGCCTCTCTTGGACACTGCTGAACTATAGCAGCAGTAAATCTTTTACATATTGGACTATAACACCTTCAAAAAACAGTGGACTAACTTTAGCTGCCTGTGACAAAAAACTATGCTTGAATTTGCTTTTTTATTTAAAATTCACAGAGGTTTTGCTTTAATTGGCTATTAAAGTCTCATTATTAATAAAGCTAGAATATACTTATATTTATTAAAAATCCCTGCACACTTAATTAGCTCGTGATTTCACGCTACTGTACTAATGACAGTTCAAAACTAATTCTGCAAACTGGCAACACACAGATCCAGTCTCACTGCAAAATTAAGACAGAGAAGCATAATAACAGCAAAGCAGTTGGTACA
Organism: Leptosomus discolor; assembly: GCF_034619465.1. Lineage (NCBI taxonomy): Eukaryota > Metazoa > Chordata > Aves > Leptosomiformes > Leptosomidae > Leptosomus > Leptosomus discolor. The sequence continues at coordinate 5,703,126 of NC_141405.1, forward strand.
ACAAAATACCTTTCATCAAACCCATCTTATTTTTTCTGAAATACAGGAAACAATGCATGGTGGCTTTCGAATAATTTGAAGCACTTACAAATTAAATTTTTACACAGATGAGGCACAGAGATGTATAAAGTAGTTATCTACCTGCACTTACATAACTGGTAAAAGGTGCTAAACACAGGGCTACTTATTCGACAGAAGCAAAAGATGGGCTTGAAAAAGTTATACCTTACCTATTTTAAAACAAAACAAAACCCCAAAACAAATCACAGCTGGTTATTCCATTAACAAGTTACAGTTGATTTCCTTTCCTCTTTTGTCCAGACTTTCAAAAGTCACAAGAATGTTTATAAAGAAAAAAATCCAATTTTGTTTCTAAATAGGTCTGCATGAGAGCCAATCAAACCCAAGTTCAACAAATATTCAGAAATTTACTAAAAAAATTTATCTAGTTGTAATGGACATACCTTCTGCAGTTTTGCTTTGTTTCGTCTTTTTTCTAATGTTATCAGCTTTGACTTTCCCACGAAGGATAATGTAAAAAAGTAAAAATGAAAGTGTAAAACATGATATGCTGAAATGTTTCTGAGAGGTGCTAAAAATCACCCAACTAACACGTGACACTGTCTGGTAAAAGGGTGCATTTGGAAGTATTGCATATTTTAAATGTTGAGATGCCTTTACATTTTTAGCTTCCTGAGAAGCCAGCACAAAGGCCACCCTGTAAACCTACAAAGGAAGCAGGGTGTCCCCTCAAGTGCTCAGTCCCAGTAGGCAGGACAAAGAAAGCTTGATGGGCGCAGGACAAAGAAACTGTGATAACGAACTGATCTTCCAGGAAAACAGCAACAACTACACCCGGAACTGATGCCCTATGCCCACTAACATGTATCTACACCATAAAGGTATAAAAAGTAACTCACTATCAACCCAAAATGAGCCTCTCTGCAAGAGCTTTCCTGCAAGTGACCTCCTGGACAGACCAGGCCCTTGCTGGGGACACCTGGCTGATTCCAGATGCAGTGATGCAGATCATCTTTGAAGCAAGACTTTTTTTCCCCATCATCAATTAGCCCCACTTCTGGGAGTCTCATACCTGTAACACCTCACAGAATACGTTTATAGGCACATGCACAGGTAAAGGTTTGCAAGACATGGACGTGTTAAAGCAGTGGCCCATGAAAATGATCAGAGCGCTAGAATACCTCTCCTATGAAGGAATTTTTTATGATGATGGTGGTGACACTACAATAGGTTGCCCAGGGAAGTTGTGCATGCCCCACCATTGGAACTGTTCAAGGCCAGGTTGGATGGGGCTTTGAGCAACCTGATCTAGTGAAAGGTGTCCCTGTCCATGGCAGGGGGGTTGGAGCACAAGATCTTTAAAGGTTGCTTCCAACCCAGGTCATTCTACGATTCTATGATTCTGTACACTTGGTTCACTAGCTGGAATTCTGTAATAACGCCTAATATACATATATTTGCTTTACTCTTGCAATATATATAGACATTTGCTTACCTAGTGGTAATTTTGTAGTGACTTACTGTGTGTGTATTTGTTTTCACTAATAATAGTTTTGTAGTAATTTGTAATAAAGACATTATCAGACCTCTGTGTGCTTTTGTATTGTGGAATCCTGAGAACGCCACAGTCACAATCTTTACGCACCCATGAGTTGGGCAGCCCTTATAGGTTGCGACCGTGACTGCTACACATCCTCAACCGAATTTAGAACTCTGTGGCAAGCAAGAGTTGTCACCTTGCTCTGCAAGCTGTTTCTCTTCTGTCAGAGGAACAGAGGACATCATCTGCTCATCAAGACTTTCCATTTCTTTCCTCATCTGTGCAATAGCAGTCCGAAGGTTGGCATTCTGCTCCTGTAGCTTTTTTATTTCCAAGGTAGGATTACCTTTGCTCAGAGAACTTCTATCATCATACTGAAATATCTGTAAAATAAAAGTACAACACAATAACAACCCTTTATTAATGAGCAACACATACTCTCTCCACAACACCACAAACATAGATCCTAATACTTTCAATCCATGAACAGACTTGGGAGAAAAGAACCATAGGAAGACGGCGATTTGCCAGGGAAAAAAGTGCTATGATGAGAAGCTGAGATGGGGGAAGAGGCACAGATGGGGAGGAGGATGGCCACAGAGGTGGCTCTGTCTTATCACTGCTGTTCTTTGAGGTGTGCCCCACGTGTGGGTAATCCATCTCCTTCAAGCACATACTGGCTCAACAAGCAGTCCCCTCTCTGACCTGCCAAATTCTTGAAAGTGTCATTGGAGATCATTTGTTCACAAGAACATAAAGAGGCTGGAAATCCTTTGCTAAACTGCCAAAGGGGAAGGAGTGTATGGACTACGTTAGACAACGACAACATCTAGAAAACCTCTAAGCAATTCAATTCTAAAATAAGTAGCGATGCCTTCTTTTGTGCATTAGTTACAGTTAAGGTAACAGTGAACAACACTGCCTTTTCTTATCAGCAAGCTCTGATAATACACTCTTAACTGCTCACCGTTGAGCATCTGTAGCTGCCCAGTAGGGCGCACTGCAGCACACTCTTTACTTTCATTCTTTTACAAAAGACAGTTTTCTACTCAGAATGCGTTATCCTTCAGCACGGCTTCAAACCAGCATTACATTTGCAATTTTGAATGTTTTGGTTTGTTTTTTTTCTTAGTATATGTATTTTAATAAGTAGCAATAAAAGGAAAACTAGTTTGTAATACCAAAATAAAAGACATAATTTTAAACAGATGGCAAATTGGTAGTTTGAAGCACTGCCTTAAAATTTTAACTTTACAACTTTAAAATCTACCCTGAATTGCAACAAATACAGAGCCTCAGGAAATTCCAGAAACTAATTCTTCCCGTTCTGATGTGCCATGACAGTACAGTACATTGTCCTGTTTTGGAGCATCTGCCTACATCCAGCTCGCTCCTTTTGCCAGTGAGTAATGGATCAGAGCCATAATGAAGCCTTTGACACCTAATCTATGTGTATTCCAGGCTAGATATCTGTCTATATTTTGAATTAAACATGAGAAACAGATAAACTTCTTACAAGAAGTCCAGTGGAAACAAGCCCCATAAAGTTGTCATCTCAGAATGAATTCATCCAAGTCAAGACTTGTAAGTGTTGTCTAACCTCTATCTCCCCTTCAGGTAAAATACCACGATTAAATGACCCTTGTATTGCCCGTTCTCTCTCAACAGTCAAAGCAGAAAGAACAGTCTTCACTGCATGCAACCTGTGGTCTGTTTTCTGTAGATCAGCTTCAATCTAGGGGGGAAGGGGTAGGGGAAGGGGGTATCTCAAAGACAAAGGGTCTAGAAAAAAAGAAAAAAAAAAAATATAGAGAGATATTTTAAATCACAGGACAGGGATTTAAAGCATATCCCTTTTGGCTCTGTCAAAAACTGCCTTCACAGAAAATTAATTTGGCTTCATGATCTCATTTTCTGTATGGGAAATTGACAATGCTGATTCATCTCTCAGATGTGTTCCTAGGCTACACCTATTGATGTCTATGAATCATTTTGGGAAGACAAAGATAAAACAAAACACCAGATAAGTGCCTGCATTCTAAATTTTGCAAACTAGTGTTTCCTCTGTACCTGTAAGTTTACTAGGCAACTGGTCATCAAGAGTTATTGTTAGTCCATCATGTAATAGTCTCTAAACAATAAACTTCTATTTCATTTTTCAGAAACAGAAGCTTGCGCACTTCACAAAATAGGATTTTTTTTTTCCCATACAAAAATACTTTCGAGTTTTCCAGAACTAATATTGTTCCCTTGATAGAATTCAAGCTGTACTGTGATCTGAAATGCTTTCTGGCCCGTGGCTGCTCTAAGAGAGATATTTCTTCTGCCACAATGCCAAGAGAAAAGCGGTGGCATCTCTCAAGCTAACTCGACTTCATTACAAGGGAGAGAAAGCCACTATTAGAGATTGTCCATGAAAATTAATCTGGCTGATCAAATATATTTGATGAACTGCTGTGCACAATACAGAACTACTGTTTTAAAGATTTTTGAAAGAAGACCAAAGTCACGCCTCCCCTGAGAAACCATGATGGAAAAACTCCATAGCTCTCTATGCAACAGATAGTCCCTAAACAGTGTTAATTTGAAATTCTCACCTGCTCTCTTGCTGAAGACAGGTTTTGTGTTAGATCTTCTGATTTCTGACACCAATTACTTTCAGCATTCTCACAGAGCTGCTGCCAGTCCAATTCTGCTTGCATTTTCCTCTGTTCCAGAATCCATTCTTGCTCAGCTGCCAGAGACAGTAGTTGTTTATACCTATGATACACAGAGTAAAGCTATTGATTTCAGCAGGATAAATTATGAGGATGTTTTGTGGTTTGTGGGTTTTTTTCCTTTTTTTTTTTTTTTTTTTTTAAAATCTCAGCCTTGTTTGCTGTCCTTATCTTCTTTCCTTTTTCTATTTTCCAACTTACCTATTTTATTCTATTCCACTCTAAGTATTTTACTGGACAAAAGCATTTTAATTGCTTAGAGCTCAGCAGACTCCTAGAGTCCATCTGTATGGATATGTAGAATCAGCTTTGGAGGTCACCTCAGCTCAAGCAGCATAAACTGCTCTTCAACACCAACACTGCTCTCAGCAATGCCATCCACATAGATACAAAAGAGCTAAGAATTGACGTTGCTGTATTGTCAGGGCAGAATTCCTAAGCTCAAAGGCTGCTGCATATACACATATTGAAAAAACACTGCAGAAAGAGAGGAGATAGGAGGTACACAAAATCAGACAAACTGCATCTTCAGAATTCAAGGGCTTTCAAGACAAGGTTCAATTGTCATATGGCTGAGCTTTTAAGACACAAAGCTGTCAAGACCTAAGGCACTCTTAAGATTGGTTGTAAAGGTCACTTTAGACAAAGTCTTAAGTCATCTTTACCATTCTACATCTTTCTGGAATTTGGCCAACTGTGCCCTCAACTTCTCTTCCTGTCCATGCATTGATTTAATTCAGAACTCTTTAGAGGCAGACTCCTTAGAAATCTCAAGCAGGTGAGAATCTTGGACTGCTTTAAGCACTACAATTTCTTCTTGAGGTCTACATACAAGAACAACCCCCCTCCCATGTCAATATGTACTTGCTTAAGACCATTAACAAAACACGTGATGCAATCTTGGATATAAAACTGTTCAATGACTGACTTTTAATGAGGAGCTCAGAGGGACTTTTTCATGACTCCAGTGCATATTGTAAACCATGCATTTCCAGTCATACAAAATGCAGGCCACCTAAGCAGTTCTTTAGTTTTCAGTGGCCTTCTTGGACTGGCAGCTGGCTCTTTCCAGACTGGCTATGAAAGAAGTTCTTTTCTTATGGTGTGTTGTTCCTTCTCTGGATTCCCAGATACTTTCTTTTCCACATGACCTCATTTTCTTGTAAAACATTCTTGATTATGTCAATCATAAACCTAATGTTTATATGCATATATTGAAATTTCGCTGCAAATTTTGTTGCAATAATACACACACAACAGCCCAGGTTGGAAAGATCATCTGGTCCAACCTTTCATGGCAAAGGGAGCCAAAATGTGTTAATTTAGTACCCTGTCCAATTGTGTCTTGAAAACCTCTAGTGATGAGGACTCTACCACATCCCTAAGACAGTTGTTCCAGAGATTGACTGTTCTCACTGTAAAAAAATAATTTTTATACTGAAATTAAACCTCTCCCAGTGCAACTTGTACCCGTGGCCCCTTGTCTTCTCCATGTGGCTCATTGTGAAAAGAGAGACTCCATCCTCTTTGTGTACACCCTTTATGTACTACAAAACTGTAATGAGCTCCCCCTGAGCTTTTTCCGGGGAGAAGGGACCCAGCTCCTTCAGACTTTCTTCATAGGGCAGGTTCTCCAGCCCTTTAATCATCTTTGTGTCCCTCTCCAGCATGTCTGTGTTTTTTTTCAATTGTGGAGACCAGGACTGACACAGTACTCCAGGTGTGGTATCTGTTTAACTATGAGTTAAGGGTGAACTTCTCACATAAATAAGCTGGGCACAAAACTGGTAAGTATGACATTCTGACTTTCTTTCATCACAGCTTATGAAACAAGATAAAACAAGTCACTCACTTTCTAGTAAAAGCATCTTTCTCTCTTAAACAAGCAATGTGACTCCATTCTCTTCTGCATAGCTCAATTTCAAGATTTTTATGTCTCATCTGCAGTTCTCTAACCTGCTGCTTCAACTTCTTAAATTGTTTGACTTGGGCTTCTCTCTCTGAAGCTAGCATTATATCCTTTTCTTTGGCAACATGTGCTAGTTCTTCATGCCTAGAAGATTTAGGGAGACAGAATGAAGTGAGGTTTCGAGCAACACAAGCACATTATTTTCTAGTAATGATTTTTTTTTCTAATTTTGATTTACTTTCTTATCAATTTGGTTTGAGAAAATTCAAAGATTCATTGTTGGAAGCAGTGGAAACAGAAATCAATACCCGCTTGTCAGTGGAACAGGTTGCAAGGAGGTCTTTTGTGGTTGTTTTTTCAAACTAAGAATGCCACTATTTAGTTGGACTTTGGACGAGGGCTGAATCCTTCTTTTATCATTGCTGAGAGTTTAACTTCAATTTATCACAGAACTTTAAAGTTTGTGATTAGCACAAAGAACAACAGTATTTCACCTAAATATGGGAACAGGGTGATTCTAAAAATTAAGGGGTTTGAGGTTTTTTTAGGATCTCTCACAGAGAAGCTATTTTAACAGGTGAGCTACTCCAACATAATCTTTTACCGTACTGAAAATATTCTTCACAGTAATTGTTCAACTGGAAGACAGCTATAATCAGGTGGCCCAAATAAGAGACTGTAAGAATCCATAGAGCAAAAACGCTTCCTTGAATATTCAGTTTTAATTCACAGATTAATTTCCTGAGCATGCACTCACACAAAAATAGAGATCAGGTTTAAAATAAGACAGAAGTGAGTTGTTAGAAGAAAAGATCACTGAATACTGCCTATAGAAAACTCAAATCTAACAGTAAATAAATAAAGGAGACCTGCAAGTAATAGTTGTATAATATTCTTACCCTCTGAAATTGACCTGTGATTGAACACAACTGGACTTACTGGATTCAAATCAAGTATGTGAAATATGAGACACCAAAACTAGACACATACTCCAGAATTGGGGTGAACTAAGTTTTTTCATTATATTTACTGCTTGGAAGAGGTACTCCTTTTTACAGTAAAGGCAGAAGGTATGACCGAACCATTAAAACTTCTAAAATAAAATTTTAATTTTTAAAATGAGACAGGTTACATCCAGAAAGAATGTAGCAGAATCAACCTGAATCCATGCAACTTACCAAATATTTCATACAAAGGGTTACCTCTTTCTGTTGTAACAACATATATTACTAGATCAATTAATTCACATACACCACCTCAAGCTGTTGCTAGAGTAAGAGTACGTGAAGAAAAAGAAGCTGAAAGTGTTGTGGAGTTGTAGAGTCTGTGAAAAGCAGTTTATTTCAATCATAATCAAAATTGTACAATACCGAGCACCTTTCACAGCAACAAAATCATTGAACTGTTTTTTTTTCTCCAGTCTCAAATAAAATATTTCTGCTGTTTGCAGTGATTCTGGAATTTGCATTCCAGTCTCTTTGAGGGCCTCCAGTTCTCTGGTCAGCAGAAAGGAGGAGAATAAGACTTAAGAATTCTAATGAGAGCCCGATAGAACCTAATTTTTAAGAGGTCCAGAGCCCTTATATAGTTGAAGTGCTAGCATCAGCTCCAGAAACAAACAAAATCCTATAGAAAGTTGTGACATGGGGTTTTTTTGTTTGAGTTTGGTTTTTTTTTTAGGTGTTTTTTTGTTTGCCTTCCTTTTTTTTTTTAATTTGGAAGTAACATTTTACATGGTATAAGCATTAGATCAAAGCACTTTAAAACACCCTCCCCATAAGCTACAATCTCTTATTTAGATTTCTACTCCCACGTTACTGCTAAATATCTATTTTGTATCCTCTTCCTACACCTATTACCTACATTAACATTAATCCTGCATACAATACCTTCCTATTTCTGCCTAAAATTCCTTTTACACAGTTCTTTATTCAGTGACTTCTTGGATTCGCCTGCAGCTGGCCTCACTAATACATGGTGGAAGTGATTGCAGATGACCTCTCCTTCCCTTGCTTAACACTTCTACCACCAATTCAGGTGTAAATAATATATATATGAAAAAAATACCTAACTTGCAAGAAAACAAAACCAGAAACTAAACTCCAATTGTGTCACCATTCAAGATGCAAGAATCCAGGGATACCAGTAATGGCCAGGCAACCTTTTGCTACCCTAATAAGCCTTTGGCAAGGTAAATTTTGTAGTCACAAGTAATTTATTTTATTAGACAAAAATCAGCACAGCTGGAAAAAGCTGGCCATCTTTAAGGCACACAAGACCACTTTCTGAAAGCTTGTCCGCTTTCCCCAATGCTATCAGTTAGTTTAATGTGAGGGTTTTGTCCCCCTCTACCTATACACATTAGTTTGATGAATCAGTTAAAGCACCACTGCAGCAAGTGAACACAGGCACCAGAGAACTATCCAAGTAATGCCGGATGATGATTAGTGAAGACTCCATATGCAGAGAATACAGATTTTGGAAGACTGAATTCCTCATTACTAGCCTTAGAAGGATGAGACAGGCCTTTCAAAGACCTATACATAGTTTCTGGTTGTGTACGAAAAAAACCAGTCACTATGAATGAAATTAAGATGCATGCCACAAATATCCCTGCTTCCTGCTATCCTGGAAACAATTAGTTTAATACAAAGGTGGAGGAAAACCAGCAACAACAACAGAGTCATCTTTTCATGCATTTCACACAGGAATGACTTCAGATTATAACAAACGCATTCATTCCATGAGTAAAGAAACTGAATAAAGTTATTTCAGCCTTTTTTGCCACAACTTCAAGTAAAATTTTATATTTAAAATAACAAAAATTAACAGAAGTTAAATTTATATTTTAAGTACATGAATAAAGGCATATCGACTATTATGGACAATCTACATCCACCTTCTTATACGCACACACAAATATATATATGGAATGATGATAAACATTTAACCATTTCCCTGTTTCTGCAGAAAGACAATAGAAACAGTATTAAAACACAAAAAGTGGTCACTAACAAACCACACAAAAAAAGATTTTAAAGGTATATCATAAAGACTTGTAATCACTACTCTAAGCTTTTTGTTCAAGTTCAGCAAAACAATTCACTACTATTACAAGGGGAAGTGTTGGCTGCAGTCAAGACACTTTTAAAGTGAACACCTGCAAAACTAATAAAAAGCTAAGAAACTATAGCCTTACCGAAAAGCTGTCAGAAAAAGTAGTACCATGTTTTCCACTCTGGAGATAAAGCAACAAGAGGGCTGCTGGGAGATAGGACGCTATGGGAAAGACTCCCCCCCCAGCTGTTGAATTTTAATTTAAAGGAAAATAATCAAATTAGTCATATTGTTTGTCATACTTGCAAAACCAAAAATCTGTTGTTAGAAGACTTTACATTTAAATCCAAAGTAAGAACAGTACTACAGAAAGGTCATTCTGGTGTGAAATTCCTCCAAAGTAACATTGCACATTATTCAGAGTCCAATGCACAGAAATTAAAGACACCAATGAAGACACTACTGAAGATGTGTGAAACTCATTCTTCACAAGACCTATGTTTCATAAGTGTATGAAAAACTTTTCATAAGGGAGACATGGATTTTCCAGAAATTAAACTGTTGCAGTGAGCAGCCGTTCAGGTGCCTAGTCTGATAAAGTACTAAAAAGAGTGTTTATGAGATACTACTTCCAGGAGTTCAATTGATAAATCATGATTGAAACTTGAAAACAAGAGAATGAGGTCACAAGGGATTTTGGCTAATTGATGCAATATCATGTGTTAGGTTAAGGGGAATGACTGCAAAAAGACCTAATGGCAAGTGTGTAAGATATGCTTCTTTAGTTGTAAGTCATAAACAATAGAGATACCACACTGGAGGAGAAAATAAAAGCTAAAAGGAATAATGTGTATTAGATTATGTGCCCTTATGCTTGCAGAACAGCAGTTAATCAGCTTTATCATTACAGTTTAACCACACAACACACAAAGGTAACCTCTAAACCAAGCCAGTTATCAAGTACTGTTCAAGTGAGAAGTGCTTATACTCCTTTGGGTTGGTTCATAAACAGTCTTTGGGAAGCCCATGGGTAAAAGACTCCTGGATGAAGATGGGTTATTTTAGCAGGACTACTATACTGAGGGCAGCAAGATTTGGACTGGCAGGTGTCGGGTGTAAGATGTAATTGCCTAAAAAACTCTTTTACCACTTCCATTTATATTATACATTGGTTTGGTTGACAGGCGAAAAGTTAACTATTCTAGTTCTAATGGTTAAACACATTCATACGTAAATTATTAAAAGTAATTTTAATATCAAGCATATTCTTATACAAAAACAAAGAAGGAAGGTTTTGTTGTTCTTTAAAGCTTGTAAGATACATAGAGGTGGTACAATGCACCCCTAAGGTATCACAGTTGAAGGTCAAATTTCACTGTTATTAAGATTATTCCTTTATGATGAAAAGATAGCAATATAGGAGGCAGATAGGAGGAAAAAAAGCCTTGTAATTAGGAGTATGATAAACAATGTACATTTATCCATCTTGCCTAAGACTGCCTCTTCTTTCTAGATGCTAACCTTTCATGCAATTTCAAGGTTAACAAATTTAGCAGTGTGCTGTCTACATAAAATAATCTTACACAATCTCAGATTACTAAACACATTCTAAACAGTTACTTACAAGGGGCAACTGCCAGACAAGCAAAGCAACAGCTACTACACAAGCAGTGCATAATTTTCTAAACTGTCATAGAATCATTTTGGTTGGAAAAGACCTTTTAAGATCATCAGGTCGTCATTACAAATCTCAACAATTTAAGCAAAAAAAAGGCAAAAAATAAAAGCTTATACAACTACAGCAATGTTAAACCAGAACATTCTAATAAAAAAGTTAAAAACTGAAAAAAGGATTGCTGGATGGCACCACGGTAACACAACATTGTTTTCCCATATTCTTACACCTGTTTCTGACAAGCAACCTCTCCTTCCAGCTCTTGAATTTTTCTCTCCATGGGATATTTCAGGTTCACATACTCCTCATGCTGATGATCTACGTGACTGTTCCTAGACCTATAAACAAAAACAAAACAAATTTACATCAAAGGGCATCTCTTGTGACCTAATGAGGCATACATACCTAAAACTTTTTGAACAGCACATAACCATAAATACAAGATGCTATAATTTCCTAAAGAAAGTCACCATAAAATTTTTTCTCATAAGTCAGTTGAAACCAATTATAATAGTATATGCCATTTCTCAAAACGATACTTCAAAAGTTAGTTGCATGTGAAATGACGAGGATCTGCTGAAAAGTAGTGCAAGACTTCCACTTACATAGAGCAGACTTCCTCCTCCACCCAAAAATTTGTTACGCCAGAAAAAAGTGCAAAACAAGGGCTGCCCAGCAGAAATCTGAGCTTTTAGATACATTTAAAAATAGAAGCAGATTCGTACCTTTTACTCTCCTCCCCCCAGTATTTTTATTTGCTGTCAACAAAAAAAGATTCTCTGAGATACAGTGGAAGAATACTAGTAAGGCCAGCATTTCAAACAAATTTGAAGAGCTGCTACTGCTACTGTGACCAGTAAGTCTTCTAACGATACACTGAACCTTTTCAAACTTTGGATTCATCCCTGCAACACTCAAAAGGCTTGGTGCACTCTGTTACACGGCCAAACAGACCTGGATTGCTATCATGCAGTTCTGCAACCTTCTGACTACTTTCAACTCTGTATTACAGTTATTTTATGTAGCTGAATGAACACTGCTTTTGGTTAGACAAGGTTGATCATATAATAACTACATAGACAGAACTGCAAACTAGTCACAAACAGCTAAATGCATATTCACTTTCATATTCTGCTAGATTTTGCTTTTAAATTTACACTTCACCTGAATTAATCTGAATCCTAGAGCCAACACTTACACATGTGAATAAAGTCTAACAGAAGTGTTGTCTCAGTGTAGTCTAGACAGGCACTTTTACACCTCCTTTGTTCATCCCACAACTCTCCAGCACAAGGAAGATCAGAAGAATTGTTGTACTGCTCAGTGATCAGTATCCAGCTCAGCCTAGCAAAGAGGTATAGCTGGGTGTGAAAGACTCAGACTTTTCCTTCCATTTCCAAAGGACACGCTCCGTATTAAAATTCCTGAACTGTCTTTAAACGAATTTATATGTGCTCCAGAACCACAGTAACATCAATAAGTTAGTGACCTTTGCGGAATTCCAGATCCATGTCCAGAGCACTCCTAGTAACTAAAAAAAGCTATTTAAAACTTACTCATCCATCTCTATATTATAAATGCAGTTTGATACAGAACACTGTACAGCAGTTACCATTTTAAATGGAGAATAATCTCAAAGATACTGTTATATCTCAAGACAGTAGTTATATTAAAGAAGAATGATGCGCAGACAGATCTCAAGAAATAAACATTTATTCTCCCCTGCCCCTGCAAGATTTACAAGTCTATAGAGAATAACAAAAATTAGTGAAAATGGCCAAACTGAACAAGTGCACTGCTTTAGTTAGCTTAATCATTTAATTGGTTGTATTAGTCATAAATCTTGGTCCTGTGTCTGGATATGCCCCAACAGACTTCTTTCCTTCACAGAGGAAGGTGGAACAAAACGTATTTAAGAGTGCACAAACCCAACTCTTATCATAAGATTATCTTGCAATGGTTTAAAATAGTTGAAAGGCTGAACTGTTTGTGTTGAATCCACAGCACGATATAGCAACTAACATCTAGTAACCTTAGATAATATTATTGACAATGGCTGCTACCATTATCATTTGTCTCCTCATGTACACAGAAGACAAGTGCATCTTAATATATCACACAGGAGACATATGACAATACTTTCAGATTCACCTTATATGCCAGGGGTGTTTCAGCGCTCAAGGAAAAAACATTTCCTTCTGATGAACCCTTTTTTGCTCCTCACACTGTATTTCCCTACCATCTCTACCCAGTCATATTGTGTCCCCAACATACACCTTGTAAATTACGTAGGGACATGCTGTATGTCAAAGAGTATCCTCCTTTCACTTAATGCTGTCCTTTCTCTAACATGTTGCCAGAAATCAGACAAGTGCCTATGGAAATCAAGATACAGGAGGTGTAAAGATAGCCCAAGTCACTTTTGTTAGCCCTCACTCTTTTCACGTTCTAGGTTTTCCTCTGTCAGAACAAATAATCGTACCTCCATGCTTAAACTGCTCTCTACTGTATGAACATTTCTGCTTTATCCCAATCCAAACATGTCTTAGAGAAGCTAAATTTCTCTTTTCCCGCATACTATTCTAAGGAAGTCACATTTCACCTGTAAAACCATTCCCGCTCCAATCTATGTTCTTCAATGTGTTGAAGATAGTGATAAAGAAGATTTCTTTTTTCATTGACAAGCATTTTCTCCACTTTACCCAGCTGTACCCTAAGATCACTAGTCTGTGACTGTTTAGCATTTTTAGGTATTTTCAGATGACTGACTGTGACATCACAGTGTCCTAACTATTCATCTCTCTTGTCTAAAATTCTTAGATTATAGACAAAGTCTTCTTTCAATTCAGTAATTTTTTCATATACGTCTTGGGGTTGCATTTTGACATCTTGCATTTTCTTTCGACACAGGAACCAGCAAGCATGTAGCTCTTTCCCTTCTTTTTCTTTCCACTGAAGGAGATCATTTAGTTCTTTCTCCATTTGTAACACTACTACAAATATGAAACAGGAGCTGACAGAAGACAGTTAGGACTAATAACTAATAGAAATCAAGAATCTCGTCACTCCCAATCTACTGCATAGCTGATACTTAATTACCAGTGAATTTTAAATTTAAATTGTAACGTTTCCTGGACCATCAAGCATTGGCCACTTCTAGAAGGAGAATTTACTTTTATAGCCCTGCATTGTCCACGGGTAAGACTTTCCAAATTACTTATGGGAAACATAATTTTCTCCTTTCTGTATAGACAATGAAAATAGAGGCATAAAAAAAATTAGTCACTAAACTGCATGCACATTTCTCTTTTCTTGAAGACATTTATGACAAGTCAAGTCACAGTCCAGCCTTCTCTTATATCAACAATATTAACTGCTGTGTCCCATTTGTCTTCTCTTCCCACAATTACTCACAGGACTATAAAGCTACTATTCTGTCCACAATTAAATCCACCTTGAAGTTACTTTTCAGAAAGGCCAACAGGTATGAGCAAATAGCTGTATTTCAGTAAGATATTAACTGTATCTTTAAACCTAAAAGGAAAATAAACAACATAGAGGTTGTGCTTTTACTGGTAAAACCCTTTACCTGCTTCACCTTCATCTCTTCCAATTATTTATTCTCCATATTTGCCTCTTATCTAATTCTAAACTCTGTAGAAGAAAAAACACTATTTCTAAGCACTATGGTTTCTTAAAAGGAAAAAAAAAAGATAGTAATTTCTGCTCAGATCTTTCCAGAGATCTTTTCTCTGGAAAGATTTGAGCAGAAATCACCGTCTTCCCATTCCCTCACATCTCTGGAGTCAATACAGCTTCTCTCACTGTACACTGTTATTCTGTGTCAGTGGTTACAGATAATCCCATCTAGATAAGCACAGGGATGCAGAGAACAAATCAGACAAGCATGCCTTTAAAATAGTGTCTCCTTAATCTCTTTAAGTGAAAGAGAGATTTCCAGATCAGCAAACATGATGCAGTATCTCTATGCTAAAGGATGCCACAATTTAAACAACTTTTTTTTTTTTTTCACAAACAAACTAGACAACTCTAATTCTCCAAGATCAAAAAAAAAGACTGTTGGACATTAGAACTATAAAAAAATTCAAGCTTGCTCTTCCCAGGTACACTGAGTAACAAACACTGCTAGAGGACACAATGACCTGGTCGCCTGTCAATTCCGCTGGCCTAGATTTCACATTTATCCCTAAGGCAGTTAAAATAAAATTACGTTTTTTCTCCATATTCCATGTCCTGTTGGCAATCTTTAAATCCTAGTAACATGTAGAAAATAGTGTAAGAGGCATCTTTATTTGGGCAAGCAGAAATAGATATTTTTTTGGTAAATCACTGTCGTGGATATTCACAAAGCGATGCCTCCCTGTCTATAACCTGCAACGCTAAGAAAGTTTTATTCTTTCTACAGTTACTGTTGCTCCAAATGCATCTGATGGCTACCACAGCTAAAAAGATTAACTAATCTGACTTCCTTCCCTCCTCCACCCGCATCATAAACATATTAAAGATAAAAAACGCCTATGAGATGCTTTCTGGACTCAAGGCACTGAAAGAAACTATGCTCAGTCTATACCCATTAAGGTATCAAAACACTTTTCTAAGTGCCTCTTAAAAACCTGACATATGCTTCATTAGCAATACATTATTAGATGAGACTTTTATGTAAGGAATCAAACACAAGACCTAGGCTCCAGCCTATTACTTCCTTGAAATCACCAAACTGAAGCGACAATTTTTCTTGGAAAGAGGTGGTTAAGAAAAACAATACTTCTTCTACAATCTCTCTGTACAATTATCTTAAAATTAAAAGGCACCACAGTTTCCTATAAAAACAACCCTCCCCTCTGTCTCCATATGTCTCACTTAAATTAGTGGCACCGGTAAATTGAAAGAGAGTTTGGGTTACATATAAGGCAGGAATCATTCATTTCATGCAAGAAAATGAATGAATGAACCTTCCTGTAGTTTTAAAATATTGCTTCCATTACAGAGAGCTGTATTTCTTAGAAATGCAATTCAATAGGGGTGAAGGGAGCATTTTGCCTTCAATAGCAGCAGTATTTATAATTGCAAGTTAGTTTCAATAAGGACCATAATGAAAATAACAGTGTGATTTTAAATATAAATTACGTGAATCACCTGGATGTCTTGCAGACAAAAGAAGAACAGTAAACCTATACATGATGCCATTAAAAGATGACTTAGGAAACAGCAATATGTATAAATAAGAGAGAACATCTTACAACAAGCACAGCTTACCTGTACAACCTAAACAGCAAAATTACCTGTTACAATCCAACCACTTACTTTGAGCATATCCAGAAAGAGATGATTGACAGGTAGCCCTCTTCCCCCACATAAGGGCCTAATGGGACTCATAGAAGCCTCTTTACCAAAGGAAAATGATAGCTTGGCTGTAAATCACACACAATTGAATGGGGTTCACATACCTGATTCAGTGGAGATTTCACAGCTGTTACTACTAAAATGCTACTTCAACAACAACAAGTTAGCTGCCACGTTTGAGCTAGTCACTTTTCAACCGAGTAAGAACAAGGTGATGCTGAAGAACATTTCAGAGTAATAGTTGAGAACCTTCAGACTTCCATACAACCTCTATTTGTCACAGAGAAGTAAAGCTTTAAAATTTTGTTTGAAGTATAAAGAAGCTGCACTTGCTTCTCTCTTCCTTGCTATCCTTATAACATATCCTTATTGTACCAAGAATAAGATGTGCCTAACAGACCAGCAGAGCTAATAAACTGGGATTGCTTCTCTTTCAAAACTACATAGAAGAGGATGAGAAAGAAAACGCCACATGGCCAGTATCAGCTAAGCATCTCTAACCACAACTGTTTTCCTTGATGAAGCAGTAACACAGAACCAAGACCACAAGAGTATTAGCACAGCTGTTTCACTACATGATGCAAGTCATGATGGGACAAGCAGTCAGCCTAGGCCACAGCTACACTGTTAAGTAGTTGTGCCATTAACATTGCTTGTGGAAAAAAAAAAAAAAAAAAAAAGGGAAATCACAAATTCCGTTCCAAGAAAAAAAATTACAACAATTGGCAATACAAGTGAGCATCACTCGTGTGCCGTCTCTTTCTTTACTGCTAGTAGATGGTTTACTATTTACCTTACAAGTAAGGTTAGGTGTACAACACAGCAAATACACATCGTGCATTATGCCATCTGATCAGAATAGATAAAACATAGCAGAAGTTGGCAGACAGGATAAGGACCAATAGAATAATAACATAGAAGAGAAACTCAGGATGTCAGTTACTGAGCAGGGACACACTTGTGGCAAAGTCCAGGGTGGGCTATGCTGCAGGGTAAGTGACAGCCTGATGTCAGGCTTTGCCATTACACAGAATGGACAGAAGAGCAGGAGGCATAAGAGACTGTGCCAGTAAAAGACAAGGTACGGTGGGAAGAAACAATTGGCCCTGGGACTGAGAAATAGGTGCATATTCTAGAGTGTCCAGGAACGTAAACAGAGGGCAACACACCGCGAGGAACACTGACACTGACTCCCTAGAGCAAATATCCTCAGGGGTGATGGGAAGGGACAGCCACATGGGTGGAGGAAGGGAGTGCTACCGGCAGGCCAGGGACCAGGTACCCTGCAGGACTAGAGCTTTGCACACCTCAAGTGCAGAGAGGGAGAGAGACATAATCGAGCGGGGACGAAAAAAAACACTGCCAGTGGAACCGCCATCGGGCAGGAAGCAGATCCCAGGAGGAGGGGCGAGAGGTCCTATGGCGGGCCCAGAGGGTCAGACGCTCGTAGGCGGAGGAGCAGATGGCAGGCGGACTGCCGCAGTCAAGTCCCTTAGAGGAAGGCAGCAGAGAGGACAACGCGACAGCACAAGGTAATGCTTGGGACTCGGAGGCAGCGCACAGAGGGCACGTAGCAAGAGGAAAGGTGCCGAAAGACAGTGAGTCCCCAGAGAGAGAAAAAGGCGCAGGATGCACGACTACCGTGTCGGGAGCGCCGAAGGACACGTTACGGCACAACGGGAGGCTGCGCCTTCCGAGGGCGCCCGCGGAGCAGGCCGGTGGCGGCGCGGCACTTCCGCACCAACCTGCGCTTCCTGCCACACCGGGCCGGGAAGCGGGCCCGTCTCCATGGGAACTGCGGCCCCGCCGCCCGACTAACTGTTAGCCCCCGGCGGGCCTCGCGGCGGGCACCGTTGGCGCCCAATCAGCGCTCTGCCGGCCCCGCCCCGCCCCCAGGCGCTTGCTCACCGGCCCCGGCCCCGCGGCGCTCAGCTCCGGGCCGCCTCCGGCCCCAGCCGCAGCCCCCGCCCCACTCGGCACCACCGTTCCTCTCGCTGCCTCCCCCCACCCCTGCGCAACTACCCAGCGCGGCTCCGTCCGCTTCCAAGCACCTGCTATCAATTTCCTCGCCTCGTATCTTCCACCTTGCATTTGCTCCGTTGTCACCGAGCAGCCCGTTCTCCACGCTGCGTGAGCATGTACACGCTCCCCTGCAGCACCAGTCTCTTTTAACAACACCCCCTTCTCCCTAAACACAGCTAATGCTTGTTTCATACTCTCAAATCTCATTTTCTTGTTCAGTCATCTTCCTATACGTTTCGTTTATCAGAATGTTTAGTATTAAAGAATTTCTCCCGAGCACGGATGAGGAAGGAGAGTCTTGCCCCATTTCAAGTACAGCTGTTAGGAATGGGAGCAAACAGGAACAAACTTCCCCTTCTCTCCTAACTCCCACTGCATTGCATGAAATGCTTTAAAAAGCTTGTGAAACAAGCTCAGGCCAACTGCAACATGAGGTCATGCAGCACAGATATATAAGTTTGCTACCAAGGCATTTAATTATTAAATGTATCAACTAAACCAGACGCCACTGTCTATGTGCGACTGAGGAAGACGTAACGCAAGGACCAGACGTAAAGCATGATTTTCCCTTAGTCACTCTAGATGACTTGCTTGTCTGGAAGTCATGAGGCAAACTTCCTGTAATGCTCTCTCACCTTTTCACGTCTCTGGATTATACAAACGGCTTTGCCATTTATGGGAGACCTTTCGGAAACCTGAATGTTACATGAATTATATCTGAGTTACACTAATTTAAAGAAAATAGAATGTTATCAGTACTACTTCTATATCTTTCCTCAGGTCATCAGAAGAGAACTGTATTTCCTAACCCATGTCATCTAAAGAAAGGAGGGGCTTATTTCCATCAGTAACTATTACTGAAAATTACAATCAGAAATAATAATTTTACTTTTGAGATAGATCAAGTTTAATTTAGCTACATGAAGTGTATCTACACAAATTTCAGATTACTACAATTATTAAAGGGATTTAATGTCATTTGTTTACATGAATCACCTCTGGTTTAAAACACAACAGTGAAATCTGACCTCAGATGTTTTTCCAAATCTAAGCACACAAAAATTATACTGTGAGTCTCAGCATAATTTATACTCTGCAGTGGGCCTCTGAAAGCACTCATCAGAATCAATACACAACAGTGAAATCTGGCCTCGGATGTTTTTCCAAATCTAAGCACACAAAAATTATACTGTGAGTCCCAGCATAATTTATACTCTGCAGCGGGCCTCTGAAAGCACTCATCAGAATCAATACATAGCAGGCAAATGTGTAAACCCACGTATCAGGCTGACTGGTGGCACGTCTTACCCCAGAGCTGCCCAACCTATCAACTGCATTATCTTTCGCAATCCTTCCTCACCCCCTCAGCCTTTTCAAATTAGCTGTCATCTTCTCCAAGGTACCTTCAGACAGTCCCTAGTCACAGTTAAATGCCTGTTGGTTCCCCAAATGAGTGACTGATGGCTTCTAGCGATTCAATAGTGCTCATTTTTATACTTGCTTTAGAAACAAACTAAAAATTACCGAAATGTCAACTCTGAATATTACTGGCCCTTCTGCAGTAAAAATCTTACAAGGGCTCTTTGTACAACATGATCTGCTACATTTATCCTTTGAATCAAAGGCAGAGGTGTATGCATTGCACAGTTAGCCGTATATGAAACCATTTGAAATGCTCAATGTTACTGTTAACATTCTTAAAAACAGTGCAGTGAAATTCCATCATTTGTACAACAGACTCCATTCAAATGTAAATAAGAAAACATAGACTTAAACCCAAAATATCTATAAAAGCTTAATAAGAATAGATGTTTACAGGCACTTTTAAGGTAATATCTGGGACTCACCTACAAACTGCAGCAACAGCAAAGAGTACAGCTGGAATTTGGAACGGGAAGCAGCAACCACCCAAAACTCTTATGATACACAGAAGCATTTCTACAGTTCAGGAGGTGCTAGGGAAGACATTTGCCACCAGAAGCCCTAAGTTCCAGAGCAATGAAGCTTTGTCCTAATGTCAGCTACCCTCTTCCTGTTTATATTCTGTAACAACAATATTCCAGTCGCTTCTGCCATTTTGGAAGACTGATCAGGCAAAAATATCCAGCATTCTCTGACTGTCTTTACTGACGTGAATGGTAAACAGTTACTGGAATCACTACATCACTCTGTTTTTAATGGAAACAACCTAGGGATCTCCAGAAGCTCAACAGAGTTTTGAAAATGTAAAGTCCTGCACCTGGCAAGGAATAACCCCATGCACCCATACAGCCTGGGGTCCAGACAGTTGGAAAGCTGAGGGTCCTGCCAGACAACAAACTGACCATGAGCCAGCAATGTGCCCTTCTATTCAGTACCCAGAATATCATTAGCCTTCCTTGCCACAAAAGCCAAAATAAAAAATGACAGACAAAGTCAAATTAAATATGTAAATAAAGAACACACCAGGATCCTTATTTATTTGGAAACTAGTAAGGAATTATGGAGTGAAGGACGTTTTAGTGCAGGGTTGGTGGAATCTAGCATCTATTAAGTATAACTCAATGACATTATACTTTCCTATTAAGACTACCCTTTAGCAAGAAACTAAACTGAGACTTTCACAATCTACTTTGGACAAAGAATTTGCCTATTTCATGATTTGTCATGAGTTAATCACTTTGAGAAAATCTGTAGTGGCATACTTACAGATGAACAATACTGAGATGCAGATTTTTTTTTATTTAGTTGGAATGGTAAAGGAGAATTTTTCAAAGCTCTTTTTGTAGTTAGATGCCTTAAGTCACTCTGCTTTGATTTCTCTTTGCTGCACTTTAATATTCCCTCTACTCATAAGTGTACTGCAGCATATTTAATGCTTAAACACATGCAACATAACTCCACCTAACAGATAGGGGGTTTGTGCCTTCACCTCAGTTCCAAGTGTTTATGAGGTTATCCAGACTCTGTGCAGGCTTCTGCAAGCACAGCAACTCTGTGTTCTGCTCACTTACACTACTGCCTTGTTGAATACTGAATCAAATCCAATAATCTGGGTGCTGATGTCGGAGGTGTCATTGACCCTGGCACGACATCTTCTATGAACACATCTCTTTCAGAAAATGTGTTCTTCAAAAACAATAGGAGCCATGAGCTGCAAAAGTGAGACCACAGACCACCAGTGAGTTTTCTCAGCAGCTGGTCTATGTCTACGGATGTCCACTTCTGAAAAACAGACCAACTGCAGTGACATTCTTCTGCCTCTAGAAAAAAAACCACTGACCTCTTAAATGGTGTGAGTGTTCTACAGCTGAACGCTAACCAGAGAGCACATGTTACACTCTGCTGACTAGGCTGCAGAGAGATGCAGGCTTTGGTAGGGGCAATGTTGACAGATGTGAAGGAGTGAGGGACACCAGTCCTCTTTTTTCGTCTTTTTAACATGTTTGGTTAACACCTCTTTCCATATCTAGCCTCTTATATCATTTGAGTGGCTATATGAGATACTGATGGTTCATGTATTTTGCGAACTTCACTTTCACTGTTACTTCTCTGCATTCCTAGGCACCTCTGTCCCTCCTGAAAATAGCTTCAAAAAGTACATACTGCTAAGGTTTGAAATGAAAATTCTACCAGTGGCTATACATTTCTATGATGCAGTGGTTCAAGTAAAGTGCAGTAACAAAGCGGAAGATTTTGCAGGATGGAACTGTCCTCCTTAAGAAATTACCACCAGAGGGTGGGGTCATGACAAATAAAACTATTCCCCTCTCAAAAGCTGTAGGAGTTTTTCTAGTCCTTTAGGATTGGCAATGGAGATCATACTTCCTTTACCTGAAGAACAAAGACTACCTGTAAAGACATGTAAAAATGTCTTCAGCTGCTAGACTCCACCAATTTTGCTGGTCCTCAGGCACTGCACTGCTTGCTTCAGAAGCCCACAAGAAGCAATGGGTTTTGCGCTTCTGCAGTTACCGTCACCTAGCCTGTAAGCAAAGGCCTAAATTCAGCTAATGGTAGACAGTCAAAAACTGATTTTACTGATCTTGAAGATTAGCAATTTATGTCTCACTGACTGTATGCTATCTACACACAACAAACCACTCGGCCTTGCTCATCTTTGCACACTACTGCAATGAATCCCTAAGCAGGTACAAATGAGTACTACAGCAAAACTGAATCAAAAGCCAAAGCAAATGTCATGTGCAGGGAAAAAATTTCTACAGCATCAAAAGAGTTTCAGATTCTCCCTCTGTATTACCTGATTTCAGTAAGTAGCTTCTAAAATATTGGTAGCTACTAATCTGTGCAACAGCATAGCTCTCACAAGACAACACTGTATCCTACCTATCCTCTTCTAGTTAGAACCCTACCCCTGTGTATCTCCACACAGGTGGTAGGAATCATAGAATTGTTTAGGTTGAAGAAGACCTTTCAGATCATCGAATCTAACCATTAACCTAGCATTACCAAGTCCACCACTAAACCATGTCCCTAAATGCCACGTCTACATGTCTTTTAAATAACTCCAAGGATGGTGACTCTACCACTCCCCTGGGCAGCCAGTGCCAATGCTTGACAACCCTTCCAGTGAAGAAATTTTTCCTAATATCCAACCTAACCCCCTCCTGGCACAACTTGAGGCTGTATCCTCTTGTCCTATTGCTTGTTACTTGGGAGAAGAGACGGACCCCCATCTTGCTAAAGTCTCCTTTAAGGTAGAGAAACCCCCGTTCCCTCAGGTGCTCCCCACAGGACTTGTGCTCCAGACCCCTTACCAGCTTCGTTGCCCTTCTCTGGACACGCTCCAGTACCTCAATGTCTGTCTTGTAGTGAGGGGCCCAAAACTGAATGCACTATTCAAGGTGCGGCCTCACCAGTGCTGAGTCCAGACAGGTGATCATTTCCCTATACGCTGGACTGTGTGCTGTAGGCACACAAAGCAGTGGAGCACCAACTCCTGAATTTCCTTAGCCCTGAGTAGCCTAAGGATTGCTACTTTCTGCAGCACACTTTAGAAGCCCATCACAACTTGCATGGATGCTAAATAATAGCAGTATCAACACACACTCAACTCTATAATTCAACATTTGTATGAACAGCAGTAGAGCCACAGCACATCAGTGCAGAAAGCTCACTCCATCTGGATGTAAAAGCAGAGAGATCTCAAGCAGGCCTATCTGTAGCTGGTGCTCCCTTAGTAAAGAATGAGGAGGGAAGCTTCTAAGTTATCTGTGGAATGCATTATATCACAATCAAAATGACCAAGAAAAAGAAGAAAAAAAAAAAAAAGGCAAGGAAGCTCGCAAGACTCTTTCCTATGTGAGGAGACAGCAAAGAAACTGCGATCCCTCCCTGGAACACAGAAACAGCAGCATGCCACGAACCTCAACTCCGGAAGCCAGCTGGTACGTTGAAGTCCCTGCTTAGGCCCTGGTCCTCCCGACGGCCGGGGCGGCGTCCCGCGCGGGCACGATCCAGCCCCGCGCGGCGCTCCGGGCAGTAATGCCAAGCTCGCGCTGGCGGCCTTGCGCCGGCTGCACGGCCCGAGGCGCCCGCGGGCGGCACGCGGCCGCGGTGCCCCTGCGCGGGCAAACCTGTAGCGGCGGGAAGGAGTCACGTGGCGGCGCTAGGACCCGGGCGCCCAAGCGCTGGCGTGGGCGGGGCGAGCGGCCACAGATCTGCCGCGCCGAAGCGTTCCGCAGCTGGCGGGGCACAGCGGGGTTGGGGCGGGCCTGCCCGGGCGCACGGGGCAAAGCGAGCGGCGGTCCGGCGTCGGCACGGGCATCGTCACGCTGAGGCGCGGGACGAGACTCAGGTACTGAAGGCGGGACGGTCGTGCATGATGCTGCGGAGTGCTTGGCTGGCGCATGGGGGCGAACGCCATGGGGGGCTCCGGGGCGGGGGGGCTCTAGAGCGCCGGGTAGGACGAGGGCGCATCTCTGCGTGAGGCTGCCCGGTCCGGCGGACGCGCTTGAGCGCGGGCGTCGCGGCTTCATCTCTCGCCCGGGGGCTGCGCAGGGTGGCGGCGGGCACGGCGCGGACTGCCCTCGACCCTCTGGGCGCCACCTCCCGCGGGACGGCTGTGTCTCTTCCCGCGCGTGGGGCCGGGCAGGCTCGCGTCTTTTTCGGGAAGCCCGCGCTGCGGTACGGGTCGCCCAGCGTCCCCGCCGTCGTCGACCTGACAGCACTGTCCGTACGCTGAGCGGTGCTGGCGCCTCAGCCCCGCTCCAGCTGCTGCGAGAGCGCGCTGCCCCCTTCTTCCCCCTTTGGCGGCCGGGTCACGCCTAGGCGCGCGGTGCCGCCGGCCCCCCGCAAGTACGGTGCCACACCTGTGGCTAGTGAGGCACCCGCCAGCTCGGGCTTTGTTCCCGCCATCGGCGGTTTCAGACCGGTACCGGGCTACGAGGTTCTCCGTGTCCAGCCCCAGCTCCACGATCCCTTCGCTGCTGCTCACCTTTCCTGTCAGTGCCGACCCCCGGGGCGTAAATTCCGGAGTTCCCTTTGTCACGGCGGTGACGGTTCAGACCCGCGAAAGCGAGCGACGCGCAGTCGGAGGGACCGTCCCCTCCTAGGGACATCGCCGCAGCCCCGGGCGCGAGCTCCGTTACGCGGCTCTGCGAGCGCTCCGAGAACGGCGAGGCGCTCGGGCGCGGAACCGCGCGGCTGCGTGAGCGGCGGCGGCTCGACGCTCCGCGGGAGCCGTCTAGGCTCTGGGTGGCGCGGGCTACGTGCCCGCCCCGGAGCGCCGCGCGGGCGGCCGTGGCCGTTGGCGGCGCCGCGACCGCCACCATTGTTCTCCCGACCCCGCTCCCCCCCCGCGCGGCGGCGGCCTCCGCAGCCCCTCCACCTCTGTGGGGAAGAAGCCCTTCTTTGCCATTGCTGGTCACACAGACCACGGCGATGTCTTTGGCTTGCCTTGCTCTAAACGGTTCTGCGAAGAGAAGAAAAAGCGCACGAAGGTGGGGCTGAATTGCAGCAACACAACTTCCTCACCAGCGCAGACCGTTAGCTCCGGCTGTGGAAATGCGCTCGTGGTCAGCGGGTTTGCGTGCCTTTTGGGTAAAGCAGTTGGAAAACTGTTTCGTTTAGGACGTCGCAGAGTGAAGTCATGTATGGTTTTGCAATGTTTATTTCAGAGGGAGCAGTAGTTTGTTGAGGTGTGGCAGTTTAAAAATGTAAACCAGGACCTATTAGACAGGACACCTGTTGTGGTTCAGTCAGAAGTGCAACTCAAGGTAAATTATAAAAATGTTAAGGTGATGCTTTAAGTTGTGACTGAGGTGGGAATTCGCCTATCTGGATGTATGACACCATGTTATGCAGCTGCACTGTCCAAAGTGATTGGGTGAATGACACCTCTTATTCAGATGACCTTTTCCTACTATATTCAGCTACGTGTGCAAACCTCGCTTGAGATACAGTGCACATGCACATGAGCACTTTATGTATCAGGGTAGTTCCATGGTATTCTGCAAAAATAAGCACATATGTCCAACTGGTGACAGGACTGGACCCTCAATTAGAATTAATCTAGCTCTGTCACTTTTTGGTTTTACACTAGACGAAATAAGGACTCTCCTCTACTGTAAACAATTGGCAAGAATTTCTGTTGTTCTAAAGCTCTGACACATTGCAAAGCCACCATAGCTGCAGGGCTGAAATTAATTTTCATGATAAATGAAGAATGAATTGGAAGTATTCAACTGAAGTTGGGATTCTGCAACTTCTATTTCTGAAAGTGTATAGAAAGCGGCCAGATAATTTAAGTGCAACTGAAGGCATGTTTGTCACTTTTTCTGTGCACACAGAAGGGGCATATGCTGTCTGGTCTTCAGATGCGACTGCGATGCTGACATTAATGCTAATCGATGTGGTATAAAAAACCCCAAACCGTAGGCTTTAAAAAAATAAGTCCGTTTCTCCAGAAACTGGGCATTTGATAGAGAGACAATAACTAGGGAGTTATTATTGTCAACAGTGCTGTTGTTATAGAACTAGTTTCAAATGTGGTACCTGAGAATGTTGAACTGTTAGTTACTGTTGTATTTGTAATTAAAGAAAATATTTATGCAAGTATTTATCTTAAGATTAAAAGACCTGTTTCTTTCCTGTTAAGAAGCAAGCCACATTAATACTTCTTTAAACATGGAGTTAGTATGCAGATTTGTGGCTTATTCTTTTGCTTATGGTCTAGTGTAAGTTAGGGGTACTTGTTGGTAACACACTCATTAAGGAAAAATAAAACCCCAACAACCTAGAAACCAAAATGATAAAACAATATGATCTTCCCAGATAACATAAAGAACAGGGTTCTAACATTTTTGTTATATAAATTTAAAAAAAAAAAAAAAAGGCACAACTTTCCCTGTAAGGCACTTTACCCAGATAATAGTATCTACACTGGTTAGTGTTATTTGCTATGCAAAAAATTGCAGTGTGAATTTACCGTGTCATTGCAGTCTGCTAGAAGCTTGTGATGTACGTTACTTAATATGCTGTAGCAGTGAACACTAAAATGGTTTGAGGCTAAGTGGGGACTGGAGATTGATTAATAGTAAGTGTTGGTATGGAATATCACCTGCAGGTACAGACAGAACAGAATTACTGTATGGTTTATCCTAGGAGTTTTGAGAGACAGATGAGAAAATGGTGAAAGCTATCAAACCCTTAAGAAAGACAGATGCAGCGGAACTGGAAAGCTGTCTCTGATAAAACAGAGGAAGCAAAAATGGGAGAGTGAGAGTCACTGTGGGGCCTTGCAGGGAGGACAGGAGGTTAGGGCAGTCATTGGTAATGCAATAATGATTTTGAGGGAACAGGAGTTTGCGGCAGCCTTTGGAAGTGAATATATAACTCAATTGGCTGATATTTAAGCAGGTAAGCCACAAGAAATGCACTACTGTGTCATACCAGTGGCCCATCAAAATGGCTTGTATGAAGTACCTAAGAATGAGTTGCAATAAATAACATTTGAATTAAAGATATATGCATTAGGGCTTTAGAGCATCAGGAAAGAGTTAAAGTCATGCCGAACAGGCAGATGTCAGTGATGTCAATGCAAAGGGTGGTTGTTTTATATGTCGAGGGCTATCACCAAAGTCTGGAGGATGTTAAAATTATTTTTGCAGGGGTCATTTCCTGCAAAATTTCAGTAGAATTGGTTAGCCTTAGGGATTCTTCTCTCAAACCCAAGGATAACATACATCTTTTGTTTAGTCTGCTTAGATTTTAATACCCTTGGGCAAATACAGGAGGTTTATGACTCCTGTTAACACAGTATTGAGCAGTCTATGCTTTTCAGCATATCCACACTCCCAGCACCCTATAAAGAGAGAATCATTATTCTCTTCATTCCACAGGTAAGAAACTGGAGGAAGATCCCTACATGGCTCAGCTTAGACTGTCTGTCTTATTTTGTAATTACACAGTTCTCAACCTAAGGGGGTTTCAGCCTGAATTCCAGTCTGAACAGGGTTGCCTACATGGAAGTTTGGTTTATTTTTGATAACCGTTTATTTCTGTCCTAGGAAATCAAGGCTGGGTAGATTTCTACCATAGTGAAAGTAATTCAGGGGGAGTTCTCAAGCTACACAGGTCAGCCTGCATAGCTACAAATGTCTTTCCTACCCATAACGTTGACCATGCTACATGGCTAAGTAAGGGTATTGGCTAAACACCAATATAAGATTCTTGCTGTTTCTAGCTGCTCCTTTTTATAATAAAAATGCTCCTCTTTTATGTGCACTGCGCCATCATACTGAACACACCACCCACAATGCTACCTGCAATCACCTACTATTTCCTCCTAATTGATCCTGTATCAGTTTCCATGGCAACAGGAAGATAATCTCAGGAGCATGAAACCCCACAGATTTAACTACGTTTGCTCCCTTTGTTTTACACATTACCAAAGCAAGAACCCATTTATGATAGGAGGAATCTAGAATAAATACTGACAATACTATTATGTCTGTTGTGGAGATACTGAAGCTGAGCTGCAGCCATTTAAATGTAATCCTTTGCCTCTAAACAAGGCTGAGCTAGCAAAAGCAGAAAGCAAAGCAAACTGTTCCAATAGTTACGCAGTAGCCTCCTGTCTTAGCAGGCTTTGGCAGAATCCCTGTACTGAAGTGAAATTATACGTAAAAATTTTGCTTATGCAAATCGACCATGAGCCCACCTTTTCCAGCAGTAACCCTAGTTTGCACGATTCTCATGGGAACCTCCCCACTACTTCTTCCTTATTAGTTCTCAAGGACTTGAACAGAGTCTAGCCTAGTAAGGCGCACCACAACAGGATGCAGGGAACAGGATGAAGTGCATCTTCTGTGGTGTTTACTGTGACAGGGTTCATTTAGTTCTGCTTAATGGTCTTTTCGTTTTCATGTGTTAACATGAATGACTGATGGAGTAAACCAGATGAACAGGCTTGGATGTATGTGTGTGCATATGCGGACCAATCTCAGGATGGCGTTTGAAGGTCTGGTATGTTTGTTTATGGGGATTTCTAGCCCAATGTGGTAATACATGTGACGTAAAGAAGAGTAAATGGATGTTACAGTTTCCCCATAGGCTTATTTTTTTGAAATGCTGGGAGCAGGCCAGGTTCCCCCACATCTGCAGGTCCAGCCTTTCATCACAGCAGAACACAAAACCGTTTTAGAGCCCGTTCCTCGTGGTGCGCGCCAAGCTGGCGAGTCCCGCGGGCTGGGTGGGACGGGACGCGCCTCTCGCGGGTTGACGTGCGCCGCTGGGCAGGGACGAGCGCAAGCACGGCCAGGGCACGGAGTGCGGGCTGCGGCTAGCAGCGCTGGGCGGGAGCGCGGACTCCGATCCCCGCCCCGCGCGGGGCGGGCTCGCGGGGAGCTGCCTCTGCTGCAATTACGGTAGGGCCCCGCCCCTCCGCCTAGTCACGTCCCGCACGTCTCAGTGCGGCGGCCGCCAGCGCGCGCACCCTGCTGGCGTGGCCCGCGCTGGCGCACGTCACAGTGGCGGGGTCACGCGGGCCCGCGGCGAGTGGCTTCTGCCCTGGGCCACCGCCGGCGGGCCGGGCCCGCGGAGCGCCGCTTCGCGCTGCTTCCGCCCGGAGGCTCGCAGCCCAGCGGCAGACGGCGGAGGAGCGGCCGGGGGAGCGGGCCGCGTTTGCGGCGGCTGCCGCGTTAGCCTCCTGTCCCCCGGAGAAACGCGGTGGGGCTCGGGCAGTCCTTTTCGGGAAGGAGCAAGCGCGCTGCCAGGCAGCCTTTAACGGTGATTCGTCTCGAAAGCCACCTGCCACTTGAGATGGCTTGGATAGGGTTTACCGTCAGGTTCCAGCACTGTAGGTCTGCAGAGATGGGCCTTGGAACATCTTTGCTGCGGGGTCGGTAAAGGGGATTGTTCCTGCCTGCGTGCAGAACGAATGGCCTAAGCCGTTTCTTCCTAGGGCTGACTATTCCTATCCAGCACTGTGTAGGCAGCCTGGAAAAACTGCCGATTGCTATTTTTCAACAAAACGTGGTCAGGTATTATTACTGACTTTGTGTTGCCACTAGATGGTTAATACAAAAGAATAAAAAGTACACAGCCTTTCCCCCAGCATTCTAAACATTTACTCCAAATGAAATGTCCTGACAATTTGGAAGTAGTGGGAGTGACGATTCCTCGTGCCCCCTGGACTCCCTCAGTTTTACATCTTAGTGCTGTTCTTTATACACTTGAGCTGAGATACGTGAACCAGCATTTTCCCTGTTAGCATTAATATGACAGAGCTACCAGTGTTAGGAAGGATGACTTTGTGCACCTACTCTGTGCTGTCTGGATATTGCTTTAAAAAAAGTAACAGCCCTTTTCTGAAGAATGCTGTATACTTTGTATCGTACAGAAGGTACTGGAAAAAACAGTTTTGAAGGGTGGACCAGTCCCAGTGTCGGGAGGCTTGGCAGAGATGCAATCTTAAAGACTTTAATTTAGGACCCAAAGTCTGGTGCAGAAATTGCCCTGTCTAACAAGCTATGCATTTTTACATGCTCTTACAGCCATCATTGAATCAGCCATCTGTAGTAGCAGGCACCCAGATGCCTAGTTTTATTGAGGTGTTCTGTTTCACTTCTTGTTTAACCTTTTTAGGTTCTAGTTGTATGGACTGAAGACCTATGTTTTTTCTGTTTATTTTTTTTTTTTCTCTCTTATGGGGAAAGGCTGAGAGACCTGGGGCTCTTTAGCCTGGAGAAGACTGAGAGGGGACCTTATCAACACTTGTAAACATCTCAAGGGTGGGTGTCGAGGACAGGGCCAGGCTCTTGGCGGTGGTGCCCAGTGTCAGGACAAGGGGCAACAGGCACAAACTGGAGCACATGAAGTTCTGCCTCAACATGAGGAAAAACTTTCTTACTTTGAGGGTGACGGAGCACTGGAACAGGCTGCCCAGGGGGGTTGTGGAGTCTCCTTCCCTGGAGATATTCAAAACCCACCTGGACGCAGTCATGTGCAACCTGGTGTAGGTGAACCTGCTTTAGCAGGGGGGTTGGACTAGATGATCTCCAGAGGTCCCTTCCAACCCCCACTATTCTGTGATTCTGTGGTATTTCATTTCCAGAAAACAAGAGGTAAAGCCAGTAGTATGCGGCTTACTGTCCTTGGACAGGCCAGGGTAATAGGGCAGCTAGAGTCATGGCCAGGTTTATTCCTGCACCATGTATATAAAGTTGCTTCATCCACGAAGCGTGAGTGCTTGTTTAAATGCCATAGTAAGTACGTTCATACAGGCCTATTAACAGTCATGCATGCAGTGCTCAGCTGTCTAGACAAGTCTGCATCAACTAGATTGTTGTGCCATACATAGTCTGGTTCTGAAATGGACCTCTAAGAACTACCTAATTCCCAATGCAGAACAATCACTGTGCAGACGTATACTTCTGAAAGCAGAAGCATTTTTTAGTGATGAACATCTCTGATGTGCAACTGTGCCTGCATTCCTCTCTTAGGTACCACTGTAGAGAAACATTGACCCAATTGGAGTTCTGACCCAACTGCATTTTAAAGAAATGGCCAATTTTTGTACATGTAACATTTAATGTAGAACTTGTTTGAAGCTCACTTTAACATTTTCAAGACTTCTACAATATGCAGTCACTACAAAAAACCCCAGTTGCTGTGATGCAATACCTCCCTGCACTCTTCACATACAGGGGCACTTTATCTGCCTTTTCAGTGTCTCCCCCGGACCTGCATCTCTTTCTTTAAACTTTGCAGCACTGCTGTCTAGTATGCAACATTCTTACGAGAAAATATTTTATTTTTTAGATGCAAAGGCACTTGTGGCTGCATACAGAAGATGTGGAAAATAAGATTCATCAAATAAAATATTAAAAAGTTTTACTGATAATGTAATAACAACGGGAAGTATTTGCTTCAGGCAGTGATACCAAGCACTGCTGCAATTATTAACTCCTATCATTCACAAAAACTGCAGTGCAGATTTTCATTATAGTTTAGCTTAGGTACTTACTCGATGCATGAAAACTGATGGCTCATCAGAAGCGCAAAGGGATTTGTCTGTCTTTTCAAGATAGCAGTGCATCAGGGCTCTATTGCTGTCCTAGTAGGGAACAAAAAGATTTGTCCACTGTTGCACAGAATACTTGTGATGCACCAGGATTTTGCATCTAGGTCTCCTAAGTGAATAGTCCAGGAGCTTCATATAACAAGGTTCTGTAACAAAAATCCCGCAGACTTTAATGCAGTAGTTATTTCATATTTGTCAGAGTTAAACACACCCCTGAACTGCTCTAATGGCTTCAGTTTTTCTGTGAAACAGTGATTTGGTGGAAATCCAGTTTTGACTTTGACAGAGCTCTGAGGGGATGTTAATTTAAAGCTCAACTGTGTGCACTTATTTTTATATGCTTTTTGCAAGCCTTCTACTAAGGACTAAACCCGAACAAGGAATAGTTAAAATTGCACTGCATCTTCAAGATTTTTATTTAAAATAGTCCCATGTCTTATTTGTAACTTCAACTGTAGTGTAATTTCTGCCTGTTTTGGTTAGATGATTTTTATTAGACAGTTGTCCCAATGTCTCTAGACTGTAATTACTTTTTGTTTCTTAGGGAACACTCTTCAGCTTCATCATGGGAGCTGTAGTAGCTGATGATGGTCCATCTGGTGTTAAAGCCCCTGATGGAGGCTGGGGCTGGGCTGTCCTTTTTGGCTGTTTTATCATCACAGGATTCTCCTATGCCTTTCCTAAGGCAGTTAGTGTCTTCTTTAAAGAACTTATCCGGGAATTTGGCATTGGATATAGTGACACCGCATGGATTTCCTCCATTCTGTTGGCCATGCTTTATGGAACAGGTAGGTAGTTCTCTGGTTTTTAAACAGTTTTGCATTGTATCATGATGTTCATAAATCATACAGCATGAAGCACGATTGCATATCATTACTTGTGTGCAAGTAAGGCATTCCAAAGAATTACTATTAATCGCATAAATCCGAAAGTTATCCAGCTTGCATAGAAAATTAAATCTCTGTAACTCAGTAGCTACTAAAGATGGTGAAAATGGTGCTCTGAAGATGAAAAAGACTGAGCATTTGACTATAGAGGAAAGAACAGTCCTCTGGATTGGCATGACAGTTATGGACAGTACCAAAAGTACCAAAAGAATCATAGAATCATTTAGGTTGGAAAAGACCTTTAAGATCATCAGCTGCAACCATGAACTGAACACTGTCAAGTCCACCAAAGAAGAAACGTAAACTGACACAAAATCAATGGCAAAAACTGGTTTATCTTAGCAACTGTAACTTGCTTTTCTTGCCTAGGTCCACTCTGTAGTGTATGTGTCAATCGCTTTGGCTGTCGCCCTGTCATGCTGGTGGGTGGCCTTTTTGCCTCAATGGGGATGGTGATAGCCTCCTTCTGCACAAGCATCGTTCAGATCTATCTAACTGCAGGTGTGATTACTGGTAAGTAGTGTGCATGGTTGAAAATAAGTTAGCTAGTGTCTTGTCTTTACGTTGAAGCTTTGTGTAAGTGAGAAACACCTAAATCATCAGGATCATCCAAATGGGCTTTTATAAAGATGGCAGATAAATGTTGAATTAAACTGTATTTTTTTTTTTAATGAATGTTAATTTTACTGGTATGTTTAATAGCCACTGCTGTAATCAGTGAAGTGTAACCATAAAGTAGAAGAATATTATGGAGGTGGAACGTTTTTAAAAATGTTACTTTAGAATTCTTTTGTCCATTTGAAATAAAACTCTTTTCTCTTCAGTCATGAATCAGAAAAACTAATTACAATTTTTTAAATGGTGATATTGTAGGCCAGTATTAATGTTTATGTACCCTCTGTTACAGGTTTGGGTCTGGCACTAAACTTTCAGCCTTCACTCATCATGTTAAACCGTTACTTTGACAAACGTCGGCCCTTAGCTAATGGGCTGTCTGCTGCTGGGAGTCCAGTGTTTCTTTGTGCTCTCTCACCGTTAGGACAGATACTACAGCATGAGTATGGTTGGAGAGGAGGATTCCTTATACTGGGTGGGATGCTACTCAACTGCTGTGTATGTGGAGCATTAATGAGACCTTTGGAGCCATCCAAAAAGTCTGAAGCTACCAAAGAACCAGCTGAGAAGAAAGCGAAGAAAAAACTTCTGGATTTCAGTGTGTTTAAAGATGGTGGTTTTGTAATCTACACGCTAGCAGCATCTATCATGGTGCTTGGCCTCTTTGTTCCCCCCGTTTTTGTTGTGAGTTATGCCAAGGATTTAGGGTATCAAGACACCAAAGCAGCTTTTCTTCTGACTATTCTGGGATTCATTGATATCTTTGCTCGGCCCATTTGTGGAATGATAGCTGGTCTTAAATGGGTTAGACCACGCTGTGTCTACCTCTTCAGTTTTGCTATGATTTTCAATGGCTTTACAGATCTCATGGGTTCTATGTCTGTTGATTATGGTGGCCTGGTGGTCTTTTGCATTTTCTTTGGCATTTCTTATGGAATGGTAGGTGCTCTTCAGTTTGAAGTTCTCATGGCTATTGTTGGTACTCAGAAGTTTTCAAGTGCCATCGGTTTAGTGCTCCTGGCAGAAGCTATGGCTGTTCTGATTGGTCCACCATCAGCAGGTAAGTATTCCATTTAGTTTAGAATTCAGGATCATTTGCATTGCATCCATTTGCACAAATTGCATGATAAGGGAGCAAAGAAAAAAAACAACACGAATCTCTCGAGAAGTGCATATTGTGCTAGTGTTGTATGTGCTTCAATGATTTTCTGCAGTTACACTCTGAAATAGTCCAAGACAGGGTGAGATCTTTTTTTTTTCTTGGATCTACTTCAGGATTGCTTGAATTACCATCTGGAGATGCTGCTCTTTCTCCACTGAAAGCGTACACTGGACCTCTTATTAGTAGATTGCTGGTGTGGTATGAGATGAGTTTTACACACAGTGAATAACTTTTGTGAAGTTCAGACCTCTTTGGAGTTGGGATTCAGAATATGAAACCTGTCAATTTGCCTTGGAAAATACTAGGATAGATTCTCTATACCCATGGTAGATTTAGAGGAGGAAAGAAAACATAAGAAGAAGGAGAAAAAAAAATCTTACAAGGACTATGTAACTGGGCTGTTTCAAGGAAGGCCGATCGCTTCTATTGCACATCTTACAACCCAAGAATAAGGGGACATTACAAAATATTCAAATTTACTAGTCTGAATTCAAAATAGCAAATTAATTACTAATCAAAGAGCATAAATTTTACAGACCCTGAACTGAAAAAAAATAAAACCCACCCAAACCCCACCACTTCACTGCCATAATACATTTATCATTTATATCCAACACTAAAAAGCATCAAGTATCTTTATTGTGATAGAGCCTCTCATGGAAAAAAACAGTACTATGCCCTAGTTCCTCTGATCTTCAGGTTTGGAAAGGCACTTCCTTCACATCTTCCCTCCCGCTCTTTCACCTCCACTAAGTCCTGTGAAAATTTAACTTGACTGAAGCATCAGAATCAGTCAGTTACTCCAGACCAACTATTAAATAAGGTTTGGATTTTAAGCAGACAGTACACTCCTCATGTAGGAAAGGAAATGAGGTTGGGAGCAAGAGGAAGCTGATGATAAGAGATCCTGGCCACGGATGCACACATTGTGATCTGAAATACATGGCACTAGTTTCATTTTTTGCATATGAAGGCTAGGCTGGTCTTACTTCGGTTGAATTGCATGACTGTGTGTGCAGGGGAGAATGTGTTTCAGGATGTGACGTAATGTCAGTGAATGTTAAACTGAATTGAAATAATTGAGAAATATTTTGTTATAAACTTGTTAAAAGGCTTAGATAGTCATGGTACTTCGAGACAGGAGTAATTTAAATGTTTAAAAAAAAGCAGAAAAAAATTCATTGCAAGATAACTGCTTTTGTTAATTACTTGGAATGTTGTCTTTTTTCAGGAAAACTCTTGGATGCAACAGGGAGGTACATGTTTGTTTTTATTATTGCTGGAATTGAAGTTACCACCTCAGCACTTGTATTGGCCTTGGGAAATTTCTTCTGCATTAAGAAAAAATCAGAACCACATACAAAAGAAGCAGCAGCAGAAAGAGAGGAATTAAACAAATGTGAAGACAAAACTCCTGAAGATGCCAAGGTGGACTCTATTGAAGTGGAGCAGTTTCTAAAGGATGAGCCTGAAAAAAATGGCGAAGTTGTAACTAACCCAGAAACGTGTGTGTGAGCATGACAGGAGACCAACAAAGCATTCAGAAAAGAAAGATTTTCAACACTATTTATTTTAGAAATAGAACTAGCTTAGGGCTGGGCCATCTGCTTTATTAACTGGAGGCCGGTCAGCTGCTCAGGTCTCTCTGGAAGCTGATTAGCTAGACAACCTTTTATCGGAAAATTAGCTTTATCAGTAAAAGATGGAGCATTGTGGTTATACTTTTTATGTAAACTAAAAAACTTTTATAAACACAAGTAGAGTCTTGCTATGCATCACCAGAAACTGCTCACTTGGAAGAGATACAGAAAGAATATATTTTAAGAAAAGGAGAATTACATGTATGTTTTCAGACAATATTGGTGACATCGCTGTGTTGTGCGGCTAAACATAATTTCCCTTTCTGTGCTCTTTGTGAAAGGGAAAAGAGGTTGAGATGGAAAAAAATCTCAGGAACTTAAAGGTCTCCATTAGGTTTTTGAATTTCTTACTTTTTTAGATTTTTAGATTAAGTGGCTCAGCCCTAATTTAATTTTGATAATATCTGTTACTTTGATTTATGTAAATGTATTTCTGAGTTTTGTCTAAACCTGTAACCTTTGTAATTATCATTGGGAAATACTGTACATAGAAAGGCACATTACAGGTACTGTCCTCAGCAGATCAGACAAGTGGTTTTCCAAGGTAGTACTAAAAGAAAAGAAAATGAGCAGAATCAATCCTGACAGACCATAAGCAAACAAAGTTCGCCTACGCTTACATACACAGTTTTCAGTACGGCTTCCCTGCAGCATTGAAAAATATTACAAGTAACATGGAGAAGACAGATATTTGGTTTAGTAGAATCTTCTGAAAGTGTCCATGTTGTATATAAAAGAAACAGTCTAAGTTTCCAGATGACCTATAAATTACAGTGGGTAGACTTAGGGAAGAGACGGGACTATTTTGAAACCTATTAACCGTCTTTAAAATGCAATGTTAGCAACACAGGAAGGTCTTAACATGTTTATTTTATTTTGCTTAATTATGGAAGTTCAAGGTGCCATTCTTGCTGGTTGAGGAAACATGGTAGAACTGTTGACCATATTTATGACAGTAATGCATAAGGACCCATCAAGAATGGCATTGGCTCTGCTACTCATTGCACAAACAGAAGGGGGAGTCTCTAGCCAGTCTTTAAATCTTCTCTGACATTGGTATGGGGAAAGAAAAAACAGATCAGACAAGGCAGCAACAGCACATTTGAAGAAATGTGGAAAGGGAACAGATTCATTGTGAAGACACTGAATAGAAAAGAAAGGTAAAAGGAAAGCATGCTATATATTTTTTTTCTGCACCCAAGCACATTCAAGAAGCATAATCTTTTGTACAAAATCATGCTACTGCAACCCACCTTTCAGATATGTTTATAAAAAGCTCTCTAGGCTTTGTGACTGCAGTAACAATATTCAAAAGAGACACACAGATTCAGTTTTCTTGTTGGTAGCAAAGGAACATTGGCTTTCAGGTGCCAAAATTGTTCCACTTAGTAACTGAAAACTAAAAGACCCTAAAACCCTGTATCCCTTTGAAATAACTAATTATGTTATTTTTAATACTTGACCATTTTAACAGAAACATACAGTAAATCCAACAAAGTGCCAAAACCATGAACCATTCCCTAATGGAACTCTCCCAGATACCAGCTTCCATTCTGGTAGTTTCCTCAAAATGGTTTTGCATTGTTAGGACAACCTTCCGCAGAAATTAAGGTTAGGATCGTGGCTTTTTTTTTTTTTTGAGTGATTTTAAAAAGAAATTCATGCTGCACTGAATAAACTGTTTATTTTTATATTGCATATAGTGCGTTACTTTAAAACCTTTTATTAATTTACTAGCAGGAATTGTGCTGGCATGTCCTAGTTGTAAGAACTTAGTCACCGAACTTAGGTCCAGTTTGTTAAAGACTAAATCGGTACTTGGAGCATAACACTGCTAGCTCCAGAAGCCCACCACATGGAAAGGCAAGGGGAAAATGGACTCCACAGATCAGTTTGTGATATCCGTGGAGGCTGCTTCAGATGATACATGATGGCCTGATACAGCTTTCAGATTGGAGTTCCCTGTTTTGTTTCAAAAAAAGCAAAACCTAGAAAGCTTCCGAAAGGTAAATTCACATTCTCAAATAGCCATTTTTGTCTTACTGCGGATTTTGATAACCAGATTTCTTTGCTAGATAATGTTATACTGTTACCACAGAACAGGTTATTCCTTTGACCTCAGGTTTTGGCACAATTTTAAGTTTCTGTGCATTCTGCAAATTGTCTAGACTATAACATCTCAAAAATTTGGGCTTATCATACCTTCCAGACTGTTTCATTTTGTGTACATAATACCTTTATGGTTAAGCTGGAAACAAGAAATGTTACGTTGCAATTTTATGTGATTTAGGCAGAAAAGGAAGTTATTAAGACAAGAGAAACACATTTCAACAAGACACCATAAATAATTTCTGAAGCAAATCTAGTGTTCACAGAAGGTGCCTCATTGGCGTATACAAGTTCTTTTCCTTGACTCAAAAATGAAGTACTCTGACTAGGACTGCCAGCGGTCTTGTGCTATTTTCAGCACAGACCTACCAATGGATTCCAGTATTCGTAACAGCAGGAGATGCTTATTGCATGACAGAGGTCAAATCACAGGACTCTTATAGACTGTGAGAGAGAAATAAAGGTTGGAATTTAATTTGCTAAGCAGTTTCACACAGGCTATAAAATCTTTTACCATTTTCACTACTTACAAGAAGCATCAACACAGAGATGAGAAACTCCTACTGCGGATCTCTTGGCAACAACAAAACTGGCAGGCTTGAGAGCACTTCCGCATTCTGGAGCCAGTTAAGCTCCTTGCTTCCATTCTGTCCCATTCAGGGGTGACAGCCAGGCACATGCTAGCCCTCCGGTTCTCTTTCTGTTCAGCTGCCTATATTTCCTCGGAAAGTGATTATGCCGATGGAAGGAAACCTCCATTCATGCCAGATCCCTAGCCTGAAACAACTGCAGGCCAGTGTGCAAGGCTGTGCTAAGGCATGTACCCATCTGCTCCTATGGACATGGACACAAAGGCCTTTATAGTGAGCCCCTGTTTTATAGACCCCAAGATGTTAAAAAAAAAAAAAAAAAAAAAAAAGGCAAGCGGTGCTGTGTTAGAACACCAGCTAGGAACTGTTACATATAGAGGAAAAGGATAGTATCGGAAACCTTTTCTTGTCAAGAGGAGCCTGGCTTCTTATTAATTTAACTCTGCTTATTGTAGATTCACAAGGAATTGCTTTTAAACCCCTCTGAGTATTTTGGTACAGTATTTGTTTAATCTCAACACTATGGAGATCCCCTTAAGAGCAGCCTGTGAGAAGTGCTCTTTCATATATTTTGAGGACGCACACAGTTGGAGTCATAAAGCATTGCTTAAGAGATGCTAACTGCCTGGGGTCACAAACGGAACAGTTCCATGCAACATCTACCTGGATGAACCTCTGTTCAACCTTCACCTGGTTAAAACTGTGGGTTGAAAAAAGAAAAGGGAAGAAAAGGGGAAAGGGAAGAGAAGGCAGGTAATTATACAACTGAATTGCCAAGCATCCCAAAGACAACATTATAATTTGCTCTTGTATCATACTCTGTTGGAACAAATGTAATTCCTTTAGACACATAGGTCATGAATCTATTTAAGAAGTCTGGGAGGGAAACAACTGGAAAACACAAGTGCAAAAAATCCAAGTATAATACTATGAACCAGTTGAAAGAGTTTTCGTCGATTATTTCTCTGAAACTAATTAACAGTCTTTTAGTGTACAGGCTAGCCTAACTTTTACATCTTTCTACATTCTATAAATGGTGTACTGTAGGGTTTACGGTTAAAATATTGTATGTTTGATCATGTAATGGATCTTAGGTGCTTAATTTCCTAATGCAAGGAGTGTGTGTATAAATGCCTATTACAGAATACATAACGAGGTGTAGATGTGTGTGCACATATATATATGTATCAATCATCTCTCTCTCTCTCTCTCTCTCTCTCTCTCTCTCTCTCTCTCTCTCTCTCTCTCTGTCTCTCTCTCTCTCTCTCTCTCTCTCTCTCTCTCTCTCTCTCTCTCTCTCTCTCTCTCTCTCTCTCTCTCTCTCTCTCTCTCTCTCTCTCTCTCGATATCTCTCTCTCTCTCTCTCTCTCTCTCTCTCTCTCTCTCTCTCTCTCTCTCTCTCTCTCTCTCTCTCTCTCGATATATATCTCTCTCTCTCTCTCGATATATATCTCTCTCTCTCTCTCGATATATATCTCTCTCTCTCTCTCGATATATATCTCTATCTTAAACATGCAAAATACCCAGTAGAGGAGAAGAGAGGCAGTTTGCCTGGTTACTAGACAATAGGCAATGCAGAGTTAAAACTATTTCTTCCTCCTCCTACACAAAGATAACTTTGCTTTTCTAAAATTTTTAAATAAAATACCTTGCAGCTATTTGGACCCTAGAAGACCTCAGTGGAACTAAAAACCTTAAAGTGATATAGCGATCTGTTTAAAATTACCCTCTCTTAGATTTTATTTTTCTCCAATCCTTCAATACATTTCAGCAAGTCTTCAGCAGTTCCTGCTGCTAAAGCAGCTAGTTTCTACTTGAGATGGCATGAAGGTGTGGTGTGAAGGACTGGACAGATCTTGTGCTTCTTAATTCCCATCCAAAGAAACTTATGTGTTAGACAATGTAAAACAATTCTCTAAAAAGAAATGAAAACATTTCCCTAACCAAGAAATCAAACTTCAAAATGAAAATCCAAAACACACTCACATATGCACTTTTGTAATGTCCCAAAGAAAAGCCTCAGTTTGGTAGGCAATTGTAAACAGAGGGCTTTCAGGAAAATGCAAACTCTTACATGTTACAGTGGTAAGTACTGACTTGTGTATATGTGTCTGTCTCTCTGCCACACTTGTCTTTAGGTTTATGGGAGTACACTTCAGTTATGTGCAAGTGAGATGACTTTTTGATTCCTGTAATGCACTTTAATGTAATGCGTACATTTATACTTAGATTTTTTTTTTAATGCTTTTCTAGTAAACCGTTGCAAATGTAGTGAATAAATATTTGGTTGTCAAAAACTGTGGGTGTGAGAAAATAAGCTTAGAAAAAAATAACTTTAACACCCAGATTTGATAATTTGGCTTCATTTGCACATGCTCAAATAGCTATACAGAATCAGAGTGCTTGTAGAGAAGAAAATAAGAGGTGATGTGAGGGCAATGGGCACAAACTGAGGCACAGGTAGTTCTGCGTCAACATGAGGAAAAAGTTCTTTACATTGAGAGTGCCAGAGTATTGGAACAGGCTGCCTCGGGGGCGGGTTGTGGAGTCTCCTTCCCTGGAGATAGTCAAAACCCACCCAGATGCAGTCCTGTGCAACCTCCCGTAGGTGAACCTGCTTTAGTGTGGGGTGGGGGTGGGGTGGGGGTGTTGGACTAGATGTTCTCCAAAGGTCCCTTCCAACCCCTACCACTCTGTGATTCTGTGACAGGCAGCCAGTATTTAACGTGGGCAAGGGGACTGCTTTTACCATGGCTAAGTTTGGCCAATTCCAAAATGGAAATAGGCTCCCACTGCAAATGATTCTGAAGACTATCTTAAAGCATCAACTAATTTAAAATAATATCTACTAGTTTTGTGGTGCTCCATGTAGAAATTATTGTTCTTGTCCTCTGAAGAGTGCTCCAGGTTTTGTCTGCACGTAAAGTTTTTTGAACTGCTATGACTTATAAAGTCCTAAATATTTTGAGTAGTGACCTGCCAGCAAGCTGTCTGATGCTCTTTAGAACTTGAAAGCCGCTGAGACAACATAGTTTAAGAATACATTTATGGTGGGGTTTTTTGGATCCTATAGTAGTCCAGCTAAGACTGACTCCTCAAGGTATAATCTCAAGACTACACCCAAGTGAATCAAAATTAAGAGTACCAATCAAGTAATCAATGTAATAAGAGCTACATTTTGCTAACTAGAAGGCTCACACCTATTAGTGCCTAATTCTAAGTATCTCTGCTGAGAAATTTTGGAGAAATCTCTCTAAGCTCAGCTTTAAAAGTTTCTCTGTATATTTACACAGAAGAGATTGTAGGGCTGGTTTACATAAAGCCCCATGTTTGAATAAAATATACAATTACCTTTTTTATGCTAGTGAAATTGGTAAGACTTAAGGTGTAATCAAATGCTTTGCTACCCTGCTAGCCAGATCAAGCCATATGCTGCTACAGGAATTAATGTTACCAGGTGGACTGAAATGACAGAATTTATTAGAATGCAGTCAGCACATCCTTGTGATAGAAAACCAAAAACTTTATCTTTGCCTCTGGTACTCTTTGAGTCTTAAAGAAAGTAGTCAGACTGTTCGCTGTGGAGGAAAATGGGTATGACCTGAGGTGCACACATATTGTTCCCTGCTGCTGGACCTGTTGAAGGAAGGTGACTCTCCAATATTTGAAGAGTAAACAACCTTGACAATAGCAGAGGCACTGCATATAAGGAGCAACAGCGCAACAGCTTAGGAATCTATTATTTTAGCAGCCTTCTCACCACTTCTGGAACAGAGCTCATCTTTGTGCCAGCAGGAAAAAGGTGCATCTACTGCAAACATCAGGGGTCTTAAAGTATCTTGCTCGTGACAAGTGTACATTGCATGTTATTGTAGATCCTGTATCTAGAGATGTCATCTAATTTTCTGTTGTCCCTCTGCCTGCGGGATACAATGATTTTGTTAAAAGAACCAAAGCTTAGTCTTAATAGGATTAAGCAGGAAAAAACCACCAACATCTGAGAAAGTCATACAGTGTCACTTCTGTGCAAATATTTGCTGATAAAGTTAGTAGGACTTTGCTGTGAAACAGATTCCTACTGAAGATCAGGCCTCTGAGCACTCTCCTGGCACAAAACTACTGAATGATGCATATAGTCCATAAAATTCAGGTTCGTACAATCACATAAATCTAGACGTATACATGTAATGCCAATAATTGTCACCTGAATAAGGAAGTATTGCATTCTTTAACAGCAAAAACTTTTTATTATCCTGTCTCATCCAGTGAAGTTCAGAAGCTACTCTGCTGGAGGATTTAAGTTCATGGTGGATTACACTTCCTCACAACTGGATTAAATCTAGATTTCTGACCAGATGGCTCAGCACTATTAAAAAAACAGCAGCATTGTTTGTTTTCACTTGGTATTTTGTACACACGAAGTGCTGCTTTTGTTAAGCAAAAGTTAATGAAAAAAATAAATATCTTTTTATTTCATTCTTTTACAAAGAGAAAATAAATATTCTTGAAATGAACATGTACGCTCTAGCCAATGATCTACTTACAAATCTGTAAATGCATCAGAAAATCCAATTTCTGAAAGTGTTGTCTTTGACAGATTTTATGGAGGAGCTGCCATTCAGAAGTCTGGAACGGGGGGAAATGAAGACAACAAATAGTTGTGCTTACATTATTTTTCTCCACTGGAGAATGAAGGATGAAATGTCTCCAAGGGAGGATTTGAGTACTTTCATGAAGTTCACATGGATATGGAGTCCTTAAATGCTTTTACTTAATGTCTCTCTTAGAAGTGTAGAATTTATTTTCAATTGCTTTCAAGGTACTTGTACCACAAAGAATTCAGACTCTGTAACCATCAAGATTATGTAAAACAGCAGCACAGGTGGTATTTTCCACATAATAGCCAGTTCTAAAGGAAAACGGTGAAGACAAATTAAATACCCTTCCAGCTTTTAGAGGCCTGCTAATCAGAAACACAGAGGATTCTTGAAGGTGCACTTGTGCTCAGATTATGAATAGATTTTTGAGAATTACATAGCAAAAGCCAGGACTTTTACTATACAGGGCACTGTGTGTAGAGCTCAATATTTTTCTTGCTTTTATCCTAGCTGCCATAACTGATCAAGTCTCAACAGCAATTCTTTTCCCATACTTCCTATCAATACAATGTAATACTTGATAAAAGAAAGTGTTTGTAAAAGCCTTCTAGAAAAGAAGCAATATCCAAACAAAAAACATTTACCTTTAAAGAGACATGTTTTCTGTGAACAAAGCAATGAAAGCCTTCTCTTTATTCCTGTATACCCTAACTGCTGCTTTCTGACCACAACTACCAAAATCCTTCAGTGAAAGTTTTTAATACCACGACAATGTCTTCAAATGTTTGCAATTGACAATGCTCTTTGTAGGTACAGAAACGCCTTTAGGGAAAAAAAAAAAAAAAAAGAGAAAGAAAAAAGTTACACCAAGTAGAGTAAGGATTCATTGTAAGTAAGTTACACCAAAGAAGAATAAAGTTATTATGAATGTATTTACACAATTGTTAAAGTACACAAATACAGTGGTAGTACAAATGAAGTGCTCTGAGATACTGGTTTCCAATACACAGGTTTATATAGACAGTCTAACTATTTTCCGCATGATGAAAGTTATCTATTATGAAGGACAAAAATTGCCCACAAGTGAGTACAGTTCTAGAAGTCTGCAGTCAACTTTTAAGTGTAGTACAGCAATCTAAGGTTCCAGATACAGAGAGAATAAAGAGGCTGCCTTTTTAAGTCCCTCTAACAGTACATT
The DNA here is from genome assembly GCF_034619465.1 of Leptosomus discolor. Taxonomy (NCBI): domain Eukaryota; kingdom Metazoa; phylum Chordata; class Aves; order Leptosomiformes; family Leptosomidae; genus Leptosomus; species Leptosomus discolor. The sequence continues at coordinate 5,747,755 of NC_141405.1, forward strand.
ATTAACCACAGATATTTACAAGAAAAGCAGAGCGAAGTGTAAAACTGTTTGAATGGTAGTGCACATGCCTAAAATACTGAAATTTATAGTAACTGAGGAAGTAATTCTCTTACACAAACTTATCCATGGATCAAACTCTTAATCTTTTCCACTATACTCTCCCCAGTCAGACCCAGAGTACACACAAGCAAGTAGCTAATGTTCTGAAAGCATCTAAAGAAGAGTGACTAATAGTTAATACATGGACTTTTGGAGAGGCAAAAAGAATTTGTAAACACCAAAACAATAAAAATTACTCTTCATAAAACTTTGAAGACCAGTAGGCCTTTATAAAGAATTCTGCTTTCAAGCAGGGAAGAATTTCTCAAAATACCTAACTGTTCAAACAAAATCTCTGTATATACTTTCATTCCCAACATGGAACTTCCCACTATTTCCATCATATTAGAACAAACAGTACTTCTGATGCTGTTCCAAGTACTGTGAGGACAGAATACCTACTTTTATTTTGAGACCATTTACAAACAATATGAAGAATCTCCCATATTCCATAATCAACAGGTGCTAACAACACCTGCAGCAGTTTTTTTGGACAACCTAAGCATGTTGAGTCATTCATTCCTAGCTCATGATTCTGGGCATACTCAGGTTGAATACACTTAAGAATTAAATATGGTATGCACCTGAACCGTAAAAATTCTCAGGATTTCACAGTAAGAATAGGCTGGGGTTTGGTTTTGCCTTTTTTTTTTTTTTAAGCCTTCTTGAGTCTTGGCACGAAACAGAAGGCCTGAATCAAATTATTTATTTATTTTTAAACATGTAGGTGCTGAATGAAACGTGCAAACTCACTGAAGATTCAGTAGCAACGTGTATTTTCCACTCGTACCCTCCAAGCTAACCAGCCTCAGAGTGCAGGAAACAAAATTTTACCAATAAAAACAATGTTTGAAACTATCTATTAACTCAAACTGCGTAGAGATATAGGACAAGCTTTCAAATTCTAAATCCCTCAAATGCCAGTCTTTCACTTTGTCCTTCATATTCTTTAAAAAAAAAAAATCCATTATTATCATCTCTACTATACTTAAGACTCTCCTGCAAGATATTTAGTTCTCCTCTTTTATGAAAAAGAACAAGTATTAAAAATTCCTTTGTGTTACACGTAATAAAGTTAAATGTTAAGTGTGAATGAAGACAGCAAATAGCAAAGTAAAATTTTAACATTTTAAAAGTTTCATGAGAAAATTGTCTCAGTCAAAATGGGACCACACAAATAAGTAAACAGTTCAAATAAAGTCAGATGGTTTCGATTGATTTACATGTTCCCTGCCAGACTAATTTTTTTAAACAAGAAATTTCAAGTCATTGTCTTTAGTTTAGGTTTGTTTATATTCTACATTTTTAAATCAGACAAAAGCAAGAGTTCTTTACAGAGAATTAAGCCAATAATTCTAGCAAAATGATACAAAAAACTTTCTTAAACCAAGTAAAAGATCTATAGTTACAGTAGAATAATAAAAAGGGGGTAAAGTCTGCCGCCTGTGGAGGGAAAACTGAAATGGCCATCCAGTAACAGGCGGTCAACTCTGTAAACCATCTTTCTTTTCCAGCCCTGTTACCACAGGGTTCTCTTAAGGTCATTGGGTTTCTGGCAAAAGCGTCCTGCAATGGCAGCTGCTGGAGTCTGTCCATGTTCCTCCAAGTGCCTTTTAAGTCACATGGAGAACTCCAATTGTAATGTTTCCACTCTAGTTTAGGGTATTTTTGCTAGTAAAGCCATTGGTAACATAGGAGATCAGCCATGCATTATCTGCCCTCCATGGCAAAAGTAATTTTCATCGGTGCACAGCGGACTGGAGAACACTGGTAGTTACCCGAGCAGGAATCTACCAAAGCCAAAAAACAAGACAACATCAGCAAATATCCTCCCAGTTAACACCCAAGTGGCTCTCAATGTACTTTTAAATAATTCATTGCCAAAAGTAAGTATGTGAATTTAAAATCCAATGAGCTATACAGTGTTTCACACCCACCTGTACCTACACGAAGGTCCCTGTATTTTCCTCCTTTATTAGAAGTTAACATGGAAAATTCACCTTGCCAGCCAGAGGGAATGTTTTGAAGAAAAGTAAACAGAGCATAAACATGCACAGAAGAAAGAACAAACCAGATGAAAACACTACCAATGTGTAGAAGCAGACTCAATGATCCCAATAAGAGGGTAACAAAAAAATTAATTATTTTCAATGGCTTTTCATTTTTCATGGGACATTGTGTTAAAAGGTGCTTCATTAATTTCCATAGCTTGACCTATTTCAGTAACAGTGTTACATTATTTCAGTAACACTTTCACTGTGAAAATGAAAACCATCACTGCAATTTAAGAAGCGAGAAATGTCTAAGTAGCTGAATCAGTATTCAGTATTAATTTCACCGGTAAACAGCCACAAATAGTAAGGCATACAGTGAAGGCCAACCAACGCAGACACAACCCTGAGCAGACGAGAATCTGCACGTCTCCCACACGCAAGCTTTCCAACGCAAAGCTTTAGGTTTGCCTTCTTAGTTTTTTAAATTTATTTTTTATTAAGGTCTGATAATTGGACTTTGAAGTGTTAAGCTGCCATTTACAGACGAATCTTTTTAATGTTACAAACTGTTTACGAAGCAGCTTGTGCACAGTCAGCCAAGCACACAAAGCAGGAAGAAGAACAGCAGGATTCTTCACCAACTAGAGATACAGGATTAGTGCAAGCTTAGGCTTTATAGAGAAAGTGAGGCAGCAGATGGAGTTATACAACAGAATTTATTAAGGAACAGAAAAATCTCAAAGCCTTTTTTTAATAAGAAGCAAAGCAAAGAAGCTCCTGAAATACTTAAGAAAGCATCCTTCATCCATCAAGGTTCAGATTCCAACTGAAACTTGTTATTTCCCTGATGAAACCTGTTATTGCCAGAAGCAGAACAGACTAAAAAGCCAAAAGCTGCACACAGAAAGGCAGAAACTTCTACTGCACTGAACAGCGGAAAGGAGTTCTAAATACCCAGATCCAAGTCTGTCTACCTCCGAGATGCTCATGTTCAAACTATTCTCATTAGTATGGGAACATTTTAAAAATATAGATCTGAATATTTTTAAAATGACAGCTCATAAGGAATGGAGAAGAATATAAAACAGTGAAAAATGGATACGGCTGTAGTAGAACATTCCATTCACGACAAGACAGAGCCTCATTTGAGTAATATAGTCAATTGAGTCTTCATACAAGTATTTTGGTTTTACAATTCTGAAGCAGATCTAGTTTTGAATGGATGACACTGCTGCATGAACATCCCTGGAAAGACAAGTAATTCTCAAACAGCTAAAATTTAGACTTGGTTATTTTATTTTGTTGTTGATGCTTGAACAATTCTAGGGACTTTTTAAGTCACTATTTTTGTCAGCTCTGCTTAAGAGTCCAAGTGGAACAGCAGCAGTAATTCAACTTTTGGAAGGACATTTACTTTTGAGTTAGAGAAAAAAAATCACAATGCTCCATCAAGCATCTGATCAGAAGGCACAGGTACAACCATGAGAGAATGTGAGGAGAAGAAGCAAGGTTGGATGTTTCCAAAGATTTTTTTTTTCCCCACCCCATAAAAAGTTTTGGTGTCTAATGAGAAGCACTCACCCAGTGCTGCCTTCCAACGAAAGGAGACGAGCAGCTACTTGCCATGGTGTTCGAAAGGAATGCTATTCTGAGGTAGGGGAAAAGACAGCAATTTGTAACAGTTCCACTGCCCCAATATATAAAGATGTCTAACAAATATCCAACCTAAACTTGCAGTAGCAAATGTATCTTTTGAGGAGCTCCAATTTCTGACTTCCGTAAGACATTTTTATCATAGGGAGAGATACATAAAAGGAACAACTCATTATTCCTCAAAGAAAGCTGACAGGGTCAGAAGAACAATGCAGAGTATGATGCCTGTTAAGATGGATACACGGAGAAAGATTTGCTCATGAGGAGATGGAAAATGCAGAGGCATTGGAAGTACGTTGCTTTTTCCCCAGGGAAGTGGCACAACACTTATGTTGTTCAATGCCAGTGTTAGCTACAGTCCTCCAAAAACCTCTCCTGTGAAAGAGACTTAATCAAATATTTCTTTGTGCAGCACTCCAATCTTTTCTTCCAACTACAGAGAGAATACCTCTATTACCAGTAGGAATTACGCACAGCTTTGACTGTTGGGTGCTGAACATGCTACATTCAGGAAAAAAAATTAAACAACTTACTTGTATACCATGAGCAGCTGGATAGAACTTTCTGTGAAAGGAAATGAAGGCTACTCACCCATAACTAGACTCTTGAGACGATCATTGTTTTCGGGATGCAGTCTGTGCAATGTGGACCAATAGAACTGATTCAAAGTAGCTAAAATACTCGTGATCTCCTTTACTACGTTTCTTAACATTTAAAGACTGACTACGTAAAGGAGACTTAGTGAACAGTTCACTCATAGAACTTAAGAGCAGAAGGATCTTTTAACAGCTGATATGACTTTCTGTCCAGCACAGATCACAACTCTTCACTGCACAGAGACCTGTAATTTAGGCTTCCTTTAGACTCGAATACACCACCTAGAAATGAATCCAGTTTTGATGCAAAGGCAAAGGGGACAGATGATCTGCTTCTTTCAGAAGCTGCTTCAGTGGCTAACTGCCTTCACTTAGACCTCAGTTTTGCTTTTCTTTAACTGAGAGCGGTTTTAATTTTAAGCAGTAAGCTCTTCACATATGCTTTCTGCATAAATGTCAGTTCCTGTTAAAATCATTGTCTCTAAAACACTACACCAACTAACTGAAGATGATCCCTTACCTTTCAGACAAACTGAAAGACACTGATTTGAAACTCTTGCATTGTACAATCTGTTTTCCCAAACCAAATTTTAATGGCTCTTCTGTGTTACTTACAATTTTCCAACAATTTAAGATACTGAGAACTGAACTAAGCACAGTATTCCAGCATCCATCTCACTAATGCTATGAAATAGCTTCTCAATTTCTTTTCTTTACTGTACCACACACACACACCTTTTCATTATGACATCACATTAACCTCTCCAACATTACACCTAAAGCCTCCTCCATCATTGTTTGCCACAGATGCAGTTCCCCCGTGTAAGACAATGGGCTCCACTCTTCATCCTAATCAGTACTTTGGAGTATCACAGTAATACATATTTTATTTGAATAGGCTTTTCCTGACTGCTCAACTCTCACTAATATTTATCGCTGTCAAACATTTCAACTTGCAGGTTTTTAGCTGTTGCATTCACTTCCTTATAATTGAGAAAAGTAATGAGTAACATGTGCCACAGAACTTATGTAATTTCACTAGAAACACTTAAGTTTCACAAACCGTTTTATAGACATGCTAGTTGTTACTCAAATAAACACTCATTACTTAGTGTTACAGAGTGCTAGTGTTTCTAATGAGAATGATTTAGGTGCTATGTGGACAATACCTTGGAGGTGGGGAATATACATGACACCTATTTTGCTATCTTTAGCAATTAACGTTTTTCCCGTAAGTGTTAAATTTCTCTGAGAAGACCTATTTTCCATAAGAAAATTTTGGTTCTATTATCTACATTCCCAGCCTTTGTTTTCAGTTTTGGTCTGAACTGATCAGAACTCATTTTGTAAAAAAGAAAGGTAAAAACGTGGAGTCATCCTTTAAGAACTCTCCTTAGAGGTAAGTAGCTTTCATTATTTCTTTGAGTAACCTCTGCACATTTCCACTGCCCAGAGTTTAACAAGCAGTAGCCCTTCCTCTAGATGATGAGCTGTAGATTACAGCTGCAGCGTTGCCTTACCAAACCAAGGCATCCAAATAAAAAAACCCAAACAACACTCATTTATCAAGTCCTAAATAACAACTGTTAACAAATGTAGTTCTTAACATAAGACACCTGTGGATCTGCTTGGCAAACTTTGAAAGCTGCTTTCTACCAGGAGTATGGTCTAAGCACTTCCTCAAAAAGGAACAGTGGTAGCATATTTACTTAATCCTTACAAAGGAAACTAACACACTTGGAACGGGCATGGACAAAGAGTTGCTGTTCTTTACTGTTCTCCTGATAAGAACTGGTATAGATGATTTTCTATATTCTTACACCCAGTCAATCAAAATTCTCCTTAATAATCTTGCCATACGAGTTGGATACTTTAGGCTTTCCTGACTAAGAACAAGGTATAAAAATAATGGGAAACCCATGGCTTTAATCAGTAACCTCGCTAACATCTAAGGATAAATTTTGATTATGGAATAACTAGTTTAACGTTATGAAAATAGTAAGAGCATAAGCTATGAAAACTTGCAACTTGAGCCATCTTGCCTTCTATGCAGTAAGCCAGAACTGGGAAAATGAAAAGCAAACTGTCTCTAACGAGCTCAAGGGGAAGCGTTATAAGGTAAAGTAAGTAAATCTCTCTTGCCTTCCCAATCTGAGAGGGCCACAGGAGGATCTTTAAATTATACTACAGTCACACACTGTCATTCAGTCACCATAAGCGCTGACCAGCAGTGGTTCGCTGCCTTGATAAGAACTAAGTGAAGACAACAGATGATGAATGATTAATTCTAACAAACTCAGAGAAGATCCCAACTAGGCCACTATTGGGACTGTAAAGAAGTCAAGTGAGTGATCCCATACTTGGAGCAGAGTGTTAAAAACAGTGGGTATGGAAACGTGCCATTAAGCCAGACTGTACTGTTGGCCCACGCCACAAATTATGTACCTGATATTCAAAGACTACTCAAAAAACCCCACAGTCCTATACAATCTCAAAAGCATTCCCATTTTACAAGTTAGGTAGAACCACTGCAAGCCCATCTGGATTACTCATACCTTACAATATTTAGAGAAGTGTCACGTGCACACTGAGCTACATGTCAGTCATATAGCAAAAAAACCACACCAAACCAAACCAAAACAAAAAACCAAAAAACACACACACACTCTCGCCTAACACAGTCAAGTAACATCACTGCACTTACCACTTACTTCTGTTAACTATTTATCTGACTGACAAGAGAGACAAAGCATCTGAGATTTGCTCAGAATGCCAGAGACAAACCCTGGGCATCTTTACATTTGGGTAAACATTCAGGGGTAACTTGGCGTCACAGATTCACAGAACAGCTGAGGTCAGAAGGGTCACCTGGAGATCATTTAGTCCAATCCCACTACCCAAAGCGCAGTCACCTAGAACAGGCCACTCAGGACAATGTTCAGCTGGGTTCTGAGTAATTTGAGAGTGGGAGACACCACAACCTCTTAGGGCAACTTGTTCCAGTCCTTGCCCACCCTCATAATAAAAAAGCTTTTGCTTACGTTTAAACGGAATTTCAGTATTTCTATTTGTGCCCACTGTGCATTGTCCATTCACTGGATATCGCTGAGAATAGTCTGGCTGCACCTTCTTTACATCCTTCTATCAGGTATTAACACATATTTACAAGATCCATAACTATGGGCAGTTCTACCCTCATTGTTCTCATACTGTTTACAAACTTCAGCCGTAAAATATTTCAACAGGAGAATTTCTGGTGGCAAGAATTGTAGTTCAGTGAACAATTTCAGATGGCAAAAACTGCCACCAAAGCCAACACAGAAAACCTTACCTGACTCCTACTCTCATCCTTCTGCTCCTGAACTGTTTGTGCCTTGTGCAAGCACAAACATTTGTGCAGCTACATGGTGAAACAATTCATTCAGCTGAAAACCAACCCCCAAAAAATCCTACTTCACTTTTGTTACAGCAGAATTGTTTCTCCAATCCAGTTCACCCTCAGTCTTCATTAGAGATAGCCACCTGGCCTCCATCTAAAAAAGTGTTCTCTCTAGCAGTATAACTTTGCATATAAGAACATGAACTATCCAAACTAATTAATTCTGCCAATTAAATGATGACGCCAAAAGGAATTGAGCTAACTTCTATCAATATGCTCCGTCAATAATAATGAGGAATAAAATGAGTCCACAGCTAAAATTATGCAGTTTGAACTCCATCACAGCATGGAGGCATGACGGAAAAACCTCTAGGCGACTGCACCAGTGCTCATAACAGACTGCTATCCCAGTAATGTTGCAGTATGCCTACAGTACAGGTGATTCTCCATTCTGTAGGTAAGACTGAAGGTAAGCTGTACAAAGCCAGACACACGCTACTTAGGAAAAGCCTCTGTGCAAATACCCTGAAAAAGGAATGTTTCAGCTATAGCATAGAGAGCTAAAAATATATTTAAACATTGTCAGTCTTAAAGAGAAGCATGCCTAAAATTTCTTCGCTAAGTCACCATGAACAACGAGGATGATTTCAGTGCTGGCTACGGCTATGAATCACTCTATCATTCAACCCTCCTGCCATCCTTTCAAATAAGCCTTCTGCGACCTATCATTCACATATGTGGTTTCTGACCTGCTTTGAATTACAGTACTGCACTACATTTCTTCACTTTTGCACTTGTCTGTTCTTCACAAACTATTTCTTGTCTATTCTGCATGAATATTCTCTGCTCTGTTATTTGGAAACATGACTCACCACTGCCTCTAACTTACTCTGCTTCCTCACTGATAACAGATACAAGAAATTCAATAAGCAAAGGAGCTAAACACTAACTGTAGGTAAAAATGCTGCATCTCTAGGATTTTGCATCATCTCATATATCAACGACTCTGTATAACTGAGTATTTTATCCTTATAGCTGCCAAGGTAAAAAAAACAGTATTTTTTTCTTTACAGTAGGCTACAGTCACATCACAAACGTTCAAGTATTTGTAAGAGTCAATGTCATCTGCAAAATCAGTATGAAGTCACATCAATTCGCTGGTATGTTCTTTTGGCAAACTAATGTTATCAAATGACCCTCATTTTTCCATTACAGAGAAACCTTTACCTGCGAAGTTGACATGCGAGAGGTATCTTGTCGGCCTGTTAAGTCAGACGACGAGATATTGACTGGGGCACCACGATGCAATCTCATACTCACTTTCCTTTCTCGCTCCATACCAGAGACTGGACGAGGAGAGGTGTTGGCTGTGAGAAAAAACGCATTAGATTCTCATAATGAGAAATGGCATTGTAACATAGTGACTGGAAAAATTACACTCACTTTCTGTGAAACTTCCACAAAGTCATACATGAGAAAACAAGGCCTTTATTTTACATTCATAGAAATCTAAGTAGCAACTGGCAGGTAATGAGCGTATACAACTACCTTCAATCTACTGAAAAGCAAGGGAGAGATAAAAAAAAACCCGAACAAAAATCCCAAACCCTGACCAGAGACAAATACTCAGGTATCCTAATTCTAATTTGACCAGGAACAAACTGCAAATTAGAGTAGTCTACAAGGTGCATCTATCTAGGTACTTGCTTACTTACCAGCATGTGAAGTTGGGGTAAGAGGAGTAGGAGGAGCTACATCTTGCGCTCCTCTCAGCCTGCCAGAAGCAGTGGAGGGTAAACCACGCACAGCTGGATTTCGTGTATGTCTCAATCTTTCCTCTCGTTCTCGCCTTTCACGTTCAGCATCTTCAGCTGCTCTGCTTGCGCCCTGCGGGTCAAGACTAGTGAACAACTTGGGGGATTATTGAGCTTACAACTATAAATTCAGATAAAAATACTGAAAAATAAAGAACGTGACAACCTGTGAACTGCAGTTTGCTAAGGCATTAATTGTTTTGGTAAAATTTCTTGAGAACTGCCATAAATTTTGTTCATCAAACTGCTGGGACAGTCTTCAAAATGCTAATGTACACACATACTGTTATGGTAGCTGGACATCTCCTCAACAGTTGCAAATGACCTGTGCTGAAGATCAAGGTGGGAGAAAACAGTAATTCTGCAACCTAGCCTGATGCCTGCCCAGAAAGAAGTATCTCAGAAGCCTTACACATTTAAAACCCTGTAACTTCAATTTACTTGTCATTCAACCCCCATTTCATAGCTCCTGTATCTCCTGCCTTTCCTGGTTTCCCGACTTTTTTTTTTTCTCTAGACAATAGAGCTTCCAGGAGGAAAAAAGCAAGACAATTTTATGCTTTCAGATAAGATACTCAAAACTGACATGATAGTAAAAAAAAAAAGTTTTAGAAAGCTATGTCAGCTACTTACAAATTTCAGCATGTTCCAGTCAAACACATAGTCATAGGAGAACCCTTGTCGATGGAAGAGGTTTCTGAATAATTGCCTTAGATAGGAATAGTCTGGTTTGTCATCAAAACGCAAAGAACGGCAGAAATTCAAGTATGTGGCAAATTCAGCTGCAATAGAAGAAAGTGTGTTTTTTTCCTTCAGCTTCACATTTGCTTTTCACAATTCTGAATCACAAAAAAAACCCAACCACCCCAAACCCAACTAACAGGAAATCTCCTAAACGTAAGAAAGAATAATGACCTAATACTAGAAATCTACTGAAGGCAACACTATAACCCATCTGTCAAGTCAGTCATGAAAAGGAAATTATTTGTCTGCCACAGAGTAGGCAAAGATCTCATTGGTCAACAGCAGAGAGGATCCAATATTAGAGTTCTTTAACCAACACTTGGGAGAGAGAGAGAGAGAGGACAGGTTTAAAACTACAGTTGAGCAAAGAAAAGAGATTTTTTTGCCTTTCTTTGCTTTGAATATATTTAAACACAATTTCTTGCAGGACACAGAATACCATCTCTCTGCTTTTAAGTCGCATAAAGATTCGTGTCTGCTGTCTCACAAAACACACAAAAGCTAGGGAACCCATATAAGTTTCCCATGTAAGTCACGCTACCATTTTAGATTCGCAATAGTCTGAACGCCTGTTTTTATATGGCACAGGAAATATTAGTTATGCAGAAAAAAATTAATGTTCTTGTAAATTCAATGCACCAGAGATAACAGCAGTATGAAAATACCAGCTTTTGAGTGCAAGTCTTTCCAGCTGAAATAATATATTAATAATTTACGTTAAGAAATAAATTCTAACAAACAGCACAAGAAAAGTTGTTTAGTCTTCCCTGCCTGTTAACCCCAGAGAAAAAATATAGTTAATGAATGTAAAGGAACATATGAAATGACATTTGAGACAGATCGAAGACAGTAAGTTTTCATACCACCCTAACAAAAACTATCGTTCTTGTTATTGTACCTAGCTGCTGAAGCCAAGAGCGTGGAAAGAATAGACAGAACCCTTCATGAAAGACCAACAACATTCTCTGATGGCAACTAATGTTAACAAGTTTTAAAACAGATTTAATTATCATTTTGCAGGGCTCAAAAATGCCTAGTTATTACTGTGGTGTAAATACCAAACTGAGAAACAGAACAGCTTTGCGGCATGATGCTAGGATATATAGGAGAGTTTCTTACGTCTCTCACAGATGCTGACCATCACAGGCCAAACTAGATGAACCTGCAATGACAATTCTCAAGTGAAACAACTGCAACAGGTAATAGGCACATCTGGCTAGACAATCAAATTCATCCAAGAAACAGCACCAGTACATAGGAAGAAATGGGTAGTTTCTCAAAAAGCTATTTGTCTGTTAAAGAGTTATCCAGCCAGCATAGACGTACGGAGACACAATACAGCGCAAATCAGATGTACTGAGCTACCCTTCGACTTGAGGGCACCACAATGACTGTTTACTAAAAGACATGGAGTAATTAGAAATCGTCTGTGAACACTAAGATCCCAGTCTTGAAAGCACAGTATCTTTATCACAGACGTGCCCAGTCATTGGGGGTGGGTGGAGACATGGGGTGTGAAAATAAGAGAGAGGAGTCAAAAAGACTGGTAGAATTCAGTGTAAAGAAAAAAGGAAATAACAGTAAAACGTGAATATGTACGCCTAGCGCCATGAAAGAGTAACTTACAAGGATATCCTTTACACAAAACCTCAATGGGTGTCGACATTTTCTTTTCACTGATACGTTCGTATTTCTGCCTCTTTGTTGCTGCTTTCAGTCCCTGCCAGGGGAGGGAGCCCAGGTTAAAATACATCAGTACATAGCCCAAGGACTCCAAGTCATCTCTGCGAGATTGCTCTACAACAGCATAAAAAAGTGGACTCATTAGGTTTCATTTTCTACTGGAAAAACAAAAGACTGTGCAACAAGACTGTCATAAAAACCCTTAGAAAAACAAGAGACAGCTGAGAGTTACTATGCCCATGATAAACTCATCCAGTACAAGAAAAAAAGACTCATCACCCTTGCCATTACTAAAAAATATGCCAATTCCTGAGAATTACAAACTGACCAAATCCCACCCAATAAAGACATACGAGGCCAAGCATGCTGCACTGTTAGTGCCAGAACCAGGGACTGTCTTCTATGCCTCCATAAAGCAATATCTACTCGCACTAAAATTATGTCCATCAACACTTTAAAAGTTTCTATTTATTGCTTTCCTCAGCTCACCAATTCCAAGATGAGTGTTGATGGATGCATAACGGGCAGTTCCTGTTAAGTTTTTATTTTCACGATATGGAATATGTTGGTGAGTTCGAGCATCTCGATACTTCTTTGCTAATCCAAAGTCTATTATGTAGACAAGGTTGCCTTTCTTCCCCAGGCCCATTAAGAAGTTATCTGGCTTCACGTCTCGGTGGATGAAGTTCTTGGAGTGAATATATTCAATTCGACTAATCTAAATACAGAGGAAAAAAAAAACAACCCACCAGCAAACCATCATCAAAGAGTATGGACACACACCTTTTTTCTTATAAAAACCACTAGCAACACTGTCTTAACGATAAAAGAGGTACAGAAATTTTTTATTGTAAAATGTGAGGGCATTGAAGAGAACATAATTTAGAAGACAACAGATAAACCTTCTCTCCAGCTCTTTCCCTGCATCTATTTTACATTTGCTTCCAAAAACTTTCTTGGGGGAATTTGTCTTTCAGTAGTGCAACACCTGCTTGGCAAAGAGCAAAGGTCCAGTTTTTAAAAAGCCAAATTTAAACTTTATAATGACTTTTTAGGGGACACTTTATATTTACAGAAACAAAACTAATTTGGAGTCTTTTCTCTAATGCTACAGCCTATTCACCTCTAAATTACAGAAATAAAACATTGTTTGTTGTGATCCCTCAATAAATTTTAATATCCCAACATACTGCTCTACCAAGATCAACAAAGCAGTTTCCTACCATTTGGTCAGCCAGTAATAGGACTGTCTTGAGACTAAATTTCCTTGAACAAAAATTGAAGAGATCTTCAAGACTCGGTCCCAACAGCTCCATCACCATTACATTGTAGTCCCCTTCAGCTCCACACCACTTAATTGTGGGAATACCCACTAGAAAAAAGGAAACAGTTTATTCGGGATAACCATTTATGCAGTTCATACACACAAATCTTCAAGGCTTCATCTTAAAATTAATTCTGAGGGTCATTACTGTGAATGTTCATATTTACATGAAGCCTAACATTTTATGCTACCTTCAGCTATTCTGAAATGAAAAGTTTGATAATTTCACAGCAGAACCAACATAAAAATTATAGCAAAAAATGTCTAAACCCAGCCTTTTTCCTCTTCCCCAGAAACATCCCTTACATTACATTAGCTTGTAACTTGAAAGTATTTAGTGTTTTTGCTGGATTTGAACCTTAGGCATTTCGCAAGAATGAACACTTACGTAGTCTCCAAGATGGCAATAAGGAGCAAATTGGAAGTCTGAAAATAAGCACACTGTCAAACCACTAAATACTATTACTGAAAAAGGCCTTAGAAATTAATTTCTTAGTTTCAAAGCCTACATCACCGTAAAATACCTCTCTCTTCCATTTCAATTTGCAATGAATTTTCACCCTTGCTTCATACTCTTGTCTTTCCTCCAGTTCCACTGCATTTGCTGCTTGGTGAATCTCCATCAAAGTAGCATTGTTTATGAGATGCACTACATGTTCAGCTTGAGAGAGCTAAAATTAGCCCCACTTTATTGAGAAACTCAGGAAAGTTATTTCACACAAAACTGTAGAATTGCTCAAATACTTTCAATTAAACCTGTATGTAGGTAGCCTTATTCAGAATTTTAAATACCTTTACTTTGAGCTAATTTTATGCATTTTGGAAGTGAAATGGTATAAATCACCCATTTTAAACTCTTACTTTTACTTGATACGCATTATTTTTTTTTCTCTGAATTCCCTTCACCAAGAAACCCTTATTTGGATGAAAACTTAACCTTCTGCCACCTGCCTCTGCAGCGTCCATCCTCAGAAAGAACCCACCATGGCCTTAGTAAGCCCATAAAGGAAGCATTTTACCCTATGAAGGCTGTTCATGTTACACAGAGGTGGCAACTGAATGAGGCAGGAATTAAGTAGCAACTAAATGCAAATACACACTATCATCCATTTCTAGATACATGTTTACTGTATTAGGCATTTGAGATACAGTGGAATGTAGTCTTTATGCAAAGTATAGCCTCATTTAGGAAGAATTCAAGGGACTATGAAACAAAATCAAAACTTAACCATACTGAGTTTATGTCCTAGAACTGCATGGGAATCTCACATTCGCAGAATTACAAAATACACAAGTTGAGTTATTCTAGCGGAGTACCACACAGTAGCTAAGAAGTTACTTCGCTCCTGTTCTGTACTAGTAATGCCATTTTGTCTTAGAATTCCCACAGCAAGGAAATACTTTTAATGCGGAAGAAAAAATACTAACATATACAACAATGATCAACCTGAATTTACTAAGTTTAGAATTGTGCTACTATAATAAGCAAGTCAGGTTAAACACATCAGAACAGTGATTACTATCTTTCACTGACCCATGAGAAACTAAAGTCACGGAATCACAGAATGGTAGGGGTTGGAAGGGACCTCTGGAGATCATCTAGTCCAACCCCCCTGCTAAAGCAGGTTCACCTACACCAGGTTGCACAGGATTGTGTCCAGGCGGGTTTTGAGTATCTCCAGGGAAGGAGACTCCACCACCTCCCTGGGCAGCCTGTTCCAGTGCTCCATCACCCTCAAAGTAAGGAAGTTTTTCTTCATGTTGAGGCAGAACTTCACGTGCTCCAGTTTGTGCCTGTTGCCCCTTGTCCTGACACTGGGCACCACCGCAAAGAGCCTGGCCCTGTCCTCTTGACACCCACCCTTGAGATGTTTACAAGTGTTGATAAGGTCCCCTCTCAGTCTTCTCTTCTCCAGGCTAAAGAGCTCCCGGTCTCTCAGCCTCTCTTTGTAGGAGAGATGCTCCAGTCCCCTAATCACCTTAATAGCCCTCTGCTGGGCTCTCTCCAGTAGTTCCTGGTCCCTCTTGAACTGTGGGGCCCAGAACTGGACACAGTACTCTAGATGCAGCTTCACCAGGGCAGAGTAGAGGGAGAGAACAATCTCCCTTGACCTGCTGGCCACACTCTTCTTAATGCCCCCCAGGATACCATTGGCCTTCTCGGCCACAAGGGCACATTGCTGGCTCATGGTCAACTTGTTGTCTATCACAACTCCCAGGTCCTTCTCCACAGAGCTGCTCTCCAGCAGGTTGACCCCCAGCCTGTACTGGTGCACGGGGTTATTCCTCCCCAAGTGCAGGACCCTACACTTGCCCTTATTGAACCTCATTAGGTTCCTCTCTGCCCTGCTCTCCAGCCTGTCCAGGTTGAGTCCATCAGTGCGCTGCCAGGCAGGGTCAAACTTTGTTCCACATTTTAATATTCTGGCACCACAAGCAACGTCGGAGGATCTTAGGGTTATCATGAAGTTTGATAGCCACGGATTTGGAACGGCTACTCTGTACCGCTTGCAGAAGAGCTGAGGTACCCTTCATCTACCCTACCACACTACCCACCTTCTTACATGTCAAAAGACATCTTAACCAGTAAACACTTTCAGGTGGCAAATACACCAAAGACATAAAACCAGTTAAATCTCCGAAGAAGGAAACTAATTTGCTTACCTCCACCCTGCATCATTTTGTAGATTTTACTCTCTATGTGGAGCTGAGGATGTTTGGTTTTCACACATTCCAACTTAATTGCAACCTCCTCTCCGGCAGCAATATCAGTTCCTAAAACCGTAAGAATTTAAAGCATTGGTCAAAATATTTTTTAAAATGCATTTCCTTCATGAAGACTGAAACAAAATAAATATCTATAAACTACTTCTCAATGAGGGATTATTAAGTACTTTCAGCCACAATTTTCTAAAAATTGAAGTCTCACAGATTCTCTCCAACAGACTAGCAGTTTAAGAGATAACTATTAGACACTGTAGCACAGGAAGGCAAAACTGCTGCTATCCATTAAAAACAAAATTCAAACAAACAACGCACCTTCTGAGGGGTGTCTCTCCACTTCCAGTTTGTAGTGAAAGTGCTCAGAATGAATGTTTACAGGTGTGGCATGGATCTCTGCCAACCTAAGAAATGCTCAGAATTCCTATCACCTCCTCTTATGCTTTGGAAACAGAGACTACAGCTTCCTCAAATCTCAACCTGCTCCTGACACCTTATGATTTTATCCAGTTGGGAGGCAGACTATCTAGAATCACAAATTTGTCCTCTCAAAAAAAATTGTTTGAAATCTCATTAAATTCTTGTTTCAGGAATCAAATGACCGAAAAATTGGCTTACCTGTTCCCTTTCAAAATTTAAACATAAGTAGGGAAAACCTGACATTCTTAAAAAGAAACACCGAGTCAAGAAAATACATACTCTCACAGCCAAGCAACTTCAGAACTATAGGGAAACAGGAATTGGCAAGAGGAGACGTGTGACACTTTTTAGACATATTGCTGAGTCTCTCTGCTTTCAGAATGTGGCTTTCTCTTTTTTGCATTACCTCATGGTTTAGGATCACGTGAAGCACATCACCTGCTGTCTGTTCTCACCCCCACCCTTAACTTGAGCTCTGCTAGTTTTTGTTTGGAAAGAAACAGCAAAAAATCACTTTGTACACACTTTCTCCACAATGTTCAGGATTTCACAGAATTCTACCCTACCTCACTTCTCCTTAACTTTTGTCATTCTTTGTATAGAATTAATTTTTGATTACCACTAATTATTCCACATTTCACCTATCTGTTCCTTTTCCAGTGCCATAAGACCTTTTTGAGCACCACACAAAGCAATTAAGTCAGAGATGCACAACTACAATTTTATTCTGCTTACCTATTTTTTTCCATATACTTTTCTTTGATCATTAAAGAGTACTGAGCTAACATGTTCACCTAACATAACTGCAAAATCTTCTTCCTGAGATTAAGGAGCTACTTTAGTGCTTTACAGCCTTTTATCTCTAAAGTCAAGCTAACCAAGGCTAATAATGAAAGGCTAACATCCCACACCTCAAAATGGGCACGACTCTTCACTTTGCAAGGAACTGACGGTGTGTGGAATTATCTATGAGTTCATGCAGGGCTATTTTTTTTTTTAGGTTAATAAAATGTCTTTTTGTGTGCACTCACACGTGAGTATTAAGGTGTTGTTGCTGCTACAGCAAGTTATTCTGAGTGAACATCAGGGTTGATACTAGGCATTTCACAATGCACCTTAAGAAAACAAACCATCTGAAGCTCACTCTAGGCACAATAAGCACAACTCAAGGTGAACAACGGGAAGACGCAAAGGAAAATAAGACTGTACATATATCTGTCTCATATGCCTCCTTTGTAAGTGGCCTAATATGTGGCAGGATCCCCGATTGTTACTTTGGTCACAGCACAGTAACAGCAACTGGAAACTCTTCAATCTGTAATCTAAGGTTTTCACATTTTATGAATACATTATTTTGGTGGCCTTTAAATGAGTTATGGTGCACATTGATCCAGAGGTGTGAAAGGACAGACCAACAATACAAGGAGGAAGGCATTATCTTCTGATCTAAAACTGACCTCCTCAAACAAGTAAAAATCTTGATTTTGAACCACTACCTGTTCTCCCCAGTCCCACAGTAGCCAGTATCAGGGAAAGTGTGGACCAAAGACAATATTATCTCATGTGGGATCAGCAACAGATGTGGTTGTTTTGGGGCTTCGGTTTTTGGTTTTGTTTGTTTGTTTGTTTGTTTTTTTAAAAAAACCCCTTTTTCCAATCCAAAACAGACACATACTGCTGCCCGAGTACACTGAAAGACACATCTCTCTATAGATACCTGCCGACTTCTGTGTTTGATTAGGGCAAAAACTGCATGGGAGGATCAAGACCTGTATTATCAGTATCAAGTTCTGCTCAACACAGTATTAAACAGTTACTTGATAGACCATGGTCTTGACCTAGTAAGTAATTTCTTAGGATACCTGCTCTTCCCAAGAAGTCTTTATCACCTAAGATAGCCAAGATCCTTACCCTGAACTCTGCTACTGTATAAACCCTCTCCATCAAGACAAGAGATTTCGTATTAAAATAACAGAATTAAAACATTTGATCCAACGAAACTGATGAGAGGGGACAAAAATATAAATCATTCCTCCAAGCAAGGCAGTGCTTGTCCCCAAACAAGGACTTTTGGCCCCACTTAAACCCTGGGACAAAATTTCCGTAGCAACCAAAAGCTTAATTTCCTTTAAGGAAAACACAATATTCGAGAAGTAGCAAGAAGCACTATTATGAGAAGAATCAGTAACTAAAAAGTAGTAACAAGCAGTATAACGAGAAGTCACAATCTGTACGTGAATAAGAAAGTACAGAGTTGTGAAAGTACTTTCTTTTAAACTGCAAAATTCCAATTCACTTGGAATTGCAAAGTCCTCTACCATAAGGAAAGTCTTAGAAATTGTTTTAATTAGTTTATAACCCAAACCTCATTTGTAAGAAAAATGTATACATAACACAAAAATCATGAAAACACTGCAACTGCAATGCTTTTGTGACTCTCATACATTTGACCTCATGAACTGAGCAACAAAATAAATGCTTATTCTGACACCCCCACCCCCAGCCCTTTGTCCATCTTTTATACTATTTACAATATCTGTGAATCTATTTCTTTCATATCTTCCTCTGGAGGGTAACTTCAAAAGATACAGGTATGCTAAATTCCTAAATTTTATTTTAAGTTGTCCACACTCCTTTATCTACAATAGCGCCTTACAACTCAAAATCCTGTCCCACAGACCCTGCCATTCCAAGCAAGCAAATCTGGCAACATTTCAAATTCCAGAAGACATTATTTTGAAGGAGAATAGGAAATTATATGAAAGAACTATGATAATAATGAAAGACAGAGAAAGACAGACAGACCCTCCCCTCTACTCTGGAATGTCTTCGACACCCTTGTAGCTGCATTAAAAAAAAAAAACAACAAACAAGGGACTGGAAACAGGCAAAAATAATCAAATATTCCTTTTCAAAGCATAAAACCAAGCCAGAAAGCTACACTGAGGTAACGTATCACTAAGGGCTATCAGAAGGCATGTACTTAAAAAAAATTTGTGACTCCTAAAAGAATTAAAAAAGTTATTTTAAGGCACTTATGTCCTACTGTACAGTCTGAACAGCTAAGTAGAAACTTATTTTTAAAAAAAAATACAACACATTTCATTATCACAAAAAGCATATATTTTGAACTCCTCTGTTTTACCAGATAATGGTAGGGAAATCAAATGGGTCCCTACAAAAGGCTTCAGTTCTTGACAGACACTAATTTCCCCTGGAAAAAGAAAGCCATGCCATTAGCTGGATCTTCCATCCATATAATTCTCTGCGAGTTACTGGCTCAGGCATGACACATTTGCAGCAAATCCTGTAAGTAAATCCATGCTGGCTACTTAGAAATGAAGAGGTCAAAAACCGAGGATGAGGAAGTCTTGTGCAAAATGCAGTATGTCAGTAGTACTAAAGAACTATTATTTCCTGTGCAACTTTACAGGTGTGAGCTGTATGCATAAAGATTAAAAGTGATGAATAAAAAAGCCCTGTTTATTTTACTTGCACTTTAAATTTATACTACAATATAAACTTATTTACCTGAGCAGAAGTCAAATGCTAAAGTAGGAGTTTCTCAAATCATCTAAGATTTTTTCAGATTTTAACTGCTGTCTTAATCTCCACCCAAAATCCCAACGGTAGTGAATAAGGATTTTTGCAGAAGTGTTACCACCACCTTTCTCATAATAATCTTCAGTCTTTTATGCGAGCATTGCAGAGAGAAGGAATCGTGTTCTCTGCCTCTAGGCAATCACATGCCTTCAGCTAGAAACGTGGATTTTTCATCAGGCATATGATCTATATTACATACTTCATTATCTGTAAACAAGCAGCTTTAGCTAACAAATTATTTCGGAATGCCAGCTGTGCGCTGCCACATGAAGCACTGCTGTCTAGGAAGAAAAAACACCTCTCATACTGCGTACACTGCCAAACATACCACATACATTAGCTAGTGATGTTTTTACCCTCCCGATGTACGCGGTTAATGTACCTTAGCCCCTGCAAGTTCCACCTCCCCTCCCTTTTTGACCTGCTTTTCTAAGTTACTACAATTTTCAAAGCAGAGTACTCATTTCTATGTGGCAGGATGTAAAACTTCTATTTCTCTGGATTTGACCCATTTCTTATGGTTTGAGAGTTTGCAGAATATACTGAGTATTTTAAAAATACCTGCTTTCAAAACTTGTACCCACTACTGCTTGTCATAATCATAAGCAGTGAGCCATTATGATACAGAGCTACACAAACGGAGGAGCAAAGACAATGCCAATCCTGCAATTTTTAAAATTACATAGAAATCATGGCAGCAAAATAAGATACATGCAATAAGGCATTAGGGCAACATTCAAAAAACAGGACAGCTAAACTATGATGAGTCTTTGACGGATTTGAGGGGGTTTTAACCACAACTTAGTCATCTGCAGTTGTGTAATTTTTTTTCAGGCCTTGCAGTAGAAACAAACATCCCTGGGACAGTAATTTTTCCTAGTCCACTGCAGTGATATTTAACCCTGATGCACGCTTCTTTCCCAAAACATTTTTCTGAACGTGGAGGTTTGGGGTTGCTTTTTTTTTTTCCAAATGAGGGGATTTATACTCTTATCCCCATTACACAGATGAGAAGATTAACGGTGCCCAAGGTCACAAGACAACAATGGGAAGAGGCAGCTAAATAAGCCCGAATTCACGATTTCCGCACTGTCCAAGTTAGCACATGATGTCAACGAAATATTAAACGGCTATTGCCATGTCCCTAGCAAGATACCTCATATCAAAGCTCATTTCTCGGACAGCAGTGCAGCCTGAGCTACAGCGGGGGTGAAATGAGGTCCTGGTGGTTGCCCCCAGCCGAACCTCATCAGGGGCTGGGAACGGCCCGCAGCGAGCAGCGCCCACCCCGGCCCGGTCCCCGACGATCTCTACAGACCCGCAGAAACGCCAGGTACGGCCCCAGCGAGCCACCCTCCTTACCCAGGTAGATGTCCCCGAAGGAGCCGCTCCCGATCTTCCGGCCCAGCCGGTACCTGTTCCCGACCCTCAGCTCCATGGCGGCAGCTCGGTTCGTCCGCGACCCCGTTCTGTTGCCCTGCCCGCCCTGCCGGCTCGCGCTCTACTGCGTCACAGCCCCGCGGTTCCTGATGCCATCGCGGCCTTGGTCCCGCCGCTCGATGCTAGCGAGACAGGCAGCACCGCCGCCGCAGCTCCCGGGAAGGATGGACACGGATTCCCCGCAATACCATCCACTCACCCCCTTCGCCTCCAAGCCGCCATATTGCGTGACCTCACTTCCCTAGCAACGGGGGCGGGCCGCGCTGGCTGCGAGGGCGGGCGGGATACCTCGCGTGACTAGCCGTGGCGGGCGGGTGCGGTCCCGCCTCATCTGTCCCCCGTGCCTTCCTCGGCTGGGGTCAGGTGTCGCTGCGGCCGCACGGCCCCCGTGGGGAGGAGCCGCTCGCGGCGGCACCAGATGCTGCCCCATCGCATCGCATCGCATCGCGGGGCCCCACCGACCGGGCCCGCCCGGGCCCGCCCGGGCCGTCCCAGCCGTCTGCGCCGCGCCGAGTGTGCCGGGCGGCGAATGAGTTCCGCAGCCTTCCGGGTGCATGTGTCGTCGTCGTCGTCCCGCCGTGGGTCACTGCAGTGGAGAGGTACTGCGGGTGCCCTGGGCTCCGAGCAGTGCTCGTTTGGCCGTGGAGCGTCAGGGACTAAGTCTGAGTCAGGACTCCGCAAATTTCAGGGGAAAAACGTGTCATTCCTGCTGGGGAGGAGTGTTGCGATCCCCTCTGCGGGCTGCTGTGGGATGGAGGAACAACCTACCTCTGCTACAGTGGAAGAGGAGTGGTGAGAAAATCATGTTTGCATGTTTTCTTCTTTTTCTGCAGCAACGCCCCTTGAAAGCATGACCTTGGCAGGCTAGTGGTCGTCTTATACTGGACAATTTGAAGTTGCCTTCACTTATGGCAAGCAGAGGACTGCACTTGGAAGTGGGGAGATGGATTATGAAGCCAGCTTCTGGCATGAGCAGGATTGGGCTGCAAATGTCAGTGGGCTATGAGGTAAAAGGGCTGGGAGAATTGAGCCAGGTTTGTGTAGCAGAGGTGTAGGGTGGCAGAGGGAGGGAAAGAAAGGTCACAATAGGTTTCTAGGCAAAGAGCCTCGTGAGTAACCTTCCAGTTGTTTATGTGCTGTCCCACAAGGGGGAATTTTTCTGTGTCCTGAAAGTGAACAAACTGTATAAACCTGCATTTTGGAGGCACTTGCTTCCTACCAGTAATGCTACTGAGATGCAGGGTTTTCCAGAGCATTCTGCCTGCGTGGTGGTGCAGACGCAATCGTGTGGGCAGTGATTTCTGTGTTGCGTGCCGAGGCCTAAGCTACAGCTGCCTGTCGAGCAGGAGCTGCAGTATGCTCCTCAGAGGTGAGAAGTAGGATCTGAGCAGGAGGACTAGGCTACATGGGTACATGGGTACCTGTGTTTTTCTGTGGAAGGTGGATTGTTAAGAGCCTGCAGTGTAAGTGCACAGGGAGGGGTGAGTCAGAGAATATATGCATTAGGAAGCTGAGGGGACTGTCTCACCCCTCTTCAGATGGGTGGCATGTGTCCTGTACTCCCTCCTGCACAATCAAGGTCTGAGTCCTGCGGCATAGAGAGGGATCGAATACCAGCAAAATGTTTTATGTGTCAGGATGTGGTATCATGGAGTTCTGTGGAAAATGGGTGTATGTGTCACTTTTCCATGGGAAGTGCTTGTAGAGCACTGCAAACTCAAAACTGGAAGGGATCTTTGTAGTGAACATTGAGGGACTTTGGCTGTTTTTCTCCCTGTCGTGCATGTGTGCCTTGTCATTTGGCCTGCAGCAGTGCTGAGATGATCATTGTTCCCCACGATCTCCTGTACTGAGAGGAAAAGCTGTGCTGTGGTATAGTTACTAGAATGGAGAAAATGAGAGTAGTGTCCTCCTTGCTGTATGTATTAGGGAGTGCACTGTGCAGCCTTGGAGTTCGGGGTGTCCTGATGGGCTGGGCAGAACTAGTAGCAGAATCATAGAATCATAGAATGCATTGGGCTGGAAGGGACCCCCAAAGGTCATCTAGTCCAACACCCCTGCAGTGAGCAGAGACACCTTTAGCTAGATCAGGTTGCCCAGAGCCCCATCAAGCCTGATCTTGAAGGTCTCCAGGGATGGGGCCTCCACCACCTCTCTGGGCAAACTGTTCCAGTGCTTTACCACCCTTATGGTAAGGAACTTCTTCCTAATATCCAATCTAAATCTACCCATTTCTAGTTTAAAACCATTGCCCCTCGTCCTATCACTACGTGCTCTTGTAAACAGTCCCTCCCCAGCTTTCCTGTAGGCCCCCCCTCAGGTACTGGAAGGCCGCTATGAGGTCTCCCTAGAGTCTTCTCTTCTCCAGGCTGAACAGCCCTAACTCTCTCAGCCTGTCTTCGTAGGGGAGGTGCTTCAGCCCCCTGATCATTTTCGTGGCCCTCCTCTGGACCCGCTCCTACAGTTCCATGTCCTTTTTGTATTGAGGACCCCTAGGGGACACGACTCGTCACCCGTCTCCATCTGGACATCGAGCCATTGACCACTGCCCTCTGGATGCGACCATCCAGCCGATTCCTTATCCACCGAACAGTCCACCCATCAAATCCATATTCCTCCAACTTAAAGAAAAGGATGTTGTGGGGGACCGTGTCAAAGGCCTTGTGGAAGTCCAGATAGATAATATCCATAGCTCTTCCCTTGTCCACTGATGTAGTCACTCCATCATAGAAGGCCACTAGGTTGGTCAGGCAGGATTTGCCCTTGGTGAGGCCGTGCTGGCTGTCCCGAATCACTTCGCTGTCCACCATGTGCCCTAGCAGAGCTTCTAGGAGGATCTGCTCCGTGATCTTCCCAGGCACAGAGGTGAAGCTGACAAGTTGGGAGTTCCCAGGGTCCTGCTTTCTACCCTTTTTAAAAATGGGCGTAACATTTCCCTTCTTCCAGTCGCCTGGGACTTCACCTGACTGCCATGACTTTTCAAATATCATGGTGAGTGGCTTGGCAACTACATCAGCCAATTCTCTCAGGACTCTGGGATGCGTCTCATCAGATCCCATAGACTTAGGTAAGTTCAGGTTCCTTAGGTGGTCACGAACCTTGTCTTCACTCATAGTGGGAAGGAGTCTGTCACCCTGGTCCCCATCTTGTGGTCCTTCAGCTGTGGAGGTGCGAGGAGAAAGGTTGCCAGTAAAGACAGAGGCAAAAAAGTTGTTGAGAACCTCAGCCTTCTCGTTGTCTGTTATTACCATCTTGCCAGACTTGCTCATCAGCGGGGGTACGTTCTCTTTGACCCTCCTTTTCTGATTGACATACCTGTAAAAGCCCTTCTTGTTATTCTTCACATCTCTAGCCAAGTTCAGCTCCAGTCGCGCCTTGGCCTTCCTGACGGCATCCTTATGTGACCGGGCACAAGTACACAAGAGCATCTCAAACGAGGGTGGACAGCCAGAGATAGGAGGAAGCAGTGCTCTATTAGTTGGGCTGTTGGACCATGTGTACAGATTGAGATGTAGATTATGTAAATCATGTTGAGTTACTTAAGGCAATGAGGGTTTAGGACACAGTGGCAGAGGCAGTGCATTCTACTTGTGTTCATAAGAGGGCAAGCTTTGTTGATTTCTGCTTAGGTACATGACCTTGTACATATGGAGGAAGCTGCAGTGCTGGTATGGAAATAGAAACCTTTTTTTTTTCCTACAACCTTTGCGGTAGGAGGCAGGCTGAACATAGGACCAGAACTGTTGATCACAGCTGAGTAAGAGTTTCCATACCCTTGATTTTCACCAAAAAAGTGTAGGTGTGGGTATATTGGGGGAACGGTGTGGTGTCTTGGAATGTTGTCTAGCAAGGGCTGGCTATGGGGCAGCATTCCCCCTTTCCATCGGTAGTTTGCAAATCATGGGTTATTACTCATGGCTCCAGTAAGGATTTTGCAAAGCTACCTGTTGCTCAAGCTTTCTGATCAAGACCAAAGCCATTTGCCTTCTCCTCTCTGGTCTTGCCTTGTGATGACCACTAAGGGTCCAAGCATAGTAGCTTGTACGGCAGTGCATGGCAATTACGTGGTTTGCTAAATGACTATAACTAACACAATTAATAAACCTAAGTATAATTGCTGAAATTATTACTATAGAGCATAGAACCAAGTGAGAAATTTCTGCAATTGCTGAAGATGTCTCCGAGTCTGACAGAATGAGGGACAGTGCCTATAACTGAAGGCTAGCAGTCACTGCTGACAAACGTTCTTCTAGCAGGCCATGTGTCTCAGCTCCTTGGTCTTGCCTCAGAGTCTCCACCATGGCATTATAACTTTGTCAGCCATTGCTTGTCAATGCAGTTGTGGTAAGATCTGTCATTCTTCAAAAACATACAATAAATTTCAGTGTTCTACAGAAAAGCATGAACCAAAAAGTTACTATATAAGCCCAGGAGGATATCTAATGCACATATGGATATGCTGCCATAAGAAATTAAAATCTCTGAACTCTGTTTTAAGTTGAGATTGATTAGTAGGTGTCTATCTCATATGAGACTTTAATCTTTCATCTAGGTATCTGGTTTCCTGTTTCCCCAGTTACAATACCCAGGCAATTAAAAGGGGGGATTGCAGTAATTGTGCTTACCCAAGTTGATCTCTTACTTTTAAAACTTATTTCACACATCTTCTGTAGCTCCAATCACTGGAATGTCATCTACACAAGGTAATAACTTGGTTTCTTGTGGCTCTTAATGTCTTGTAGCTCTTGTGGCTCTCAGTATCACACACACGCAGACATGCATATATATACATATATATATGTATATACACACACACACGTAAAAAAAAAGGTATGTATGTACACATGTATATTCCATACGCAAATGTTACAATATATGTCGGTGGTCTATTAAGCATGATCAGTGTTAAAATAGTAATACTACATCAAGCCTCATCAACAGAAAGAGAGTTTCTCTTGTTTGAAGACAAAGGTGCTTTTAAACTGGCTCTATTTTCTTTTATTTGCTTCATTTGGGTGTATTTTCCTCTTGCTTTTAACTTCAGTCATGGCAACTAATGAAAAAAAGCGTACAGCCATACCCAGAAACCACCCATACCCCTGCCTGCAGGCCCCAGATGACTCTAGATGTCTCCAGCCTCCTTCTGCCACCCATTTCTGGCTTTCTGGCTCTCATGGAGACATTTGTGCACCCTCAGTTCTGTGCCACAGAGGAGTGGGATGTACGCCCCAATGCCACTTGGCCAGAGGCATGGAGCCCTCAAGGGGGTCCAAACTAGAAGAAACAGCTTCTACTCAAGTAATAGATGAATGTAGCTTTGTGTAATGTGAAGAGAAGCGGTTCCATCAATCATAGTTAAAGCTTTGGAAAAGTACTCTGAAAAATAGGATAAATTAAAGACCTCGACAGTCTTTTTAGTTTATTTTGCAGGGTAGTGCTTTGAGGGCCGACAACTTGAAGAGACACAGCTTGACCTGATTTGTTGATTTTAGTGATATTTTAAAGCAGCACGTAAGTATAGGGGCCTAGGGAGCATTAGGAAGAAAGGAAATAGCAAGTGAGGTTTGAAACAAAGGAAAAGCTAAGTCCTGTGACTACTGAAGTTGTTAAAGTTGGAGAGAATTTGAAGTTATGCACATCAGTGAAGAAAGAACCTGTGTGCTAGGCACATTGCAGGTGAGTGTAGCTGGAGCATGCCGAGGTGTGGGCTGGGCTGCCTGATCTGGGGCACACACGCAGGGAGGAGAATATATTATATATCTCCCTGTCCCTGTCTTTCTCTGACAATCTGTGTCCTGCTCCTTGTCCTGCTTTTTCCTCTCTCTGTCCCCCATCCTTCTTCTTGTCTTATTTTTCTCTTCCTACTTCTCTGTCCTGCTCCCCATCCCTCGCTTTCTTTCTCCACCCCCAAGTACTGCTCCCCATCCCTCCTTTCCTTGCTACCTGCCCCCTTGTCACGATTCAAAATCCAGTGGAGTTTCCCCGCACAGGTTTGAATCCTGTCCGTGGTGTCAATTTTAGAAATGTCATGACCCATTGTTGGGACTTTGGCAGAGGTTAAACCAGCTTGCTTTCCAACTGACCTCAGATAATTCTGGGTGGCTAGGGGCGGCTAGGTTTAACTCCTGAGTGATGTTCAATTAGATGTTTTATCATGACTAGATTCTTTGTATTCTTGGGAATGGAATTAAGACTCAGAATGGAGTCAAGTGCCAGCTCACTTTATTTAACCAACAACAAATACAAATCAAAAAGAGAGAAAGAGGAAAGTGAAAAAAGAGAAGTTGCGATAGCTACCACTACGGATCTGCGATGTCCCATCAGTCCGATGTGTCTTTAAGTGTGGTGGGAGAAAGTTCTGGTGTGTCCTTGCTGGTCTTGCCTTTTATAGCTTTGCCTTGTTGCGTAGTCAATGAGTTCTCGGAGCTGCTTTACATATCCATGCCTCCCACTCAGCGGTGATGCGCACGCCCAGTACCATCACTAGAGGGTCCTCAAATGTTCCAGAGGGTCCGAGGCCCCCCCTCGCTTTCAATGGACCCTGGGCCCGGGTGCATGCACAGAGGACCTGGGTGGTGCTCTGAGACAACAGGATGTATGTTTCCAATGGGAACCTGCCCAGTTGCTGTGGTGATGAGGTCCTTGTAGCTACACGGTCCTGCCAGCAATGTTGAGGCGTATTTCTAGTCCCTTACACCCCTCCTCGTTATCCTTGCATCTGTTGTTGTCTCTCCACCTGTTTGCCCTGCTCCCTATCTCTAATTTTCCATTTCTCTATCCTGCTTTCAGTCCCTGTTTTTCCTCTGGCTCCATCTCCCTGTCATTCTCCCTGTTGCTTTCACTTGCTCTCTATCCCAGTGTCCTGCTCCCCATCCCTCTCTTTTTCTCTGTATCCCATTTTCTTACTCCTTGTCCCTCACTTGTTTTCTGTATCCCCCTCTCCTTCCTTCTGTCCTTGCTTCACCCTGCCTTTCCACCTCTGGCCTGCTGCTTGTCACTGTTTTTTCTTTCTCCCATTCTCTGTCTGGGTTCTGTCGCTCTCTTTCTTTCTCTGTCCCTCTCCAACCTGCATTTTCCTCTCTATCCCTCTGCCCCTAATGCGTCTTTCTCTATCTCTCAGTCCTGCTCCCTGTCCCTTTTTTCCTCTCACTGTCCATCTGTCCTGCTTCCTCTCCCTGGTTATTTTGTCTTTATCCCTCTGTCCTGCTGCCTGTCTCATTGTTTCTAGTTATATCCCCCTGTCCAGCCAGCTGCCCCTTTTTTCTTATCTCTCTTCCCTATTCTGGCTCTACTTTTTCTTCCTTCATCTCTGTCAGCAGCCCATCATCATTTTTTTTCCCCTTCTCAATCTCTTTTGTCTTAACCTGCATCTGGTTCCCCCCACCCCCAGTTCCTCTGTCCTGTTCCTTGTCTGGCTTTTTGTCTCTCCATGTCCCATGCTCTATCTGCATCTTTATCTCTCTCTCCCTCCTTCCTTTTCCCTCCTTCTTTTTCTCTGTATCACAGAATGGTAGGGGCTGGAAGTGACCTCTGGAGATCATCTAGTCCAAGTCCCCTGCTAAAGCAGGTTCACCTACACCAGGTTGCACAGGATTGTGTCCAGGTGGATTTTGAATATCTCCAGGGAAGATTCAACCTCCCTGGGCAGTCTGTTCCAGTGCTCTGTCACCCTCAAAGTGAAGAAGTTTTTCCTCATGTTCAGATGGAACTTCCTGTGCTCCAGTTTGTCCCCATTTCCCCTTGTCCTGACACTGGGCACCACTGAAAAGAGCCTGACCCCATCCTCTTGACACCTGCCCTTTAGATATTTATAAGCATTGCTAAGATCCCCTCTTGGTCTTCTCTAGGCTAAACAGACCCAGGTCTCTCAGCCTTTCCTCATAAGAGAGATGCTCCAGTCCCCTAATCATCTTTGTAGCCCTCTGCTGGACTCTTTCCAGTAGTTCCTTGTCTCTGTTGAACTGGGGACCCCAGAACTGGACACGGTACTCCAGTGGCGTTGGAGGGAAGATGCAACTGGTGGCTATATGGCTAGCTTGTAACTTTTGGTTTGTTTATTTTATTTTGAAGGTGCAAAGTGGGATATCGGCAGTGGAGGTCGCTTGGGCCAGGTGAGCAATGACTAGTGGGCTGAAGTAGCAGTGCTTTTTCAGGTGTTGTATTGTCGGTGAAGTTATTAGAATCCCTTGTTGCTTATGTTTTACAGGTAGTACCGGAGCCTCACCGTTGTAACCTGTAAAGGACAGAGGCAGGGTGGGCGAGCGGCCAAGGTAAAGGAGCAGGAGATGGGAATGGGTATGGGCAGGCAGTGGTTTTGAGCAGTATCTTAGCACGTGCCTTTTGTTTTGATTTTTGCAGGTCACGCATATAGCCTCAGAGGGGTGAAGCCACATGCTGACAAGTGGCCTGAGAAGGGGAGGTGGTTGTCAGCCAGGTTGGTGTCTGAGAGCAGAGAATCATGTGACAGCTTGGTTAAGCATTTCTCTTTGGTTTTGCAGGTGCCATGGCAGGCCACCTTTGAAATTGGATGAGCATTTGAGGTGAGCTAAGGAGTAGCAAGGAGGCGTGTGGGGCTGGTGATTTCTTGTGAGTGCAACAGTAGTTTTCTGTCTTTTGGTGTCTTAGTTGCCACGAGCAATGATGGCTGCAGTGTCCAACACTGGAATTGGTTCAGAGCAGGTAAGCAGAAGGCCACATTCCTTTCAAGGAGGAGGGTGTTGTGGAAGAGGTCTGTGTTGACCCATGTGACACTACTGTCGCTGTATTTTTTGCAGGTGATAGAGAAACCTGGCAACTACAGAAATATCTTGGTTAGCTGATTGTGGTTTGCTGAGTACGGATTCAGACCCCCGGCCCTCTGAAAGCTAAGTTGAGGGACCAGGGACCGCTGCCCTACAGTGTGTGATTTTGACTTCTGTTGGAAAGAGACTTTCCAAAATGGAAATTTTTCTCATTGAAAGAAGCAGCATTTCATGAACTTCCATCAGAGTACATCTTCGGAAATGATATACTTGGCTGTAGAAGTCGTCAGCAATAAGACTTTTCACTCTCTTTTTAAACAAAAAAAAAAAAAAAAGGAAAAAGTCAATTTCCTTTTAAAGACCCAAGCACAGCACGTTTTCCAAAAGTTTGATGGCATTGCTGGTCTTTGGGTTCTCAGTTGTAACAGTTGATATATAGATAAAAAAATGTTCCTCTGTGTGCTTCAGTACACCCAAAAGCATTAGAAAATCTGCCAGTCCTTTTTGGTAGCCTTATGTATTGTAGCACAGGGGGTTTGGATTTTTTTTCCTCTTGAAAAGTAAAACCATATGGGGGTAGTCTTATCTCACTGATTTTTTTTCTATCATAAATGAAACTTTAAAAAAAGTTAAAATTGTATAATTTACAAATTGACTAGCATTGTTTAAACTGTAACTGCCAATAGCTGCAGCATATAATTTATTAGGTGTACTTAAGCGGTTAGGTATTTTTCTGAATGTTTAAAAAAGAGAGGCAACTGAATGTTACAGGGTTTCTTCCCAATGTTTTGACAGAGTGTTCTGAAGTCCTTTATTTCTAATTTTATAACCAAAAAAAAAGGCAGAGACAAAGTATAACTGCATTTTAGAGATGGCTGTAAGAATTGATTCTAATTCCAGTACAACCTTATCCTGCAGCCTCACAGGGTTGTGTCCCTGGAGCAGTGCTGTCAGGAAGGGATGAGACCTTGTCCAACACCAATAACCAAAGGGATACTCACCTACGAGGTTTTTTACTTTTACCCTTCTGATTCTCTCCCTCATCTCACCGAGGGTGGGCGGTAATGAGTGAGATGTTGCATGGTGCTTAGTTGCTGACCAGGATTAAACCACCACACAAGGTTAGTCGTAAGCCCTGCCTGGCTAATGCTTTAGCCTCTCCATATTATTCCTACCATCTTGATAGGCCAAAGAACATCCTTGTTCTTCGTAGTTGCTTTATAAAGCCTTTTGCTCCGTAAGCAACAGTACTTGGGCTGTGCAAGCATACCTGTCTCCCAACCTCTGGGAAGTAAGTCTGTGAAAGACAAAGAGCGAAATAGCCACGGCACAATCTACAGCAATTCTGTGTCTCAAGGAACCCAAGCTGATCACCCAATGCAGGCAGCAAAGTGCCACTGACATGTGCTGCAGGAGCAGCAAGGAATGCAGAGCTATGCTCCTGTAGAGAGCAAAGATGGAACCTCTGGGCTTCACCGTCATCTGCTAAGGCCCTCTTTGCTTTCCCTGCTTCCTGTCTAATTTACTTTGCATGCTGGGGACAGGGTGGTAAGTAACATCAGGCATTGTCTCTAATCTGAGTGACAGGGCTGGCAGAGGAAGCCTTGTGTGCATGCAGGATCAGGAGAGCAGAGTACAGGTAGCACAGAGGTGAGGAAAGGTGCAAACAATACAACAGAGCCCAAGGAGCACCAGCGTGTTGTGCATTTGCTGAGCAGCCACTTGCATCTGGTCTGCTTGGATGCACTGTTTCCTGATAAACATTGCGGCATCTCTTGCAGAAAACAGTCTCTTCTTGTGTGCCTTCAGCATGGCATCTGTGTTGCCTTCCCCTTGCCACCCAGCTT